>NC_067481.1:33948531-35148531 GCF_947179515.1 Apodemus sylvaticus | reverse complement strand
CAGGAAGACCAAATCCTATGTCATTTAATGATTCCTTCCTAGAGTCCTGGCTTAGAAATGTCTTCCTTCACCAGCTGCCCACGCTGATGACGGATGGCTGGTTCACTCTGGGAGGAGAAAGGGTTTTCATGTCACCCCACCAGAGGCAGATACTTGCTAATAGCAGCCAACTGGCGAGTTTGGGGGCTTCTTCACACTACAGCCCAGAATGAAAGCCCTGAGGGTCAGGGCCTCGGCTGCAGGCATCTGTGACAGGTAACTGCCTGTCAATTGCAGAATTAGTGTCCATGCCAATAATGACCTGCCACTGGTTTACAATTGTTCAATAAACCTGTCAATGCATCTCAAACTTTGAACAGACTGAAAGAGGTGGAAAGAACAGGCCAGTGGGGTGACTCATCGGATAAAGGGGCTTGCCGCTCAAAACTGACAATTCTGAGTTCTGTCCCTGGATCCCAAGTAGGGATGGGTTCTCACAGTATGTCATACACAACCACATGCCCCCTCCCCTGCTCTCTCTCTCTCTCTCTCTCTCTCTCTCTCTCTCTCTCTCTCTCTCTCTCTCTCTCTCTCTTTCTCTCTCTCTCTCAGAATAATAAATCTAAAATTTTAGAAAGAGGTAGGAAAATACTACAGCCATAATTCTAGCAGGGCCAACAGACAGGTCCCACTCTAGACCTACAGGTGGGCACTGGTAAAACATCCTGTCACGTTATAATCCATGTCACAGCCAGCTGAGGCAATCAATGCTCATTCTTATGTTTTCAGGCCCTCATCCAACAGCCCTTCCCCCAGGCCTGGCCTCCTTGCTAAACACCCTTCACACACACACACACACACACACACACACACACACACACACACACACACACACACATGCGCGAGTGCGCAGAGGCAAATAAAACTAGATAGATAGAGATAGATTTAAGCTTATAGTTTTTATTATTTTATGTGTAGGAGAGTTTTGCCTTTATGAATATCTGTGCACCACAGCTGCTGTTCCTTGAGAGGCGCTGAGCCTCTACGTGGTGATGGGAATTGAACCCAGGTCCTTTGTAACAACAAGTGCTCTTAACCACTGAGCCAACTCTCCAGCCCCCAAGCACCCACCCTTTTCAAATACCAAGTCACACTTAAAAAGCTTGTGAAGCCCAACTCTGCCCTCCTACCAGGTAAATAAAATCAATTCCAGAATCTTCTAAGGGGAGACATGCCCATATCACCATTTTGCTCTGCATCAGACACTAACAAACTGCTGCTTTTACTTTTATTTATTTTTAAATGGGATTTATGTATGTTGCCCAGGCTAGCTTTAAACATGTAATTCTTCTGTTTCAGCATCCTGAGTACTAGGGCTCATTACTATAGGCTGAAAAATACGTAATATCATTTATGTCTCCGTGAATTTCTTTTCACATGCGTCTTTTTTTTTTTTTTGACAAATAGGCGTCAATAAACAAATAATTACAGTACTACCCTTAATCATCTTTATATGGTGTATATAAAAGAGTCAATCTGGGCTAGGGAGGTCAATTTCAAAAGTGAGCATCTGGCAGGTTTTCAAAACTTTAAGTACTGTTTCCCCCCCACACCCCTCCCTCAGAAAAGCATTATCTTCTGCTATCATGGCTTCAGTTACATTTTCCTGGCACCGTTTTAATAAATAAACTGCTTACACAAATCACTGAGACCTTAAATTTGGGCCAACGGCTTTTGGGGTGGAGCCTGAGCAGGCTTTGAGAGAGGAGTCAAGGTCTAGGTCCAAGGCCTTGAAGGGAGCCTTCTGGGAGCTGTGGCCTCTGGCAGATCTGCCCACACTGTGCCTCTCCAGTTGCTATACCATAAGGAGCCACCGTACAGAGCCCAGAGAAAGGACCTCTCAGTTCCAAGGCCGTGATGGTGGCTGGTGCAGAGGAAGGGTCATTTTGGTGAGGCAGTGGCTTGTTTGGAGCTGTCATTTCTCTCCATTGCCTTACAAGTGACTGAAGCTGTTGGGAAGAGCTGTCCATCACTCTAATCTCTATTTTTGCTCTCGGTGTATCCTGTTCCCTTGCCTCTGGCAATGGTCCACAACAAACAGGCCTGCTGGGTGATGGCAGCTGCAGGGATGCCAGGGCCAGAGGCTACACCCTCTCCATCCAATCCTTCTGGCTTCAAAGACACCCCATTCATTTCCCATGGGTACCCCCAAGTGTCCAGCTCTTCCCCTGGAGGGACCCAGGGGTTCAGAGTTCAGGAGCCCAGAGTCAGAGGTCACAGGGTTTTCCTTATCACCAGGGGCTCTGTTCTCTTGGAAGAGGTGAGCATAGACAGAATCTACTTCAGCAGCCCACATGCCTACATTCCATACACTCTACAGGGCTGAGCTGTGGAGAGCAGAAAGAGAGCTGAGCTACCCTTTCTCCCCCTCTCAGCAGCAAACAAGCACATTGGAAGGACACCTTCTGCCTCCTTTCCTCCTCCTCCTCCCCCCTCAGTGCCTGCTCCAGCCCCACCCTGGGATCAATATCTAATGCTGACTTCAAGATCTTATCTGCCATTTGCAAGGATAAAGCAACAAACTCACCTCACCCCCATCCCTGATGATTAAACCCTTTGATGATCTGCCCAGTATTTTCCAGGCTACCTCTAACAAGCTTTAGAGAGCAAATGAAATGACTCTGAGAAAATTGGAAAGGCATCGTTCTCTCTCTCCCCGGGGGACATAGATCGTGTCACAGAAGACCATGGATGAAATGGCAGGCACGAACAAGAATGGCTCCCAGTTTCTACCAGGAGCTCCCCCAAACTTTGTGTGAATTAGTTTTTCCCTCTGAAAATGAGGAGCAATATGGACAACAAGAAGGTGTGTCGTAGCTAGAACAAACTCTGAGGATGCAGTGTAGACTCTCATTGAGTCTCCTGTTCGCAGAACTGCTGCTGGGTACCAGGCCGGCCTGCAGAGTGGCTGTAAGCTTGGGCTGCAGGTCACACAGGCAGAGCTGATGCCTCAAGCGCTGCTTCCTCTTGGGTGCAGGCCGGCTCACCTCTGGCCATTTGCCATGCGCAGCCCCTGTGCTGGCACCAGTGCTTGCAGAGTACTGGCTGCTTCTACCGTGATGATGAACACAGCCTGTTCAGAGAACCGTGAATCTCTGACAACAGAAGTCAGGGTAGGTGTTGAGACAGGATGCCCATGCCTACCTTCAGAAATGAAGGACATCCTCTACATCCTGCCTTCCTGGCTGCTGGGAGGAACCCCAGATCACACTGACTTCCTGAACAGAATACATTCGTAGATGGCTCTTACTGGTACAGAGATGAGCCCTCATCCTACTCTGGGCTTGGATAGATAGCCTCATTTCTGATGTCATCAGAGGTCAGACTTTCCCTCTAGCCACCCAGTCAAGGTCTCTTCCTAATAACCTCCCTGCAGGCTACTCCTAGTAGACTTGATTCCCAGAGATCCCACCTACAGTAACTATTCACATACATCCGACCCCTGGTTGCCTTTTTAAAGGATACAAAGCTACAAGTCAGACACACTTGGTTCCTGTAACCCCTCAATCATCTTCCCATATTCTTAGAGAAAGAAACTGTAATGGCCAGATACTTGGCAGTGGGAAGAAAATCCCTAGGCACCTCTGCTCCCCGACCCTAGTCCCTGAAGCTAGAGGAAGACCAGCTTTATCTAGGGATGACATGGGAGCACCCCATACTACATGGATCCACTGGGAGGCAAAGTCTGAACTCTCATCCCCAGGATTCTCTCCCATGGCATTAATAAGACCAGGCTGGCCCCTCAGTGGACAGAAATCAACTGCCACTCAAATCTGCCTCGGGATCATCTTTTCTCCACAGGGACCACAGGGAGCAAATGACAGATGGTAGCAACTGGAAAGCAGAGTGGCAACTAACTTGACCTGTCCCTCCTACTGGTGATAAAGGCCCAAGAGAGTCCAGACTATGGGCCCAAGTCTATGCTCTCTGCTGAGGCTCCTGACACACTATAGAGGTCCATCATCCTGGAGCCCGGGACCGAACACAGCCCAGGCTACCCAATAGGGCTGGGTGAGAAGACAGAGCTCCCCCAAGGTAAGTTGGCTAGAAGACTAACTGAATCAGTGAGAGACCCTGCTTCAGTAAATAAAATGGAGTGATCACGGAAGACATCTGACATCAATATGACATTCCATGACCCACACGTTCAACACACGTATGCATGCATGTGCACACATACACACATACATGGAGGGAGAGGGGGAGATGGAGAGAGAGGGAGAGAGAGACAGAGAGCTGAGAAAGCAGTTCACTGTGCTCCAGACCTTGCATTTAGGTCCCAGATCCCAACACACATAAGAAAAGGACACAGTCGCCGTCACAGCTCAGCATACTCCTGAGACTGCGAGTTCTGACACTGACTGCTGGGAGCCACATTTAGATGCCATCACTCACCCAGAAAAGCCTATTCCTCTCTGGACACACAAAGAAAAATGAAGAGTCTGAAATCAGTAGCCTTGGGCTGGGAGCTACATGGGGCCTTAGAGTCTTGGCTCTCTTGAGCCTTCGTATCGCAGCCATAAAATGGTAAAAATAATTATCCTAAAAGCCGACACTTATACACACTTATTCTTGGCCTTAAGAGTTGCCAAACAGCATTATTAAAGTAGGTGCTTGTCCTAGTTGGATTTTTTTTGTCAACTTGACACAAGTCAGAGTCATCTAAGAAGAGGAACCTCAGCTGGGAAAATGCTTCCATGAGATCGCCTGCAGGCACATCTGCGGGGCATTTTCTTGATTAGGGGTCAATGTGGAAGGGCCCAGGCAGTCTAAACAAGCAGGAAAAAGAAGCCAGTGATCAGGGCCTTGACCTTCTTTGATGATAGACCCATGTGTAAGTCGTAATAAACCCTTTCCTCTCCAAGTTGCTTTCGGCCATAGTGTTTTATCACAGCACTAAAAAAAAAACAAAAACAAACAAACAAAAAAAAAACCCCAAAAACCCGCTAGCACACTGCTGTTATTACTTTCACGTTATAAATGGACAGAGGAGGCATAAAAAGGTGCAGTAATTCCTCCCAAAGTCACAACAACTCTGTGACTCCCAAGATGGCTGTGGAGGTCAAATTATGAGAGACACAAGAAAACTGTGCTTTGGCTTCTCATTTAAAACAAAAATTATGCATAGGTTTGTGTGTCTTTGTGTCAGTCAGTTGTATAGAAGCATGTGCATACAGGAGCCTATGGAGACTAGAAGCCTTGGACCTCCTCCTACTGGAGTTACAGGCAGTAGTCACTGAAGTGACTGCCGGGAACCACACCGTGGTCTCTGACACTGCAGCTAGTTTTCTTAACCACTGGGTCCCCCCCGCGGTCCCTGTACTTCTTGCAGACAGAATCACTCTATGTTGCCTAGGTTGATTCTTCTATCTCATCTGAGTAGAGGACTACAAAGCTTGTGCTGCCACACCCTAACTTAGGCATCTGTAACGTCACCAAGACAATGTTGATGATGGCAGAAAGTAATCACAAACTGTCTATCACCTATCACCAGCACACCTTCCTCCCCTGCTCCAGCTCCAGGGTAATGGGGAAGGGAGAGAGAGTCTTTCCATGTTTTTGTTTTCCTTCCTTGCCTTCTCTCCTCGTCCTCTACTCTGCCACTGATCCACCCAGTGTTGAACTCTCCATCTTGAGGAAAGCTGGGCACATGAAGACAGGATATGCAGATCTCTCCCAAGCCCCCCTTCATTCCTTCCTGCCTGTCACTCACTGCTCCCTCAGACAGGAAGGACACAGCCAGCACAGGTTAACCACTTCTGATCACAGGGGATATCAGGAATGTAAACAACAATAGATGTGGTAAGGAAACAAGTCTGTAGGCTCATCCAGGGCTCCGTCCCTGGAGAACACTGCTCATTACCACTCCGTTAATGAGGACCCCAGAAACGCAGCACTTCCAGAGCACAGCGGAATACTGCCCTAAGTCATAACCTCCTCTGACTTTCATCTCAAGGAGGATGTTCTAGATTCCTCCCCTTTTCCCATTCAAAGCAATGATCTATCTGACCGTGTTCTTGCAGGCAGGGGTTGCTGAGAGTTCTGTTTGACAAATCTGTTCAACACTAGAGATCCACTCCCAAGCCAAGCTCAGACATTGTGCTAATCATTTCAAAGGTTTGTGGCCCCCAGGTTGAGGGAGACTCATTTTCTATAATATGGACTGGCCAGGGGGAGCAAACAAGTTCAGCTGTCCCCCAAGCATTTTGAGGCTCCCCAGGACTGTTCCTGATCTGCAATTGTGTAATCAGCTAACAGATTCAAGTAAGGCTTTTCCACTTCACTCAGTCCTAGGCTGACAGGCTGCTCTCCGAGCCTCCTTTGATGCAAATTGAGAGTCTGATTGAGTAATCACTATGAATAATTTCCACCAGGGTCACTGAGTGCTGAGGTTGGCAAGGACTAGGAGAGCCAGGGTGAGGAAGGTAAGCTGAACCTGGGCACTGGGTGTGGCCGCTCAATTCCAGCCAGGGTTCCCTAGCCAAGATGGTTTTCACTGTCTGATACCCAGACTCACTGTGCTATGGTGACCCTCTGTAACTAACATATACGCAGTCTACCTCCTGGATTCTACGTCTTCCTTGTACCTTTTGTTACTGGGGTGGGAGGTGAGAAACCCCGGGAGAGGAAAAAGGGGCATTCTCTTACAATGGGGCCATCTTACCTCTGTGCCTGTTGGTGGTTTTGTCGAACATCAGCATCGCATCCTCTACCTGAAAACAGACACAGAATAAAAGCTGCTTCAGGACTTTTCATGAAATACACAGAACATTACAAAAACAGATCGTGTGGGGTGAGGAAGGTGGTTTCCATTGCTGAAGTAATAGTTGCTCAAATAGAGAATGTAAAAAAAAGGGGGGGGGAACAAACCCCCCAAATCCCCTCAACTTCGCATAATCTTGGTTAACCTATGTGTAGTTTCCTTTGAGGGGGGAGGGAGGGAAGGAGAGGGAGAGGGAGAGAGAGTTCATTCTCTGTGGGCACCTGTATTCACAAACAAATACACCCCCTGCATGTAATTACAAATAAATTGTTTTTGGAAATCCACTCTTTAGAATTGTATTATATTGTATCATTTGTGAAAGTTATTGTCTTTTTTGTTGTATAAATAACATTACAATATAGCAAATACTTCACCCAGGTCAATACAAGGTGACAGCTTGACAGAGTTCCACAGAGCAAGAGGCCACAGCTAACTTCCCTTCTAATGTATATTCAGTTCATTAGCCTATAGACAACAGTCTTCGGTATCCTCATTCTGACAGGCTAGACTGTGCTTCCTAAAACTTGTCAGTTAAAGTCCTAATTCCTAGTTCTGTGACTGAGTGACTATAGTCTTTATTTTTTTAAAGATTTAAAATGTTTGTGTGCATACAGGTGTCTGTGTATATTTGCAATATGTATGTGGGTGCCTGTGGAAACTGAAAGGCGCTGGATCCTTGGAACCTGGAGTTTTGAGTTGTCTGATGTGGGTACTGGGAAACCCAAGTTGGATCCTCTGTGAAAGCAGTCCGTGCTCTTAACCACTGAGCCATCTTTCCATCCAAACTGGGTCTTTAAAGCCAACAACATTAGGATGAGGTCATTAGGGTGAGTCTTAATCTTGTCATATGAATGGCATCCTCAAATGAGAACAGGAGGACACAGACAGGGCTGAGGGGCCACAGGCCAACAAGACTTCAGTAGGAACCAACCCCACCACCGCACAATCTTAGACTTCTAGCTACCAGGATAAACAGACATGAGAAAACTATGATTTGGTTGTGGAAACTCTCCAGCCTCCAGTACTCTGTTATGGCAGTCCTAGCACCCAGGACACTGATGCCTGCCCGGGCTCTTTCAAGGCCATCAAGAAGAAAAGTACCCAGCCTGGCTTCTGTCTTTCTTCTCACACACCCTGCAACTCTTGGACATTTCTAGCTATAAGATTCCACACAGATCTCAAGAAACAACATACGGCTCCACAATCCATTCCTCGCATTTGAAGATCTCATCCTTTAGGTCACAAGACATGCCTTTACCCTCAAGAAGGCTTGCTTTACCAGGGTCAATCGGTTGCTTACTTCATGGATTCTTGATTCAACAATGGCGGCTGAAATACAACCCAACCCACAAGGCTGCACACACAGTCAGCTAGAGGACTCTGTGCTTGGAGCAGTCTGGGTGTGTATGTGGCTGGGAAGATCTCAGCACTCTGTTATGCTCAAAGGCTCACAAGAGAGCCTTCAGCTAAGCCACCGGAGGAGGAATCACAGGCCACCCTTCCTCACTCCTCCCGTGTGAACAGTGACGAGGATTAAAACTGGTGCCTCTGGACAAACTGAACTTATTTTTCTAGATCCTATCACAAAGGACAGCGGAGAGGGCAAAGTCCAGGCAAGGATGGAAAAGGCGGGCAAGCCAGTCTGGAAGAGATCTGTCTCACTTAAAAAAAAAAAAAAAAATCCTTTCTGGAGGCATCGCCCCCTTTGTTGCTAAGCAACCCAGGCTGAACAAACAGGCTCCTGGGGCCTTCCCCTTCTGGTGCCCCCCACTCCTGCAGTCATTTGCTATGGAGAGGGTATCCTTACAGGGAGCTACCCCCACCCCCGCTTTCTCCCAGGCACCAGCTGGCAGGAGAGGCAAAGCTAGTTTGAGATCACTTGAACAGGGCCTCCTTCTCTGGGCCCTTCCTGCTCCCCATGCCTTGGCTTCAAGAGTCCCCTCAGACACCTGCTGAGGCCCATAGCCTCCCATACACCACCCAAGCAAATCACCATAAGATCAGCCGCTCTGTTTGTACACAGAGCAGTCACACTCGGCATATGGTATCTTAGACTCAGACCTTGGGATGCCAGAAGAATTCAGATGCCTGGGGTGTGGGGGTAGGTTGGGGGTGAGGCCTGCTGCGAGTGCAGGTAAATGCGACATCTGCTTCCTTGCACCCATCTCCACATTTTCTGAGATGTTTGCCAAATCTTGATTTTTAACTGAAAATGTCTAACAGCGAAGAAAACAGCCTCCCTTCTGTGTTGGCCAGGTTTTGGTACTGAAATTCAGATCCCCGTAGGAAATAAATATTTTGAATTAAAAAAAAAAATTTTCCCCAAAGCTGTGTCTTTCAGCAGTGCATAATTGGCTTCCCGCTTCTCCTGGCTAAGTTTGCCTGCTTTCTTCTGAAGTCTCCGCATTCCCTCCACCCTGGTGAGCATTGGGGGGTGGGGGTGGGGGGATCTGAGTGTGTGTTTTGGGGACAAGCATTGTTGTAGAGAATAGGGCTCTTTCCCCTGCAGTCCGGCTGTACAATGGGACTTTCGAAGACCTCCTGAATAGATAAAAGTGTCAGGGTGCAAGAAAAATTCTATTAACGTTTTACAAAACACAACATCTAAGAAGTAGCTGGAGAGAAAGAGAAAGCACGGGGTGGGGGTGGGGGGAATCAATATGGATAAGACCCAGTGCTGAGGGGCGGGCGGGGGGGGGCACTTTTCAGTGGTTGCAAACACTTATTAATTCAGAGACGCCATCAATGCAATGGAAATCTGGCAGGGCAGCAAGAGCTGAAACCAGGAGAATTTGAATACACAAAGACTGAATAGAATGAAGGCGGGGCCTCCCATACGGGCCCTGTTTCTCACGGTTCTCGGAGAATCAAACAGAAGCGGCTTGTGCACGAAATCTCCGTCATGGAGTCTGGAGAAATGAGGGGCACAGTTGAGGTGTCTGGTGTCAGTGTGGGAGCCAGTTAACTGGCAGCGATCTCTGCCTCCCTGTCTCACAGGAGCCCCAGTACATAGGGTCACACCTGAAACTGGCACGATGGAGCTGGCTGTGCCTCCTAGAAGGGCTAAGGAGGGATGTAGGCTGGGGTTGGGAGCTATAAGCTGTTGTTTTTCTGATCTCAAGAAGAGAGCATCATTAACACCGTGAAATACTCCTCAAGGAACATGGTCCTTACAATCAACACTTTGTGTGGGCAATGCCTTTGCATGCTACTGTACAGATTTCCTTGTACCAGAGGTGATACCTACAGGCCTAACTAGTCTTTTAAATCCCCTAAGGGGGAGAAGGGAGAGAAGTAGGCATCTCAACCTTAGGTGACTATGTCCCATGCTCTGGAATGAGCCTGGTCTATTTCGGAGAAAAGCTCATTCCAACCATGAAAAGTCTCTAGTATAGGCTATGAAAAGCAAAGTCATGGAACTTTTAGGACAAATAACTGGGAAGGGGATACTGTCTGACTTTGAGCCTGGAAGGTCTAGCATGTGTGTTTCGGCCTATGGAAGGTTCCAGTAAATCTCCCTCAGCAGGGCATACCTACCAGTGGAAAGAGAGCAACATTGAGGGGCTCTGCGGCCATCACATATATCAGACTTGCCCAGAGCAGGTTGGCCCACAGACCTTCCAGGCCCCCTAGGGTTTGTCTATCTGGTAAGTGCTCCTTTAGGTATTCCTACTAGCCTGTGGCCTCTTTTCCTTCCCCACCACAAACAATGAGAGCCCAGAACAAAGAGGTTAAAGACACTGGACAGAGGTTGCTTTCTCCTCTAAAGAATATTCATACCCTATGTGTGACCCATTATGATGACCCCCTAGGGGACCTCGGACTGCAGCAACAATCCCTCTCTACTTGGGGTTTCTCTTCTCTTGACCATTGATCATCTACCATCCTGAAGAGTTGAGAGTAGAACCAGGAGTGAAAGGATGACAAGGAAAAGAGTTTCTTAATGTCAATCACGCTGTCCCTGCCCTGGCACAGAACGAACCCAGCATCTGCCTGCCCGATGCCAACTGTCCTTGTATCGGGTCAACCCAATCTTGACTTAAAAATCTAGCCAGTGGCAACTTCATTTGCTTCTTCTGCACATCCTACTTGTATCAGGCACTTCCTACTTGCAAAGCATTAGCCTCAGCATGAACAAGGGGCAGGTCCCATGGCGCTGTTGGGACCCAACACTCAATAATTTTGTAGTTTCTCTACTCAAAGAAGAGGAGTCTATTTCCTCATCCCTTTGACTTGAGCCTGGGCAATAAAATGAGCTAGAGAGAAGGGTGTGTCTGTTTGGGTTCCGGCCTGAAACAACTCAGGGAACTTCGACTTCCTCTCTAGTGGACTTTGGCCATCACCATGAAAGGGGCATGCCTGGGCTAGCCTGCTGAAGGATGATGGCGCAGGACACCTGTCCCCATTTTCCACAGCAGAGGTCCAGCTGAGAGCAGGAAGATCAGTAAACTGCTCCTAGTGTACCTAGCCAGCAGTACTACCTGCAACTGATGCTCTGCAGTTTGTAACACAGTATCCCCGCAGCAGGGCATAATGTATATGCAACCGGAATAAATGCACAACTCCAAAAGGACACCATGCAACTTCAGAAGATGCAGTTTTAAATAACACCTTAGAGCAAAGGCAAGAAAAAAAAAGGCAGAAGAAGGGGAAATAGCCAGTGAGGGTTCAGTATTAAACCAACAGCCAGGTTCCACGCTACAAATAGAACCTTCTAGATGGACACCACTAAGACCTCTGCATCTAGGTTTTATCCCAGCAGCAAGGATAAAGACCTAAGTCCTAGAAAGACCAAGAAAAGATGAAAATATGTTTCTCCTCAAACGAACACTGTGAAGACTCAACAATAATCACCAACCAAAGTCAGTGGGGGAAGCCATTCAAATCCTGCCTTCTTTAACTAATGAGAGAACCCTCTTTCAAATGCCTCAAAGATTTAATTCAAGTCAGACAGCTTTGCTGGGTGACTTTGAAGTGGTCAGTGTTGACTGTATCCAAAGCTTAGACTGTCCTTGTCCCAGCTCACACTGGCTGAAGAAGCAACCTTTAAAGTCACAGTGCAGAGATGCCCACACAAGGAGAAGTTACAAGTTTTCTTCACCCAGTTAGCTGAGCTCAGTCCCCTGGACTGTTCTTCTGCCCAGAACTTCACAGAATTGCTTCCCTGGGTACAAAGCAGTTGATAGAAGGTGAATACAGAAAACTTGTTCTCAGGGGAGGACTAAGGCCAGGAGTAGCAGGTGATCAGGACAGGAAGTGCTGCACAGAGTCAGGGAGGGCCCAGATTCTCATGTTAGCTAGCTTCACAGTACCTCAGGGAGTTCAAGGCACCTCCCTGTCTGTCCCCTGGTAGCTTCTGAGAAAGGAAGGAACTGTATGAGGTAGCCTCTAAGCTCCAAAGGTAAGGGATTCTGCAGAGGATGCAGAGAGGAGACCGCAGAGCATGCTGGGAGAGAGGGAGGATAGGACAGACATCTGGGATCATCAAATTACTCACTGAAAACTGTTTCCCTTTGAAAACTGTTCTGTGAGGCTGTTCCAGAGCTTTGCTGTGGTCAACACACCCTAAGAAACTTCCTCCTTCCTACACCTCCTGGGACGCCGGCACATACCCCCACACATCATACCTATTGAGAACAAAGCAGGAAACTGCACTTCAAATGGTCCTTAAATCATCTATCCAGATGTGAGGAGGGGAACAGGGAGGAGGAGAAACCTCCACTCTTCCCCCAGAACAAACACTCTTAGATTTCTCTTCCTGCTCCCACATGGATGCTTCAAGAGTTCGTTTAAATCAACGCCTGCAAATGCTGGACTGGTGATACGACATGCACAGGGCTTAGCAGCCTTATTATACTTTATAAATTCAAAGGCACTGAGGCTATTTGATGTGGCGAGACCACCTAGGACAAAGGGCCGGAATCTGTGCTGTGTCAAGCATGGGTCACCTCTGCTCCAACTACTGTATCTAGACTGAAGTGGCTCCTGCCACAAACCTAAAGCCATCTTCTGAAGCTAAATGTCTCCCTCAGTATACAAAGATGGGGTGGTGGCTTTGCTAACCATTGACAAGAGAGAGCAGGCAGCAGCGGGGCAGCCTGGAAAATCCCATTCAATTAAAACTGCAATTTGCATTAGTGGTTTCAGACTTGATGGCTCCCAGGAGCACCCTAAAGGCTGTTGAAACACCTGTGGCCTTGGCCACTCCCTCTGGACTGTTAAGGTTTCACCCTCACTCTCCAGGGGACCTTTGCAGAAGGCTTCTTGGGCTCTCTCCAGTGATCTGTATTCTTCCAAGGCAGAGAGAATCACAGTTCTAAATGGTTGAGTGTAGTGGGAGGGACCTTACCTCACAGCAGGTGTGTCAAGAATAAGCCAGCTGGTGTTAGCAGGCCTTAAGCTGCCCAGAAGTGGGGTACTGGATGTAAGGGACAAGCATTCACCCTATTTCTTGTCAGGGTTTTAGTCTAAGGAAACCCTGTTTCTAAATTTTAGAAATTCTGTTCTAAAGTAGCCGGAAGGACCAATAACTGAACCAAGAGCTCTTATGTTTTTCAGACAGGGTTTCACGTAGCTTAGGCTGGTTCTGAACTCCTACATGGCCCAGGATGACCATGAGCTCCTGATCCTTCTACCTTCTAAGTGAAGCTATTCTAGGCCTCTGACACCATCCCTAGTATTCTAGGTGCTAGGGATGAAACTCAGGGCTTGCCAGGCAAGAACTCTTACCAAATAACTGGCATTCCCAGCCCTGAACCCAGACTTTTAAGACAACCTAATGGAACCACGACTCCTTTGACTTAATACAGTGTTATTACAGTCTTGGCTTTCGTATGGCACATGAGAACAAAATTCTCATCAATCCTCTGAGCCCCAGTTTTTCCCACCACGCATCCTGGGCCCTGACTCAGATGCTGGTCTCTGCAAGTTCAAGTCTCTGCCCCTCCTCCCCATCTAGGTTCCTGTCTCCTTCCCCAGTGCTGCAGTCAAGAGAACTCTCTGTCACTTCTCTGTGCATTCAGCCCTGGAAGTTTCCAGCAATGGAGGTGCCCTCACGGCTTCTGTTCTAGCGACGGCTGCCAGCTACTGCCCATTTCATCCCGGAAGTCCAACACTCTAGCTTACACCAGACCCAAAACTTGTTTATCTTGGGTCACATTAATGTGTCCACTGAACAGCAGGAAAACAGACTGTTGGGTTTCTTCTACATCCATTTTCCAAACTGTGGTAAAACACATATAACATAAGCTATGCCATTTTAACCATGTCTTTAGCACTCAGTTCACAAGCGCTAAATGTATTTCCTGAACTCCTCATTAAAAGCTCTCAAGACTTTTGGCTAGAATATTCTACCTTCACTAGCAGGACTGTGTTCCATCAGTCAGTCCTATTTTTCTTTTGTGCTTTCAGCCCTTGTGGAATCAATCCACTTTCTCTTTTAACTTATATACAACCAAACCCCAAAGTTCATCAGATACGAGTTACAGATGTAACCAACGGACGCCTGTGGGAGTTGAGGCTTCCTGAAGGGTGTGGGGTATCTACCTGTGAGGCAAGGCCTCCTGCTCAGCTGCTCTGAAGGCAGATTCTACTTATGAAACGCCCACCCTGTCCCCACCAAATGATGATGAATAGTGACCAAAGTTTACTACAGCTTAAGGGGCAATTTGCAAGTAGCTCTGGGTAGATTTTTGTAGGTGAGGAAATTAGAATTGCTAAGACTAAGAAACTTGCCTGGCATACCACACATATGATACAGTTGAGTCAGGATTTAAGAATGGAGGAGTCCCCACAGGTCTCCCTCCATCTCCGTTCACCGTTTTCCACTTTCTAAAATCCCTAGAGGGTGGGGGTTAGTGCTACTGTCTTCTGGTTGAACCAACAAACATTACCTTAAAAGTTCTCCAAACAGTCCTAGGCGATTAAGCTTAAAGGGGGTGGGTGGGTGTGAATTGGGGAGTTGAGGAGATTGGACAGAGGGGTGTCTTTCTTTGAGTCAGGCAAATCTAAAAGCAGAAGAACGCTGGGCTTCTCCATGGCCACAGTGCAAGAGTTGGAACTGGACAGGAGTCCTGGAAGTCAGCCCAAGGCTCACCTATGAGAGTCTACAGGGTACTCTAGGTTTACACTTAGAGCATGAAGAACACATATCATACCTCACTCATCCTAGGGCTGGCAGGAAGGCTTGTATGATTGGCTGTTGAGCCCCTGGCTCGAAATACACCCAATTCATGTCCTCTTGGGCAATTCTGCTGCACCGTGAACATGAATACACCTACATGCCCACTGAAAAGTGGGTCACACCAAAGAACAGCCGCTAACAGGATCAGCGTGCCCTTGGGGCGGGGGGGGGGGGGGGGGGGGGGGCAGTCACAGGAGGATCCATCTTGAAAGAGCCTGAGTCTGCTGTCTGAGGCAATGGCTGGGTTAGGGCTCCCTGTCAGCTGGGCAGACAAAGACTTGGCCCCCAGCACCATCCAGGGAGGGCGATCCCAGTCAGGGCATAGAAGAGAGGTGAAGGAAGAGAGGTGATAGGAGAGAGGCTGGGTGTGAGCTGTTGGAGGAGAAGCAGTCGGATCCAGCAGGCTGACAGCTGTCACATGGAAATGGCATCTGGCCTAATGGCCTCTCGTGTGACGTTCCTTCGAGTGGCGGCTGTTGTGCTCTGGTAATCCAGTCCCTGCTTTCAGGGCTGGTTGCTGAGTGTGTGTGTGTGCGCACACACACACACACACACACACACACACACACACGCACGTATGCAAGTGGGTTCTGGAGGAGGGGAGTGGCAGGCAGGCTACTGAATGTTCCTTTCTCCCTGTCTCTAACCTCTCCCATCAGGCCTCACCTACCGTGAAAACGGCCCAAACCTGCCAGCTCCAGAGGAGAGAGGCCCATCATTAGGGGAGCGTTGATGTGCCGTAACAGACTCTTGCAGTCCCATTAAACAAATACTAAACTGCTAATTGCCAAAATGGATCTGCACGACTCTGACCGAACAGGGGAAGGGTTTATAATTACCAAGTGTGAAAATGCACAGCCTGTAAATAAGAACCTCATCTGTCCTAATACAGGCTGATATTGATGGGCATGAAATAAACATCAGGACCAAATGGAAAAATCATCCACATCTCCTGTGGCCAATGCAATCTCAGCCGGTGACAAGCGTGGCTGCAGCTATCCACTTGGGGAAGGGAAGAGGGGGGAGCAGCGGCGTTTCGCCGGCTGGAGAAGTCCAGGTTGCAATCTGCAGTTCCAATCCCTGGGGCCGTGTGCCACTTCTTTCTGCCTGCGGAACAGGGAGGGAGGCTACAAGGCTTGGTGGTGGGACCAGGGCCTGTCCGCGTTGGAAAGGGACTCCTGTGTGCGTAGGCCTCCTGCTACTCTGCTTTTCTTACAGACAAGAATGGGCAGATGAGGAAACAGGGAGCTGACAGCTTAGCCACAGTGGCCAAATTCGTCACTACACCAGTGTTTATTGAGGCTCCTCTGCCCAACACCAAGTTAACTGAGGAACATAAACGGAAAGAATGAGAGACCAGAATGACTCTGAGGCTTTCTGAGCCCTTGGGATCTCTCTGCGCCTTCCTTTCTGTGGGCTGGATAGGAGGCAGACTTCCAGCCTTAGGATTTCACAGCCTTGATTCCACTTGCCTTGATTATATGGCGCAAAGGAGAGAATTGCCACAGGCGCTACGAGGGCCCGCCAGATTGCTATTCTGATAAATGCAGCTAGATCTTCCCGAGAATGTGTACCAGAGAGATGGGAGGACCCTTCATCACTTTAGAACTATAGTCTCAGGGGTCACAGAGGTGACCCAGGGCTCACAGCTCCACTCCAGTGTAATAATCCTTTCTCCTAGGAACATCTGCATCCTTCTCTGCTCTAAAGAGTCAGAGCACCTTTCTCCTCCTCCTGGGATGAGCTGCTAGGTCTGACCTCAGCGGTAGAAGCACTTAGATGCCCAAAATAGAAATCTCCTCTGCTCTGCAGCCCAGTTTTGGCAGGAGGCAGAATTCTGTGAACTGTGTGGCTCCAGGTACCTGAGTGAGTGCTCCTAGCATAGCTCATCCCCAAGTCCTCCACAGGTCTTAATGGAATGTCCTGTCCTTGGGCTACCCAACAGCCAATCACCCTGGCACCTAGCTCCAAAGTCACCTCAGAGTCCTGGGTCAGCGACCCTATGGGTTACTCAGTTCTAATGCTGTCTGTCCCCTTGGCCAAAATTAGCAAAATGAAGGCAGTGCTGACTGTCTATTTTTAAAGACATTCTACATCATCACATTAAAATTCCCCAAACATCTTCAAATAATGGCTATCACAATGTTGCCAAGAACTTACATGTCTGGGGTTCAAATCCTTCCCCACCACCCTGACCTGTGCACTCCTTGGGAAGGCTCTGCAGGACAAAGGAGAGCAATGATCATTGTCTCTCCTCTCCTCTGCGGCGAGGAGTAGACATTCTTGACATAGAATCCAGGAAAGCATTTAGCCAGTGGTCTGTTACTGCCATTAAGCATTCCAGCACCAGGACACACACACACACACACACACACACACACACACGGATGCTCACAAATATCTGTTAGGTAAGAGATGTGTCATGGACTAAGAGACTTTGTATTGATAACCACGCAGTCCGATCTAGTGCAGTCAGTATGGATGAGTGACTAACTACACAAGCTCGCCTGGCTTTAGGAACTATGCTCTAAGGAGGTAAATACACTGTGTTTCAGAAGCTCAGAGGGAGTGGGGGTGGGGTGGGGTGGGGTGGGGTGGATGACACCGGTGGACTGTTCCTTGATATAAAAAGAAACACACCAGCCACAATACATAGCTTCTGTGGATTCCCTTGGAAGAAACTATGCTGATGAAAAAAAAAAATTCAAAGTTGGATGGTTCTATTTCTATAATGACAAAGTTGATGTAATAGAGCACAGCCCAGATCTGCGTTAGAGGTGGGCTTGCGTGGACTAAGAAACCAGTGGATTTTGGTGGACTCAGCAGGACAGTTCTGAGTATGATGACGGCGGCCAATAGAATAAGCAGATAACCATTTTCTTTTCTTTCTTTCCCCTTTTTACTTTTCTGGTTTCTTGAGACAGGGTTGTGGGGAAATGGGTGAAGGGCACACAAGGGCACTTTGTAATATATAAATATATATTTGTATACATACATATATATATAGTGGTATCTCATTCTACCAAATAAACTGAACCTGCAGGAAAGATAATTATCAATAATTATCAATACTAGTCATAAAGGAGGCTTTGGGCGGCATGGCCTAAACTATGTATACACCTGCTACCTTTAGTTGCGCCTGAGGTACCTGGAGTGCCCAGTAAGTTTCCTTCGAAGAGATAAAGTCGGACCCCACTTCTGTGGATCCCCTTGGGTGGAAACTTCCAGTCTCCTCATTAGGTCCAACTATGGTTCAGGTCTTATTAAGTGAGTATTGTCAGAATAACGATGTTTCCTATTTCTCATGCCACACGATTCCCTAAAGGGAAAAGGAGGAAGAAGAGGAGGAGGAGGAGGAGGAGGAGGAGGAGGAGGAAAAGCCAGAATCCAACATCTAACCCCTCAAAGCAGCAACAAAGTCACGACTCAAGCTGCTTCAGGACCCAACAGGCAGCTTTCGCTTTCATTTCTTTCTACATCAACACTGGAGGATGACGACTGCTCTCATTTTGGGAGCTGTCAATTTCCCTTAGTGCTGGGTTTTTCATCTGTTTTCGGGAAGAAGGAATTACAAAGCAGGCAAATGAAATAACGCAGAGCAATCTAACATATTTCGGTGATTCAAATTGGGACCAGGGAAGAAGGAAATTAAACAACGATGACAGGCCACCCAGCACCCCTGTGTGGGGCATACTGGCTCGGCCCCCACCCACACTGGTAATGTCCGAACTCGATGACGCTCCGTCCTCCGCTGCCTACTATGCTATCTGCTTCGCCCTGACCCTTCGAATCATGTGTGTGCTCTACGACTTATATGGTATTTTGCTTTCCGAACCAGAAAAATCTTGTAACTGCGGGTGAACTGTCAGGTACTGTTCCTTTAAATGGCCTGTGAAAGATCAAGGGGCCGGAAGTCCGTCCTTCTCCATTCACTTTTCTTCCTCCGAAATCAACAGAGACACATGCTTCCTACAAGCCAGGCATTGTGAGAAACACTTACTGCATCGGACCTAAGGCTCTCATCCGATTGAGATCTCTTCTTGGGGTGGTGGGGTGATGCCTCCTAAAGACTTCTTGCAAATTCATCTAAATTTTTGGTTTTAACTAAATTGTTGCTCAGTTGCTTAGGTCTTGCCCCCTTGCTTGGCTGCAGACGAGCTAAGAAAATGTTAGGAACTACAGGGCCAAGATGCTCTGCTGGCCTCTGGGGCCATGTGGTATTCAAGAAACTGCCCCTTGACCATCACAGGTGAGGGGAGGGCAGAAGGTAGGTGAGGGCTCTGGAGATCAGGTTCCTTTGTGCAAATGACGTCTAGGAGGACCCTGTCCTCCAATCACTATTAACTTAAGATCAAGTGAGACTGACACCTGCAGAATGTATCCATGTGCCAGGCTGGCCGGCCCACCTACTTCTCCTGCTAGAACTGACTCCACAGGAAACCATGAAGGGCTCTGTCCTTCCCTGGACAGAGTGGTGACAGCCTCCAGCAGTTCAAGACTGATCATTACCCCAGGTGCTGGTCACCACACAAAAATGAAACACTAGAGCAGATGTAGCCATCCACTGCAGCGACTGGTACCCAGTCCCCACCCCTGGGAGGGAGAGCAGTAGAGGCAAAATGAAAGGTGACCTGAGGAACTGTATATAATGACAGTATGTATTATGTATGTATGTACATACGTATGCTTGTGTGTGAACACATGTTCATGTGGGTGGGTGTATGGATGGATAACTATTAGTGTTGTGGGTACATGCGTATGAAGGCCAGAGGTCAAGGTTGGGATGTCTTCCTTCATAGCTCTCCATCTTATTTTCTGAGATGCGGTCTCTCACTGAGCCTGGGGTTCGCTGATTCTGCTAGGCCGGACAACCAAGCAAGCCCTGGCATCTGCCTGTCTCTGCAATCCACCAACCGTAGTGCTGGGTTTACACACATGTGCTGCCATGCCCACACTTGATAAGGGTGCTATGCCAGGTGGTCTGAACTTAAAGGTTTTTTTTTTTTTTGGTTTGGTTTTTTTTTGGGGGGGGGGGGTGTTTCGAGACAGGGTTTCTCTGTATAATCCTGGCTGTCCTGAAACTCACTCTATAGACCAGACTGGCCTCGAACTCAGAAATCCACCTGCCTCTGCCTCCCGAGTGCTGGGATTATAGGCTGAACTCAGATTTTTCTTACTTGCCTGACAGGTATTTTATTGATGAGCGATCAGCCCAATTCCCAAAGACCTGTTTCTAAAGGCATTGGCTGGAAGCATACACTGGCCCTAGCTGGTTCCAGCAGCCTGCAGCACATATGTGACTTTTTAAAAAGAAGGGCAGTGGATACATTTATGAACCATCCCAATGGAATCGAGACCATTTTCTTTAAAATGATTAGGGCGAGAAGAAATGGGAGGGGTGTTCAAGGATAGGGGCCATTCTCAACGCCTATCCACTGCTATGTTCAAGAAGGTTCCGGGAACCCCAGGGGCCACCTACTCCCAGGGCTGTCCACAGAGCTCAGTGGAAAATCCGACCACAAGGGTTCAAAGCCCCAGGAGACAGAGCCAACTTAAGAACAAAATAGGCCACCAGCAAAATGTGAGCAGCAAGCCGCCGTTGCCTCCCGTGCCCAAGTCTGGAAAAGCAAGATGAAGCAGAAGTTTAAACCAAAGAAGAAACTTGATGGGAGCAGAAGAAATGCCGGGACAGGGCGGATGGAGAACAAGGTGGCCCAGCATTTTCAAGAGTGAAGGAGGCCTTAAGGGTGGGACCAGTTTAGGAAAACCAGAAAGCCCTTGGGAAGGGGCTCACACATGGGGACACACAGTGCCGCTGCCGCTGCTGCCAATACTGCTACTTCTGCTACCGCTGGGAGTCTCAGACTGCCAACAGCATTGGGCTAGATTTAAGGAAGAACCAATGCGTTCCCGAGCAGGCACTGTGCCTCTGTGACTCCATATTTGTTCCTCTGTGGGTCAAGCAATGCCGACAGACGAATGCTCTTTAGAACTCCCCTGGCACCTTGGTTCTGCTCAAAAGAAAAATACTTAAGACAAATGTTCTCCAGACGACTGAGATTTCCCCCTCGCTCTCCACCGTTTAGTTATTTATTAGGATGCTTCGCCAAGGTTATTTTCAGACTTCCACGTGAAATAGTGATACTTAGCACTTCCAATTCATCTCCCAAGCAGTTTTCAAATGTCAGCTCATTAATCCCCAGTCCCCTTGAGGAGCTGTGCTCTGCCCCATCACTCAGACTGGGAAGACAGAGGCAGCGTTGCAGAGGACCTCTGTCTAGGGCTGATCTCCATCAGAGGTGCTTTCCCTGGACCTCAGAAACAATTTGCATTGCAATGATACTACTCTTAGGGCTGGGTCTCAACGACAGCCCCATGGCCTCTTGTTACTGTAGGAGTTACATGAATCTGGAGGGCACAACTACTCAGCGCCCCCCAGACGCAGGTGAGCACCCAGCAGATGAGCACCCAGATGTGTTCTCAGCAGCTGCCTTTGCCTCCCTCTCAGACCAGCTAAGTGATCAGCACATCTGGTGTGCTGGCGTCTGTACTTTACTGCCTGAGAACTATACCATTACTTTCTGCGAGAAACCACAGGCTTGGAATAGGTCTTCTTAAAGAGAGATGTATTGGGGAGTGGATGCTGGACAGATGGCTCAGCAGTTAAGAGCACTGACTGCTCTTCCAGAGGTCCTGAGTTCAATTCCCAGCAACCATCTGTAATGGGATCCAATGCCCTCTTCTGGTATATCTGAAGACAGCAACATTGTAAAACAAACAAACAAAAAGAGTCATTTAGGATGACACAAAATAGGCACTTCCATTTGAGAGCAGGTGAGAGGGCAAGAAAACAACAGAGAGGGAGAGTGCTCATGTCAAGTATGCAAAAAGTTCCATTAGAGCCCAACACTGCATAAATAAGGCGGGGTGCCAGCAGGCCTGCAATTCTAGCACTAGAGAAGCAGAGTCAGGAAGATCAGAAGGACAAGATCTTCCTTGACTACATAGTCTATTTCATGTGCGCTGGGTTATGTGAGACCCTACCAAAAAAACAAAACAAAACAAAACAAAAAATCAAAAAGACCGACAGAGGCAGAATGCCACACAGGAAAGAGGAGTATCATGAGTTTGAGACCAGCCTGGGCTTTAAACCAAAATTCTATCTCAAAAATAAATAACATTTTAAAAATCAAAAAGAGGGACATATGTCCTCTTGTGTGGCTTCTCTTCTCGTCCTAAAAGAAACACCTTCACCCATCTTTGCAGCCGGCCCCTAGTCTTGACTGCCCCGATGAAATACCCGCAGCCCATGTGGCACTCAAGTGAACTTTTTCATTCATCAACTTACAAGGAGACAGAAGATTCCTGTCACTTAAGTCACTCCTGGGACAAACAGGGTGACTTTTACTGGGGCAGGACATCAACTTCCATCAACTTCCAAGGCCCAGCAGAGCCTGAACCCTGGGTTGTCTGCACCCAGCTGGGACGGCAGATGAACGGACGGTATTGCCACGGCGTGTGGCCACGTGAATCACTGTCCAGCCCAAAAAGGAGGGAATGGATGATGAAGTACTCAGGGTGGCTGTCCCTTGTCCTGGCGCGTCCAGTGTAGTCCTGGCTAGCCTGCAGCAGCTGCTCTGAAGGACAAATTCTCCATTGCTAGTTGGTACTGCTGCATGCTCAAGCCTTGACATCTCATCTGGTGTCAGCTGGCTTGGCCCCGTCTCTAATGTATAGAAGGATAAGAGCCATACAATGCAACTCTGACTAGGTGACTAAGGAGCGCATTGAGACTGGACACCAAATGCTTATTGTTCCCTTCAAGGGCATCACTGTGGAAGGTCCTGGCTTCACTTAAGAAGATTTGGATTTGAGGGAGGGAGGCTTTGTGGGGGAGGGAGTTCCTTTCTAGTTTGTTCTCAAGCCGTGCAAGATAACCAGCCTTAGTATTTTTGAGTCCCATAACATTTAGATCCAAAGCCAGCATACTCACTCTTGGCCACAAGTCGCCTGGACCTCAGGTTGGGGATGGTTTCCAAAACTTACAGCCATTTTCAAAGGCCAAAGATTTATCACCACAAGGAGACTCAGAAGAAAGTGCCAGAGTCTGACTCTGAGTTCACAGTGAGCCCTTTGAAAACACACAAAGCTGAGGTAGGCTCTGTGGAATGAGCACCACATAAAGATCCCTGCTTAGAAGAGGGGGCACGGGCCGGGCAGTGGTGGAGCACGCCTGTAATCCCAGCACTTGGGAGGCAGAGGCAGGCGGATTTCTGAGTTCAAGGCTGGCCTGGTCTACAGAGTGAGTTCCAGGGACAGCCAGCGCTACACAGAGAAACCCTGTCTTGAAAAAAACAAACAAACAAACAAACAAAAATTCAAAAGAAGAGGAGGAGGAGGAGGAGGAGGAGGAGGAGGAGGAGGAGGAGGAGGAGGAGGGGAGGAGGAGGAGGAGGCATTATATTTGTAGGAAAAAACCCTGGTCTTGATGCTTCTAGATACAATGGGGAAGGGGTTAAGAAAGGGACTTGCAGGTGCGCATGCTGTCACATGTACATAAAGAAGAGGCAGAGAAACAACAACCTGAAAATCAACATAAAAGAATCTTAAATTCCAGGACCTCCTAGATCTCCTCCTAGATCTATTTAAGCAGCTAAGTGAAGTGGAGCTTACCTCAAGGCTGACGGGGTGGAGCTAGGAGGATCCCAGGAGCTTTGCTGTCTAGGTAAATTAGTGAACTCTAGGTTCTGTGTGAGACCCTGTCTCAAAAATAAAGATGGAGAGGAAGGCATTTGTGGTTGACCTCTGCCCTATACACAAGCCTGTGAGCGCGCGCGCGCACACACACACACACACCTCTTCGCCAGGCACAAAAAGCAACCTCCATCTTCACTTAAGTTTAACCAAACAGGCTAAGCACAGCCAGAGGCAGATATCTTAACATCTCAGGAAAGATAGCAAGGCAGACATCCTTTGATTACATATCCTTTTCAAAAGGGCAGGCTTCTTTCTCCTCAATCCCTATACAGTCAGGGAAGGTCTCTCAACACAAAATGGCTGCTTGGGGAACACGGCATCAGCGACAAACCAAAGAGTGTACCCACAGCCTGAGGAAAAAGCACTGTTTAGTCACTCACTAGACATCTGGAACTCAAAGAGGCCACAAGCTGTCTTTATCACATCTCTGTGCATACAAATACACAACGGAAAATTACAGGTCCCTCTCATCTACCAAATGAGGCATAATAAGAGCACAGGTTTCCCCGGGTCCTTAAGACACTCCTCTTGGAACATGTATCATGAGGGAAAAAGCTCAGGGCAGATGAAAGGCAGAGGGGAGTGGGCACCTTTCCCAGGAGGGCAGCTCTGATCAAGGCTAATTGCCCAGTTGGGGGGTCCTGTGTGGCCAGACTCAGGTGAGCATGTCTTAAAAGAAAATGTCTCACCTCTGGGAGCCCTGGAGATAGGGAAGACCCGTCCACTGTCTTTTGTAAATGCCTGCTGGGTAAGTGTGCAGATAAGACCAGTATTACATTATGATGCTTCTTCATGCATGAAAGTCTATTTTTAAAGAGAGTCTGTGGGAAGGTGGCTCCGGGAAGCGGGGCCGGCCAGAGGACAGAGGTAGAAAGGAAGGCTGTTGTAGTTAGAAAAGTCTCTGCCACAGAATAAAACCGTGCCTTCCCCAGAGAGGAAAACATTAAAGTTCATCTTCAGTTCCTCCACAGCACGGCTGTTCTGAGAAGCTGCCTTTTGCCTAGTCCCTCCACCCGACCCCACCTCACACACCAGCTCTTGAATGGCTCTGACAACCCACCAAGTGGCATAGCCCTGACTTTAGATCATTTACCTCCCTGGCAAAGCCGGGTGCCACCTCCAGAGTCATGGACTGGCTACTTAGGGAATTAAGGCAAGACGCTGGTAGACTCCGGCCCGTCTAACTTACATGGACCCTGCCTGCGTCCAGCCTCCACTGGGAAGAAACAGAATGGAGACCTGAAGAGTCCATGAGCACCTGGCCTTGGGCACCGGCAGGGAAGAGGATGGAAGTGAGACACAGGAGAGAAGCGGTCCATGCGGGGAAGAAGCAAGCCAAGAAGGTAGTAGTCTGGTGTCAGCTGCCTTTAAAAGTTAAAAATGGAAAAACAGAAACCAAACTGAGGAATCCAGGAGTTAAAGCCTGGGAAGGGAAAAAATACTGAATTAAATCCCTCTGGCCAGGCTAGAGAGATGGCTCAGCAGTTAAGAGCACTGACTGCTCTTCTGAAGGTCCTGAGTTCAAATCCCAGCAACCACATGGTGGCTCACAACCATCTGTAATGGGATCTGATGCCCTCTGCGGGTGTGTCTGAAGACAGCTACAGTGTACTCACATGCAGTAATAAATACATCTTAAAAAAAAAAAAACCCTCTGGCCTCAGCACCTCACTGAACAAGTTCCTGTTTACCTAACCTTGCCCTAGATCAATGGGTCACTGGCACTCCTTGATAGCTCTGGGTCTGGAGAATTAGCAAATCCGGTAAAGTGCTTTGTCCCTAGCACCCATGTAAATGCCAGAGGGACACGGCAGCCCTGCTATAATCTCAACACTCAGGAGACAGAACCATCCGATCCCTAGAAGCTGCTGCCTCGTGAGAACAGCTGAATCAGAGGGCTCTGGGTTCAAGGGGGAGACCCCACCGCAACAGCAATGATGAGGAGAGTAAGCAAGGAAGACATCTGATGTCAACCTCTGGCTCACACACACGTGCATGTACACACACAGACACACACACACACAGACACACACAGACACGCACACAGATTCAACCAATGACCAAAACAAAAAACAAAAAAGGCAACTCTAGGGATTAACCACTTCCTTGGACTCTAAAAATCTTGCTGATACATACAGTGACCTTGGGGTAGTTGATACATGTATGCAGTTAGTCTATCAAAAGGGGGCATGCAAACATTTTTACTTTTTAATGCACGCATTACATATGCACAGCAGAAGCCTATGAAGAGCAAGAGAAAAAAAACAGTTATTTTTTATAAATCTTCGTTTTTACTTTCCGCACCTTTTCTTAGTGCTGTGTGCATGAGAGAGATAACATCTTTAATTTTTTAAAAGGAACTATGCAGGGGATAATATGGTGAGGGACGTTTATTAATTTGCAACTCTTTGTACCTCAATTATTGAGACTTCATCCCCAGGAATACATTGCTCCTGCACAGCTGAATGCAAAGGAATTCCCAGACAGCCCTCTGTGGTTCCTTGGACTCGACTCAGTCTCTAAGCCACCCCTGAACTGTGATTTATATGACAGCTTGGGAAAAGCCAATTGGGGACAATCGATGAACAGACAGAGACAGGCCTGGTGAATGTGCATGAATTAAAAGCAAAACTCCATTGTAATAGGAACAAGATTCTAATCACTACACCTAATTACAAAGAGGAGTAAATCACGGGGAAAAAATTAAGTGTCTCATACAGAACAAACAAAGCAATTAGTCATAAACAGAAGCCCAGGGTCTGGTGAACAGGCTGGAACCCAGACCCAAACCTAGCTGTACATCTGCTCCCAAGGCTATGTCAGCATCCTGGAGGGTGGATGGCACCTGAGCACTGTGCTAAGGAAGGATGGGTGACAGACCTCTGAGGTGTGCACACTGTGCAGCCTCTTCAGAACCTTCTAACCCTAGCAAAATCCCTGCACCAGGTAGGGGAACCCAAACCTTCCTAGATGACAAAGCAGTTACCGACTTAATAGGACAGCCGCCTCTAGACACACCCCTTGTTTGTTAATGACCCGGTAATAAAAGCAGTGAATTCTTACTGCTCTGGAGGAGTTGTCCGGTTCAAATAGCACATTATGCCCTTGAGGGAGCCACTATTATCACCATCTGCATTTATAAACAAGGAAATTCATGTCCTGAAGGCAGAGCATTTTGGCTTCGGTCATGCAATTTGTGAGGGGCAGAGTCTGGGGCAGCAGTGGACTTTCGAGCTCAGGCCCTTAAACTCAGTGCCATGTTTCTTATAAAAAGGGAAAAGTGAGTGACATCCCCATCTTGCCAAAATATCATAAAAAACTAAGTACTGAGAGCAAAAGGCCTGATGCACACCAGGCAGTCCCCAAACCGCTATGCTCGCTCGCTGTGTCTTCCTCCTAGGAAGCTATGGGAAGACATCAAAGCCACGGTGACAGCTCTCTGTGCCTGCACTTTGCATTCATCTGCAGTCCTGGTACACAAGACCCTCCTGGTAAGGGGCTGGATAATCTAAATATGTGCTGTAGGCTCAGAGTTCATATACTCTCTACTGTGGCCCCCAAGATTCAGAGGTCATGAATGACACACTTGCAAGGCCGGGCAACAGTGCAGTTACTAAAACTGTGTCATCTGAACAGAAGGAGAAACTAACTTCCTAAGGAACACAGCCAGGCAATGACTTCGGACTGAAGCAGGCTTTCTCAAAAAGTATGTGAGCAGTTTCCAGAATGGAAGCTGTTCTATGCCAATCTCTCTTTCAAAGACCGGCCCAGGCACAATGGATGCGGTCAAGGGGTCACTTAAGCATCCTCATTCTTTGCTCATGCCTTCCAAAGGGCCACCCTGAGCACACAGACTGTGCTCCAGACATCCCAAGACAAGAGACCCTGAGAAAGATTAGTCTAACCCCACTCTAGGTCCCTGCGGCTAAGTCACCTTCTGAGAGCCGAAGGAAGCCTGTCTTGGGGCCATGCATACTAGGGAAGAAGAGAAGATTTTTGGTTCACACTGATGGGATTTCTTCCCTAGTTCCTAAACTGCATGGGGGAGGGGGTGGCGCAATGGGAAGGACTCTTGGCTGAATGCTTACTGGCTGCAAACATAAAAGACTATTTGCTTTGGACAACTCTAGCTCAGGCACTCAAATCCCTACAGCAAAGACTGCGGCTGCCGATGTCTTTGGCGGGGGGGGGGGGGGGGGGGGGGGGGGGGTGGTGGGGGGGTGGGGGGGTTGCTCCTTCAGATTAAACCCCCCAGGGGCCAACTCAGTGGTCAAGGGCGCTGGTCTCCAGGGTCACAGGGAATGGACTTCACATGTGGTAAGTCAGAACCTCACAGTGACCTTGGGCAAGCAACAGAGGAAAGGTGCTTAACACTCCGAGCCCAGGCCATCTTTAGATGGGGATGAAATGAAGTGGTGTCTATCAACAGGTACTCGTGGAAACATGCCAAACGGTAGCTTCTGATGCTGCCGCATCATGACTAGTTAGAGTTGTTCAATTTATATAAAGGCCACTGAGTACCCTCACTCTTGGAACTGACTGGGCAGGGTGCTAGGCTGAAGTGTGCTCACCACATATTCCTGTCTACCTATGTAGGGCCCTTCCTCATCAGGCAGAAAGGCTACCAAGGGCTCACTTGCTTCTCTCCCAAGAGGCCATCTGCCCAACCTCTTCCTCCCCCAAGTCCACCCCACCCAGCTCTTCCCACCATACTCCTATGGTATTTGGGAAACCAAAGGCCCAACTCCTCTTGCATCTTGCCAAAAAAAAGAGAACTCAACATAGAACCAAAAGTCCTGAAGGTTACCTGCCTTGTTTCCCCACTTCAGGCCACTTGTAGGCGTCCAGAGCCAAAGGTCTGGGTTCAGAGGACCTTCATTGACTGAGGGACCTCTGGAAAGTTCTATGTCTCTGGTTTCCTCTTCTCTACAGAATGACGGCAGTGCTCCCTAATGTGTCTTAAGGTGGCCGCATGGTCACCTTTTATTTCCCACAGTGGGTCATCACTCTCCTCATCCCAACATGTTCTCTCCAATGTGACTCTGAGGTGCCGCCACATCAGAGGAAAGGCAGCCTCCCCAAGCCAGGAGAGTGTGGGACTCATAAGTTTGACTTTCAAGGCTAGGTTGGAAAAGGTGAAGGTCTGTCTTTCTGCCTCACCTGCTGGAACATCGTACTGAAGCCCTACCTGCTGTGTCAGGGCTCTGACTGCTGTGAGGTTGCCAGGGTGCAATGAAGCTCAAACCGTATGCAAACAGACCACTTGGCCAAGTCCCAGCATCATATCTGCCCACAGTTCAACGGCAACCTTATGAGACGCTCCTGGTTCGAACCACCTGCACAGCTCCTCCCGGACTCCTGCTCCACAGAACCCACCACTGATGCATGATATGGTGACAGCTCTGCTTCAACTCAACAGGTTTTCAGATAACTGGATACCATGCATCAGGAAAATGTGCTATAAACCAATGGGTAAATTATATTTTTTTTATTTTTTATTTTTTTATTTTTTTGTTTTTTTTGGATTTTTTTGGTTTTGTTGAGACAGGGTTTCTCTGTGTAGCCCTGGCTGTCCTGGAACTCACTCTGTAGACCAGGCTGGCCTCGAACTCAGAAATCCACCTGCCTCTGTCTCCCAGAGTGCTGGGATTACAGGCGTGTGCCACCACTGCCCGGCCAATGGGTAAATTATAAAGGACTATAAATGATATAATAACCTTAAGGATTATTTCTTCAAGTCTACCCTTGATTTTGTCTCTAGAATGGTATACATGCTAGAGATAGGTAGGCAAATATTTATTGTTTTACCTTTAGACCCTGAAAAAAAAAGGACAATAATCAAATGAATTATTATCAATATGCAAAATGCACCCCTACCCTAGACAGGGTCTCACTGTCTGGCTGTCCTGTAACTTACTATGTATGTATACCAGGCTGGCCTAGAGTTCAGAGATCTCTCTGCCTCTGCTGGGATTAAAGATATGTTCTCCATGCCTGATATAAAATCACATTTTAATCCATTGGGGCTAAATTCCAACCATCACATATACTAAGCAAATGCTTTATCACCAAACAACAACTTCAACTCTGCTGATGTCCTATAGAAACCTAATTCAGGCCTGGAGAGAGGGCCCTGTAGGCATCTAACATTCTAAAGACAATTCTGGGGGACTTGTTCAGGCAGTCATTTCTCTGTCATTTCTACAGCCTTGGAAGCTGCTTGCCTGCACTCCCTACTTACTCGGGTAATATTTATTCCTTCTCAGGTCTCTGATGGATTTGAAGACTATAGAGAGTTATAGTCTCACAATTAAGTTTAAGATGTTTTCAGGTCTAAGATGTTTTTAGGATGATGATGCAAGTTATGATATGAAAATGCTTTAAGTACAGAAATCTGAACTCACCAAGGTAGGATAGATAATAGAATACTTTCTCCAAAATTGCCAAATACTTACAGACTAGATATTATAATGTAAATCTTACCTGATATGTCTCATAATTGTTATTGCATATATTATGCTATTATAAGAGAAAAAGCCTTTTATTAGACAAAGGGGGGAAATGTAGGCATAATGTTTTTGCGCACTGTGTAAAGTTTAGCCTTGTGTTATTCAAATGCTGATTTCTCTTCCCACAAATCTTGTTTCAATCTAGACACAGCATTGTAAGGCTTGTACCAAGAATCTCCTGTCTCACGTTTGTGCAAACAGTTCTTACCATTTCTTCTCTGCCACGTCAATAAATGCTGGTTACTCAATGGCTGGGAAGAATAGAGAACAGGCCAGAAGCTTCTGCCAGCCAGGGGGAAGAAAGGGGGCTTGGGAGGAGTGAGCTTCAGTTTACCATGAGGATGAAGAGAAGAGGAGAAAGTCCAAGAAGAAACTGTGAGAGAAAGCATCTGAAGTCCAGGGCCAGATAAGGAATAATATGCAAGACACGGGAAGGCTGGGAGGGAGCCAGATTAGAGCAGCAGCTAATATAATCATTTTAACGACCAGGCTACTGAAGTGCAGCTTGAAATAAATCTTGGTTTCTCTGTGTGGTTACTGGGGATTAGCAAGGGTAAAGGAATACAGCTGCTGGATTAATTCACTGGATGAATTTCTATTAAAAACAATTCATTTTACAGAGCCGGGTAGTTAAGAGCCCCGCTGCTATTGCAGAGAGCCCTAGTTCAGTTCCCGGCACTCACACCGGGAAGCTCACAAACTGTCTGGAGCTGTATCTCCAGGGGATCTGACTCTTTTCTGGTCTTCCCAGACAATGTACACACACACACACACACACACACACGTGCACACGTGCACATGCATACAAAAAGGCAAGTACAACTGAAAAAGAATAAATCTTGGAAAACAAAATTCCATGAGCTAACTAAAAACTGATGTATAGAGTTAGCCAGACCTTTCACTCTTTAAAAGGTGCTTGTCAGGCAAGTCTAGAGACCTGAGTTCAATCCCCAGAACTCACATATAAATGGAAGGGGAGAAACAACCAAGGATTTGTCCTCTGACTTCCACAAGCTCACAGCAGTACTCCATCCAACAAATGGGTTCTCTGTGCCAGACCAGGACACCCAAACTCCTCCATCTATGAGGAGGAGGACACACACTCCAGGAAGACATTAGAACCTAACTACCAAATCTGGCTCTTCCACCTTCTAATCTGGGGCCAAAGGAATGGGGCATCGCCCAGCGGCCACCAACTGCGCAGGCCTGGTGTGGCCACGTGCCACACAGCGAAAAGCACAGCTTTCATATACATATCCCTGCAGTTCCTGGGAGCAAATTGAGATCGCAAGGCCGTCAGCAGCCTGGGCGCTCATCATCTTGACAGATACTTAGCTATTCATTTAAAAACAAGGGAGAGAACAAGCGTCAGCTGTATTTTTTAATTACTCCTGGATAGAGCTGGGACCGCTCTGGCATAATTGGGGTACTGAGATTTTCCCCCCTCCCTTTGAAAGCCTTGTTGCAGCAAGAAAAATACTGTGTTTATTCTAATTAAAACCAACCCTTCTTTTAAATCATCTTAGCAATGGCAAGGCAAAGGGTGACATCTCCTTTGAAGTGGGCAGTAGGAGGAACTGCACCGAGGCCACCTGTGCCACAAACATGTCCCCGGGCATAAACTCTCTTTCTTCAACTATCAGTTCTTTCATTTAGGAAGCAAGAAACGTGAAGAGAATTCCATGTGTCCTCTCTGGCTCTAATGTAATCTGAGGCCACTGCTCCCACGTTCTGTCACTTGGGCCCAGTGGAGTGTACTATGTATCCAGGATTGCTCCCTGATCCATACGACGATTTCAGAGCACCTGGTGCTCAAAGCTATCGACAGCCTCTATGTTGACACCAGGGCTGTGCCAGCATTGCCAGTGAGGACAGTGTTGTAGTTCCCAGCTACTCACCAGTCCATGAAGCACATCTGGCGGCCTTGTTAAATATACAGCTCAAGGCTTCCTTGAGAGTTAGGACTCAAGAGGTCTAGGAATTCTCAATCTGGGCCCCATTGTCTCTGACCAGACACTCAGGAAAGCTCAGGACAAGAGAAAGCACAGCCTTGGAACACAGAGTCTAGTCTCAAAGCCTGTCTTCTTGATTTCTTGGGAATATGACCTCGTGTGAGGCACTGCCTTGAAGGCTCCCCATTCTCTCTGTAGAACCACAGAAGGCAGGCAGGCAGGCATGCAAATCCTGTCTGCTTCCTAGCACATGCAGTGGCCAGGCAAGGGCTATTCCTTTCCATGGTTTTCTTTTAGTTTGGACTTTTATGAGCTAGGATCTCATTCTGCATCCCAGGCTGGTCTAGAACTCATTATGCAAGCCAAGCTGGTCTCCAGTCTCAGTCTCCTGAGTGCTGGGTTGTAGACCTGAGCCACCCTCAGCCTCTCCTTGACTGAAAGGTGGGGCAATTTGAAAAGCTTTTTAAAACACCCTAATGTGATAACTGCTCCGAAGATAAATTTGCCTGGGGGGGTATTGGGGAGGGGTGAAGCTACCTTAAAACAGAGTCCAGGGGCTTGGTTAAGAGCACTGATTGTTCTTCCACCTGGGTTCAATTCCCAGCAACCACATGGTGGCTCAGTACTGTTTGTAAATACAAGATCTGACACAGACTTATGTGCAGGCAAAACAATGCACATTAAAAGAAAGAGCCCAAAGGAAATAAATACTTCGACCATGTTTCTTGGAGTTAAGCTGAAATCAGCCACCAACAAAATAAGTTGGAATTGTGAGCCAGGCAGGGAGAGGACAGAATGATAACCTTCAGCACTAGCAAACAATGCTACACTGAAATTTCCTGGATGTCCCACCCCATCCCATTCTGGTTTGGGCTATCCCGTTCATAGGCAAGCCTGCAAGAGACTAGTAGCTTCCCGGCCTGATGGGGAATGTACCGGAGCTGGCAGGAGGGAGGCGGCCGCCCTGTGCTCCTGACGCCCGGGCTGTCATGCTTTGTCCTAACACAGCAGCTGGGGAAGTGGTTCACCTGAGTGCTTCCATTTGCAGCCAGACACCTGGGCTAGCCACAGCCGGGCTCTGTGACCAAACAGCTGACAGAGCACATTAGCTCACCTCCTCTGCTTGTCAGAACGTTTAAGTTCTGAAAGGTGGCAGCCATGGCGCTGGGCAGAGAAAATGCAGTTGTCTTATCAGCCTGTTCATCAGCCTCATGGAAGGTGTGACAAGCCGGGAGGGCAGGGAACCTAAGCGGAGGGAGAAGAGCCCTGGGCTGCAGGTGGGACACGGAGTCACGAAAAAACACAAGGCAGGAACACAGTAGCCCCGGGGGCAACACACAGCCACAGATGGTTCTGCTGCTCTGTAGAGCAGACAGCCTGCAAGGTGGTCATGGGGTGGGGTGGGGTGGGGTGGGGTAGTGGTGGAGATGGAGGGCAGTCCGGGCATCCAGCAGGTGAGTGACAGGCCAGCCCTCCTGCACTTCTGCTCCAGTAACTACCTGTATTATGCTAAAACGACACAAAGGACAATAATTAAGCCCAGATCTCTGTGGATCATTCGCTGTGATAATTCCACCTTTGTAATTCAGCTGCAGATAAACCCCTTTTGTTCTGCCTTATAACACAGATTCTAGTATCATTCAAGTATATTAACTGTAGCCTATTACTGTCACAAAAAATGTTCCCTGAGCCATAGCAAAAGACTCCCCAGACAAAACTTTATGTCATGTTAATCCAAGCTTTAATAACTATGAGGATATATAACTGTATTCTAATTGTGCTCTGCGTTCCTGCATACAAAAACAGAAGATATCAAAAATGACAGCCACAGATTTCTTCAAATAAAAAAAGCATTAATTCCCCATTCTGGGTGCTAGGATGCAGGGGTGACGGGAGCCAAGTGTACACGAGGAGGAAAAAAAAGAGGTGGCTTTCTGACAATAGGGAGACCTTGAGACTAGTATGGGACAGAGAAACTGAGGCCACCAAAGCTGAAGGTTAAACAGGGAAGCTGGCAGGGAGACTTGGGTGGTGACGACCACAAGAGCAGTGATGACAGTCACTGCAGGGGAAAGAGCCAGGTGGAGACAGCTGTGAGGAGAGGTTAGGATGCTAATTTAGTATGTCATTCCCGCATGAAATCTGAAGAGAGACCCTCAGACCCAACCTCGTATGTACATCTGGTAAGGAGCATCCCTCCAGGCTCTTTCCAGACTCATCCCGAGCAGATGACGAAAAGTTGCAACCCCAAGACTCACCCTGACCACATGACATGCGATCGCAAGCAACTATAAGGGACCGCAACCCTGAGAAGCTCTCCCCGACGGACCATACGGCTCCCCTCTTCGGTACCTGGCTCCATTCCGGCCCCTCTAACCGGCTCTCATCACTTCCTAGTGGGCCGTCATTTCTGCTTTTTATTTGGTCAGCTGTTTACTGAATGTCTCCCTCCACTAGAATTCAGCTCTCTTAAATGACCAGGACTGGTTTCTATTCAACTCACTCATTTCTCCCTGGTGCCTCAGCAGGGAACCTGGCATACAGCAAGGGCTAAGAGGTTGTTAAATGACAAAATGGTACTGTCATGATCTGGCTGAAGACAAGTTTCTTTCTTTCTTTCTTTCTTTTTTTTTTTTTTTTTTTTTTTTGGTTTTTTGGATTTGGTTTTTTCGAGACAGGGTTTCTCTGTGTAGCCCTGGCTGTCCTGGAACTCACTCTGTAGACCAGGCTGGCCTCGAACTCAGAAATCCGCCTGCCTCTGCCTCCCAGAGTGCTGGGATTACAGGCGTGCGCCACCACCACCCGGTTGAAGACAAGTTTCTTTACCTCACCGAACTTCAGTTTCTTCGAACTGAGAAGGAAGGAGGCAAACACCTATTCTCCAGAGTGGAGAGGAAACAACCTGAAAGAACAGATGGTGAAGGCCATGGAAGGGGGGCTGGTCCGAGAGCGGCGATCAAAGCGGCCGACAGGTTGTGGAGAACAAAAATAGCCAGAAGGGCGAGGGCAGAGCAATCACTGCTCAGACCAAAGACGGAACATGTCTCATCGCTGTGACAATGCTCCCTTCTAGGACCTCCATCCCTTTCTACGCCTGGTCCACTGTGTCTCTCCAGTACCAGGAAGACATCAAACGGCGTTAGGCACTCTGTGGGGTATGCTCCTCTACAGAGGCTTCTGCATGCGAATCCAGACTCGCCGACTTCATTTAGAGAATATTATAAACCTCTGGCCTTAGAGTTGCCTTCTCTATAAAACCAGGACATTGGATATTAACAAGTGCCTCTTACAGCAGGAGGCTCACGCTATAGCAAAACGAATATACTCTGACAAGAATTATTGCCTTCTGTTATGAGGGCACTGTGAACCTTCATTTCCTCATCTATGAAGGGTATTACTATAACCCTCACTGCCTTATTACAAAGGGTGGTCATGAAGACTAAAGAGCTGGTGAATTCAGGCTTGCTGCCCATCAGGGAGTGACTAGAGGTATACTCCCAGGGGCCAAGAGCACTCTGGGAGACTCGTGGGCATGGGCCCAAGTGTAAGCTCCCAGGCTCATGCAAACAGCCTATTTTCTTTAAAGGACCAATTTTGAAAGAGCTGAAAACTTTGTAACTCCACACGCTTCACTTTAAGGCTACCTGCAAAGGGCGTGAAAACACTCCCGAGGGTAAAACAGTTTGGACAGCTGAAGAGGTTTCAGAAATGACAACGGGCAGATGAGAAAATCATGCCCCTCCCGCCAGAGCTTCAGTCAGTTCCAGACCGTGGCCTCAGATCCTGAACGACTGTTCTGCTTGCAAGGACTCAGAGGACAAGGGAACAGGAGTCTTGACATGTTGTGCTGGCGCCCATCTGTCCAGACCTCCACCAGCCAAGTTCTGTCCATTGGCAAGTGCTCCTCACTGGGCTCTCCACATCGGCCTCTTTATTGATATTTTTCATTGTACTTTTTAGCAAAGGATAAAGGAAGCAGGGAGGCAAGTGAGGGCAGAGGGTTCATTCATTCATCCTTCCCTTTTTGTTTCCTACACATCAACCTTGTGACCAGATCATATCAACTAGATAACCATACATGAGACAAAACAAAAGTCCCCAGAATGACACAATCATTCCTGCATCTTCCTGAGAGACGCAAATGCCCACCCCCTAATTCCTGAAACTCTTTGCAGGCAGAGGAGGAGAGGAAGACAGTAGTTTACCAAGACTCCAAAGTACCAGATGGTATTTCAAGCCCTCTGGTTGGCACTTAAAATTTGGGGGCAGCAGGGGAGGGTGGGGGGGTGGGGGGGGTGGGGGGGTGGCGCACGCCTGTAATCCCAGCACTCTGGGAGGCAGAGGCAGGCGGATTTTTGAGTTCAAGGCCAGCCTGGTCTACAAAGTGAGCTCCAGGACAGCCAGGGCTACACAGAGAAACCCTATCTCGAAAAAGCCAAATTAAAAAAAAAAAAAATTGGGGGGCATAGCTGGGACAAGAGTCAGAACTTAGAATCTGGGGGAGGGGCATAACTAGGAGAGTCTGGCACTTAGAATTTGGAGGGAACATAGCTAGGATAAGTTTCTGGCACTTAGAATCTGGGGGACACAGCTAAGACAAGAGTCTGGGCTTTTCTGGAGTACTCTTGATGCCAAAAGATTCTATAGAGGGGTCCATTTCTCCACCCTTCTGTCCTGGCTATCTCGTTATAAATGATTTTTGTTCCCTGAACTGGAAAACTGATGAGAGGTAGAAGGTGAACAAAACTATTCACAACAGAGATGAAGAACGCGGTGTCCTCCATCAGCAGATGGGGCTGAGATACAGTACACACTTCGAGCATCACTCGGCTGCTGCGAGCTTTGTAACATCTCTCCCAACCATTTCCCTTCGTGCCTGTCCAACACTGGCTGCCAGACCCTTAGCTATCTAATATTGATCTGAGGACCCTGAATATTGATCAAGTCAAGCACTATAAGGTTTTCACCTCTTAATCTCTTGACCTTAAAGGGACCAGGAGGGGTGTCACCCTAAACCACAACACCATCGTGAAGACGACAAGAGGGAGGGGTAACACAGATTAATTCATACCATTGTGGCTTCCACTTGTCCATCATGACCAGAGCTCATGAAGAATTTCTCTGCCATTTTTCACTAGCTTTCCATGGGGATTAGAGACCCTAACAATGGGACGGAGCCTCACTCTACAGAGACATGCTGTGGAGAATTACAAATGAAGGATTTAAGCAACTCCGAACATTATACATCAGAACAACTATCCTTTCTCATCTGTGTTAATGTGAGCAAACCTGGGGGTGGGGGGAGAGAGAGAGAAGAGAAACCTTTAATCATGGCTGATTCAGGTGGTATCAAGAGCAAATTACAACACTAATACAGCACACCAGGAGGAAAAAAGTTTTAAAGGAGAAAATTGGTGACGTTCAGAGCATGGTTCTTCCTTTGGCCATCACAGAGGGAGGGACCGGAGGCAAAGCTGTCAGGTCAGAGATGCTGACCAGGGGCAGAGAGGGAACGGGTACCATATGCCAGCAGAGGAGTAGCAAAAGCAATCACCACCGTCATTGCCCTGGTGCTGGCCTGCCGTCTGCTGAGGTCTTTAATGGCTCTCAAGTTGGAAGGGAGAACTGGCAGCTGTTGGTCTCTGCTTCCAAACATACATCTTCATGATAGCACGGACCCCAAGCCAGTGCTACCTGATTCTTGGTCCTCCCAGGGAGCACGCCCTCATCCCTGAGAAGTGCTGAGACCCTCTGGCTACTAGAGTCTGCATGAAGACTTGTGTGTCACATCAACATTCAGTGTACTCTAGGATCAGCCCCAAACCATAGTCCCTAGGCTGACTGTTTCTGTGATCCACATGTTCTCCCGGCTACTTGTTGCCGCCTAGGCTGCACTGGAAGCTTCCAGTGACCAAGGGCCACAGACATGCTGTACTGTGGCTATGGAGAGAGCACATCCTGGGACCTCACGGTACCAGAGAATTAACTCCCCTACATGGTACTTTGTCTAAGCATGCACTCTAATGAGCCTAAACCAGCTCTCAGAATAGAGAGAGAAAATGGTAGAGAAAGGTTCTGGGTGCTACATGGGAGGAGCATAGACCAGAGGAATGCCCTAAGGTCCCAGAAGCCCTTCATCCTAATGCAACTACAAGCTATGAGCACCACAGCCCACAAGGGGCAGTGTGGTCCCTCCCATCTACCTCTCCCCAGGGACTCTGGCCAGGTGCTCTGAGGAGACTGCCAACTTGCACATTGGCTCCAAAGAGTCTGAGCCCTTTTTAGTGACGGGCTTCAAGTACTAAGCTGCTGCCTTTGGCTAAAGGAAGGAAGAAAAATGCACAGGGGTGGTGGAAGCAGAGGAATGCAGCCCCGCCCCTTCCCCACAAGGCCTATCAGCCACTCAGAACAATCTGGAAGACTGGCATTGAGAAACAGGGGCAGATCGAAACATTTAACCAAAGCTCTTCGGGGACCGCAAAAACAGAACACCAAGGGCTGCTCTCAAAGATCACGGTCATCCTGGGCCTGAGACATCTTGAAACTTGAGCCTGGAGTTCTATTCCAAATATTAAGCACTGTCTCTTTGCCTTGGAGAAACTAGGACACTGGAGCAAGCCCAACCTACCCCAACCATGGTCCTGGTTTTAGTCCAGGCTATCCCACGCTCTTCCCAGAGGGAGGGTGGCTGTCAAAGGCCTCCAAACTCTCCGGGCTCTGATGGGGGGGGGGGTGCCTATAAGATTCCTACCAGAGGGGATCTGAGAGACTGAACACCAGGAAGAAAGAGCCTTTTGGCCTAATTTACGGGGCAAACTTCTTCAGGTGTCAACAATAGTCCTACACACACTTGAGTTTAGGAGAACAAAAGAGAGATCTCTAGTGTCTGTTGTTGGATATTCTAAACAAGCGAGGTAAAGGACTAGGGTTACCGAGGGCCAGGCAGTTCTGACGTAGGAGACTCCCTACTCCCTGACGTAGGAGCTGGGTTTATTCACTGCATTTCCTTGTGCTGGTATTGGGATCTGTGGGACCTTGGGCATGCTAGGAAGGGCTCCACCTCCAAGCTACTTTTTGCCCAACTTGCTCTTGGTATGGCACATACTTGTGTCCCAGAGGCAGATGCTAAGGGCACCGCCATTTAAATTTCAAGGTAACACGACGTGTTCCTGAGCTTCCACCAGGTGGGCATCGAATCGCCCCTGCTGTACCCATCTGCTCACCCGGTTCCTCTTCCTTCCCACAACAACAATGCCTATTTTCCCATTCCCCTCAAGAGATGCTTGGCCTTACAAAAAGATTTGCTTGCTGCTTTCCTTCTCTAAGTACTGTTTCTTACAAAGTCTTCACCATCTGCAGAACGGAGCTATCAAAGAACAGAAGTCAACCCCACCCCCAAGATCCTGGCTCCAATACCCCCATGTCTTCCCTCAGCCCAAGCATATAAAGATGAACACAAGGTTGGGTGATAACAAGGACAGACAGGACTATGTGGTGGTGGTATCTGGCATAGTTCCCGGCATATGGTGGACTCTTCAGGATACTGTGGGGTGCTTCATGCATGCATTAGGGAAGAGGGAAGGGGAATGGTTTAAGAGTTGAAAGAAGAGGAGCCAAAGCTGGCTAAGCCCATTGGGGCTCATAAACCACAGCAGTTCTGGAAGAACCTGTGGGCGCGGTACCAGCTGGCCTCACTGGGCCTGGGCCATGAGTTTTTCTGGCCAATTTGGAATTCCAAAGTTCGTGCTTGGAAGTCCAGAGGCATTTGGCTCAAGTTCAGGGAAGCTTCTTCCCTGCTGGGTAGACCTGCTCTCCTCTGTCCTCTCTCCCTCCCACCTTCAAAGCACTTGCTCCCAGCAGCCCCAGCCCTCCTCACCTCCCTGCCTCACTCATTTCTCCAAGTGGCTCATCCTCCTCTCTCTTGAAGTTCATCAGACACCCAGAGATGACATCCAAACCCTCTTTTGATAGAAGAGTGCTATCCAGACCCCAGAAGCCATGCAGCCTGCCCAAGGCCACTCAGCCAGTTGGCAGTAGAGCTGGGACCAGAAACCAAGGCTCTTAATGGCCCTTAATGGCTCTGATGACACAGAACCGAGCACGAAGCTAATAGAGAGACTGCCTCCGGCCTGGCCAGCTCCTGCCAGTGCTTCTTCCAAGAAGCTCCCTGGGGAAGGGTGTGTGGAGCCCTGGGCCAGTACATCAGGTTCCCTCTTGCCATGCGTACACACTGCTAGCTTCACTGGGCCACCTTTTTTTTTTTTTTTTTTTGCAGGATTTGAACACAGCCATGTTTGCCTCTGAAAAGCACAAAGCACACACACGGTACACCCCTCCCCTCCACACAAATCACCTTGGATGAAGAATCAGCAAAGCTCTGGTACACATACAAAACCCCCATAAGCTATGACATGACCGTAGTTAAGGAATGGGAAAAAAAAAAAAAAAAAAAAAACCTTGCCAAAGGAGAGGCAATTTCAACCCATTGCTGATTATCTTTCATTATTCCACTGAGCTTCCGCAGATGCTAAAGGAGGCGGGTGTTTAGGATGTATGGAAATATCATTTCCTCCTGGGACAAGGAGGAGGGGGGTGGGGTGGCTATATACACAAATGAGTTTTCCCCTGGTTGTTTTCTCCAGTAAGCTTAGTACCACCCTCAGGAGAAAGAAGACCCAGTCCGGGAACAGCTTGATCACTGGGACAAATGAAGGAGGCTTAGGCTGCTGCCTGGCCTCCTTCCTTTGGGTTCTCGCTATTTACTCCCAGCCACACACACTTGCTGGGGACCCACCATGAGCCTGGCTCAGAGCTAGGGATTGGGAAGAGCGCCCATCTACTAATAACAGGATAGACAAGCAAAGACAATACCAACGAGGCGCTGGGCCACAGGGACCGAGGAGATAGGCAGGATGATGGGAACAGAAGGAGGGAAATACAGCTAGTGGTCCAGGTGGGGAAGGAACGAGTTAGCAGGCAGGTCCACAGACACCTGCTGGTGTGGGGATGGACGTGCAGTGTGGAAAGAGAGAGCGCTCCAAGCGAGGATGCAGCTCACTTAAAAAAACTGTGTTAACACAGTGCACAGGATGCTCTATTTGGGGTGGCTAAACCTGGGCATGTGGGGAGGCAGACAGACGGGGTATCCATGCTGAAGTCCTTACTTCCCTCTTCTAGAGGGGCAAGGGCCACAGGCAATTGCTGGGCAGAAAAATAGCATGGACAGCCCAGCCTCCCGAAACTGTCCCTCTGGCAGCAGATGAAGGATAAGCCAGCGGAAGCCAAGCCTGAAGGTCAAGAAAAGAGTTTTGCCACTTCAAGGACAAGTGCGAGGAGAACAAGAGCCAAAGACAGGGTACTCAGAGAGAGGGGCAAGCCATGTTTTCAGGGTGCAATAGAGAAGGTGACGCCTGTAGATGTGTGGGGATGGGGAGGGGGGGGGAAGGAAGGTGAGGAGATGCCGTCTCCATTCTTAAATCCCTGAGATGGAGCACAAAGGCCCACCAAGACCTGACTGCAGCCTGCACGGGTGGGACCCATGGATCCTAACAATGCAAATACAACTTCTGGATTGGCATCACAGCCCACCACCCTGGCGTTTCAGGGTCATAAGCTGACTCCAGGGCATAACCTTGGATGCTCACAGGACTCCACCAGATGTGGTCCTAAATCCACTGCACTTCTCACATCTGTAACCTCAGGCCCCACCCTAGGGCGCCCTAGGCTTCCAGGCTAGGCTCCCTCCTGGGCAAGATTGGCTTTGCTGTGCTTTACAATGACAAGCCCTAGGCATACGCAGGGCTCTGTCCTTGAATTACATTTTCTGGTTCCATAGCCAAGGACATGGACGGTTCCCTGGGCCTCTGGGCCCTTTGTACAAATTGGGGATCTTGCTCTACCAATACGCTGCAATACCACGAAGGCCAATACACAGAGCTGAGGAGCCCATTTCAGTCTGACTCATACTTCCAGCCTCCAGATGGGGCCACTACTTACATACTCCCTATTCAGGGTAAAGGAGCTCAGATAACTTAGGCAGAGCAAAGAAAAGGCACCAACGAACAAGCTTTCCAGACAAAAGTAGGTGACATAAACCCCACATATTCTTCACATATAATGTAAGGAAATCACTTTCAAGTTCTCTTGCAAGAGAGAGATTATATAAATGCCATTTCTCGCGTGATTCCAATGACCCGAACTATTTTTGGAGTCTCATTTTGGCAGTAAGAATGCTTTGCTTTGGCTGGGCTGGGCTTTTGTTTTGTGGTGCCCTTCCCTATAGAAAGGAGACTCAGCTCATTTGGATTAACTGAACTGAAAAGAAAGCAGTATCTCTGCTCTAATTCCACAAGGCCAGCAGAGCCCCTTATAAATTCATTTCTGGTTCTCAGATAGTGTTTGTGAACCTGTTGATTAGAGGAAGGGTATCGCCTATATTGGCTAGGAGGGAGGGAAAAAAAAAATCTCCCTGTGATGCCCCCTCCTTCACCAACTGAGCCGCTGAAAGCGCAGCTCCTACCCACGTGGGTGCCCAAAGTCAGAGAGCAATTTGCATGAGTGGAAAACTCATTTCAGAAGCAGCAGAAGCTGTTATTCTGACTTTGTATTCTGGGAAGGTGATTGAAGGCGTGGGTCTGGCTCGAGAAAACGAAGTCTCCAACCCTAGGCTTCCCCGAGCTCACACAAAGGGAAGCTGGTGTGGACCCACTGCATTGACACAGACCTCCTATGCTGGGCCAGATCTAAGTGTAACTGGGAAAGGTGTAGATCTGGGATACAGGTACAGCACCCAGAAAAACTACAGTGGAGCAGAAGCACTGGGGTGGGAGGTTGTGGGAAGTCGGCACAGTGGGGTGGAGCTAGAACACCACTGTAGTAGATCTTATATACTGGTGTAGATTTGGTGAAATGGTATAGATCTGGCATATCGGTGAGGTATGGGCAGTCCTAGTCTACAAGGGGAGCATAGGTACAGGCCTGGCAGCATTGATGACGACCCCTTCCCACCCCGGCAGACCAGAGTTGGAAAGCCTGAGGCTGATTGGCAACTTCACCCCTAGGCTACTTTTGCTGAGACTAGAACAGTCCAGGCCTGTGTGTTCAAGGCCAAGCAGTCAGTTTGCTCTGGAATGGAAAACAAAGCATGCTCAGAAAACATATGAACTGCAAGTTTGTAGCTCTCCACAGGGCACCACGAAGCAACCCATACCGTGGGCACCATGGAAGATTCAGCAACAGGGAGACATGGGTCTGCTCCACCAAAGCTCGCCCTCCGGCTGGCAGACGATATCACTGTTAAAGTGCATGAGAAAATGACCAGGAAGTTTCAGCAAAGGGGAATTACATCTACTGGGACCTAACCACTAAAGGCTTCATGGTGTTAGAACTGCTCATCAAGGGTTGGAGAGGTGGCTCAGGGTTTGGGAGCACTGGCCACTCTTCTGGGAGACTAGGGTTTGAGTCTCGCCTCCCACACAGTAGCTCACAGCTGTCTGTAGCTCCAGCTCCGGGGGCAGGGGGAGGGGGGCTGACACCCTCATACAGATAAGCATGCCGGAAAGGCACCACTGTACATAAAATAAAAATAAAATTCTAATACAAAACAAAACAAAACAAACATGTTCTTCAAGCCGGGCGTGGTGTCTCACACCTTTAATTCTAGCACTTGGTAGGCAGAGGCAGGCAGATCTCTATAATTTAAGAGGCCAGCCTGGTTTTCAAATATGAGTTCCAGGACAGCCAGGCCTACATAGAAACCCTGTCTCTAAAAACCAGAAATTTACATACAAATAAATAAAATAATACCTACTGCTTTTCAAGCACAACCTTTTTTTGTCTTTCCCTAGTCTAGGTTTTCTGCTTTTGTTTTGAGCTGGGGCTTTCTGTTGTTCTGGCTGGCATAGCCGAAGATGACCTTGAACTCTTGATGCTCCAGTCTCCACTCCCAAACCCTAGCACTGTAGACATACTTGACTACACCCAATTGATGTGGTTCTGAGGAATCAAACACAGGGTAAGTACTCTACCAACTAAGTTCATCTTTGATTTTATTTATTTTTCCAGTCAGGGTTTCTCTGTTGTCTTGCCTATTGTGGAACTTACCCTGTATACTAGGATGGCCTTGGACTCCAGAGGCGCTCCACCTGCCTCTGCCTCCCAAGGGCTGGGACCAATTGCCCACTGGCTTCTGATGGCTCTACCATTAAGAGGTGCTAGAGGAGGCTTTGCGGCTGCAGAGGGGAGCCTCTTGTTTGGGGTTGGGGACTTTTCCTACCTACTTATGGCTCCTGAACATCAGACCCCAACAATGCTGTGGGATTCTGGTACTGACAGTCCCTCTCTTAATAGTAACTAAGACCAGGTAGGTCCTAAGCTCGCAAAAGCAGTGACAGACATGCTCCACTATGCCTGCTTTATGCAGTGGTGGGGATCAAACTCAGAGCTCTGTGCATGCTAGGCAAGCGCTCTACCAACTGAACTACCCCCTCATGCTTGTCACTAAGATTCTTTTTTTTAAAATGTGGTTTGGTTTGAGTTTTCGAGAAAGGGTTTCTCTGTACAGCCCTAACTGTCCTGGAACTTGCTCTGTAGACCACGCTGGCCTCAAACTCACAGAGATCCACCTGCCTCTGCCTCCCAGTGCTGGGATTAAACATATGTACCACCATGCCCAGCTCTCTAAGTTTTAATGCGTGTAACTCTGCTAGCCCTCAGTAGGGACGGGGCGGTGCCTTTGTCCTTCAAGCACTGTGGCCACAGCACATCTTATAGCCCTGGTTCTCAGTGCAGCTCCCAAACCAGCTGTTTCCATGTTGCTTGAAAACATTAAGGGACTACAGTGAAAGGAGGGATATTTGGGAGTAGCACCAACTCGAAGGGAGTCAGGCACAGACTAGTGCTGGGAAAACCACACTGCAAAGTCTCCTAGATAGTAAATGGCAAGGCTGAGATTTGAACCTAGCTTTGGCTCCTTCAGCAGGTACTCCCTAACTCTATTGTCAGGAATCTCGTCTTTCTGCTGTGAGGCTTTGAGCCTCCTCTGGAGGTCATCTCTCCTATACTGAAGGGCTTTATCCTCCCCCGACTTCTCACTCTACCTCTAGCCTTAACGTGCCCTTTGTGTGACTGGGTTCCCATGTAAACCAGTCTCTTTAACTGTTCTTTGGAGATACTGAGTTTAGAAGCCCACCTATCTCCTGGATATCCCTGAAATATTCTGTGGATTCTTTAGCTGTCTCTTTACTTTGTCAGCCTCAAAAGCGCTATCCCCTCTCGCTTCCCCTGATTATTTCTGATATTTCCGATTTGCAATGTGTTTTTACTTAGCTGGCTCAGCAGCCTACCTACTACCACCGTTCTGCATCTCTTCTCTACCCTGGACGGCAACTGCTTCTTTGTAAGTAACTGGCATGGTTTGCATCCCCTGGCTAGACTCTAACACATTAAACAGGGATGACAGAAGCTGCTCACAGTGGCCATAATAGTACTTATTATCACCATTGCATTACGACCCAAAGCAGAAATTAAAGGAGGCAGGTGATGATCAATAGAATCAAATATGAGATGGTATCAGATCCAGTTATTGTTCATGTTCTTTCTGTACATACTTTTAACATCTGATTGAAATGGAAAGCACTACACACACACACACACACACACACACACACACACACCCCAGAACAGAAAATGTCTTCCTTTCAGGCAGTTCTTCCATGGACGCCATGCAAAACCACTCCATCTATCAAGCTGTCAGGGTGAGTGGCTAAATTCTTAATAATCTTCCTCAGAGAAAATGCCCATATAGTCCAATGCATTTAGGGGTGGGTCTGGCACTGACTTTCCAAATGCAGGCACGTTCGGATGTTCTTCGGGTCCTAATGGTACTACTGTTCATGAAGTGAACATTAATAGAAATCCCAAGTACAGATCTTAGGATGTCACAGTGGAAAGGGACAGTCCAAGTCATTCTGCGCAAGTATCTCATGCTATGGATAAAGCCGCTAGGACATTAGAGAGGCAGGGGACTTGCCCAAGGCCTGCCAGTTACCACTGCCACTCCAGTGCAAAGTCTCCACCCTCCCTCCCTTCCTCCCAGCTCCTTTAGATTAACTGACAGCCTTGGTCAGAGCACCCGAATTTCTGGCAAATAATAATTTAACAAGACTACCAATGGGTGGAGGAGGATTAAAAGGCAAGGCTGGGAAGAGGTAAGGAAGGGCGTGACAGTCAGCAGGCAGCTTTCTCTGCCCATCAAAGTAATAAATGAAGTCAGGCATTCGCTGTGGTGCGGACGCCAAAGCAACGGTGTTTCCAGCCTCTCAGGAGACAGGCATGCCACTCGCGCACAATGTATTCATAATGTGTTCTTAAACAGATTCTGACTCAAACCCCGAGATGGCTGGGTCTCTTCCAAGAAACGTTAGCCACTGTGAGATATCTCATTCTGTCCTCTCTAGTAGATCTCCTTGGAATTTGCCAGATAGAGAGGCAATTTATCATGTGGCCAGCTGAAGGTGGTATGTAATGCATTATCTGCCTTCCTCCAGGGTTGGTGCCTGTGTTCAGGCCCTCTTGGGCCAGCGGGTAGACTGGCTTCCATCCTGAGGTGTCACAGCAACAACAAAGCAAGAAGGAGCGAGGTATTAAGTGAATAATTTACTAACTTCATAAGAACCTGTCTAGCGATTTATAGTTGTATTTATCTTTCCTCCTCATGTTTTAACTCCTTTGTATAAAAGCTGCAATCAAACTGAATAACATTTGGGAATCTAATGAGCAATACGACCCCATGTTCAAGCCGGGGTCTAGATTGATCCTGACAGCGGTAGCGGAGTCCCTCTGAGGCCACGATCTACCACAGCTGTAGGAATCGCGTTGCCTCTTCTGCAAAGGGCTAAAAGTTAGGGATCCGACCTCCATCTGGTGAGCTTTAAGTTTGCAAATGGAACATTTCTCTTCCTTGGGATATTTGGACCCTATCAAGTTAGACTTGAGTGGTTCTGAGAAGGGCTCTGTGGAAGAAAACACTTCTGCCACAATTATCAGCTGTCACTTTAAAAACAACTCCCAAGGAGATCTAGTTACTAGCAGAGGAGGAGAGAGGCAAAGTTGAGTTTCAATGACAACTATGGGTATTTTATAGCTCTCTCAGTAACAGCCATGCCATTTGAAGGGTAAAAGCATATGCTGCCTCTAGGTTTTGACATAAAGGATCTTTATGAAGAAGACAGTACCTTGAGAGCACACTTACTTATTTGGATGGAATAGGTTACAGGTTATTTTGGTCCTGTGCTTTGCAATGGAATGGATACATCGCTTTTGAAAAGCATTACCTGCCAGCTGCTATTCTACAATTTTCTTCAGGAAATCAACCCAAGAGAAGCAACAGTTCACTGTTTGAACACCCAGTTGCTGAAGCCCAAGTGTCCTTGCATACTGAATGGTTTTAAAAGCCTTGGGAAGAGCCCATAATTATCACAAATCCTCAGCTCTCTGCTTCTCCAGGGCTGCAGGTGCCTGGCCAATAGGAAGAGTGCCTGGAATCACATGAATTCCTTACCAACATCATCATCATCATCATCTCCAACATCATGAGCACTGCCATGAAGTTCAAAGTGCCTTAGTCACATGTAGGCATGGAACTGACGCCACCTCCTTGCTGACAGTCACCTAGTGTTCAGAATCACTGGAGTATGGCTAGTTTTATAGTAACTCACAAGTAACCATGTGAAAACTTCATGGTAGCCAGGTATAGTAAGGCATAATAGCACCTCAGAGACAGAAGCAGGAAGATCAAGGCCAGTACTGTCTACATAGTCAGTTCCAGACCAGCCAGGACAACGTAGTGAAAGACTGTCTCAAAAACAACCACTGCCGCCATCATCACCAACGCCGCCGCCACTACCACTACCACCACCACCACCACAACTACAAAACCAAGCAAATAAAAACCAACACAGGCTCAAGACTAGGAAAGCTTGCCTTAACATAGAGAGTGTATAGAGGTTCTGAGAACGTGAGATTTCTGCACCAAACCTCTTCCTCTGGTCTATTTATAGCACGTCATCTCTGCAGCTGAGGTCTGAAACCCAGACAACCAAAGGCAAGAGGTAGAGATAGGCCTGGTAAGTGTCCTGCTCACGTGATTCAATCTCAAGATTCTGAATCCATCACTCGATAGCTTGGGGTAGACAGTCAGATGAAAGTGATAAGAATTCTTTTTTCCAGCTTCAAACTGCTTAGTCTATGGCTAACACCAATAAGGATCCTGTTTGCTGGCTTAAAGACAAATGGAGTCCCCAGCTCTGTGGCCACACTTGACACACACTATTACAGTAGAAGCTTTCACCCCATCTTTGCTTCACTTGAGAACCCAGACTCCTAATCCTGATACTCTGGCATGTCCTTCCTGCTCCAGTTCAAAAGGAACACACAAATACCCATCACTAAATACATGGGTCGATGGGTACTATAGCTCATAGTACACAGACAATACACACAAAGTAAAAATAATTTTTAAAAATCTAAAAAAATTAAATAGGATATGGCTCGGAGTTAAACTTTCAGTGTAAAAAAATTGAGCATACAGGACAGTATGCTGAAAGAAGGAATGAGAAAACCAGGCCTATTCTAGAAGAGACAAGACCATGAAGACTAAAGAGAAGAGTTAGTGAGACCACAGACCACAGACTGAAACGCCTCAGGGGAACCGAGGATCTGTACAACTCAGATCCCCAGTGCCAGGTGTGGAGAGGGGTTACATTACATCTCCCTTCACTCTAAGACTCAAAACTCCATCCTCCAACAAACAGCTGGAGATGCAGCTCTAACCTCAGCTCCTCCTAACTCCCCTCATCCCCCCAGCCCTTGGTGGCCAGGATGCCAGGCCCCAACTCCCGTGCCACCCACCCCTCCGGCACCTCACCGGTTGCCTCCTTTTCCCAGCCCGCACAAACTGTTTGGCTAGCAGGCTGGGTTTCGTCTGGTTTGTTTGGCGAAGCATCCTTAGTGCCCAGAAGGCCACTTGGCACTCTAGCTGTTCAATGACTCTTTAAACAAACGAAAGAATAAACAAATAGATAGCAAAGAGGGCAAGGAGTCACTCTCTCAAAAGGATCACACGGTTAAGTCCTGGGTTTTTTTTTTTTTTTTCTTTTTTGTAAAGAAAACAAGTTTGTGTTTTTAGTGACAGGAAGAAGAAATAATACAACAAATGGACTGGCCCGATGCCCAAGGCCAAAAAGCCAGACGGCTTCACACCAAAACCTAGATAGGATCCTCAATTCCTTCCTGCTCTGAGGAGCATCCTGTACTTCCCACCCAGGCATTCTGGACCTCTCTATGACCCTTATCACACTGCTGGCTCAATATGAGACTTCAAAAACCCAGTGACCTAAGTGTTGGCCTTGAGTATAAGAGAGACGTCAGCAGTAATCTGTCTATCTCCCTTTGGTTTGGGGACAGATAGAGCTCTGAAAATACAGGCGTCAGAGGCGGGTGGCCTTTTCTTTTTTGACTGGGGGAAGGGAGGGAGAGAATGTAATTTATTTGGCAAAGTGTCTGAAAGGCTTCCAGTCCTGTAATTTGAAACAAACCAGAAGAATTAAGGAACAAATAAAGGTCTTTTCTACCACACACTGAACTTGTCCTTTTGTACTGGGGAAAACAAATACCTTGAAGATTGTGCACAGAAGTCAAATGGGCACAGAGATTTCTAGAATCTAGGCCACACTAAGCACCATCAATGTGGCACCTCTCACAAGTCATTTCTTTATCTCCTTTGCCAATCACCCCAGAGCCAAGAAGGGGTGTTCTCATGGCCTGTGTGCTCAGGGCCTCAGCCAGCGGGGCCACTCTGCTTCCATGTGCGTAGCTCAGCTCGGCTCTTCCTGCAAGGCTACAAAGCCAATGTCCCCAAAACTTCCCTAGGTGGGCAGGCCCTCACAGGACCAGGCTGGCAGACGCTCTTGGGCCCTGCTCTCTAAATCAGCTCTAAGCTGCCTGCAGACAGCATCCTTGCAGAGAGAGAAGACAGAACTTCTGTGGGTCCCCTCTACAGCCCAGGCGGCTACAGGAAAGGCTGTGGAGGCCACTGGACTGGGGCCATGACAGCCTCTCGAGTCAGGCCTTCCACCACTTCTTACAATAGTCACACATTCCTAACCTTCCTGCCAGGAATCTCCCGGGAGAGAAAGGCACACTAAGTCCCCATCTATGAAGAGAGCACATTCTCTGAGAGCTCATGGTCTCTGGGAGTTCTGCTGGTTGCCAACCTGCCTGACTTCTAACACAAAGAGCAGGGCCCCCGCTGAGGGCCTCTTTAGTGAGTCTATGCCCTCGGTGGGATGTGCATCTGCAGGGAGGCCGGAGCCCATCCAGGGCACCCAGGGGACTTTACTGGAATATGCACGGCCTCTGCAGAGCGTGGAGTAGGGTCCCAAGCTCCGGCTTCCTGCAGCTGTCTGTCGGTGTCACTTTGCTTACAGGAGAGGGAGGGGGCACTGGAATGGGAGGAGACGCCTAGGGTGGGCTCTGGTTAACTAGTCTCTGTTGTTTGATCAAGGCCATGTCGAGAACAGCACGGGGCGTCAAAAGGAAACCCATTTCTGATGAGCGGTGTCAAGCACAGGAACAGGCGGGCTCATTGGCAGTCGGCTTCAGGAGGAACTGCCAGACACAGAATCCATTAACAGGCAGTTGTGTCAGGAGAGAGGCCTGCTTGTCAAGAGACTCCTTCTGTGGGGGCCCACCTGCTGTGTTGAGCTCTCCAGAGGACAGATAAACAGCTTCCCACTCTGCCCCAAACACACACACACACACACACACACACACACACACACACACACACACGGGGTGGGGGGGGGAGAGAGAGAGAGAGAGAGAGAGAGAGAGAGAGAGAGAGAGAGAGAGAGAGAGAATACTCACGATACAGACCTCTGAACCAAGCAAGAACGAGGCTAGAATTCTCCCCATGTCCTTTGCCTTTTCAAGGCTAAGGCATGCTTCAGCTGTTTGAATTCCTCCGTCCTTACTCAACAGCAAAGCCCCCAAACCAAAGACCCACTAAACTAGGGGCAGAGGGCCACATAGAATAGGGCTTCAGAAAAGGAAGGACCCTGGTCACATTTTAAATGGGAAACAGGAAGGGCAGATAATTACTAATGAGGCTCTGCTGGGTGGGTGGGGTTCAGGGGTTTTATATGGCCCGCAGGGTGCCAATGCAAGTGTTTTCATGTGGTCCCTGCCTAGTTACTGGACCCCTCTGAGTTCCTATTTTCCCACTTAAAAATCAGAAGCACGTCTCAGGGTTCAATCAGACAGATGACAAATCTGGAGCTTTGTACAGTGTGCTGGCCCTGCAGCCCCCGCTACTCCGGAGGTCCTGGGGCAAGGCAAGGCTGTAAGACTAGGAATCTAGGTCCCTAAATCACTGCATGGGAGAAAGGCTAACCAGGAGCTTCCACTTGGAATAATCAAGAGAGCAAGAAGTAAACTTCTGCTGTGTTAGAACAGCGGTTTCTCAAGCTTCCTAATGCTGCGAGCCTTTACTACGGTTCCACATGTTGTGGTAACCCCCAACTATAAGATTATTTTTGCCACTACTCCATACCTGTGGATTTGCTAGTGTTATGAATCTGAATGTAAATATCTGTGTACTGCAATGGTCTTAGGTGACCCATGTGAAAAGACTGTTGGACTCCCCACAGGGGTCAATCTACAGGTTAAGAACTGCTGTGAACCACTGAAATTGGAGGGTACAGTTAATTCACCAGCCAGCATCCCCCTAATTAGCACAGGCAAGAAGGATAGTGCCTTGCTCGTGACCCAAACCCAGGTACCTTTCTACAGATGCCCTGCTTTTAATAACTACAAAATAGCTTTAGAGCTGCCGGTTCCCACCGATGGAGGATCCATCTCCTGTGCGGTCACAGAAGTCCTCTTTGCCCCACCTGACCCAGGCTCAGGGCAAGGTGAACCTTCAGGGGTTCCAAACAGCTGTAAGGCAGTGTGGATGTAGAGGCAGGAGAGACACCTCGGTTCCCCTTGACTTCTGCTCAGGGACTCCCCAGGAAGCACACAAAGCTATTAACCAGAGGGAGCTACTGATGCAAATCAGCCTAGATAGTCCTACTTGTTGTGAGTGGCAGGCACTAACCGTTTGCATGACAAACCTCCTACAAGATGCCGGCTAAACTGCCCTTTTGTGCCAATTAAAGATTCTCCAGAACACAAAGATTACACACCACTCTGCAGCGCTGACAACAATAAAACAATTTTAAAGGCTATTCAGATCTTCAGTTCACAGCTGACACTGTCAGAAGGGGGAGATTGTCTGCGGCTTTGTTCTTTGTTGTTGTTGAGTCTTAAGGCTTAACCAAGATTTCTGCAGGGGTGGGGTGGTGGGGGGTGGAGGCAGACAGGAGGAGCCCGACAGGAGTGGGGACAGGCAGACATGAGCAGCCTGAAAGCCTACTTGGAGTGTTCAAAGGAGAAAAAAAAGAACAACCTTGTATTCCTTTTGTGTGCCTGAATGTATGTGTCCATGTATACACATGTATAAGAGATGTATAAGAGACCACACACACACACACACACACTCACACACTCACACTCACACTCATGAGTCTTTCTCATTAACTCCTCTCTGGAGGTCCTCACTTTCCCAAGGAACCCATCCTGGAGTCCCTGTGGGTCTGACACACCCTGAGACATGGAGTTATGGGTAGTATAAGGAGATATTTTTGGCACCAATTAACTGACACTAGAAGGGCGAAGGACCAGGCGCTTTGGCCTCATCTGTTTGCTTTAAAGGTACATTTCCAAAAGCTATGAGGAATTTTAAGAAAAACAACTTTGGGTTTTGAGAGATAAGAAACACACTCAGGTCTGCAGAAGTGGAGTGGCAGCTTGTTGACTCCACCGCCCACCAGCTGCTCCTCAGGAGGAGTGAGACAAGGCCCGGAGGGTCTCACCACTCCTGTGCGATCTGCATGTTTCTGGAAGGCCTTCAACAGGCACCCACAGTACTCACCATCCACTCACCCAGGAGCTGAAATGAACCAGCATCGAGGACTCTCCAAGCCTGTGAGCCTGTTTCTCACTTGGGCTCACCATGAAGAGAGGAAACCCTGTCTGACCTATATGGAAACTCCCTTAGCTCCTGAGCACAGGGCTCCTGCTGTGACTGAGGACCTACACCTTCTTGTGCCTGCACATAACAATCACTAAATACGTAGCTGCCACAAGTCTGTGGAGTTCATGTGGTTCCTCAGATAATCCACTGTCACCTAAGTATTAAAAATGTATAAGGTAATGCTCCCATCCATAGAAACAGAGTATGGGAGGTTCTCAAGGAGGGACAATTCCCTTCCCAGAAGACTGACTTCTATGGTTGGTGTGTGTGTGTGTGTGTGTGTGTGTGTGTGTGTGTATGTATGTGTGTGTCTGTCTGTCTGTATGTGTGTGTCTGTGTGTTGGAGACATGGACAAAGGATGCTGGGAGACATATAGGACATTGTCCATGATAAAGTTCTCTATAGCCAGGTAGAAAACCCCTTGTTTAGGGTCTGATCTGCCAGAGATGCAAATGTTTTGCACATTATTTGACTTTCCCACACTATTTGACTATTGAGATACAACATCCAGATGTATATAATGAGGACATCTATTACAACCCCCACACACAAAACGAACGCAACTAACAACTTTCTTGACACCTCAGAAAACACTGCTATGGCCCCATTAAAGACAGAAAGAGAAAAAACAGCCTTGTATGCTACAGATCAGCATACACCCTCTCGCTTTCGTGAGAACCTGTCTCTTACTCTCCTCTTCCAGAGGTGAACTCTGTCCCCTGAAGCAAATCCATTCATAAAAGAAATATCTTCTCCATAAGGAAGAGGAAAGGGTGAGGTGGGGGGGGACCACAACCAAATGGAGAAACGGTCAAAGCATAATCAGTCTGGCTCTCCTCCTGTCAGCTGGTTGTGATCAAAACCACATTCATACTGTCTGTTGAGGCTAAACAGAAGGCTCAGACCATCTTAGGAATGTGAGCTCCCGGCATTATACCCCCGACCCCCAAAACTTACCAGTGGGCGTTTCCAGTAGGCCAGGGAGAATGCATTGACCCCTGGCCATCGCTGGACACTTGCCCAGCAGTGGGGGACTCAGCCACCTTCCCTACTTCAAGAGTGAGAAGGTTCTGGAAGAGAGGCCAAAGCCTAGCTTCGGCTCATACCCTCCCCACAGAAACAATTAGAGAGCTCAGGCTGTGGCTGCCAAGTTCCTCTGTCCAATTTGGTAGATATTTTAATAGAGGAGGAGAATTCCCAGGGGCCCCCAACGGAAATGCCCCATGTCGGGGAACGTTTGTTTTCATTTCCTTTTTCCATCAATGAATTCTACTCATGGTAACAGCTTGGGGCTGGATCAGATCCACACAGAAGCTAACCAGAAGCATTTGTTCCTTGAAATAAATCTCTCTTTAGGGAACGACTTATATATACAACCCAGGGAGGGAGTGCACACACATGCTCACACACATATGTATTATGCATCACAGACAAACTACATGCACAAATCCCCAGGCAGGCTGCACTGTGCTCCTCGGAAGGGAAGGTGATCTGCTAGTTAGCACAGTTAATGAAAAGCTGTTTGGCGAGACAAACACCTCAGTGATGGAGGGGCTCCTTGTAAGTGGATAAAACGCAGTCCTGTGAATATGGAGCTCACTACAAGAGCAGAAGGCCATAGTAGTGTGGGAAGATGAAGATGATGACCGTAACAGCAGCTATGGCCATATGGTGGTGTTTATTAAGGCTTAGATACATGGCCTCATTTCAATCTTCCTATGGATATTATTCCCACCGCCGCTATCCCATTTTAGAGATAAACAAAATAAGGTTCGTAATTAAGGGATTCAAGATTCAGAATTCAGGCCCCAAAGATGCTCTTGACCTCTAAGAAGATGCCCCCTTCCCCTACCCAGTCCTTCTCATCACCTCTGGTTGGGGAGGATGGATGGCCCTCTATCTGTCCTCCAGGAGCTCAACTGCCACCCCAGCACTGGCTGGACCTACATTTCTCCCTAGAATGGCCCATTAGGGGGAGGTCAGGCCAGGAACAAGTCTCAGTGTGTCTGCTGAATTACGCTGGGATCAGTGTTCAGTCAAACCCATGAGGACATTTTAGTGGCATCTTCTGTGGGGTGCGAGTTTCCTCCTGGCTCATTTTTAGGGAGTCCCGTCCCCTGTGCACTCAGCCTTGCTGAGAGCAGAGTTCACTGGCCATGGGAGAAAAACAGCACTTTAATCTCGCTGCCACTCTCTCCACCCCGACACGTCCCACGGCCTCTGAGGAAGTGAGGACATGCCTACCCAAAGGAGAAGGGTTCCCAGGGAGGACAACGTCCAGAACTGAAGGCATCTCTCCTCTGGTTAGATGCCCGTAACTTCCCAGAAGCCTGAGCTTTGAGGCACGAGTGAGCGAACCCTCTGGAGGCTTATAGCAGTGTCAAAGGCTGGGGGCATCTGCCTCCACTAGGCAAGAAGGAAGCTCAAGAGCAGGTTGGGTGTGTGTGTGTGTGTGTGTGTGTGTCTGTATCATCTCCTACACACCTTGAATGAGTCTCTCCTTGAAGGAATAGCAAAAGTCCTCTTAGGTACTCAGGACAAACAGCTCATCTTTAAGTATAGTGCTTGTACACAAAGGTGCTTCATAAAGATTGACTGGCTGGGTCCATCAGCAATCCAGCTTTACAAGCCTAGACTAAGCTATAAGAACAACACCGAAGGTGTAAATTTGAGTATCCAGAACCCAGGCATCAGTGAAACAGTGGTAGAGTGCTGGCTGGCGTTGTTGCTTGTCATATGGTCAACTGTGTGGCCAGAACTGTGAGCAAAAAGGGCTTCATGAAGTTCTCCACCACAGCTACAGAAAGCAAGGTCAGAGAGCATGGATGGTCCAAAAGCACTGTCAAGAAAAAACCCGACAGCCTCTGAGACAACTGCCAACTCATGTAGACCTTACAACAGCCCTGCTGATAAATATCACTCTTTTTGGGGAAAGGCACGGAGGAGGCACAGAGTTTCCGAGATTGCCCAAGTGATGGTGGTGGGATTTGAACCCAGGCAAGCTGTCTCCAGAACCTCTCCTTTCACTGAGTTAGCTACTTTACCTTCCCCCTTCAGCGAGCTGCTCTGCTGACCGCCAGGCCCTCTGCCTCCATCCTTGTAGGATACATCCCGATCCACACAGGGAAGATGGAGTTGGATGAGGGCACAGGGCTACTTGCAAGGAGGGAGCTTGGGCTTTACTGGAAAAGAGATTGGTGGTTACCTAAGAGTGGTGCATGCTAAAACGAAGGAGCCTCAAACCAGTGCAGGAAAGCCATGCAGGTGGGCTCAGCTCGAGGGCTGAGGCGGGAGGTAGTATCTGACACAGAGATGGAGGCGAAAAGGGACAGGCAAGGGGACATGGTGACAGAAAGCTTTAGGAGGAGGGCATGTCATGGTTTGCAGAAAAACATCCTATGGGCTATACAGTTCTTTAAATTTGAATCCTAGCACCTGGGAGGCAGAGGCAGGTGGATTTCTAAGTTCAAGGCCAGCCTGGTCTACAGAGTGAGTTCCAGGACAGCCAGGGCTACACAGAGAAACCCTGTCTCAAAAAACCAAAAATTTTATTCCAGAGACACCAGAACTTACACTAGGCTATAAGTTAGATGTTTCTATTGATTACGTTTTTTTAGGGTTTTTTTCTTGTTTGTTTTTTGGTCATCTTGGCAGAGGAAGCCGCCGCCATCTGACTGGCCTGTAGGCAAGTCTGTGAAAGTCTTTTCTTCATTAATGATTGATATGGGAGGGCCCAGGCAATTGTGGGCTTTCCACTTGTTGACAGTGGTACTGGGAGATATAAGGAAGGTTGCTTAGAGTGATTCAAGAGGAAGCCAGTGGGCAGGCACTCCTCCTGCTGCCTCTGCTTGGGTTCCCACCCCTGGGTTCCTACCCTGCTTGAGTTCCTACCTTGGGATCCCTTAATAATGGGCTGTGATGAGGCATGTGAACCAAACAAACCCTTTCCTTCTCAAGCTACGTTTGGTCAGTGTCCTGTCACAGCAACAGAACCTTAACTAGGACAGGTGTGCACTTCAAAAGCTCCATGGCCGGACCCTGAAGGAACCTAGGACCACTCTACCCGGCCAAAGTGAAGAAACCTTTGATAGGCTGCCCCTGTGATCTGCTCAACTCTTCTCTGTCCTTGAGCCTGAAGTGTGACAGGGCTCTGGGGACAATAGGGTACTCCTGGGTAAAAATCTTAACCCTTTCCCCACCGCTGCTGATGGTCATATACTCCCATCAACTAAAACCTATTCCGCAGACCATGGGCTCTGTACCCTCGTCATCTGTGTCTAAGTGTAATGGAAAAAATTGACTGTTTGCCTGGTGCAATAGGGCATGACACTGTTTACACAGAAATAATAGGCCGACTGTGATGGGTTCTAAATCTCCATTACAGTGAAAGATTTGAAAGAGTAAAGCAGTTAGAAAAATAATTGGTTTTCTTGTTTAGTTTAAAAATCCTTTATGCTTACAGATCACAGACCTCACGTCTCCCTTTTTAGCAGCTTTAAAATAAGAAAGAGCCAGGACTGGAAGCCGGAACAGGGGACCTAAACTTCTGTCTTTCTGGCAGACTCCTCAGAGGAGGCAAGGCCAGAGCTGTTCTGGATTTCAGAGCATAAAAGGGCTCCTGACACCCACCGAGGTGTCCTGAGACAGCTTCCGACTTTGTACACAATATACAGGTCTATCTCAGCCTTCAAGACAGAAACAAAGGGAGAGCTAGTCCCGGGCAGCCATGTTGAAGGATAAATATAGGGCACTGTGCATTCTGTTTGCTGAGGAGAGCCAGCTTTTGCTTTCAAGGATGAAGAAATCACCAGAAGGTAATTTACAGAAACAAAACATGACGCCATTGCTCTTGCCTCTTACTCTCCTCCCGTCTCCTTTCCCTTCCCCCTCTCCACGTGGTCATGGACAACCTCTACTTCTCTAGTCTCTCCTTCTCTCTGCCTTTCTCTGCCTCTGCTAACCCCTTAACTCACCTCCCCATGCCCTAAATAAACTCTTTTATACTAACAAACAAAACCACGAAGTCATCTTGTGTCTCAAGGAGACACGATGAGCTATGGACTCCTCTCAGGCCACCATCTATGGTCTTGGCAGAGCGTGCCAACCTCAGCTGTGCTGTCTAGTGCCAGCCTAGAGGCATGCAAAGTGTTTGGGTCAGGCCTTGAGACCCTTGTTAGGCCACCTAGTTTGTCACCAAACAAGTATTATCTTGGGAGCCCAAGAGACTTCACACTTTCCCTAGGAGCCTTTACTCTCCCACCTTTGCTAATGATAAATGGTCCCCAGCTGCACAGATGGGGAATGAGAAGCCACAGCTCACCTGAAATCACACAAGGCCTCCAGTGTCTGATCCATAGTTCCCTCTCCACTCTCTCAGTATAGAGCAATTGCTAAGCTAGGAGACCAGGGCAGGAGGGAGGTGACCTTTGTAGACTAGGCCCAGGGAGAACACATCTGGTTAGTTAGCAGATACTGACAATAACCATGTCAGAGAGCATCAGCTGACAGGTCCTGTCCCAGAGGGAAGGGGCCATGCCAAGCAGATGGACTGCAGGGGACCAGTATGTTCAGTAAGTGACTTCACCATCAGAGAGGACTTGGAGGATCCCACTTATCCAAGGAGACCAGGGTCTATAATCTTCAACGTGAGTAGTGAGTATACTGGGTCCTTTTCCTAGGCTTCTAGGAGAAAGTGCTTGGTCTGGGTACAGATGAGAGAACATACAACAGGAAAGTCAAGTACCTAACATTCTTTCTGTTTTTCTATAATCTGCCTGTTCTTCTATACATGCATATATGTATGTATCATCTACCTGTTCTTCTTTCTTTCTATCTATCCTTCCATCTACCAACCAATTATTTATATTTATATTCCACCCCTATGTCCTGTCAACTATTCTTCTATCCTATTCTCGAATCTGTTAGTCCATCCATCTCCAACTGTACCTCTCTTCCATCCACTCTTCCATCCCTCCTTCCTTTCATCCATCTATCATCCAAAATGCCTTTATTTGCCCTTCTGTCTACACATCCATCTTTCTCTCTTTCCTTGTTTCTTTCTTTCTTTCTTTTGGTGCCTTCCTTCTACTCTTACTTCAATACACGTCTTTCTTCCATTTACCCAATACTTGTGCAGGCTCTACCAAGCAGCCACAATCACCTCTTCCTCAGCCAACCAAAGCCTGGCCCCGGGACTTCCCGGAAAATGCAGAAAGGCACTCCTTTCTGCATTCCTCCTGGAGTTAGCAGTTCCTCCTGGAGGTCAGTGCCTGTCTTCGGGAGCTAGCCTTAACTTTTCCATATATGCACTCCATCCCAGTCTGAAGTCTGACCACATCTTTCCGTTCTCAAGGTGAGCAGGGGACAGGGTGAACCTGGAGGTCCGGTCCTAGCTGAAGAAGTTTCTAGAAGTAGATGTGCAATGGGCTCCACCCACATCTAAGCCATCAGTGCCTTCTGCTCACAAGGTAAGGAGCAAATAGGAAGCAAAGTCACAGTGGCCAAGACTCGTCGTTCCACTCTGTAAAACTAGAGAGCAGGGTCTCGGAACTCAGATGACGGTAACAGACCTTAAGTCAGTCTGATTTAAGACCGGCATCTAAAATATGACTTTCATATTGAAAGTTGGGCCTAAATGTTGCCAACAGTAACCCCCTCAAAAAAAAATCAATAAAGAAAAGAGGGGATGAGAACATAGTGGGAAAATGTAGGCGCTTATGAGTTCAAGACCCTGTGGGACACTCCTGAATATTTTAAATATCATGTGGGGGGAAGGGGGTGGTGAAAACAATCTCTCCCTACTTAAAACCAGGCAAAGAAGTCTCTTTCTAGTGTGCAAATCCTTTGAGGCAATTCTTTAAATTATTTACCGGCTTTTTGATTATATTTATGGGTGGGGGTGGGGCAGCAGGGAGGGATGGGGGGAGAGGGAAAGGGGATCTAGGTAAGAAGTGAGTAGAAAAAAAACCTGCTGCTGACATTTTCAATATCTGCCTGGAATATTTTAAAGCCTTGTGGCTGTTTGAAATCTCGGTTTCTGGCAACAATGGCCCGCTGCCTCCTGGACTTCTTTAGGTCATATTTGCATACAAAAGAGCGGCTGCTGAGAGGCCTTTATGCCACACAGCCACAGCGGGCCTGGGAGAGGCCGGGTTACCAGCGAGTGGGAAGAACCCACAGAGACCCCATTAATTTTTCAAGAATTCTCAGGCCCTGGCCTTTTAAAGGCCAGTGGGGAGAAATTCCTGTTTGAAGCCTCCCCACAGTTGCTGCCACTAAATGTTGGGTCCAAATTGAGAAATGAAGAGTGACAGGGTCCCTTGCCTAATTAGTGGGGGGACTCCTGGCACCCGATGGCCACAGAGAATAGTACCTTCACCCAGTGTGGTGTGCGGTGCACTGGGGAGAGGCCCCCCCTGTGTGCACCCAAGTCTCCCTCCAAGGACCAATTTCGAGAAATTTATTCCAGTTGTAAGCCATTAGGTGGCAATTTTTCAAATCAACCTTATGATTCCAAAGCCATCAAAGCACTTGCTGCCTAATAGACCCTGGAAACCTTCTCCCAGGCTCAGAGCTGAGAGAATGGTCTCTAAAAGCATATCGTAATAAAACTGTATGTTCCTCAGCCTTCTCGGGGCTTCAAGAAACGGATAGGCAGCTAAGTACAAGCCAGTTTCAGGCTGCTCAGAGGGCCACAGACTTGAGAAGATTGACGTGGTGGGGTGGGGGTAGGGGTCCAGGAGGGGGGGTGGGGTAGGGGTCCAAGAGGGGAGTGGGGGGTTCAGATCCACCACCAGGATGCTCTGATAGCCTAGGCTTGGCAGCCTCTGCAAAGACAGGTCAGAGAAGGTAGCTGTCTCACACTGGGCTGCAGTCTCCTCCATCCGCCTGTCTTCCACTGGACCTGGGGAGACCCTAAATTCAATGAGGACAACTAGTTTTATCTTAGTATAAACACCAAAGCAGCCTCTGAGGAAACCAGGACAATAGGCCACCTCCCCACTAAAGAGAGGACCTGGGAGGATGTCTCTGTGATTTGTTTTGGTTTGTTTGGTGTTTGTGTGTTTGAGGCTTGGTCACATGGCACTGGGGCTTGAACTCAGGACCTCACACACACACAAAGGCTCTACTGCTGGGCTACACCCCAGCCCTGGATCTCTGCCTTTGAGACTGGTGTCTATGATATGCTGGCTCATGTCTGTAGAAAATGCTTTCTCTGCGTCTTTGTTTAGGTTTCAGAAACAGTCCTTCATTGTACTATGCGGAAAGACGACAGCAACAGAACAGACAAAACCTTTATGTTTAAAACTATTCCTGGAGGCTGCATCAAAAAGGGATCTACTCAGGTAGTCTAAGACAGGAAAGTGGGGATGGGGACAGCTCTCAAGAGTAAGGATAAAATAGAAATTGCCAAAAGGAAGCAAGGAGACAGCATTTAACAGGAGGGTTAAGACACTGTCATGTTAGGTGTACAGGATCGCAGGCTCTGTCTAGCCTGACAATGGATCCCTGTTCTCATTCGAGTTCATTCTCTCTCCCCCCTCTTTGCTAAGGATGAACCCTGTGGCCTGCCAGGATACCAAAGAGTTTTACCACTACCAGGGAACCACAGTCCCAGCCAGCCAGGGAACGTTTTCCACTCAGAACTAAGGACTTTCTGGAAAGATCCATCATCTTCTTGTCAAGCGGGAGGTACTTTGCAAGCTGCCCTCTGGACCCATCCCCAGAAAGAGAAAAGAGAGAAACAGAAACACAATGGCCTACTGTGAACCACCAGGGCGTCTACCAAGGATCACCAGCCAGGAAGTTACCTGTACTGGTGATAAATCATCTGTCTTCCTCGTATCATTCTCATAAATAGGTTTAGCTAGGTTTAGTCTCTCTGATCCTCTGGTTTTAGAGCACGGCACTTCCAAAAGGGGGTACACTCCGATTGCCCGCTTCCATGCATCCAGTAGCTCCGCACCCCCCATGCCTCTGCTTTCTTCCCATAGTCAACACATTTACCTGTTTCATCCTTTAATTGATCAACAAGGAAACAGGACCAACCCAAGCCGAGAAAGTATGTATTGATTATATCCATATGTCAGTTAAATTGAACCAAACTAAACACACAGAGAGACCAAGCAAAGTTATTGTGTAAGCCCCAACAGATACCCACCGGAGCTAGCTGGGGTGTCTAGATTAAGAAATCAGAAAATGACAAAGAAATAACATGGGAGTGTGGCCAGACATCCTGTCTGGGTCACAAGGAGGATGACTAAATAGAATTCATGTTGAAGGCTGGAGCCAACTGGGTTTGACAAGCTTGGGCAAGCTACCGATACAGGGCATTTCAGCCATGCTATCTGGGATTGGGAACAGAGATGGGACTGAAGCAAGTGGGTGGCACTAAGAGACAGAAGACAGAGGGAAGAGCAGCTAGACATGACTGGACTGTGAAGGCTAGAGGACCAGGTGGAAGAACATGCTGGAAATTCTGACTATGATAACCAGCCAAGGAGGAAACCGGGGTGCTGAGATAGTGGGGCCAGAGCCCTGGACTGGTACGTGACCACTAGGAAAGGGGCAACTTTGGCAAAGAGAAGAATAATCTCAGAAATAGAAACTGTGAGAGGCTTGGTAGAGACAGCTTTCTCAAACCCCAGGAAGCCTCTAACTTTACTCATACTGGAAATTCCCCAAGAGCAAAAGTCATCTCAAAACTATTGGTCCTAATCAAAGATTCCCCCAAATCTATCTGCCATCCCCACCCCACATCCACAATGCTAGGAGCTCCAGACTCACTCTTGCCAGGTGGGAAAATGAGCCAGGGGTCCTAGCGAAGGTGGAGAACAACCAAGGTCACAGTCTGTCTGGGGCCACCAAATTACAAGCAGGGAGAGAGGTACTCCACTCATAGGGACTCTAGTAGATTTGGAGACCTGCAGCCTATGACCGCAAGTCATCACCGGGAAGGAGCAGCCGCAGAAGAAAGTATGTTGACGGCATGACACCCATGCAGAGCAACAGAGAAAAATGTAGCATCCTGGCAATTAACAAGGAAGACAGGAACCCAGAGGCCTCTGCCACATTACAGACTTAATGGCCCATGATGCTGTGGGGGCCAACATTCCCCTCTTGCTGAATTCCAACTTGCCTAGCTCGGCGCTGTGCCTGCGTGGCTTGCCTCTGAGGCGGAAATGCTCTAAACGATAAGGCTCCTGCAGGACACGTCCTTGCCCTGTGCTGGAAGCTTTTTTTGATCAATAAAAGGAAATTCTCTCTCAAGTATGCAGGCTCACACAAATTCCTTTTCTCCTGTCTCCGCCCTCACAGCCATGCTTGGAAGTAAATGTGGGCACTGGACTTCTTCAATCTCTTAGCAGAGAATCCCTCAGACTGGGAGACAGAGGTGTTCGGGGTTCATAAAAACACAGTACTCACCCACTACAGAAAGCAGGGGCAGGGTTGGCTCCCAGAAAGGCATCAGCCCACTCAGTTCTGCTGGACAACAGAAACTCAAATCCTAAGGTGGACCTCGGAAAGGTGAGGGTAACAGAGATGGAGGGCATGAGGCGCACAGTGTGAGGGAATAAAGCAGGCTCAAAGAAGTCAGGAAGGCTAGACAAGGACAAAAGGAGGCTGGACCAGGTTGCACTGTTTCCTTAAAACCAATCTGCTGTGATGTTAACCTCATGTCCCTCAGTTACATGGCCCTACAGAGCTGCTGAAGGTTTTAATTAGTTACATTAAAATGAGGTCAATGTGGAGGAGGGAAGGACCTGAATCTAATGGGTCCGGGGTCCTAACAGGACCGAGGACACAGATAAGTGTACAGAGAGGCAGCCACGGAAACCAGCAACGATCCCTGAGTGACATGACTACAAACCCAGGAGCCAGGAGCGAGGCCTGGAACAGGGTCACCCTAGGTCCCCAGTCTGCAGTGCCGCTTCTCATCACTACCCTCAGGGCAGGGACACAAAGGATTTCTGCAGCTGAAGTCACAAATCTGTGGAACTTTCTAAAGCACCCATAACAAACCTGGGATGGGGGTGGGGGTGGGACCCCCGCGCAGGGCCACCATCTCCCAGGCTGGGGGGTAAGGCACAGGCCGGGCCTGTGTTCCTCATGAACTAATGAAGGCAGGCAGGGCAGAAACAATGACCCCTGCACAGCACTTTCTCACCACCTGCCTTCTTTCGCTCCAGGCCCCTCTGCTGAAGCTACCCCCAGGAGGATTGATTTTTAATAAATCAGCACTCTGTTTTTTCTGAAGTTATTAAAATTTAAGACAACAAGTTATTGAACCTGTAAAGTTAGGGCTGACTAATTACTACCCAACATCTGCCTGGGAGTGACCGGGTAACCCCAGAGAGCAAACAGAAGGCTGTCCGTGTGCATAGGCAAGAGAAGACTGGGTGACATCTGCCACGTCACTCTGAGCAGGGTCAAGGGCAGAGAGCGGTTAGCTATCCTCTGGGCACGTGCTCACACATCCAAGGAGGGGTGTCACCAGTTCCACTGCAGAAGAATGGGACACTGAGGTGAGGGGATAACTCAGCCTTTGCTTCAGGTCCGGAGGAACAATCCAACCTGCTTTCCCAGGAAGCACTCATGAAGAAGCTGCCTCTCGAGGACCTCAGTGTGGAGACAGCACGATGCCTTACCTACTGTCAGTCACCCAAGCACGCTTCTGACGCAGGCCAGGCACATAACCCGGAGGCCACGCCCCCACCCGAGAACATGCGACTTTTGTGGCCAACCTTAATTTTTGGCAACAGACTCTGCATGCCACCTAGAGAGCCTGTGGAAGCCATATTCCTCTGGCCCACTGAGATGTGGTTCCCATCCACTGCCCGCTCATCCCCAGCCCTAAGCCTTACTTGCTTCAGCTCTGGGTGCTGTATTCTGCAATTCTTCAAACCCATCCTGTGAGTTGCCCTTTAGTCAACTAAAGGGCAACTGCCTCCCCCCCCCAACCTTCAGCACAGTCCTGCTGGGGACTCTGACTGTCCCTCCAGCCCCTGCTCAGGTTTCAAGGCCCCTTTCCTCTTGATGCCCCATGGTCTGCATATTTTCTCTTGCCCACCATGGTTACCTGCAATCCTGGCTCTTCAGGACTCTCTGAGTCCTATGGTATTGGGCTACAGGTGCATAAATTGACATATGATTGCAGTGACTTTAAAAACTCTCTCATCAAGCATTAGGGCTCCATTCTAACCCCAGAGGTTGCTTGGGTTAGCATCCAGGAATCTGAAGCCAGGAGTCAAGGCTTGAAGACCTTGTTGTTATTCTGACAACAAAAACTCAAAAGCACCAGACTCACTCGGCTCCTCTTTCTGTCTCCAGGCCGCTCCGTGCCCTTTAGTTAAAATGTTCCGACCCTGGTCAACAGTCACGCATTGTGTCCTTCACCTTCTTATACCTCACTCCTTCCGGTCCCTTCTCAAAACATCACTGCAGAGAGCACCCTGACAGGGCCTCAGTTTAGCACAAAGGTCATTTGTTAAATGTCACAAGGACACTTGTGAGAAAAGTCCCCAAACATGCCAGTTTAACTTCTGTACCATAGAATCACCTCAAACTCAAATTTTACTCAGAAGTGTTCTTCCTACCCATTAAACAGGAACACACACACACACACACACAGCCTGAATAGCATAGCTGGCCTCTGGGAAACTTCTCTTTAGCTCTTACAATGAGGCAGGCATTCTTCTGGGTGACGCAGCCAAACAACCAGCACTGACTGGACTCAAATCCTCCAGTGACCCTTAAAGGGGCTGCCATAGTTACCCAAAGCAAAGAGCCCAACGTACTTGCTAGGTGCCCAGCATCCATGCCCCAGCACAGACTAGAGAATTCTCCAATTATCCTCCTGTGGCCTGCACAGGGGGCATCTTACACCCCAAACCTGGCTCAAAACATTGCATCCATAGCAATTAGCAGTCCAATTACACTCTGGAGTTTGCAGGATCCCTTATTAGTGATGTGGGTGGAGTCACTAGGCTTTTGGCAGATGCCTCAGAGGCAGGAACAGGGAGAAAATCGCATCTGGAGAGGAGTCTTCATCTAATTTAGAGGTTCTAAAGACCAGAGATATTCTTAGACATGAAGAATCCAAGATTTCCTTACATCCAACCTTACTGTCTGGACCAGTGGGTTTTCAACCTGTGGGTCTCAACCCCTTTGATAAACCTCTATCTCCAAAAATATTTATACTATGATCCTTAACCTTAAGAAAATTACAGTTGTGGAGTAGAAACAAAATGTAATTTTTTTGGTTGGGGATCAATACAACCTGAGGAACTGTATTAAAGGTTGGGAACCTCTAGTCTAGGCAGTATCATCCAGTTTCTAAAAGCCAACCAAAAAATGCACAATGACTCTCATAACTCTTCCTTTTGACAAATCATCTTATAACTTCACTGATATTCTGCTAGCCACTGGTAGACCCTATGTTATATAATATATAGACTGCATAGGTATGCAGATATATGTGCACATATACATAGAAACATATATACATTCAAGATGACCTATCTTATAAAAATTACATTTGAATACATGCAATATAACATCTGATATATATATTTATATAACGTCAACATAGATGTATCTATCTGACTTTAACCTATCAAGTCAGAACTCCTCTTATTCCCCAATGTTTACTGAGTAATCCATTCTTCAAGAGGGAAACAGTATTTGGAGGACCCAGGATCTCTAGGAGAAATTTTACTTGAGAAGTGGTAAAGACGTTAAGAACACTTGACTAGCTCCTATTGTATACAGCCAAGGAAGCTGATGTCTCAGAGCAGTAAAAGACTTTTTAGAAGCTTCTCACAGAACACTTCAAGAGACATTAGTCCCATGAACCCCACCCCCACCCCCTTAATAGATTTCAGCAGTGAGGCAAGCTCAGGCAAGCACTGCTTACATCCCAACAACTGTGGGCAGACTGACGGCTCTGAGAAGTCCTCCTCCTAGAGGGGCGCGGGGGCGGGGGGTAGAGCACAGACTGACTTAAGGGCAACTCACAGGATGGATTTGGAGAACTGCAGAATACAGTACCCAGAGCTGAAGCAGGGTTAGGGCTGGGGATGAGGGGAGCAATGGATGGGCACCACGTCTCAGTGGCCCAGAGGAGTATGGCTTCCACAGGCTCTCTACATAACAAGCAGAGTCTAGTTCTGCCCAGAGAGATGGTGAGCTTGTAGGAGTAGCCAGTGTGGCAGCCATGACAACTCAAGGCCTTTAGAACAGGGCACTGCCATCCTTCTTTCCTGTCTCCATCCGGACAGTGGAATGAATGCCAGTCAAGCCATAAGGCTATGGAAGAAAAGATGATGCCCCAGCCCCAACTCCAAGAGCCTTGGCCGGTTCAAGTATGTTCTCCTGCCAAGGATACTTAAATGGTTGCAAATGACCTAGAAGGCAATCATCTGCCTAAAATAAACTCTGAGATGATGCAGCCCTGGGAGCTGCATCAACATTTTTCAGGGAAGATTTGCTGACCTAATACAGCAGGCCTGGGATTTAGCTCTGACTGCGCTCCCTAGCAGACATAGCCTTTAGCAAGTCCTCCATCAAGACCAACTCTCCAAAACCAGAGGGCCAAAAGCAATCATTCTAAGAGAGGCAGGGAGGCTCTAAGGAGCCCTGAGGATCGAGTGCTAGGGGCTCATCCCCTGTGTCTTCTTTCTCTACCAGGAGCTCCACGCCGATGACAAAATTTGCACATCATCTTGTGTCCCCATGGATTGTGAATGTGGAGAGGCACATGGCAGTCAGTCACTACTGCTGCTGTGGGATGGGTGATCCAAGCTATGATTCTGTTGCCCAGAGATTCCTCACTTTACACGCAGTGTAGGTTGCACAATGGAAACCTTCTTGGGGATATTTCAGTCAATCGTACCTCAGCTGTGGATGTGGTGTGTGACTGTGTTCAGTTGAGTGCACTTGTGTGTGTTGGGGGGGAGGGGGGAGGGGGACAACATGTGGGTGCATGCAGGCAAAGCGCCCACGGGTAAACCCCAAGTTTCTCCATGGTTATCTGGCAGATCGCCACGGCAAGAGATAGGCTCAGCTATGCTCACAATGCAGGCCTACTTCTCAAGCACACACAGGGACCAACGGTTCACAACCGTAGCTGTGGGCTCCCCCACACTGCGGCCTCTGCTGCTCTCCTCCCCCGCTGTCTCAGCCCACCTCACCTCGCCTCAAGAACATGTCTGTTTGCTTTGGACTTGCTATACACAGAAACTTAAACACTCAGGGGACACACAGGGGCGAGGGGGGGACTGGGCTTGTTTTAAAATGCTCTCTATGACAGCTGTCATCTTTAATGTATAAGGGTCCCCCCAGACCCAGGCAAGCAATGGACAAGGGCTGAGAGGCCCCTCCCTCCACACTTTCTAGGACTTAGAAGCATAAGTGGAAGCACAGGAAGTTGATTTTTACAAAAGCAGAAGAGGAAAAGATGCTAATACAGGAATGATGGCTCCAAGCCTTCGTTTCAAGTCTTGGGATATATGCCAAGGGATTCTAACAACAAACACGCCTCCCTACGGGAGAGCCAGGGGGCAGAGGATCCTCTGCATTATTCAGGGGGGTGACCACAGGACTATTTTCTGTGTAAGTTGACATAGAGAATAAGTGTTTCCCATGCCAGCTGCAGCGGGCAGCTGGCTGTGTTCTAAAAGAAAAGAGCATCTTAGCATGGGTTTCACAGAAAGGGCAGGGAAAGAACCAGGTCGGAGAGCATCTCCTGGGAGCAGTGGGAGGGAAGAGGGCAGGCGGGAAAACCCAGGCACAGGCAGTTAGTTAGTGAGCAGCCTCAAGATTGCAATCGAAGTAGGTGTCCCAGAGATGGGTTGTGATCCCACATGGGGCCACTATAGCACCTCTTTCCAGGGACAGAAGGCTAGAGTAGCATCACACCTTTCTGGCTTTTGGACTAGTGAGCATCACTGTGGGATCCTGAAAAGTAGCCTTGTTCCCAGTTGGGGTAAGGCTCAAACTCCATTGATTTTGAAGGGACGGACGGCATTTCTCCTGTTCCCAGGCACCAGGCCCCTGCCACTAGCTTCGACCTGCCCCCCCCCCATAGATTTGTGGCCAATCAGTCATGTAAGGGCAACACCCCAAGCCCCTCCACAGGAGGAGGAGGTGACCTGTGGTTAATGAGGTTCCTAAAAGGCCTGGAGCCTTAGCCAACAAGCCTTCCTTCCCAGACACTCCTCCCTGCAGAAGGAAATTAACCTCAGGTATCCCACCTTGAGAAGTGGGATATAGTTTTACACGTCTACTTTTCGCCATGACAATAAATGCCTTAAAACCATGGACTGCCTCTTCTCACTGGACTCCATCGTGGGGAGCCATGAGAAGGCCCTCGCCTACAGAGGCGCCATCTAGTCTCCTGTAAAAGACCTCTCTGTGCTCCCAACCACAGCAGCCACCAAGCCCAAGCTCAAGCCCTCTGCCAGCAAGCCAAGGACACCCCCAACCCCAGGACCAGCTAGAGCTCCCCACTCCCCCCAAGCCCTGGGCTAGATCCAGCCTGTGGGCCCCCACTCCGTTCTCAGCTCTTCTAAGGCTCCCATCGGTGCCTGAGTGACCATGAGCCTGATAACCAGACAACCCTGGCCTCCTTGCAGGCCCAGGGACCCCCGAGCCAGCTCAGGCTGTCCAGAGCCTCAGACTACGCTTCCCCATCCCTGGGCCTGCTCTACAGTCAGAACACCAGCTCAGTGATGATGTGGGGTAAACATGGTCAACTTCCTGCATCCTGAGTCCTGAGTCCTGCTTCCCCGAGCGGCTGAGCCCTGTGGCAGAGCAGATATGGGACCCATAACCCTACAGCCCATGGCCCCCTACACTACATACTTACTGCTTCACGACCGAGTTCTGGAAGCACACATAGACTCAGGCCAAACAGGTCAGAAGACATCATGGCACTGGCATCTAGCCAGGGAGCTGAGGTAGGCTGGAAATATTCACAGCAGGCCTGAAGCCTCTGCATACTGGGACCATCATGGAGACATAGGAAGAAGGGTCTGTGGGGCTACCAAAGACATCCTATCCTATCAGTGTACCCAAGGTTCCCCTGATTCGGTTAATACGCCTAAGAAAAAATGCTCACGGTCCAATCAGAACTCCTATGGGAGTGCTCTCTCCACTCAGCCCATAGGTGGGGAGCTTCAATTTCCCTAGGATACACTCTATAAACGAGATGACATTCTGGATGTCTGCCTAGCCACCAGCTAGCTAGCTGACAGACCAGCGAGCCATGAAGCCCTTTCCGCTGAATAGCAGAATTTACCCAGTTTTGTCGCAGTTCCAGATGAGGCAGAAGAAAGCAAGAACCCTGGGTCAGACGAGGTTGGGCTCCTGACTCTATCCACCCTTAGCCATGTGACCCTGACCAAGTCACTTAACCCCTTTGGGCCTCCATTTACTCACTGCAAAAGGAGACTAAGAGAAACAGTTGCTGTCACAGGAGTGCGGCCAGGATGACATGCGGAAGTGTCGCCAGCGCAGGCTGCATCCTCTTCACGGGCAGGTGCTCTTGCCGGTTCCGGCTGCTGCTCTGAGGCTAGCCTTAAGCTTGCTTCTCCCCATGTACTGCTGACTGCTCCCCACACAGTAAATTACAGGGTTGCAGTTCAATCCCAAATCCTTATGTTATAATCATCACCTGGATAGCAAGTTTCAAGGCATGTCACGGGACACCTTAAAAACCAAGACAGTGACCTTGCAGAGACGTGACACACCTGAGTGAGAAGTCCACGGACCAGACTACTCCTCAGACAGGGCTGCTTGGGCAGCTCTGTTCCAGAGCTATTGGGTGGAAGCCCACGGCTCTCATGCCTGTGTCTTAGCTCCCCACACGGGATGCATGTGGACACAGGCCTCAAAGTCACTAAAGGTAAATAAAGGACACGGGAATTTGGTCCCCGGTGCTTCAGCCCTTGTGGCCTTGACTAGCCACTCATCCCCACTGACTCACTCTTGTCCACAAGAGAGGATTCCCCCCTGAACCCCGAGAGAAAATAAGACAACTGCAGATGCATCACCACCTCCGTTTCCTCTTGTGTCAGGGAAAGGACAGAGTACAATGGGAGAGGAGGTTTGTGGAAGTCTATAAAACTAAACTGAGGCTCCATTATATCCTCCACAAATACAGAAAAGATCGCAGATAGATACACAACAAACCTCTGTATGACGATTCCCAAAGAGTCAGGGGTGGGAGGAGGGGCAGTTGTGCAAAAGGGCAGGCACCTTTTTCCATGAACTTTTATAAAAGATTTATTGATTTTTATTTTCTGTATTTTTGAGTTTTGAGTATACAAACTGTGGGTGCCTGGTAGTCACAAAGGTCAGGAGAGGGCATGAGATCCCCTGGAACTGCAGTTATAGATGGCTGTGAGCTGTCGTGTGGTGCTGAGAACCTGACCTGGGTCCTCTGAGAGAGCAGCAAGGGCTCTTAACCACCGACGTATCGCTCCAGCTCCACGTTCTAATCTTTCAAGGAATACTAAGTTCTGTAAAGTATGCACTTTGACAATTCTCTCTCTCTCTCCCTCTCCCTCTCCCTCTCCCTCCCTCTCTCTCTCTAACTAAGACATGTCATTTCCAGTTGCCACTTAGCCACGCAAGGTAATAAATCTTTTTCCTCCCTCTCTGGTTTCATTTTGAAGAAAGAAAAAGAAAACCCCTGCTCCCTCCCATGTTGGATTCACTGAAGGTCAAATTCTAGTGCCTATAAACTTTGATAATGTCTCTGTAATTTACTATTTTTTACAGGCTCTCTAGCTTTTAATAGCAAAGGCGAGTGATTTTTCTCTGCTCATTTGAAGCATGTGAAGAGGAAAAAGTCTGTCGAGTCTGACGTGTCTGAGCTCACACACTTCATTTTCCTTTCTAGTCGGTACGTGAACTAAAAATTACTTCTTGCAAATAGATGCATATGTCTATAATGGACACGTAGCATATGTGTCTATGATCAAGTTCGGAGAAAAACAGAATCAAATGAAAATAAGCCACTCAAAGTACTGTCAGCAGCGCCCAACCTCCAAGAACGGCATGCTGGGTTAATGTGTCTGTGCTTAAGAAACTTTTGATTACCAGCTTAATTTCCAACTACATCCTAAAACTTAGACACAAAGAGAAGTATTGCTCTCACCCCTTATCAAAGAAACCTCTTTAGAGCAAGGGAAGGACATTACAGAAAACTATAACAAGGCATAGACCAACAGATGTGGGGAGACAAGGAGCACAACTCCTGCATCTAAGGCTTGGGGAGCACCAGGAAAGAGGGAGCACAGATGCTAAGAGCCAGGGGACCACGAAGTCTGTCTCCTAGAAATGGCTGCCCAAGCAAGACCTAAGTGAGCAAAGACCGAGTTAATAGACTTGTTAACCTTGGGGGTTAGGGGTGGCATCTCACACTGGCCCCACCCATAAACAAAGAATTTTAGGCAACTAACGATGGCTGAGAAGGGAGGACTTGGCCTCTCCAAGGGATGAGCCCACTAGTTAGTGATCCGGTACAGAATGGTCAGCCCTGGAATCACACATATACACAAACAACAAACACAGATGATGCAAGGCATATTTATATAGTTGTGAGATGATGATGAGGATGATGATGATGATGATACATAGAAGAAGGTCATCAATTTGAAGGAGTGAGGGGGACCTAGGAGTTTGGGGACATGAGAAGGGTTGAAGGGAGGGGAAAAAACTTAGGGAAGTGATAGGGTTGTATTTTAATTTAAAGTTTAATTGAATAAAGAAACTTCCAGCCATGATGTCAAAGATTTCTCAGGTCACCAAATAATACAAAAAAGACCAAATCCTAGCAACTCTGGTCTATGTGCAGAAAAATCCCATGTTGGGGCCAATAAGCCACACCAGCCTGATGGTTTATTCTGCCCTGTCAACTTCTTCGCTGGGGTCAGAATCACCTAGCAGATGCTGGTCTGAGGGTATTCCCAAAGAGCATTAACTGCGAGGCAAGGACCAGCCCCGGATGTGGGGAGCATCAGATGGAGGGTGGGAGTCAGGGGAGGCCTTCTCAGTGATGGGCACTCTCCTCTCACAATGACTTTGATGTAAGGGGTTCTCTCTCCTCTCCTTGTCATGCTGTCTCTGTCATGATAGGCTGAAGCCTCACACTGAGGGATCTGTCCTTCCTTAGCTTGTCTTTGGCTGGCAATGTCCAACTGACAAGCAGCTTTGCACACTCAGGCTCAGGGCAGGGCTGGAGGAGGGCTGGGGCTGGGGGAAGCCAGGGGCAAGTCCTGCTCCATCTCTGAAGAGTCCCCCACAGTCCCCAGCAGTGCTGAGTGTTCTAACACTCAAACATATGCCAACACCCCTACAAAAAGACTGGGGGATGCTCAGAGGGAAGGAAAGGTGGAGATGTCCAGGTACCACTACCTCATCAAAGGTATTGGCCTTGGAATTAGAATCTGTGTTTCAATCTTAGTTTGGCCCCCCAGTCAGCAGTGCTGCCTGAGCGATCAGTCGGTGCATGGGTGTCTGATACCGAGCTGAGGTACACCTAGTTGTACAGAGCCATATTGGGGCAGTCTTGCACTTGGTCAGAGTTTGACTTTGGTCAAGGTTAACTTCTCCCAGTTAGCCAGGATCCTGCTCCACCTAGGGTGGAGTGCACGTAGTAAAGGTCAAGTTCATTGTTCTTCCTGGTATAGGGATTCCTGAATTAAACAGGTGACCCACCCAGCTGCCGGAGCAGTCAAGACGAAGACCTCCAAGAGAAGCTAGACAACTTCCACCGGAACTCAGCCTGGAGTCTGGGGGGAAGGGTTTGCCCGAACTGTTATAAGGTCTGGCGCCATTAAAGTTTACGGCTTTGATCAGTGAACATTGACTTAGCCGTACTTTTCGCCGCTCTTCCCTATGACCCCAAAATTCTCTCAACAGGTAACCCAGTTTACATGTAGCTGCTGGCGGCTACATAGTGGCGCCTGAACGTGGGAAGACCTGGCACGAGAGAATTTCTTGAGGTAGCCCTATCCAGCGAAGCTTCGTGGAAAAGGTGAAAATTAATGGTGTCCGCACGGTAAGCAACATAGAAGGCAAAACTAGCGCTAGTGAATTCGTGTCTATGGTTGTGAGTGCAGGAATGGATACAGTTTTTCAAGCATACTGCGTGGACCCAGCGCAGGACTGCTTGGGTTGATAAGATAGGGAAATATGGGGAAGGAATTTGGTAGGCATTTGCCCAAAGCTCGTAAGAGCTGATTTCGGCGAAAAGAAAGGGGTTTTTAAAAATAGGCATATGTCCATAGCTTCTAAGAGCTGTTTAAAGAGGAAAATGGATGCAATTGCTTAACAAGCACGCTTAACTTTCTGTGTATCTTTCCGTGTTTGTCCCGGTGCACCGACTGTCTATGTGTATGTTTATGTCCTCTCTGTGTCTTTGTGTGAATGACTGTTTCATGTTAAAAAGAAAAAATTGGTAAAGATTACATCTGCTGGTAACCTTTTGAGCTAGCCACAGTTTGTGTGGGGATTGATTCAAAGCCACGCTGCAGCAGCGTAGCTCACTCACCCAAGACAGAAACATGGCTGGGGAAAAAGCCGCTCTTAAAGCCCAGAAACCTCAAGATTTGGGAAGACTTTGGTTTGGCTTGTGAAATTCATGTAGTCGCTTTATACTTGTTTTTAATTGGTTTTAATGATATAAGGCTTTACATTTCTTGACTAAAGAGTTATAAATTAATTGGTTATTATGTAAAAGGTATAGTGTTATTAAGAAAAGGTTAGTTTAAAACTGGTGATTCAGTGTTAGAGCTATCTTAACTAACTACACGTGGCCTAACGCCACTCATGCTTTGTTCTTGTTTATAATTGGATTTAAAGGTATATTTTACATGTCTTGACTATAGAGTATTGGCTTAAGTCACTGCACATGATTTAAAAGGTATAATGTTATTAACAAAAGTTAGGTTAAGGCTGGTAGTTTAGGGTAGTCGCCATTTTGAACACGTGGCATGACGATTAAGGCTGGTAGTTTAGGGTAGTCGCCATTTTGAACACCACATGGCATGACGCAATCCAGGAAATACAGGCCTTTAAGACGCTCCTAAATTGGCATGGTGTTTTGTGTGAATCTTGGCCTGGAGATTGGATTTTAAGATTTAAAATAATGTCTCTTTAATAAGTTACACTGGCAGACAAACCTTGTGCTGTAAATATGTGTTTGCCATTAATTTTAAAGAAAATAGATTGTTTAAAATTGGGATTTGCTTCCAAAATTGCAATTGTGCTCTAATATTACAAGAAAACATTGAGTTACAATAAAAATCAGTGTGTCATTGGCTACAGTTTTCAGTTTGCAGGCTCGTAATTGTTAACATTTTGTAATTAAGATAATTTTAAGAGTGATACTGCTGTCTCCAAAATTAAAAAGGAGATCTCAGTGAAAATGTATTTGATATCAAGTAGGTTCCTTTGACCATGAAATTACAGGTTTCTTTTGTTTAATCCTTAAATTGTCCTTGTAGGTTTGGGTCTGATCTTAGATAAAAGGCTCAGATTAGAAGATATTTACTTTCCAGTAATCTCATACAATGTTCTTGCCAAGGACTCAGGGTGGATCCTAGGGCAGAATTTTTACATTTGAGTTAATGCAAAGCTTAGAGCTGCCTCAGGGGAAGCTAGTGAGGAAGCTTGAGAAATTGTTTCTGCCTTACAGGCCCCACCTAGGGAGTGTTTGGCTTAAAAAAAAAAAAAATTCTTGACTTATCCTGGTGTGGGTTAAAATGCAATTCAAGTCTATGAAAGGTCAAGGAGGCTATAAAGGCATTAACATTTGGCCTGTCTACTCCCTACAAAATTATTGTAAATTTAAAGGGTTGGTTTTTTGCTTTACATTCTGATAGTTATAAAAGCATTTGCTTCTAATTTTAAAGAGACAACAAAACAATTTCATTAGAAAGTTTTGCCTCAAGGAATGGCTAACAGCCTTATGTCTTGTGAGAAAAAGTGTTTTGTCTCTGTTTCAATACTAGAAGTTAAGATCTTAAAATTTTCAGTGTATAATGTTCATAGAATGTTTGTTACAGGCCCTTGCTCCTATAGACTTTTAGAATTTTTAGGTAAATGGCTTTCAAAGGTTGTTAAGATATATTAATTGGCTTTATCTTATTTACCTCATTTTAAGCTTGCCACAGAAGGTCTTAAACCTCTGTTTTCAAGGTAGGAAACATTTGTTCCTTGCTTCAAGCAACAATCAAATTTATTATTAATGGTTGGTCTATTACATGGTAAGCATTTTTAGGCAAAATTAATAATTGTTATCCAAAAGATAATTTGTACTATCAGATCACATGTTTATTCCTTTAAGTTTCTCCCTGCTTCAACACAGATACCTGAATTGGGTGCTATAGCAGCTATTTTTAAGATGTTAAAGGTCAAGCTTTTAATAATAGTAGATATACATAGCTCATGGTCTATAATTGCTTAAAATTGGTCCATTTTTAATACTGCTAATTCTTAATTTCTACAGTTTATACAAATGTGATTCAAATTTCTAAGAACAAAGGATATGTTCTCTAAATGACTGTCCTTTAGGTATTTGAAATAATTTTATATTTTGTGCACATCAAATTATAAAGATTTGTTCTTGATGTCCTCAATTTCTACCTCTACCACGTAATGGTGTTAATCCTAGAGGACTTAGTTATTACAGATAAATGATATTCATATTTCTAATTTAAAGGATTAAAAAAATATGTACATGTGACTAATGATTCATTTTTAGGCTGTCTAGTTGCAACTGCTCTAACAGAAAAAGCAACTATATTTTATATAATTACATAGTTATTGCCTATGTTATGGGTTATACTTTGTGTTCCAACTTAAATTAATAAAACAATATCTTCTTGGAAGAAAGAAGAGAGGGGAAATCGTGTCCCTGTACATATAATTTAAATTATGCTTACATGTTTTTAAGAAAATTTTAAAATTTTAAAATTTAGATGCCAAGAAACTCCTTGCTAAATGTATATGACATCTTGTAATTAGACATATTGATGTCTAGGTGAAATGAAGGAATTCACTTACTAACATATGCCATGATCCTGATTTAATATTGGGGGAGAAGGCATGTCCTCTGTTTTTTCCACAGAATGCTGCAGAAGATATGCTGAGTGTGCTTGCTGAATGCCCAGACCATGGTAACATAAGAGCTATATTGGGTATATGTTCTTGACTTACCTCAATTGTTAAATGTCCCAGGTTAGATAAATTGCCTAGCTTCAAGCTTTTAGACTTTGTGGGACAGAACATGGAGACTGTTAAGCTAGCTTAGGAAAAATTAATTAGAAGAGTTAAAATGACTCTTCTCCTTATTGTGCTCAGCTGACTCAACCATAGACTGGTCTAGAAATAATTCCAATATTGAAGATTCCAATTTTGAAGATGGCTAACAATCTTCAGCCAGCTGTGTTAATTTAACATATAGTCTCCACTTTTCCTGAGAAGTAACAGCTTAATTCTTGATTCACAAGGCTACCTCTCCCACCTCAGAGGCCAAGCTTTGGATCCTTAAAGTTGTTAATTTACAACTGAATTGGATACTTCTGGGACAAGTTAATCCTATTCCACCTTTAACTCTTGACCTTGTCTGTTAAGCAGACTGGCTGTCTCCACCCAGGCTCACCTGGATGGAGAGATTACATGTCTGTTAAAGACACTTGCAGACCCCCCTGGCTTCAAAACTTACACAAGTGGATCTCCAAAGAGGGAGCCACATAGAACTCAGATCTATGTGTGTTTGTTTATGAACAAACATGGGTACCAGCGAGACGTGCGAGGCAAAGCACTGCATGGGGAGGTGAATTTCTGCTTCTGAGTCCCCAGGAAGTACACCTAATTGCATAGGGGTTAACGTCGAGAGGCTGTCCTTAAAATAATAAGGGAGCCTATTACCCCTCCTCTGAAAAAGACGTTATACAATATTTAAGAGGAATTACGGTCAATGCTTCCCCTCCTGGTTAAGGCCCGCCTTCTTATGAAGGATATTTATCCACTTGTTTTCTACCTCCTCGTGTTCAAATTAATAAAAAAAGGGAGGACATGTACAGAGCCATATTGGGGCAGTCTTGCACTTGGTCAGAGTTTGACTTTGGTCAAGGTTAACTTCTCCCAGTTAGCCAGGATCCTGCTCCACCTAGGGTGGAGTGCACGTAGTAAAGGTCAAGTTCATTGTTCTTCCTGGTATAGGGATTCCTGAATTAAACAGGTGACCCACCCAGCTGCCGGAGCAGTCAAGACGAAGACCTCCAAGAGAAGCTAGACAACTTCCACCGGAACTCAGCCTGGAGTCTGGGGGGAAGGGTTTGCCCGAACTGTTATAAGGTCTGGCGCCATTAAAGTTTACGGCTTTGATCAGTGAACATTGACTTAGCCGTACTTTTCGCCGCTCTTCCCTATGACCCCAAAATTCTCTCAACAGGTAACCCAGTTTACATGTAGCTGCTGGCGGTTACACCTAGTCCTCTGTGGTCCCTGACACTTACCTTCCAGTCACAGTGCACAGTCACCTTCGCTGATGGGCAAGTGAGGCTCGGGAACATTTAACTCAGTGCCAGACCTGGGGCACTGACCTGGTAGCAAATGACACTTCAACGATGTCATCATAATCCTACCTTCCTTTTCCCTCTCTCCCTTGCTTCTAGAGGCTTTCAGTAAATTTAGTCCAAAGCCAGGTTTGACTCTGTAAGTCCCAGAAGATTGGAGGAGAACCCACCCCTCCCGCCCAGAGGAGGGTGCCAGAGACTCTGCACAGATTCACTGTCTCCCTGGCTGAGAGGGAGCCCGCCTAGAATGTTGGCCATTAGCATTGGGAGCCCCTGGACCCCTGCCTTCTGCACCCCGTCACTCTAATGGGATAAGGGCAACAGGAAGAAAGGAGCGCTACACACCTCCAGGCAGGCTCCCTGCCAAGTGGTACCACATACCAGCTTCCTGTTCACTTTTAACTCATGGATGATTTTTAAAGCCTTTTAATTGTCCTTAATAAATTACCTACATGCGCACAATAGTTACAATAGTTACATTAATTTTTCTCAGTGCATCTAAGCTGTTTATCACAAGAGTGTTAATGGAAAAGAACAACATGTCAGACGGGCTCTTTCTCACACTCTCTGGGCCTGAGTAAATGAATGCTTATGGGATTGCTTTCCCACACCACAATTAGGGACATCTTTATTTCATCCCAGCTAATCATCCTTCAGCAAGGCCGGCGGAGTGCGTGCCCATTGGAGAGGCCACTGGAGAGCCCTGGGAGGGACCGCCCAGGAAGCGGACCCATACAAGCCTGCTTCTGGTAAGCAACTTGTAACTTTATCCACCAGTCTCCCTTGTCTGAAATCTAAACTAAGAGGCCTGGGTGTTCACAGCTAGGCCCAAAGGGAACAGGAGAAACACACTGGTGGTATTTCAAACTGCTTCTTGACACAAGCCACCAGGTTGAGGCTGCCCACCAAACTGTTCAGGGCTGAAGGGCAGAGACAGCTTTCAATTCTAGAACAGCATGGAACAGAACTTCTAGCTCAGGGAACCCACAGGGGAGCAGCCACGTGGTCTTCCAGACACTGGAGGTATTGAAGGAGCAGCTATAAAACCCGAGACTCCCAACGCTGTTCCACATACTTATCCTCTGACTGGCCTGACTGGTCAGCTGGGCCTTCCTGTGTGACAGGAGGAGCCAGGATAAGCTCGCAAATAAGCCAAGCCATCTATAACCTGTCCACCATATCCCTTCCGAACAGTCTAAACTTGTCCAAGCTTTTTGGAAGTGTCATTAAGGGGGGCAGTTGGCTTAGTTAAACTACTGTGCAGCAACCCAGCAGCAGCTAATGTGACCGTACCCACACGACAAAATCGCAAGCCTTAAGGCCTGCCCCAGCCCTTCTTCCCTAACACTTCTTGTTCTACCAGATGATAGAGTGTTCCTCCCACACTGAACCTTAGATCCGCACAGGTGCCAGAAAGACCCTCCATTTTCATCTGCTCTTTCAACACCCCCCACCCCGTACCCCTTCAGATGCACGTTTTGTCTCCCTGGTGGTGGACTCAGTAAGTCCTGATGCGCCTCTAGCACCTCGACGAGCCCAGGACACTTTGGCAAAATACATGGTCAACTTTTTTCTTGAACTGGTACCCACGGGGTTTCCATGAAAACTCAAGACTCTGTAGGGACCTCAAAAGCTCACCCCCAGGAGCAAGCCTGACGCTACATGCTTGGCACTGTTGATGACGTGGCGAATCCCCAAGGGCCTCCCTTGCAGTGGGTCCTTCATGTCTAGCTTCCAAATGCCCTGAGAATAAATCCAAATTCTACGCCCTCGCCCAGTGAACCTCTGGCTCCCTGAAGTTCTCTGGTCTATTGCCCCCTTTGCTGTTTTCTGATCTCACGTAGTTTATTCATACTGTGTGGCACTAAACAAACCGTGTGTGATCTGCATCGGAGAGACAGCGCTGTCCGAAATGCCTAAGTCACTATCCTCACACCCCCTCCCCAACCTGGTACTGTTCTTAAAGCCGCTCAGAACCTGCAGTACTGCCTCTGTGTTTTGGGTTTCTCCGACACAGGCTGGCCTCCAGCTTTATCAGAGCCCCAGTGGCCTAGGCCCCAACCTCACACAGCAGGGACTCCTAAGTATCCCAACTCAAGACTGAAAGGAAGAACTCATTTTGTTGTAGAAGGAAGCCTGGTCGCTCTAGCGCCACCCAACGCAAAGCGCTGTGTGGCAGGTTAGCTACAGGGAAAGCTCAGGAGACTAATGGGTAGCATTATCTATCTAAGGAGTGAAGCACTGTGGACCTCAGGGACATACCTCCAGGGAATGCTGGTAAACAGCACGAATTAACAAAAACTAGTTGCATGTTAATATATCCTGCCTCCTCCTCACACGGCTTATGAACACTGTAATTTTCTTCACTAAAACACTGTCTTACAGAACCAACTCCTCTAATTACAGGCGCTTGTATGCATTATAATCTTCATACAATTAAACCTACTAAAAAGAATAAATGGTTAAATGCCCCCTTGCCCTGTCAGTAGCCCATCCCTCCCCCTAACTACCAAAACACGTGCAAACAAAAACAAAACCCGACAACACAACAGCAACAGACCCAAAGGTGCTGAGAAAGCACAGTTGAGTTGTCAGTAGACCAAAATCCTCGGAAAATTGGAATTCAGGCTGACAGAGCTTTGTCGCTACAGGGGGCAGAGTCAACTTTCAACTTCAAAACCCCTGGCATGGGGCGCCAGCTCAGCAGCTGACTGCAGTGTCACATGAAAGGCTCCTAGGTACTGAACAAAATGTCTCATTTCAGGAGCAAACATCTCCCTTACACAGTTCATCCCCAGACACACACGTGGTCTGGTGACCCGAAACAGGCTTTGTGGGGATCTTCTTCAAAAACTTACACAAAGGCATTTGTGACCAGGGGGTGTTTACCAGGAAGTCTGTGCTGGTTTCTCTGGAGCCAGGCAGGTTTAGCTGATAAACCTTTCTGGGACACTGCATCCTGGAGAAAACAGCCATCACAGGCTCTCCACAACAGACCCAGACCCTGGCTACTAGACCAAGAGCCCCACCCTCCCCTCCCTTTGTTTTGAAGATTCAGCACTAGGGTGAAGGGAGGGCTTCCAGCCCCATGGATGGAGTGAATCAGGGCCAGATATGTCACTCTGGGGGTCTCATGGGGCCCTGTCAACAAGCTCTGTGTGGCAGGAATGACAGTTATCCCATTTACCTCTGAGGAAAGCGGAGTTCACAGAGGGGGCACATTTTACCAAGGACACATGGCTACAGAGTAATCGTGTCTAGCCTGTAGCCCCAGGAAGCCTGAAGCTGAGGCAGGCCTAGCTTACAGGGGTAGAATAGGCTAGTTCAGAGGGGCCGACTTTTCCATCGTCTTTAGGTATCTTTCCCAGGTACTGAGCACTCCCTGCTGCACAGAGATGCCTTGTGAGCTTCCAAAGTTGGAGTGTCATAGGCCTTCCGTCATAGTAGCCTCTGACCAGGACTCAGCAGCACCCACCACCACCACCACCCTAAACCCCTCTTGAGTGGTTGGAGCACAGGGTGACAGGTAAGAAGCCGCAGTTCCGGCTGCAGCCACGTGTGCCACTGAAGCCACGGGGAAGTCTCATTAGTCAGCACCAACAGCTGCTGCCCCAGAACACAGGGCCCTGTGGAGCTCTGCAAGCCTCGGCCAAACCAGGGAGTGGGTGGGGAGAAAAAAAGAGCCAGGAGAAGCAGGACTCTGAAACTCCCAAGGGGCTCCGCGTGTGCCCTCTCCTTACCTACAGCGGAGGCCAGGAAAAAAGTCACACGAAGAAGCCATAAGCCCCTTCCAACCCACTCCCCACCGCCCTGGCTTTGAGCCTTCTAATTGTCTAACAAGGAGTAAGACCCAACGTACCCGAGCCTCCATGTTTGCCCCCAAGGCTGGCTAAAGGTTAGCCAGGTGACTCCTAACCCCTTTGAGGCTGGCCTGGAAGAGCATACCTCACGGCCTTCCCTCAGCCCTTGGGTTTGGATCAGGACAGGTTTTTTGTTGTTGTTGTTTTGTTTTGTTTTTTAATAAGCATTCTCAGGTCCTCTCCTCCTGTCTCAAAGCATCAAATTTCAGCCCTGTCTGCCAGAGATATCCTAAGGCCCCATGAATGCCAGCAGGGGATGCCATTCTATACACCTGTCAGGAAGAAAGGAAAGACTACATGGCCACAGGCCAGTGCTTCCTCATCTCCACGCCACCCTGGGGGGTTGGGGGGGGCTTTCCAGGGTCTTTTCAACATCCTCCCTCAGACTTCACCCACCTCACCCTGAACAATACAATCCAGGGTTGTAGCTGTTTCCCAGGAGAAGAGACACAGTGAACAAAACATCCATTCCTTCCCGGGAGAATGGGAGGCGAGGATGGCTGACTGACTAGTCAGTATGGAAGCCAATGAAAGCCGTGCTGCTTAAGGAAAGCAAACTCGCGTGCAAAATCCCCTCCAAGCGTTTACATTTCACGGCAACTCCTCCGTATGGGGGTGAGGCCACTCATGCTTGAACACCGAGAAGGTCAGCATCCTTGGAGGGTGTATCAAAATCGGCTGTACTGATGTCTAAGACCATAAAGCGATGTGGAACCCAACTGTCATGTCCGAAGGCGCAGACAAGGGGATTCGCTGGAGGAAGAGGAGAAGCAATTCCTGGGTCTCCTCCTGAAGGGACCAGAGTGAAATTACAACAACCGAGATCCCTGCGTGTGCTGAATTTGCCAAGAACGTGGTAAAAAACATCGTGACTATTACGGCTGCCTGTATCCCCACTGCGTGCCAGGCCACAGGCTGGGTACTCCTTATATCCCAATTAACCACCACAACGGCAGGGAAGTAGGAAGGCAGGCAGGCTGAGAGAAGGGAAACGCAGCACACTTATCACAGAAGGGCTTGTTCTCCCTCAGGGTCTCCTTCGCCTCGAGTAGGCTCCAAGGGTTCAGAGGTCCAAAAAGCTTTAAAAAGCCCCAAAGCTGAGATTCAAATGCTGTTCTTCATCACGGCAGAAACCTTTCTCTGTACTGGTACTTTCATATTTATTTCTCTAAAAGTCCCTGGCCTGGGGGGGCGGGAGTGATGTCTCAGCGGTTAAGAGCACTGGCAGCTCTTCCAGAGGACACAAGTTCAATTCCCAGTACCTACATAGCAGCTCACAACTATCTGGAACTGCAGTTCCAGGAGATCTGACACTCTCACACCAATGCATATAAAATAAAGTTAAATAAATTAAAACAAAAGACAAAAGAAAACAAAAAGCCCACAGCCTTGTCTCTGCAGCCCAAACCAGCGGAGCTCAGAGTGCAAGATAGTGAAAGGCTCCACAACAGCATAGAGAGATGTGCGCACTGCACATCTGACTCCTAGGGAGGCAAACTGGGACGTTCAGACTCAGGCCACTGCCTCTTAGAGCCAAAAATTAGCACCAAATTGGCCTTGGAGGGAGGAGTGTACTCCCTGCATCTCCCTGCTCAGCCATCTTGTCCCTGTGAGTCATCAGTCCAGGCAGGTGAGTGGGTGGTTCTGAAAACCCATCCCCGTCAATGGAAACAAAACATAAAGGCTCTGTCCTCACATCCGTGGGTTACCAGCGTCACTGCCTCCCACGAAAGGCTGCTGGGCCTGAAAACATTCTCTCCAGTGTGGCCAGGTGCCCGCTGTGACAGGGCAGCAGCAGGGGGCAGTGTTGACAGGAAAGAGATCCCAGAGCTCAGTCTCTTATCCTCAGAAAAAAAGACCTGAGGCCAGTTCTGAGCCTTTTGCCCTCTGGGCTTCTGTTTCCTCAGGTCTGGTCCCTAAAATGTCTCTTCAGCTCTGTATTCTGGGTATCAACTTACCAGGCTCTCCTGGGGAACAACAGACCAGGACAAAGCCAGCCTGCCCACCCTCCTCACTCAAGATCACACGTGGGCACATCCAGGGGGAACAGCAGTGAGCATACTCCAGCTGGGCCTCAGTTTCCGGTATGTGAGCCTGCAGAAGCTGCGGTTCCCTTAAGAACTGGAGAAGTCTGACAAATTATAAACAGGCACACTCACTTTATGCAAGACAAGCTCCAGGGCAAAGAGGCCTCTGCCCTTTGGCAGCGATGTGGGTCCCGTACCCTCTCTTAGTTAGCCTCTTTTAGCTACATGCTAGACAGAGAGCCTAGCTCTGACCAGCCAGACCAAGTGTACACAGGTGCACACACACACCAAACCCAGGGTAGGCCTATCTGATAAGGAATACCTGGCCGATGTTGAGTTGACATATACAAGGGTCATAGAAGTCGTTAACCAAAACACACTGTAACTGTGGAAGAAGAAATGAAGGTCTGCAGCGCTTGGTACCCATAATCCCAGCATTTGGGAGGTAGAGACAGCAGGATCTGTTTTTAAGGCCATTTTCAGATACATAGTAAAATTTAGGCCAGACTAGAAGCTACATGAGACCCTGTCTCAAAACATTTATTTAATAAGGGGGTGGGGTGAGGTCTGTGGCTTCCCATTCCAAGCTGGCCTAGAGGGGTGACTCTTTCTTTGCTCCTTTAGGCCTTTGTTTGCACAGGGATGACTGTCACCACCCCTCTGGCTCATCTCTGAATGCCCTCCTTCCCATCTGGTAGCCACGTCTCAAAATGACTATGATGCCTTCCACAGCAAAAACGGTCAACAGTAAATTCAAGGTCAAAGTAACACCCCAATTTTGAGGAGATCAGCATTAAGGATCACTTGCCCAGTCTACAAGCCTCAGCCAGGAAGCCTTGCTGATTCTGATCCACACGCCCACAACTCAAATATCCCAGGCCCAAGACTCTAAAGTCCTTCCAGACTGCAGGAGAGAGGTGCAAGCTTTCTTCCTCCCTTGGTAACTCGCCAGCAGCTGGCGGACCCTTGGCACTCTGGGTTAGAGGGCCCAATCCTTCTTCACCATTTCACCTCCTTTCTCCGGTTCTCAACATTGACCCTAGACGTGGGGTTATCACAGGAGAACGTAATGACTGACTAGGAAATGACTCTAGGTCCTCCGGTCTTCAAGACCCTTCAAGCCAAAGTTCCTGTCCTGTGGCTCATAGAAAATCTTTAACATCCATCTTGCCCAGATAAGGCTGGGATTGGCCTGGCTCCAATACTCCCTGGGCCTATTAAAAAATAAAAAAAAGAAAGAAAGAAAAGAAGAGAAGAGAAAAATCCAGTTTCTATCATCAGCCAAAAAGGTGCTTCTGTGATGCCCCCCAGTCAGGCAATCCCACAGAAATGTCACAGTCTCAGGGAAACCTAATCTTCACCCAGATCTACCAAGTCCCACTCAGCCTTCCTTCCACCTGAGAGACCCCACAAAACACAGCACCCAAATGCTCAAGGCTTCCCAGCACCCTCTATACCTCTACACATCTCAGGAATCTGACACTTAAGGAAGGTGTCCACTTCTTCACTGAGACCAGGGACTCAAGGACAGATACAAAATGCAATGAATTCCCTCTTGCTTTGTGCCTCAGGGCCCTGGTTTCCTCCTAAACCAGGTGAGGGTGGGGGTGTTTCAGGCTATCCCCCCAACCCCCATTCCAGGCTATCCTCCTTCTTGTTCTGACGAAAGCCTTCAACATCAACCCACTTCCACCTCTTCTACCCAGGAAAGATCATCGTATTTTTGAAAATTCCTTAGAGGGAATATTCCGTTTCCTTAACTGAACAGTGGCTTTCAAAATAGCCCTGACCTTCCTGTCCCTCCCCCTGCCTCGTCACCGAGCAACAGAAATTAAATTGATTCCCGCTATCAGCACTCTGCATCTCAGCGATTATGCCCAGCCACCAGAAAGTCAGCTCTCTCTCCATCCCACCAACCAAAAGCCTGTTGCTAAATCCAACCCCACAGCTTGGGAAGGAGGGGGGATAGAGGAAAGGGGAGCACCCCAAGGGCACAGGTAACAATTTATGCCCCCCTTGTCATTGTGGTCTTATCTCTGTGGCCAGCTCCTTCTGAGAAATGGCACCCGTTACCGAATCCCCAGAGGGTTGCCTCTGGGACCCCTGCCGGTTGGGACAGGTGGCCCAGTGGGGAACTGAAAATTTGCTGTCCTTACTACCTTCCTTTGCCTTCACTATGCAGAGGGATGCCTGGCTTGTCTCAGGGGACAGAGGACTGGTTCCAACCCATGACTTGGGAAAAGTACACAGAAGGCAGAGACTGCCTGAGAGGACTAATCCCCACCACCCCCCAGAGGTCCCCTGTGCTTTCTGTTCACAGCACCTAGGGCAATCTGTAATTACAAGTGGATTCATCTCTGTGGAGTGCTGGTCTGTTAGTTTTCCCCTCTAGATTAGGCCTTGTGAAGGCCAGACCCTCCCTTCCACAGGGGTGAACCTGTATTAAAGCCAGGCCTAGTGATACAGACTCAGAAATCAGCTACTCAAGAGACTGAGGCAGGGCTGTGTGGACTACAGAGCTAGTTTAAGGACAGCCCTGACAACTTAGGTAGACCCCATCTCATAAAGCAGGTTAGAAAGGGACCACACAGTTCAGTGACTGGTCACTCACCTAGCAAACCCAAAAGCCTAGGTTCAATCTCAACATTGTAAAAACAAGGCGGAAATGCTGTACAGCTGGCTACTAGAAACAGGATGTGAACTTTTTGGTAGGGCCCCATCGGGAATTGTTTGATCCACTTGTAACACAAGAACACAAAGTCCTCCTCTTTTCTTTCCTCATACCTCTGGCCAGGAAAATGCAGCCCTGTCTCGTGTGCAAGAAAAGAAAGAGCCAAGGGCAGAGCTTTGAGGAAGGGCTTCTTTGTACAACGGAATCAGCTAGGTGCCTACCCATGAAAATCAACTTTTCTTTCTCTCCCCAGACCTTCACATATGTCCCTGATTCAACACCCAGGCCACCCCATGCCATGATGAGATCCCCAGGAATAGCTGTCTCCCATCAGCTCCTCCCAGATAGCAACTGTGAGTTTCAATTTACTGGCACCCAAGAGGTCTGGCTCACCCAAGAGGGGACTGGAAGTGTCTTACAAAGATAACCTACAATATGATTTAAAAAAAAAAAAAAGAAAGAAAGAAAGAAAACAGTACAATTGATGAGGTAATGAACCAGGATGGGAAATAACAAAAATTCAAAAGTTGAGTTACTGCCCAAAAGTATATCTCACCAACTGGCAAAGACACTCCCAAGAAATTCCAACCCCACCCTGTGTGGGATGGGGTGGGGTGGGCAATACTCTCCTGAGGTTCAGGGGACCTGTCACCTGCCACATAAGTCTCCCATTCCATTTTAAAGACTCATCAGCAATGTGCACAACAGTCTCCAGGCTGCAAGCCTCTCTCATGTCCTGGTGTCAAATGGCTCTCAGCTAGGGAGAAGCAGGTGGCTAGAGTCCCCCACAGCCCCACCCCAGGAGAAGGGAAAAAGCAGGTGGGGGAAATGTTTCCTTCTAAGCCAGAGCACATTTTTGTGGCACGATGGTCCCTGTCTACCATTGGGGTAGGGCTCAAGGCTCATCCTTCCAGGTCTAAAACTTAGGATACTTCCAATGTATTTTTGTGTGTGCAAGTGTACAGTGCGTGAGCAGACACATACCCAGCATGCACATGGAGGTAGAAGGACAATTAGCAGAGACAGTTTTCTAAGCTTGGTAGCAGGTGCCATGACCACTAAAGACACTGCCTCAGCTTCAGTGATTCACAGCTGTCACACAGGAGTGGCTTTACTGGAATCTCCACAGCAGCCCATACCCTACCTTCTAAGGTTACACTCAACTTTCTACCTCTGTACGCTCTGGAAGGTTCCCTGCGCCAAACCCACTTAGCCTGGGCTGCCCATATCCACGCTCATCTTTCTGGAACAAATCTCACAGCCTCTATTTAACATGCCTGCCTAGTTCTGCCCTAGCAGAGCTGGGCCCACCTTGGATCTCTCTCCCTTCATTTGCAGGCTGGCTATCATGGTTTTGGTTCAGTTTGGTTCCACACTTAGCAGAGAACCCAATACCCAGAACACCAGCACACTAGTTTTCCTAGAAATTTACGATCAAGCATTCTTCGTTCCTGTATCATCTGTTCTCAGTGTTCTGAATAATGGCAAATATTTACCGAGTGCACTTCCTGTACCGAGTCCCTGACTGAGTCCCTTTCATAAACTCACTCATTCACTCTTTGGCTGTGGCCCAGGAAGGCAGTGCCTTTATTATAGCTCCTATCCCATGGGTCAGCATACTGAGACCCAGTGAGGGCCAGTTTCCTGTCCCCAGGTTCCTCTAGATGCCATGGCTGCCTATGTTTGTTTCCTTTCAAAGCTCTTGACCACTCCAGAACACAATAATGCCTCCCCTACTCCCACAATCCATTACAAAACTCTCCTGGCTTCATCACTAGGTTAAATTCCCCCTCCCACAGGCATATGTTCACCCCAAGAGCTGACCCAGTAGCATGTTAATACAGGAAATAACTGCAGGATTCATGTCCTCACAAGGCCTGGGCTCCACTCAAGACTCACAGCTTCTCAGCCGTCCAGTCTCCCGTGAGCTAATAACCACCCTCCAGTGTCTCCTCAAGCATGGCTGGGGTAATGCAGAACTTCCTAGACACAAAGAATTTTCGAGGAAGGGTGAGTGTCCTTACCCCTCAGACAATCCCACATGGAACATAAATCTATCACTCAGTCCCACCTGAAGAGCAACGGACTCGTCATGGAGGGCCTGGAGCGTTCCCAGTAGGCCTCCCTTTGAAACAGAGTCAATCCAGCTTCCTTGGGTGGTGAGGCTTTGGACAAGTAAAAACGATTTTCTAATTAAGTGGTAAACATGCTATATTGACTTTAAGTGCAAAAGGGACTCAGGGGAGGAAGACAGTGGATTAGAGAGAGAGATGCAGCACAAGGATTGGCTGGGCCTCGGGCCAGGTTACCTCTAGTGGCCCTGAGTCTCCGTAACTCAATCCCCAGGGAACTCCGGACTAGGTGACCTTTAAAAACACAGCCTTTGTCCTTTGTTTGCTGAGAGCCTTCCAGAGGCTTCCCTTGGTTCTTAAAAACCCAACTTCTTCCCTTTGTTCACAAGGCTGCTCGCCTGAGCTGCCTGCAACCTTTCCCTGCCACAGCTCTCAACACACCTGTCCTGTTTCTGCTTCTTAAATCCGCAAGTTCCATCCCATCACAAGTGCCCACCCTCTGCTGAGAACAACTGTTCCCGGAACTTCACAAAGCTTCTGAGGGAGAGCATTCCTGTTCATCCTCTACCACCACCAGAAACCCCAAACTCTATCTCTTACACGGGTCAGTTCTGGTTTATCACGTGTGGGGCTTTTATTACCTGCTGCTCCCTGAATGCCTGCCCTTTAGCCTTCCGCTACCACGTATGATCCATGGAAGCAAAATAGTGACTGTGCTAATGCAGTGTAGATGCTAGACTATAGATGCTTAATCAAAAGCTGCGGGGAGCACTTCACTGTACCCCTATTTATAACAGTCAAGAGAGAAGTACTCATCAATGGAAAAGCAAAATAAGAGAATGTATGTGTATATATGTGTGCACATGTGCATGCATGTGTACACACACACACACACACACACACACACACACACACGGGTGGTATTAGTCACCCTTTCTAAAAAAGAGAAATGCTGTCATCTGTGACAGATGGGTGAACCCGAACCTACAGTGAAATAAGCCAGCCCCAGAAAGTCAAATCCAACATGGTCACACCCCACAGGCGGAATTGAAAGAAGTTGAGACAGAAAAAGAAGCTAGGAGAACAGCAGCTGTCGGGGGTGGGGTGGGATGCCCAGGAAGGGAAAGAAGTTGGTCAAAGGGCATCAAGTTTCAGCCATAGTCAGGAAGAAGCTGCGGTGATTTCTCAGTTAGCACGGCAGCTACAGTTAACCAGAACACATCAAGCATTTCCAAACTGTCTACAGAGGGCCTTGCAAAGTCACTCACTATAAAAGCATGCCAGGTGATGGGCATGTAACCAGCAGGAATCCTTCCATAAGTGTGCACAGAGCACACCATGCACATACAAACATCAAGAAAGAATGAAATAACCACTGTTTGTATTTATTTTGGGTGTGCCGTGGCTCATATACAGAGGTCAGAGGACAACCTTTGGGAGTGAATTCTCTCCTTTCACCAAACAGGTTCAGGAGCTGAACTTAAGACTGCTAGGTAAGAGGCACCCATGTGAGCCATCTCACGAGTATAAATAAGTACAAATACATTTTTTTAAAAACTAGGGCCTAATCCCAATTCAGTACATCACTTATTAACTAGTTGCCGTTGCAAAAAATTCTACTTTCAACCTTATTTTATTCTACACAAAATAAATTTTGTACTTTAAAAAAAATTATGGGGGCTGGAGAGATGGCTCAGTGGTTAAGAGCACTGACTGCTCTTCTAGAGGTCCTGAGTTCAATTCCCACAACCACATGGTGGCTCACAACCATCTGTAAAGGATCCGATGCCCTCTATGGTTTGTCTAAAGACAGCTACAGTGTACATATATACATAAAATAAATAAATAAGCTGGGCAGTGGTGGCACACACCTTTAATCCCGGCACTTGGGAGGCAGAGACAGGCGAATTTCTGAGTTCAAGGCCAGACTGGTCTACAGAGTGAGTTCCAGGACAGCCAGGGCTACACAGAGAAACCCTGGCTTGAGAAACCACAAACAAACAAACAAACAAACAAATCTTTAAAAAAATTATATCAGCAAAATAATTCATTGAGAAAGGAGATAAAAAAAACCCATCATTGTAACAAAATGGGACAAGTGTGCAGATGAGTAAGATGCTGAAGAAGTGGTGCTTTGCTACGTGTGACTGGCTCTACAGATGGATGCTGGGAACCTTCAGGGATGATGCTTGGTTGGGGAGCAAGGGAAAACCAAGCCATGCTGGCTAGCGAAGTTAGCTAGGCAGGGGTGAACCAGGCAGGGGTGGGCCACTATATACGGTGGGAAGATTACTGGCCTCGAAACTCATGTCCCTGGTTTCAAAATGGTTTCCCCACTATACTGGTTTCCTCATGCAGTCGTGAGAGCATAGCACCTGGTACCTTCAAACACTACAGCCCTGTTGCCTCATTTTTCTAGAAGTTAATATCAGTAAATAATGTGTTTAAGGGATTCTTTCCTTCTGAAGACTCCAGGAGAGCCTTCATGGTGCCTCTTTCCTACTGTCTAGTGCTGGTCAGCCCTCTTCTATGCTCCACAGCTTGTGAGCGCATTCCTGCCCACAGCGGGCCTCTCAGCCCAACTTCCATCCTCTGATAAAGCTATCAGTCACTGTGATAGGGCTTGCCCCGGCCCAGCACAACCTCACTAATTATATTTGCAAAGACCCTATGTCCTAACTGTTAGCATTGTGTCTAAACTCCACCCCACAATTACCTGGCAACAGCCAGGTAGGCCTGACCCACTATGAAAGGGGCTGCTTGCCCCTCCCCTCTCTCTCTTACTCTTGCTTCTCACTTGCTTCTCTCTTGCCCTCTTGGGCTCTTCCCTTCCCCCTCTCTCCACATACTCATGGCCATGGCCGGCCTCTACTTCTCTACTCTCTCCCTCTCTCTGCCCTTCTCTGTCTCTACTACCCTCTTAACTCCCCTCCCTATGCCCTGAATAAACTCTATTCTATACTGTGTGGCTGGTCCTTCAGGGGGAAGCATGGGCCTGCTGAGACATCCCCTTCCCCTACACCTCACCTCACCCCCATAAAACATATTTTATACCTCTTTATCGTTTGATAAACAAATCATTTTGTTCCAAGACCCGGATTCTAAAGTTCCAGGTGGGCATGGACTAGGGACGTGCCACCACTTCAGCCGAACACCTCTAACTCAGGCTGCAACTTCACAGCAGTCACTTATGTCCGAGAAACCATTCTGCTCAGTTCAACTACGGGTCCCAAATTCCTTCCCTAAAGCCAGGCTTTGGCAGGCACTGACTCGGACTCTGCCTGTGCTGAGTCCAGGAGCCTGGAGATTTGTTATGTCAGAAAGTAGAGAAGCGAGGCTCATCTAGGGCAGTCAGAGCCTGAGGGGGTTGTGTTGTAGTGGGGTGGGGGTGGGGGCAGCATGGCTGGAGACAATGTAATGCCGCAGAAGCCACTCAGACCGGGTCAGGATGGGGTCAGCAGGCAGGAATGTGGAGAACTGAACAACTGGAGGTGCTTGGTAGATAAAGTCCGGCTCCAGAGATGAACCAGAAAGAGCTGTCAGGAACACTGAGGGTCTCCTAGGCAAGAATGTGGGGTGGGAGGCCAGACGGTAGGCAGTGAGGCCTAGAACAAGGGGTGGGGAAAGAAGGTGGGCAGGGGGGGCGGGGGGGGAACAGCTGCAGCTGGGGAAGGAGGAGACTCCAACAGTAAATGTCTCTGGAGAAGGTAGCAAGAGTGAATGGAGCTCAAGACCTGTCTGCTTGAGCAGTGTATTAAAGAACGGTGCATTAAAGGCCTGGGTGTGAACAGCTCACCTCGATACTGGGGGCACCTAGAACAATGAACCGGCCACGAATCCGAGACAAGCCACACTAGAAACAGAGCCTCCTACATGCGGGGGAGGGAGGGGGAGGCAGGCCACACAGACCAAGAAACCAACGGCAGTTGAAGACCCATCAAGGGACCACTAACCAGCCTGTGGCTCCTCTGGGCCTGCTCTTCTGGGCCTCACAAACCCTCCGCGCCCCAGTTGAGAAAACGAAGCCCCCTTTCAAGGTTGAAAGTCTCTGGTTCCCGTTCACCAGAGTCACATTAGGTGCCTGGCGATTCAATAATTCAATTAAGAAAGCTCGATTTTTAACATTTAACATTTAATGAAAGGGTTATGAAGTGCGACGCAACTCAGTGTGATTAATAGTTACAATTAAAGGCTGAGCGGACTGAAGGGACGAGTGTGACACAGGGGTGCTCAGAGTGCCATGTAGGCAAGGGGGTGCCTTCTCTTTCTTCCTTGTTCAGCTTGGCCTGTACCAAGGGAGGTCTCCATGGTTAGAATTAAATGGCGGGTTTGCCCAGGTATACACAGACGTTGCTGGAAGGCAAGAACATCTAGCCTTTTGTAGACATGGAGCCAAACCTGTAGTCTCTCACAGTTTTCCTGGCCGACTGAGTCTTCCAGGGTAGGGTTAGGGAAGGAACACTATCAACAAAGCAGCAAGATGAGACAACTGAGACTTGACAAGCCATTCCAAGGATGACAGGGGCTACGACATCTTATTCATCAAGTCAAGAAGACTTACCACTGCCCCAAGACTACATGTGTCTCTGGCCTCCAGACACGCATGTGCAAAGTACATACAAAGATGTCCTATCAGGTCATGCTACAATGTACCTGCCCTTCTACTCCTGTGACCAACTCTACCTGTCCATTCAAAGGAAGATGCAGATGGTGGCAAGGCCAAGACTCAAGGGAAGGACCAACTTTGTTTAATGACTGAGATTCTGACCCAGGACAGCCAAAGGTGTTCTGCTGGGATTTGTTCAACCGCAACCCCTTGGCGATGGTGCCTCAACTCGCTCTCCATCTCCAGCAGGGGAGGAAATGACCATCAGTTACCACTGAGGGTATCTGAACGTAAAATGATGAATCTATCCACTCAAAGACAGGATACATGGGGTTTCTGTTCGTGGGTCCTGGAGATACCAAAGTTCCATGCTTACAAAGTCATAATCAGGACCCAATACAGGAAGAAGAGGTGGGTAGAGTAGCTGAGCCGGATCTACGGAATGTGCCCCCCCTTTTCCTTTATAAACCCAACCACAGTAGCCTGGCCCCACTTTGTCCCCTTTCGTAGCATGGCTCAGCCACCTTTTGAGAAGAGGATGGGCTAAGTCCCATGAGCTCAGAGAACATGGAGAGTACTTTCCCTGCAAAGATGATAGACAGATCAAACCCACTGTGGGTGGTACCAGAGTGTCTTGGGCAGAAATTGGTGATAAACATGAGAACCAACTAAAGAAGCAAATCCAGAGAAAGCAAAGGCATTGCCATTAGAGTATATATGTCAAATGAAATGGCATGAGTAAGAAGCCAAACACATGGGCACACACCCTGGATTAGCAGCATATTTTGGGCCCCAATATGCCAGAGAGTCAAGTGCTGTGATAGTTTAAATTGCCAACCTGATACAACATAAAATTACCAGGGAAGAGAGTGTTAAAGGATTGTCTAGATCAAGATGAGCTATGAGCATGTCTGTTTATTTTTTTATTTATTTTATATATGTGAGTACACATCCCTCTCTTCAGACAAATCAGAAGAGGGCATCAGATTCCATTACAAATGCTTATGAGCCAACATGTGGTTGCTGGGAACTGAACTCAGGACCTCTGGAAGAGTAGTCAGCACTCAGTCAACTGCTGAGTCATCTGTCTAGCACTATCTTGATGGTTTTAATGGAGATGGGAAGACCCACCCACTGTGGGCAGTGTCATTCCCTAGGCTTAGGTTCTAGGCTGTATAAGAGCACAGAAAGGAGGCCAGCAATATACATGCATTCAATTTTTCTCTGCTCTTAAACTATGCTCTGATGTAACTAGCTGTCTTAAGTTCCTGCTGCCTTGATTACCCTGAAATAATGGAGCTAAAATAACTTTCCCCTCTATGTGGCCTTCTATCAGGGTATTCTATTACACCAACAAAAAGAAAGAAAAAGAGAGGGGAGAGAGAAAGAGACAGACAGACAGACAGACAGACAGACAGACACAAAGAAGAAGCCATCATTCTTGCCCACAAGAAACATGGTCACAGGGCCACCATCCACACTCCTTAGTGACACTGGAGAACCTCACAAGAGAGAAATAAAAAACAAAACAAAACAAAACAAAAAATTTTAAAAGCAGCACAAATGAATTATAATTCCTGTTGAGAACTGTTTGCCATTCACACCTAATTACTATGCAGCCATAATACTGGTGTTTACCATGAAAAGTGTACCACAATAGCATCAGGGTGTGTTTTCTTTAGTAGCAACAGAATTTTGGATAAACGGGCAATGTGCTGATACTTTTATTCACAGTCATCAGTTGTGAGTGCAAGGTAGGTCCTGGAGGGTGTCCCACCTACTCTTATGAATAATAATACTCATAAGATTGAAATAACCTTTGGATTGAGCAGCCTCTTGCGTGGGGCCTTCTGCTAAGGACTTACATGAATCTAGGACTCCTACTCTCATCAAATACATTCTTACTGCACCACCCGTTTTACAGATAGCCCTGCTCAAGGTCACACAGTTGGAAAGTGATGAGGCCAAGAACTGCCAGCCAAAGCCACTTGCCTCCAGTGTCCGCGAGTTCATCACGAAGACTGTGCGCGGCAGGGCATAGGAGCAAGAAACGAGTCTGGAAAGGCACAAACCAAAATGCTCATCAGGCTGGCTCTCCACGGCACTAAGTACTTCCTTTTGCTCAGCTGTTTCTCCACTACATTTTTTTTTAAATAAACATTCTATAATGAATGTACTTGGACCTGGGTTTGTAGTTTTGGTTTGTTTTTCTTTTTGGGAGGGAGGGAGGGAGGGAGGGAGGGAGGGAGGGAGGGAGGGAGGGAGGGAGGGAGGGAGGAAGGAAGGAAGGAAGGAAGGAAGGAAGGAAGGAAGGAAGGAAGGAAGGAAGGAAGGAAGGAAGAGGAACAACAGCACTGTACTAGTTCTCTACAGTTTTCTAACAGAGAAACAAAGGGTGGGGGTGAGGGAGCAGCGGGGGACATTGACAGCTCTCGCTGGCCATGGGGCCAACCTTCCATGTGCCGCGCATGTCCTTGCTATTTGGTCTCTAACAGATGGTCCTCAGTTCATCACAGCCTCCCCGGATGCTGGGTCAGTGGATGGAAGTTCCAAAAACATCCAGCCTGGAGGGTCCGCGGCAGGGAGAGTCACTGGAGTGTGACCGGGTGGTCGGTACAGACGTTGCCTTATGAAAATGACTTTCTGAGCATCTGATGGTGTGCCATCAGCTCCTCCTCCCCATACTGGGAGGTCGAAATGCAGGACATTGTCTTCTAAACAGAAAATCCAAAGTTTCCCAGAGGCAGCTTCTCTTCTTGTCCCAGGAATGCTACCATGGTTCATTTCATTACCTGTTTAAAATCTACCTGAAATGGAGGACTGACCAAGACTGGTCAGACACATCTAGAAGGCACAAGCTCCTGAGGCCAGGCCTACTGTAGCCTGAGTTACAGGAACAGTGTTACAGGAAGAATGCCCCCGCCCCCAACAAACACATTTTCAGATATTCTAGAAAAGGTGTGTGTAGCCACAAGGACTGTGGCCAAGGTACTGTGTCACTGTATGAAGTCTGAGAGTCTTCTGGATTGAGCTCCGGGTTCCAATACCTAGTTAGCCCTATGCCTGGCCTACAGAATTTATCACAAACAGCAAACAGGAGGCTGTCTGCATCGTGCTGGCCACTAAAAATCATAGTAAGAACTGAAGCAGTTGGGTACATATTCCTTAACAAATACATACTACAGAGAGGTGGAAACAAAGAAACTCACAACTGTGCTAGAACAATGAAGGTTCAAGTGGACAAAACAGAAGACCATGGTTTGAGAAGGCTCTGCTCCCCAAAACTTTCTGTTCCTAGAGGAGTAACTGCCACATACTAAATCTGTAAACATGGAATCAAAGGCTCCAGGCATAGCTGTGGACTACAACTTCCTTTAACAGTATAACTATCAAAGATGAGTCTGTGGGTTTGCACTGTCTGAAAGCCCTTTAAATAACTCTAACCTATTCCCATGTTTAAGAACTAATAAAATCAATTAGGATATGTTTCATGAGTCTATATAATAAAACATCGATATCTGTTTATATTAAAGAATCGTTCCAAGTGCATAGGTGAGAAGGGGAATGAGCTATTCCTGTAGGGAGGCTCTGAAGACAAGATGAGAAACCCTGATCACCTCAAGCAGGAAAGCAAACTCCACCTCTGCACCATCACCAGCCTGTCAAGAATGGAATCTGGTGCCCTGGGAAGCCAAGATTCCTAATAAAACAAATTTATTAGGGATAATGAAAAAAAAAAGGGATTCCCACATGGATTTCACCTTGATTGGACTTCCTATGAAGAGGTCATACTGAGTAACTGTGTAATCAATGTATTGATAACTAATGATACCATTACTTAATTATCCCCCCCTTATGTCTTAACACTTGTACATGAGGTACTTCTGTTAATCTTGGGGAGCACACAGTGAGAAAACTGGCTTTGCTCCCTTTCCTCCTCAGAAGTCCTAGGTCTCTGCTTGCACCATTTATACTACAGCCAGGCTTGCTGCAATAAATCCAAATCCCAAATCCACTGAGAATGCCAAGCTTGCTCACTTCTGTTCTCAAGCTAGACCCACCAAAATGAGATACTGCGCTTCTTTCTTTCCATCAGAAACCTTCCTTGAGCTGTCTGCATGCAGAGCCCTGGTCCTGTGGGCATCTGGCACTGCTGGCTGTGTCTTCTGTTAAGGAGAGTTTGCTTCCTCTTAATCCCTTCCCCAAATACTTCTCCAGCAAGTCATGCTTAACTAAAACCATCCCTCTACAGCCGGAGACTGCGCACTGCGATCAAAAGCAGGCTTCGGTGAACTTTAAGGTCTTTCTCTGGAGAAGGGTTTTCTCAAATGCAGATGTAAAAGGTAACAGATGAGAAGGTAACATGTCCTCAGCACCCCCAACCCCACCAGTTCTTGAATGCTACCTTGAAAGCCACTCGTGGTCTAACCCCTCCCCTGTCTGGAGTTGGGAACATTGTTATTACATAGTCATGGCAGTAACGGGTATATGAAAATCTCCTTACAGTTTCTTTATTACATTCAATAAATGAAAATGAGCAGAAGATCAAAAAGCCTGTCTGCAAGGGGGGTGGGGTGAGGGTTGACTCAGAACTCCCAATGCTAAAACTTTGTAAATGGAGACAAGCCAAATAACTGGCACGGGAGCACCTGTGGGTGCAAGGTGTTGAGCTCTGTCCCTCCAGGGGAACTCACAAAAGCAGCAGCCCTCAGGTCCCACTAAGCTGCAGGGAAAAGATAAACAAGTAGCAAGCCGAACCTTTATCTTAAAAGAGCAATGCAAAATTTAAATTACAATGGCGATGCTTCTGCAAGGCAGCACGTAATTGCTAAGTGTATTATACAAAGACTGAAGGAAAAGTCACCGTTTGTCCTCAGCAATATCCAGTGTAGCACAAGCCTGCTAGATGGCTAGAAACAATGATCAAAACCCCACTTTAAAAAAAAAAAATCACAGCTAAACACACCCACTTGAAAACAGTTTATCTTGTGTCGCTTTTATTTCAAGATGACAATCTGGGCCACAAGCTCGGAGTCCATCCAGCAACAATTCAAGGCTTCCCCATCAAGGACTAGAGAAGCAGTGTAAAATGCCTTTAAAAGTCAAGGTAAAACCAATTCCTCACTCTTCAATTTAAAGGGGAAAAAAAGTTCATATGGCAAATTTCAGAGGGATGTAAATTTTAGAAAAAAATCTGTGTACGAAAACCCAGAGACCAAAAGCCAGCCCAGGGTAGACTCTGTCTTCTGCTGGGAGAAATGTAAATTAGCGCAAACTCCCTATGGGGCAGTTTGGCAATGGTAGCAGATTGTAAAATGTATTATTATCTCTTTATTGTAAATGAATTGCTGGGTCAGAGTATGGCAGGCACAGGGAAGAAATGCATTCACCAGGGCGGTCCTGACAGGATTGCTTATAATTCCAAATAACAATCCTAATGATACCAGAAACCATTTAAATGCTGCTAGCTGGGGGTTTGGCGAGTCAGTCAGGGTATGGTGAGACCGCAGAAACAGGACAGTACAAAGATACTTCTGACTTACTGTCGAATGAAAGATTTCTTCTGTCAAACACCATGGATGATCCCAGCTGCATGGAAGTGCAGGGCCATGTGAATTTGTGTGCTGACAGGCTTCAGGAAGCTACAGCAGAACACTGCTGTGTTGTCTCCCGGTGGTGAAGATGGAAGCCACGGGGTCAGCTGCTTCCTTCTGTAGCCCTGTCTGTCCAGCATGCCTTTTTGTTTCTAACAACATCATAACATAACACCAACTGCTAAAAATGTACTCCCGTCAGTTACAGACCATCCAACTCTATGCAAAACACTGTATTCTTTTCACCCTGAGTCCAGAAGCTCTGGTTCTGGAATATTCCAGAATACCTCCATGAGGCCCACCTAACACCCTGGCTCTTCCCTCTTTAGGATGCCAAATGATGTATGTATGTATGTATGTATGTATGTATGTATGTATGTATGTAATGAAGCTCTGCACTCTGGGAAGCCTTGTGATTTGCAAACCATTACACATCTTTCCTGAATTCTTCCCTGTCTCCTAAGGCCCAGATCACGCTAGACAACCAAACTCATCCCCAGGAAACAGCTAGAGCCCTAGCTGAAGAAGGGAGTGGGATTTCAAACATCCACACAGCAGATCAGCTATCTACAGATCCTAGGCATCATCTCTAGGAGGGTCTGAAGACCAAGCATTTCTTCTTGGCTGTCAGCTATGGAGCCAAAGATGGAGAAACCTCTGTCTGGCATGTTTATCAGATATGAAGGCCAAGACCGCTGAGAAGGGAGGCTTGTCAACTGACCATCATTCTATCATCTACTTCACAGGATATACTACCTACTACCTAGCATCCCCCAGATGGGAGAACTGTTTCAGACAACACACAAAGCTCTCATCTCTGGAGCATACCCAGAGGTCTGGAGCTCAGGCAAGCATCACTATTTCTCAAGCAGGATCAAGGTGGGGGTGGAGTGGTAGCTTGAGCTTGCAGTAGTGCTTACTAAATGTAAGGCCCTGGGGTATATACTATCCTAGCACCAAAGGAAGGTGAAGCCCCAAAGCTAACAGTTCTAAAACGCTATACCACCTGAAACCCAAGACGCTAAGAGGATAGTTCTGTTTCCCAGCTTCCAAGAGTTTCAAATGATCCTCAGAAGTAAAAGGAAGGAACGGGGTGACCCAGGCATTAGAACCCCACTGTAAGCCAAACATAGACTCCTTCTAACAGCCCCAGAACAGACAGAATGGTGGAGCTCCACCCCACTAAGGTAACAAATACAAAAGCCAGCTCAAGGGCACAGTGCACTAGGGTGGAAGAACTTATCTACCTTGGCTGTCTGGGGCTTCCTGGCTTCCTGTTTATTTGGAAGTCAGGAAGGCCAGTGTCTTTCTCCCTCTGCATTATTTTTTCCTTCATACTTTGGTTTCAACAGTTTAACAGAAGGCAGCCACTACACAGGATTCTTCTCCTCCCTGAATAATGAACTCTGAGAACACCTTGGCGAATTCAGGGTTCATACTGCCCCTGAAGGGTTTCCAAGAACGAGCCCTCCATGACCAGTTGGAACATCAGCGATTACCCTCGCAGGAGATGTATATAATAAAAATTGAATGCTGTAGCATGAACTTCATACATACTTGTCTTCTTGGTTTGTTCGTCAGAAATAATTATCTGTGCTTGCTTTCACGAGAGCACATATTTTATAGGGTACATTAAAATTTAATGGATTTTTAATAATATCGTAACTACTGAAAGAGAAAAAGTAGAAAAGACCGCACTGAGTATCTTTGTTGCATTTTGGGGGTTTGGCTTCAGGACCAACCAGCAAGGAAGAACTAATTTGGTGGGGAAGGGCAGGCAGCAGAGGATAAAAGAGATGCTGATGGGGTAGATGTCAAGACTCTAGGGTTGACTTCTAGCCTGGGGAAACTGGGTTGACTGACAGGAAATCAAGGAGGGTAAGAGACCCTTGTATGACAGATCCTGCCTTGATCTTGGGCAAGTAGGGGGTTCTAACCAGAGACACAAAGGGAGCCAGTGTTGAAGACCCGTAAGACAGACACCTCAAGAGTGGGAAATCACTTGTGGGGGGCTCAGCGGAGAGGATATTATGACTCTAGAGCTGGAAAAGATCTAGAATGCACAGAATAGACAGCGAGTTGACGCCTGTTCTACATCACAAAAAATTTCGCAATGAGGAGGTTTGGTTCAGGTTAAAAACATAGTTTAAGTTGATGAAAGGGGGTCTGCCCTTCAAAAACCAGCTAGGCTTCAAGTTTCATGAGTTCAGCCACTTCTGAAAAACATTTCGAGTCACCCCGGGTTGTCATTTTGCAATGGATCACAGGTTGAAACAAGCATGGTGGTGTTCGCCTGTGGATCCAGCACTTAAAAGGTCCAGGAAAGGAATATTAAGAGTTCAAGGCCAAAACTAGAGAGTAATCTGATCTACATGAGATTCTATCACTAATAATAATAATAACCCACTGCTATATTAACTTCATTCTTACAATGGGCTACAAACTCACATATGTGAACTGCTTACAGCACAGTATCCTGTCCAGAGACCAAGATGAGATGGATCTCCTGAGGTCTTGTGGGAGCCTCCTATACAAGTGACCAGAACCATTGGCCAGGGTCTCCAGATGTGTCACCAGAACAATAATCAGTTTCCGGACAAGAAAAGGAACACATGGTACCCTACAGCCAATTAGATGTCCACAGCTGGCTGACTCATCCACTTGTCCATGCACTGCCAAAAATAACACCTTGCCAGGATGACAGTTCCTAATCTTTGAAAAGTAATATCCAAATTAAAATGGGGAAGAGGGCTTAAATGGTAAACGATGACTGTGATTTATCGCCTACTGCCACATCTTGCTTGGGCACATTTTTCCATGACATCAGTCTGGGCCACAAGCAGGATTAGCAATGACAATGTTGCCTGGAGAATGAGATGGCTTTGGAGCTCATTAGCCCAGAACTGAGATCATCTTCCACCTCTTGGCAGTGTGGCCACACTGAGCATGCACCTACCTGCTCAGAGCCTGGCTTCCCTCGGCTGTGATGATGGGCCCAAGAACACCTACCTTGAAGGAGTGCTGCAAGAATTACATATTTATAGATCAATACAAGCAATCAGCTAAGAACCTAAGCACATAGAAGACATGCAATTAAACACTGCTGTTGTTGATCTAGAGGTAGAGTTCAGTGGTAGAGCACCTGCCTGGCATATTCAAGGCCCTGGGTTCAGTACTTAGCACCACAAAAGAAAGATGGGGACAGGGTGGAGCGGGGAGAGACAGTTGATGTTTTAAAAATCTGGTATGGGCTATGTTGACAGCTAAGTAAGCGAGGTGCTTGCCTCACAAGCAGAAGAACCCCAGTCTGGATCCCCAGCACCCATACAAAAAAGCTGTGCTATACATACCTACAATTCCAGCTCCCAAGAGATACAGGGGGACCCAAGGAGACCTGTCACTTCGATGAACCGGCAAGCTCCAGGATAAGTGAGAGATCATGTTGGAGACAGAGCAAGACATATGACTTTGATCTCTAGTCTCCAATGAACACATGTACACATATGCCTATGCACATACGACCAACGAATACAGATGCAAATGCTAGACACACAAAGTAAAGTAAAAACTGAGGAAAACATTCAACATCGATCTCTGGCCTTTACATGTGCACAAGTGTATGATCAGGTACATTAAAAAAAAGAAAGAAAGAAAATGCCTGGCACACATACAATTTTTAATTGTATGCGCTGGCAAAATATTAATGCTAAATAGCATTACTATCTAATACCCAACAGTGGACTAGTAAGCCAGTGTCTTACTCAAAGCCCTGGAGACTGAACGCTGTCAATGGTCCTCTGTGTGCCATTACACCAAACTGTGATTTTGTTGGTTAATTCATCTCAGTGCTTATTTATGTGTTTTGGGGGAGGGGGAAGCAACAAGAGAGAATGGAAAAGAGGAGAAAGGAAGACGGGAAGGCCAATACCAGTCTAAGAAGTCCTACGGATATGGACCTGTCTCTTACCGCTTCTCCAGTCTCCTCACAGCCCTGGGCCTGCAACCGAGCCTCCCCCATGGTCCCTGTCCACACCCTGCACACACGGCACACCACAACTAACTACAACTGAGCTAGTAAGTTAGTGTAATCACATGACCTCCCCATGTCAACACGGGCTTCAGTGGAGGTCACAGGACTGCCACAGGGCCATTAAGGGAGGACATTAAAAACGTTGATGTAGCTAAAGCACATTAACCTGTGGAGAAAGCCAGGCTATAAGCTGCAGCTCCGCCGACATCATAAAACGTAAAGAGGCCCTTCGTAATGGAACTGATATTACAGCCATTGATATAAATTATACCTCAGAACAGGGGAGAAGGGGGTAGGATGTAAAAATGGAACAAGTTCAAACTTCTTTTATTGTAATAGTCTCCAGTTGAGCATAATCACCAAAGCTATAGTGTGATACGATTGCCAAAACTAGACAAACATCTGTGAGATGGATTCATCTCAGAGGGGAGGCCAACAGCTTGTTATCATTAAAGCGGCGATGCTCACTCCGCGATTGAACTGCAGGCCGCCTTGTTACTGCGCTTACAGAGGCAATTGTACCAGATGTTGGCAACCATCTTCACATAGATGACAGGCACCTGCTGTTGGGGAAATTACGCTTCTCATTGGCCTTCCTGATTTGGGGAGTTGGGGAGGGGCAGGAGTGACCTTTGCACATGTCTCATGATGGGCACTGATTACATATGACCGAGAGATGGGATCATCTTCCTGGACAGGAGTCTCCCTCTCAAGTGAAGATCCAAGAAGGACCAAAGAAATGATGGAGGGAAGGTCGGGATGCTCAGAAGGAATCGAATTCCAGCCAGGGACAGAAAGTGCAGTGGATGATCAACTCCCTCAGCAGGTTGCTCCTGGTAACGGGTCTCTGAGCCTTCGAGATCCTAAATCTGAAACATGGCTACGGACATTAATCATCATTAAAAGCCAAACAGGCAATTTTCAAACCATGTCATGCTGACTCAGATGGAGACAAAGGCCTGGAGAAGAGGGAAGAGCATGGACAAGAGAGATAAATATACCCATGCCACCACAGACAAATAAAAATCATGACGAGCCCATAATTCATTTCTCAGAGCATCCTCCAAACATCAGCCAGGACTTATTTGACAGATATGAGTCAACCCCCAGTCCATGCAGCTGACCCAGGCCTGCTTGGCTGAGGGCAAACTCAGAGAAAGGTACCAATGAGGATCCGACTACAGGTTCTGGGTCCTAGAGGGGCATCCAGTCCACCGAGTTTCAAGGACCAAGAGACGCTTCCATCCTGGAGGACCAGCACTCCGCTGACAAGGTCAACACAGTGCTTTTGCAAAAAACATGTGCTGTTCAGGCCTCTTAGCAGGCCGCGGCGTTAACTCTGAGCACAGAGCGACCCTGCTTTCTTGCTTGCAGGTGATGAAAGCTGAGCATGGGTACCCTGCACTCAATACAAGGGCACCAGGTACTGACAACTGTTCTTGGAGAGAGGTGCTGTCTGGGACTAGGCAGTAAGGACAGTCCCAGCCAGGACACAGGGATGGAGGAGGCCAACAGTGACATCCAAAGCCTACATTTTGTCTTGGCTCATCTCATCTTGTGCAAGGGTCTTGACTATACACAACATTCCCTGTCTACAAAGAGAATAGCCCTAAATGGCCCTAGTCACAGCCAAAGAAATTAAGCAGCTTGCTACAAATTACTGAAACTTTAACAGACATATTACCCTCCACTAAAGGCCCCAAAGGAGCTTACTCTAATATTTAAACGCAAAGTAAAAGAAAGCACGCCTCTTAAACCTTCTATTAGAGCTGTTTCATGTTCCTAACCAATCAGGGCTCCCCTACTCTGTTGAAAAACAGAAAGAGAAAAGGTGCAGGGGGAAGGGGTAGGCAGGGGGTGGGGGTGGCAGTACCAGCAAAGTTCCCAACACAGTAATGACAAAGTTTCAGAGGAACACTTGCCAGAGAATACAGAAATCAAGGCATCAATTTAATTTCACACTCTACCTGCCTTGGACTAATTTGTGTAAATTACATTTCATACGAAGAACCTCGGCCCACGTGACCACAATGGAGAAATGAGCAGCTTGCATCAAATCGAGTTTTTTCAGGTATAAATATATAACCCTTTTTAGTGTGTGTTTAGCTGAATTCAATGTGGGCTTTGTGTAACTATCCCCAAATGTTAGTTTCCACCTTCCCATCAGCCCATCAAGTAAACGTCATTGTTTCTTGGTTTTGTTTTTTAAGAAGCAGGCATACGTAGCACAAATGGACACTCCTCCACCCCTTCTTTAGGAGAATGTTTATAACCAAATTCTCAGCTGGGTGTGAGTTAGCAGAGTCTAGGAGTCGCTGCATGAAGCCGCTTGAAGTTTCCACTCCGGCCTGTCACATTTCAGAAATGCAGCCAGAGAAACAGTGTGTGACCGAACAAGACAGCACACATGTCCCTGGGTACAGTCCTCTAGCTGGTGGCTCTCCAGCCACCTAGAGCACTTGTCCCTAAACAGCAGCAATTCCTGGGACCATGCCCAAGCAGCAGCCAGGTCCCTGACCTTTGCTCCTTGCCCACTGTAACACGGCTGGCAAGGGCCAACCTTTCCTTTCCCCGAGCCCAGTTCTTGTCTTTGTGGCTACTCTAGAAGATTTTTCCCAAACGGAATGCAAAAGTGGCCTCCACTGCTGTCACTGTAAGACCTGTTGTTTCAAATGACTATGCCCAGGTCCCCCAAATAAGCTTATAACTGACTGTAATGGTAACTAGTTCTGTGAAATTATTATTTTTGAGGCTCAAGGTGGAACCGGGGGGATGTGTCTAAGCAGTAACTTCCAGTCCAAATGAGGCCTGCTGGCTGGGTTTGTAAATAAAACCTGGAACCCAGCCACCGCGCGTTCATTTACATATTGTCTGCGGCTGTTTTGTGCCTAACAGCAGAACCAAGTGACAGAGATGAAGACTGTATGGTCTATGGAATCTAAAGTATGTGCTGTATGGCTCGCTATAGGTAAAGTCTGCCAACCCCAGTGGAAAAGAGCAGGGTGCTCAGAAATCACATCCCAGTAAGAAACCACTCAATGAAAACTAGGCTATTGAGTGTAGCCAATGCATGTAAGAAATGGCATTTTGTTGTACTGTTGTTGTTGATATTGTTGTTGTTGTTGCTTTTAAAAGGGTGTGAGGTGTCCTAGAATTAAAATATTTAATTGGAGAGAGTTTATATAAGTTTCTCTGATGTCAGCTGTCACTCAGATGTCAAGATGCACATGAGGAGTCATCTTTGGCCATCTCCTTGATTGGCTGCCCAGTCTCTAGCAGATTCCATATAGGTGCATGTAGGAACCCGCAAGACCGAACTGTAATATACCCCATGGTTCTCTTGCATGAACAAGACAGTTTCCAGTGCCCAGCGCTAGGACGGAATTAAGCAAGCAATCTTGGAAGATCACTGCTGGTGGGGGTGAGGCCTGAGCTATCAGAGAGGAGACAAAATGGCAAGAAGGAGGAGGGTTTTTAAAATTTGGGGCTTTTTAATAGGCTCAAGCAAGGTGACGGGAAGATGCTGATATCTGGGTGCCGCCTTCACTGCTCTCTAGCCGGTGACAAAGTCACATGTCTGAATGAGCAATCATGACTAGGCTCTTTCTGAAGTGGGTGACAAGGCTGCTGTATCCAAGGTGCAAGAGGCAGGTCACATCTGGGCTTGCTGCTGCCCTTTTGTCTCCACGCTGGTCCTCCAGGGGTCCAGAACAAAAGCTTTCCTAGTACCTTTCCCCAGATCAATGTTCCAGCTGGAGTCAGAGTCAAGAAAACAAACCCTACCTTCCCCAGGCTGCCCTGGGAAGGAGATGAGGCAGCAGGAGGGGAGGACAGGAAGCCTGAGGCAAGGGCCCCAAGCCTTCCCTGTACTGCCATTCACTTTCTGCCGTCCCACTCCTGAACTGCACATCCCTCCGAGGCAAGGAAGCTTGCCCTGCCGGGCTCTGAACTCCAGCCTGACGCCTTCTAACTCCTGAAACAGGTTGGCTGAGCTCAAGTAAAACCATTTCCTCCTCCCCCTCCCTCCAGCCTTTACATCATCTCCAGCACCCTGGGAGCTCTGGCAAGCTTCCCACCAGAAATGTCCCCACTAAGCCAGAGGTCTCCCTCAGCACAGGTCTGAGTGTGGCAGCTGGACTTAGCAGAAGTGGCTCGGAAGGACCCACAAAAGCACCCTGAGAAGCATTTACAACAGAGGCTTTCCAGGGGACTTGATATGTAGTGAAGTCTATCCAGACACATCCTCATCAAGGGATGCTACAGAGAGCCAGCCAGGGAAAGGAGCCCAGCTTCTCTCAGAGTAGGTGTGCTGAAATAATCTGGAATGGAGTTACAGCAGCAGCTTTCTGAGCCGAGGGGTTGGGGGGGAAACTGCTTTAGGGTTTTCTGGTGCCTCTTCACTGAGGGGAAGGGGTCCTCCTCCAGGTGCACTGAGAAGCTTTAGCCTCACAAAGCTGCCTTCAAAGAACACTCGCAAGGCACCCACCACAGTTGCTTCTCAGTACAAACAAACCGACAACACCCCACTTCCCACCTCCCACCCTCTACCCCTCACCCCCAACCCGAGACCAAGTACCTTCAGTTCCCTGTGTCTAACCAAAGCCTCAGCTGCCAGGCTATGTGAGCACTTGGGGGCATCACTGAGAAGGTGGTGGTTTTCCATAGAAACTTGGCATTTATCATAGTGCAAAGCATTATCTTCTCCACAGAAGCTGACAATGTGTCCCACTCCTCCCTCGAGAGAAGCCAGCTCAACCACATTTGCTCCCCTGCACGCTGTTTCTCCTATTACAACATTTCTTTGCCTGGAAAGAAAATATTGTGACTTCTTGCCATATTCACTTCATTAGCATAAGAGGAGAAAAAGCCAGATCCTCCCTGCCCCCCCCCCCCAATAGTAGCTCCAGCTGGGTTAAATCTAGCAGGATCTTAGAGGCTGCTCTAGGAGATGGCAGGGAGGCAGGGCACCAGAGTTGCTAACAGAACTAGAACCTTAGAAACAAACAAACAAACAAACAAACCCCAACAACATCATCAGCTTAGTCCATCTGTGCACATAAAGGCAGGGTGTCTATCAGAGAGGACAAAACCATGGAAGCTGGGGTGGGGGTGGGGATAGTGGGAGCAGTGGGGGCAACAGGGACCTGGAAAGGTAGTTATGCTGGTACAATATTGCTGAGCATACACAGAGCCTTGGGTGCCACCCCCAGCACCTCTCAAAAGCAAATATGACCCATGCCTGTAAGCCCAGCACTCAGGAGGTAAAGTCAGGAAAATCAGAAGTTCAAGGTCATTCTCAAGGACATAGGAGGTTCAAGGCCATAGTGTACAAGAGACCTTATAGGATGGGAGAAAAGGGGAGGAGAAGGCAGATGGAGAAGTGGAGGAGGAGAGAGGAGTCCTGCTGTATTTCCCAATGACGGAGATGTTCCTGTTTGGGGTAAAATTGTACCACTTCACTCCCAAGCCTAGCTGATCGCCATTCAGCCAGATTCACTGGGAGAAGCCCCAAATACCACCTAGTGCCCAACTCTAGAGGACCCATAAACCTGGAAAAGTCAAGGCTTCTACTGTCTTCTGAGACTCAGGAGAGCCACCTGAGGAGCATTGGAACATGAAAGATCTAGGCCTTTCCTTAGACCAAAGGCAGCAAGAGAAAGCAGAGGAATAAGACTAAAGACACCTCAGGTTGAGCCTCCTTTCTCTGGAAAAGTCAGGACCTGCTCTGGAAAGGCCTTGCCAACCTGCTGACACGGCCTGGACATTACCATAGCTCTATAAAGCTTGGCCTTGGCTTGATACTGATCATTTATTTACTCTGGTCTGCAATGGACCAGTAGGATCCTCAATGGGAAGTGCCCCAGATAAAACTGAATATACTAGCTTAAAGCCCCATTAAAAAAAAAAAAAAAAAAAAACTATCTTAACCTCATCGTATGAACTGCTCTAATGGCCGCACAGCTCTACCTTCTAAGATCACGAGGCCTCATTCACTCGTGCCTTCACTATTCACTAAGCCATGGGCTAGACACTACTGATTGTCCTCACCAGTAAACTGCTTGGGTCCCCATCTACAGTCACATGGAGGCAAAGAACATATTAGGCTTACAGCTAAATAATCCGGCATGCCCTCTTCATATTCCCAGATGGATTTTCTCAGCTCGGGGTTCTTTTCTTCCTGACACAATTGGAAATTATTTCTATTATCTGCTTGCTAGCTTAGAGTTTATCCTTCTCCAGCTGGACCCCATGCTAACCTAATGGGCTACACGGAAGCAGGGCTCATGTCTGTTTTCTTTATTGAAGGGACAGTGGCTCCTAGCTCAGTGCCTGGCCCTCAGAACATCCTTGAGATGCATGCAATGACCCTGGGAACAAGGGGAAGGAGTACACAGCCACAGGCGCAAAGCTTTCTGGGCCTAATGAGGAAGAATGGCTGCCTTCCTGCAGTAATCGCGCCCACAACACGGGGCTTTGAAGATCCAAGGCCCTTTGTCTTTATAGGGCTTTTTCCCTCCCACTTTACAATGAGTTTATTAACATCTTCCCATCCCTTAATATTTGCTGTAAATTCAAGGAAAGCCAGAAAACTAAGCTTATGAGAATCATATGTACAGGAAAAGGAAAGACGACTTAGCGAGGATGTGAAAAGCTCTCCCACGGGGCCAAATAAACACAATAAACACATTAGTGGATCAATATATTAAAATGTATTTTAATAAACATCAGCTAAGTATTCCTGGGACAATTTCCAGATGATATTCTTCTTCTTCTTCTTCTTTTTTTTTGGGGGGGGGGGAGATTTATTTTGTTTCGAGACAGGATTTCTCTGTATAGCCCTGGCTGTCCTGAAATTCACTCTGTAGACCAGGCTGGCCTCGAACTCAGAAATCCGCCTGCCTCTGCCTCCCAGAGTGCTGGGATTACAGGTGTGCGCCCGGCTCCAGATGATATTCTTTACCCCAACAAAAGGCTTAATTATTCAAAAAAGTTAAATGAGTTCATCCATGGGGAACAACTATAAAAATTCCTCCTTGGCCCTCGACAAATCCTGTGTCCTCCACAAATGGTGGAGCCATCTGAAGGTCTCGGTCAAGAACTAGAAGCACAGAGGTGGCTGGACTGAATGCAGGGTACGCCACATCACAACTATACAATACCATGTGGATGTCATGACATCGCATCACAACCATACAACACCATCTGTATGTCATGAGGATCCAGGGGAACTTCTCAATCTTTGTTTGTCTCCAGGTCTGCTGAAAGAACTAAAGAGTTAAGGTGACCCAAAGGACTGATGAAATTGTGTGTGTGTGTGTGTGTGTGTGTATGTGAGAGAGAGAGAGAGAGAGAGAGAGAGAGAGAGAGAGAGAGAGAGAGAGAGAGAGAGAGAGAGAGAAGCTTGCTCACGCAGACCCCTGTGACCAGAAATGAAGGTGAACATGGCCAGGAACTATTTTCAAGCAAACCAAAGACTATTTTCAATAAGAACCAAACTTGTGGCCTCTGTACCATAATATTTATTCTATATGACAAGTTTTTTGTTTGTTTTTCAAGACAGGGTTTCTCTGTATAGCAGTGGCTGTCCTGGAATTTGCTCTGTAGGCCTTGAACTCACAGAGCTCCTCCTGCTTCTGCCTCCTGAGTGCTAGAATGAAAGGTGTGTACCAACACCATCTGGCCTATATAACAAATTTTACGAATAGTTATACAGTAATGGTTAGCAGGCCTTGGCTGTAGACCAGTTGCAGACTGCTTGCCTAGCATGCCCAAGGTCCTGAGTTCAAATCCCAGCACCACTTAGGACCAAGTGTGGTATATGCCTAAAAACATGCCAGCCGAAAGATCAGAAGTTAGAGGTTATTACTGACAACACAGGGAGTTTGTGGCCAGCCCGGGCTAAAGCTCTTATCTAAAGAGTAGTGCCAGAGGGTATTTACTGGAAGGCATGCCAGATGGCCAGTTGGACATCCCAGCCTTCACCAAGAGTATCACACATGAAGCAAAACTAGAAAAGTGGTGTGTGAAGCTTGGGCCTTCTGGCTGGCTGCTCAGCTCTGAACATATCATTACCCTCTCTCTCTCTCCCAATCTCTCCCCAGCAGTTTAAAACAGGATAATCCTATAGCATGGGGACAATTGACAGGCTAGTAAGGGTTAGAGGCAGACATAACAGGAATCCCTGAATCTGAATGTAACGTCAGTTAAGTTGGAGCAACTGTACTGTTAATAATCCCTCTTTTATTACTAATTTTTTAAAAGAATGTTTTTGCAAAAGATAAATATAAAAAAGAAATCATTGTTTCAAGCCTTGGAAGGCCTGTAGCACATCCTGTCCGAGGCCTTCCACCCTTATGACAGTCCAGAAGAAAGCTGGAAATACAGTCAGAAAGTCTGTCTCTGATCAGTCCACACACTCATTTATTTTTCCTTAAGTGAAAAGCACCTTAAATTGTTTCTTTGAATGCTAACACACCATAAGCAAGTCAGAAAATATTTACCTCTGCCTCCAATTATAAAAGGCCGTTAGCTACCTCAACAACCAAAAATCTCTCATTATAAGTAATCCACTCACAGAAATTGCATCTTCCACAGCAGACCACCTAAAACCACTTCCTGTAAACAAGCTACTCTGCTGGGCTTTTAAATCTAATTAAATCCTCACTTTGCTCTTTAACTACAAGAAGCTCACTTTTCACTGTGCTAGGGCAGAATCATTTTTTATTATTATTATTTCCAGTGGTCACAGAAATAATCCCCAAGCAGGAGCCAAACAGGAACCCAAAAAAGGCACTATGCTCCAAACCCCACCTGCCTATCCTCACTGTCTTCCCTGACGCGTTTTCTCATTGAACGATTTCCGGCCTGGGTTCATACAGGCCTTGTGCTAACTCTCCCCCCAGATGCTGGAATAAATTGAGAAGGTAAAGTGTAAATAGGTGTGAAAGAGAATCCCAGGACACAGTGGAAGGAGGATTTAAATCTTCCTAGGCACGGGATGGGGATCATACCCCAGGAGCCTTTTCACAGTGTAAAAGCATCAAGCAGTGACTTCCCCTCTACTCCTAAGAAGCGCTCCAGTCCGAGGTAAACAGTTACAGCTGGTCATTCTGCCTTTAGCCAGCCCAGGTTTGTAGGGACAAGTCCCTACAACCAGGAATCGGTCGGTAACAAACAGTATCAGGATGGTTGGCTCGCCCCATGCAGCCTCCCACCCTTTCCTCTCAGCCATCTGTCTCCACCCACTCCGGCTGCAACAAGTAATCACCAGCCCTCCACAACAACACACCCTCCATCCAGGTTCCTCCCACAAAGGAGAAAGCGCGGTCGCCCAGGTGGCAGAGAGCATGTGACCTTTAAGTAAATCTGATCCCACTTTGCCATTAGTGATACACTAAAAAGACAACACACCGAGGAAGGAACGGAAGCGGCAGGGCCTAGGACAAGCTCAAGCTCCTATCTATTTTATGCAAAGTTTCCCGGGTGTTCATTAATGCCTGCTTTCCCTCCACCATTTAATCTCTGCTTCCATTTCGTTCTTAGGGGACTGTGACTATTCTAATTCAGCATTTGGATGACTTCATTTCCGCTCAAGTACACCCAGGTCAACTTGGATAGAAAAGAAAGAGGAGGAGAAGAAAAATAATCAGCTAAAAGCTATTAAATATCAGCCGCGAGCCTCGTGATTGGTTTTAAAGGCAGCAGCGAGGTTAGCAACAGTCAGAAATGCAAGGCTCCTGCCTCTTCCTGCGTATTAACATTTTTCCTGGGTCTTTTCACTACCGTGGCTTCGAATGTAAATAAAGCACCTATTGGCAGCCCACTTAGGGGCTAATCCACAGATATGGGGGTCTCTCAAAACACACAGCTGTAAAAACTTACAGGGCAGACACTCAACAAACCGGGCCAGTCTACATAGGCTATTTCTAGGAGGACAAAGAAAGGGGGGAAAGGAGAAGAAAGAAGAAGAAAAAGAAAAGCATGCATGACCCATGTAATGGGTGTCCTATTGATGGGGTGGGGGCGGGGCAGAATCTCTAGATCAATGCTCACTCCGGGGAACAATCGAGATGGACAGCTATGCCAAGTCTAAATGAGCTGTGCTTTCTCTCCCTGAAGAACCACCCCTTGCACCCACTGGCACAAGCCAGGGCCGTGATTTCTGGTGCTTTTTCAGTTCCCACTGAAAACCGTCTTGGGAGAGAAAGCTTTGCTTTCTCATGCTAACAACTCCTTTGTAAGTGACCTCTTCAGAGGCCTCCAGGAGGACTCTGGGAAGGTGAGCCCCCTGGAAGCCCCCCACCCCCACCCCCACTACAGGCCTCATTAACTCCTTTGCTACCAGGAGCTCCCTGGTCCTGCCTTCTTTCAAATGAACTATAAAACTGAACCCTGCAGGGGCCGAGTAAAGCAACAACAGATGAGGTCTTGTTCCTTTACCTAGGATGCAAATGAACGTGGCGTATGATTAACATAATCTCAAAGTTTGCCCAGCTTGGAACCCAGAAGGCATGGGGATATTTTTCTATTTGTATATTTTAAAACACTGTTAACAGTGCAATGATAATGTCTGATGCCTTCGCCTAACGGCTGGCTATATTTTGTACACTAAGAGGGAAATGGGACGCCTTCCTGGAAACCTTCTGTCTATTTTAGGAATTCTTGTTTGAAGCAAAAACACGAAGATTTAGGAGAAGAGAGGCTAGGGAGCTGAATCTATTTCTAACTCCGCTGGCCAGAGCAGAAGCAAAGTTGGGAGGCTGAGGGGAGCAGGAAGACTCAAGACTTTTGAGCCCAGGAAGGATTTACAGCCCAGCACACCGACCTTGTTAACTGGTGGTGACGCTGTCTGCCACCGGGGCCTAAATGGTGGATGGGGAAGCGAGGCAGCATTTTGCTGTCCACTTACAGAAGGCTGTCCCCTTTCCTTCTCCATAAAATGTGTTTCTGAAAGGAGAGATTAACTTAAACCAGACGGAGGACAGGAATGACCGACATGGGGACAAGGTTGGCTTTGCACCAGGCTATCGCAGGAAGTGAGCTTAAAATTCCACCGTGGCTCGCCAGTGAGGCGGGAATTCGCCTTCCTGGCCCCACTTACAAGCCAAGACAGTCTACAGTCTACGGAACACTCCAGGCTCTGGAAGATGCCAAGCAGGTGAGTAAGGAGCCCCGCCCCCCCCAGCCAGCCCACCTGCACAAACCACTTCAGAGGACGAAGGCCCCCACAGGAGCATTGACAGCCACAAAGGACACACACGGATTTTTGCTTTCCAAGCTACTTCTGAGGGAATCACACACTTCACAGAGCTGTTTATCCGTGTCACACATTTGGGAGTGATAAAAATCTACCCCAGGATCAGAGTCCACTTCCAGGAATACGGCAACTTGCCTTTTTGTTTCTCATAAATCCCTTGTTTTTCCAATTTCAAAGGCTTTATGTGGGGTTGTGTGTGTGTTTCTTCTAGGTACGACTCTCCTCACACTTTCTGAATCAAAAGGAATCCAAACAGAGGCCACAGCCACACTTCCATATACCTACCTACAGCCTGGGGCTAAAAAAACAGGGACCAGGTTTACAGGCTCAAAATATGCACCTGCCAGAAGCCCACATCAGTTCAGAATCAGAATAAAGGAGGAGATCCCTATGTGAAAAAACCAGTTCATTCTGGTTTCCAACTGTTCCTCCTATGAAGTTTTCTTTTTTCTTTCTTTTTTCAATTTATTTATTTATTTATTTATTTGTTTGTTTGTTTGTTTTGTTTTGTTTTTTTACAAGACAGGGTTTCTCTGTATAGCCCTGGCTGTCCTCAAACTCAGAAATCCACCTGCCTCTGCCTCCCAAGAGCTGGGATTAAAGGCGTGCGCCGCCGCCGCCACCACCACCACCACCCAGCACCTATTAAGTTTTCAAACATCACTCTTTGGAGCCTTAGCTAACTTTCTCAGTCCCTCACACAGCCCAGCTCCTGCAGAGGGTGCTAAGAACCCCCCACCTTCTTTCCAGAGAGCTCCCTTCCCTGGGAGCTGGGAAGCCATAACTTCCCAGACCTCATCCTTTTTTGCTGTCTCTGGCCCTCACCATCACCACGACCAGCTGGCCCACGAAGGGGTTAAGGCCCTCATATCAAACCACAGACTCAGGCCCAGGCCCAGAAGGGACATGGGAACCAGGGCAGCGGGTGATAAAGGCTGGATTGTAATAGCCCACTGGATTGGAAATGACTTGTAGGCCTAATGAAACAGAACGTTGGCAGTAAGACAGAATGAAAGGAAAGAGACAATGGACAGCAAGACAAAGGGTGCAGAGTCGGTTCAGCTCAGCAAAATGAGCTCACTTTGTTGTTGGGGAAAGCCAAAGCCGATTAGGATAAACCAATGACTAAGCATAAGTCTTCCAAACTAATTACACAGCTCGCCCTGTGGAGTATAATTGGAAGCCTCCATGGCTCTCACTGGAGTACCGGAAAGTCAGCATCACCTAGCGAGCCGAGGCGAGCAGAGCTGGGCCCTGGAGCTGCCCTGGTGGTACCTGGGGAGCAGCTGAGAAGTGTGACACTTTCTGCTCCATCCAGGACAAGGCAGAGGGGTCAACTCTGCTTCAAGTCCTCTTTGATCAAATCCCTAGCATGAATGTAAGTAAGAGAATGGAACTTGAAGGAGGGGCCCAAAGCGGAATAGGGAGAGGAGGAGGAGGAGGAGGAGGAGGAGGAGGAGGAGGAGGAGGAGGAGGAGGAGGAGGAAGAGGGAGGGAACCCATGTGCGTGGAGGGCTTCTGCAGCTCAGGGCACTTTGTTAAGAGATGGGCTCTTTGAAGTGGTTCTGCTACAACATTATCAGAGCATCAGTCATCTGCCAGCCTTTGGAATGGTCTATATACATCATTGCTGTATGTATGAAATCACGAACACAGATAATGTCCACCAAAAAACCAAGGCAGTTAAATAAATTACTGGAGATGAGCGGTTTTTGACAAATGAATAAGCCGTGTTCCCTGTGCAGAAGAGTCTGCTGACTGCCAAAGCAGCAGGCAGGGTTTTATCAAGAGTGCAGAGAGCCTAGCTCGTGCCCCAAGGGCCCACCCCGGGCTCTACCCAGCCCGGCTGTGTGAACTTGGGCAAGTTCTTTCCCATCACCCACATCCCATCCTGGAGATGCCATGTGTCTAACCTGACATCCTTGAAAGCACATTTTAAAATGCATTAAAAAGCTCAGCACCAAACACATGTAACTGTAAATCGGATACATCAACATACAGTAAAACCATCTGAAGATGAAAGTTTGAACGTCACGTGTTTTGATCATTCAGACCTTGCCTGGGACAGGAAGACTGAAAGTAACTTACTCAGTTTTTCTGGGTCTTACTCATAGGACGACGATTCCAGCTTATAAATAGTGCCCTTTTCCAAATAAAGAACACAGTCTCCAATCAAGACGCACTATCCCTGCATCACGAATCCCAGAAATAAACTGTAATGTGGTGAAAACTGTTTTGCTTACTACATACCACGCTCGCTACTGTGAGCAATGTATTCTTTTGTTAGTCTATAAATACCTCGGGTTATAATCTATCTACTTCCATTTAGACACCCTTGACAGGACCTTCTCAGCTTAAAGACCAGCATTGGAAATAATTCAGTTCAGGGGTCGAGGAGACAACACACAGGCCAAATCTGGCTCTCTGTTTGTTTTTATAAAGTTTTATTGGAACACAAGCACAGCCATCTGTTTATGTACTGGCTGCAGTTGTTTTCACCCTACAATAGCAGAAGCTACAATAGAGACCATATGGGTTGCAAAGCAATTCACCAGCCTTCACAAATCTGTCAACAGGTTCCCCAGAAGAGAAACTGAGGCCAGAACCAAAGTCTGTCAAGATATTGCTAGAGGCCATCCCGTGGTCAGGCCCAGCCCAGAAACCTTGCCATTCTCCATAGAAGGCACTAGAAACAGCAACCAAGTGGGGAGAGACAGCCATCTAAGTTTGCTGAGTCCTGTGCTGGAGGCTTCATTCCATGATCACGCGTTAATATAAACAAGCCACAGCATTTCTAACTTGGCAGGGGTGTGTGTGTGTAAATCTTTGAGGAAGGTGGGGGGAAGCAGAAAGGGTAGTGAAGCCTCCAGTCTGAGCTATTTAAAGCTGTCTGTGTGTCACGCGTACCCACACCACTCACGGCAATGACATATTTAAACTCTCCTTAGCTCAGCCCCTTGCAAGCAGCCATGCCAATGCCAACTGCCCCTGAAACAAACAGCTGGAGCAGCTGTCACCTCGGGCAAGGTGGGAAAGGGGAAGGCCAGGAAGAGATGGTGACTTAGATCCAAAGTGTAGTGCACCCTGCACGGAGGCCACAGTGAGCTAGAGAGTTCAGACACGGAAGAGAGAAGCAGCAGAGTGGAATTCTGGCTCAAACTTAAACGTCTGTAGTCTATACTATCCTCCCAAGCAAGGAGCCTACCCAACACCAACCTGGGGCACTGTCCTGTGCATACTGAAGCGACACCATGCTTTCCTCTCTTGCCAGCACTAAAACCCCAATACATGCAAAACACAGGGATGCCACCATCTCCCAGAGAAAAAAAAGTTAAATAAGCAAATGGCCCAACCTGGCATTTGACAGTTCATAGTACTCATTAGGTAATAAACTTATAGTAATTTGCCATTGGCTTCAAGATAGCCCCAAATGACCTCACACAAGCGCAAGCGCATGTGTGTGTGTGTGTGTGTGTGTGTGTGTGCACGCACGCGCGTGGATTGCCTGTGTGCTATAGGCTGCTTTATGCATTAGTATGTACCCTCACAGCCCACCCCACTCCCACCCACCAGAATATCCGCTAAGAAAAGATAAGGTCAGTTTGTCAATTCCCTCCTTCGCAGTGGCAGGTTTTACTCATGGCTTCCAAGGCCTACCAGGACAGTCTCCCTACTTCAACCATTCTGGATTCGAATGAACAATACCAGAATCCTGAGAGGCAGTGAACCCTGCCCAGGGGCCTACACTTGCAACACATCAGACTCCAGCAAACCACAAGTAAGCTCTTCGGAATGCAAGCCCAGATAATATTCAAGCCGATGCACAAAATGAGCTGCTAGCTCGTCAACGGAGAGTGTTACCGGGTTTGATACAGCCAAAAGCCTCCCTAGTCCTTTAATAAAACACTCTGTAAGTTTATGCATCCTGTCAGAATCCCCAAATATTACTGCACGATTAACTGGGCAGCATCCGACCCAGCAAACGCCATGTTAGGGAGGACGGTCTATGACTGCTGCTGAGACAAAGGAACAACTATTCTCAAGATGGTCCTGGAAGCTGTCGTGGCCATGGCAAAAGCTTGCAGAGTGTCCCACTGCTGACCCTCTGGGTCACAACTGTAAGTGCTCATGAGAAACAACAAGAAGAAAGGAAGGAGGGTGGGGGTAGAAGCCCGCCAGCCAGCCCGCCACCCAGCAAGGTTGAGATGTGCAGAAGCGCAGTCTGCAGCAAGTATAAGCCTGTCTAGAATACACTAACAACTCATCTAGGCAGCGGCAATCTCCCTGACATCTGCAAATGGGCCCATGAGATTCCAAGGCAGGTTAGGGCTCGACAAAGAAATCCCACCTCGTGTTTGCAAACACTACCCCTGGACTCGATTTGAAGGCAGAAAGACATCGAAGAAGGCCCACCCTCCAGAGTACAGCGCAAGAACGACTTGTCTCATTTAATTACTTCCAATCCCTCTCCCTAGGCGGAGGTAGGGTGGGGGTAGTGGTGGGGATGAGGGAGAGCAGTGATGGTTACCTCCCCCTAGTGCCATAAATCACTCTCAGAAAGAGCAGCCCTATAACTCTGGTGGTCGGTGGGTATCAGTACACCTAGCTTTCCCTGTGAGTCGCCCAGAATGAATCAGCCCCCAGATGGGAAGGAAGGCCAGGAGGACTGTGAGGAAGGCTCCTTTTGAAAGCTTCCTGGGTGGACAATTCCAAGCCATATCAAAAGCATAGCTAAACTGGAAGAGGCTGGTTTCTCCTTGTTGCATGATCTCCCATCCATGCAGAAATTGATTAATACAAGAGAGAGGAGAGCGGGGAAGATCTTCAATTCAAAGCTAAATAAAGGTCATGGCCCTCGACTCAGGCAGTGGCTCATGAAGCGACACAAACAGTGATTAAGTCATGGCTGTCCACTGCCCTGGGCAAGCAAAGAAAACACAGAACCTTCAGGCCAGCTAGTGGGTGGCAGTATCCTGATCCAGTCCTATGCCATTGTGGGAGTAAAGGAATAAGAGCTCAGAGTGGGTACTGTGCGCCTTCCCAGGGTACCACAGAGCTCTGCTGTGTCAGCCTTTCAACAGGGAAGACACAGACCTCTGATGGAAGGAGCCGATCCCATGTGTGGGCTCCCATGACAACACGTACAATTACTCAAAAGAAGCAGGAGCTGAAGAGCCAGCTCAGCCACTCACCTGCCAACCTCCTTTAGATCTATGGCTTCTGTGGGAGCTAGAGAAAGGAGGCCACACAAAGGCCAACACAGGGCAGCATGACATCTGAGGAGATTGCTACTGCCTCTCTTTCACCCACTAGAAAGCAGCTGACAAACCCTCCGCCCACAGATGTGCATCTCCCATGTCCGTCTATCCATCCCCCGCACCTTCTCGCCCTCCATTTCCTGACCAAGGACTCCTAGCCCTGACAGCAGACCCCAGGGCATCCGTTGGCTACTGTCTCCTCGGCACTCAGGTCAGAAGGATGATGGGTAAGCCAACAAGTCTCCTTGGGCACTTAACAGGGGACTGCTCTGTTGCCAAGAGGCCCCAGAGATCCTCATTTCTGAATGTCATTTTCCAGAAAGACAAGAAAGGAGGAATCCCAGCATGGGCCCACAGGCCTTTACCTCTCACAGCTTCTGTGGGTGTCTGTGCCCTGTGAGTCACAGTCCCACATCCTTCCCCAGTCCTGGCCCCATGTGGCTGGCAAATGACAGCAAAACAGTACTGAAAGGCCACTCTGTGTGCTCCTGGAGGCACACAAGGCACCATGCCAACCATAAGCCAGACTCTTCCACTGCAGCTCCTGGAACTGCACATAAATACTGATGGGGAGGATCAAGACCCCATTCTAGAAGCTGTGGCTATAGCAGAGTCCTAGGCAACCGCACCCGAGGATCCACCTACACCGGTGGATGGGTACCGTCCATGTGCAGCACCTACCTTGCCAAACTGCTCGAAATACTGCTTTACATCTTCCACTACTGTGTTCGCAGACAATCCTCCCACGAATATTTTCTTTGTTCTTGTGACCATCTGTAAGAGATGACAAGTGGAACGGGCGGGTTAACTGGGTTATCAGAAGCAGGGCTTCAACAAGCCTTGCTCTATATTCTTCCAGGAAGGCAGTTTGCAACCTGTGCTAGCCTCGTTCGTGGACTAGACCATTAGAGAGTTAAGGATGCTGGAGTCAGCCACTCTGCATATCTTAAGCATCTAGCCTGCCAGAGCAGACTGGAACATCTTGACAGCACAGGGGCCCCCAGGACCTCTGTGGCCACAAAACATGGCCTCATTAGCATATAGTGAAAAATCCCAAAGCAGGCTATTTTAAAATCTAAGAGACACAAACGAAACACAGCTAAAAACACAAAGTAGCCAAAACCCTGTCAATTAAGATCACATGCCCACAAAGATGTGGGCAATAGAAATTGCTCTTGATAGTTTTTTTGGTTGTTGTTGTTTTTTTTTTTTTTTTAAGTTGGATGTGTAGAAAAGGGGGTAGAATTGGCAAGAGTTGTGGGATGGGGTATACCCATGATCAAAGCAAAAAACTAATAAACCGGTTTTTAAGTGAATAAATACATAAGGACTATGGATAGCTCTTGTTTCAAATGCTCAAGGCCCTGGCTCAATCCCCAGTACTTTAAAAAAAAAATTGCACACACGATCGAACGAGGTGTGGACTTTCTCTGCCCAGCTACTCTCACGCTGTCTATGCCTGCAGCTAAGACAGGTGCTGACCCTGCACTTAAGGACCACCCTGCAAGCTCTGCCCTCTGGATTGCCTGCGGTTCACCTGGATCAATCCTATGGCCGTCCCAGGAATCCCCAGGTTTCCACACATTTATTCTCACAGGTCTTTCTCCCTGGAATGCCTCTCTCCACTCCCAGATCTTCCCATGGCAAGTTGCAACAATCTTACAACTTTCCATGACCTTCTTCTAACTCCAAAATATCCATCTGCTGTCCCAGCCAACCTGATGTCAGTCTCACCTCCTCTGAAGTCACCCAACACAGCTCATACACACTAGGCCATGATTCACACTAAACCACTTTCTCCTTCAAATGTTCAAGCTCTGATTCTGCAGGACCTCTACAACACCAGCAGGGCTGGGCAGACAGAAGCTAACACAGAGGTTCAGTGAGCCCAAATACGGCCCACATCCTAGACTCCCATCAGTATCAAAAGAAAGGAAGAAGAAAGCCACATTATATAAACTACTTAGGGCAAGACCAAAAGTCCTGTAAGAGGAATAAACAATCAAGGAAAAGACTTGAGTTTGGAATATGTGTTAGCAGGGATTTGATGTCAAATTTTAAAGCTAAAGGACAGATACGGTGGTACACGACTCTAAGCATGACACTCAGGAGGCTGGAGGACGACAGAGTTTGAGACTATATCAGGACTGCATAGCAAGATCCTGTCTCAAAAAAAAGTAAATAAAATAATTAGAAAAAAAACTAACAAAAAGTGGGAAAATCTAGTGGGCAACAAGTATCACTAGTTTGAGTTAAAATAGTAAAAAAAAAAAAAAAAAACCCAAATTAAATTAAATTAAAAAGTGATCCATGCTATTATAGCTGAATGCAGGATAGCGAACAGGTACCACACCTTCCTGGATTGCTGCCACATCTCCACCAGGTCTCTTAAAATAGTCAATGACTGAATGAAAGAACCGAATCATTTACAACAAACCACCCAGGCACTGTACAACCAGGGCACACTGCTGACATGCGGGAACAGAAAAGACACTAGAAATCCAGCTTCGGTGTCTCACTGCACTTGTGACTCCAGATGGGACTCCCTTTCTCCTCCACTCCGCAAGGTGCTCCTCCAGGCCCACAAAGTCCCACCTGCCACCCAACCCTCGTGAGTCTAAGACTGGGTTGCTTGGGTCAGAAAGAGGCTTCCAGATGTCAAGAAGCTGCTGGTGGGCACATAAGCCACGTGGCCAATGGCTGGCCACAAACTAGAGCACCGAATGGGCTGTGGTTTCAAGTGGATGCTGTCCTAATGGCTGCATTCTGCCAGCTGCTTCTTCCAACTGCATGGGGATGCAATTCATCTAAAACTGGTTTACTGGTTTTCTTCTTCTCCAATGACTAAGGTTGAGAGGGCCTCACATGCAGGGCTCTTGATGAGTTAGTTGGCTGTGAGCTCTTCTTGCCAGGGGAACACAGAGAAATCCTATCTCAAAAAACCAAAACCAAAAAAGGCAACCAAACAACCAAACAACCAAAAAAGACTATGCTTTAAAAAGAAATCATTGCCGGGCGGTGGTGGCGCACACCTGTAATCCCAGCACTCTGGGAGGCAGAGGCAGATGGATTTCTGAGTTCAAGGCCAGCCTGGTCTACAGAGTGAGTTCCAGGACAGCCAAGGCTACATAGAGAAATCCTGTCTCGAAAACAAAAAAAAAAAAAAAAAAAGAAAAGAAAAGAAAAAAAGAAAAAGCAGGAAAATGAAAAAGGTAACCCAGGCACAATTGTTTATCCTCATGCTCACTCACACTCCTACAGTATTTGTAGGTTGTCGTGCTATAAGCAAGTCTCTCCACTTAACTGACCGGAAACCTCAATCAAGCCAATAGGAAATCCCCGCCCCCTCAAGCTGCATTCAGCCATAACAACGAGCAAAGCTGACTACCATGGGCCCTCTTCAGATTTCAGTTTCTTCCTTTACTTACTAATGGTCAAATTCAACTAACCTAACTCCCCTAATGTATTCATTCAACAGACCCATTACGTGCTGGGCACGGGAGCATACACTCTAAGAGAATGTGAATCCAATCCACCGTAAAATGGAGATATAATAATTAGCTTAGCACACAAGAACCCATGAGGCCCAAGTTAAATACCATATGCCAAAGAGTCTGGTAGGGCATGCTGAGGATGACAGCTAAACAGTCCCTGTAACTGAGCCCAGAGTCAATTAGTAAATTCATCCTTGACACTTAAAAATAAATGTACAGCAGAAAAACATGCTATACAAATAGCTCCTTGTAAAGAATCAACTCCTACCATCCCATCCTAAACCTCAGTAACTTCAAAAGCACTGTTTAGCATCACCGTATAATATCTGATAATCCTATGATTTAACTTTGGGTTCCTCTCTTTCCCCTTTCTCTTTTTTTTCTTTTCTTTTCTTTTTGTAAACTCCAACCAAGTAATTAAGTATCGGTAAAGAAATGTTAAGATAACCTCAGGCATATCCTAATGGAAGCCTCAAAGCACCTCGAGTGGGATCTTCCATGGATGAAACCCTGTGGCCTCCTCACTGCTCAGAGAAAGGCGACACGGAGCTGAGGCCCTACCTAGATTCCAAACATTCTTGGAAACCCAGAGAAGAAAAACGACCACCCTGTCTTCATCCAAACTACTGGAGCTCAGCAACTGGCTAAATGAAAAGATCTCTTCATCCGCCTTCCACCGTGGCCTGGCAGCTGTGAGCAGACCAAGGCACGAGCCCTAAACACGGAGACAGGCAACCAGCTCTAAATCTACACGGTCTCCCCCAGAAGCCTTAAAAAACCCTTCCCTTTCTGAAAGGATGAGAAAATCCAGGCCCTGGACAATGCATCAAAACATCTGAGTTACTAAAACATCCTCTGTAGGATCCGGCCTAGATAAGCAAGGGCTCCTCTCTCACTCCTCAGCAAACACTAAAAAAGAAACTAGCTTCATTAGAGACTTCCAGACATAAAAAGGCCAAGGGGAAATGTGCTTTAGGAGAGTGGGGCACAGCCAGGGGACAGTGGCCTGTACATCATGACCTCTCCCATCAGGGCCTCTGCAGTGGGTGGGTGGACAATGGGAAGATCTGCTCAGGGAATCTTGACACCATTACCACCAAATGGCCTGTAGACTGCTCTGTGATTTGCATTCTGGTGAGGGATAAGGGAGGCAGAGGACCTGCAATCATAGTCTCGGCCTCTCCCTCTCTCCCTCTTTCTCTCTCCCTCTCCCTCTCCTCTCCTCTCTTTCCCTTCCATTTCCATGGCTACTGAGGAAGGAGGGCAGGAAGCAGAAAGGGCTGGGGTAGTTCAGGCTCCCTGGCAGAATTCAACAGACGTCTTCACATTCACCATAAGCACCGTGCAATGTCTGTGCATAGGTTTGTATTACATGTGTGTGCTCATGTGTAATAAAGCATCCTGGCATGTGCTTAGGGTAGCTCTAGTCTATCCTTGAGTCTCGGCTTCTATTTCCTCAAAACTATCCAGTAGCCAGCCAAACTTTAACCTTCTTCTGACCATGGAAAAGGTGAACAGGAATGCCCTGGTCTCTGGTTCTATGCTCATCTGAGTAATGAGAAATCCTTTTCACCAGTCAGTGAACCACCTGGGTATCTTCCTGTAGCCTGGACATCAGCAGTCTCCACACGGGGGTCTCGAACACTGGCGACTGCACGGCAAGGTGATCAGGAGCTGCAGTTGGCTCCCACTGGGCACTGAGATGGAAAAGCCACTGAGAACTCAAGGCCCAAAATCTCCAGGTAGTTAATCTTAGACTTCAGTCAGTTGGGGGTTTCGATGGAGGACTGCGGGGAACTTTTATATTGAAGTGCTTTACACTGTGGGGGACCCTAGGACCTATTCAAGAGCCCTGTACTCCCCAGGATAAAAAGGAATATATATATATAAGGTTTAGGGTGTCCCTCTGGGAAGATGTGTGTAGGTTGGAGGGTGGGGGGTTGCATGCACTTGTATGCACACAGGAAAGTAGGACATGGTCAGGCTCCCAAGGCCCTGCTGTGAAGTTTTGCATCTAGACCCATAATTTAACTAAACACCAAAGCTCTCCACACACCCCTTGGCGCTACAAAACCCCCAGCATGCATGCCAGTCCTGAAAATTGCTATTTACACGTGGCCTGAGCCAGCTGCTAACTACAGCTGCACAGACGCCCCACCTTCCTGCCTCTGGCTAGAGAACTGGGGTGCTGGGTTGGGATGGATTTTGTTTTTGATTTCAGTAAGTATTTAAAAAAAAAAATCTCTTTTAAAACACTGTGCTTCTATCTGAAATGATCGCTCAGAGTACGGGCCCACTTGTGGGTCTTTTTCTGCAGTCCAGGCTTGGACTTGGGGCAGGCAGTTCTTCTGCCTCAGCCTTCCCAACTGCGGAGACCACAGGCATCAATCATCACGCATGACTACTGCCTGTGGTTCTGCAAAGGGAGATCAATCAAATAGTATGTCATGTGTGTGATGCAAGGTTAGGGAAAAGAACATTTAAGAAGACACGAAGGGGAGGCTAGCTCGAATACTATTGGCCCAAAGATACCAGTGATAGATCACAAAAGCAAAAAGTCCTAATATGTCTTAAACCAAGCAAATGAGAAGGCAGGAAGTGGCTCTCTGATGTCCCTCAGTGGGTTCAGGCTCTGAGAATTCAAATCAACTCTCTTGCTATTATATGTTCTGGAAAAGAGTTCAAAGTCCCCTGGGTAGAAAATATGAACCATTTGTACCATCAAAAGCCTAGGCTCCTCTCCCCCGTGTCCTCTCACCCTGGGGAACTCCATGATAGAGAAAGCCTGGTATGGTTTGAATGCTAGCATGGTATGGGATCCAGTCCATCATCCCCATCACGTATATAGAAAAATCCAGCCCCAGCAAAAAGAATCATCCTTAACTCAAAGGCAAGGTGTGTACAACAGAGGACTCCTTCAGTAGGGCAGACAGGCTCTCTATCCATCAGCCCAAGTGAAAAAGGAGAACACAGCACTCACTGAGTCCAAAGCCAAGGATGGAGACTCCACATGGAGTCCATGGCAGAGTTTCCTCTACATTTGAGAATTTGACTCAACTTATACTAACCTTGGCTGGCCTGGAACTCACTCATGTAGACCTGGCTGACTCAAGAGATCTATCTGCCTCTGCCTCACCAGTGCTGGGATTAGAAGTATCCATCACTACCATTCCCAGTTCCCCAGAGTTTTTCCACCCTTCCTTTACATTCACCACACCAAAATACTATTCTTGCCATCACCACCATCAATATTTCTAGGGTCTGGGTAGAAAACAGGCTGGTGGACAAAACAGGGTCCCTCCAAAATCTGTGTCTACCCAGGGCCTCAGAGCCTGACTTTACTTAGAAAGAATGTATCTCCAATTGTGACCATAAAGCTCCTTCTGTGCTAAAATCTTGGATGTGAGTGGGTTCTCAGTGCAGTGACTGCTGCCCTTACTGTGAAGAGGCTACAGAGGAAACAGGTGGCTGTATGAAGAAGGGGGGAGTAAGCATCGTACCTGCAGGGACCAGAAGCCCGGGCAAAGACACCTCTGGGATGCCACCCCAAGATCAGGCTTTGATTTTTTTTATAATTTTTTTATTTTTATTTAATATGCATTGGTGTTTTGCTGGCATGTATGTCTGGGTGAGGTTGCCAGGTCCTCTTGGAACTGGAGTTATAGACAGTTGTGAGCTGCCATGTGGATGCTGAGATTTGAATCTGGGTCCTCTGGATTAAACAGCCAATGCCCTCAACTGATGAGCCATTCTTCCAGCCCTAAAGATCAAACTTCTATACTGCAAGCAAATGCATTTCTGTTGTTTTTAAACCACCTATACATAGTCTGTTTAGACACACACACATACACACAAACAGGCACGCCTATATACCCTAAGACAAAGGTCCACTCAGGAAAGGTCTGGGGTACTCCTTCTCCATCCTCTAATTTGTGTGACCACCAATCCTCCCATTTGTGTGACCATCTAAAGGAGAGCAGGGTGCCATCTCCAAAGGAAAACAGGGTAAACCCACAGATAGCATCTATCAAAGGTGCCTGATCGGATGGTGGTAGAGGGACGGCAGAACCCAGGATTATAAGGAAGGCAACCCAGGCTCTGAGCAGGGAGGCCAATTCCTGGAGAAGGCCCATGAGAAAGAAAGAAGGTACAGCATCTGCAACTGGGAAGACTGCTATCACACAGGAGAAAGGTTCTTGTGCTCAAAGGAAAGCCCTCTCGGGGTGTCCCTTTCCATGCACAGAGCTCTCTGTGGGCCTGGTCTGGTCTCTGCCCTTTCCACAAGGTACCTTAGAAAGGCCTCATGCAGTCCAACAACAGGTCTCAGCCTCTCTTTCCAGCTAAGGACACGAGGCACCTAGTGCCAATGCGGAGTCAGAACCCTTCCCCCTCCATTCACAGAAGTCTCTGCTCCTTCATTTGTGATGTTGACTTATTTTTCCCCCTGAGGGCACCATAAGAAACCAGTCTGACTCTTGGCCCTTCTAATTTTAAAACTTAAGATGCAAAAATGACACGGTAGTTTCTGCTGGTTCTGCTGTCTTGCAAAACTGGCTGGCTAACCTTCCAGGCAACTCCAATCTTAGGTCCATACTCAAAAGAGTCTAAAGCACCCTTCCAACCAAAAACTTTCACACACATATTGGTGGAAGCCTCAAAACGAAGGCCCAAATGTCGGCCAATGCATGGGTAGACAAAATGACAGGATGGCATTTGGCAGGAAGAACAGAGCAATGACAGAGGTGGCCCACAAGAGTCTTGAAATCCTCATACTAAATAAAAGACAGTCATTGTCATAGACCACATACAGGAGACTCCATGCACGAGCTTCTGTAATGGGGAACGTGATAGGGGCATACGGTAGACTGAGGGGAAGGGAAGTCAGAAAAAACAGTGGTGGCCAAAAAAGAGTTCAGGATTTCACTCTGAAAATTATGTAAAGTTGATTGTGGAGGTGGGTGGTGGGTAGGAGTATTTGTCTGTGAATATACTTTAAACTGCTGAGTCGTTTGTCTCAACATTCAATTTGCATGGTATCTGAATCCTTCTCAGTAGAACTGTTCAAAGTCAAGTCTGAGGGATCCCTAATCAGAGAACCTGAATGCAGACAGGCTAGAATCAACCCAAGCACCCAAGGAAGTGCTCTCTGTGCTCCCCAAGCACCCAAGGAAGTGCTCTCCATGTGCTCCCTTCTGCTTTGTCCTCATTTAGTTGCACGTGCCTCAAGTCACACCCACAGTTAGGTACCCAGAGGGAAAAGTGTAAGTAACAATGTTTTATATTGCCTATTTCAGAAATTAATTTAACTTCAGGAGGAACTAATTACAAAAACAACCACTAATGTTTCTGTGCTCTCTCTCCCTCCCTGCCTAGAAAGACCTGCCAGAGAGCGCTAGGGTTCAAGCTACAGTTTGGCATTCCCTCTAAATAGCTTTAAAATTGGAAGGGGGAAAAATAGCCTTCATCTATATGGGGTTAGAATATAATTTACACGCAATTATACAACACAGTCAGGTTACATTACCTCTGATTAAAACAACAGTAGCTCAGTAACACGAGGAAGTGATCTCATAATGCAATGATGAGAATGCTTTCCTGGGGCATTCGTATACCCCACCCTCATTCCCAGAAACCCTAGGACAGCAAGGCTCCCTCCCAGACTCATTTTAAAAAATACTACTTCCTCTTACTCCTCACCCCCCTTGGGGGGGGGGAGCAGCAGCTGCAGGGGTGACCTGTCCACAGATCATATCTGAGAGTAATATCCTAGACAGTGGCATTGAATCAGACTGGGCTGCGGGCCGTAACAGAAAAGGCAGGGAGCAGAGTATTGCTTTGGAGAAGCACAGGAAATTAAGGAGCGTGATCCACACATCAACTGATGCTGAGCGAGGTGGCTGGCTGGTCCTTACCCTGCCACAGGCATCCAAGCTGCTCAGTACCCACAGACAGCTGCGCCATCCTTGGGAACTTCCCCCACCCCCACAGACCCCCAATACTGTTCCTCCAGTTTGGACTCCCTGTGATGAAGGCACCTGAACTTCCTCCTGTGTTCCAACAATGACCAATGCATTTCTGTAATTAAAACCCATCGTCTTTGAAGCTGTGTGGCGTTAGACTACATCAGACAAGGACTACACCCTTTACTGTGGTGAACCAGCAAGGAAGCTGCACCTGCCTGCCTAGCAAAGAAGAGGCCCCTCCAGAGCCCCAGCTAGGCAGCCAAAGGCAGCTCTTCATAAGCCACTGGGAAGAGTGGGAGAAGAGAAACCAGAAAGATGGCAGACTGCTATAAACCCCTCCTGGGACCTGTGCTCATGGTTCCCTCTGTGCCCACCCAAAAAGAAATCCTTCTAAATATGCCCAGTGTAGTAGCACAGACTACACACTGTTGTAGTGAGTCTGCAACAGTAAGAACAAGTTTAAACTACCACAGTCTACTCATACTTGCCTTTCTAAGCACACCCCTGTATAGTATATACAAGGACGAATGAAGTTCCCTAATAGCTCTGAACTTCACTTTCCCTTCTATCAAATGGGTATAAGACCCTAGCCTTAATAATACAAGTTGAGACCACCTATTACTATGAAATTACAACTGAGCACACACACACACACACACACACACACACACACAGGAGAGGGCAGAGAGAGAAATTAATTGATTGATGATTAATTGACTTTTTTTTTTTGCTTCCTCTAACAATAATGTTAAGGAAAAACTACCTCCTACCTGAGCCTGCATATATAAACAGCCTCCCTGAGATCTATCTTCCCCGCATCGTCTCTCTGCTCTGGTCTCTCAGTGTCTATTCTAGGGTCCAAACTGAGCAATGTCAGAAGCTCTCCTGGCTGGAAGCTGGACCATATACAAGTATCAGGATGTACTAACACACAGCCATGGTAAGCTCAGAAGATCCCTTTCTGTTTCCCAAATAACTTTCTCCCAAACACTATGTAGATACCACCAGGGTAGAAGATGGTTTCCCACATGGAAATTGAGTTTCAAACCACCTCACAATCAAAAGTGCATGCCTGTTCCTTTGCCCAGTGCTGTGGTGGGTCTCCTTGTCCTCCACGGTGACCTTTAGGAAAGGCCAACAATGGGCTGAGAAGCTGTACTGGGAAAAGTCACATCACTTCCACTGCAAGAATTACAGACCCTCAGATACACAACTACAACAAGCCAAGCTTCAGCAGACGCCACTGGGCCTGGGAAAGACAGCACAAGTGAGAAGTTCCAGAACCTTCCCTCAGGTAATCTGGGAGTCATCTGTAAGAACAACAAGCTGGCCTGCTCCTCTGGAGACAGTATAAAAACTCTGCTGCTTGGCAGGTTCTAAAGTTCCTGTACCCCATCCCCCAAGCCCTCCAGTTGATTTCATGAGAAGAACAAACGGCAGCCTTAACCCTTAGCCCTGATTACCATCATTACCATATTTTAGATGTACGTGGCAATCAGCTCCTGATGAGCCCTGCTTTACCTAATTCACCGCACTGAGAGCTGTGCATTGGTGATCCTGTCCTGCAGATGCTCGGCCCTGACTGCCACCTTCCCAGTGGACAGACCATGCCCAAGCTCACACTCAATAGTTCTTTATACACTCCCAAGGCTAGAATGTGCAGCTGGGGCTCGGCAAAAGGCAACCCCGGGGAGGAAAACAGAGATGGGATGGACAACGAACAGCCAGGCTCTTTTCTCCCATTGCCCTGTCAGGACACCAAGGGAAAAAGATGAACAGATGAAGGAGAAGCCATCGTCAGGAGGTCACTGTCCCAGTGTAACCTCTTACCTAGCTGTGCAGTTTCAAGTGGGCTTGTGTAGGACAATATCTCTGGGAACTGCTGCAAAAACCACAGAAGGCATAGGAAAGCACCCAGCCTGCGGAACACTCTCCAGAGATGTGTACTGATCCCAGTAGTGAGAACACAGACAAGAAGGTTTAAAAAAAAAAAAAAAGGCCTTCTCTGTCAAGTGTGTTCTAAGGACCAAGCCCTGTGTTAGGCTTGATGGATGAGATGCTCACAACAAGTAAAGAGGCTGTGCTTGGGAACACAGGGTTGAGCATTGCCTGAAGCAGGAAGGTCATCCAGGAATACCTAGGAGAAAAGGGCCTCCAAGGCAGAAGCCTGAATATCTTCAGTGGCGAGCAAGATCTGCTGCTGGCCGCTAGTCTGGTAGAGCACAATCTAACAGGGCAGGTGAGACAGAAGGCTCTTCAGGCCAGACCAGGCCAGGCCAGAACCGCCATGGGGCTTCAGCAGGGGAGGGGCTCTTCAATCCCGTGGATAAGGAGTAAAACATTTATTCCAAGCTAAGATGCAGACCAAGTCATTTAGATGCTAGCAAGAAGATTTGGACAAAAGGGAAGTGTGTGTGACTCAGAAAGGAGATACATGGATACTAGGACTACCAACCACCATACAATAGGGGGTGGGGGTGGGTGTCAGTGTCCATGCCCCAAGACCCCTTCCTGCCTCTGCCACTCTCCTGTTCTAGCAACATCCTAAGAGCAAGAGGGAAGGTGGGGCAGGGGTTACATAAAGAGAGATAAGCACATTGCACCCTTGGCTCAGTAGTCTTTGAAATATCCGACCTTCTGTTAAGTCATAAATTCAAACTGTCTTCTGGGAGGTGGGAAGTCAACCTCTCTTGTCCCCATAGGAAGTGCTGGGGTGGCACCCCCATGTTCTACAAGAAGGGGGGAAAAGGGGAACCCAAAGAAATGTTTGCAGTTAAGACAATTTTTTTTTTTTTACCACTTCACTGTTCAAAAAGATGGAAGGTGATTTTCCTAAACCCATGAGGGCTGCTGAAGTGCTGACAAGAGGGAGACAGGAGGGAGGGCAGGAGCAGGCGCTGGTCCCAGGACCCTGAGCAGGCCAAGCAGACAGACCAGAAAGAGCAAGACCTTCCACCACGGATCTAGGAAGTGACCTCGGCAAGTCACTGTGCTCTATTTTCTTCTGTACAAAATATGATGAAAATCAAGTATTCGGGTGAGCATCAGGTGGGAAGGCACCAGAAACGAAGGCGTTAGCAAGCTGGAAGCCTTGTGCTCAAAAGGCCGAAATAAGAGCGTGGAGAGTTCTAGATAATATAGCCAAAAATTGTGTGTGCGCAATTATACGTGTGCACCCCTTTAAAAAAAGAGTCGGCGGGGGTTCGGGGGAGAATTAATCGGCACATGAAGCATGCTTAACTCGGGACTGCAGCTCGAAAGGCAGACATGGATTCCTCCTCATTTGTCCACTCCTTATCCTTCCTTCCCTCTGTCTGTTAGCCAGGGAACAAGGGTCAAACCTTCCCTGCCTGCCTCCCGTGCCAAACAGAATAAAAGGCACTTGCAAAGCCAAGAAACGCACTCCATACACTAAGTAACCAGTTACCCAAACTTCCTTCAGCTTTCCATACTCAGCATCCTGACTGGGCCTACATCTGACAGAAGCCTTTGGCCACCATTTTGGAGGGTCAAAGATACCTCAGTATGAAGAACACAGACACAGCTTATGGAAGGCAATGGTTTTATCAGCTGTCACCTCCACAGCTCCTGACCTTCTGAAGAGGAACAAATTGTTCCCCATTAGCAAGGTCATTCGGTGGGAGAGATAAAGCTGTCTGGCCTTGGAGGTAATATTTCTCTGCTACACCAATATCTGAATACATCCATGTTCTGCTCGTGCCAGGGACATACTTCTATAAACTCTCACATAAAATGAAAACTTGATTTTTCCAGTGGGGTAAATGGAGAGAGGAAAAGAAGCAACACTCTGAGCAAAATTATTACCAATCACACAACGCTAGGGCAGCCAGGAGCATGGATAAATGTGCCCACATCACTGATGTTTTATAGCCACGAAGTCTGCTCCATTGGAAGAACACTTGCACTAGGTAAACCAGATAGAGAAGCCTTGTGCGTCTCCCACTAACTGGTCTGGCTGGCTGTTTACTGAGGTTAAGAGGCAATGAGGGAGCCATACCTGTCAGCCAATGTTCAGGGAACTCATTGTGGACTCACTGTGGACGGCTATGAAGGTGGTCACATGGTGCAGGGTACAGTGCCTAGCAGTTTGTTCTCTCTGAGGAGAACTTCTAACAGGAATGGCTTGCGCTTGACGGTGAAAGCAGCTAAAATCACTTACTTCCCTGGGCCATGGCTATGACCTCTTGATGGAGATATCTTCAACCCTTGAAACGGCAGCCGGGGCCACTTGCACTTGGCAACTGCTCTGCAAAATCAAATCCCTTTCATCGGAGAAGAAAAAGCCGTCCATCCAGTTAAACCTCATTCACAATGTACCACTCATTCATTTTACACACACACACACACACACACACACACACACACACACACACACACACACACGCAGCGTCCACTTATATGCCAGGGGCTGAAACAGGGACTCAGTCAAACATACCACCCAGAAATGATGCCTCCAAGGACAAGACCATGGTCAGTTTACCCCACAACAGATTAGGGTTTTTTTTTTTTAATGTGCTTGGCTCACCCCCATACTAGGAGTTTAAAGAGAAAAGCAATCTGCAGATGATTCCAAGTCCCTGGACACCATATTCGCTTTCTCTCTTGTTCTTGGGTAATCCATGTGCTCCTTATTGCGAAGCTGGGCACGAGCTCTCAGGAGATAAAAGCCTTTGTTCCTAAGGAAAACAGCTGGCCAGAGTTCTGTGTAATAGCCACAGAGATGCAAGCAGAAAACACTGTGATGGACAGGTCCGGCTACACTGAGTCAGACAAACCCTTCCCTTTGCTACTACTTCACTGTGTGATGAGGCATTTTGGTATGTTCAAAGCCAGTGACATCTGATAAGAAATCAATAGTATTCACAGATATATTGGCAGATACCTATGTCATCTGCTGATAAGTCCTCAATACTTAATTAAGAATGAGCAGCATGTTACTACCAGGCCCTGGAATCCCAAAAGTTTGAGTCTCTTGGAGGGAAGGGTGGCGTGCTGGGTCAGAGGCACAGAAAGCTTCAGAGATAAAAGAGAGATGCCAAACTAGGGTTCTGAAGGCTGAACAGAAGTTCTTCCAGAAAACAAGTCACGTTAAACATGGAATATCATCAACTTGCTTCAGTCATTCTAAGTCTGACAAAGCGACAGAGGAAATCAAGTGGAAAAGAACATCTGTTGAGAGATAAGGGCAGACACAGGCAATGGTGACATCACCGGAGTCTTGTAGACTGTAACCAAGGAGACTGGACTCCATCCTGCGGGCAAAGGCTCATCGGTCATTAAGTTCCAAGCAGCTGCCCGAGCCCAGGCAGATCTGCAGCCTATTTTAAGAGCCTTCTCTTGCCCTTCACAGAGGCCCTCCTTGTCTTCTAAGCAGAATCCACATTCTTGAAACCCAGGACACCTCTGATCATCGCGTGCAGCTGTTCTCCAAGTGGCATCTGTGGCTCATTTTCCGTTCAGCCCTCACACTTGCTGGAAATAAGGCTATCCTCCCCTGGACCACAAATCTTATCATTCACTGTCATCCTCTGATGCTTCCAAGCCTAACCACCCCCTAAAAACAATTGTGTTCTGTCCCCAGCAGACTCAGGACAAAACCAACGTGTGAAAGCTCGGAGAACCAGGAAACGATGGTCTGCTCCAAGAAGACCTGGAGGAACGAAGCAGAGGAACCTCCATGATCAGACGTTTTCCCTTTCATGGCAGGAGGTCTTGCTCAGCCTCTCATGGTCCCTTAATCATCGGGACTCTAGGAGCAGCTACCTGGAATGAATCTTTATGAAAAGAAGAGAATAATTGGGCCTACTGTCCTACAGTCAGAGCCAACACCTTAAATGAGGAAGACTATCGCTTCTCGGCCTTTTGGCTAAGATCAAGTGTAGAAATGAGTAAGACAGACATGTGCAACTGAGCCAGTCACAAGCACACCCCACTCAGGTCTTCAATGGCACTGCCCCCCCCCCCCCCAGCAATGACATGCCTCCTATCACAACTAGCCAAGACCTTGGAGCCCAAATAATCTCACTCATATGTGACCTTCACCACTCGACTTTCCTTGACTGCCCTGTTTGGGTATTCATTCCCCATACCCCCCACTAACTTCTCATCTTCTAAAAGACCCTAAGATTTATTTTTTCACTTGTCATCCAAATTTTGTGAAGCCAGATGCTTTCTTTTGCCTGAAGGTATATTTCCAGAACCTGGGCCGTGGCTGACATGCAGTGAACACTTGCCTAATGAAAGAACATTCCAAAGCACCCTCCTTTTCTAGATGATGCTTCTCTGTATCCACCTAGGATGCAAACTGGTCCAGACCAGGTGGTCCTTCCTATCAGTGCCATTAGAGTTACGTTTCTTAAAGGCAGAGACCACACCTTATTCATCTCTGTATTTCCAAATCATCAACAGTCCTCAAGTATATAACCCATTAACTTAAAAATCAAGTTTCCGTGGAAAATAGGCAGAGTATACAAGCTACATCAATCTAACTTTATAAGAGGTTTCTGCTTCATTCAGCAGTCCAAAGTCTCTGTCAGGTACTTCTGATGGGCAGAGCCCCATGCCAGGGCTTTTAAAAGGGCAAAGGCACTCAAGGCTTGCATCTGTAAGTGACTGATAGTCACCAGCCACTTGGGGTGACTGAAACTCAAGTTTAGATTAAAATCAAGTACCGTTTCCATTCTTTACCTGTGATAACCACATTTCAATATTCAGTGCTGCATTGGGAATGAAGTTTCCTTTCTACAAAAAAAGCTCTCAAAAGGCAACTTGTCTCGGGGCAGTGGTGGCGCATGCCTGTAATCCCAGCACTCTGGGAGGCAGAAGCAGGCGGATTTCTGAGTTCGAGGCCAGCCTGGCCTACAGAGTACAAGACAGCCAGAGCTATACAGAGAAACCCTGTCTCAAAAAAAAAAAAAAAAAAAAAAAAAAGGCAACTTGCCAAGGGGACACGCTGGATAAGAATACAAAAGACCAGGAAAGGGGTATATTACTGGCTGGTTCTGAAAGGGGCAGCTAAGAACTATGAGAACTGAGAGAGTTATTCTTGCTTGGCAGGCAAGGGGCTAAGGGTCTAGAGAAATTTGGAAGAAACATCTTCAAAGTAGGAGGTTTTAAACAGGCTATCAAGAGCTGGAGAGATGCTTTGGTGGTTAAGAACACTGGCTGCTCTCCAACAGGACCTGGGTTCAAACCCCAGCACCTATACGGCAACTCACAATTGTCTATAAAATTGTCTATAACTCCAGTTCCAGGGGATCAGACATCCTCACACCAAACACTTAATATGTAGAGCATAACTTGGTTAATACCACTGTGGGTGGCTCCAGGGAGCCTTGGGTGCATTTCACCAGACAGCTAATAAGATCAGTAGATGGGGAGTTTGGCAAAACACCAATGCACATGAAATAAAAATAAATTTGAAAAATGGCTATCAAGAGACTGGTGTGGTGGCACATAGCAGTAAATCCAGGGCCAGTACAGGTTACAGAGTAAACTCCTGTCTAGGAAGAGAAAGTGGGAGGCAGTGGCAGAAGACCTGAAGAACTGCTGCCCACATGGGAAAAGGCTCCATGCAGCCAAAATGCTAGGTAAAGGGTTGCTTTATATTCCTGGGCACACATGAGCCTAAAGGAAAGCAAAGAGGAAAAAAGCCAGAGAGGAAATCTTAGATGAGGGCTTGATGAATGCTGACACGAACAGAAACAAGTAGAAAGGCAGCAGCTCATAGCCTTGGTAGTTTGCAGAGATACGACTAGGCAACTCCTTACTTGGGATAGGGCGGTGCGAATTCAAAGGACCAAGGGCCCTCACAAACGCAGAACCCTCTGCCTTCTAAGATGTCATTAACCAGAAGACAGAACCTTTATTCACACTCAGTGTTGTGGGGACTTGAGAACTACTTTCCCCCTGCCCCCAAAAGTGGTTCACCCAAGAGGATTGTGTGAGCACTTCTGGGCTTCTCAGCCTGCTCCCAACCACCCTCACTTAGGAAGGCAGGAAGATGAGGAGTCTTCTATGTTCCGAGGCCTTTGGGGAGCACGGCTCCCAGCCAAATCAGAGAGCTTTGAAGCAAGGGCCACAGACTTTGCTCAAGCTCACAGCCCCGCCTTCCCAGTCCTTCCTGGCCACCCATTGCGAGTTAAAAGCTTTCTTTATGCCTACTCTCAGGGCCCAGCATGGACTGATTCCAGCCACTGCTGTATCAGGGCCCTAACCAGGCGCTTAAGATGCAGGGCACAACTTGGTTAATGCCATTGCGGGTGGCGCCACAGGACGCATTTCAGCAAACAGCTAATAGGATCAGTAGATGGGAGTCGGGTAAAGGGTCAATGTGGTATTTACTGGGGCTCATCCTCACCACCCCCCCCCCATGCTTCTATCAATTAGTCTTTCTTGAGCAGCCAAGGCACAGTATACACAACCCTCTACTTCAAGAACCTTTTATTCGACAGGCACATACTTTAAGAAATGAAAAAGGAAAACAAAAGAGGGGCTTCTAAACCTGCCAGGCCAAACAAACAAACAAAAACAAAAAACAAAAAAAAAACGAACAAAGAAAACTTTGGAAACCCCAAAATGCCTCTGCCTGTCCCTTCCCACTCTGCAAGCCTGAACTGACTGACTGTGAGATGGCCACTGAGGGGGATCAAGTGGTGAGGGGCCACACTCCTTCCCCACAGCATCCCATGGCCCCTTATCACCTGCCTACAGGACTGAGCAGGGCCCTTGCTTGTTTATGAACTGTGGCAAGAGGTGAAAAAAACCATTTCAAGAAATAACTTCCTGACAGGCTGACAGCTGACATTCTTAACTGAACACAGGATGTGCTGAGAAGTTATCAGGCCTGGGTTTGCTCTCACTGACAGATGACAAAGCCAAAAAAAAAAAGAAAAAAAGAAAAAAAGAAAAAAGAAAAAGAAAAGAATTAACAGGGGTGGAAGAAGCCAAAGCCAACTGTAGCCACACGTCTCATAAATCATGACTTTTATTGAATGTTTCACCACATAATAACAGCAGTCAAATTGAATAAAGACGCCCTTCGGTTAAGTTCCAGGGGAGACTGTATACCCCTCCAGATGGGCCCAGGGTGTATGGAGGGAAAAAAAAACCCCAGAACTTTAAGGAACGAAGGCTTTGGAGAAAGCAGATTCAAAGGTGGAGACAGAGAGCGGGCTCTGTACATGACTTATAAAACGTGGGCACCCGGAAGCCAGGGGCAGCGGGATAAAGTGAGAATAAAGACTCAGTCCAGGGCATGCCGGACGAGCTGATGGAGTATCCACTTCTGATGGGTCTGTAGAGCATCTGTAAGAAAGGCAAAAGCCATGACAGGGCCCATGTCTGTGGCTGACCCAACTGGAGGACTGTCAAATCACAGGGACGAGTCAGTAGTTCACCGTGGTGGTGCCTGGCACACGAGTAAGCCGGATCATTCGCTCACTTAAGGATATGAGAGGGGTGCAGCCAGTCCTCATGGGAGACTGGTTTACTCTGGAACCTTCTCTCCCAACACCCACACTCAAAGCCTGGCATGCCAGCATCCCTAAACTTGGAAAACTAAGCAAGAAATAGAGTGATTAAGACAAATTCCCAAAATGTCTCCTTCAGTGAGGTAGGATGAGGAGTCCTAAGTTTGGTGAGGTTTTTACCTTCCTCCTCCATGCCTCCGCCACGCCCCTGGAGGGCATGCCCTTCACATGTCACTGGTAAAGAACAGAAGAATAAAGGTGTGCCATTTTCTGAACCCATGGAAACGCATTTACGGTCAGATACTCATGATAAAGTAGCTGTGGCCACCAGCTAGGCACACAGCTGCTTGCACAGAAAGCTTTCCACAAGCATTCCCAGGCACTGACTGGGACAGACTTCAGAGCCTCTGTGCTTTCCCCCACCGACAGTAGGGTCCATCTAAGGAGCCAGGCACTGTGAAGCAATGCAACGGAGTGGTGTAACTGGGCAGAAGCTCCTCTAGCGACATACTGTGGAGAACTTGATGCCCTGATCCCAGTCAGAATTAAAGATCATCAGACTACCTGAGTTCAAACTTGGTTTGTTCCTTTCCTCTTCTACCCTAAGTGAAGAACTTCAAGAAAGGTACCCGTGAGTAAAGATGGCCTTCCTTCCATCCCCTGGGTCCAGGGAGTGAGGCAGAGTGGGCTAGCATTCAAATGGAGTCAGCTACCACCACGCCGAGGCGCAAAGCATAACGGCTTGAATATGGAAAGCAATTGGGATGCCCCATTTTCCAAAAGATTGAGATACTATTTCCAGTTGTGCCAGCTGTTTGCTTGGACCAGAAAGCTCCTTGAGGGGGTTGGGGGGAAAAATAACCACTGAATCAAACATTTAAGGAGAACTGAAAACCTCAACCTCAAAAACAAAAAACAAACAAACAACAACAACAACAACAAAAAAAAACCAGTGACACCAGCTTCAGATGTAGATCAGGAGAGGGTAAGATCTCATAGGCCTGTTCTGAATGTCTGTGCCTGTCCTTCTCAGGGACTCTCTGTGGGCAGAAAGGATCTAAGTGATGGCAGCCAGAACAGTCTCTGGTGTGGTGTGGTAGTATACGGTACTATGTGTTGTATGTATGGTATAGTGGCATATTGTGCTCTGTGCTATTGGGTTGTATGGTATGCTATGGTATTGGATGGCATGATGCATGGTGGCTGTATTTTACAGCACGTGTTTTTTTATATTATGGTGTGCTGTCTTGTGGCATTGTGTGATACTGTGATATTGTGTGACATGTAGTATAGTGTAATGTGGTACTTTGTGTTGTACATTTTTAGGTAGGATGTGTTGTAACGCATGATCTTGTGGTGTATCGTAGGATATGGTAGTGCAGTATGTGGTGTTTTGTGGTACTGTGTAGTGTTGTGCATCATTTTGTATTTGTGTGGTATCTTGTGCTTGTGGCGTGTGGACTGTGTGGTATTTTGTGTGGTATCTTGTGCTTGTGGCGTGTGGACTGTGTGGTATTTTATAGTATTGTGTTATAGCATATCATATGGTACTGTGTTGTGAAAGACGCTACCACATGGGTTTCGTATTTACTGAGCTGAATGAATCAATAATAAACCCTTACTGAAAAGCAAATTGAAATAGACAGGCTTGGCCTGGATTGGGGAGCAATGAACTGGATCAGACCCAGGCTGGACTCACAGCTTGGCTTGACCAAGTTGTTCCAGTTGCTCCGACCTGAGCAAGACACTTGACCTCTGTGAGCCTCAATTTCCTCATCTATGAAATGGGGTAGCATTCTCAGGGCATACAGTAGTTTCGCACCACAGATCCAATCAGATCGTGTAAATGCTTTGCAAACCTTCAAAGACAGCGTCACTGATCAGTTCCATAAACCTGCTACGTGAATCATTCAGCGCTTGGCCCAACACATGATTTTTCCATCTCAATCAACCCCTAACAGGGCTGGAGGGGAAGACGGACAGAAGTAACTCTAATACCATGCTGGCCTCAATAACTGATCATCTAAAGAGAGAAATCTTCTCTGGGGAGGAAGAGGGAATTCAAGTATCATGTAATTAAAGCAAGCAGGTGCGCTCAAATGTACAGACAGGACAGGCTGACTCAGGCAGCTGCTCCTGGTTAGTCAGAGCCAACACAATCAGCAAAGAGAACCAATGGAGATAGGTGTCTTCCAGGTGCAGGACCACACACATAAGAGGAAGAGGGGAACTGGGAGCACAGCACCCCATTTCTAGCCTTCTCTTCTGTTTACCCCACATCCCTCCCTCTTCCCACCGTGCCACTGCATCTTAGAATCCCCCAACAACATCCACTCTGAGCGGCCTGGATGCCCTGATTCTTGCTGGGTCTCTTCTCTCGCTGTGATAAAACACCATGGCCAAAAACAATGTGGGGGAGGGAACGGTTTATATCAGCTTACTGTTCATAATCCCTCATGGACAGAAGTCGCACAGTAACCTGAAGGAAGGAACTGAAGTGGGAGCCATGGAGGGCCTGCTGACTGGTTTGCTCAGTTACCTTTCAAATTGCAACGAAGACCACCTGTGGCTAGAGGTGGCACTTCCCACAGTGGACTGTACCCTTGGCACATCAATCATTAGTCAAGAAAATACCCTACATCTTGATTAAAGGGAATATGATGGAAGTATTTTCTCAACCAAGTTCTCTTCCCAGATGACTCTAGCTTGTCTCAAGTTGATAAAAAATAAAATTAAAATAAAATAAAATAGGAAAACAGAGGGGGAAAAAAGTACCAGAACACTGGGCATGCCCTCAACCTCCTTTCTAAGTCAGTTACTAAATTCCTAACTATGTGATAATGTTTCCTCACCATATTTTCCTCATCTTCAACTGATCCAAGAAGCTCTGCCTGATTAATGGCTCTGCTCCCCACCCCTTGAACCTCTGGCCTCCACAACCACTGGGAAGTCCGAGTCATCTGGAACCCACCCAATCCTGTATTCTGTCACTATTTCAACATGCTTAGAGACGATCTGGCGGCAGAGCCGCACCCACAGGACTAGAAAGGGCAAACTATTCTGGAGGCAACAGGGCACTTCCAAGGCTTTCTAAGGCTTTCTCTACCGTCCTTGCTGTATAGCCAGGCCTGGCCAATCATTTCACAATGACATTGTCACTTGCAAAGTTCATGCTTGAGAACCTTGCAAATGAGTTAACCTTAATCTTCCAAGGGAAAAAAAAATAAATCCGCGTGTTAAGTAAGTTGATGATCTGGTGCTGGGTGCTGCTCATAATTATCCTGGACTACATGCACCTGAGCCCACAGGTTTGACATCCCTGTGACCACAACGAAATGCTTCAGACAGCCTCCTACTGACCTACCTGACCAGAACAAGTCTAGAAGGGTGCTAGTCACCTGCAGCCAAGGACCCAGCCACCATCTCCAAAACTTTGACCTTCTACCTACTTTTCTCTTCCTCCTCCTCCCATAAGCCCTACCTTTAATCGTGTCGGAGGTTTGCAAATAATGCTCTTGGGCCAGCAAGGATACATTAACCCAGTCAAACTTGAACCCCATGTTGTAAGATACCACTCACTAGGCACCCAGTGGCACATAGTCCCATCTGTATAGGAAGTCTCACTTGAGCGGGTAGAGGTCTGGAAACCAACATGATGATCCTATAGTATTCGGGAACTTGTGTCCCAGCTGCCAAAGCTAGCCTAAAGCACATCCCAGATGCCAACAGGTCACAGAATGAATGTTAACCAGATCCCTGGGAGGTCTGGGATAACCACCCTTTGAAAGTTTGGACTTTCAAAAGCAATGTAGACTCTACAGCCCGAACACACACATGACACTGATCTCGGAAGCTAACCAGGCTGGGGCACGGTTAGTAACTGGATAGGAGAAGCAATGTACAATCCTCCCATAATATCAAGGAAATTGACCCAGAAAAAAGTTCAGGGCAAACAAAACCAAAACAAAACACTATACTGAGGAAATTCAGGATAGACGTCCATGGGACTGATGGGAAAGCTTTTTAACTGGGCTGGACCTAGACCTGGGCCTGAACTTGGATTCACCCAGGTCTGAGCTTCTGTTAATTGCTACAGAACAACAGTGGTCACTGCAAACAGCATCTCTTAAAGCAATATAAAGCAGTGCCACCACCCTATAACAAGACACTTCCCATATAACTCTGTCTTCTATATTCTCTAGCTGATTAATTGGGGAGTGTTTTACCTTCTCTGGCCTGTGGACACTGTTTCTGTTGGGGGTGCTCTTCCTCATTTGCTAGTCTATATCATACATGGTTGTAACATAAGAGGCTCATGCCTATTTCTTATTATCTGGTCCCTTACGCTGGTGCTGAGGTGGTGAATTGGTGCCCTTACCCAAGCCATCAGCCTCCCCACAGGCCTTTCTGTTATGCAACATCTGAAAACTGGAGATCACTCTTCAGGATTGCCTGCAGCTTGGTTCGAAAGGGGAAGTGGCGTGCTCTGGGCTTCGTTTCCTCTGGCAGCGGGGTCAGGGAGCTGTTTGGCTATTTCAGTAGCAATATCCTGTGTCGCCACAGAATCTATTCTTCTGTAATGTTTGAAGCAGGGTTGTGGCAGCAATGAAGGAAGGAGTCCTGATTGAGACCGCATGGTAGACTCTGCTCCAGACTCAGCAGCTGTGGCATGCCCTCTCTGACTCAGAAGGACTCCCGGATGCCCGGGGGTGGGGGTTGGGGGGGTGGTAGCTACCTGACGCCCCAGACCTGCTACAGGGCTCTGACCACGCAGCCTAGAGGTTTCTCTACCCCTTCTAATGTTTTCTACAGGTATTTTCCCATTCCCCAACACATTCTTTACTGGCTTAAAACTGGACAGGATCAGGCTTAGCTCTCTGCAACTGAAACCAGACCAAAATACTGCCTCTCTGTTCTTGTGTTTAAAAACAGATCATTATCGTCGTTCAAAAAGACATAAACCAGAGCCTGACATTTCAGTTTTGGTTCTCGCCAGCTGCCCGACCTGGGACAGGCTAGTGCTAATATTTACTGGAGCTCAGCTTTCTCACCTAGAAAATGAAAGAGAGAGACAGGACGAGGTCCTTGGTCCCTAACTCTGCTTAACATTGACTGACCTTAAATCCTGTGTCCTAAATGTACTACTCAGAATTCTGTCTTGGTTTCGTTTTGTTTGTTTTTTGTCTGTTTGTTTGCAATCAGTTAATCAATATGTGCTATATATTCAGAAAAACTGTCCTCATTCTTGAGCAAACAACTGCACACCATGATCTGAGACACGCCCTCACCTGGAACTGAGTGTGGCCTATGTAGAAAGGACCCACAATGGTAAGAATAGGCAGGCAGGGTGAAGTGCTCCTCTAGAAACAGGGAGCAATGCTGGTTTCAGTCCCATTTATATTTTTAACATCAGAAAGTACCTGTTGCTTCTTTGTATAATGAAATAAATAGAGAACAGGTGCGATGTGCTTTTCTGTTTATCTGAACCTACTACAGAAAGGAACTTCAGGAGGACGAAAACATACCGATAAGCACGCTGGGAGTGAATATAGGACAGGGGGTTGTCTTGGGGGATGGGGTGGGGCTCCCCCCTTAGCTCCCCACTCCCCTCTTCCCACACCCATGGGAGAGCTTTCTTAGGACGGTTACACTGTAAATTCTGATTCAGAGGAAAACTATTTCCAGCCAGGAGCTTGGATAAATGTTAACCATGTAAGATACTTAAGCAGGGGGGGTAGGTTAGTGTTCAGAAGATAATGTAGGTCAACACGCCTGAGAGAAGCTCCCAAACACTGGGAAAGGCACAGTGAAACGTCGGGGCCAAGTGGACCATAAGACTCCAAACTGAAAACTCTGCCTTCCTTGCCCTCGGCACAGACAGCAATGTTTATATGAACCAGGAGCTCTGGTTTTTCTCTGGGTTTTTGTTTTCCCCTGGAGCTGGTAATCAAACCTATAGCCTAATGCATGCCAGGCAAGTGTTCTACCATTAACCCTTAATATTTTTAGAAATACTAGTTGATAATTTTTAAAAAGTTAAGTCATGTGCTGGCTAGCTTGAGTTAGTCTGTTTGGTTTGGGTTTTGGGGAACTTGGGTCATCTGGAAAGGAAGAATATTGAGGAAATGTCTCCACAGAACTGGCCTGTGAGCAGGTCTGTAGGACATTTTTTTGATTGATGATTGGGTAGGTGGATGAAGGTCACTGTGCTGGTGGTCTTGGGTCTCAGAAAGGAGGCTGAGCAAGCCACGGAGGGCAAGCAGCCCCCACCAGGAAAGGCCTCTGCATCAGCTCCCACCTCCAGGTCCCTGCCCTGTCTGAGTTCCTGCCCTGACTTCTCTCAGTGATGGACTGTGACCTGGTGAAGTATGAGCTTAAATAAACCCTTTCCAAAACCCTTGGATGTGGTTTTTGCGAGACAGGGTTTCCCTGTATAGTCCTGGCTGTCCTGGAACTAACTCGGTAGACCAGGCTGGCCTCGAACTCCGAAATCCGCCTGCCTCTGCCTCCCGAGTGCTGGGATCACAGGAGTGCGCCACCACGCCCGGCTCCAAGCTGCTTTTTGCCCTGCTGTTTTATCACAGCAATAGAAACCTTAACCAAGCAAAGTTAATATTCCAAATTTCTGTTAAGAGTATAAAATAGTTTCTTTTTCCCTACGGGAACAATAAGATCTAAAAATATATATTCAAAGATATTACATATTATGGGTATTTAGGTTTTTAAAATATCACGTATTAATGGTCATGTAATTATTACCCACTCATTCTACATGTATACACATACATAAAAGCATCTCGAATATATTCGTAGTGACTGGCATGGTGGCTGAGGCAGGAGGATTACTTCAAATTCAAGGCCAGCCTGACCTACTTAGTGAGATCCACAGCAGCCAGGGTAACATAGTGAGACCTGTCTCAAAAACAAATGAACAAATCAGCCATAGTCTTTAACCTCGGCACTTTAGACACATACTATAAAAGGTGACGGGTATGTCAGTATATTGATATGCCAGTGTTACTTGTAAGAAACTGTTAACAAATTAACCATTCAGTAACAGGAGTTGACCCCACCAAGTATAATCAAGTATAATCCTAAATCACTATACTATTTAGACAGTGAGAACTTTGTCTTTAGAAAATGGTGAATGGGGCTGGAGAGATGGCTCAGCGGTTAAGAGCACTGGCTGTTCTTGCAAAGGTTCCGAGTTCAATTCCCAACAACCACATAGTGGGTTCACAACCATCTATAATGGGATCTGATACCTTCTTCTGGTGTGTCTGAAGACAGATATAGTTTCTATAGACAAATTTATAGAAGTTCATAAGTATATAAGTACATCTTATAAGATATAGTGTACTTATATAAGTAAAATAAATCTTTAAAAAAAAGAAAGAAAATGGTGAATGATACACAGAAAGGTCATGATACAGTTAGGAAAGCAAACCAGCAAATGACGTGTGACCATGCATGTATACAAACACATACATTCATTTCTTTTTTTATCTTGAAAAAAAAAAAGAAAAAAGATGCACAAAAGCATTAAGAATGATCGTGTCGTAACAGTAAACAGAGGGACTATGGGTATTTTACTTAATACTGATAGCTTCTCAAAGTTTTCCCCACATTTCTGTAATTGGTAGGAGGGCAGAGGCAGTAATCAATATTCTAAATAAACAAACCGTGGGAGGCTCTCTGCTCTGTCAATGTCGAAGCTGGATTCGAGCATGTTCTCCCCCTCACCGACGGAACTTGCAATGTGACCCCATCCGCCGTGTGAATGGAGCAGACATGACGCACTTAGCGTGTTCGTAGGCAGGAGTGGTGCGTTAAGCTGTCTTTTAATTAATTAATTTGAGTCATGAGCATTTGAAAGTGACTATTTTATGGAGCTGAAATTTACATTTATCTCCCATTTTAAAGCCCATTTAGCAAATTAAGAAAGAAACCGGCAACACTCGGGGAAGTTACTGAGCCTGCCCGTGTGCTTCGGGTATGATAGCATTTCCGCTGAGGAGCGAATAGGGTTGCTCTGCAAGACCTCTAGAACCTAGCAAGCGCTGTGCAAAAGCCTCTGTGAGATACAGTTCTGAGCAGCAGCCTAGCTGCCTGTGACTTGGTCTACCCGGAACAAGGGACTTATTACAAAGCAAGGGGTCCTGAGTCTTTCTGTTGGCTCCTCAAGCCCAGCCAGGTTAGAATCAAAATTTCTAAACCATGCCCAAGGTGCCAACTCTTAACCCACTTATCCAAACAGGTAAAGGAAAGTCTGCTTAAAACCCCTCATGGTGGGCTGGAGAGATAGTTCAGTGATCAAGAGCACTGACTCCTCTTCCAGAGGTCCTGAGTTCAATTCCTAGCAACCACGTGGTAGCTCATAACCATCTGTAATGGGATCTAATGTCCTCTTCTGGTGTGTCTGAAGACAGCTACAGTGTACTCATATATATAAATAATAAGTCTTTTTTTAAAACTGTGTTAGAAGCCCTCATAAACAGGGTGTGGTCACTAAGCCATCACCCAGTATTATATGCGTCTCAAATCAGAGCAGGTGGTCAGGGGTGACTTCTGAGAACCCAGCCCTGGACCTTGGTCTCAGAAGAAAAAAAACAACACACTAAAGAGCAACAGAGACAGGGGCTGGAGCTGGGGCCAGAGCGGAGGCGGGGCTCATCTGGGTATATCACTGCAAGTCCAAAGCATTCACCAGAGCTTTCTCCCACTGGGATGCTGGGATACTAATACCATCCTTCCAACAGGAAAGAAATGTGTGATCCAATTCTTTGCTGGTTCACTCTGGTACGTCTCCACAATTTATCCAAAGTGTGAGGTTTCTGCCTAACATTTAGGATATTTTGATTTAAAATGCAAACAGCAACATTGATAAAGATCATGGCACCGAAGTTGGCCCTCACAGGAAAGGGCACGCTAACTCCCCTTCTGCTAACCCTAGCTCTCACAGCTACCTAAGCCGCGGGCTTGAAATTAACTCATTCAGTTAATAATTCAAAGCCATGGGCTGGACAAGTTTTAACGCATCAATGTTGGTTTACAATTAACCCAGACCGTGGTGTTCTAAAGTGTTTGACTTTTAATTAGTCTATTGATTAATCAGTCTGGTTAACAATTATTTATTTCTGGGGCTCTTTATTCTGTCTTCTATTCTTGTTAAGGGGAGGGGGAGGGTTACCCTGGCTCCTTTCCCTTCTGAACCCCTCCAGATCACAGTCCCATCATTCTCTAGAGACACTGTAGATCGCAGTATCGAGACCAGAAAGGAAGCCTGACACCTGCGTGGCCTGACACAATAAAAGGTATCCCCTTTTTGTTCATCTGTTATCATGGGTATCATATTCTGCTCACAGGAGCACAGTAAATGAAGAAACTCAACAGAACAGCACCCGGCCCAGGCACAGGCTGGGCCCTCTCATCCCTTCCTTCCTGGTTCAGAGCTAATTGACATCTAGTGCAAGCATTGCATCATGTCCCTTTGCAAAGTCAGAAGCAGCTAAGAAGGTGCTACACCCCCACCACCACCCACCCCCGTGGACTATCTCCCAGGGGACAAACCCAAAACAAATTACTCAGTAATGGGAGGGAGGGCCCCTCTCCCTGGCAGATGTACATGTGTCTGTTTGGTAGTTTCTTGCCTGCTCTATTTGTAGGAGTTGCATGGGATCAGAGAGGTCACTCATCCTCTCTCAGGGTCATAGTGCTGTGAAGCATGTAGCTGGTCGGAAGCCACGCTCCCTTTCTCCCCGTGCCTGAGGAGGAACCACAGTTAACCATGAGGCCGGTGACGCCTGTGGTCATTCTGGTATATCCAAGATGGTAGCCTCCCTCAATGGTCACCAAAATTAACCCAAAGCACCATCACTAACAGGGGGTGTGGGTGGGGGTGTCAAAGTAGAGCCTACCTAGGACAAGTTTTCTCAGCATTTAGCAAAATGTCACCAAATGACCAGGAAGCAGCCCAAGATGGAAAGCCTTGGTAGAGATTTCCTCTGGAAAAATTCCACTGTATATCCATGAAAAAATGACTACATCCTAGAATTATTATGGAAACAACAACAACAAAAATCTTTACAGATCCCATGCAAGGCTGTCATGGATAACCAAGGGTCCTGGACCAGAAAACAACTCTTCTGGAAGACTCATTTATAGAACAACTTGGTGCTGCAGGAGCCTCCTGAGGTTATACATGCCATGTCTCTGAGCCCCTGGGACCTGAGTGAATTGCTTTCTCCCTCTTTAAATTCTAAAGACCTAGAGTCCTACAGAAGCCAGTGTGGATGCCCGTTGTTGGATAGTTGTACCCACTGCTGCTGGCACCAACCCCAGAGCTGTGCAGGTCTACAGGGTGCCACACAGTTGGCGGATGTGCAGGGACCTGTGTGCCCAGGCCACGCCGTAGAACTGCATCCTTCAAGAAAGCTTCAGATAACAGCAGCTGGGGATGAGCCGGTGGCCACGTGTGTGCAAGGCTTCTCCCTGGTGCCTTTCAGGTTGGGATTTGGCATCTTCTGGTAGCTACCCACAGATCCCCTTAACAAGCCCCAGGGGGAGGGGCACTAGGAGTCACACGGTCCCTAGTCTACAGGAATAGCCTCGGGCAGCAGCAGGAAGGGCTGTTCCAGTCCAGGAAGCTGTGTCCTTTCTGAAGACCCAGGCTCGTCACAGAATCCAGGCCAGGATGGGAACCTCAGAGTTCACTTGAAATACCCTGGGAAAACGCGCCCCCAAACTACATCCGTACTCCGCTTCCATCCAACACAGCCTTCGAGTAATCCCCACCACCTGCCAGTTTCTCATTTTCTCTCTTGCAACAACTTAAAATTTAAAAGAAAAAAAAATGTAATCACAATTCAGGAAAACACACCCACGCATCTTGCTCACTAAGCGTGAAAGCCACGCCCTCACTCTGCTCAGCCTCCGCTCCACTTCTAAGAGTGGAGGGGAGAGAAATGTCATTTTACACCAAAATGCTACCTCCCTCTCAACCTGGAGGCCCCACCTGCCGGCATGTTTGCAAGGCTAATTCCAATCTTACTATTTGAATACACTTGCAAGCTGGGAAAACAAGCCAATAGTTCAGAGGATGCAAGGCAAACTCCATCTGACAGCCCCAGCCCCGATGGCTGCCAAGACTGATTGACTGGCTGGTTATATTTAGAGGTGGAGGAGGAGGGGACATCAAACAGTGTTGGGCCTCCAAACTCAAGAACGCTGTGTTGAGGACGACAGACTAGCAAATAAACAGCCGACAGCCATTCGGTTACATCATCTGGCATCCGCAAGGCACGGCTCGCCTCCATAAACTACAGGGAATTTCAAAAGCCACCCACACCACTGCAAAAAAGAAACAACAGGCAATTAGACCAGGTTCTGTCACCGCATCCTCACAATTCCTCTTTGGCAATAAGTAAACAAATAAATATGATCTGATCCTTGGTTCTCCATCACCTCTGTATGCCTGCTCTAAGTCAACATGATACAGAGAAAAGAAAGAGCAAGCCAAGGTTCTATGGTACAAAGAAAAGCTTCTATTTTAAACTTAACCCTACCAAGATATGCTAACACAGTTCCTTAATCTCATCCCCCCCAGAGGCTAAGGCAGGAGGGTCATGAGTTCAAAGCCAGCCTGGAATAAACATAGAGACTTTGTCTCAGAATAATAATAATAATTATTGTTGTTGTTGTTGTTATTATTATTAATTAGGGCAGGGAGGAGAACTTAGTAAAGTTCTTACTTGCCTTACAAGCACAAGAATTCTATCCTCAGAACCCGTGGGGTTTTTTTTTTTTTTTTTTAGCTTTTTGTCTTATTTATTTACTTTTCTTTTTTAAAGCTAGGAGTGACGGCTCATGATTATAATCTCAGAATTAGAAGGCAGAGATGGGTGGATCCCTGGAGCTCACTCTGGCTAGTTCCAAACAGTAAATGACACTGCCTTAATAAAAAAGTGGAGAGTGTCTAAGCAAACACACCCCCTGATTCCACACACATACAAACACCCAGGCACATACACGTATGTGCACAAACAGCTGGTGCACATACATGATCCCATTAAAGGGTGGTGAGGGACGGAGAGGAGTCCATCCCATAAGGATAGACAGACTCCAGCACAGAAATGGAAGCCATCAGAACCACAGCCCTGACTCCAAGGTCAGTCAGGAGAGTATCCATCAGAGAGAGGGTCTGTTCACTCAGTCAACATCTGTTGACTCAGTCTCCATCTGCACACACTGCAGAGGAGACTATGATATGGCTGGGGCACAGTTCAGTAGCAGAGGCCTAGTCTTGTGTGTGCAGAACCCTGGGTTTTATCTTCAACATCAGGGAAGAAAAAAGATTCTGACACATACAGAGGAATGAAACAGAAAAACAAGCGAGTATACGAAGCTCCCAACATCACCAGATGCGCAGGAAGTGCTCCAGAGAATGAATCTGCTACACTGGCATTGCAGGTTTCTCCCCATGCCCTGCCTTTGACTCTCCTAGACTATGAGGCTGCCAGCAGGTGCTGCTGTCCCAGAGAGGCTCCTCTGCATTCCTGCTAAGGTATGCCTGCTTGTTGATCTCACAGATGCCCCTGGGCCTGGCTCTGAGACCACCCCACAGTCCTCTAGAACAGCAGTTCTCAACCCCTGGGTCACAACACCTTTGGAGGTTAAGTAACTCTTTCATCTAAGACCATTAGAAAACACTACAGTTCATAACAGTAGCAAAACTACTGACATAGCAACAAAAATAATTTTATGGGGGGGGGGGGTCCACCAGAACATTAAAAGATTGCAGCAATAGGAAGGTTGAGAGCCACTGCTCTAGAGTATCTGTGCCAAGAGGTACCACCCAGGTACATACCCGTGGCATCCGTGATATTTGTCCCTATAGTCCCGGTACTCCATGTGACATCCCCTATCCCTCTCCAAGGTCCCCTAAGCATCCCAAGAGCACAGTAAGTGCCCACGGACACGAGCTGCGATGAACCAATACCCACAGCTCTGTGTGCCTAAGGGTCTCTTCTGTGCCTCCAGGAGCACGGAGTTCACAGAATATGCTCCAAGGGAACTCTCCAGAACCACATGACTCAGTTTCCCTATCTGCTGACCTTCAAGGGTATGTTTATGTGTCCTTGAGTCTCAACAGAGGATTGGTATCTCAGAACATAACCGGATCTTTGCAAACAGCAAATGTTTTCTCTTAAAATGAAAAAGTCAGTTCTCTGGATATCAACTGCTGACAGACAGGAAGTGCTACAAGGCCTGAAACCAGACGGGCTCTGGGCTGGGTTTTTTGTAAACTGTTTTTGTTTTAATAAACTGAGGGCTTTTGTTTTGTACCCTACCCTCCTCCCCTAAAGAAAAAAAAAAATCTAGTGCTCCAATGGATAAAAGCCAGTGATGCTAAAAAAAGAACGGGGTTGGGGAGGGAAGTGGAGATGACAATGGAAGAGGTGACAGAGAAGGAGTTGTGGAAAATAAATGGCCCAGGCAGATCTGAGCAGCAGATCCAGGTTAACAGTGCAGAAAGGACATGCAGGACCCAAGTGTCCCCACTGTTCTGTTGTCAGGACACGACTGCCACAAGTGGGGGTTTAAAGGATGAGGGGGGGGTCACTCATACTCAACTCCAAGGACCCAGCAGATGCTGCCCTTCTAGGGACCAACAAGAGGAACCTCGAGGTTTCATTTATTTGGTTTTTTTCCTTGAAGGCCTGGAGGATAGAGAGGGGAAAGAGGCTTCATCGACGTGGTGGTCAGCACACGGGTGGGAAAACTGGGCTTAAATGCACAGCCATTAGAGAAGTCTAACTTTAATTTATCAATTAGGCACCATCTGTGGATTGTGCTCCTTGGAATAACTGTTGAATCTGACAATGCACTGCGGCTTTACAAAGTTTCTGCTGTCCTTGATGCTGTTTAATTAAATTTCTGCACTTAACTCTGATTGCACGGCAAGCCTGATGCCTTCCCCAGATTGAGTTCCTCTGCCACCTGCTGTGCTGGAGCCAAGCAAGTTTCCAGAGCAGGGTGAAATATGTAGTTTCTTTTATTTATTTATTTTTTTTATTTTTATTTTTTTTAGATCTTGTCTTTTCACAACCTTCACCCGAAGGGTGGGCATTGTCTCCCCACTCCGTCAGCCCAACCTTAGCCCTACCTGTACCACCTACGTGAGCTCTTTCAGGTCTTTTTTCATGTCTCACTGAATTAACAAAATACAGTCTTAGTTACCAAATGCAGGGAGAGGTGACTTAAATCGAAGTCAGTAAGTGAGCACGTAAACCAACAGAGAAGGCAAGCTCAGGTGGCAGCTGCTCTTGACCCTGGAAAGGGGACCGCGGATCCGCACGGGGTGGAGCTTCCAGGCCCCGCCCATGGGGCAGGGGCAGGGGCAGGCTTTAGGTGCAGCCTTAGGAAGACAGGGATCCCACCACCTACGCAGGACTCTCCAGTAGCCTTTGCTTATTATGTTTTTGGTGACTAAATTATATAGCAGTGAATCGCACCCTCACTTCCTGCTGTCTCCACAGACCCAAGTTTCCTTTAGAAATCTGACAGGAGGGAGACCTGTGACTGTTCCTTGCACTTAACACAGTCTGCAGGATTCTTTTGGATGGTTCAATAATACTCCATCCTATAGGTTTGGTTTATTTATTCATTGATGGATGGATATTACCTGTGACTACTACAAGCAATGCTGTAATGACCACTGATGTTCAGACACCCTATTCAAGTTCCCGCATTCTTCATACGGTGTGTATGTGTGACCATGTAGCACATACATGCCATATAATATTTCTGTGTCCAATTACTGAGAAAACACCGTGGCTGCACCATTGATATTCCCACCAACATCAGGATGCATTCCGACAGCTTTGCTCTTTTTTATTTTTCAGTTCTCTGGGATTTATTTTGTTTTATATGCATTAGGGGTTTTTTGTCTGCATGTATGTAAATGCATCACATGTGCGCCCAGTGCCCATGGAGGGCAAAAGAGAGTTTAAGATTAAGATTCTCCAAAACTGGAGTTACACGTGTTTATGAGCCACCATGTGGGTGCTGAGAACTGAACCTTGGTCTTCTGCAGAAATAGCCAGGGCCGTTTACTGCTGAGCCACCTCTTTCTTTAAGATAGAATCCCTTGCATCCCAGCCTAGCCTCAAACTCACTATGTAGTGAAAAGTGACCTTGAACGTGTGATCCTCCCATCTCTACCTCCTGAGTTCTGAGATCACAGGCACGAGCCCCTATATCTAGTTTATGTCTTGCTGGGATTGGGATCTGGGACTTTGTGCCTCCTAGGCAAGCACCACCTTGAGTACTGAGCTCTACCTCCAGACCTTTTTGTAGGAGGAAGGGACAAGGCCTTTATTTTATGTCGAGGATCACAGCCAGAACCTCGGTCACCCAAGTGCTATACCGGCCTACATCCTAAGCCCGGCAGCTCTCACTAGTTAAACAGAAACTTTCCAATTATAATCGATAATCTTGAGCTGAGCACGGCCATTCCCAGGGTCATTTTGAACAAATATTCTATGAATGGCACTGTATGAAGACAAATACTTTAGTGCAAGCTGTAGCGTATAAAGAGAGAAGAGGAGGAGGAGGGGGAGGAGGAGGAGGAGGAGGAGGAGGGGGTGATGGGCCAGACCCTGCGAACATGCATGAAAAATAAACTTGGCACTATCCCGCCCCCTATAACCACAGGGCTCCTGCAAGTTAAAACCTCAACTTCAAAAGATTTATGGACTAAAACTTCAGAACTATAAAATAAAACGTGCAGGAAAGGCAGTTGCAAGAGTCAATGGATCATTGCAACAACCAGTTAAGGAGCCAGAAACCCACAGGGCAAACACAATCGGGTCCGATACTCATTTCCTCGGTGGGCCAAGCAGCCAGAGACCCCCGATTCACCCCTCCACTTCCCAGACATGGGGCTCAGGGAGCTTTCATCCTAAGAACACCCTAAGATCCTCATTTGGAGAATGAAGTCTTTTGCTCCTCAAAACACAAGCAACACCACAACCCTTCAACCTGTCCCCATCCCAGAACAAACTTAAAGAGAAATGGAGCTGGCTTGAGCTGGCTGTTTCCTTTGCTCCCAGAGTTCTCAGCTCCCCTGGGATACAGGTGACGCCATAGGCCACACCCCAGATCCAGCCCAGGTACAGGTTATAAGGCTTGCTAACTCCCAAAAGCCAACACCAGAGCCTCAGGGGCACACACCCTTCCAGGGGCTAATTATCCTGACATCTGAGCCGTACTGTGGCTAACTTATAAAGTTCTCCTTTTGCAGGCAGATTTCTGAGTTCGAGGACAGCCTGGTCTATAGAGTGACTTCCAGGACAGCCAGGGCTATACAGAGAAACCCTGTCTTGGAAAAAGAAAAAAAAGAAAGAAAGAAAATGAAATCCATTGTTCTAACTTTGTAAAGCTGACCACATGCATTGAAAAACTGATCCAGGATCTCCTGGGATTTTACATTAAACCATGTGTTTGAATTTGGGGATTCAGCTAGGGGTGAATACAACTCATAGGTAAAGCACTTATCATGCCTGAAGCTCCGCTTCAATCTCTAGTGTAGGGGTGGGGGTGGGGGAGAAGCACTCTTAAATTGCAGGTCCAGAATGTATAGCGACTATCCTTGACACACTCCATTTGGTTAGATGATACCACAGACCTCCCTCACTCTGAGTTAATATTCCACTTGCTAAAGTCTGTAGCAAATTTTTCTGGACAAGTTCAAACCATCAGAATGATGAAGCTTGGACCCACGTGGCAGCTCCGTACCAGGTGATTAGCCTCTGCTGAATGAGTGTGCAGCCGGATGGGGGTGCAAGGGGCTGACTGCCACCAAACGAAGAAAAGACAAGATGCTTGCCTAGGCCTCTGGTTCTGACTTAAATTAACTTTTAATATCGAACAAAATGTTGTATTCACTTTTCCCAGTCTCTAAAATCTTCCTTCTGTGGAAGTAATAAGGTATTTTTAAATTTTAATAAGCCTAGGAAACGAGAGAGAAATCACTCCAGGAGCCCTGACGCCAGACCTGACACAGCCAGCAACAACATGCTTCTCAGTGGTACCAGTGATACTGTGGCGCTGGAGGCATCCAAGGACATGGAGCTCAGTACCCCTGACCAGAAAGCAGAAGCAGGATCCCCTTCTCCTGCCAGCCCCCGACTCCACCTTCAGCTGGGGCCTGGCAACTGTTCCCCGGGAGCCCAGCCCAGGCAGCAAGTGGCCCCTGGACACTGCCAGGAAAGTGCTCCCAACCAGGGCCTGGTGGCACAGGCCTGCTCTGCCAACTACTCAGAAGGCTGTGGCGGAAGAATCAGTAAGTTCAAGGTCACCCTGACTGTTCAAAGGAAATCTAGGCAACTTAGTGAGGCCCTGTCTCAAAACACAAAAACAAAAACAAAAAACCAGGGCTGGAGAGATGGCTCAACAGATAAGAGCACTGACTGCTCTTGCAGAGGTCCTGGGATCAATTCCCAGCAACCACATGGTGGCTCACAACCATCTGTAATGGGATCTGATGTTTTGGTGTGTCCATGGTGGATCCATGTTTTGGTGTGTCTGAAAACAGAGACACACATACATATGTACTCAAATACATAAATCAAATAAATAAATCTTTTATTAAAAAAAAAGCCCACTAAAACAATGACTGGAAACATAAGTTTGGTGGTAGAATGTTTGTCTGTCACATGTTAAGCCTTGGGTCCAATCACAAAAAAAACAGCAACAATAGTAACAAAAATCTCTTCTCATGATCTAAGGTTCCTGAGAGAAGGAAAGGGCAAAGATATGAAAGAGAAATGGTTTCAAACTTTGCACCCACAATCCTCAGCAAAGCTAGACTGAGTACAAAGTCCACTATATGGAAACGGAGTTGAGTATGGCTGCCACGTGACAAACCCTGGACCCTAAAACATGGGTCTCTGGGAAACATGAGCCTCTCCAAGGGTCTGCGTCCAGCTTTTGAAGGTCCCAGCGCCCTCACCCATGTCTCAAGCCACCATATCCCTACCAAGCTCAAAGGCAAAGAGCCTGCTGGGAAGGTGCCCACGGCACTTCTCTGGTGCTGAACCAGGGGGGACAGTGTGCCACTGTCTACGTGGCACAGTGAAAGGCCAGGTTCTCACACGTCCCCCACTGCCAGGTCACAAAGGAACAGGTGGCTGGAGGTTTAACTGAGGCAGAACGCTCACGGGTGGCAGGGGCGGGGCAGCCCTTTCCTCACCACAGAAGAGAGAGCGAGCCAGCTGCATAGGAAAGAAAGTGGGCTCAGCTCAAGCCACAGAGGGAACTTCCGGAGACAGGAAGTAGGAGAAAGCCCTCTATGTCACCTGGATGCCTGTCACCAGGAGACCATAATACTGCAAAGCAGATGCAATCTCCCCAGACAAGACTGGGAACACAACTGTCAGACAAAACTACCAATAACTACCTTGGATGGCACACTTCAGGACCATGGGGTCTACTTAAAAATAGATAAGCTAAGGCTCGGACAGGCATGTCCCTGCTCAGTGTCCCAGATGCGGGAGCAGGGCTTGGAAGCCTCATCTCTCTGCTTTCAAGGGTTTCTCCACTCCCTGACTCCAAGCAGTGGGACCCAATGCGTCCATGGAACTGTAAAGGGTAGAGAATATGCAAGGCTCCTTCTCCAGGAATGTCTAGAAAATGAAGGGTGAAACCCCTGGGACAACCTGTCACTCACCAGCAAAACTGCCTGCATTTTGATACCCGCTTTGAGATGCTCTCTCCGAAAACCAATCTTAAAATATCAAGAGCATCATCGAAGTACACCAGCGAGGGACAGTCCCTGATTTTACCTACATCTTCCCCTTAAGAAGTATTTACATGTTGGTATGTATGACACCTTAGGTATCACCCCTTTTCAACTGTTAGAAGCGACGTGAAAATCACCCCTCCTTTATCCGAGCTACAATCATTTCCCACAAACCCAACTTCTGGTCTTCACAACAAACATCCTTTAACTTCTCCAGGCCAGTCGCCACGATCCTCTCTACCCTGGAATGATAAGGATCCCACATTTCAGGTTCACCCCCCTACTCCAATCTCATTTCCCCCGAACTCAGATGACGACGTCCTAGCATGTCCACGTGTCCGTTGGTCCTTATGGTCCTAACGTCAAAGACACAGCTTAGCTTCAGCTGCAAATCTGGACTCCTAAATGTGATCCCCAGGCAACCTTGAACCTTAAAATAAAGCTATAGTCTCCAGAAAAGCTATAGGCCACAGGCTACTGTAAATGACCAGAACCAGCCTAGAGAAAAACACCAGAAAAAGTTTTTCTGGTTTTGTGGCTATCAAAAAAAAAAAAAAGTTACCTATAAAACAAAAACAGAGAAAACAAGTTTTCCTTCTCCTCCCTTTGCCCTCAATTTTTCTGGTTTATCTGCTTTCTTCAGAGCTGAACAGTTATCACAGTCTGTAGCTGGGAATCAGGTGGTATCTTCTTGGGGGGGGGGGGTGTTCACTGGAGAAACACACAGAACCCCCTCAACAGCATGACTGCAGTCCTCCAAACAGCAGTCTTTATAAGATGTTCCAGCACACTGACCACTCAGGATAGAGGCGGGAAAGCAGGGGTGTGACCTATTGGCTCACAAGAGATCAGATGGGTGGCCAGAGGTCCTGGCCGCCTTATCAAGTCCGTGTCAGGGGTGAGGCGAACACACACTTGGCAGAGGGCAATGGCTCATCCAGTGAAAAAGCAGATTATTTCTGAATCTTGAACTGTGAGCCATCCTCCCGGAGCACATTCATTTCATATTTACTGATGGAATCTCCATCAGTGATAACACAGCCCTTTCACTGGAGAAACACAGAAAACCCCCTCAACTAAAAATTAAGTCCAGCAGGTTGTGATTTCACACTTAAGTGAACAGGATGTGGCCACAAAGGCCTGGGAAGGGAGCCGGTGGCGCGACGGCCCTGGCGTCATTGTTAATAAGCAAGCGGAAGTGGTCCATGCAGCATATTCCTTGTCCTGGCAAGTACGGGGACCGGACTATGTAAGCAGAACCCAGTGGGGCCTCAAGAGCACAAGGGTCCAGGGTGGATCTGAAGGCCTCCATCTTCCTGCTAGGACGTGATGGGAATGGCTGTATGCAGCTCTGAGAACTATAGTCCTTCATCTCCCGGCCACTGCCCACCTAACACTGCTTTCCCCAAAAGTAGCTGAGCCTGGCTGCTGGGGGAGGGGGTGGGATGTGTTGGGGAAAATTCTAAGGCTTAAGTTTTCTAGGTGCTGTCACTGAGAACAGAAATCCCCAAGAGCAGATAGTAGCTGTAGCCACCACGAACTGCAGCTCTTAGCTGTCCAGAGAGAGCCTAGTCCTCCGCTCAAGAGAAGGGCTGCCTTTGTGGCGATAAACAAGCCTGTTCTCTAGGAGAACAGGGGCCAGGCCGGCTTTGTTTCTCGGGAAGGCCTGAATCATTAGGGAGAAAGCAAAGCTAAGCAAGCTAGCTAAGAACAATTCAGCCTGCAGAATTGGGGAAGGGTCCCCTGAAAGGGCCAGGGCAGCTGGCAGGGCGGTAATGCCTGCATCTCAACCCGTCCCAAATAACCACACCAATTTGCACACGAATAAGCGCACACAAAACCCAAGCGAGGGCATTCAAAACCAAAAGGGGCGACTAATCACCTGTTTTAATTTTTTTCCCTCTCCTTAAATTAGCTGCAACTAAGAGTTTTCAAACTATCAAATACAATACACAGCTTAGCATTTTCATACACCTGTAAAACCACTAAGAAAAAAAAAACCCATTACAAAAGACGCCAACTTAGAAAGAAGCAGTTCAAATACAGTTCTTATCAAATAGGAACAATGGAAAATGATTTAGGCAGAGAACATCAGTCACTGGAAATTAACATTTGAAAAAAATTTTTTACATAAAAACCATCTGGGTATTGAGATGGTACACTCCACTAAACCTCGAGCATAATTGAAGAACCAGGAAGGAAGGCGGTCTGTGGTAATGCTGGAAGTGTTGTGTGTTTCCTATGCCATCTTTTAATTTCTCCCTTTTGAGTCTTACTTAAATCTTATCAATATAGAACGCGTTGTCCTTTCCTCCCTGCAAATCTAAAATACTGCCGATGTCACATTGCTCAGAGCATCACTGGCCAAAAAAAAACAAAAGACAACTTAATCTGGAGTGGGTCTCCAAGCCAGCATCCTCACCAAAGGACTTCTCCCCAAGATCCAATCGGGATGTAAGAGCATAATAAGAGAAGACAAATATGCCCTGAAAGAAGTTAGCCAAAGAAGCCAGAAATGGGATGTGCACAGAGAGAAGGTTCAAAACAAAATGTACCATTAACTGGATCCTAGCCACTCTTCCAGTGCAGTGCCTTAAAGACAGCCCAATAAGCAGCTGTCTGTCACCCAAATGGCACTCTGCATCTTCCAGCGTGCCCAGTGACTATGTCGTCCATACAATTCAGTGACCTCAGAGAAGGAAGCTAAATCTCAGAAAGGTCAAGTGGCATTTCCAGGACCAAGGAACAGTTACTAAGAAGCTGAACCCATCCAGCCACTGTTCCCAAATGAGCAGAACAGGTAGCATGGGCCAGGTCTCAGAGCAAAAGAATCATGTGTCCCGCACAACAGTCACCAGGATCAGCGTGTGACTTGTCCTTCACTGGGGCTCTGTTGAGGGTAAAGACACAGGCGTCACCAGTGCATTGGCATGCTTCTCCAAGTAGCAGAACCCAGCTAGAGAAGGAAGAGGAAAAGGTTAGGTGATCCAAAGAGAAAGACACTAGCCGCACATGGTCCAGGTCTCAAGAGGCTATTAATGAAGACTGGTCTAGGGGTGGGTCTGGGATCTACAGGACAAGGTAGGACCAATCAGTAAACTTCCCCTGAAAGAGTATGCAAATGTGAAAGACAGAAAGCCAACAGAAAAGTTCCCGGGAAAATATGCAAATTGAGAAAGCAGGGCCAATCACTGAACTTCCTTGCAACTGGTTATGTTAAAGCAGCAAGACAGTTGTACTGCAGTTGGAGTTCCCAGGCCACTATACGAACTCAGGATCCTAGTGGCCATCTTCCCTAGCTCATGGAAAACATTAGTATATGAAAAGTATATGTCTTCATTATTTGTAATCCCACTGCTAAGCTAACAAGAACTTGAGGGAGCTGCTCGCACTGCATCCAGTCCAAAACAAAAACAAAAACAAAACAAAAACAGGGAGTAAAGAAGGCCTATGGCCAGTTTCCAGCTTACTTTCTCCATCCTGGAATGGAAGCCAGGGGATGGTGCCACCCACAGTGGGAAGGTCTACCCACCTAACTGATTTAAGAAAACCCCCTAGGGGCGTGCCCAGGAGCCCTTCTCCCAGGCCTTTCTAGATCACCTCACATGAACAATTAAGAATAACCTTGGCAGTGGGAAGCAGGCCAGCCTACAGAGAGGAGAGGGATGAGGAGGAGCAGAGAGCCGTGGTGGGGGCAACACTGAAGCCCCTGAAACCTTGACATAAAACCAGAGAGAGCTTTGCAAGTCACCATTACAGAGACCACCACAGTGGCCCCCTTGCTCCTTGAGCTTCTCTCCACACTGACCCATTTGAAACCAAGGAGATCTCGACTTACGTCCAACCCAGAAAACAATCATAACATTGACCACAGGCTCCACAGTTTCCAGAATCTCCGTTTTGTGGCCCCATGAAAACCACTTCCACTTTTACCTTCTAGAGTCTTCTATCGGCCCAGCAACTGGAGCAATCTTCTCCCACAGTATTATATCATTCTCTGGTCCCAAGCTTTCAGAGCTGTGTCCCTATCACTCTGTCTCTGAGCCCTCTGGACCATATCCCCATCTCTAGCTCATTCTCTGTGAGCCTCTAAGTTCCCACACCTGGCCCCTGCCTCCCACTTTAGCTCATCTCCTACCCATCCCCCACCAAATCCTCTCAGGTCTTCCCACTCTGCCTTCCTGCTAGTCTTCTTCACAGGCCGGCTCCTTCCTGAAAATACCCATTGGCTTGCTGCACCCAAAGTTCCAGTGGTGTGTTCTGTCTCTTAATTCCTAAGTCTATCCAAATGCTATCCTGGGCCTGATTATTAATGCTACAACGAAATAACTGTGATCCTGTAATTTATAGATAACACTTTATTTGGTTCAAGTTCTCAGAGTTTAGAAGTAGGAAGCATGACCTTTTGTTGCATCTTGGGAGGGCCTTCTGGACACATGACAGAACAGGAGAGGGCATCACATGCTAGCTCTCTTCTCCTCTACTCTTCTCATAAAGCCACTGATGCTGTCTTATGAGGTCCCATCTTTGCAAGTTCAACAAATGACAATTACCTCCCAAGGGCCTCATACATCCAACTGTCATTAATATATGAGTCTGGATTGTACGTTTTGAACACATGAACTTTGGGGAGATACAACCATAGCAACGGCAGAGAACTCCCTAAACATCACATTTCCCACTCGGCAACAGCACTTAGCACTAGCTGGAATCCAATTTCCTATTTACTTATCATCTACTTACTTATCATTTCCCCAACTAGAATGTAATCTGTCCCAGGGCATCTACCTTAACTACCCAGCTCACGTCTGTGTCCCCAGTATATGCCCTCTCTGAAGTGATATATTGAGTAAACAAAATTCCCCTAACTGAGGTGCAGAATGGAATCCTGGGACACTCTACATAAGACCCATTCCAAAGCCAAACACCCTAGAACTTGACCAACAGAATAAGCCACATCTGGGCTGTTCGTCACCAATATGAGCTCTGCAGACTTATAACAGTTCACAGATGATCTTCCCAATGGTTTTGACAGCAGAAAATAATTTCTATGAACTTCAATTTGGCAAAATGCCCCCCCCCACAATAATATCTATTCTCAGGACAACGATGAGTTATTGAAAAAAAAGTATTTTATTATTGTTTTATTTCAAATTTCATCCAAGAAAATTTTGTGTATATTTGTTTTCTCCTGCTGTGGTTATGAACACCTATATAACCACCTCAGGATTGCTTCTCAGCCTGCAAAGAGTAAAATATTGATTATGTGGCCCCTTTATAAAAAGAAAGAGTCTGCTAACCTTTACCACAGACTTACAATTCATCAAATGGGGAAAGAGATATATGGGCTCCAAGCACCATCCAAGACTAACTAGGACTAGGGAAACAACAGGACCAGACCATAGGCCCTTCTACATGTCCTGAGATGTAGGGAGAGGAAAAAAATCAAGTTGTCTTAGTCAGGATTACTACTGCAGTGACAAAACATCAGGACCAAAAGCAACTCAGGAAAGCAAGGGCATTGGCTCACACGTACACATCAGTGCTCACCATCAAAGAAAATGAGGGCAGAAAGTCAAGCAGGGTTGCCTAGAGGCAGAAGCTGATGCAGAGGCCATGAGAGGAGCACTGGGTCCTTCTTCACCAGTGACTAAGAAAAATGTTCTCTGGACTTGCCTATAGACCAGTCTAATGGAGGCATTTTCTCGAATGAGGCTCCCTCCTCTCCAATGGCTCTAGCTTGTGTCAAGTTGACATCAATTAGCCAGCACTAAGTCACACTGTTGAAATCCACTAAGCACAAGGAAGTGAGATGCTCCGAGGTGAAATGTCAGTGACTGGACTCCATCACTGTAGCTTCCAGGTTAGAAAAAGATGTTCTGCCAGGCAGTGGTGGCGCACGCCTTTAATCCCAGCACTTGGGAGGCAGAGGCAAGCAGATTTCTAAGTTTGAGGTCAGCCTGGTCTACAGAGTGAGTTCCAGGACAGTCAGGGCTACATGGAGAAACCTTGTCTTGAAAAACCAAAAAGAAAAAAGAAAAAGAAAAAGATGTTCCTCCCCGTCCCAAATTGTGTTATGCATCAGTGCACCAAGCCCACCAATAGCCACCCATTCCTAGGTCTTCCAGTAAAATAAATAAATCTTAAAAAAAAAAAAAAATGGGGGCTGGAGAGATGGCTTAGCAGTTAAGAGCACTAATTGTTCTTCCGAAGGTCCTGAGTTCAAATCCCAGCAACCACATGGTGGCTCACAACCATCTGTAATGAAATCTGACGCCCTCTTCAGGAGTGTCAGAAAAACAGCTACAGTGTACTTATATATAGTAAAAAAAAATAAAAAATAAAAAATAAAAAAATCTTAAAAAAAAAAATGGGGCTGGAGAGATGGCTCAGTGGTTAAAAACATCAACTGTTCTTCTGAAGGTCCTGAGTTCAATTCCCAGCAACCACATGGTGGCTCACAATCATCTGTAACGAGATCTGATGCCCTCATCTGGTGTGTCTGAAGACAGCTACAGTGTACTCACATTTAATAAAATAAATAAATCTTTAGAAGGTCCTCCAATACGTATGCATCCTAATATGAGTCGATGAGAACCCAGCAGGGCTGTGCAGCCTGGGCAAATACATCCTTGGACCTCTAGCCATTGAGGAAGGCTGCATACCTGTTCCAGCATTCCCCACAGCAAGAGTATGGAGAATGGAGAACTTCAGCAGGAACAGAAGGCTAAAGCCAAAGCCCATCCTGTCTTGGCCAGTCTAGGTCCAGTAATAGGCTGGGAAACACAGGCATCCAGACTCTCCCTAAACTGGCAAGAAACCAGTGGAACAAAGTGTGTCTTTCTCTGGAAGAGAACACACTTTCAGGAGCTGTCTGGGGAAAGATGGACCAGTGGGCTGTTGATACTCAAATCATTAAATGACTCAACTTTCCAGAAATAAAAGGTGTCACAGTGGGAAATTCTCCATCTTGACTTCTCGTTCTGCCTTCATCCGAATACAGCCAAGGATCAGGGAACCAATTAATTTTTAAGCATTTCTTTAAAATGACAAGACTCCCCCTTCACCAAGTCCAGTCATTACTAATTTCCTGCTTTCCACAGCCTGATCCTCTGCACCACACTGTGAAGCTACAGAGAGTCCAGGAAGGTCTAAGAACCCTTAGAAGACGCAAAGGAGGGGCCCTTCTGGCCAGAGCGAATGCTGGCTAAGGGACTCCATCCAAGTTAAATCCATGCAGACCAGGAAGAGGCCAAGGAGCTGGGGCACATGAGCTGACTCTTCTAAGCCAACAACAGCCACTGCAATGTCGCAGTCATTCAGGGATCCCCACGCCTTTCCCCCTGCCCTTAGCTCCTCAAAAAAATGTCCCAGAATCACATCACGCATAAGCACAGAAGAGCACGACGAGTAACACCAAGCCGCCTGGTGGGCAAGGCTGTGCACACGGGGTCCCATGAGGAACAAGGGCATCTGGGAGCCTCCATGCCTGCCTGTCTCCCTTCTCTTCTCCAAGGCACTAAGGTCCTATTTCTCTCCAACTCCCCCAAACCCTGTCTCTAAATCAGAGAAGCAGATGGAGTTCTCGGTTCAGAAATCAAAACACACAGTAGCCCTGCCTCGGTCAGTGTTCCATTGATGTACTTTTTGTGGTTTCAGTTCCTACAGTCAAGTCTGGCCCAAAGACAATACATGAAAAATTATAGAAACGACTCATAAGCTTTAAATAACTATTGGGACAGTGTATTCTAAAAATTACCCATGGTTTTATTCATTGTTAATTTCCAGCTACATTTATAAATTGAACACACACATGGTTAGATAGAGATCTATGAGAAGAACTGTATATACTTTATAAAACTTTCAGGCATCTGAGGATCCCACACAAGAAAGAGGGGTCTGCTAGAAATAGAACTGGTGGCCATAGATTTCTCTACCTGGGAAAAATATCAAAGAGGTCCTAAGTCCCCCAAAAGAGATGGTGGGTGGCCCATGACCTCACAACTGCTGAATCTCAGAAGTAGATTAGTAAGGAAAAATCTGTCTTGGTTCAGGATCATGATTTAATATCCAATCATTCACCTGATAGTACTTGTTGAGGGCCTACTATGTGCAGGTGGGTGCCTGTCAGTAACAAAACAGTTAATATATCAGGTTAAGAAACTCAAACCTTCTTGGACTCCTTCAGATGCCTCCCATGTTTTAAGGCTGACAGGGAGCCACTGAATGAGAATACAACTTGTATTATACCTTCCTCCCAGTGTCCCCTCACTCACCCATTCATTGTATCAACACAAACTGTGGTCCGGCACTGACTTAGTCAGTGGAGATGCCAGGACTTGTATGAAGAAACCCAGGCTAGTAGGCTCCTAAATGGGAAGGGTAGGAGGTTGGTTGGGAGTCCGTTTTGAAGCTACACAAGCACTCTGACTTTGCTAGAACGGCACAGTGACTTGCAGGATGGGAGGTATTCATATAGACCAGAGAGAGGGGTCAGTCCCAGCATTCCTATGATTGGGACACCAAGTGAGCACAGGTGACTGCTGTGACTGCTACTGGTGTTAACCCTCCCCACAGAAGTTAAGTTGAGAAGTTGAGTGTGGTGACCACACTCAACCAGCCCCTCCAGAACCATCCTCCTCAGAATGGGGTTCCTGGTCTCCCAGAGTCCCCAGCTTCTGTAGGCCTGGCTAGCAGAAGTCAGCATCCAGAGAAAAGAAGAAAAGGCTGCGGCTGGGCAGTGGGCTCCAATCCCTGCCTGTTGGGCTACCTGCCTCTTCTTCTGCACTCAGAGCTCCTATGTGGGGCTTTCTCTATACCCCAATTCTAGCCATGGTCCTTTTGGCAAAGGGGCTGTGATTACTCAGTACTACTGGGCTTAGCATCACTCCTTGGGGAGCACCAACCCCTATCTCCACCTTGCAGGTGACCTGTTCTGTGAGTCACATGCTCCCTACTGGCACTCTAACGTGAGGCAGTTAGTGAACAAAACCTCATAAGCACTACAGGTGAAGACACGGATGACAAACAAGGTAGAGGAGGAGGAGCTAAAGGCCCAGGGATGCCCAAGCCAAGAGGCAGAGGAGGAGGGGCTAAAGACCCGGGGATGCCTGGATATAAGCATGCCCAGGCCAAGGAGTCCCTTTAGCAAGGACACAGAGGCTTCCCCACCCAGCAAAGCTCGCGGGTGGGTGTGAAGGGAAGTGGCTGGAGAGGAAGGTACTGCGTGACCGCAAGCCTTACGGGCAGGGCTATTTAACTATCCTGGAGCAGTCTTTGAGGACCAGTTGCAGGGTGAGCCCAGCCAGGACCCCTATGTTTCCAGATACATCACTTTCTTGGACATACTAGAAACTGGCATTCACTTAGGACAAATAAGCATAAGCCTTAACAAGGCTATTCCAGAGCTCTGCGCCTGGGATTGAAGTCAGAAAATAACATAAAAGCTATCGGACCATGAAATATGGTTCATGGCACTATTCTCCTACGAGCAGGCATGTGCAGGTGCATGCGGACTCACACACACACACACACACACACACAGGCACTGTTTACAGGCATTGGAGCATTCACAATCTCAGGTGGAAACACACCAGTCATTAACAGGAGATTTTGTGAAGATTATACTCTAAATAACTATTATTGGAAAACATAAAATGCTTAACACCAAGTGGTTCCATATGGTTTGTTTATAATTTACATGGCACCAGTCAGCCAGAATCCACTAAGAGGATATCCACTGAGTCACTCAATGCTTTAATTCTTCTTGATGGGCAACAAAGGAGGGATGGTCAGGTATTATTGGATTCTGGACTGCCCCTAGGTTTGAAAAGTAAATTTTTGGCTTCCTACACACTCCTTTGGGTTTCTAAATATATGTGTTCCTTAAATTAGCTTCAAAAGGCCTAAAGGGAAGTATTTTCTGCTGTTCATCTGCTCAGTTTAACCAGCATTAACTACATACGGGCAGGCAAGGTACAAGTCAGGCCCACCTGTGCACGAACTTGATGATTGTAATAAAAATGGATAGAAAGTGCTCTCTTCGTCTACTTAAGTATTTATAGCACTGCTATTCACTCCTCGGTGCTTGAACACAAATATATACAACTCACAGTGGTAAAGCTCTTTCCAGAACTTTCTCTTCCTTTCCTCTTCCCCTGGTAGGTCAAGAGCCTTCTCTAATCACTGTTGGGATCGCTCGAAAGCTAATTAGGAGGAAGATGTAAATGTCCCTCCCTAGCCGTGCCCCATGAAGGATGCCCCCATGAAGGATGCCAACATTTCCAAGGCCCCCCATACTAGGATACACCTCTCTAGAGCTGGTCTCCCTTCTCTGACCAGCTCAAACACACATACGAGGAGCCTCACAAGTCATGTGGGCGCACATATGCACACATGCATGCATGTGCCCTGCAGACCCCCCAAGCTTCAGAATCAGAAGCCAGGCAGCATTGGTCATCACAAGGAGAGGAAGTAGGTGGGCAAAGGAGAGGGTAACAGTCATTGAACTGGTTTCCAGGGCAGCATGAGGGGAAAAAAAGGAATGGTTGGAAGGCATAAAGAAGGGACACCATGAGACTGACTGCTCCAGAAACTTCAAGGTTTCTCTGTGCCCCCAAATATCTCCTTTGGCCAGCTAGCAAGGACAAGAAGACACTGAGCTAGAAATGAAGCTTGTGGTCCATCATGTGGACTGGAGACTTCCAGGCGACACCTCCGACAGTTAACAAATGAGCAAGAGCAGGCCCATCCTGATTGAAACGGTGGCAGTGGCAGAATGTGGAGAAACCACAATACTGAGAAAGGAGGTGACCTGGGGTGCAGAGGAAAAAAACCAACTGAGTCATGCTACTCCTCCCTGAGGTGACTTCCCTGAGTCTGATCAATGGCCTCAAGCCTCAGAGGACAACTCAGGCATTAACTGTGACCTGCCCGTTTCCTGTGACTCTCAGTCTCTGGTCTAAGAGGCCCACACTTGGGACCCAGGGAATGCCCAAGCATACCAAGAGCCTACCACGTGGGGGACCAGATGGTTCTTTCCTACAACAATGCCACCTATTCCCCTTCTGTACTACAACGTCTGTGCCCACAAGTCATTGAGAAAATGTGCAGCAGAGCGTGGAGGAGCTATGCACACTCGTGTGCATACAGCTGTGATCTACAGGAAGAAGGGACCAAATGGGCCTTCTGTTCACTGCTATACCTTAGCTCACTAGCACGAGCCATATGCAGGGCCTGGGCTAAGGGTGCACGGTGAACAGAAGAACGAACAGTCAGACTAGGAAAGACCAAAGGATGGCTTGAGTGACTTGCGGAGGAACTGACTGGTAGTAATGTTATTGTGGGAAACCAGAGGCAAACATCCTCTGCCAAGAGAGAAACCGTAGACAAACGCCTGCACCTCTGCTTCCAGCGACAGTGTTGGTCGCTCTGTAGAACATCCCAGTCAACAGTCATGCAGACAGAATGACCCCAATCACCGGAGACCACAAGTGGAAAAGTCAGAGCTCCGCCACACTGCCTGCAAGAGTGGCTCCCACAGTACAGGGACAGGTCAGAGAGCAGAGTGGCCCAGGCGGGCCGCGCATGGATCTGCTTCTTCCCTTCACTTAGAATGTCTGCAGGCAGATGAAGCACTGAGCATGCTCAGGGTCCCCTGGTAGCCCAGGTTAGTGTCAAAGTCATTATGTAGCTGGAGATGACCTTGAACTTCTGATCCCCCTGCCTCCGGGATTGCACGCATGTACCACCCTGCTGGTTTCTGTTGACCTGAGGACTGAACCCACAGAACCGTGGAGAAGCAAGCAGACTACCAACCGAGCTACAGCCCAGCCCTGCATTCATTATATCAAAGCAGTACTTAAGGTAATTTTTTAAAAGGTATCATGGAACATTGGTTCCATGATTCAAATATTGATAGGCTGACATTGCTTGAATCCCTTTTAGAAACAGGACACTTTGCAAAAAATGTCCAATTCACGATTCAAACAAGAACGAAGCATGTCCCTGCTGCACCCATGGTGGCTTAGCACTCTAGAGGCACAGGCAGGAGGACCATGCGACAAACGGAAAGAGCCTACACGGTCAAAGGTGGCAGAGGCAGGCTGATCTCTGGGAGTTCACACAGAGACATAGGCCAGCCTGGTCTACAGAGTGAGTTCCAGGACAGCCAGGGCTACAAGAGGTGGCTTGGCAGTAATGAGCATTTGCTGCTTATAGAGGCCAGCGTTCAGTTCCCAGCACCAACATCCAGTGGTTCACAACCACCTACAACTCCAGCCCCTAGTGATCCAATGCCCTCTTCTGGCCTCTAAGAACACTGCACTCATGCGTGCATATCCCAAAACACATACTCACCTAATCAAAAATAAGACAAATCTTTTTTATCAAAAAGAATTCATACAAAACAGGGTGTTTTGTGGCTATTTCAAATGGTTGTCATTTTTACACAGCTTTCCAAGAAATACAAGTGGGCACTGAGTGAGCAGTAGCAGGATCTCACTTATAGTAGTGATATGAACTTTTCTTTTAAGACGTTCTTAATGGTCAGTAAGATAGCTCAGCAAGCAAAAGTGTTAGTAGGTGTGCAAGCCTGGAGACCTGAGTTCATTTCCAGAACCCTCAATGGGGAACAGAAATGACTCCAGGAAGTTAAGTTCTGACCTTCACATGTGCACCCAGGCACTGATGACCTCACAGGCACACACACATACCGTATGCACAGAATAATAATTGTTCTTACAGTCAAAATCCAACAGAAACAAGAGTATTACATAAAAGCCCATACAGCTCACTTAAGAAAATCATGTTTTATCCGGGCAGTGGTGGCGCACACCTTTAATCCCAACACTTGGGAGGCAGAGGCAGGCGGATTTCTGAGTTTGAGGCAAGCCTGGTCTACAGAGTGAGTTCCAGGACAGCCGGAGCTACACAGAGAAACCCTGTCTCCAAAAAAAAAAAAAAAAAAAAAAAAAAAAAAAAAAAAAAAACAAGAAAGAAAGAAAAGAAAAGAAAAGAAAAGAAAAGAAAAGAAAAGAAAAGAAAAGAGGGAGGGTGGGGGGAGGGAAGGTGGGAGGAAGGAAGGAAGGAAGGAAGGAAGGAAGGAAGGAAGGAAGGAAGGAAGGAAAGGAGGGAGGGAGGGAGGGAGGGAGGGGAAGGAGGGAAAGGAAGGAAAGGAAGGAGAGGGAAAGGAAGGAAAGGAAGGAGAGGGAAAGGAAGGAAAGGAAGGAAAGGGAAAGGAAGGAGAGGAAGGAAAGGAAAGGAAAGGAAAGGAAAGGAAAGGAAAGGAAAGGAAAGGAAAGGAAAGGAAAGGAAAGGAAAGGAAAGGAAAGAGAGAGAGAGAAAGAAAATCACATTTTAACTTGGGTGAAAATCAGAGACATGATCACAAGTCCAAAACCATCAACCAAACCCACTGTTCACCTCTCACCTATAACCTTTAACCTTTCTTGTCCTCTTCCTCCACCACCCATTCATATACTGCCAAAAGATGCAGCTGTCATAGGCTACAGGAAGCACAGCGCTCTGCAGAGACAGGCTTACTAAGGGCAGTGTGTGTGCTGTGTGCTGCTCAGAGTCCTCCAATAGCGAAAGGGAGGTGAAGCATAGGCTTTAGCTGTGTGACAGGAGACTCAAAGAGCAGAAACTCTGCTGCCTTTTGCATAAGGAGGAGAATTATGACAGATGGAGAGCCATTTATCTGTGCAAAATCAAATGCAAGAAAACCAGGAGCCAGTGATGACCTCTGACTCAGGGGAGAGGAAACGGGGAGGAGGGATGGGACGCCAGAGGAGCGCCGCTTTCAGCAAACTCTTACATGGCTGTTCATGTCCCATAAATGAGATGAAATTAGCAAGGCTAGAGGAGAGAGTGGGCAACCCTGTAATTGAAGGCAAGCCGCAGCCACAGTGAAAGGCGGGGGGTGCCTGGACCCTGACTTCTGGGATAGGTGGGATGGCCTGGGTCAAACAAGCCCTAAATACTATTCCATAGGGCAGTCTTTTGTGATAGCATAAGCAAGCCACCGCACTTCTAACCTAGGTGTATGTGTGAGTGGACTGTGTACACTAGTCAGCTCTTGAAGCCAAGTGCTGGGGCCTGTGGGGAGGAAGAAGGGTCACACGCATGCACGCACACACGCATGTATGCACACACGCAACTATGGAATGAGGAGACTTGTTGAACCGGTGTGATGTCAATGTGTAGTTTCTGAAGGATGTATGCTTTTCATGCCTGTGTACACGTGTGTGCATGGCTGTGTACATGTGTGTGCATGGCTGTGTACATTACCCCTTATACTTCCTGGATCTCACCACTCAAATAGCCTGGAAGCAAAGGTACTCCAGTAACTCATATCTTGAACTCTGACTCCATCCCCCACTAAAAGGAACCAGCTCCTCAGAGACATGGCCAACTCCAAGTCTAAGGCAGGATAGACCCCAGATGAACTTGGCACCTTTTGTCATGAAAAGAAAAGTTTTAAAGGAAAGAAGTCCTTTTTTAAAAAAAATCTTTGGTAGCCTTTGAAGGAAGGGTCTCCACTGGCCCAATCTGGGGCAGTTTGAGCACCAATATTAAGTGTAGTAATGACCACATGCCACTGAGATACCAGGATTTGGTGAGCTGATTTCTGTACTAAGTTAATGGGAAGAAAGGGCTCTTGCACACCGCAGAATACCAATGGCCAGCTGGTTAACGGGTGGAACAAAGAAGGTGGAGAAAAAAATCATTCTGTGGCCATCAAGGTAAATACCAGTTCAGGCAAGACTCTTCAGCAAAGGCTAAATCTGGTGGAAGATTCTGATGAGGAACGTGATCAGTGTTCCTCCAAAGGGGAAAACAAACTTCTAATAACTACACACTAGAGAAATCAAACAACACCTTAGCCAGGTGATCAAAAGATAAGCATGTGGACATCAAGCGCAAGTGCTTCCGGATGGGAAGGATACGAACACAAAAACATCAGACTCTATCCAGGAACACAGAACTTGATCCCAACCAGGAGGCCATTAAACAAGAGTGTCTTCTTCAAGTTGTTCTCTGCCTCATTTTGTGAGCCTCTCACTGAAACTGAAGCCAGCCATTTTGAACCTGAAGCCAGACCAGCTGGAAAGCAAGCTGTCAGCATTCACCTGTCTCTGTCAAGCCCTGGTTCCCAGTCTCTGGAGTTGCAGACACACAGACAAGCTTGGCTTTATGTGGACACTGGAGATCTGAACACAGGGCCTCAATCACTTTACCACTAAACCATCTCCCTAGCCTAGAAGCAGGATATTCTTTGTAGGCGACTCCTTCCTAACTGTGGAAGACTGTGGAATTCCAGATTCAGTTGACAAAGATGGCATAGAAACAAGTGCCACACCTAATCCTCTAGTCTCTCCCATGCTGGAGGGGAAAAGAATCCTACAAAAAACTTAAACAAGGTTGACTGAAAAAAATCCGAATATGCAGGGCAAATTTACACGTGAAATGAATTGCAGCAATGCTAACAGTTTTCGGTTGGTTGTTTTTTGATACAAGGTCTCATATAGCCTAATCTAGTCTCAAACTCACTATGCCAAGAATGACCCTGAACTTCTTTCTGCCAAGCCTGCCTTTTACTTTCCAAATGCTGGGATCCTGAGTATAGACAGTCACGCTTGGCTTATGTACTGCCAGGGATCAAACCCCATGCAAGTATTCTACCACCTGAGCCACATCTATAGTGATATGTGAGTAACCTTTATATTCATTCACAAAACTGTAACTTGGCGTGTGATTTCCTGTAACTTCTGAGTGATTTCCAAAGTAGAAAGGAACAGGATGGTGTTGGATAGACAGAGCTAAGGACTATACCCTCAGGCCTAGGACTCCCTGCAGCTCAACAACTCCTCCTCCTCCTGCTCCTCCTCCTGCTCCTCCTCCTGCTCCTCCTCCTCCTGAGTTCTGCCTCCCAGTCTGCAAAGTGGGTCAGATAGCTCCAACCTGTTCCTGACCTCACAGGCTTTGCTGAAAGATACTGTAACAAACGTACAAACACAGCATTATTGATTTCTAGCATGGCTTTCTGAGGACAGGCATCATGTGCAAAGCTTCCTTATCTGGTATCAGATTCTACAAGATAATATTGAATGACTACAAATTCAGGTGACCTCAAAAAAAGAAAAAAAAAAGAATCATGGGTCCAAGTTCTTTAACTGGTATTATTAAACAAATATTTGATTGACAAGTCCCAGAGCAATCAATGTATCATTTCAAAATGTGTACTTAGACACAGAGAAGGACAGCTCACAAGGTAAAGAGCTCGCCTTGTAAGCAAGATGACCTGAGCTTGACTCCTAGAACCCCAGTTAAAACAGCCTAGTTAGTGTAGGAGTGTTGAACTGAGAATCCCAGTGCTAGGCAAGGGAAGACAGGCGGCTCTGAGAGACTCACTGGCCAGCCAGACGAGCTGATGTGGCAAGTTCCAAACCAGCAAGAGACCCCATCATTTAAGAAAAAGAAAAGAAAAGAAAAGAAAAAAGAAAAAAAGAAAAACCAGATAGTGCTTACTGAGACCAGAGGTTATTCTCAACATACATGTGTGTGCAAACAAGACTTATAGCAAAAGCCGGGAGCTGTTTAGAGACATGAGCACAGTTCATTAACCTCTTAACAGTTCCAAGTCTATATGGTGGCATTTATTTTCAAATTCATGAAGAGGGTTTTGGGGTCAATCAAACATTCCCGAAAGTGCTCATCCTACCACCAGTCACCTGGGGCATTCAGAAGGAAAAGAAGCGCATGAATGACTTAAAGAAGAGATGCCTGAGCATCGGAAGAACGAGCAATACAGGGTTTTGTTTTGTTTTGTTTTTCAACAGATTCCCAGGTAAAGGCACCTGCTGCCAAGCCTGATGACCCGAGTTCAATCCCTGGAACTCATATGGCGGAGGAGAACCAACTCTTGAAGTTGTCCTGTGAGGACCATTAGTGAACCATGGAAGGCACACTTAAGCACATAAACACATAAATAAAAGTATTTTTAATAGGTTTTTCCTGGTCCAGATTTATATTTTCTCTCTCTGACCAAAGTCAGCTGGGAAGAGAATCATCTTAATTTCAACATCCATGGCAAAATATCCCAAATTAATGACTACCTGTCCTTTCACTAGGATCCAGCCACCAAGTTTCTACTGACCTTTGCCCTCCAGAGCACTTGGTGACAACTGCCCAGATGTCCCTCATTATAGCAACTTAAAGATTTTGAGAATGCCTCAGGGTAACCCCCTGGGTACATTCAACCAAGAAACCAACAGAGTTCCAGCAAAGCCTCTTCTTGCCTATCCTCCCACAGGGACAGAATGTTCACGTCCCAAAGAGGGGTTCTGCCAACAGCCCTCAGATTCACATCAAATAACAATATTCACACCAATCACCTCAGACAGCACCCCAAGGACAGCAGCATCTCCCACACCCTCTTCCCCGGGGGTGGGGGCATCCTCCTCGGTTCCTAATGAGAGTGCTGGATGACACGAGGGCTACTTCAAAACTTCTTTTTCTCTTAGAAAACAGATCTCCTTCTGTTCTGGTTAAACACCAATTACTCTGCTCTCTCTAACATGCAAATCAACCAAAAATAGGGCAATCCGCAGCTCACTCTGGTTCTACTACAAGTCTGAATGAAGAAAAGAAAGAGGACAATGCGGTGGAGGGAGAGGGAGAGAGTGGAAAGAAAGGGGAGAGAGAGGAGGGAAGAAAGATGAGAAGCAGAGGCAAATCCCTGGGGTCTTCAATTCCAAGTGCTTTGTGCTCAGATAAAGCCCTTCTCAAAGAGTTGTTTTGTATTATCTGTGCCACTGCCCATGAGCGGTGATTTTGCCATTATCCAAAAATAAATAAATAAATAAAGCAAGAAAAAGAAAACGCGGGGAGGAAAAAGCACATTAAAGTGTACAATATAAGCAAGAAAAGCGAAACTGCCCAACAAAGCTATTTACCCACCGCTCCCACCTGCTAAAAACAGTCTCCTTGAAAAGTACTGCCCCTGAGATGACACAGCAGACTGCGGACGAGAAACAGGAGAAAAGCTCACCAAGGAGCCAGACAAGAGGACAGGAGCTGCCCACACCCAAGTCCTCCGGGACCATAAACAATGTACAGTCCCCAGCAGGCAGCTGTGCCTCCGACTAAGAGCTTCCAAAGCATCCTGTCCTTCGCTGTGGGCTTGGGTTTGGACTCACTCTGATTAAGCATCTCTCCATTGACAGGCAGGCCTCTCAGCTCCCAAGGAAAGGAGAGACAGCCAGCACCATTTCTCAAGACTCTTTGGTGTACCCTGCCACCCTGGGGGGAGCTGAGAAAGCCAGAGATCTGAACCCCAGCTCTGCCCTCCAGTCTGGGCTTACTATAGCTGCAGTAAGATCCCAAGAGATGCTGGGCCCACCCTGAGTCTTCAGTGATTCCTTCCTAGCTTTTGCCTCTAGTTTCTGTATCCTTGCAGACTCAGTCCTGGTTATCAGCCCATTCCCTCGGCCAACTCATCCATGTTCCAACCCACATAGCCCAGCCACACTTTAACAAGAGATTTGGAGGGACACACTGCCCCCCTGGACACCACCTGAGTGTCTCTGTAATGTCCCCACACCCGAGCACACCAGGAACAGAATAGATGTTTAAGATCCAGTACAGATATAACCTCGTGACCTTGCTCCTTCCAGGGACATGGGCCAAGAGCTTCAAGAGACAGAACCAAGATGGGGTATTCCTTGCCAGTGATTTCTTCAACATGGGGCCTGTGAGAGGTTTCAGCAGAGTATGCCCCATACTAGTCCATACTACCCCAGAAGCAGGAGTACCAGATCTCTCCTCTGATGAGGCCCATCTACAGGACAGTTCTCAGCAACATGTCCCTGCTCCTGGAAGCCGTTTCCTGACCATCATTGACCTTCAGAACTGCAGGGCAGGCCAAGAAGACCTCTGCTGTGAAACAGTCACCCGTGATGAGGGAGGGAAGGAGATTCCCCACAGTTTCCCTCTCTGGGCCTGCCTTCTTCCATGGAGGCTGCCAAGCAGGGCATGAATGTCTCCCTGTGTCCTTGCCCCACTCCCTGTCCTCAGGACAAACAAAATAAAGAAACTCTGAATTTGCTCCGTCTATTACATTTCATCTCATTTGGGCTCTGAAGAAAAAAAAAAAAAAAAAAACCCTGCAAGTATGAACACTGTTCCTCTGTTTGGTGCAGAGACTAGACTGGAGGTGAACCCTGGAGAGTACCAGTAAGTCATAGCATGGCTATGGCCACCACCCAGTGTAGTAGAGGGCGGGGACAGAGCTAGATGCCAACGCCATGGGTCTGCCTGGCAGACTATCACCCGCCCACATCTGAGTTGCTTTAAGTCTAGTAAAACAGGGTAAAACTGATGCCGTTCTCCAAGGCTGATGCAGGAATGCCCTGAGACATTGTGGAGTTAGGATGGACCAATCTGTGCCCCGATCACAGGTAGAAATACTTATTATCACTCAAGGTCAACGAGGTGGAAAGAGCTGCAACTCATATTTGGACTTAGCTAGGCTGGCTTCCAACACCCCCACAACCTGGTTTTAGACCTTTAAAGGGGCGGTTATAATTCCAGTTTCCCGTGGCACCCTTGAGAGACTCTCCCCTCCACCTCAACAGGCCTTGGGGCAAGAGTTTCTGCTAGGAAAAGTCTCTCAAGACCTTAGCCCAAGCACACACTGAGCAGGATCCCAGGAGTCAGGAGGGCCTCAGGGAGCGAGGCACTACTGGGGTGACAGAGAGCCATGGGCAAACAGAGGCAGGCTCCTCCCCATCGCGTCCAACACACGAAGCCAAGAGCTCATCTCATAGAGCAGCAGCAAGCATCTATCCTTGAAACGCACTGGCAGCATGATGGGATATGGAGAAATCTAGAAGGCAAGAAGCAGGCCCACTGTACTCTCCACAGTCCTCGCTGCAGACAGCACACCAAGCCCACCTCAGCATCGTGGGAGAGGAAAGAGGGGAGCAGAGCAAAGCAAACACGGGAGAAGAACCCCACGTGAAGGCAGAGGCTGAGGCTGATCAGCTCAAGAAGACGTGGAAAGAGCCTTTACCTTTCCAATGTGCATAAGATGAGCAATGGACAAAATTATGTAACTTTAACATTTGTATTGCATTCAGCGTGTGTGCATACATGCACCATAGTACACATCTGGAGATCTGATGTGAGAGAAGTGGAGCCTGAGAGAGAATTAGTTCACTCCTTCCACCATGTAGGTCCCAGAATTGGACTCGGGTTGTTAGGTTTGACAGTAAGCGCTTTTCCCCACGGAGCTTTCAAAACAGTCCTGAATCAATCAATCCACGAAGCAGCAATGCCCTCAATATCCCAACCCTCTAAAGCAGTGTCTCTCAACCCTCCTAATGCTGTGACTCTCTAACACAGGTCCTCCTGTTTTGGTGACAACCCCCCACCCCCAGCCATAACATTATTTTCATTGTTACTTTCTAATTGATGCTACTGTTATGAATCGTAAACATCTGATATGCAGGATATATGACTCCAAAAAGGGTTACGAGCCACAGGTTGAGAACAGTTGCTCTAGAGCCACTGCTCATAGGATCCAGGCTGATACCTAGGACTTGCCATGTGCCTGTCCCAGGAGTCCTGTGTGACAGATAATTTGAAGGAATGCCTCTATAATCTGTATTGATACCATCTGTCTCTTTGATGATCTATCAAATATAGATATTGCATCATTCATTTTAATAACAGGTATGGTTTTCTTCTGCAAGCTACCAGAACTGAGTCTCCTCTGCTCCTCCCTTGATCCACTTACTCTTCTTTAAGCTCTAGCCTGGCACCCAGATATATCATACCAATCCGAAAAGGATGCCAGAAGCCATTGAATTGTAGATAAAGGAACCTCCTGGCAAAGGAGCCAGAAGGAAAGAGGAGAGCCAAGACAGGCGTGCATCCCTCCCCCTCCTTCAGTAGCTCTTGGAGATGAAGGCAGAGAGAGGGAAGGAAGTCACCCCACAAACTTCTGGGTCCACACCATCAACTTTGCATTAAAACTCAGTTCTGTACCCAGATACCCAAGCTGTGAATGAAAAGCTCAGGCAGCACACAGGAAAGCCGGCTGAGTGAGGCACTGGAATCGTGCCAACCAGACCCCCCAAGGCAGAGCCAGACCAAGAGTTATGCAGCCTTCAGGGTCTCTAAGCAACTCGGGTCTAACAACTCTGCACAGGATCCGCCAGGCTACTTGCCCTTTATTTATGCGTCCCAGACACCTGGACAGAAACATGGGCATAAAACAATCACATGCGCCATATTTCACACTGCCAGTGAACCTCAGAGACACATCCTCCCAGTAGGCCTGCCCACAGGCTCCTGTTTACTGAGAGACGGCGCCTCCATCACTGCCTCCTCTGTGCTCTCTCCTCTGTGCTTGGCGCCCACCCTTGCATGTAGCAGGCTGCATAGCCCTTGTGCATAGCCAGGTTTCCCAGTCCCCAACAGGTGGGCAAGCCTGTTTAGGGGGCAAAATGTAGCCCGACAACAAGTCTGGATGCCTGGGCCCCTAGCTGCAAACCTTCTTCAAGAATCACAATTTGAGCCTCTGATTTGGATAGTTGGTCCCCCCCACCCCCTCACCCCCCACCTCCCATCCCCCCACCCCCCCGTCGGACCCTCTCCTGTCTCTAGTCATTCCTCCCACGCTTACTTCTTGAGCACCATAGGCAAAAGAGTCTCATGGGTACCGAGAACACACCAGATAAGGGCAGAGGCTGAGAGGATCAAAACAAAGCTATTTACATGTCCCCACCTGTGAGCCCACACATCCAGAATCTAGAGTGGGGAGTCAGGCCGCCATCACCCCTCACTTCTAACTCAGAACAGGGCCTCTCTTGTTTTTCCCTTCTAGAGAATTCCCGAGATAGACAGCTTCAAGATACCTACTGTTCTTCAGAACGAATTTCTCCCTTAAGACCCCAAGCCCTGGTTAGTGTTTGGCCGTAGTGCAGCTCCTTGCCTAGTGCCTGTTCTCCAATCCCCGTCCTCAAGGATCCCAGGATGCCCTTGTCTCTTTCACCGCTACGGCGAAAGCCATCTCTGCCACACCCAGCTCTGAGCCATCAACAACCCTTCACTTACACACACATCAGTTTTCCTGACATACACACAACCTCCTCCCAAAAGGTCTTCCAAAGACGGTAATGTTCAGAGCACTATGTCAGAGCTGATTCCAAAGGAGTAACTGTGAGATGTCTGTCAGGGACGCCGATATGGAAGTAACGGAGCCTGGGTCTTCAACAAAAATAATGGAGCCTGCAGCTTGTGGGGCATCCCCACAGATGTTCATTATCTCACTAACACACACAATTGTGAAGCCAGCCCTGTTCCCCCCCCCCACCCTGCATTACAGAAAAGGAAGTCCCAAACTTAAATCATGCATCCGAGTGGCAGAACTGGGAGTCAAACCCAGGTCTGGTGGCAGTGAGCTGTATCCATCTCTTCTCTGTGCTATTTTGTGCGGTACAGAGTTAAATCGTAGCACATCTTGTCCTTGGCAGGGAGGTGCATTTAAACTCTATATTTCACATTAAGATGATGGGATGTTATACAGGATTAAAAGCCATGTTGTTACCAACCGCCTCGTGACACATGGAAATTATTACAAAGTACCGTTAAATGAAGTCGCTGAACACACACACACCACAGTTTAAGTACAATTCTGAGGTTTTCCCTCCCAGTACTGATTTTAAATGCATATAAATGAATACACAAAAGTGCTAAGATACAGAAAACATTAATTTTTAGCATTTTAAAAATGTTTGTGAATAATCCATCAGGAGCAGCCACTCCTTCTCTAATTTAGAAACGCGTATTAATAATCCTTTACTTCTGAAAAGAAAGAGCCACTGTTCTGGCTTGGCCGCGGACCAACTCATGCCACAGAGTGGGGGGCCCCCCAACCCAAGTAGGTGCCTGGCCAGGGACTCTAGGCCACAGTGCCAACAGCAGCTGCTTGTTGCCAAGGCGGTAAACACAACAATGACAGCCGCCAGGGATCCTCACTGTCCCTGAGCCCCATGGCTAACAGGCAGCCTAGACACCAGGCCTTCCCTACGGAGCAGTCTGGCCTCAGGGATGCCAGCCATGAAGGATGAGGCTAAGAAAGAAAGAGGCAACAAAGGGCAAGCCACTGCTATCCCATCCAGAGTTGAAAGGAAACACTGTGACCCAAAAGGGTTCCTGGGGTCAACTCCAAGACCAGTTTTGGAAAAGACAGTATCACCCGCTGTGGGTCTCTAGAAGAAACCCGGGACTAGATAGTGTTACCAGGGACAGGGCCCTTGTCTCAGTACTGGCTTCTGGTAACTTCCGGTAAGTTAACTCATCTCTCTGAGCCTGGGTTCCTTCACCAGGAAATCTGCAATGCCAAGCCTAGAAAACAGTTTTAAGAGCTGGAAGAAAAGGTAGTTGCCAAGCTCTGGAGAAGATAGCTGGGATAGTGTAAGAATTGTCTGAGTGGCCCTGACTCTGTGGAGAGACCCAGAAGTAGATCCTCCAATAAGGCCAAGCCCTTCGCTGACTAAAGGCCAGAACTTCATGAGTACCTCCACCTCCTGAATATCTTATCCCTGAACCAGAACCATCCAGCTTAGAAACCCATTACACAGGCCTGCGTGAGGCAGAAAATGCACGCCAGTTTAAGTTAACAAACTCCAGACTCTTGTTACACAGCAATAGCTAACCAACACACGTTCTGATTCCTGGCACAGAGGAGTTCGAATTATATAGTTCCTGTAATGTTCCCTCAGTTTTCTGGCTATTTAAACTACTAGAAGGACCAACTTTCAAATGCACCCAGACTTTACAAATATCAAAATGAAAACAATGATACATAATGATGTTCTGTGAATCAGAAAAGAGTGATTTTTTTTTTTTTTTTTTAGAAACTGGCCTTTATTACAGGTGGAGGAAGGGAAGGAACAGTCACTCAGTCCAGCGGTGGCCGCAGTGTGAGGCATACATAGTACAGGCGCATGGCGTCCTCAGCTGAGGCACTGTGTGACTGGAAGGATTTTGGATACTTTCATCAAGGGAATAATAAATATGAAATATAGATATATTCATACTAATATGAATGCTTTACACTGCATAGACTTATTAAAACATCTTGCTATTGTAGAAATAGATTTTAATGTACCTTCTTTAAATTAATTTTAATGTTTTTCTCCCTCTTTTTTTTCCAGGTTTTTTTTTTTTTTTTTTTTGCTTTTTGTCATTTGTTATTTGTTTCTTATGATGTGTTTCACATACCCTCCTGCCTCAAACTCCCAGGCTACTAGTATTACAGACATGAGCCACTACTCCCAGCTTTTTACATACATATACATACATACATACATACATACATAATATATGTTAGGTTATATATAATATATATGTGAATATAATATATATTGTATGTTATATATTATATATATGTGGACAAGAACGATGCCTCAGAGCCACAAGCCTCACAAAGCTGAGGATGGATTGGCCTCGAAGCTGAGAGCTCAGGAGGTAGTCAGTCAGCACTCCATTCATAGTGAACCACTGAAGGAAACTCAAGCCGGCCCAGGCTGCGCCAGGGGTCCTGGGTATTCCCACAGCTGGTGTGAAGGAGGGCAGTGGCTGGCTCACTTCAGTAGGCAAAGGCCTAGGATTGCAGGCTCTAGAATGGTATCACCCAGTCATGTATGAGTTCATTCATTTCAGAGGAAAATCTGGTAATATTCACCTGCTGACTTCTCAAGGAAATGTGGGTAGGAGTGGCCAGATATACCCATAAAAGTGGATAGAATATGCCTGGAGAAATACAATACAGTCGCTGGCACATTCCCTATAACAGACAAAAGATCAGTCATGAGCATCAATGTCTATAACTCTGTCACAGAAGCCAGCTAGCAGACAAGAGCTGTGCTGACCTTAACCACCAAGAACAGTGGCTAAGCATACTAACTAATTAATTATTTAATTAAGCGCTGGCATAAGCCTTCCTGCTTTAATCGCAGCTAAATCCCAAGCTTGAAGTCTCTTACCAGATTTTGTTAGCTCTTTCCCAACCCGTTGCTGCACTCTACCAGAGAAAGCATTCCCACGAGGTCCTCAGTCTCCACCTGTCTTATCTTTGGGAGCAAAGGAGCTGGGAAGTCTGTCTCCCTTTATCCAAACCAACAAAATGGCAGCCAATCCTTAGTTTCAGACAGTCCTCCACTTTGTCAGCATTCTGCCACTGTCAAGGATCAGGGAAGAAACATGACTGGAACCATTCCATCCAAAGGCACTGCAGACTTTTCAATCCTGCTCCCCGAAGACAGGCCCAATGAGCCTTCAAGGCTTAAAATCTCCACCCAAGGGGTACAGGATAGAATCCAGCTTTCCCCAGAGGTGGTAAGGGAGTAGGAAAACTAAGGCATAGAGAAACAAAGTGACCTTCCAACGTTAACAGTCCAGGATGAAGCCACCACTGCGGAGCCACAGGGATCATTGGAGCTAGTCACGGCCCGTGGTACCTAGAGAAGTAAGCCTTGTCATCTTTCCCTTGGTCCCCTGCGAAAGTGTGCCAAACCTACAGGAAAAGTCTTCTCACTACAAAATATTTAAAGACCTAAGCAGCACCCTGGCTAATTACACCCAGAAAAGGCTGACTTGGGCATCAAGACGTCAAGAGTGCGGAGCCTGGGGGAGAAGCATTCAGAGGCCAGCGAGCCATCTGCAGTGACACGGAGCAAACACAACCAATGGGGAAAGCGAACAGGATGCATCCAAGAACTATGCACATCATGTTACAGTTCTGTATATTGGCTCAGTTAATCCTCACAGCAAACCCTGAGGCAGGAGACAGCCCCATTTTACAGATGTGGAGACTAAATGACAGGTCAGGCTATATTCCAGGTCACACAGTCAATAAAACCATGGAGCCAAGATTCTAATCTTGACAGTCTGGCTCTTGGATCTGCCCAATTAAATAATACGACAGTATCTGTCCACCTGCTTCGGAAACTTTTGACATTCTCAAGCTTTCCTCGTGATATGAAGGTTTCCTCAGGCTGTCCCCTATTTTGTTAGGCAATTGTCTATAAAGGATCCTCAACTCTCTTCTTTCCCAAAGGCTCAGAGATGACCAACAAAAAGACATAAGACAATCAAACTAAAGAGTCTTATGGAAAGGGGGTAAAATAAATCTGAAAACACAATTCACAGACACACTGTGTCTTGACCCCCGAGTCCCCTAGCCACCTCTGTAAAACAGGCACCATGATCAAACTCCAAAGTATGTCTCCCACAAGGAGAAAAGCTTACTGGGTGCCCAAAGAGAAGCAAACATTGCATATTATGAAATTACTATACAAGAGTAGAATGCGATCCACTTTTTCAGTATGATGCTAAAAAAGTCAAGTCTGTAACATTGAAAGCATTGGAAGACGCTGCAGCTCCGGAAGCGCTAAGGTAACCCCACCTCCCTCCTGAGCCTTTGCTCTCCCAGTACAAAGTCACAACATGGAGAGAATAATAAAACCTGTTCACTTAACCCTTGGGGCATCAAGAAGACTGCAGAGAAGCCTGAGACATTTACAGTATTTACCAAGAAGGGCTGTGTGCCCGGTGCTTTGGGGCCATGTGATGTGGAGCTTTAGGGCACTGGAGCGACATGCACCTGCTGCAATGTCCCTCCCGGTTTTGGGGGCTCGCTTAGATGCGCAGAACTCTTGTACTTCCTTTGCAGGGCTCAGTCCCGACAGTGTCCAGACAACTGACCTACTCAGCTCTCGGGCTTCTCTTTCTTGGCGGGCATCTCAATTCTCCCCCTTTTATTCAGGTTTTGTAGAAACGTCTAGAAACCCAAGTCACCTGACCCCAGCCGGACACCTCAAAGCAGGTCTGCCTGTGGCTGAGGACTCATCAGGAAATTACACAGAAATACAAGCAGGAATACAGAAGCATATGTCCCAGGATAGTTCAAAAAGTTTCATTATGCAGTTTAAACTGTTCTAGACACAACAGAACAATAAGACCAAAAAAAGCCTCTTCCGGCAAGGAAAGCAATATCATCTCATCCCTTGTCAGATCAGAAATAAGAATTCAAAGACACAGGCACCAGAGCCTGGAACACTAAGGTCCTACCTGGCCTGTGATAATCCCTAAAAAAAAAAAACCACCCTGGTACTCACTGCTCTAGAATCATCTACTCCCGTATACATTAGCTAAGACCTGTGGATGGAGAACCACCCGGGACCCCGGTCAAAGGTCAGCCATTTATGCCTTCACTTCGCGTGCATACTAGTTCCCAGGAAGCTGAGAGACTGGCCACAGTTCACACTCAGTACACCCAGAGTGACAGCACAGCCTTAATGCTGACGGCACAGTCCCTCAAGTGGCCCTCTGGGCACAGTGGCCCTCGAGACGGGATGCCTTCCATCCTGCTTGCTGACTGAAAGGAGTTGGAAACCCTACCACCGGCCCTCCTGTGTCATTATTCAACAACAAACAGAAACTATATTTAGAACTGTTTCCATGAAGGCGCCACGGGCAAAGGCCACTCAACCTCGGAGACGCAGAAAGGTAAAATGAGGTGACCCGCCCCGCTCCCAGCCATCTAGTCAACACAGCGGCTCATTTTATAAATGGACCTTAAAATTCACAGGAGGAAAGATAGTTTTCCCAGGAGCCACTGCTTCCATTCTGCAAAATTACGTAACTCAGAAAATGAGGGTTGTGATTTGATTATGCCTTCAACAGCCCGGTGCCAAGGAGACCAGCTCACCGTGCCCGTCAACCGCTGGTAGGGAACAAAAACACAGAAGAGCAGAACAGCTCTAGATAAACCCTTTTGCCCTAACCCACGTAAATAAGTCTTAAGCAAACCTCATGATACCCTCCAGTGGCCCGGGTTTGCTGCACCCCACCCTAAAGCAAACGCCACGGTGGGTTTGTGGCCCACCCAGTTGGATAGGAAAGTACACAACTCTGAGCTTGGGCTGACTGAGTAGTTTGTCCTTATTGGAAGTTTATACTTGTCTCACACACAAGGGGTACTGTTGGAAGGAATCAAATAATTTACTGTTGGACATTCTGGTTACAAGGACAGCACATGACCTTGGGAATGCAAAATGTTACCATTTGCCTTCTTAAAAATCATTTGCCTTTCTTTTCAAAGCAAGTCAATGAAAATGAGGCTTTTTCAAAATGCGGTTGGAGGTGTTGAAAACTCCTGAAATAAACCTCCTTCTGTAGAATGTAGAGCTGTTTTGCGGAGAGAAATTAAATAAAAGGAGTTCGTAAGAGGCGTGTTCCAATGTCCTGCAGGTGCCCCAGGTGAGGTCGCCCCTCAGCCCACAGATCTCTACGCTCTGAATTATCACACAGGTTTTAACTAAAGTACATTTATTTATCATCTCAACTGTTCTTTGTCCTCCTCACTGGGCTTAATGTAGACAAAACACAGATGATTGTGTCTATTTCACTGGTAAGAGTGGAGGCTGCTTTCATAATCTTGTCACAAAAACCAAGCCACTTGAGACACCCCAGAGGTCATTTGTCTATGGTACTGCGCTGGGGAGACGGGGATTCCTGAGAAGAGAAGAATATGTCATCTTTCTGTGCTCAGGACAAGACACTCGTCCTTGACTGCAAGTGTGCAGCCAGGCCTTTCTACACAGACCCAAATGGACGGGCTCCTCGCCTCTCCAGCTGTGAACTGCCTCTCACAGCCCCAGGTCAAATGTCCCCTCTCTCAAGTCTGGGAACTCACAATGCAAAGGCACAGCGAGGGGAATGAACCTTTCAGATGTTTCCATTTTCTCAGCAAGGTTCATACTCTAAAAGCAAAATACGTTGGATTTAAAAGGAATATAATGACTTTTTTTCATGACAAAAACCTTCCCAAGCAGCAATACCGCTATCCATTTACCTACCCGACTTATCTACCTCATCCACAATTTCTCAGTTCTCTTGTTTTGTTTTGTGTGTACAGGACAGAGTTCGACACTGAGTGTTTTCCTCTATGATTCTACACATTTTTTTTTTTAAAAAGCAGGGTCTCTCAATGAACCTGGAAGTTCACTAGCTCAGCAAAACTGCTCAGCAAGCCACAAGCATCTTTCTATTTGTCTCTCCATACTGCTGGGGTTTCCATGACACACTGCGGCACCAGCTTTTTACAAGGGTGCTGGGGATGTAACTAGGGTTCTCATGTTGGTATGCACATGCACTGCAAGCACTCACCAACTGTGCCGTGTTCTCAGACCCCTAGGTTTTCCAACTTAATCATGGATGTAATTTTGTATATATTTCCTTTTTTTTAAAAAAAAAAGAAAGAAAGAAAATGAGTATTATACATTTATATCAAACCTAAAATGAGACTCCATTACAAAGAGTTGGGTTTTCTGAGTGATCTCCAGAACCACTCCACTCAACTGCTGGGAACCATCAGCATCGATCAGCAAGCTCTGAGCGGGCAGAATGTCAGCCGGGTTGCTCAGTTCTCTGTATAAACAGTGCCACAATGGACATCCTTGAAAAAGTCCTTTATTATTTAAAAAGAACTTTGTTTGATTGCTGCCTGGGATGACATTCTTCTAGGTGGAACTCTTGGATCAGTGTTTCTGGGTTTGTTCTTAGGAGAGCGACAAGGGACAAAGGATGAAGAGAGTTGCTGATATAATTTGCTGGTATCGTGACTGAATTTCAGTTGAATTACTGAGTCAAAGGAGGCCTGTATTGACTAGAGAGCACACTGCTGGTGTCAGAAACAAGTTACAAAGTGGAAGGCCAGCTGGTACACTAACCAACCAAGGCTGGCGTTTCCACAGTGACAGGCTGAAAGCCACACACCGGCTCTGCCCTCACTGCTAGACACCACCCTGGAGCCTGAGAAAAGGCCCCATGGAGGACGATTGGTCTGGGTTCCTTGGACAGACAATGGCTGTGTTGCTCCATTTCTCTGGGCCTCACCCAGGCTTGTCCTGTTTACATGGTGGACAAGATGAGCATGAAAGAGGCCATTCCTTTGATGCGAACAAACTGCTTCTCTAAGTGCTGGGTTCTACCGTGCTCAGTAAACCACTAAATGGAGATTTCTTCTTTATTAGTCCCCATACCCAATCACTCTACCTCCTTACCCAAAGGTCTCTCTGACCAAGTATTCCAACTCTTGACAGTAAACATGCAGAGTCTCCTACAGCGAGGCAGGGCAAAAGGCCTTCCCAGGGCTTCCAGGTCTGCTTCCAACTGTGCAGTTGAGTGTAACACCCACACTCCTGGCCCAGACAGTCTGGCTGGCACTTAGCACTCAGGCTTCCTGAGTTCAAGCTACATCCCTACCTCCCAGCAATGAGACCTAAGATAGCTCCTGAAGCAGGAGGTGCCTGGATCCTCCCATCATTGGTCCCTATACCTCAGGGACCTGGCAAGACCATCACATGAATGACAAATGGAAGCGCGTAAAGCCTTAAGAACAGAGCCAGGTAGTCAATGCATACCTCATAATACCAATAAGCATCGGGTACAATTATCCATTCAGCTACCACACTCTTAGGGGTATTTGTTCTTACATTACCTTAGCTCCTGAGGACACTTAGGAAACATAAATCATTGCTCAAGACATGGTCCATGGTCCTTATTGCCAGTGGGAAGATGCCAACTTAAACAGGCAGTCTAGGATTCTTTACCCAAGGCTTGCATTCGGAGGTTTCTGATTTCAGACAAGCAACAGGATATGTGCATATTATACCACACCCTCCTCCCTACCCTGCCCCCTGCGTCTACTCAAAGACATTGGAAGTTTTTAAAAAAAAAAAAAAAAATCCATGTACCATCATATTCAGCAAGATGAAGACGCCACGCAGTCTGAAGACAGGCAGGTCGGATTCTGTAGCCCACCAGGGTATAAAAAAGCTGCGGATGTGACACACTAGACCTGTAGCAACGTGGTGACATGGAGGCAGGAACTATAAAAGGGTGACTAGACTAATAACTAGGGTTATGATAAGGACAGGTCCAGTTAACACCAGAAGGAGAAACAAGAAATCTCCTGAGAGGCAGGTGACTCTGGCAGAGGCAGCAGCAGAAGATGCAAAGAGGGTGCAAAGGAACCTGCAGAGAACATTCTAGAAAGGCATCAACCTTCACGGACACCCAAGAGGGCATACAGGAGCAACAAGAGGGCTAACAAATGAGGCTAGGGTCAGAGTCTAGTGACAGAGGCCATACCAAAGACCCTCCCCTTAGAACTGTGCCTCAATCAGTACTGTAAAAAGAGTATGATTAGATTCTTTTTCAGAAAAGCCTTCTGGGCAGCCAATGGGTACACGGGCAGGAAGAGAGGAAGTATCCCGAAAGGAGACCTATCACTGTTCAGGTCAAACATGAAGACACCACCAACGTGGGCAGCAAAGGGAACAGCGCGTCAGGGTTGGGGAAGTGGGGTGTAGCACCCTCATCAAAGTATAATACAAGAGAGAGCGGCCAGGTCCAGGTAGAGAGCCACGGCAAGTGCAAGGCTCACAAGGAGCCCTTTCAACATCCTTTTTCTGGCCATTCAGGGGCTCGAACCCAGGACCTTAGGCATGCTAGCCCAGTCCTCTCCCACTAAGCTATTCCCTGCCCCTTTTGACTTTCATTTGGAGGCAGGATTTCAAACTTGTTCAATCTGCCTTTGAACCTGTGAAGTTTCTGCCTCACAGGGTGGATGGGATTACAGGCAGGAGTCACCAGGCCAGGCCAAACACTGCTATGCTCCTGCATGCCCATCTCAAAACTGTTCTTCATGGGTTGTAGCTGTTCTAGAACATTCATTCTCTGCGGGTTCCTCTCCCCTACCTTTGCATTTGCCAGTGCCTGTACCATGGTCACCCACCCTGAGGTATCATATGACAAAGTGGCTATTGTAACCACTCTTTAACCTAGACAGTACTTCTGCTGTCTTCCCAACGGTCCCTTTCTTTCCCCCAAGTTACACACGGGCTGGTAAAATTCACCAGTTAAAGTCTCTAGGGCCCAGGTCTGTCCCAGCCCCGTGACTCAATGAAGCATCTATCAAAAAATCTGAAAGGGACAGCACCAGCCACAGGCTGTTCTGAAACACAGAGCCAAGAGAGGTGACAGAGAAACTGGAAGAAAGTCCCAGAAGGAATACAACTGAGCTTCACAGTTAGCTCCAGAGCAGGATCTACAACCACCCACTTGCGAGATACTCGCTACTCCTTATTCAAGCCAAGAACAGCAGTCTGAAGAGAAGCTGCTTCAGGCGCTGAGTGAAAAGGCCTGGTGCCTGTGTGCCCTTCAGCCATGTGCCTCCGCTATCTTCCTCACTGTTTCCTACCGGAACCACCTAAGACTAAGAAAAGCACAGACAACGAATAGCACAGATTTGTTGCCAAGGACACGACAGACCAAGCAGACTATGACTCTTAGGATCACTGAGTGACTCAGAGACCCCAGTGTTCACCTCTACTCCCAGGCCTCAAACTCTTCCTCTAAAATCTTACTATGTGAACTCAATCTGTAGACCAGACTGGCCTCAAACTTACACCTGTTCTTGCCTCAGGAGTACTGGGATTAATGGTGGCTGATGACATCCACTACCAGCTAAAACCTCAAGTTTCTTAAGGAGAAAGTACTGTTGTACCTCCTAACTCTGAACAACACCCCCACATAACAGATGCAAAGTAAACTGGCCATTACCCAAAGAGAAGGCCATGTCATGTGACAGGAATGTTCCTCCTAGAGCAAGAACTAATGAAGGCAATGAGCCAATGATAATTGCAGAAGATAATTCCGAACCTCTTTAAACCTGGGAGCCCCTTCCCATGGTCACAGTCTCACCATGGTCCACCCACCCCCACCACCTCACCCTCAGAGACCCTCTGGACCCTACAACACACAATTTCTCTGCTTCTACTAGAACCTCTTGCTCTGGGAAGAAGCCTTACTTACTACAGCCATAGGGCTGGCTTGAGTCACCATCCCTCAACATAGGTTGCAGAGTAGCTCATGCCAGCAGAGGTGCCACTGTCCCTTGGGAAGCCAGAACCTAGCACTGCCAGAAAATTGTGGAAGAGGCACCCCAATGGAGGCTAGAAAGCAGGGTGGTCCTGATGCTGCTTGTATTCTGATGTTAATTCTGCTTCCTCAAGAGGGCTTGTCCCCAACAACTCAATGACTACTCAGGCGATCGCCTGTGAACCTTCATCCCATATTAACTGGTCAATAAAGGCTATAGCCTGTGATTGGGCAGTGGAGGGGAAAGGTGGTGGGACAGGAGGTCTTTGAGAGTGGGGGCAGGTAGAGGAGAGGCAGGGGAGGGCAAGAGGGCAAGAAGAGAGGATGGAGGAGGAAGTAGCCATGATGGTCCAAAACCTCGTGGCCAGCAGAAACTTCCAAGTAGCAAGGGGTCTTATAGCTGGGAAATAAGTTAGTAGAATGTTAGATCTGTCTAGTCTAGGCTTATAGCATTCAAATTGGACTGCTTGCTTTTTATATGGGCTTATGGGATTAGAAATTCCAGCAACAAGCAGCAACTCAAGAAAGCCAAGCCTTAGTGAGCACCAGGCACCAAGTGTCCAGATAGCTTATCCCCAGAGTGTCCCCAGATGTCCACTGGCACAGTCTCACCCATGCCGCTTCTCAGACATGGATATCAGAAGCCCCTGGGAGAAGTTAAACTTTCTGACTGAACTCTTCAGAACTTAAAAAAACAAAAAATTATTTCAGATTTACTTGCTGCAAGATTTAGGACCCGGAACTCTGGAAACTCAGCATCTAGTACAGAAAAATCAGACCCCCTCATAATCTAAATTTGAGTCAGAGAGGTGTTATCTTGGCTGCTTCTTTCCCTTCTCCTAATGGGTATGTGCAAACTTCCACAAAAGTGATGAGCCTCCTAATCCCACCCTGCAAGCTTCATCCATTCCAGCCACCCCACCCCCTTGCATCACTCACACACACACACACACACACACACACACACACGCACGCACGCACGCACGCACGCACGCACGCACGCACGCACTGCTTCCCAGCAGCTGGACTGTTCTAATCAGATGATTTTTTTTCCCCAAGCAACCAACCAATACAATTCACAGTTTGTAAATGGCCTTTGCTCTCAGACACTCTCTGTGGTCTCTACCCGGAAGCCCTCCCAAGTGTCACCTAAACCAGGGATTGCAACTGCAGCACCAGAATTCCCAGTAAAAAAAAAAAAAGAAAAGAAAAAAAGAAAAAAAGTAGAGGAGGGAAATGCAGAAGGATTAGTGGAGTGATCCAAAATGCTGTCTGGTGCCACCAGGACCTTCCGAGGAGACCCAGCGTTCCTCCAGTCCAGTGAGTATGGCCTCAGCCCAGCACAAAACCTAGGCAGTCGTGGAGCCGCCAGAGCTCAGCGAGGAAGGGGACTTGCGGCCTGTTGCTTATGTTTGATTAAAGGTTGGTTTATGTTTCCTTGGGGAGTTTTTATTTCTACGCTGTTATTTCACCCCTAAAATTTACAGTGCCTGAATTCTTCCGCCCTGCTTGAATCAACTCAGCCCCTCCTTTCTCTCTGGTCTGAGAATGGCCAGAAATAGTTTCCATTGTCACTGACTTAAATTTCCACTTTGATGATGGGAACAAATATTTTTCTTACCCTTTCCTGAAACAGGAATAAATTTTTCCATACAGGTTCTTCTAATTGGACTCTGAGGTTCAAATCTTAAGTGAAGAGGAAAAAAAAAAAAGCAGCCAACATTCATAAAGGCAAGGAAAGCAAGCACAGGCGCCTCCTTTCTAAAGAGGCTGAGGCAGAACCCTGCTTCACAGCCACCGAGGGAGGACCCGTTCCCTTGGGACATCCACAGCTCTTCCTCTATACCCTTGGGAGTTTAGAAAAGCCCCTGCCTGCCCCGCCCTCAAGGCGCTTACATTTCAAACAAGGTGCAAAGGTATCCTGCCCAACACAGGATCTCTCTGGAGGCTTAAAAATAAGAGCAGCCACTAACACAACTCCTCTCCTCCCTGCATCTCCATCCCCGCCTCTCTCCCACAGCCTCCCCTTAGCACAATGGGAAGACTCCTCAGGTAAGCAAGCTGCTGGAGGGAGGATGGGGCAGATCCGGAAGAGACAGACAGACGGACTCCTTCCCCTGCAGGGGACTCTGTGGGCTCATCCAGGGGAAAGGTCAGCATGAGTTCTGGTGTAACAGAGCTCTCCAGAGAGGCCCGGGTGTTTCCAGAGTTAATATTTACAAGGCCACACTGGGATTCCCAGCAGGAAGATGGGGTGGAGAAGGATGGAATCACAGAGCAGGGTAGCTGAGTGCTCCACAAACTGTCTGGTGCCAACAAGGACCTAGAGGCCAGGGCGGGGGGGTTTCCTGTCACCCTTTTCTAATCCAGACCTAATATGCTGAGCCTCTTGCCAATCAAAGCTCAGGGTAGTTCTTAAACTGTTTCTAGTCTGAATCCCTATCAGTCTGTAGCAGTGACTGGAAGCCTGAGGGGGGGGGGGGGAGGACAACACCCACCCCCCTGTCCTTGAAAGCTGTAAGTGGAGACCTCTAGTTGCTTCTCCTGGCCTTGGACCAGGCCACATGCAGAGGGGACAGAAGCATTCAGAGTGTCCATGGAAAGCTGACACTACACCTTGCTGCCTCAGGCCCCGAACTCCACGACTCCGGATAATGCCTCAGCTAAGGGAACCCCAATGGGATGCTCTTACACCCTCTTCCCCTTGGTCCAGGCACAGGAACAGAAGCAGGGCTAAGCCCGAGGCAGGAAGGAATAGGGAGGGATGAGGAGACCATTTAAAAGGGAGATTAGATACACATTCCCTTCTCTGGAGAACAGCTAGCAACAGCAGCAAAGACCCTGGCACCAAGTTTCTCTTCCTCGACACGGGCAGGGTTCATGGTCTGGCTGCAAGGATGACAAGGTCTGTCTGGAGTTTCCTCTTCTCTGCATCAGAATATTGGGACTAGAGGCAACCCAGCCTGCCTATTCCGAGACAAAGGAAGTGGGGGAGCACAGGATGCAATATTCTGGAAGAATCGCTCTTTGCCTTTGGGCACCACATAGCTCTTTGATGAGTCTCTAAAGGTAGGGATCTCTGACCCTTCCCAACTGTCTTAAAATATTGCCTCCCAGCGCTGTGCAAACTGGCAGAGAACATCTGACGGTACCTCCCCTCAGGGCTCCTCCCTGGAGGATCCCCCCCCCCCCAACAGCTCTGCATGCCTAGCCATCCTCTGTAGCCTTCTGCAAATTGGCTTGCACCTGAAAGAGGCCAGGTGTCACCTCTGCTCTGATTTAAGTCCCCATGTGAACGTCTAACTAAAAATCCCTCCCTCGCCAACAAGAGGCAAAATCCAGCTATCCCAATCCAGCAGCAGAGCCAACCACCATCCCCATCCAAGATGCCTTTCCAACCCTCTCAGAGAGACACTCCAGGCGAGTATTGAACAAGAAGGCAGACCGAGAGTGTTCACAATTGCCCTCAAGCTTCAGAGAGTAATTGTGTTGCTTTCGATCGGAACACAGTTCAGCAGCAAGTGTCCGGAAGACTCGTAGGCAGCAGCTCTGTGACCACTCAAAGCAAGGAGCCATTGTTGTTCCTAAGGATACCGAGAGTGAGATGAAGCGGGGAAAGGCGCACTGGCAAGGGGCAGGGCTCCCAGCATCAACTCACCTGACCCTGACACCAAGCAACAATCCGGACATCCATCTGCTTTCCCATCAGACACCAGAGTTGAAAGACAGGCTACCCAACTGGCTTCGACTTTGTTTAGGATTACACCGAGCAAACGTGTTCAAAGCAGTGTGTACACTATCACGCCATCCAGTAGAAAGCAAGCGCTCCATCAAGTCTCTACCCCATCTGATTAGACCTAAGGCCTACGAGTTTCACCACTGTGATCCAGTGCCACCCACATGTAAGCCATTGCAAGCATGAAAGAATAGGTATCTTGGATTTAGGAAATTTAGCATTTCCAGTAGGAGCTGGTGTGTTCATGCTACTGTCCCAACACTATCACCAGACTACTTGTGTGATCTTGAAGAGGTCAGTCTGCTTCTTAGAGTCTCAACTTTCCCTGGCATGAAGTGAAGAGACAGATATGACAAACCCAGCACTGGAAAATGCTATAAAAAAGGGGGGGTGGCTCCTGATGGTGGCATAGGCTTTATCCCCTCCTCACTATTCCTGAACACCCTGACCATTATCACCCAGAGCATCTAGGAGCTCAGATAGAAGGTGGCAAATCCTCGGGCTACAATCCCTTTCTGAAAGGACAATGCTCCCACACCACGGTGTGTGGTGGGACCAAGTCAGACCCGCGGCCACCATAACACCAAGCAGAGAGGACGATCTCTCTGGCCGGCCTCCTATTTCCTTCATGCAACACGCATTAGGAAATTTACATCTCGCAACTCAGCAGCTATAACCTGAGGAGCACAAATGCTCCTGCAGGACAGCATGCTCTACGCTTAACAGACAGAACACCACACAAGAGGAAAGCTTACAGGGTGGAGACGCTATCTCCTCAAGGGTCTGGCGTCAAGGGTCTGGACTGTGAGGGTTCACGTGTACCATCTGTTTCTCAGACCTTTACAGACCTGTGTTTCAGACAAGAGATTCCCAACCTCAACCTTGGTATAATCCAGGTGCTCATGGCAAATAGACACCATCTGTGGGAAAGTCTGATAAGTAGAGAAGGAGCTGGTGTTCAGAAGGTTCCCACAGGAAGACCCAAACAAACCGGTGAAAGAGTCTGGGATGTGTGGAAAGATCTGGTGAAGGAGATCCAGGAGACAGCAGCAGTGAAAAACCCTCACGATACCCTACCTAACCTCATCCCTCACCAGGGACTCCGGTTGCCTGCCTTTCCTTGCCTCACTTGAAAGCCCTTCCTTCAAGCATCTTTCCTGAGACACTCGGCTAAAAAGCCAAGGCTTCCCCCTACCCTGAGCTCCCGAAGGCTCTGCCCTAGGCTCTGTTTGCCAGCTGCGGAGCCTCTGAAACAAATCCTATCTCCGGCTTCTTTATCCACCCTTCTATGCATTTCTGTGCTACTGACTCCATGAGTCAGGCTATAATCTGGTATACAGTGGACCAGGGCAGCTTTTCTTACACGATGCTAATGATGATAATTGAGGATATTGAGTCTCTTCTGACACTAAGTCATCTTTGTGCATGTATTCTGCCTTGCTGATGAGGCTATAATTTTCCAAAGGACAAAAGTTTATGCCTCTTTTTCCAAAATGCCTAAAATAGGATTCTCCACACACGATCATCTATCTCTGTGGGTGCCACGGACTGAAGACATGGCGACAACACAGTGTACGTAAGCAACAACACTCGCACTCCAGGGATCCACAGTACTCCAGGAGGGAGAACACTTCCAAACCACTGGAGTGACAGATAAGGTGAAATGGCTTGTTCAAGCTAGCCAGTCAATGTGATGGTGGATGGGAACAGATCCTACTGAGAGGGGCTCTCAAAGTAGGCCCACCTCCACGGATGGCTTCTGAGCACCCCTTTGAGGGTCAGAGACAGTCTGAGTCTATCTTCTTAGGCCCACCTCTCGGGCCCCCTTTCTTTTTTTGCTGACTCAAAGCCTTTTTGAAAAGGTCAGCAGGATGTAAAATATTGAATTATGAGTCCTGGTGTCAAATCACCCACACATGGTCTATAATCTGTGACACGGGAAGAAAAGGAATGAAGGGCAGGGTTTGTGATGAGTCCATAACTGGACCCCAGGCTGTCGCTTGGCGTCTCCAGTCATCCCTCAAGTACCCATTCGATCAGACTATCCTGCACCACCCTTTACATGCAGCCAAAGCTGCGGCAGGCAGGGCAGGACAAGGACACCTGGGGAAAGCAAGTCATCTTCCAAATTCCAAAATAGATGGCTCTAGGCTTCAGCTTTTTGAGCTTGTAAAATGAGGGCCTGGCGAAGACCCTTCCTAAGGGGTCGGTGAAACTGAATATTTATTACACTGCATTATCCACTGCCTTGTCCCCCAAATAACTATCCCTTTTGTGCTAATAGGACAGCCCAGGATTGACAAGGCAGCAGGACATTGGGCTGTATTTCACGAAATGTGTAACAAGCCCGCCCTGCAGTCACATGATGCCTTTTCTCTGTGCACTCAGTGGGACCTCAGATCTCCCACACTAATGACGATGATGACAAGCGGTGATTTCGAAGGCCTCTCTTGTTTACCATCTCACGGCCTCTCGGCGCCCCGTGTGAGTCAAGTCGAGATTCCTGCATCCCCGTGTACACCCTCCGCCATAGCAAAGACCTAATTTAGACAGAGGCAAATTAGCTCTGTGGGGTGAAATGCATTAACCAAGTCTCCCAAACAGCACAAATCTAATTAACTGAAAATCAAAATTGCAAAGCTGCTGAAAAAGATTTCCATGGGAGAGGTCTCCTAAGGATTGAAGGAAAGTTGTGGGCCATGTGACCTGCTTAATCCGAGTCTCGGCGCTAAACTGGGATAAACGCTGTTTGGGTGATCGGGTTTGTTTGCCTTCTCGCTCCTGTTTGTTTGCTCTAGATCACCTGTCTCACCAGCGGGCTTTGGAGAGCTTATCTGGTACACGCAACGGCCATGAAAAGCATCCTTCCCTAGGAGCGGGCCTAGCCTTCCAGAAGCCAGGGGACTATGGGAAATAGGCACAAAGCTTCCAGAAACACAGCGGGGAATGTCTCTCCTGCCCTGGTGTGCACTTCCTACCTCCAACTTCACCTCCACCAGGACCCCCACCACCCCATAGATGTCACCAGCACCGCCACCAATGTCTTCTACTGAGGGCCCTGTAAATGACAGAGCCGCAGTGAAGCCAGAGGCTCCCTCTGATGATCAGACAAAGCTCTGGCTTTGTCCTTCCCAACTCTGACCTTTCCAAACAAAACAGCAGCTAACACCTGGCGGCTTTGGGCCCTAGCTCTTGGTGATGGCGTGGGGGAGTGTTTCCATGCGTTCCACCCCCAACCCCCAAATCCATACACCTGCTTTATACACTTCCCCTCCCCACCAGCTCATCTCAATACTAGCTGTAATGCAGAATCATACATGGAGCCTGCAAACCCTCCCAAAGCCTCCACAGCCAGACCAAGGATCCTAGAACCTCAGAGGCTTGACTATGCCTCCCCAGGCAATGCTGTCTGAAGCCAAGGCAAAGGCTCAGAGCTCCAGATCGGAACTTCAGAAGCTACAGTAGGCCCCTGATTCACTTGGGGGAATGTTTTTGTTAAAAGTGCAGGTGCCTCGCTGAGCAGCTCTAGGCTGGGGCCAGGGAGTCTATACCGCAGCCAGGCTCCAGCTTAACATCCTAGGATCAGCCGATACCCTGCGCCACCGGGCTCAAGACCATCGGCCCCAGACTCCTCGGCTGGATGCTCAAGATGGCGATTTATTTTCTTTCCACTTTCCCTTTTCCCATCTCTTGCCAGTATCCAACTGACATGCCACACAATACACACTGCCCTCCAAGTACACACGGCTCTTTCTGTACTCCATGGCTGTGTCTAGCTGTTCCCTTGAGTGAAAACTCATTCACCATCCTCTCTGCCCCAGCCTCCTATCTACTGTGGGTAGAACTGTGCTCCCTGCAAAAATGTTTATGGTGAATTCTTCACCCCCAGGACCTCTAAATGGGATCATATGGAAAGACAGGATCATTAGGGGGTACTTAGGTTAAAATAGGGTCAGGGGAGTTGGCCTTCATCTGACATGATTAGTGTCTGTATTGGGGTGTGGGGCGGTAAACACATACATGTTTGCACAAGCACAGTGTAGACACGTGGAGAAAAATGACCACTGTAAGCAAAGGCCCAGAACTGCACCTTTCTTCCTGGTTTTTGAAGACCCAACATCCTGAAACCTTACCCCTGGATTTTCCCAGCTCCCCGACTATGCAAACAAGATTATTTCTGAAGCTGAAGTCACCCGGCCTGTGGTGCCATATTACTTGGATCCTAAGAAACCAATACCACCCTACATTTCAGACTCTCGTCTGCTGCCCTGGGAGGATGTCCTGACCCGCCCACACAGGCCAGTCTCCTTGGCCATTCTTTGGATGGACCACATTATCTGATGTCCTGCCATTTGTAATATCCTACCTACCACACTGACTGGGATACACGAGGTGTGCATCAACCTGCTCTGGGGACAGGAAGTGAAAGTGATCTGACTCCACTTGCCATCAGGAACTTCCCACAGAGGTCTCCACATCTGCTCATCTCTCATGTACATCTCTGCCAGGACCTGCTCTTCTTTTTTCCCTCCAGGCTACCAAGAAAGAGCACTGTTTTAATCTGGTGTGTGTGTGTGTGTGTGTGTGTGTGTGTGTGTGTGTGTGTGTGTGTGTGTTTTAATCTACCACACTGAAATGCAAACTACCAGGTATTAAAAACGCTGTCCCCAACCACGGGGACAGCTGGCTTCCCCACAGACTAGCATTTATCATATTTGCAGTAAATACACAAAACGGTCTTCCAGTCAAACCATGATTCTTTTGTCAAAAGGCACTGGTAACTCAATGCGGGGCAGAGCCGGACACTGATTTGGCCTGCTGCTTTCCCAAGCCGGGTGTGGCCCTCCACGTGTTGTGGACATGTGCCATGCTAGAACAGGAAACGGAGGTACCTGTCCGACGGATGCGTCTGACGCAGCCAGCGTGCAGCTGAGCTTCGCTGACGCCCTGAGGAGGGATGGTAACGTCCAGTGAAAACATAAAAAGGAGCATCCACCTTTGTGAAGGGAGACCTTGGCCCTCCCTGGAACGAGGATGGTACACTAGAGCCTGTGCTTAGTGAAGACAGCACTGTAGCAGGTCCACTCATGCCCACAACAATAAAATCTAGAAACCTTTCATGTTCAGAGAGCAAAGTGGGGAGCTCTGTTAAAAGTTAGGGTATCTTCCATGCCCATAAAGAACAGCCCAGGCACCTTCTAGAAATTTCTTTTTTTTTCCCTTTCACATAGAACCAGAAGATAAGAAAGGGCCACCTTCTCTGCAGGCTCGGTTTACATCTGGAAGACGGTATGGTCTCCTCTCCTAGGCCAGCCTTGAAACGCCTGCATAGCAGTTCATCTACTGCCGGGCACATCCCCAGGGCTGGAAGGCAGAGGCTTATATCAAACAGGGTGGTCGGCACCCCCATCCCTCAGGTGCTACCACCATACCAGGTTTCCTCCCCTAGAGACTTTGATGGTGATCTTCAAAAAGGGTGAGGGCGGCTAGAACTGCTCTCTAACCCTACACAGGCTCAGGACTGCAGACACTGTCCGACAGCACCAAGGACTTCAGTTCTTCCAGAAGCCCTTTCTCCTGAGAGACAGCAGGGCAGTCCTCCACCTGCTTGTGCCTGACCTACCTGAAAGCGTTCAACAGGGAGCTTTCCCTCTCTCTGCCCCAAGCTCCTCAGCTTCCTGGGGTCAAAACTAACATTATCAACTCTTAGCACTTGGGGTTCCTCCTATGGGCCTCCCCTCCGGAACAGAAAGGAGTTGGTCCCCCACTGCATGCAGAGACACCGTGAGCTCTTTTTACCAAGTGTCCATTGTAAAACAAGACTTCACAATCCAGAGATTTGTCCCTGTCAAAGACGTATGTCTGTCCCCAAGCAGTTCAAGAAAAACCAGAACCCCCTCATCATCTGCTTCAAGGTCAAAGATCTGACGCCCATCACTGACCTCCACAGCCAGAATCTTCCTTCCTACACTCTGTGGAACCAAAACCCTCTGGAAACCTGCATGCAGGAGGACCAGGCTCCAAAGTCCTGTTTCTACAAACAACAGTAACAAGAGACACAGTGTACGTAAGTGTGCAGCTGTTCCAGGTACTACAGGAATTTGATATTTCTGTGTCGCAGAGAAACTCACTAAATCCTTACAACAATAGTCAAGAGCAGTTATACCCACCCAATCAAAATATTGCATTATTCCTCTTACACTAATAAGAAAACTAAGCGTAAAAGAAGGCAACAGCATGCCCATAATTTCCATCCAGGAAGAGGCAGAAAGGGGTTTGAACTCACGTCTGCCTGGCCATGGGTGCTCTCTAAAGTACCACGGCAACAGAACCTCTTGACCTCTATCCAGCCAAACACGGAGAAGCAAGGACACACACTAATGTCCCCACTGTGCAGGTAGGCATTCTCAGGCCAGGCAAGGACACACACTAATGTCCCCACTGTGCAGGTAGGCATTCTCAGGCCAAGGAAAGGACTAAGCGTCCCTCTCGCTTCTCTTGGGAAGAAAAGACAAGTTCCCTCCTGTGCTTTATATACAAGAGGACATGACCTCCTTGAACCCTGAGTTCTCCAGCCTGTGTTGCCACCAGGTGATTTGTTCTAGCACATTCTGAAGATCAGCCATGTGTCAACTACTCCAGAAACAACTCAAGAGGTAGCATATGGATTCCTACCTGGGGACACAGAAGCAGAATGCAGCTCCAGGCAGGCCAGGGACCCAGAAGGAAGGAGCCATCCCCAGGAAAGGTGTGGCTTACCCGCGCCTACCCCGGTTCTAAGTTCCCCAGGTCTGAACTGACACAAATACCCATTCATTCACCAAAGCCAAATCCTTCTCACTCACTACTCTGAGTCACCAGCCAGGCAGGAAGCAGAGGCCCAGTGGATAGCGACAGACTCTTGTCTGTGTCTAATGTAGACCCGGGCTGCTTCTGATTCCCACTGATCTTCATTGGCGCCTTGGGAGGCCTCCTGCCACTGAGCTGTGGCTTCTTGATCCTTCCCTCTCACTGTCACCCACAGACATAAAGAGTCCCAGTCAGGACCTGTCCCCCAACTGCCCTTAGAACTGCCACCTGATAAACTTGCCCTCAAGGACAATCAAGTCACAAAAAACAAGTCACAAGCTCATTTCTACAGACATTTTCTAATAAGCACAGTGCATACCTCTGCACTGACCTTGGCCACAGACAGACACAATGGGTATACTGTACAAATGAACATTCACACTGTAACAGACACTCTTTCCTGTAGTAGGGCCATACAGCAAGAGGTTTAAGGCACGAATTCTCTAAGCCCATTCTGGAAAGGACTGGTGATAGGAGAGAATCGGAGCTGTGAGAAAGCCCAAAGCAATTTCAGGATAAAACTAGCACTAGGGAGTACCATCCGAGGAACAAGAGAAGCCCGCTCTGAACACAGCCTCCAGCTCACAGGTAAGACAGGGGCACTGCAAAGTTCCTTAGCTCTCAACTTGAAGCTAAAATCCCCTGTGATGATTTGGCCCAGGAGAACAGAGGAACTACAGAATTGCAAATGTTCAGCGTCTCAGCGGGGCATTCTGACTTATTGAAGAATATTAACATTTCTTTTCAAAGGCATTCTCTGCCCATAGAAAGAAAACCTGGCTGGCATTTCTAAGAAGAGTTAGTCTTGCCGGCATGATCTCTCAGGGCTAATAGCTAAGGAGGTAGCCTCTCCAGCTCATGACAATGAACATCATTACTTGGAAGGTCTGTCTGGAAGCAGCCGAACAACCTTGGGCATGTACCTCAGCCTTAGGCATGTACCTCAGTTTTGTCAAATGGTGCCAGAGAGCAAATAAAAAAAATAGCCCAACTGGACCCTAGGTCCTGGTACTATTGGAATTTTCCCTTCATGGAATATTCAATGGAGGTGAGGAAAACCTACCAGTGAGAAAGAGGTTAGCCTCAAGGATAATATGAAACTGAGAGGAACTGTGCTTTCCTGTGAAGCCAGCCTCAGAGAAGTCCCTCAGGGCTGGAGGGTGTAATGTTGGGACCTGAGGTAGAATGAGCATCCACTGAGAGACAAGGGGGCCTTGTGTGAACATGGACCTAAATTCAATCCACTAGAAATCATGTCAAAAAGCCAAGAGCAAGAGTCTGGTCTGTTTATCCCAACGCCCTAGAGGCAGAGGCATATCTCTGTGGGTTCGAGGCCATCCTGGTCTGCATAGTATGTTCTAGGCCAGCTAGGCAGCATGGCGATGTTTGTTTGTAATACATCTGCATTTATGGGGACCACCGGGGCTCCCTGGGCCGCTGACCTAGCCAGATCAGCAAACATGCAGCCAAGTGCTAAGAAACCTGGGGGCTCACTGACGTACAACCCAAAGAAGACATCTGTGAGGGGACTGGAGAGATGACTCAGCAGTTACAAGCACTAACTGCTCTTCCAAAGGTCCTGAGTTCAATTCCCAGCAACTACATGGTGGCTCGCAACCATCTATCATAGGATCTGACACCCTTTTCTGGTGTGTCTGAAGACAGCAACAGTGTACTCACATATATAAAATTAATAAATTTTCATTTAAAAAAAAAAAGACCATCTTAGAAAAGAGGCCAATAGAGCTGATGCAGATAAATCATCAATACAAGTTACTTTCTGAGAGTTCTATAACCCTGACAAAGACAAGATATGCATAGATCCAAAAAATACTTCATTGAAATTATTTTTGAAAAAAAAAAAAAAGATCATCCTCACCTCATCAGACAAAGCCACAATCTACAGAAGCTGGTGGTCCCCAGCCATCGCCATGCACCAATGACACCTACTTCATGCCAGCCTCCAGCCGGCTGGAAGAGAACTTTCTTCTAGTGTCTATGAGCAGCCCCGCCCCAGGGACACAAGGACCAGTTTTTATATTTCCACAGTGGTCATTAGCATCTCCTAGCAACAAGTGCACCATAAGACTTGACTATTTACAAAAAGGAGAAGGGCGGCTTGATCAGGGTAGAACGAAGCAGGTGGACAGATGGAAAGCTATACAAGTTCACACCACACTGTAGGCAAAATAGCTACCAAGTCGGAGTGAGAGTCGGTGGTACTGTAATCGCAAGGGACTCCAAGGGAAGATGCCACAGGGGAAGGACAAGGGCTGACCCACCAAGGGTCTGAGCCCAACTATTAATCAAGTAGGCACACAGTCATCCTGTACCTAGTGAGTTCTGTGTGAGATAGAGAAATGAGTCAGGTAAATTGTGCTGCACGCCTTTAATCCCAAGGGCAGGTGGATCTCTTTGAGTTCAAGGCCAGCCTGGTCTACAGAGAGTCCCAGGGCAGGCGGGACTACACAGAGAAACCCTGTCTTGAACGAGGAGCTCCGAGCTTCACCTTCCTCATCCTTTACCTGGGACACTGATCGCGTGTGACTGCCTCACACACAGAATCCCAGCACCAGGGAGGCTGAGGCAGGAGGACTGCTGGATGTTCAGAGCCAGACTGGGCTACACAGCAAGATATCATCGCCTCAGAAAGAAAAGAGAAGAAAACTTTCACAAGACAGAAATAGAAATTATACTGAAAGACACAGCTCACAAAAAAAGAACTTGGCACTTGAAAGGGAGCTGCCACTTGTAACACCCCATTATGTTCTAAAACAGTGGTTTTCAATCTATGGGGTGCAACTTCTTTGGGGTTGAAATAACCCTTTCACAGGGGTCACCCAAAACCATCAGAAAACAAAAATTTTTATTATGATTTATAACAGTAGCAAAATTACATTTATGAAGTAGCAATGAAAGTAATTTTAGGGTTGGGGGTCACATCATGAGAAACTGTATTAAGGGCTGCAACATTAGGAAGACTGAAAACCCATCTTCTAGAATGTTCTGTTCACATTTCACATTATCTTCGAAGCAACCTTGCAAACCTCAACAGTGGCAGAGGTGATTGGTAGGACAAGCTGAGCAGACTTTATTCAAAATTCTTGGCACCAGAAGTCTTAAGTTGCTGTTTTGGTTTGAATATCTGCTATCATCCAGAATGAGATGTCTTTGAGATAAAGCCCAAGTCTATAAACACAACATTCATTTATGTTTCATGTATACCTTGAACACATAGCCCAAAGGTAATCTTAGGCAATATTCTTAATGTGCTCTGATTTGATAGCGGCCCATCACAAGACCATGTGCGGAATTTTCCAATCGTGGTTATGTAGGGAAGACTTCAAATTAGCGATGTCCAACCTAGGCTACCCCTTGTGTTGCATTAACTCCTCCATACTACCTCTACTCAACAGAGACCCCATCTCATTCACTCAGTGACATCAGTCATGAGGCAGAGGTGGTCCCTGTGTTACAAAGGAAGGACCCTGGGACCCAGAACTGATTAATGGTAGAGTCTAGACCAGTCAGGTCACAAAGCAAAGCCACTCACTCACTCTTCAAATACTTACTGAGCACCCCTGTGTATCTAGCTCTCAGGAAGAACTTGAGAAGGAGATGAGAATCAGACAGGTATGGTTCCTGCTGTCAGGCATACTCTCCAACACAAGAAAACACATTCACACACACACACACACACACACACACACTCACACACACACAGTGATTGCTCTAATTGTGGCTAACAGGGCTTTTAAGAGAATCAGAACCAAAAGGAGATAGACAGAGTGACTGTTTTGGTTAGCTGACTGACAGACGAATGGATGGACAGATGGACGATGGATGGATGGACAAACAAATGGACTGACATAATTTTATCAGAGCTAGCAAGTCTCAAATTCTTCTGCCAGGCCAAAGAAGAACTGATGTTGCAACCTGAATCCTAAACTGTGTCATCAGGACAACAGCCTAGAAATAAAGAAAAGGTTTCTGGGGTCCAGTTCCAAGGGCCCCTCCTAGGTTCCTACCTTAAGAAGCGTCACTCTGCTCTTAAGGCCTCCACTCTCAAGAAACTATAGTGCAAAGCCACATTAAGGAGAAAGATTCGCTTAGTGTATGGCCAACAACCACCTGTAAAATGTCCATCTCATCACAGAGACCCAATCAGCAGCACTCACTACGGCTGCCCCACACAAGGGCACCATGAGCCAAGCCAGGCTGACAATGGAAAAATTAAACCACCATGAGTGGTTTTGTGGAGTATCAGGAAACACAGTGGGGGAGGGGGGGAACAGGGGAGCTAAGGACTTGGGAAATACTGGAAGGCCCAAGATATGAAAAAAAAAAACAAACAAACAACAACAAAAAAAAACCACTAGTAACTGAAATTATTCGCTAAAACTACAAACCAGGCAAATGAGATGGATCAGGGATTAGAGGCACTTGTGGCCAATTTTGACAACCTGAGTTCTCCAGAACCTACAGGGTAGATGGAGAAAAGTGACTCCCTCCAGATATTCTCTGACCACACACACACACATCTACAATTATCAACAGATATGAGAAAGTACTTTTTTTTTTCACTGTCAATTTCCTTCTCCAAACCCTCCAAGCCGGGGGGCTCCCCAGCTAAAAGTATCCGGGTTCTGTATGCCTTGGTAGGTTCATGCCATGTTCTCATACAGGAAAACACAGTGTGTACACTACAGAAATGTCAGGCCTGGTAACCAAAGACTGAACACGGTGACAGGCCAAAGTCAAGGGAAATGTACACATCTGACCAAATACCGGAAGCTCTGTAGATAAGAAGGGACACACAGTCTCCTTCCGGCCTATGCACGCGGAATTTCTTTCCTATTTTAGGGTTACTGGTGCTGTATGAAACCACGATCAAAAGCAACTTGGGGGGTTGGAGAGATGGCTCAGCAGTTAAGAGCACTGACTGCTCTTCCAGAGGTCCTGAGTTCAATTCCCAGCAACCACATGGTAGCTCACAACCATCTGTAATAGGATCTGATGCCCTCTTCTGCTGTGTCTGAAGACAGTTTACTCATCATATATATAAAATAAATAAAATATTTTCTTTTTTAAAAAAAAGCAACTTGGGGAGGAGAGGGTCTGCTTCATTCAAAGTTCTGTATTACAGTTTATCATTAAAAAGCAGGCAGGCAGGAACCAGAGGAAGGAGCTGATGCTGAGACCACGGACGGACGGGTGCTGCTCACTGGCTTGCTCCTCCTCATTTGCTCGGCCGGCTCTCTTATAGAACTCAGCACTACCCTGGCTGGGCCCTCCCTATCAATCACTAAGAAAATGTCCTACTCGGCCTGCCTACAGCCCTTTCTTAGAGAGGCATTTCTCAATCGAGGGTCTCTTCTCTCAGATGACTCTAGCTTGTATCAAGGTGTCGTAAAACTAGCCAGCAAAATACACACTCTTCCGCCTCATCATCATGTAAGATGGTCGTGGAAGCTAGTCTAGATTTCAGATCCACAGCTGGGGCGCAGGAGAGAGCTGGGGCAGGGGAGTACCTACAGCTGCATAATGAGCTGGCCAGGACGGTTTCGTTACTACACTATGGTAAGGTCATGTGTGTGCTTGAAGTGTAGATGAATCTAACTTTATAAGCGGCAGGTCTCGGTAGGAAGTGTTCATTTGCTCTCATTAGCAGGCGGCAATGGTTCTTCTCCACAGGCTGCACGAACTCCGAGCCCAAGAAGGCCCGCAGGTGGTGAGGGACGAGAAGAGAGAAATTCAAGAGGTGACCAGAAAAGCTCTTCCTCACTGAATAAAACAAAATAAGTAAGAGAGAACCTGGTGTCCCCGGAGCCCAGGTCACTTTCTAGACACTGGGGGAAGCAGGAGCCAGGTCTCTCTGTACCATGAAGGGTAAGAAAGGCAGATCCAAATAAACAGCTACTGAATGGATGTTCCTAAACCCTAATAGAGCGGCAGCATCACATCCCGCAGCATCACATCCTCCTTGCCTCTGTTCTGTTCTTGTTTGTTGTTTTTGTTTGGTTTGGGAAGGAGTCTGGCTATGTCATACAGGCTGATTTCAAACACCGGCAAGAGCTCCCTCCGCTTCAATCTTCCAGAGCCCAAATTCTAAACATGTCCAACCATGCCCACCTATGTCAGATTCCCTTTAAATACACACAGCGCAAACGCTTTGAAATCTGACGGCAGAGCTGGGGCCTTCCACACTACCTGCGGGCCCACGAGGTGTTATCAACAATCAGAGGAGGACAGAGGGAGAGTCAACGGGAAAAGACAAACAGAATCTATAAGCCTGGCCTCCACGGACTCTCTGAGCCAAAGCGAGTCAATTTCCTTCAGCCTGCATGTCGGGCTCCCTCCGTGCCATGGGAGAGCATCCTCAGAGGTGCTGTGAGCGATATTGAGCAGTCGGGATCTTCTTCCTTCCTCCTTCCTGCGCTGCACACTCTAAGGAGGGCCCGATGTCGATGTCACAACAACAGACATGTGTTTTGACACTGTCAGCTATGTCTCTGGCTCCGGCTGCAAAGGCCTCTCCGGCACCACAGCAGATTCTCTTCCCAGAAGTCTAATTTATTAACTCTTCATAAAAGCTCTCTGTTAGGGAGGAGCACGCCCAATCAGCTTGGGGTGAACGCCTGTTGCTAAGGGAAAGGGCAGAGGAAGCAATTCCTCTCCTACTTTCCCTTCAACACCAAGACTCCAGGAATACCTGGCTTTCTCTGAACCCTGACTACCACACCAGCCAGTCAGTCAGGCCCCTCCTCCAGCACCAGGGAGACAGCAAAAGCACCATGAGTCAGCTGGGGCTCCCGATGGGGTATCTGGCAGACCTACGGTATCATAACCTGGAATCCTGACTAACCGCTGTCTCCAAAGCTTGGGTTGCTAGCCACCCTTCCAGAACCTTAAGTCTCCATCCTGACCATACCTCCCCGACCTGGGACTACTATCTCCCTACCTGTTTGCTCACCCCTCCTGAGAGAAAGAGCTCCCTCAAATCCAAGCCCCAGCCAGCCCCATTCCTGCTGTCTCTCCCTAGCCCCTCAAAATACCTTCCATAGACTAGGTATCCAGTGCACAGCCATTATACTGGATCCCTGAGAGTGGACTGCAGACTCTTTATATGCCAAACCCCCTGAGGGTGGGGGAGTCCTCGTCCTATTTTGACAAGTACTGTTTGGCTAGGTCTCCTTGAACACAGAATGGAACCTGGTCTCTCTCTCTCTCTCTCTCTCTCCCCCCTCCCTCTCTCCCTTTACACACGCACACGCACACGGTACTTGTCACACCTTGTGTGATGCCCATGGCTCCGGAGATATTTCATGTTCCAGAATCCTGCAACAGTGCCTGGGCGTCAAGAAGGCAGGGAGTAGAATATTCTTTATTAAATCACCCAGCCTAAGGAGCACAGTGAGCAAGAAAGCTGACAGGCATCCACAGTAGCCCGTGTAGCAACAGACCAGTAGCTAGGCTTATGGGAAAAAGAATCTCTTCCTCGAAAAATAATAATACAGAACATTTAAAAAAAAAAAAACACCCACTAACTAACCCACCAGACAAATGAAATCAGTGATTATTATTTGTACAGTTCGCACCTTAGACCTTGCCCATAAAAGCACAGGTGGTGTTTATGTAACTGTATCCCTATTACAAACATGTCATCAGCCTCTCTGATCATGTCCCTTAACGCTGTGTTTCTAACCACGTCATGCAAGACCCAAAGCCTGTGCTCTGTCCTTCCACTCCCCCTCATGGGTTCCGAGCATGCCCAGCCCACCCAGCCCAGCCCAGCCCAAGCAGAGAGCACAGCTCTATTCTGTCCTCACAGAACATTTTTTTTTCCTGAGGCGGCTTCCCTTCTCCAGGTGCTAAAGCAGATTTTCCTTCTCAGTTCCCAGGACATCAAAGGTCTATTTTCACATAAAAGCGCTCAACTGAACATACAATAAAACAAAGGCTGCTCTTCCCCAAAGCCTCAGACATGCCAGGATTCTCCCTGCCCAAAAGGTCCTCCTTCCGATTTGGGGAAACACTTTATGACACCCAAGGGAATCCAGTGCCACGGCCATCTTCCCACCATCAGATCCCTTAGCTCACCCAGGTCCCTACTCCCTCCTCTGTCCTTGGACTAACCTTCCCCCACCGGAGAGTCCAACAGACACCTCTCTGGGGCAGATGTTTGCCTGGGGCTGTCCCCAGTGCTTCCCAGGAGCCATTCCCTCCACCAAGGTTTGCTGTCACCAAACCCTGGGGACCCGCCTGCGCTCTCATTTATTTGTCTGTTTATACCGAAAGGAACAACATGGCCCTATCAAGCAAGAAGGGACGGAGCTGAATCCAGCTTGCTGTCATCCTTGGGCTCTTAATAAACTAAGGAGTCAACAGGAGCAAGCTATCAGGCCGACTCTCAAAACAGCACACACAGAGGCCAAGCCAAAAAACGCTACCCAAACTCTCACGGCACTGACAAATGGGTCTGTTTCTGTCCCCAAGGCAAGACAGCAGCTTGAAGAAGACACGGCCCTACCACACAGTTGGGGTTTTGTGGCATCTAATGTGTTAGTGTCCAGACTCTGTGCCCTAAAAAGAAGCAAGCAGGGTGTTGTTTAACCTCATTAGTGATTGGTGAAATGCAAATTAAAGCTACAAATTGGGTACAAATTTACAAGTCTGAGAGTAGTAAGGGCTTATGAGGAAGAGGGCGACGGAAACAACTATATGGGGCTATGGGTGTCTGCAGAACAGTTTCTATGCAAACATTAACTCCCACATACACTGATATAGCAGCTCTTCTTTCAGGCCTGGATCCTAAGAAATCCTCACAACACACACACTCCCCAGACGAGTACACCTGTCTCAGAGAGCCACAGGAGAAGAAATGTATACTAGGGCTGAAGATCCCCAAGATTCCCGGCAGAGCAAGCTCTCCACGAAGGAACGCCACAAGCCTCTATCTGTTCCTTTTCTGTTTTGGTAAGGTTTGTTTTTGAAGCAGGGTCTCACTGTATTGCTTGACCTGAAACTTTCAATCCTCCCGCCTCAGTCTCCCAAGTGTTAGAATTAAGCATCAGTCTGAAAGAAAAGTAAAGTCTTCTTCTGTAGGGTACAATGCAGAGAGATCTAAAGCCAGGCAAGGCTACCAAGAACAGTCTACCTCGAAGCACACGGCAAACAGGGAGGTGTTCACACCTTGCATGCGCTACAGTACATATCAATATTGTGTGTATAAGGTGAAATATTAAATTAAACTCGTCATCTTCTTCTCTTAGTGCCAGCCTACCCTCTCGGGGACCTCTCATTGTCTCTGTAGAAGCCTGCTTGTCAAGGCCTCTCAGCAGTAACTGCCACCCCTTCCCCTTGAGTTAAGGAAAGCATCTGAAGGGGAAATACAGGGCCAAATGGGAAATGTAGCTACTCACGTCACAAAGCAAGACTTGGTCAAGAGCAAGCTGTTGTCCACACCACTAACACTTCCGGGACGTTTTCCTTAGTAAGGCAAGTCTGAGCATCCACACCATTGTACAGCCCCAGCCTCCAGAGAAGAAACAGGGCCTTCCAAGGTTTCTAGAATTCAACAAGTGTGCGGTAGAATCACCCCTCCACCTACTGATAGGATGTGCTCAGATTCTCCTTGGACAAGCCTTTCCTGTGGGGCACTGCCACTGGACACAGATTCTGCTAGTTTGGATCTTGAACAGCTCCCAAAGGGGCCATGTATCAACGCATAGGCCCTTGGGAGGCACTATTTAAAAAGTAGCAGAACCTTTAGGAGGTAAAGCCACTGGGAGGGGGTTAGGTTATCAGGGGCATGCCCTAGCAGAGGACCGTGGGGCCCCGTGTCTTCTCTTGCTTCCTGCCCACGAGATGAGACGTTTCCCTGCCCTATGCAGTACTGCCAGGAAGTGCTATCTCAACAGAAACAAGCCTTTCACTTTGTACGCTGATTCTCTCGGGTGTTTTCACAGTGACAGAAAAGCTAACTAACAAGGGTCCCTTCTTCCAGAAACTCTTGAGCAAACCCAGAGTCCTTTTGGCTTGACTCACTCACCTCATGCCGTTCCCCCTGCTGCTCCAGGAAGTCCTAAGCGTTACTGATGGCCAAGAATTGAATGTCCCCTGCCTTGTCCAAACTGCCGTCCCTCCCGCCACCCCAATCCTTCGGTCCACCAGTGATTTGATTGCTCCGTACTCTGAGGACACGCTCATATCTCAGTCACCCTGAACTTCCAGAAAGTGACCTCTTTTCCCACCCTTGTCTCCATTCATACAAAGGGATCTGTCCCAGGTCCAGCATCCCCTTCGGCAGGGCACTCACCACTGCTCCAAGTCTGTCTCTGGAATCCTAAGGCAGCTCCAGGAAGCTGATCACAGCTTCCGCCTCCCTCCTCGCCTCCCTCCTCCCCTCCTCACCCTCCCCTCAGTCCCTCCCTGAATCCCAGCACTACATTACAAACCAACCCTGCACCTTCTCTCCTCACTGAACTCCACGTGATCTGAATGAAGTCCTACCTGCCTTGAGATGACAACAACAAAAACAATCCCCACTTGTTGCAATTTTATAAGGCACCCGACGCTGTGCTGGGCAGCCTAAAGACACTCAAGCAAGAAGAGGACTAGTTCTCGGAGACAGAGCCACCCAAGGGGGCGATGCCAACTAGAAAGCATACTACAAAATGATAGTCATACTAAGAACCTGTCAATCGTAAGCCTCAACAAATATTTGTGGTACAAATATTTGGGATGGGAGCGGGAAGGGAGGAGAGAGGAAAGGAAGAAATAGGTTCTAATTTGTCACCAGGATGGGGAGAAACCCTGGGAACCTTCCCTGGAAATGCTTTAAGTTCTCTAGTGGCTAATTTTTAAGTCATAACCATGTACAATTTGTGAAATAGGACCATTTTTAAAACAAAAAAGACAACAAAATTCTACTCAGGAAGCTTCAGTCATGCATGGTTCTAATATAAACCTTTATACTCATGGGATGAGAGAAAACAAGTTTTTGGGTTTTTTTGTTTTTTAATACAATTATCTGGTCCCCACAGGCGAAGGAGCTGCTGCGCACTGTGGCAATGAATGCTAGGGGAATGAGGAGACACACTGGCTGCCATTTTGCAGAGAAAAGCCATGAGCTAGGGAAAGATCTGCTATGGGGCCCGAGCACCGGCAAGCTCCCTGGCTCCCCCCTCCCAGGTCTTATTTTTTCCAGTCTCCAGAACGGGAATAGCCTGCCCTCCCCTACACAGAGACCATCCTCAATGCATGGAAACCAAACACACTCTCAACTAACTAACTCCAAAGGACTATGCCAAATCTACCTTGAATTTTGTTTTATGTTAAATATAATTTGGCAGTAACAGAAGACTAAGCAAAGGCAGTGTCCAGAGTCCCCTGAATGTTCGGCTCTGCTCCCCCTAAGGTCGCCAGCTTTCATCCCATTGCTACCTTGACCACGGCATGAAACCAACACCAGTTCAAAGCTACTTACTGAGCGAACTCTAGACTATTCAGACGTCACCAGTGCTTCCACTGACGTCCCTGTCCCAGGCTCCTCCTCGTACTTAACAGAACTTGGTTTAAAACAAGCATCTTACGATTATCTATTCTGACTTGGGAAAGAAATGTCCTGGTACAAGAAGGAAGCCTGAATCTAATCCTTCTCCTCACCATCAAAGCCAGCAATCTTCTACAGGATCTCCAAGGGAACAGAATTTGATCTACAGAGAGATTAAAAGACCCAGACAACGACCAAGCCTCTTAACCCTCCCCAAGTAGCCACAGCCCTGGCCTCTCTCTACAGCAACTAGCCTGGTATTTAAAAGTAGTTCATGTTAATTGCAACCGTGCCTATATGAACACTACAAAGCAAGCTGGCTTCAAACAAAAAAGGCTCAAGAGAGTAGCCTAACAAAAAAATTAATTTTGTAAAAGACCTATTTCCATTCCAACTTGTTTTTAAATATATGTTCTGAGTCACACGCCATTAGCCATCTCAATTTATTAATAATCTCAGGGCAACCAACTATCTCAGATCATGCAATGATGAAATCTTGCATTAAAAAAGAAAATGAAATGTCTGCACGAAAACATTAAGCAGGTATTCAGCTGTAGTGACTAGAGAAGATGAGGGAGTTTTTTGTCTTTTTTTTTTTTTTTTTTTAATATTGACCAGAACATGGTAGCTCAAACAAGATGAAGGCGGTATAAACTGGTAACTCAAACTTTGCAAAGAAATCTCCTCCAGTGAACATGAGATTATTTTAGAAACTCCCAGTTCAAAGAAAGTTCCCTGGAATTCCCTCCTCCTCCCACCTCTCAACAAAGGTTTTCGATGGGCGGAGATTGTCGCCCCCCCCCCCCACCCCTGCAGCTCAAAGACCCCTTCTCTTAGCTAAGGAAATGACAGGGCTGTTCGGGCATTTTAAAGCAAGAACAAATACTTGAGCTATAAAATCCACTTTGTAGATTGAATCAGCAAGACAGCTGTTTATACAGGAGCCTTTCCTGCCCGCCCCCCCCCCAAGCCCCTTAGCAATTCCTATCAGTTTTAAAAAAATGGCTAGAACAAAGAAAAATGGAGTTTACAAACCAGGGAGAGGCAGCAGCACCAAATGCATGGACACTTACCTTTTGCCTGCTGCTCTGGTGAGGCCCCCTCAGCCCACCTCACTTGTAAATGGAAGAGGGGGGAAAAGTCTCCCCAGAGGTGAGCCACATTTAGTTGAAGGGCCCACTAAGTGGGCTCACATTTGTGGAAGCTTTTGCTTGCTGGCTGTGATGTGGCTAACCTTTCTGTTCTCAGGCTGTTCTTTTTCAGCCTGCAGATTCCCAGGACCCTTCGCTCTTCCCCTTCCTAACTGTGAGCCATTTCCCTAGCAAGCAGGGTGGCAGGGCCACCACAGGCTGCTAGGCAAAAAAGTGGACTCATTCTGAATGACAGAAGATGGAAAAAGAGGGGAGCAGAAGCCAGGAAGTCACTCAGCCCCTCTGGATGATTCATAATGGGGAACAGCCCCCCCCACCCCCACCCCCGAATCCTGATTGCCCTGAAGATTGAGCATGCTAATTCTCAGACTCTAAATCTCTTCTCTTTAACCTCTAAGGCCCAGATCAGCTAGCACACCTTAAGGAAGATGCCACCTGGATCTTGCCTCCCCTCCCCCAATCCCTCCCCCTGCCAAAGTCCCATAAACACCCTAGGCGCCCTACACCTGTGGATTCAGCACCTCCCCTTAATGAGCTGCCTTCCCACACAGACAGCACACCCAAAGGCAACCCGGCTCCATCTCAGGAACCCCAAAGCCACACCCTGCACCCAGCCCACGGGCACGGGATCAACAAATGTTTGTTCAATGAATGAGTACAACTCCAAGGGCCCTGGCAACCACAGTGCTAAATGCTAATTACTACTAGCTGCATGCATAATGAATGAAGAAATGAACTAACAAACTCTTTCTTAGCCAAGTTGCAGGGTCCACTGGGAACACCAAGAAGGAATGAATTGGCTTGGTGGCTGTATAGCAGGATGGTTCAAAGGTGAGGTGGCTGTCTTGGAGGATATGTGAGATTTGGGGAAGGAGGCAGGGGTGGTTGGTACCCATTGGCTTCTGGATTCCTGGACTCACTTTTTCATTCTGCTTCAAGTTGATCTTTGTATGACACGCTCATCCGAAGCTGGCGTGGCCCATGGCAGCTGGCATAGGTGGCGGGCGGGCGGAGACCGCTACAGAATAAGCTCCTTCCTTCTCCCACCACCTCCACACCTAATGTGGCCACTCTCCCCGTGTTCATCTGCCACAGCCCCAGAGGCCAGGACTGCCCCTCGAACGCTGGCACTTCAGAATCTAAGGCACATGTGCACCCGGCACCCTCTAGAGTGCTACACTGAGCAAACAAGGAGGCGAGGTAGACATAGAGGAGGCTGTGCTCACAGCCCTCGCCGCTTTCTCCCTCCACTCCTGAAAGAAAAAGGTCACAGGAATATTCAATTTGTTGCCGGTCAGAGCTGGATAGTCCCCGGTATAGGATTTGTTCTGTCCATCAAAAATAAACAAGTCTGCTTCTAGAAGCCTTCTGAGGGTCATGGGCAGAGTGGTTTCCACCTTGTCTCCCTCAAATCCCACAACAGTGGAGAGGGACAGCACCACGAGGAGACAGACAGGAGCACACTTAAAGATGACAGGGGAACTTTTTCAGTCTCCCTGAATGAGCCTCAGAAAAAGTAAATACACATAATCTATCCATCTTCAACATCTACTAAACCATGGACCATAGAAATAACCAAAGCGCTGATTGTATATTTAGGGTGTGTTCTCTATCCACTGGGAAATTCCAATCCGACAGTTGAATCTTTTCTAATTCTGCAATTAGACCAGGCTCTGGCCCAGGCTGAAGAGCCAGCCAGGCCAGGCCTCCCCCTCCACCCACCCACCCCCAGGCCACAGAACTACAAACAGCCCCTGAATAGCTTCTTACATAGAGCAGGACTCTCCCCTAAGTCTCGCCTACGAACCCAGGCTTGGGATCCACCCAGGAACGGCTCTGAAAGCCTCAGGTGTACAATGCCACTGACCAAGCCTTACCCAGAATAAACTGGCTACTGTAGCTGATGGGTACTATAAGCTACGCGGTGAGTTTATGAGTTGCTGGGCACCATAAACTACGCAAAGGGAGTTTATGAGTCCCAGAAAGGGACTCCTGCAGGAAACAGTTTCATGGTTTTAGAGCCAAAAGATCAATTAATTACTGAAAATGGTCTTACTCTGAAACCCTCAGTGGAGAACAGCCTCTCCCTGACTATCTATCGTGTTGCTATAGTCGGGATGTTTGTCCAGTAGCTTTCCTCAGATGGGACAGATTCCTCAACGGACCAATGAGCATTGCCACATCTATCTGACAACCCACAGAAACACCCCAAACCAGCGTCCCATCCCCAAATCCATCTGTGGAATATCTTGCTCACTTTCAAGGGAACCTTGGCTCCACCTCTCCTTAGGAGCCACAGGTCCACCATCTTCTGTCTCCCTTTGGAGCCCAGCCTCTTTGGCAGCTGAAGATCCATCTACCTCCAGTTCTAACAAGTACCCAGAGGAGATCTGACACCACTACTGACTGAGGGCTCATCTAACTCTCTCCAGGTAACCCCCACTCCACTGGGGTCAACATCTGTGAGGCATATACTCCAAAGGCCCTGCCATCCACACTGACTGTGCCCGGCTCCTGTTCCAGGCCTTTGTCCCCCACAATGCTATGAGGAGCTATCATTGAATTATATAAATTCTGATCCTGTTCTTGCTCTCTTGCATCCATGAACCCATAAATCTCCAAGCAAACACTCCCTACAGTAAGCCTGAAAGGCAAACCTATCTATATCACTAAGTCTCCTGCCAACCCAACTCTTTCACCCAGGATACTGTCCCCAAACTCTGCGCTGCCCTGCTTTTCAAAGGCTTTCCCAGTTCCTAATGCACTGGGGCCTCTCAGTCATTCTCCTGAGCATCCCTGACTCATGCCTTTACCCCCTTCACTATTCCCTAAGGTCATCCTCCACTCCATCTCTTCAATCACGCACCTGACACTCTGACCCCTTTACCCACCCTTAAAGATGGGAGTCTTTGTTTTCTATTTCTAGCCTGCCTCCCATCCCCAGCAAGGTGCTCAGGCAACCCTACCAACTGGGGCTCATTTGGTAAGTTTATTCTGTGTCTGAACCTTCTGTTGTCAGCCTTGGTTAGACTGGGATGTCAATGAGACCAGGGGTTCGATCCCACAGCCTCCCTCTCTTGTCCCATACTTGGCAAAAGCCTGTTAATGGTTACTTGATAACTATGCAAGACACAAGGCCAAAGTGCAGGCATAGCTCAACCTAGTTGTACCATGGACAAAGCAATCTAGTGCAGACCCCACTAACCCTGGGTTAGGTGTGTCATCCCACAGTGAGAGACATAGGAGAGTAGATTCTTCTTCCAGCATCCCCTAATAGTACTAAGCAGCGTGTTTGGCTGTTATTTCAATAAGCCTTATTAAGACCCAATTTTCTTGGGTCTTCTTTCGGATTCTGCAGCATTTAAAAGCCTCACTGCTTAATTACATTAGGAGCACCTGTATATATTATGTGCAATAAATCAACTTTAATTTACCACCACACAAGGCTATTCATCTTGCCTGGGTTATTTATTGCTCGGTATTATTGGTGCTGAATTGTATCCTCTTCGCTGTAAGAAAAAACAGTCAGGGTTGGAAAAGCGGAAGCCGTACTGCGGAATGCTCTGGGACGCTGCAGATCACACAAGCACACAGCACAGGGCAAAGAAAAGGAACCATAAGCGAGTCTTGGCAATCTGCTCCGTGCTATTTTCCTAAAACACTCCCCAAACATTTTGATGTTTTCTTTTGCATGAACACGCATTCCAGTTTCCCACTGAAAGGACACAACCTGAAAAACAGGCCTGAGGCTCCGGCTCCAGCAGAGAGAGATCTGGGTGTGGGGTGAGAGGCTCAGCAGGAAGCAGGGACAGGAGGTTCTGAAGGCTAAGGGCCCGATGCTGCCCCCCAGTCCACTATCAGGATAGCAATCAGCAGCATGCAGGCACCAAGAGGCCTAACCTGTGGCAAAAGGCCTTGTTCCTAATGATAACTAACTCGGGCATCTCACTCGAGGAGGAGCTGGAAAAACCGCCATTACAGAATCACTAGGTTATCTGTAGACAGGCCACCTTCGGCCTAACCAGGAAAGGGCTGGGAAGAATGGCCTGCACAATCAGATTAAGAACCACCGTGCTGGGCCAACGAGCTCAGTAGGTAAAAGGGGGCTTGCTGCGAAACATGATGACCTGTTCAATCCTCAGAACCCACATGACTGAAAGAAAGAACCAACACCTGTAAGTTGTCCTCTGGCCCCCACAATGTACCCTGGCAAGTGTATACTCACATACACACATATATAAATGTCATAAAAATACTTTAAAGACTTATTGTCCCCAAACCCCAGGAGCACAGCTAGTCCATCCACTACCTCAAAAATGCCACAGATTACAACAGTGGCTTCCTTACCCTCCCTCCAGCTCTCAGCTCATAGTTCCCACGGCTCACAACCACCGAAAGCAGGCACTGGTGCTCTCATCCCCATTTCATAGATAAGAAAACCAAGGTCCTGAGAGATTAAGTGGCCCAACATCAGATCTTTGTAACTCCTGGGAGGTTAGTTTTGTCAACCAGCAACCTACACAGCCATTCCAAGGCCAGATTCCACACACCTCCCCCTACGAGAGAGAGAGAGAGAGAGAGAGAGAGAGAGAGAGAGAGAGCGCACGCGCACACACACACACATACACACACACATACAGCTCCTGTCCCCAAGCTTCCCACAGACACAGTTGGTTCACAGTTGTGCTCCAGATCACCAAATACTAGAAAACCAGTGTGGTGGACTGGGCCAACGGCTGCATTCCTGTGCCCGGGGTTGCCAGGCCTCTAGGACTGAAACTAACTGCCGTGGCCAGGAACCTCAAGGGCCCTCCCACCAGCAAGGAGCTGCTGTGGAATTCACGGCACACACCTGACTTTTATATTTCTACAAGCACAGCAGCAACACTTAACTTGCAGTAGATAATTTACCTTTAATCAGGGCCTCAGTCGAGCCCTGGCCAACTGACCCCTTCAGACAGCCCCTCTAAAGCCTCGTCTGCTAGGCTGTGGAGGGAAGGGAAGCGCTGGGGAACAGGGCAGCAGAGTCTGACAGGCCAAGCTTTTTCTGAAAAAAAATAGTTCATTTTGAATAAAAGTCTATTTAGCGTGTTCAGGAAAGCCACGTGTCACGTGTGATGGACTTGTGTGTGCCAGGGACTGCTTGTGAGCATGGAGCCAAGTGTTGGAGGCGTCAACACAGGAGCAAAGTAATGTCACTCTAGTAAAAGAAGGTCCTGCCCCGAAACACTGCAGAGATGGGAACATGAGCCCAGGACATGACTGTCCCCACCCTACCTTCCCTCTTCCTTAAGCAACAGAGCGAGGGTTGTCAGTGAAAACACATAGAACTCAAAAGCACGTACCTGGTCACCTGAGGCAGCCCAGGCTCGGACCGTGGTCCATGCGCGTCTCCAGGCCGCCTCCCACTGTTGAACTCTGCAAGCAGGCTCTAATCTACACAGACCGGAACCTCAGAACCCGTTCAAGGATCCCCTTCTCAAACAGAAGCCTCTTTAAGGGGCCAGATCAATGATTCTCAACCAGAAGGGCATCTCACACACACACACACACACACACACACACACACACACACACACGAGATACGGAGAGCCACACGGAAAGGGGAGGGTACACTGAGTCTCAGGGCAGAGAGCAGGGACACTGTGCTTCCCAACAGAACCCCTGCCTCATACCTCTTCCTTTGCATACCACACTATAGGTTTACCTGGCCCCAAAGGTCAACAGCATACCACAGCTGTGAACCTCTAGGTGCTAGGGCACTGAAGGTAATTAAACATTAACACAGTAATTACCCCACAGCCTCCCCCTGTTCCTTCTACCACCACTTCCCACTTCCTACCCAAAGAAGCAGGAATCACCTGCCATCAGTGCCATCTTGCACAGATCCCTCCCCAGCTAATGGTCTAAGCAGCAACTGGAGACAGTGTCCCAGTGCACACCGCTGAGGGAGGAGGACCCAAGAAAAGGAGAGTGACTCAAGAGAGGCTGGGACTCGGTCAAACCAGTCCTCCCTTCCCCACACACTGGAGGCTAAAGAGATCTGCCAGAGAGGAGAGGAGATCACAGTTAGCCTGCAAGGACCGGAAACCAAACAGCACACTGTGGCTTCCAGGCTCAAATCGCCGGAAGGGACCAACTGAGGGAGGTTTGGTTATAACCCAATCTCCCTGTCCCAGCGACAACTTCTAAATCCAGACTAGCTGGAAAAAAAAAAAAATCAATTCTGGCTAAAGCCCTATCGGATGGCAGGCTTTGTGCAAGGTTCTCTGAAGAGCATATGCCCTTTCCAGGAGCCACTAAGTCTGACCATCTTTATTTTACAGGCGGCATGTATGAGAGGATCCGAGGGTGTCATCAGCTAGCCAGGTCACACAGTCAGGGTTTGATCCCAGGTCACACCACTTCTTAGAAGGGAGAGCCAATAAAGCAAGTCCAAACAGCTCCCGAGACCAGCCCCAGCCTACACTCCACTCCACAGAAATAACCTGACCAGCCTCAACTCCCTCACCCGTTGGACATGGATCACGTACAGTCTTTCCATCACAGTGGTGCCTCAGACCACTGGGCTAGGTACATATGCAAAGATGATCCAATCCATCACTCCAGGAACATGCACCCCTTTCCTTCCCCCCTCTCCATGGGGCTGGCAAAGAGTCCATTCACCTGCTGACCAACCACACAAAGGCGGCTAGGAGCCAGGGTACCCAGGACATTTGGAAGGCTGAGGCAAGAAAAGGCCTTTTTGGATGCTCCTTTAAGAACAGAGGCAAGAGGGCTGTGTGACGCTTCCATGAAGAGCAGACAGGCAGAAGGCACCACAATCCTTCCTGGACCATGGCTCCAGCTTCCCACCTGTGACCGGACAGTGAACCAGAATTCTGAACTTACACACACACACACACACACACACACACACACACACACGCCAACAGACTTGGGGTGAGGATACTGGCAGTTCTCTGCCTGCAAAGCGCTCCCAGTCGCTCGTGCCCCTCTAAACCTCCTCGAGGATAACTGAGCAGCAACCATGGAAGGAATGACCCCAGCTCCAATATGGTGGGCCCTCCAAGGTCAGGCGGCCGAGCCAGGTTGGGGGTTCCTAAGGACAAGCTGGCTTCTAGTTACCTTCCACCCTTCCTCCCTGATTCTGCCAGGTTATTCCTGGTCTCAAGGTTTTATAATAAAGGTTTAGTTCAGCAGGGAAAAATAAAAACTTCAAGACTCCCCCCCCCCATCTGAAGAATACCAGGTAAGACAATGGATCTGGGGGTGGGGGAGGGAGGACGCTTTCTTTTTAACATTCAATGCTAAGAGAAGTGCTGCTTAGGAAGGCAGTGCCCGGCCAGCTGTTCCACAGCAGCCTGACCTTCCTGTAGTCGCCACCTCGTCAGGTCCAGCTGTTCTCTGGGCATCTAGTCTTAACCTAGTAACTGCCCACAAGCCTAACCCCAAATCGGTATTTTAACAAGCGCCCCAAACCCCTCCCACACTGCCCATTCCTGCCCGGCCCTCCCACAGAACACACCTTGCTGTCATTTTGTTTGTTCTCTTTAAAAGGCCTGGGCAAGTTTACTGGGAGGTCATTTTGCCTCAGGAAACAAGCAAATTAAATTGAGGCCCGCAGAGGACTGGGAAAAGTCACTCCCGATCACAGAGGCGACCTTGGGGCCCGGCAGTTTTAGGCAGGAAAGGTCACCAGCATGAGGCCCTTTGTTTATGGAGCCCGGATGCTGGTGATGTGGTCACCTCCAAGGTGCACAATTAGCAACAGCTGCACACCAAAACTCTTTTATTGGTTACCTCTAAAACACTGCAGAAGTCCGCCTAACTTCTCAGGGAAGGGGCAGAAAAGAAAAGCACTCTCAGCAGGAGGGGAAAGCCAGGGCTCTGCTTATGAGCAATTAGCAAATCAATGATTCCCAGAGAGGCAGACTTAGACCAGCAGCTCTTATTAGGACCCGTGAGGAAAAGGCCAGGACACACAGCTTCCCGGAGAAAACCGACGTTTAAAAGAGTTAAGTGCCACAAACTACCTTCAGAGCTTGCCCACCCAAAAACACTTAAAATGTGCGCTCTGTCTGAAGAATTGAAGCTATTTCAAAGTTAGCTCCTTAAATGTCAAAAACCAACTACCGCTGGTAGTAGCATGGATCTACATGGAATTACTCTGTCTACGTAGTAGGATCTGGAGAAGGCGTCGAGTAAGAGGAGAAAGGGCTTGTATAGTAGGTCCCCAAGCCACACGACCCTTCACTGACCCTCAACAGAAAGGGAGGGGCATCACGCAGGTCCCTCCTCCCGCTCCAAGCCGTGCAGGATGAGAAAGTATTGATCTCCCAGACAAAGAGCCAACAGATTTTTTTTTTAATAAACCCCTTCACAGTCCCAAACACCTGTTCAAGAAATCAGATCTACATGACAGAAAGTGCTCTCCAGGCCTCTGCTAAAGGGCAAGCAATGAGAAAGGAAAACATTTCTAAAAATACAGAGGCTTGCTGGGAAAATCAGGGTCCCAGGGCCACACAAGTTCCGTAGAAATACTTCAGGAACTGTTCCTGTAACTGCACTTTAACATCTAGTTCTAGACCACAGAATTCAAAGCAGCTACATGCAAAAGCTTTCCGGACAATAACTGGGAGTTCCCCCGGCTCCTATCCACTGATAATTCCCACTTACACAAGCCTTTCCCTGGTCTCCCTGGGAAGTCTCCCCTGACTCTCCCCTTCCCACCAGATTACTCATTTCCCCCAGACTCCCTGTAAAGATACCCTCTTCCCTTCCCTCCCTCCCTCTTGCCCTCCCCTCCTCTCCCTTCCTCCTTCCCTCCCTTCCTCCTTCCCTCCCCGATCCTTTTTTCTCTCCCTTGCCCACCCTCCTCTCTGTACCAAAGGAATAAGAAGTAATGATTTAATGTGAAAATAGTCATGTAAAGCCATCCTAAATTGCTATGTTCTGCTCAACTGCATGACTGTTGGGTTGGTCTGGATTTTGCCATATTGCTCTTCACCCCACACAGCTGAGAGACAGGGCAAAAGCAAAAGAGAAACACTTTCTTTGCAGGAACATCCGGGAACATTGGTAACCCTGAACACTCTTCCCAAAAGACAATCTTGGGACTCTGCTAGCTCACCTGAGAAATGAAATGGGGGCCGGCTCCAGCCCCTCAAACTCCCTCTTCCCAAAAGGCACTTTCTCCAAAAGCTGGGGAGAAATACTTATGAGAAAGCAAAGATTAAACAAGCCGGAAAGGAGACCAGACTCCATAGTTTCAACACCACTACGATGCGTTGTTACCAACTCGCCTTCCCTGGGTAAAGGAGAGCTTTGCACAGCAGATAACTGAAGGCAAGTATTAAACTTCTGGCCAACTCTAACTTGTCGCTATACCAGCAGCAGGCTGGACCTGAAAGAGCCCACACACCCAGTGGGAAAGATGACATCACTGAGCCCCAAGTTCTTATCCCCATGGTGATGGGGGGGAAAAGAAAAACTAGAGCAGGCAGGAAAAAAAATTCTGATAGATGAAAAGACTTTCTTTGCATTATCTCTTACAGCATTTTCAGATTCTGTTACTACAGCTATGTATCTGGAGGTCAGAGAATGACTTTCTGGAATCGGTTCTCCCTTCCACCTTCCGGTGCGTTCTCGAGTAGGGCTGTTGGGTGGTCAGTGCCTTCACCCACTGAGCCACTTCACCCTCCTCTCCTCTTACAGCGAAATATTTTCTTAATAATGCAATGATTTTTAATTTAAAAATTTACATTATGGTGTTTGATGTGTGGTAACCGTCGAATCTCGCCTCTCTCCTTACCCTAGTCAATTAAAGACAAAAAACTTTCCAGATCTCAAAAGGGTCTGTGACTGTACAGCTGAGGGAACGAAGTTATCAAGAGGGGGGAAAAGCGCGTGTACGCGCCTCAAAAATACATACAACACCCAGGTTTATTTTTTGTTTGGCGTGAGAAACATATCAGTTCAAGTAGATTTCTGAGCCAGCAGCTGCACTGCACACGTCACGAGAGGGAGGGAACAAGGCAGGCCTTCGCCTCAAGGACAGCTGAGCTGAGGGCTACCTTCAAAACCCTGCAACCCTGCAGGCAGTGTCGCCAGGACAACCAGGCAAGGTTAAGGGCATAACCTGGCCAACCCTGGTGACTCGATGACTCGTGTGGTACCACGAGGGAAATGCAACAGAGGAAAGCGGGACCTGGACCAGGTTACTGCTTGACTAGAAGGACTGGCCCCTGTTTGGGATATATATCTTGGGCTGCGCTGATCCAGGAACTCAAAGCAACTTGTTTCCCCGTGGAAAGCCTGGTCCTCTAACACACATCAATTCCCTGAAGATGGCTATTCTTCTTGGTACTGAATCCCTTTAATTTTTATTTTATTTTATTTTACAAATACAGAGCCTGCAACAATTCCTAACTGAAGGGTCGCTTAGACCGGAACACAGGCCAGCTGAGACACAGGAATTCTCCCTGCCTAGTCCACCATTCCAAACTAGGATCTCCGGGATAGAAGCCCAGTCCAGTTGGACAGGAGGAGAGTCCTCCCTGTCTATGCCACCAACTACTCTGAAACAATCAGGGCCTAGATCCTACAGATACACTACCACGAGCCTACCCTTCCAGGAAGGGCACCATGGCCTTGGCTCTTGACAACCTTCCCGGCAGGTCCTCCTGCCCCAGCTCTAGTGCTCCCGCCCCAACACTAACTTTGCTTGCTCTGGAGCAGAGTGAGTTCTCTCCATGGGGTCCTTCTCTGCCTGTGTTTTTTCTGTTCCTGGCCTCAGGGGATCTGGAAGAGCCTCCTTTTTTTCCCCCTTCCCTCTCTTCCTTTCTTTCCTCTGTATCTGTTTGCACATGCTCTTTAAGTGGCTTCAGGCTTGGCATTCGTCTTAAACACATCTACAAAGGATCAGGAGCTTGAAACCTGTTTCTGGTTATGACAGACAAATCAAGCCTCCCCCCCTCCCCCAGCAAAGTGGGGGTCAGGGGAGTGGGGAGGAAAAGTTACAGACTTTTTAAAGCGTCTGTGACATAAACCCATTTCTGGGTCCTACCCATAAAGGAAGCACTTCAGCCCCAGGGGCTGACAATCCAGACTGAAGCCAGGTGGCCTCAGCTTATAAACGTCCCAGCCACTCACTTTGGGAAAGTTCACCAGAGGGGATTCCATCACTTCGGGATAGTGCTTTCTACAAGCCTTGGTGAGTGGGGAAAGGGAAGAGGAGAGGGAGGACATAAGACCCTCCTCCCCTTCCTCTCCAAAAGCAAGCCCCACACAGTGCACACAGCTACAGGAAGATTAAAAACATTTTATTGTTTAATGAGTAACAGAGGGTTGCTGGATATGGCCAATTTAAAAACCAAATGCAACTCCAGACAGCCATTTGCAGTGCAAGGTGAAATGCGGTCCTTTCCAAAGCAGAACTGGCCCTACCAGAAGGAGGCCTGCGCACTGAGGGACCTATGCCCACCTATTTATTAAAGCTGTCAGCTGGCCACCCCAAGTGAGTCCCTTCCGTGGATAGAGCTCCCTACAAGGAAAAGTCTCGCCCCCCACCTGGAGCGGGAGTTGAGTAAGGTCTTGTCATCAAAGTAAAACACTCAATTATAAAACATTGCAATAGAGTCTCTAAGAACATCTACCTACGTGACAGAGATTTACACAAACCTGAAAGACAGCAGCAATATTTCCCCTCTACCTCCTCCCCACACTTCCATCACAGGAGAGGGGGAGGAAGCGGGGAGCAGAGGAGACGCTGTCACACAAAATCAATTGTGAGACCCAGTTACTTATCCGACATCCCACAATCCCGAGAGACTAGCTGGACGCACACAAGCACACCGGCATGAGCACACACACTTCTTTATCGCCTCGGCAAGAGTTACGGCTCAAGAAGCCGGCACTAATTTTAGTATCAGATTTATTATACAGCAGGGGGCATGAATTCGTCAGAACTGTCCCGTCTCCGTGTATATATATATATATGTGTGTGTACATATATATATATACCTACCTTCCGGACTGCTCCTTGGAGAAGCAGTAAGAAAAGTAACAGAGAAATTTCCTGGTTTACTAATGTTGCCCCAATCCTAGGGGCCTGTGGCTGCAGACCACCGGTCTGCAGAGATGGTTCAAAGCCCTTTCTGGAGGTTCCTGAGGGCTCCCCGTGACTAAAGCACACGCCCCGCTTTTTGTTTAAAATATGTCAACAAGCCAAGACTGGGAAGCCTAAGGTTGTAAAACAAAGGTAATCTCTCCGTGTGGTCAGAAACTGGGCCTGCCTGTCAACTCTTTACCATCTCCTTGCTTTGATCTCAAGGGAAATACAAGCAGCAGGGAGGTCAGCAGGGGGCAAACTTTAAATGCTAACGCCCTGTTGATCTCCACAACCTTGGTTCTAAATGGACGGAAACTACAATTTCAGCTTGTTTCATCTCAAGCTTCACCCTCTCGGTTCACCAGAGAATCCTTTTTTTTTTTTTTTAATTTGGCCCCGACTTTTCTCTGAGCTACCCTATGGAGTAGACCATACTGGCTTTCTTGTTCCTTATCCCCCCCTGCCCCTTTTCCCAAAAGGCCAGGTAGGGAGGGACCAAGTGCTGGCTTTTAACCCAGCCGCCTCTCTGGTGTAAAAGCACTGTATGTTCCTCTGGAGCAACAGTCACGTGCAGTAAGACTGAGGTGTTGTTAAAAAACAAAAAACAAGCCAGCAATGGTGGCGCACGCCTGTAATCCCAGCACTCAGGGAGGCAGAGGCAGGCGGATTTCTGAGTTCGAGGCCAGCCTGGTCTACAGAGTGAGTTCCAGGACAGCCAGGGCTACACAGAGAAACGCTGTCTCGAAAAAAACCAAATCCAAAAAAACAAACAAAACAAAACAAAGAAAAACAAGCAATAAAGCTTTTTGAAGCATTTTTTGAGGGCCCGCAAGCTTGCCTGTCACCAAGGCTGATGTCCTAAGTTGGACACCTGGGTCACACAGGTAAGAAAGAACCAACACCTCGAAGTTGTCCCTGGCCTCAGCGTGCATCCTATGCCTTGCAAGCCTCTCCTACAAACACACATCATAAACAGGCAAAATAATAAAGTATTTAAAACACGGACAAATAAAAAGTAAAAAGAACTGTGCCAAGGTCCAGCTGAGGGACCCTGAGACAGGAGCATGTCTCCCTGTGTACCATCACTACTGGTCTCACACAGGCTGGCTTTTGACCCAACCACCTCTCTTGTGTAAACGCAGTATGTGTTTCTCTGGTGCAACCGTCACATGGGGTAATGGACACAAGAAGTCCAAACGGCCTCACACCTTCAACACTCCCTACTCTGCAGCCAAACAAGCCACCAACCTCATCTGACTCACAGTGTACCTCGGAGCCACCTCCTGGTCTACCCCCTCCACAGCCAGCCATCTTTGTTTCCTCAGACTGCTGCAATAACTTTCTTCCCTAGCACACACCTGCCTGGCCTTCCCACAAGACACTTCCCACATAAGACTGTCAGAGTAATCTTTTCCAAACTCAGACCAGCCTATCTCCATGCCACCCCTCCCTCCAGACCCCACCCATACATGTCCCACTCTAGCCTGTAAAGAACTAAGCACCACACTCCGTAAGAACTTAGCACCAGCACTCCTGCTCTTGGGTACTGCTCCTTCCTCTAGACCCAGGAGAACCCGCTGCCCTGCTGTAGCGAGCAGGCATCCTCTGGTCTCTCTCTGTGCAAGCATATTCCTCTGGTGGCTAAGCCCAGAAACTTCCGCCCAAAAGCAGGGATGAGAGAGCTGGGAGCCATATTTCTCACGATGGTTGAAGCCACCTCATCAGGCAACCGAGGTCTAGCCCGGTTTCTAATTAATATTAACCCTCCAAATCAGAGTCACGCTCAGAAAATCTTGGATGAAGAGACACAGGGCGGGAGGGGAGTCTCCAATTTTCTTTTTACTTCATCTGGAAAATTAAGAGCACTGCTGATTTGAACAAGAAATCATCAAGGAAAGCAATCACAACCCCACACGGCCCATAACTCGATGGACTTGGGACGTGCAACCTGCCACTTCCATGAACTGAAAATTAAAGCAACTGTGGACACGAATAGCAATGGCGGGCGCAGATGGGTCTGTCTCTCCCCTCCACACTTAGGAAACATACAGACCCCGAGAAGCCTGGAGGAGAGACCCAGAAAGAAACCTTTCCTCTTTGTCACAATAAACCAGCCGAAAACCAGCCAATGACTTTCCACAATGGTGCTCCCCACCCCGAAGACTCCCCAAGAGGACGATGAATGAGGCAACAGACTTGGAGCACGGAAGCAGGGAGGGGCTCTCAGAGACCCTCCACTCCCAACCTGACACTTATTTGCTGTTTCTGTATTAATTACAATAAGCTGCTTCATAGCCTGGCGACCACTTAATGGGGCAGCAAATATGGCTTTTTCCCTACAATTAGTCAATGTAATCTGCTGCTATTCCACTGCTCCTGGCCACCGCCTTTGGCTTCCCCATACCCTACCCTTCCCCCATAAACACACTAACAACCACATCCACCTTCACAGGGTGCTGGGGGTCCATTTACGGTTACTCCCTGGACCTGGGAATTACCACCCAGCGGACAGTGCATAGAGGGCCTAACATGGAGCAAGAGAGCAACATTAGGGCCCCACTCCAGAATCCTAAGGTCTGAGGCTTTCCCGGGCCCAACAGGAAGTTGGGGGGGGGAGGTCCAGCATCTCCCAGACCACTGGCCAAGCACCGTGGTTATTTCTTGAGTTCTGACAAACTTGCCCGGCTCATATAATGGAGTTCGTGGGCTTGCAGAGCATAATCCCATGTCTTGTGTCCCCTAGGGCCCAAATGTCACCCATCTCAACACTGTCCCTCATCCCCGTCACCTCACTCCCATCACAGATCTTTTTGTCCAGAAGCTATTCTCTCCTTCTAAGCAGACTCTCGCTACCCAGCTCTGCACTTCCTGTTTGCCCCCAGTCAAGGAAATAAAAGCACCAGGCAGGGATACAAGAGCCATCTCAAAACTCCTAGGGTCATATCTAAACCCTGGAAAATGGGCTTTGTGTGGAATGAAGACCCTGGGACAGCCCGTTCAGAATAAGAACTCTCAGCCAGGCAGTGGTGGCGCACGCCTTTAATCCCAGCACTTGGGAGGCAGAGGCAGGCGAATTTCTGAGTTCGAGGCCAGCCTGGTCTACAGAGGGAGTTCCATGACAGCCAGGGCTACACAGAGAAACCCTGTCTCAGGATAAGAAAAAAAAAATAGTTGCAGAGCTGAGGATGGCCCCAAAAATCATGATCCTTCTGTCTGCCACTTACAAAGTTCTGAAATTACAAATGGATGCCACGTGACCAGCCTTCAAAATGGATTTAAGGGACTAGAAATCCGGCTCCGCACTTGAGAGTACCACCTGCTCTTCTGGAGGACCCAGGTTCAAGACTCAGAAGTCCCACGGTGGCTCATAGCCACCTGTATCTCCAGTCCCAGGGAATCCAATGCCTTCTGGCCCTCCCTGAAACCAGACAGACAGACAGACAGACAGACACACACACACACACACACACACACACACGCACAGATGCATACAGGTAAAATACTCACACCCATAAAAATAAAGCAGCAAAAATCTGAGCCTTTGGTGATTTTCTCTAAATACAGTTGTTCATTTTTTTAAAATGGCTTTTTAAATACTTTTTCCTAGTTATAGAAAGCAAAGAATTAACATTTCCTAAGTGCCAACCCGATATCAAATATCTTCTTTATACTGTCTTTTTAATCCTACACACCTCCATTATTCTCATTTTTCAAAATAAGAATCAAATATGTATGTGCCTTCCTAAGGCCAGATTTAGCAGCAGAGACAAGTTTCAAGTTAAATCCCGCAGTCCAAAGCCTCCCACAAACCTAGGACTCACCTGCTCCATCTCAGGCAACTGTCTCCACCCAAATCACCCAAAAGCCACGCATGTTTACAGCTATACCTGCATGCATGCAGGCCTATATGCCTTTGTATTTCTCAAGTATTCCATAACAACTATGCAAGATAGCAGAGCACGGTACATGCAATCAAGAGTTAGCCATACTTGTCAGGGGATAATGCCCTTCCTAAGGGCTCCTAACTCACGCAGGTCCAGTTTTCTGAGTACCAGACCCCACGCTAAGCACTTCCTACACGAACACAGCTCATCCGCGCCACATCCCCTGTGAAGGTCTCTCTCCATTTTAACAATGACACAACTGAGCTCAAAATGCCTAAGACATGGGCTTGGGGATGCACAGGTCTGGGTATATAGGGAGCAAGAATTCCAACGCAGGAACATAGGAGGCAGGGACCTCGTAAATAGAAAGTGATACAAAAGATAAAGTCCACAGTTTAGGAAGCACAGGGGGAGAGATGAAGAATTACTGTCTTTTTCTGCCAATAAGCGAGGAGAGCCTATAAGGTCAGAGGAGCCCCTCTGACCAGCTTTTTATAGACCCTGTACACAGGAGGCTTCGGTTCCAACCCATGCGTGCTTTCCCTGGCACGTGAAGGGTTTTGTCTGTCTAGTTCTGAAAGTTCTGGAAAGGAAATCATTTCCTATAAACACAACAAGGCCTTCTCCGGAGAGGTCAGGTGGTCTGCATGCATACCCTGCCTCTATCTCAGAGGTCATATCGACGGTGTGACTCTACCCCAGCGGGACAATGACGAAGACGGTCAGCCGGGGGGGGGGGGGGGGGCTGATGCTGGGAAAGCGTGGACACTGAGAATAATCAGATGATTCAGCGATAAACGATAATCATGACATGCTAAGGTGGCACCGTGCCAAACACAGGCTACACAGAAAGCAGCTGCACTCTTAAGAACTTGAATTAAATTCTAATGGTGAGTACGGCAGAAAAAGACTTAACAAGATCCATCGCTCACAGCCCCACCATGGTCGCCAGCTCTACAGTTGTCTAAATACAGTGGAAAGAAAATAATTTTTAACAAGGACATGGGACACGAAGGGACAACCTGTCCACCGTGTACTGCAGAAGAAATACACAACTGGATCCCAGGATTTATAGTTCCAACGATATTCTGCCACCGTCTACTTTACTGCCCCTATTAGTATAAGAAAACAAGCTCCGATCCTGGCTCCCTAGTGAAAAAATGCAAAATGTGTATAATTAAAATTATACTTGTGAAATTCAAACACACTTTAATTTCCTAAGGGCCCCCTAATCAAGTCAGAAATTCTCACTAAAACCAATTATCTGCTTTGAAAGCCGACGAGGAAACATACACTGAAGCAGTCTTGGGGAGATGCTCTGCCCAGGGTCCACTGGCCTTATTTGATCCACTTTCCCCAGGTCGACAGGACCAGATAGGAACTGGCAGCCATTTACTAAGCATTCGCTTACCTAAGTTGAAGCCTTCTGGTTTGTTTGCCTCCAGCTACAAAAATGATACATTGGGGAGCCAGCCCCAAGGGAACCGGGTTGAAAGGTGTAAAAACAGGCTGTGCTGGTTAGTGAACGCTGTTTCCATCTACCCCACCCAGGCCTTGGCAGGCTCTGAGCCCTGGGAGCTTCTAGTAGGTTTTCCACACTCGCCTGTCACTCTGAAGAGTACTACCCCAGTGTCACTGTGAAGGAGATGAAGATACCTGCTTCCTTCAGAGGCAGGCTGACCACAGAGCCAGGCGACACTCACGGGCCTGCCATCCTGTCAGCATCCCTGAAGCCTCTCCCAGGTGAGATACCTGCAAGGCTGTTGTTCTCAAGAGTGGGTCATTCTCCCCCAAGACTAGGCATGAGAACGTAGAACTCTCCAAGACATTAATGTATGAAGTATGCGTTGCAATTACCCATTCATGTCACCAATGGGAAGTGTTATCAGGGTAGGACCTTTCTGGAATTTTAAAATAAATACACAAACTCACAAACTTGTTCTGCAGGCCAAGCTGGTCTCGAACTCACAGAGATCTGCCTGCCTCTGTCTCCTGAGTGCTGGGGTTAAAGGTGTGTCCCACCACTGCTTACAGGTTCTCTTCTTCCCCTCCCCCAGTTAGAACCCATTTCAAAAATGAGAACACAAATGGGCTTTTCACAGTCTCCCTCTGTGTTCAGCTCTGTGACGGGCCTCACATGTCACCTCACCACCCATCCTGGCTCCAGCAGGTGACCACAGAGTAGAGCGAAACTCCATCTACTTTAAGATCTGACTTCTATGCTGAAGAGATGGATCAGGGGGGAAAGGCGCTCATTGCCAAGTCTGCTCATCTGAGTTTAAGAGCAGACACTCACATGGTGGAAGGAGAGATATAACTCTTACAAGCTGCCCTTTGACCTCCACATGCATGCCAGGGTGTATGAGTGCACACAGATACACACACACACTCTCACATTCTCTCTGTCTCTCTCTGTCTCTCTCTCACACACACAGACACACCTTTTTTTTCTTCTTAATTTCAAACTTGGCTGTGCAGCAACTGGAAACAGGGGCCATCAACAGAGCCGGTCTGGGTGCAGGCCACCTCGACACACGACAGGCACTCAAACCCACACTGAACAAGGAAGAAAGCAAAAAATGCATGCATGCGCACAGAGAGACATGCATGCACACACATAAAAAGTGCACGACACGTCCAGCTGGAAAGACATCATGGGAACGGCGACTTGGCTGTTCCCTTGTCTCCTTCCCGCCAGAGTGGTCACCTCATTAACGTCACTCAGCATCCCATTTTGCTACACTGTGTCTTTCTGCACTCGGTTCCAGTAGGCAGCCCAGAGGCCCGCTTCCATTGTAAACTTCTGTTCTCTGGGAAACTATCAAAAGCTTTTGATTGGAGAGAGAGAGAGAGACCTCTTCCAGAGCTCCCACACACTCGCCCCCGCCCCCTTCCTCCAGTGGCTTCTCTTTGGTGCTTTATTCAACATCACTGCACACACAAATCATGCTCTGAAAGTCGTTTACGGTATGTCATCTTAGGATAAAAAAAAAAAAAAGAGCGTGGTGGCCGTGTGTTTGCAATTGCCCAAAGAGAATAATTCATTTCAGTGGAGGCTATGGATGAAGCCCTGAATGCTTTCCTACCCCAGTTCCTGCCCTTCAAAACAATAAAAATGTAAAAACCCAGATGAAGCGGGCTTGGAGGGTGGTGGGAACCACAGTCTCTTGACCCCCAAGGAATTTATTCTCCAGAATCTTCTAAAGCACTCTCCCCAGAATTCGTCGTAAAGACCATTTTATTAGATTTTTCTAAACCCTTGAAATTGTCACATAATTGAAACAGAAACAGCAATTTGGAGTTCTGAATGGATTTCTTTAAAAAAAGACGACTCTGTGCTCGGCCCTCGGCCCTGGGCTGGCCGCTCTTGCCCCTAACCTAAATGCTAGCCCCTTGCACACAAAACCCTATTTATCTTTTAAATCCTCCCCTACCATAAAAGTTACACATTCCCCTAATGCCATAGATTTCAGGACATTTGGGAGAAACATCCCAGACAACAGGCTAAAAAAAGAATCCATTAGCATTAACTTGCCTGTCACAGCCAGTGACAGATAAATGAATGTGGGGCTTTCAGATCAGTCATTGGTGAAACTACCCCCAGGCAGATAAAGACCAGCCCTGGGAGAGAGGAGGCTCTGGAGGAGACCTCTCACAGTGGGGTCTCAGCTCTTCCCTGGCTACAGCCTAGGACTTTACTCTCAAAGGCAGGAGGGGAGGAAAAAAAAACCCACAGGCATCCTACACAGAGAAGGAAATGAATTCCTCACGCCCGCTGAGCATGGCCAAGATAAAGGGTGCTTGCTATCTTGCCCCGAAAGCCAGGACTCCATGAGCCAGGCAAGGCACTGTCATCAAGTCCCGCCTCAGTGTGCTGGACCATCCATCACCTACATGCAGCGTGACCATGCCGAGCTATCTGCAGGCTGCTGGTACAGTCCTCTTCTGGTGTGGCCAGTGCCATCTCTGGGGGCAGGGATAGGTAAACCAGTGCTTCCATTTGTACCCACCACGTGGTACAACCCAGAAGCATGGCCACTTTCCATTCCCCTTAACAAGCCTAGGATGAGCTAGCTACTGTATAGACGGCCCCATTTCACAGAAGGGGAAAAAAAAAAGGTCACAAAACCATTAAGTGAAGTGTCATTTCACTATGCTAACAGGTTCTCAGACATTAAAAAAAAGGCCAGTGGAAAATATCCTGGACCTTCCTGGACAGACTGTAACAAATATCCTCTGCCAGCCTGGGCACTTTCTAATGCTCAGACAATGTGGAGGGAGCTAAACTAGCAGAGGTGCCCAACTGTTTGACACTGAGACATGACATCGTCCTCTATAAATACGCTGGGCTGCATTCACGGCATGGGGCACACGTGGGGCGCACAGGCCACACGGGATGAAACAGAGCAAGTTTAGTATTTAGGGGAATGGGGCCTTGGGACTCCCTTGGACTTGGGTCTAAGGGACAAACGTGATTCTTGCTATGGCTGTGGCTCCAACAAAGCTGTTTGTTTACCTTCACGGGCGCCAGCTCACCCGCCTGTAAAGCAGAGGTTCTCCAAAGGATGACCAAAGACCACTGTAACAGTTAAACTAAAGGAGGGGAGGAGACGGAGATGTGCACTCTGCCTTGGCATCCTAACTCAGATACTACTTCCAAATCATACTTTCTTTTTCTTTTAGAAGATGTTAAATCTCAAGATTAAGATGAGCAAATATAGGGGGGCTGGAGAGATGGCTCAGTAGGTAAGAGCACTGACTACTCTTCCCAAGGTCCTGAGTTCAAATCCCAGAAACCACATGGTGGCTCACAAACATCCGTAATGAGATCTGACGCACTCTTCTGTAGCATCTGAAGACAGCTACAGTGTACTTAGATATAATAATAAATAAATCTTAAAAAAAAAAGATGAGCAAATATAGTGGCCAGGCATGCACCCTGAAAAAAACAGGGGAGGAGGAAGAGGTAGAGGAGGAGGAAAAGGAGGAGGGGGAGGAGGAGGGAGAGGAAGAAGACGAAGATGAAGAAGAAAGAGAGAGACACACACACACACACACCAGGCAACAGCCTGCTGTACTTAGCACCCAGAAGGACAGCTGCCCAGCTGGACAAACATCTCAGATTTCTACTGCAAGAGAATAATCGGCACATGGCCCAAAGACCACACCCATTCACCCATCACACCACACAGGGACAGCAGATTCCCAACACACACTCCCTTCCCTCTAAGCAGCCAGCAGGCAAAGGCAAACACAAGGTGACATGACCTATGAAGTCATAGGGCCACTGTTCCAAGCAACAGCACATGGGCATCACCAGCAACCTGTGATTTCCATATGGAAAAATATAATCTCACTATTCACACAGGGGAAGGTCATGATCACGGCTTAGACAAGGGCAGGGACTAGAACTCTACAACGTGCTCCACATTACAGTCTCTGTTAAGAAAACAGAAAAGGGCCAGGCAGTGGTGGTGCATGCCTTTAATCCCAGCACTTGGGAGGCAGAGGCAGGCAGATTTCTGAGTTCAAGGCCAGTCTGGTCTACAAAGTGAGTTCCAGGACAGCCAGGGCTACACAGAGAAACCCTGTCTCCATAAAAAGAAAAAAGAAAAAAGAAAGAAAAAGAAAAGAAAACAGAAAAGGCAACCATTAAGAATAGCAGACTCGGGGGCTGGAGAGATGGCTCAGTGGTTAAGAGCACCGACTGTTCTTCTGAAGGTCCTGAGTTCAAATCCCAGCAACCACATGGTGGCTCACAACCATCTGTAACAAGATCTGACACCCTCTCTTCTGGTGTGTGTAAAGACAGCTACAGTGTACTTACATATAATAAATAAATTAATTAATTAAAAAAAAAAAAGAATAGCAGACTCACTGTAAGCTGCTGTTTACCCACAAAGACCTGAGGGGGTTTCTGTCAAGAGCCTCACATGTGAAGACAGTCTACAGCCCTGGAGAATAATCTGAACTACCCATTAAGCATAAGCCCCAAGTCCAACGTGTGGTTTTTCTCCACGAAACTGCAACAGCCACCCTCTCAATAGCCCTGGCTTCTCTGGGAGTCCAGAATTTCAGAGCACCAAGAGGAGCACCTCTGGGAGCCTGCACACATAACAGGTTCCCAGCCCAACAATAAATGCCTGACCCCCAATGTTTATTACTTTCCAAATCCTACCAACTCATCTGCATGATGCATGCCCCCTGCCTGGCCGTATAGCATCCAGCAGTCTTCTTCCTTCTTGTTCTTCAAGAGCTAGCACCAAACCTGTGACTGGATGGAGTCTTCCTCGACAGACAGGCTGGCTGCTTCAACCTCCTTTACTATGCGGATTGTATCCTTTCTTGTCAAACAGGTCACTACTGTGTTCCCAACTCGGAGCAGATGCTATGGACTGCCACCCCCAAACCTGTGTCCCCAACATTTCTTATCAATTTTACTTAAACCGAAGTGTACAGCGTACAAAGAGGTTTGGTTAGCCATCATCAAGGCTCTTGTACCTTCAGGGCTGGCATCTGGTAGAGTCAGCAAGACTTGAACCTAAAATACTGTAAAACTCAAAACAAAACACCTCGGTAAATAATTACGGAACTACTGACAGCAGCAACTGCATGTTTTAACAAAGGAATGGCCCCTCCCCACTCCACCATTGCTCTGCCTGTCTGTCTTTGGAGTTCATTCCTGACAAGATGTGGTGCCCTTACCTGTTTGCTCCAATCTTACAGCCATGCTTGAATGCAGGTGGTTCTGGGAGCACAGAGGCCCTGTCCTCCTGTCCACACCATTTCAGAGCCTCAGGGTGGCTGGCAGGCCCTAGGCACTCCATAAGGAGTGAACACACGAATGCCTACCACAGCCTCCAGTGGGCATAGGTCCTCCATTAGATGACAACCACTGGAAGGACGGTAACGGAGGGCAAACTCAAGCTCTAGGAATCCAGAGTAAGAACTGAGCTCCATGCCATTTCATTTACACACACACACACACACACACACACACACACACACACACACACACACACACACACCAGGGCTCCCTTCAGTGTATGCTGCCCAGTGACACTCCATCTATCTTAGTTTGTGTAAGCACAGTGTGCTCTGTGGTGTGTGTACCATGACACCACCTAGTAAGGCATCATAAAACAGTGCAGGACTGGGCCTCGTGAGGGAGCTGGGCTAGCTCAGGCCATGGGATGTGTCAGGGAGAAGGACATGGAGAGATATGTGATCCCCGAAGGTCTCACAGTCCCAAGGCCAAGAAAGCAGGAAAAGGTGTGATAGAAGCAGCCAAGAGACCCTCAAGCGCGGCTCTCGAAGGAGACAAAACCCAAGGCCAATGCATTTAAATGGCTCCAGTGGCAGTGGGAAGCCCAAGAAAGCTCTGAGGGGGTTCTCAAACCCCCTGCAGGAGAGCGTCCGTGCCCAGAGAGGCAGTGGGTAAGGATCATGTGAGCTGAAGTGTGGTGGGCCGCTTGAGCAGGAAGGATCTTGGGACCAGACACTCGTTCTTCCATCACATGAACTCCTGGAAATGAGCTCTCTAAATTCAGTAGGAGGCGAAAAATGAAAGGGTCACATATCCCTGAATTCTGGGGCTTGCAGTCAAAGAATTTCCAGATATGAAAATCTAAAAGTGGACATTTAGAACACACTATATCGAGGGGACCACAGAGATGGGCCCTCAGAGACTGCTTGGGGCGGGCAGGAAGGAGGCTCACCTGTTTACCAAAAGCCATATGACATGAAACACAGCTCTGTCATCCTAGCAAACTGATATGAACAAGGGAATCCCAGCCTGGAAGGAAAGGCAACATCGGGGAGAGGACATTTGTAGGACAACGTGTCCCTCCTTCTTGAGCTGACACCTGCTAAGGACTTGGAGCACAGGAAAGAGCAGGGCTCTTAGACAAGCACGATGCTAAGCCATTAATCCCCCAAGGTTTTCACTGGTGAGGGAAAAGAGCCACAGACGCACCCCTACATCCTTGCAGAACAGGGAAAATGTTACAGGCAGGCTGCCGAAAACTGTAGCTTGAGATGCAGCGACAGAACATCCAAGAGCGGCAAGATGCTGAGTGACCGGACCTACAGCAGCAAGGCCAGGCCAGATGCTGGAATCTCACCCTTCGCCCTTGAGAAGCTGCCAAGAAACCACTCCCCCAGAACAGGAGGTGTGCACGGGCTGCCAGTGCACCCATCTGGATGTGTGATTCACCGAGAACCTTTCAGGACCCTGAAGCAACGTCTAAGGACAAGCTGGGAACAAGAAAATCTGGTTCAACCCTCCACAACTTCACTGTTGTAGTGACTGGAAGCATCCAACAGAACATCCCTGGATAGCAGCTGTCTCCAGTGAGGAAAACCAGGCGGGGCTCATCTCACTGAACACTGACCACCAGTAGCTCCAAGCAAAGCAACCAGGGGGCTTACATTCTAATTAAGGGTTTTTTGTTTTGTTTTGTTTTTGAGGAGTTTGGGGGGAGGAGTGTTTGTTTGTTTTTACTCTTTAATTCTAAGTTCAGTTGGCAGAATGGCTGCCCAGCAGGCATGAAACCCTAGATTCCCTCTCCAAATACTGCAGAAAACTGGATTTGTTTTCTAATTTTTTTCTAATTTCAGAACCTGGGAGGTAAAGGCAGGATATGAAGAGTTCAAGGTCATCATGAGGTATAAAATGATTCTGGGGCTGACCTGAGATACATTGAGATCTCATCTTAGGAAACCAAAAAAATAATTCTGTAAGAGTGTCGGCAGACGTGTGCCGGGGGCCACTTGTCCGTCCGTACACACTCTCCAGAGAACAATCTGCACTTATTTCCAAAATAACACGGTGAGGATCAGCATAGCATAGAAAACTGAGGTTTGATGGGGTTTACATGGTGTGTTCACGGTCACCCAGCTGTCACGGAAGGCAACTGGAAATAGGTGGAACAAATGACCTCTTGAGACCAGCAGCTAAGGTTCCAAGAGACACAATGAACATACACACAAATCAAAACAGCACATATGGTCACTGATAATGCGTCCTTTTTTTAAAATTTGTGTGTCTGTGTGTGTGTGTATGAGAGCGACACATGTGACAGTGCCTGCAGAGACCAGAAGAAAGAATGTCTGACAGCCCAGAGCTGCTGTCACAGGTGGTTGTAACCTTATGTGGAAGGCTGGGAACAGAACTTTGGCCCTCTACAGGAACAGCAGCCCCACACCGTTTCATGTCTGTGCAATGTTTATGGGTTTTATGTGTTCATTAAAAAATAAAGTCAATTTGACTAAAAGAAATCAAAGTTTTGGAAACAGTAATCGGAAAGAGTGGAGACTGTTTTCTTTTATGCCAAAGGATAATAAAGACAGAGGTGAGGCCCGCCCCGGCTCCCCTCTCCACCCATGGATGCTGAGGAGTCCATAGGCTCCCCCGTACAAGGGAGCCACAGGCTAGAACAAAACGCTCCCAGGCAGCCGACACTTGGACCCAAACGAGACAAAGAAAGGACATTGAGTGATTGATCCCTATCAGCTCGGGTCTGTCACAACTTCACATTAAGTCATCTTTTTTTTTTTAAAGTATCATGACCATTTTAATTTTTAAGATGGTAGAGGTGGGGCAGAATCCTCTTACGTAGTTTAAAAATGAATTGCCCTGGTGAAATAGGAAGACATGGAGCAATCTCATCTCTTCCTGATCAAAATGTACTTTGATAATGAAAGGCCACTGGCCTCCAAACGAGTAGTCCCTAGGCTCCCTCATCAAGCCCCGTGAACATCGGCATCACAAAGGGTGAGACGGGTGAACGGTGGGCGGGACTCCGAAGCCTGCTTTGGTTGCTCATTAAAATTCTGGACAAGACAGATTTTTTTTTTTATTTATACAAGACATTAAAGAATATTATGACAGTACTCATATGAAATCCGTTCGTCACTGCCACAGATTTTCTTTGGTCTCAAGTTACAGTTTCTTTCCACCCGTCTTGTTTAACACCTCCACGGAATATTTCTCTGGCAAGTGTGAGCAGGGAGGGGCGGCCAGAAAGCAGAGAAATGAGTTTTAACTGAAACACAGGCTGACACTTCATTTACAAGTTCCTCACTCAGTCCACAAGAAGGGTACAGTCTGGCCTGTCACCATGACCCCAACACACACACACACACACACACACACACGTTTTATGAAAGGAAGATAAATAAAACATAAATAAGGCTTTACTCAAAGTTCTAGACTCCTGCCAGCCTGGGTGCTGTCCCCAGCAGTCACCTTAGTCTAGAACGCTGATGGCCAGTTCTGTGGTTACACAACCAAACTACCCTGCTCCAGTTCCCAACCATGGCACAATGACACCTCAACAACTCCTGCTTCCCTGGGCTGAGTAGTCCCAGAAGCACCTCAAAGGATACCCCAAGGGATCAGATAGAGAACACGTGATAGTGTCAAAATAATTAGATGACGTCACAAGGGGAGGAAAATGCCGTAACCCCGGATCCTGGAACTCCAGTAAGACTGACCTAAGTTCTATTCTTTGTGGTCTCAGCAGACCACAAAGACCTTAGGGAGCCACACGTCCTCACTTCTGACAAGGAGGCAATGCACAGTGGTAACCCAATAGGACCACACAGCAGTCAAGGCTCCAACTGCAGAGGCAGATGCCTGGGTGTTTATATATATATATATATATCTCCATAACCAGTCAATGTTTCAGCTGTCTCCTCTGTCCAATGGAACTGACACATCACCCCACACACAAACTGCCTGGGACACACATTCAGTTAATGTTATTCTGGGATCTCCCAGAGAACTCGTGTGAGGCCCTACTAAAAGTAAAAGTCAAGAGCCTGGGAGATTTTAAGTTCAAGGCCTCTCTCAAAAATAACCAGTAACAAGTGGACTGATCATCCTTGGGCATCAGCAACTGTCTGACCCTGCTAGGAGCACGTTTATTCCACCTTCAGCAAACTTGGAGGAAGGGGTGGACGCTCAAGGAAATTGAGTGATTTGGGTCAAGTTCCTAGCAGTTAATGACCCGCACAGCCGCCATCTGAAACCATGTAGTCCATCGTAACAATGATTAAAACAGCCATGACAATGGCGAGAATGAGGAGAGAGGCCCTCACCGGACGCTCTCGGTTTTTTTCACAAAAACCTTTGTGGAGGAGCTGATACCATCACTCCTGGTTCAGAGATAAGGAAACTGAGACAGGGCTGGGATGCAGGTGTGGATATGGGACAGCAAAGACCTTTACAAGGTGACAGACACGGCATTAAATGTTTTAAGAAACAAGGGTCCCATTATTAAATTCTTGAATTTTCAAGGCAATTGGGTTTTTTTCAACCGCTTTGATATTAACACACATCTGAGAACCCACAAACTCCCCAGGCATAGGCTTGGGCTGCAAAATGGGGACAGTCCACACTCCTTTGACAGATCTAAGACATCATCTATCTTGTTTTCAAACAACCACAGCACATGAATGTGAAATCCCACCTTCCTGCTGAAGAAGAAAGTCGGTGAGACGAGACAGACAGAGGTGGAGGGGCGGGTCTGAATCCATGGTTTCACCAAGTCAGATTTTCCCAGTTTCCCTAAAGGGAAATCTGATCCAAGTTGTGAGTGCTCCAATGACTAACCTGGAAATCTGAAGATTCACACCAGGGAAGAAATGGCAATCCTTCCAAATCAAGGGGATACTGCTGATGCAGAGATGGAAAGATTCAACACACAAGCAGGAAAAGCAACTCACTGTTAAAGCCAACCCCAAAGTTTAGGCCAGGTAAAAGAACCTAAGCCCTTCACTAATTTCTGTGATCTGTTTAAGCGTTAGGGGGAAAAAGCCACCTTCAAGTAGGAATTTCTGCTGACTTAAGGGATACCAGTTCCATCTTAAGAAAAAAAATTTTCATTTCCTCCTTCACATAGCAGGTTCCAGACCTGAAATTCTCAAAATACCATTTACAACAACCACCCTTTCCTTTGCTAATGTGCAAAACCATTTTCTCTTCTACCCAATTAGAAAGCTCCACTCTGAAAGCCTCTGCTGAAAGGAATAAGCTGAATTTCCCATGAGCTATCATCCTCATTCTCTTCCTGCGCCTACAATGAGAAACTTCGTAGCCTTCTTCCCAGGAATGTCAAGGCACATGTTTTAGTGCGGTACAGGGGACAGGAAGATGTAAACGATACGAGGAGGACGAGACGGAACCGCAAGCAGAGCTGCTGCCTCCAGCTGCCCCCACAGAGCCACAACTGGCAGGCACAGGAGAAACACTGTCAACTACATACTTACAAAAATGCAGTGCCTCTCCATCCCGTAAGTACATCTTGCAGTGCTACTCCTATGGGTCAAGCGCTTTCAGTCTCCTCCTCCCAGGCTCCAGCTAGCTGAACTCAGAGGCTGAGCAGTGTTAGTTTCTAGTAACTCTGATAGATCCAAAACCTGAAACCAGAGGCCTCCCTAGCTCCCTCCCCCCAGACCTACAGTTTTAGGGGGTTCTATAGAAAGCTTATTTCTTTCCAAGAATGGATATACTGTTTTCTGAAATTATCCTCTTCTTCAAAACCTCCAGACTGTTAAGACCGAGACAGAGTACACTCTGCAGAAAGGCATAAGGAAAAGTTCAACTGTTCCCGACAGGATCTCGGTGACGCTTTAGAATAAATAGAACACTTGCATAAATCTTGCAGTGGGCGGGGCCGTGCCCTCACACGAAGGACCACATTGCCCCCTCTCCCTGGCCGGATGCTTGGAACCCACATCCATCGGCAGGCTGACTTAGAGGGGCAGGGTCATCTGGCAGAACTGCTCACCTGGGCTTTTCACCTCCCTCGGCTGATTCCCTGGAGACACAACCACCAGCCTCCAACAGTAGCCAGTGCTCGGTTTAAAATGAGAAAGCCTTGTTAAAAATCCCACCCATGACTCTTCTACCTACTTACCTTGGGTTGCGCTCGACGAGGAAATGCAACTTTTGGGTCAATCTGGAGAAAAAAAAAATGAAGAAGTCAGTGGAGTAGTTTGGAGAGAGGAGGGGGAAAAAAAGAGTGGCCAAGCACCTAATTAGTAATCCCTCATTTCTCAGGCTTAGAGCTCGGCTTTTAGTAACTTCCTGGGTAACTCAAAAGCCCCCCTCAACCCTGATCTCAACTTCTGCCATCCTTCTCCCTGTGGGACCTCTGAGGTTCACCTTTCTGGAATGTTCTACCATACATTTCAGGGAGTGAAATGCTTTATAAGCCAGAGCTCATGCGTTCTTATTGAGACACAGGACTTGTCTTCCACAGACCCTGAATGCTACCCAGAGCTAACGTGCCATGTGTCCCCAGGAGAAAAGAAATAGACACAGTGGTATGTGAAAGAAAAACAAAAATCACTATCTCAAAATTAAATGTTCTTCCAGCGATAGTGATTCTTTCTTCTCTCCCCGGCAAAGCAGGGGAAAGGAGATTCAAAACAAAACAAAACAAAACAACAAAAAAACAACAACAGAAAAAAAAAGCCTCTCCAGTTATAAAATACAACACTCAAGCTCAGATTAACTCACTGGTATTAGCAAAATAAAAGTCACTCAGAATGATTAAAAAGACCTTTTACAGCCAGGCATGATGACTCATACCTGTAACCCCTACACTTGGGAAGCTCAAGGAGGATCACGGAGGTGGAAGTCCCTGTGGGTCACCACAGGCTACAGAGGGAGACCCTGTCTCGAAAAGAAAAAAAAGAAAAAGAAAAAAGAAAAAACACTTGCATTTGCCAGTTGGTTAATCTCAGAGAATGCAGATATCAATGACTATGGGGCAAACTGACTTGTCCCTTTTTAAAAAAAAATGTAGTAAAAGGGGAAAAGTAAGGTGCATATATGAATTAATCTACATGGATTTAAAAAAAATAAAAAACACAAGGGTGAAACTACATGAACGAGCAACAAAGTCCAAATCAGAAAGGAGAGTTAAAAGGAGAACGACTGGACAGAAGCGCAAATCTAATGCTATAACTCGAGTATTCCCCTACCCACCTCCACCCCATGGAAAAAGCTCCCCCATTCTACATCAGCCGCCTGCTCACAGAGCACATGATTCTCAATGAGTGGCTAGCTTTACAATTCCCACAGAAGCATTTGAGTGTAACAGCTGATGCGAGAAAAAAAAAGTTACCGCCTAGTTAGGAAACAGGGAGGAATTTTAAAAATTTCCATTGCCGGTTTCCATTAGATTTCTAAACGTCCCAAATCTGTAAATACGTTAACATGGAGGATGGCGTAGGTACTGCTACAAGTTATTTATGAGCTCTGGCTTTTGTGTTAGAATTTCCCCCTTTAAAGAGTACATTTGAACCTCATGTTGGTTCTATCACTGGATAAATAATAATCATGCTTTGAGAAAAAAAATCAAAGGGGGTAAAATATACACAACGCCCCCCCCCATCTGTAAACCCTGGGTCCCCTAGAGCCCCAATCGGTAAGAGATACAAAAATAAAATCACTTTTATTAATGTAGCTTCAAGGCCTAAAAACCTGCCTTGTGCTTTCTACCTTTGAGCATTACCTGAGAAATGAGAGATTACCTTGCAAAAACTAAAACAGACCAGAAATCTTGGATCTAGGAAACTACCCTTTCATAAAGATTAATATTACTGCGTCTACAGGTGTGCCCGGCACTGACTAGAGTTTCTCTACAAAAGAAATACAACAGGTGTGGATTTCCATTCTGTTGCCAAAACCAAGACAGATGCTTGTCTTTGTTCAGTCAAAAAAAAAAAAAAAAAGACACCCTCCCAAGGCTCACACTGATCTGACCAACACACAGGTGCAGTGGAAGTCACCTTGTTTGTGTGAGAACAGATGAAGTACAAACCAGGGAATGGCTGGGAGCTGGGGTGAGAAAAGTTCAGGGAAGAAAAAAAAGAACTAAGGTTAAAAAAAAAAAAAGAAGAAGAAGAAAGTAAAATTATAAAACCAAACGCCAATTTGAGACTGCACTGTGTGTGTGTGGTGGTGACATCAGAATGTACCCAGAGACCAGGGTTCTCCCAGGTGCAAAGTTTTCCACACTGAGAACTCCAAGGCCTAGGAGGTGGCAAGGCAAGAAGGCAAATCCCAACCTTTTGCACATCCTAGACAATGAGAGAGAGAGAGAGAGAGAGAGAGAGAGAGAGAGAGAGAGAGAGAGAGAGAGAGAGAAGCTACCCAAAATTAAAACATTAGTTACTTAGGTACAGCACTAATACTGGCTCTAAAGTCCTCTAGAAAACACTAGGGTACTATTTTGGATGCGAGTGGCCTTTACCTAAACAAAGCTTTTAAGGGAACAGTAAACAAGATCCTCGTTTCCATGTCAATAAACCAACCGCTTCTGCCTCCTGCACTGAACGTTGAAACAAAGTCAAAAGCTAGGTTATACTAAGTAACAGCAACCAAAACATGTCTACAAAACAAGGGCGGGAAAGCCCAAAGCCCAGCCTTGGACACTGAGGACAGTGAAGGATCTGACCAGGAAGCACCCTTTTTCATCCCAAACTCTAGATCTCCCACCCAGGCAAAAGGTGTGGATGAGCCCTCACAGATCTGCTTTGAATTTTCCCTGCGAAAGCTTCTAGCTTTGTAATGCGGCTAGCGAAGAAGTGGAAGGAGGAAAAAAAAACCTGTTCAGACAGTCCTTATCACCTTGTAATGATTATTCTTGATATTAAATGATCTGACAGCACGAGGAGGCTGGGCTGCAAGCTCTGACACGTCTAGAACAATTAAAAAGCGACTTAAGCGCCTGAGGTCTTTTCTTGGGGGGTAAGGGCAACACCTGACCTCCTTGATCATAAACAAGAGGGTGAGTTTGCAAAATCAATTCGAGTGCACCAAAGGTTACGCGCTCTCTCTTCCTCCGTTCAGAGTTAAAAAGCCGAAAGGGCTTGGAAGACCCTTGCTTCATGCTGACTTTACAGAACAGGGGACTGAGGGTCAAGTTTATAAGTCGGCAGCTGCCTCACCCCCAAAAGCTCTCACCAGAACAGGAGCATGCTATGCAGCCAGCCAAAGCCACGGATCACCTTGAGGCCTCTGCCTTAAGCAGTGGTATGTATAAATAAATAAATAAATAAATAAGCAAATAAATAAATATTAAAAAATAAAAAATCCTGGTGAAATTCTGGTAAGCAAACGGGGAAGGAAAGAGAGGCAGGGAAAGCCAGTGCAGGAGCTAAGCAAACCATTGGGAACTCCCCAGCATCTCCATCATTGCATTTATTATTCCAGACTGACATTTCCAGCCCCCCCCCATTCTCTCTGACCTCCAGCTAAGGATTTTCACCTCTAAACTCTGGATTTTAAAAACTTCTAACGCTGTAAAAGTATCCACACACAAATGAAAGACCTGAAAAGGGAGTGGGGGGATTCGCTTAGAAACCTAAGGTTTATCAGCTTTCAATTTGATGCCATCTAGAGTAAACCCCTGGATGCTGAATTGCCTCTGCCTGTATCTCCCTTCCTTTCTCAAACCATATCTCAAATCACTAGGAGTCCCAGTGAAACCTGTTGCCTGAACCTTCGATGAGCGCCCCCTCCCACTGGCCCCACCCCTGCCCCCTCCACCAGGAAGCAGGCTGTGCCTTCCTTCTACAAGCCAATCCCAATGCCACAGGCTGTGCTGACAAAGAAAGTTCCATTTGCTCTGCGGTGGAGTTTCTTTGCAAGGTCCCTTGGCGGGAGGCTAACCTCTGAGGGAGCCGACTCCCTCCCCCCCCAACCTTGGCTAGGCAGCCTCTGAAGCTGCAATGGGACAGACACTAAAAAGGAAACCCCCAAAATCAGCCACCACAGCAAACTTCTGAGTCAACTCGCTAGCTGTTTAAAAGTACCCAGTTCTAATACAGAAGCAAAAGAAGGCGCTGTCCCTTTAAACAGGGCTGTCAATGCCCAGACCCGTACTGGAAAGGGGCAAACAACAACAACTATTAAAAAATAAAAAATAAGCAACCTACCGTCTTGGAATCTAACTCATGGTGGGGCTGACCTAATACTTTATCTACACTTGCTGGGTCTGCGAAGGTGACGAAACCGAAGCCTCTGGAAGGAGACAAAGAGGGAGAAAAACAAACAAAATGTGACACCACTGAACACAACAAGGAGAACCTATATGTAGACTGGGGTACGAATGTTACCCCCACGCAGCCCCATCCCCACGCGCTCCCTCTATTCTCTCTAGCCCCACAGCTCCTCTTGCCTTGGGAGGAAAAAATACCAAGGTTAGTGGGGGAAGCGGACGAGGGGGCAGGGCGGCTGGAGGTAACTTGGAACCGCTGGTGCCTCCACTCCTGCCGCCTCAGTTTCCTCTCCTCCTCTTCCCTTTCTTAAGGCTTTGTTTTATTCCGAAGGAAAACGGGCACTAAGATAATCATTCACCTCCCAAAGAGAGGACTTCAGAGTTTGGGAGTGTGGAGAAAGCATACGTTCAAATTTTTAAATTAAAAAAAAAAAAAACTACGTGGAAAGTGGATGAACTAAATGTCATTTTAAACAAGAGAACAAGAAGCGACAGGAAAATGACTTCAAGCGGGTGAGATGGGCGTCTCTGAATCCAGAGTTCGGCCCTAATTAACAATAACCTTTGGGGTTATGGGAGGGGGGGAGCGACGGTTCAGCCCAGCCACGCGCCTGAGCCCCATTCTAAATCCGCTTAGCTACTTCCGAAGACACCTCCAAAAATAAAACTAAAACTTTGTTCTAAAATAAAGGCAAAATCGAGAAGGGAATGCGTTACCTGGAGCGTTTCGTTGTGGGATCTCTCATGACCATACATTCTCTAATTTCTCCAAATTTGCTAAAATAGTCTCTAAGGCTATCTGTAGAGAGAGAAAGAGAGAGATGGAGGGGTGGGAGAAGGTGTGGAGAGGGGGTAAAAAGCAATGCAATTTTTTGATCAAGGACAAAAAGCAAAAGTAGTTTTCTGTTGTTATTCTGTTTTGTTTTTGCAATATTTTTGCACACGCGGGGGAAATTCAGCAACAGAGGTCGCGTAGAGGGCTCGGAAAGGATTTGCTATTTAAAAAAATAACCTTGCACAGGAGAAGTGGGGAGTCAATGGCGGGGGGGGGGTTCTTACACTGGGATAACAAAGAGCAATAAAGAAGCCAAGAAGGGGGGGACCCAGGCGCCCCCCTCCCTCCCTTACCTGGTGAGGTCTGCCAGCTCAGTCCACCGATAAACATTTTACTAGAGGGAGAAAACATAACCGAAGTGAGCACCGATGTCAGATCGGCCATTTTGACGTGTAACTTACAAAAGCTAAAAGGAAAGCTGGGGGGGAGCGGGCGAGCGCGAGCCTGGAGGTGGGCTGGGGGAGAAGGTGGCGGCCCCACGCCACCCCAAGGTGCGCGAGTGCCCTAGGGGTGCGCGCGGGGGCGCGGGGGGCGCGCGGATGCCCCGCTCCGCACCGTCGCCCGCACAGCCCCGAGCGAGCCCGCGGCGGCGCGGTGGGCAGCGGCTGGAAACTTACCCGGGGTCGTGCTGGGAGTCGTTGGCGCTGCCCGAGGTGCCTGGGCTCCCATTTGCCTCCATAGCGGAGCCCCCCCGCCCCCCCACCCCCGACACACCGAGCCCCACAGCGAAGCGGAGCGCAGCGGCGGCCGGCTCCGAGCCCCAGATCTCCGTCCCTCCTCCCCCGCCTCCTCCCCCCGCCCGGCGGCTGCGAAGCTCCGCGAGCGCCGAGCCGGGCCAGCGGCGAGAGCCCGTCACACGTGGGCTCGGCTCAGCTCAGCCCCGCCGCCTCGCACACCCCCCGTCCCCGCCCCCCCGGCCCATCCCCACCTCTCCCCCTCCTCCTCCCCACCCCCATCTCCTCCTCCTCCTCCCCCTCCTCCCAGCGCACGTGGGGCGGAGTTCTAGAACGTCGTGTAACCAATGCGGTGACGTCACGCACCCCGTTCGGTTCCCCCGCCTGTCCGCGCGCGCACGCACTCGGCCCCCCGCGGCAGCGGGACCCACTAGGGGCGGCGCGCGAGCCCCGCGACTCGGGGAGGGCCCACGCCAGCCGGGCGGGGAGACGGGAAGCGCACCCCGAGTCGGCTCAGATCACATGGGCTGGGTGTGGGGGAGGGGGAGGCGCGAGGAGCTCGGCCCGGGCTGTTCGCGGGGCGGGGAGGCGACGGCGCCCCCGGACCCCCTTAGTTCGCACGACCCATTCAAGTTCGCGGGCCCCCTGCGCCCGATTCGGAGGTGGCACCCGCCGCCCGCCCTGCCTCTGTGCCCCGGTTTCCAGCCACCACGCGGAAATTTAGGTCAAGGACGCCGGGAGCACACCCACACCCTGCGCTCCCAGGGCAGTCCTCGAGATTCCCGGGATCTGGGGGCTTGCGGACGGAGGAGACCCTCCTGCACAAACACCAGCCACAAGTTTTATTTTCCCTTCGCGCGGCAAGTTCTCTGGCTCCCGCTCCACAACGGCACGTCCTGCACGGCTCCCCGCCCTTCCCCGGCAGAGGTACGGAGCCCTGCCCGCGAAGGTTATTTCGGAACTTTGAGAAACTGACGCGATAGATAGCAAGGGGGCGAGGAAGCAACCAGACAGGGATTGCCTTTACTCAAACCGCAATTTGAAAATATAATAAAGTGGGTTTTTTAGGGGTCAAGGTCAAATGATTGGGGTTCAATCCTAATGTTCATGGAGAATGAATAGCAGTTTGGGAGCATCCGGAGGGTGGCTAGGATTGGTGCTTTTTTCAGAAAATCCCTCGACCATTCATCCGTTATCTAATTTATTTATTATATTTAAAGTTACTAGGGTTTCCTGTGTAGAGAGCGTAAGTGCCAAGAGTGAAATGGCCCTCTATCTCCCAAGCCTGAGGTGGGTCTTTGAGATAACAAAGCACCTTACTCCCAGTTTTTGGAACTATAAGGTGCCTCCCAGATTCTGGCACGCAGTAGGTGTTTAGTAAAAGTTCCCCTTCCTCCCCCAGGCCAAAGTGTAAATTCCGAAAGATTGGTGACTGTAGCTTCCCAGAGGAATTGCACACTTCCTAATCCAGGCTGGCCAGATTCAGGCTGCATTCAATTTATGGAGGATTTAAAACAGTACGGATACAATTATCCTTATTGTTTTAAATTATTACAATAAACCAAGTTAATATGGCATGAGGGGCAACATGAAGTTGTGGTTCATCAAATGCCTGGATTAATGTTAAGCATTCATTGATGCCCAATTAACACTTTCCCATTAATTTTCATTGAATTAAGAGACAATGGAATTCACTCATCACCAAAAAACTGCCATGTCCATTGTGGGTTTGGGGACATTTGGAAAATATGAGCACAGCCAAAGCTTTGAGTGGTCAGACTTGTCAGTCTCCCTGTCCCCTAAATTGGGATAATGCCTCTCTGACAGCATCGATGGGCCGAGCATTTGTAGTGAACAATGTAACAAAGTCCAAGTCCCTTTTTAAAATTGCAAACTTACATGGACTGTGCCTATTATGAATTGTTAGTGACTATGATTCTTAGAAGGCACTTCATAACTTCAAACCACAAACCCTGCTGTTTCCCAGCACTCCAAACAAACTGATTTTTGAATCATCTGGGTCCCATGTGTTAAAGAGTTATGTGTTATGGTAATTGTTTCTTTGCGATTAGTCTCAATCACAAAATATAGGCAAGACAGCTAATTGGATTATATTTTGGATTTTTACAGCAGAACCACAGACCATCAGAGCTAGAAAGGCCTTTCTTTACCCAGCTCCTTCCTTGAGTATGGGAGTCCCAAAGGTGCTAGGCTGTCAGGCTGCCCTCTCAGCCCAACCTGTTTATCCCCAAGAGGGGCTCTGGCCACGGTCCAGTGCCCTTTGGCTCTGTAGAGCACATTCGAGCTATCCCTCACTAGGCAGAAGTCGGTGGCTACCTTCCTGATGTAGACTTGAACAAACTGTTAAGTGGTGAGCAGAGGGAAGAAGACCTGGTGGGGGCGGAGCCCCCAGCTCGGCAGAGTCCAAGCCAGAGACTGAGAAAGGACTAAAGGAGATGGCTACATCACTCCATTGTTTTTACTTAGGTTGGTATTGTTAGAGTTGGACTCTTGCAATGCAAAAACCCAGACAGGCCTTGAACTCGAGAGATCATCAGCCACTGTCCACACCACCGCCGCCACCACCACTACCACCACCACGTTTTATTTTCCTTTTGCCAAATTGTGTTGTTTTGCTGAGATGGCGTCTCGCTGATAGCGCACTCCATAGATTGTGGGGGATGGCCTTGAACTTCTGATATTCTTGCCTCTGCTGTCGTGATTATAGCTTTGTACCACCATGCTAGGTTTGCAGTGCTGGAGATCAAACCCAAGGTTCCTTGCTTGCTAGAAAGAAGTTTCTACCAACAGTGATACGCCCAGCCCTCTGCAGGTTTTTTTGTTTGTCATCTCCTCTCACCGCACCCCAGGTGGCAACCCTTTGCCCTCAGGCCTTCTTCCCCTGCTCTGTGATTCTGAGTTTTGACAGATGTACAGATTAGTATGGTGACCATCAAGATAAACATGTGGGCCGGGCAGTGGTGGCTCACGTCTGTAATCCCAGCACTCTGGGAGGCAGAGGCAGGCAGGTTTCTGAGTTTGAGGACATCCAGGGCTATACAGAGAAACCCTGTCTTGAAAAAACCAAATCCAAAAAACCAAGAGGAAAAAAAAAGATAAACATGCGGGACAGTTTCAATGTCCAAAACAAACACAAAAACCCTCCCTCCTACCGCCCTTTGCGCTAAGATATTAGTAAGAGTTGGACAGTGTTTCTTCACCAGCCCATTCACTCGGTCACTCAGGGTACCAGTGGTGGTGCTCCGCCCCACTTTGCCCTTGCCCACACTCTCCTGTGTTCTCTGGTCCCTGGCCACCTTTCCTTTTCTCTCTCTGGATCCTCCCTGCATCCCTACTTTTCCTTTACATACTGGAGTGTTTCCTCAGCCTGATGCTCCCGGCCAGCATAACCCTCTCCGCCAGCTACACCCTCTCCGGATGACCTTCCGAGCAGGATGGCTATAAACACCACCTACATGCTGATGCTGCTCCGGATCTCCAGCCCTGACCTTGCCAAAGTTCCAAGGCTCTGCACGGTGTCCTTTCTCTCTCTCCATCTCCACTTACCTTTTCCTCAAGGTATTCCAGACGCCACACGGCCAAAGCCACATACATACTATTCTCCCCTACATTTGAACCTCTTTTTGGAATCTTCGCCAGTGAATAGCCTCAGCCAGCCTGGAGGCAGCATGCTCAAACGTTGCCCTTTACCACATGCAGGTCTGTAGAATCCACCTTGGAAATTTCGCTCAAATCTGTCTTATGATTATGATTATTATTTATTATTATTATTTAAATTTTAAAAGTTTTATTTCCGTGGTATGTGTGTGCCCGTGTGATCATAAGACAACTTTCAGGAGTCTGTTCTCTCTTTCTCCTAGGTTGCAGAGGTTGAATTTAGATTGTCAGGGTCAGGCATCATCGGCAAGAATTTAAACCCAATGTACCACAAAGCCATCTCTCCTGCTACAGTATATCAGCCCTCTTGCACCTGCGGCCCTGGAATAGTCTCCCCGCCACTGCCCACAAGGACTCTCAGTCCGTTTATATGCCTGGAAAGCTTTCCCACACTTCTCTAAGCAGCTCAGATGTCTCTTGATAGACACTTAACCCACTGGAAGGTCCTCCGTGTACCTTACCTTGTGTGATCATTTGCTTTATTGGCCATCACGGCCAGGCCGCGAGCTCCCATCCATTTTTCTCTCCTTGTACCAGTACAGTACCTGCTAGCTCATGGCTGATAATAAATAATTTTGGTGGGGGACAGATTGATGAATGAGTGAAACGCTGTTGTCCGGCTTCACCCTGGGACCTGTTTTGTGTGGTCATGTTCAGAAGTGAAACTGACTGCAATTCCCTCTTAACGCTGTTATCCTTTTTGTAGGGTCTCCTAACATGGTAAATGTTGCTTGCATGCTTTTTTGTTTTGTTTTGTTTTGTTTTTGCTTTCTGGAACAGTGTGTTAAAGACGGGAATTGGGCCTCACCTGGTGATACACATCAGCAATTGGGAGGCAGAGGCAGGAGCATCACTGTAAGTTCAGTCAGCCTTGTCTGCAGAGTAAGTCCCAAAGCAGATAAAAATATGTAATATGACCCTGTCTCAAACCAACAACAAAAATATGATGCTTATTTATTCTAAAAATGTTTTCTAGAATGTTCTGGTAAACTTCTGGTCTAAGATAGTCGTTTCATAGGTTGACTTTAAGGACAGACTCCACTTCCTTACAATTACAAATTTCATCAGGTGTTCTATTTATGTATTTTCAAGGAAATTATCCATTCCATCTTCCTTGTTTTTTTGGTTGGTCGGTTTGGTTTGGTTTTTGTTTGTTTAATTGGTTGGTTGGTTGGTTGTTTTGTTGTTTTGTTATGTTTTGTTTCTTGTTGTTTTTTTTTTTTCCAAGGCACAGTTTTTCTGTATAGCTGTGATGACTGTCCTGGAACTTGCTCTGTAGAACAAGCTGGCCTCAAACTCAGAGATCCTCCTGCCTCTGCCTCACCACCACCACCACCCCAGTGTAGGACCAAAGGTGTGCACCACCACTCTGCTGCCGTCTAGGTTTTCCAATGCAGCTGACAGTTCTCCTGTAAGATACTTTAAGCTTGGTCATGTCTATCTACAATGCCCTTCTGCTTCATTCCAAATGTCATTTCACACAGAGCTTCCTTTATATGGATGATTGAGCCAGAAGTCTGTGTTGTTTTGTGGGGAGGTCTCGGGGAGCCAGGGATTGGTCTTCCCCTTATTTGTAGAGCTGGGGCCTGGGTATGCTCTCCCAAGGTCTGTGAGGGGAAGCTGAGATGTTTTGTTGTTTTGTTTAAGTCAGCATGTATATTATAAACAGTGGTAAACTGCCTTATGTGTGCTAGGAACCAAACCCAGGCTCCTCTGTAAGAGCAGTATTTGCTTTTATAGAGCAGTGTTGGCTGCCCTCTCTCCAGCCCCTGTCTGGGGTTTTAAAACTGGAGTTTATGTTCTACAAGTGTTTTCAAAAAAATCATGTTTTGGCCGGGCAGTTAGTGGTGCATGCCTTTAATCCCAGTCCTTGGGAGGCAGAGGCAGGCACATTTCTGAGTTCCAGGCCAGCCTGGTCTACAGAGTTCCAGGGCAGCCAGGGCTATACAGAGAAACCCTGTCAGTGAAACACACAGACACTCACACACACATCGTGTTTTGGGTTTTGGTTTGGTTTTTGTACCACATTTTCTTCTTTTTTATTCTTTTTGTTCCCATTTATCATATTTTCTTATTATTTAAGACTATTATGTTGTGTAGCATCTTTTTGTAAGTGTCTCACTGTATTGGTCTCCCAGGTGCTAAGATTATATATGTGTAACTCCTGAGCATTACCATTCTTTTAGCTCTCCAATGTATCCTGTTACCTTTTCCGCCTTTCTCCCTGCTCCCCAGAATTGAACACAAAGCCTCATGCATACTTGACAAATTCTCTACCACTGTGCTACATTTCCTGCCTCTAGTGGCTCTTTCTTAGTTTCTTGCTGGGTTTTTCCATCTTATTTTGATTTGGTTTGGTCAGGTTTCCTCTTTCTGTGATGGTCTCTCGAAGCCCATGTTGGCCTTGAGCTGCCTCTAGACCTCTAAAGTACTAGAATTATAGACATATGCTCCAATGTACAACCTAGTTACTTCACTTTAGACTTTTGTTTTCTGATTTATAAGGTTACACACACTGCTTTTTAGGTACCACTCAAACTTCATTCCCCAAAATAAATAGGCTTTTTTTTTTCAAGACAGGTTTTCTCTGTGTTTTTTATCTGTGTAGCCCAGGATGTCCTAGAACATGCTCTGTAGGTGAGGCTATCCACAACTCACAGAGATCCATGTGCCTCTGCCACCCGAGTGCTAGGAGTAAAGGTGTGTACCACCACTGTCCAGTGGCTTTTAAATGATTATCTGGTTAATAAAAATTAGAATTTCCAAGATTGAAAAGTATTTGAAACTATATTTATTAATGTTTAACCAGACTGAATTAGAATTTTTTAAAAGGGCAGTTTCTACGTGCATCAGAAACTTTGTGACTATCTGAAGTTTGCTTTGGCACATGATCAATGTTTTATAAATATTTTGTACATTTCTGGAAATAATATATATCACTTATTATTGTTAATTTTCTAGATGGTTCTCATCAGAGCAAACTTGCTATTTGCATTAAGATTTGCCGTACTAATATTTTGTTTACTTAATATATCACCTTTTAAAGGAGTACATTAAATTTTCTCGCTGATTGAAATCTAGCAAGATGGCTCAGTAAGTTAAGGCCTAGCTTCTAAGCCTAAGGACCCAGGTTCAATCCCCAGGACCCACGTCAGGGAAAAGGACTCCTGAGAGTTGTCCTCTGACCTCCACACGTGTCCTGTGATGCTCCCCCGTGTGCAAACATACATGATATAAATATGATATACAAAATACATAAGCTTAAAGCTTTAAGTATTGTATATGCCCATACTTGCTAATTTCTCATAAATCTCTCAAAGTTTGCTGTGTCTATTTTAAACATGTTGCCAGAGGCAGCAAAAAGACATGTTAACATCTCCTGACTATAGCTATGCACTTTTCTGTCTTTCTTCCTCTTACTTTTTGCTTTGTGTATTTTTAAAAAAGATTTATTTATATGAATATATTGACGCTGTCTTCAGACACACCAGAAGAGGACATTGGATTCCACTAAAGATGGTTGTGAGCTACCCTGTGGTTGCTGGGATTTGAACTCAGGACCTTTGAAAGAGTAGTCAGTGCTCTTAACTGCTGAGCTATCTCTCCAGCCCCACTTTGTGTATTTTTTTAGTTCTATTTTTTTGTTTTAAATGTGTCTGTGTGTATGTAGTTACACACTTGCCAGCTGAGGCCAGAGAGCATGCCAGAAGATTGTACTCAACCCCGCTTGGGTGCTGGGAGCTAATTTGGGTTCTCTGAAAGAGCAACTAATGGTTTTGTTTTTTGTTTTTTTAATTTATTATATCTAAGTAAACTGTAACTGTCTTCAGACACCCCAGAAGAGGGTTGTGAGCCACCATGGGGGTGTGGGATTTGAACTCAGGACCTTTGGAAGAGCAGTCAGTGCTCTTAACTCCTGAGCCATCTCTCCAGCCCACAACTAATGTTCTTTTTTTTTTTTTTTTTGAGACAGGGTTTCTCTGTGTAGCCCTGGCTGTCCTGGAACTCACTCTGTAGACCAGGCTAGCCTTGAACTCAGAAATCCGCCTGCCTCTGCCCCCCAGAGTGCTGGGATTACAGGCATGTGCCACCACCGCCCAGCACAACTAATGTTTTTAATCCAGAGCCATCCATCCCTCCATCTATCCATCCATCTGTGCTGGGATTACAGATGTGTACCACCATGCCCAGAGTATGGTGTGCTAGGGATAAAGCCCAGGAGTTTGTATATGATAGGAAAGCCTTTTACCAAGCAGGCATGTGACTTATTTTAAGTCTACCCAGTTTTTAGTTTTACAATTTTTTTTAAAGATTTATTTACTATTATATCTAAATACGCTGTAGCTGTCTTCAGACACACCAGAAGGTGTCAGATCTCATTACAGATGGTTGTGAGTCACCATGTAGTTGCTGGGATTTGAACTCAGGACCTTCAGAAGAGCAGTCAGTGTTCTTAACTGCTCAGCCATCTCTCCAGACCCCAAATTTTATTATTTTATGTGTAAGGGAGTTTTTCCTGTGTGCACGTCTATATATCTGTACACCATGTACACACTTGATACCTGGAGAAGACTGAAATGGCAACAGATCCCCCGGAACTGCAGTTACAGATAGCTGTGAGCCGCCATGTGTAGTTTTACATTTTTTAAAAATAGAGTTCAAGTTTTCATTTTTATGGGTACGTGTTTTGCCTGCATGTGTATATGTGTGCCATGTGCATGACTGGTACCCATAAAGTCAGAAGGGCCCTCTAGAACTGGAGTTATACATGTTGTGACCCACCAGGTCAGTACTGGGAACCAAACCCCAATCCTCTGCAAGAGCAGCAAGTGCTCGTAACCACTGAGCCATCTCTGCAGCCTCTAGTGTTGACTGAAACTAGCATTGGAATGATTCGTTACCCAGCCCAGATAACTAATACAAAAAGCCTTCAAGATGCGCTTCCTCTAACTGCTGAGGATATAGGTTTGCAACAGGATTCACATGCTAACATTTGTAGATTGCTTTAGTTGGACCCTGAGCAAATGAACTACAGATTAACTACAGAACAGCAATTGCGTATTATTAATGTCGTCAGATTGCAACACATTTCACGTTCAATTAACTGAAATGCTCTTTCAGGAGCGTGGCTTGGCCCATCTACTCATCCCTACTGCATACTTAGAAAAGGTCGCTGTCAAGATGGAAAAGTATATATGTGATTTAAATGTCTCGACTCAGTTGCTAACAACCGCGAGCGTGTTTTCAAATTGGAAAAGCAAGATGAATTTCAGCTTGCTCTTTTTCCCACAATGCTCTGTTTACTTTCTGGTATTGCATTTCTCTGCCATGCTGGGCGCCTGGCTTATTAAAGAATTTGTTCATTTATCCGCCTCCTGGAGTCTCACAAGCCTTACTTTTCAAAACAGACATGCCAGACTTTGCACCCAAAATAAAAGTGAGTTGTGTTTTTACTAGAAACCATTTAGTGGAATGCGTTTTTATTCATGAAAATTTCACCAAGTATAAATTCCCTGTCAAAAAGTAATGGGTCCTTTGTATTTTCCTTAAGTAAATAAATAGTTTCTTTCCTTGGGAACCATGACTACTGAGGCCACTCTTGAATTCAGGGATAGTCTGTGTTCGTCTAATAGAAAGTTAGCATGTGTATAGAGACCCTAAGTCAGCCTCGCCCTGACACTGTGTAATAAGGGAAAGTCACTGGAGGTAGAAGAAACTGGAAAGAAAAAAAGACTCAAAAAGATGGATATGAGATACGGCAAAATTAATGTTTTTCAAACACCGATCTGACACCTTTACTTATAATTATTTTTTTCTAACATTGTCTGATAACGTTTAGATATGCAAAAGCCTATTTTAACTTCAAGAGAAAATGTTTTGGTTTTTTTCCTAACGTGGGATGCGGATACAAAAGCTTTTTCTGGAGGGTAAAAAAGAACACCTAAAATATATTCAGCCAGAGGTTTTCTTTTTTTCTATTTTTTCATTTTCTTTTCCACGTTCACATTAGATGGGAGTTAGAATTCTAGTGTTCTGGCTAAAGAGTTGCGTGCCTTTTCGCCTCTTATAGCTCCCCTTTCTCACCTCCAGCTCAAAAATGACTGCACCGCAGCCAAGGTGCGCCAGTCAGGCTACTCGTGAATCAGGACGATATATGGACGTGACCACACAAGAGGGGTGACCTTCATAGGTAGTGGGGGCAGGCCTTGGAAAACATCCCCTTTAAGAATTGTAAGAGGTAGCCTGGGAGTTTGACTTTGGTCCCCCCTCAGCTTCGGCAGGACACTGGCTTCCAGGGCATGGTAGGTATAAGACTTAAACAGGAAGTTTCCGTTCTTACAAAAAAAGAAAAGAAAATACCCCAGAGCCGCTCTCCTGTGGCCGTTAAACTGTTTAACTGCTGTTGTCTTTCTGTCATCGCTACGCTATTCTTATACACGGAGGTAAAGATTTTATTAAACATCTTCGTGCTCGGCAGTTAGGAAGCCCTCTGCTGCCCAGGCCTGGCTGTCGCCCAGCGTCGCCAGGGAGGGGCCCGAGGGTGGGCTCGAGCCTTCACTGAGGAGCTGCACACGCTCACCGTTCTGTCCAGTACTTTCCACCTGGAAACCATTTTCTCCTCTGGCCTCTCAGACTTAATCTTCCATCTCTTCTTTTTTAATCAGCCACCAACTTAGTCTTGATGAAAGGGGCCAGGCTCCCAGAAGAAAATAGCTTTGCCTTTCAACTCCACCTGGAAACGGTTGACATGGAGTCACCGCTACCTTCACTTACGCCTCTCCGCTGACCTTCGTGCTTCCCCCATCTCTGCCAAGGCTGGCCCCTGCCAAACCTAAATATCACAGCTGGACGGACAGGGTCTCCCCCCCCCCCGCCCCCAGCCCTGTCTCCCGCACTCTATACGCTGTACCTTGGGACTTTTCAACATTCTCCGTAGTCATGAGCACCTGCACTCTGCCCATCCACCACGGCAACAGGCTCACAGACCCGCAACTACACATTAGTTTTTAAAAAACTTTTGTTCCCCCGCCGCCCCCCCCCCGCCGCTTTACACAATACAGGAGGTGGCCACAGCAGCCGAACACCGCATGGCAACAGTGCCACTCCATCATGTGTTTGTATCTCTGGAAGGCCAGTCCAACAAAAATCTCTGCAGACGTTTGTGAGAAATTGCCACTTCGTAGAAGAAACGCGCACTTTGGAGGACTGTGTGTGAGAGCGCCCTCTACTGGTGATCAGAGGAAGCGCCTTTTACTGTAGGTTTCCTCTTCTGGTGGAGCAAGGGGAAAAAAATAGACTCTGTCCCCTCCCTCCCTTTACAGATTCTCATTCCAGAGTTCAAGTTCCTGCTCCCAAATTCTGACATCAAAATCTCACCAATTTAGGAGTTTCCTGTATCTGATGCCAAGACCCACCACGATAGCCCATGCTGCAATTTCTACAATTACTACCAGTCAGCTAAAAAAATAATAATAATAAAGGGAACTCCAATAGGTTGGAATCAAATCTGCTTAGGCAAACATAGTATTGACACTTACAAAAGGACAGAGGGGGAGAAAGGAGTGAGAAAGAATAATTGGGTGTAACGAGAACAAAGGGTAGACTGTAGCACAAATCGCTTGCTGGGCAAGACACTCATGCTAAAAATAAAGCTGCCTGAGAGGACATAACAAATAAAGATGTGCTGTGTCCACGGCAGGCAGGAGGAGCCAGAGGCCTTGTGAATCAGCGCTACAATTAGAACAATACCGAAACGGGACCATCACCAAAGGCAGGTAGGAATGAACGTGGCACGAATTTGAAGTGAACCAAACAATGTTGTCGCCATCCTCTTACTTTCCAGGGTGGGATGATGCTGGGGAGGCCCTCTCAACAGAGACCGGCCCCATTTCTGGGTTCTAAGCAGGCTCTCGAGGTTCCTGTCATCTGCTCGGCCAATGCCTGTGAGAAAGGAAGGCAGACCTGGTTTTGTGTCTACTAGTGTAGTTCACAGATAATTGCAAGTATTAGGGGGGAAAATCAATTGCCCAAGTGACCGATGGGCGGCCTGGCCTGACAGAAGGCATTCATTAGACAGGCCCTTGTGTGTGTGTGTGTGTGTGGTGTGGAAGGGGGCTAGCCCATCATAGGCTGGACATGAACCCACGACACAGGGAAGCTGTGGAAAACCCAATTGCAATCTTCAGCTCTATTAATAGTAATAGCCGAGTGTGCAAGAAGAGAGGCGGTAATTCCAGTGTGCGCCAGCAGGTCAGGCCGCACAGAGTTTTATGCTCTGTCCTGCAGACTGTGTTTTAAGAGGCGCTGGCAAATTTAAGCCTCTCTAGACAATCCCCGAGAATGATTGGACTTTGGTCTTTAGACAACGCCTCGGTAAGTCTCACAATCCTTTCACAATGGGCAATCTCAGAATGGCTCTGCACCAAATCCACAGAGCCTCGGGAGCCAGGACCTGGAATCAGGTTTCTTGTGTTTTGAGCTTTGGAGAGGAGGGGCTTCCCTATCCATATAAAGGGACAACAATCACCCTATCTACCTTCAACATCCTTTGAAGAATTGTCTGCTCATTTGAGCCAGTGTGTGAGGATCATCAATGGGGGGAGGGGACCCCACTGGGTACCAGGCAGAGGGGACATGAAGAGAAGTCATGCCATTTGTATTTGTCATGGAGGAGCCTTAACCTTAAGTCAGGACAGACAAGCCCACACTTTGTGTTCAGTGTGACAGAGGAGGATGGGCATGTTTATTGGTTTGAACTGTGATGCCATCAACGTCTTAAAAGAGTGATAGAGAAAACCAGAGCTCTTGCAGTGTAGGCATTTGCAAATGCAGGAGGAAAAGGAGCCCCTGGGTGTGAGAGGGGAGAGAGAACCCAGGAGCGAGAAAACATTAGAGCCACAGGCTGGGAAGACGGCTCAGTGACTGAGTGCTTCGGTGCACAAGCATGCGAACCTTAGTTCGAATCCCCAGCATCCAAGCAAGAAGTTGTGATTACATGCACACACTGGGAGAGTGGGAACGGGAGCATATTTGGGGTTAGTTGGCTGTCAGCCTAGCTCCAAGCTCAGCGGGAGAACCAGTGTCACCGGGAGTAAGGCAAGAGGGACAGAGCGGGACACCTGATGTCTTCCTGTGCCCTTCCCCATATATCCACACAGGCAAACACCACACATAACACACATGCACATACAAAAGAGAGGAGAGAGATGGGGGACAGGAGGGAGAGAGAGACGGGGGACAGGTGGAGGGAGAGAGAGAGAGAGTGACAGGAGGGAGAGAGGGGGGGAGAAGGAAAAGGAGAAGGAGAGAGGGATTAGAACCAGGAAAATCCAAGGTTACAGAAGACAGTAGAAAGCAGCTCCCAGTGTTAGATGTTATCAGGAAGATGGGGAGTGGTGGGGATGCCAATGCTGGAGCCACAATTCAGCGATTTAGAAGTATACTTGAGGCTCTCACAGAGAAAGAACCTGGGTTCAATTCCCAGCGCTAACATCAGGTTGCTCACAACTGCCTATAATTCTAGTTCCAGGGATGTGATGCCACCTTCTGGCCTCTACAGACATCTGCACACACGTGATGCACATGTATGCTACACTCAGACACAGACACACAAAATACAAAATAAACCTTTAAAAAAGAAAAATGACATCATTGAGGTGAAGGGCGAAACACTGCTAGTCCATTCACTGGAAGGAGAGTGTCCTAGTTGGGGTGACTGCTGTGATGAAATGTAATAACCAAAGCAACTTGGGAAGAAAAAGTTTACACTTAGAGGTGACAGTCCATCATTGAGGGAAATCAGGACAGGAACTCAAGCAGGGCCAGAACCTGGAGCAGGAGCTGATGCAGAAGCCCTGGGGGAGTGGTACTTACTGGCTTGCTCCCATGGCTTACTCAGCCTGCTTTCTTGTAGACCCCAGGACCACCAGCCTGGGGATGACACCGCCCACAGTGGACTGGATCCTCCCCCATCAATCACTAATCAAGGAAATGCTCTTCTGGCTTACCTGCACCCCAATCTTATGGAGGTATTTTCTTAATTGGGGTTCCCTTCTCTCAAAGTACTCTAGCTTGTGTTAAATTGGCATAAACTTAGCAGAACATAGAGATTGGAAATTTGATCCACAGTGGTCAAGATTTTTCATAAAGATAGTACTGGGCGGGTGCGGCAAGTCTGTAACCCTGACCTTCTGATAGCTATGACAGGAGGATCCTGTGCTCAATGCTTAGAGCGTAGCTCAGTGATAGAGCGTTTATGGGCCCTGGGCTCAATCCATAGCACCACAAACAAAACAATGCTCTTCAGAAAACTAATAAAGCAGAAACGGATTTCATTTAGAAAGTTTGTAGAAGTATTGATGATCGATTGACTGATTGATTTTTCAAGACAAGGTTTCTCTATGTAACCCCGGCTCTCCTGGAACTTGTTTTGTAAACCAGACTCATCCTCAAACTCAAAGACCCACCTGTCTCTGCCTCCCAAGCGCTGGGCTTAAAGATGTGTACCACCATGCCCAGCTTGAAAGAAAGCATTTATTTGGCACCTATTACACACCCAGAATATTACTACCCATTATGAAAGTTCAAACCGTTAACAATTCTGTTGGACCTCACTTAAATATTAGTGATGAGCCCAGCACCTTTACGACCACTCAAGAATAGTGGAAAACCATGATGTGGCTCGTGGGCATGAGGAAGGCAGGCAGAGTAGTGTTTCAGTGGCCAGTGCCTCAGATCCTGGGTGACATTCCTTAGAGTCATACAGAAGGGCCAGGATTAAAAAAAAAAAAAAAGATGTCATCTCTGTGTTGCAGGTATGGTGACCTCCTGTTGGCCCTTCCACCTTGTTCATAGGTGGTGTCCCCTCCCAGGACCTCTCTCCAGGAGTCCCTGTCCGTCACATTTCTTGTCTTCACATCCCTGATGTTTTGTTTGCCCCCATTTTGTTATTGACCAGTGGATTAATATTACTCTTCACCCTGCTCACATCCCAAAGCCGACACGCACTGGTTTTTCATCAGTGGGCTTGTGTCTGGTTGATTAGCTATTCATGGATAGTGTAAGAAGGGGCTCTGGGACAGAGAAATGATTGTGGAGAAGCCGGCCATGCCAGCTCCAGGGCTGACTTCTTTCTTCCTGCTCATCTTTGCGTGGGGGCGAGTGGGTAGGCAGGTAAGGAAAGGCATGCATATTACCCCCGTAGATGGTTAAAACTCTCCATTAACCAAACTCGTGACTGGAGCCAATTGGAAGGAATTAAAACAAATAGCCCTGGCTGATACCTTCCTTCTCTCAGAGTCCTCCTTCTGCACCTGAGACTCTCATCAGCTTCTGGATGTCACCAACCCAGTCTCGAACCTAAATGTCCCACATCTCTGAGCCAATGTCTTACTGTTTTCTTTTGGGCACGGTACTGAAGAGTAAACTCTTGTGAATGCAAGTTAAGCACTCTGCCCCTGAGCTGTTCAGTCCAGCTTGCAGTGTGCCCACTGTATCCTTTGTGTGCTGGTTTCTTTCATAGGTTGAAGTTTCACAAAGGTCCACACGTGGGTTCACTCTTCCCCCGTATCAGCTGATCCCATCGTGGTAACCAGAGTGACCCTCACAGGATATAGAGCACACAGCCCCTGTTGATTCACACCACATAGTGTCCCCTCAGCTGTGACTTTAGGGCCTTATGTGACCTCTATCAGCTTTTCCTGTGCCACGTGTCCTATCTTTCCTCCAAAAAGAAAATTCTGATGCACTTCCGCTGCCTGGAACGTTCTAGAATGTGGCAGGAGCTCAGCAGGTATTTATTGAACGAATGAGCCTTAAATGTCCTTAATACTCTTCCAAAGGGCAGCTTTATTTTCAGAAAAGCCAACATTAAAGTATCATCCGAGAGAAGGGATATATTCAAGAGATGATCGCTGAAATTACAAGGTGCGTTGACACAGGAAGTATGTTTCCGGTCTTTAGCAACTGTCTGTAAAATCCAGGGGAAGAGAAGTTTAACCCTCAAACGGAAAATGTTTCCCACCTCACTTCAGATCATTTCCTATCATGTTATCCTGTTTTGTTTTCCTTGTTCTTCACACTTCTCAAGATGTGCAATTATGGTGTTGATTCATGGTCCCCCCCCCCCCCCACTGGCTGCTTCTCGCTTCCATTCACAAGCGGAGAGCACTGACCTTGCTGGCCCTGTTTCCTATACACGCCCGGGACAAAGATGGTTCAGAACGCATTAGCTCAAAAAGTGGGTTTTAAGTGCTTAGAAATAGCCAAGATGAACAGGAGGCTCGGTGAACGGTGCAGGCATGCGCTTGTTCACAAAGCATCAGGCTGCAGAGCCCTCTGCAGCAGCGTCATGGAGAGTCAGTGGCGCATCACCCAAGGAGCAGGGCAGGAATCGGATCCTGACTCACTTTTAGGAGACATCACAGACTAGACAGACACGTGACACTCAGGCACGGGGACTCGGGCTATGTAGACTCTTAGGATTAGTTGCAAAGATGGACCTTCAGGATGTGTGAAGATGTCTCAGGTTGTTGGCAGGAGGTAGTTACAATCCCCTGGACAGCCGAGGCTACCCTTTGCCTGGTGTGGAGGTACACTGGCTGTTGTATTTGCTCCCAGGCCTGCAAGGAAAGATAGCCTCGACTTTACCCAATTCCAGATATAACTCACTCTGGGAAACCACCGTGCTAGTTGCTGTGGGTGGAGGAGATTCGGTGAAAGGTGGGCTACATGTTCCAAAGCTGAAGGCCACCACAGGTGGACCAGGTGACAGCAATGATGGCTCCCGGATAGGATGAAGAGGATGGATGGCAGAGAGCAGGGAGCGAGGAGCCGAAAGTCATATACACAAGTTATATATGCACAAGGACGGTGGAGAGCCCTGTTAGCAGCGGTAGCAAGGAGGGCCTTGCAGAGGCGAGTAGACGGTAGCAGGTGAGGAACTCCGGAGAGCACCATGAAGCTGGAGGCAGGGAGCATCTGAGAAGGGTACAAGAACAGTGATGTATTACCGAAAGCTCCAGAACCATTCCTCAGAACCCATCCTTAAAGCCACAGCTGGAGTCATGGACAGAGACCAAAATCAAGAAGGTTTTGTAAGTAAAGGCCTGGAGGGCAAGCTGACTTCTTGACTAGAAGCAGGGTGCAAGCTAGGTGGGGAAAACCACAGGTGGTCCAGCCCTGAAGGAAGAGGCCAGGAAGGAATCCAGGGCCCTCAGGAACTGTACAAAAGAGTAAACGCACATCGGATGGTTTGTGTGAAGAAGAAGGTACTTAATTAGGCAAAACAGGAAGTCCCCTTTGTTTCCTTTGGCGGATAAGAGTATGTATCAATTAGACTGACCTAAAGATGTTTAGAAGCCAGGTAAAGTATTGTTTAGGATACATCAATATGGGTCTAAGCCAACAGGGTGGAAAGAGCAACCTTTGGCATGGCTAAAGATAGAAAAGCAACCCCTTCTTTTCTCTGAGAGTGGGATGGACTCTTGCTTATTTGATTTGATTTGATTTGATTGATTGATTGTTACTGCATTGGACATCAGAATCCCAGGCTTCCCTGCCTTTGGGCTCCATTCCTTACAGTGCCCCTCATTCCCATGAGCTCTCAGGCTTGTGGCCACAGACGAAGGGCTGTCTTCGCCACCTAGGAGGTATTCAGACTTGGACTGAGAGATGCTCTCAGCACCCCAGGTCTTTAGTGCATGGCTCCCTGTGAGATGTCTCAGCTTTCCTAATGTGAGTGTGCCCTTAAATCCTTCCCTTCCTATCTATCCATTCATCCATCCATCTTCCATCTTTTACGTGTGCATGCACTATCATCTTTGTATATAAGCATATATATCTTTCATGTACATGTGTATGTGTACATATGTATATATGTACCCATGTATGTGTGCATGTATGCAACTATCTATCCATCCTGCTGGTTCTGTTGCTCTGAAGAACAATGATGACCACAGTTCTAGAGCTGGGCAGAGTGGTTTACTCTTGTGACCCCAGTGTTGTTCAGCAGGCTGAAGCAAGAGGGTCGTAAGTTCAAAGCCAACCATATTTAAATATTGCGTTCTAGCCCCTCAGGGGTTGGATAGTGAAGCTCTATCTTTGAAAGAATGTTGGGGTGGGGCCTAGAGAGATGGCTCAGTGATTAAGACTACTTTCTGTTCTTGAGGAGGACTGGAGGTCACTTCCCAGCACCCATGCAGGGGGGCTCAGATTTGCCTTTAACTAGCTTTGAAGGCCCTAATGCCCTCTTCCGGACTCCATGGACACCTACAGTCTCTCACACACATGTGCACATAACTAAAAAACAAAAATAGCTGGACATGGTGGCCCATGCCTTTTTTTCCCCATTAATTTATTTATTCACTTTACATCCCAATTGCAATCCCCTCCCACACCCCCTCCTCCTTCTTCTCTGATAAGGGGGAGAGGCCCCTCCCATGTATCAACCCACTCTGGCACATCAAGTTACTACAGGACTAGGCACACCCTCTCCCACTGAGGCCATACAAGGCAGCCCAGTTAGAGGAACAGGATCCACGGGCAGGCAACAAAGTCAGGAACAGCACCCCGTGCCCCCACTGCCATTCCAGTTGTTGGGGGACTCACACAAAGACCAAACTGCACATCTGCTACATAATGTGTGGAGGTAAAGGTGACATGTCTTTAGTAATAGCACTTGAGAGGCAAAGGCAGACAAGATCTCTGTTCATTTGAGGCCAGTCTAGTCTACATAGTGAGTTAGTTACAGGCCAGCGGGAGCCACATCGTGAGACTCTGCCTCAAAAACAAAACAAAACGAAAAACAAAAATATAAAAGTCAATCTAAGCCAGGCGGTGGTGGCGCACGCCTGTAATCCCAGCACTCTGGGAGGCAGAGGCAGGAGGATTTCTGAGTTCGAGGCCAGTCTGGTCTACAGAGTGAGTTCCAGGACAGCCAGGGCTACACAGAGACACTCTGTCTCGAAAAAACCAAATCCAAAAAAAAAAAAGTCAATCTAAACAAAATAAGACAAAAATAAAACTAAGCAAATACATCCCCAGTCAAAATAACTGTCAACGAATGTGCTGGACACGGATGTTCACAGCAACACCATCACAGTAGCCAAACAGCAGAGGCTGCCCAGTTACCCATTAGCACATGAATGGATAAACAATGCGTGTCCACAGTATACACATACAGTGTAATACCGGCCCTGCATAAAAAATGAAGAAATGATACGTGCGGCAATGTGTGTGGCTTGTGGGTATTGTACTAAGTGAAAGAAGCCAGAGGAGGGGAATCATACACGATTCTCCCTGTGGGAGGTACCCAGGGGGTTTGAATTCATAGTGACAGACCCTAGAATGGCAGTTGTTGCGGGTTTGGGGAAAGGAAGTTTGGGGGGGGAGCACAGGGCAGTTGTTTTTTTGTTTTTTGTGGGGGTTTTTTTTGGTGGTTTTTTTTTTTTTTTGGTTTTTTTTGGATTTGGTTTTTTTCAAGACAGGGTTTCTCTGTGTAGCCCTGGCTGTCCTGGAATTCACTCTGTAGACCAGGCTGGCCTCAAACTCAGAAATCTACCTGCCTCTGCTTCCCAGAGTGCTGGGATTACAGGTGTGTGTCACTACCGCCCGGCAGGGCAGTTGTTTTTTAATGGATGCTAAACCCATTCAGTTTGATCTAAAAATCAAGCCAGTCTGAGTACTGTAGGAGTTGATCCCTACAGCATGCTTAGAACAATGTTGGCACAGAAAGAACTCAGTAAGACGACATGAGCACCCCAAGGCACTGATCATCAATATCCCCCGCCATCAAAGGGAAGGACAGTTTATAAGCTGATGGGACAAAAGAGTGGAGAAGACATTAGTACGTGAGGAGAAAGGGGCAAAATACACAGCAATAAGAACAACATGCTGGTGTTAGTTTAAGAAAGAGGATAAACAAAATAATAATAATGTACTAGGGCTGGAGATATGGCTCAGAGGTTGAGAACACTGTCTGCCCTTCCAGAGGTCCTGAGTTCAAGTACCAGCAACCACATGGTAGCTCACAACCATCAATGAGATCTGGCGCCCTACTCTGCCCTGCAGGCATACATGCAGGCAGAATACTGTATACATAATAAATAAATAAATAAACCTTAAAAAATACACTATATCTATAGAGACAAATGATAGACTCATGTAACTACATGTATGTGCAAGTGTGCCATCACATCTGCCCATGTGCTAATCATCTGTGGTCAGACCCGTTTGCTGTGAAGTCCAGGGGACAGAATCTCATTGTACTCTATGCCAACAGCAGCCCAGGAATGCAATACAAATGGTGTCCTGGGAGTTGCCCAATACAGAGGCTCGGCTAACTTAGCGAACTTAGCGTGTGTGGCTGGCATCTCTTTAGTATACAGCGAATGGAATAATAGTTGCCTGTTATAGGGCAAGCAATGGAGGGTGGCCCAGGAGTGGGGAGACCTCTGCTCTGAAGCTTCAGTGTCCTCTTAGAACGATACAAGTGTGTAGTGGAACAAGAAGAGTTGGACAAAGAAATGGATACACATATTTAAAGCTAATACGTAAAAATAGCAGTATGTGTCAGAGAGGGAAATGCGGACAAGTACTGAGGAATATGGAAGCAAGAACTACAAGTATTCATGATGCTTTCTTTATCCTGACCCCAACCCCTGGTCTCTGTTTTGCTATGTGTGCCCGTCTTGAGTACTTTGAAGGTCAGGAGAGGAGGAGGCACGGATGTGTCCATGCTTTTGACATGTCTGTATGACATTGTCACCTACAAACTTCATGCTTAAGAACCACTCAATTGACTGGGTGGCGGTGGTGCACACCTTTAATCCCAGCATTTGAGAGACACAGGCAGGCAGACTTTGTTGTAAATACATCCTTATGTATCCCAAAGGGATTTTTTTCATATAACTTAAAATCAATGTTTTCTTTTATCTATCTTACCTATCTGTCACCTATCTATCCTTCTATCTACCCCTCTATCTATCATTCTATCTATCTATCTATCTATCTATCTATCTATCTATCTCTCCTTCCATATGTTGGGTAGGGTCTCACTATGTAGCTCTGGCTAGCTTAGAACTAATTGTGTAGCTCATGTTGGCCCGAAACCCACATAGATCCACCTGCCCCTGCCTTCTGAGCTGACCTGCTCTCTCCCTTTTTCTAACCCATAGACTGTGAACTGTGGCATGACTCGCCTTCTTAGAGTCACTCTGCCCTTTCAGAGACTCAGTTATATCACTAAGTAAGGTGGGGACTGCTCTAGGCAAACTAGCTTTTTTGTTTTGTAGCTAGGGTCTCTTTCCATAGCCCAGGCTAGCCTCAAACCCATGATAGTGCTGCCCCAGCCTGGTCGAGTGCTGGGCCTACAGATGTGAGCCACCATGCTTGGCTTCAACCTATCTTTTTTTTTTTGTTTAGACAAATTGAGCCAAGTCATACTCCCCCGTCCAGTCACCCCACACCTCCTCGCCCTGCCGAAGTGCGGCCCATCCTGAAGAGCACGCCAGTGAACCTGTTCTGGATGCTATCCCCCTGTCACTGGTCCTCCCTGCAGATGTGCTCCCTCCGCTTCTGCGCCACTCTGATAATGTCATCAAGGATGTTGTTAGCTGGCCGCTGTCCTTCCATTAAATCTCCTTTCCTGGAGAGTGGGAACTGAAAAGATCTCAAGTCTGATGTCCACCCCGCCCTCACTGACAGGAGATGCAAACGTGAAAAATCAGAGGGCTGTGAGGTCATAGTTATCTACCCTCGTGAGGAAGCTGGGTGACCCCAGGCAAGCCATTGTGTCTTTATAAGTGCCTATCAAAAAGAAAGAACGCAAGACCTACTAATGAAGACCTGGAATCCTAGCTACGCAGGAGGCTGAGCAGGAGGGTAACAAATTTAAGGCTTGCCTAAGCTACAGAGTGAGGTCCTGGCCAGCCTGGGCAAATTAGTAAGACCCTCTCTAATTTAGTGGTAAGTGTTTGCTCGCACTTAGAGAAGGAATAAGATGACAGCAGCTTGCTAAAATAAATGTGTGAATGTATACTTAGAACATCAGGAAATTGAGGAACAGAGGCAGGATACCAGTATTTGTCACAATAAACCCGACAACACAGCAACCCGTAGGACTTGTTTGCATATGATAAGAAACACAAGGGAAGCCAGTGGTGGCACACACCTTTAATCCCAGCACTTGGGAGGCAGAGGCAGGCAGATTTCTGAGTTTGAGGCCAGCCTGGCCTACAGAGTGAGTTCCAGAACAGCCAGGGCTACACAGAGAAATCCTGTCTCGGAAAAAAAAAAAAAAGAAAGAAAGAAAGAAAGAAAGAAAGAAAGAAAGAAAGAAAGAAAGAAAGAAAGAAAGAAAGAAAGAAAGAAAGAAAGAAAGAAAAGAAAAGAAAGAAAAACAAGGGATACAGTCTTAATTGAAGTAAAAATAATATCCCAAGATGAACTGAAGACCATCAAAGTGTAAAAATGAAAGAAAATAGCACCATAAATAAACTAGGTAACATTAAGAAGTGAGGAATCAAAACATCCCTACCCTGTGTCACAGGGTGAAGTATGATATTCAGTCTTGGGATATCTTCAGGGGTCCCAGGCAAACCGAGAAGCTGGAATGCCTTACGGAGTTCACAGTCTCTGATGCCCCACTCAGTGCTAAACCCTCGGCAGGGCAGTGCCGGCCTCTTTGAGAACCACAGGTAGCTGAGAAAGCAATTTGAAAGGTTACGATTGCTTTTCAAACACACAGTAAGATTAACCTCCCAAACCAGTATCGAGCTCCAGTGGGTGCTGCGCCCTGGCACGATATGAAGGAAGACTGCTGAATTGTGAAGCACGAATCTTTGCCTTTGTGTGAGACCAATTTTCATTTCCTGAAACATGGCAAGATCAATACACTTATTGAAAAGTAACTAAATATTCTGGCATCAAAATAAATCCTTCAAGGGCCTCAGAGAATGAATGACTGATGACGACATGAGGAATTTGTACCTGGGATCAAGCTGGGGCATTTGCTGGGCCCAGTGAGCCTGACCTTTGATGTTGATGCCCTAGTGGGGGTGAGTTTGAGAGGCGATCTTCCCACACAGATGTGGAACCTCTTAGAGTAAATGTAGAAACTTCAAATTCACAATCCCTTCATTTGCACTGATGTATGGTGTGCGCGTGCATGCGTGCGAGTGTGAGCATGCCTGTGTGTTGTGTGTACATGTGTGTGTGTGCACGCGTGCGCACATGTGCAGAAATTACCTTCAAACAGTCAAACCACAAGCTATCTGTGATGCTTTCCATTAGTTTACAGCAAAAGAACTCCACCCCGCAGGTGGTCTGGATACCCCAAGTGGAGAGGATGTAACTGGAGTGGCCCCAGGCAAGTGGGGCAGAAAGAAAAGGAAGGCCTTTATAGAGAAAACCAAATTTATCCCAGGCTTTAAAGCGTCCCACATCCAAAATATCAAGGAAGACTCACAAAGTTAAATGGCAGAGAGAAAGAAATTAACTAGCCATCCAGCAGAATAAAGCTGCAGAACGAGCTAAGAATAGGAAGCAGGAGACAAGCAGGGCAAACCTGCAGGATTCTGCAGTGGTGAGATAAAGCAATAGCAACGGGTGCCTAACATGCTCAGTGAAAACAAACCTCATTCACAGAAGTATACGCAGGAAACCGTAGGAATGGTCAAGTGGTTTAAAAAGAGTTGTAAATGAACCAGAAAACAAAATAGTGATGGAGAGGGGTGGGGGAGGGGTGGTGGTTGGGAATAAATGGAATAAATGCCTCTAAGAGCACTTTCCATAGCACCAAAGGCAGGGGTGGTGCATGCCTTTACTCCCAGCACTTGGGAGGCAGAGAGGCAGGCGGATTTCTGAGTTCGAGGCCAGCCTGCTCTACAGAGTGAGTTCTAGGACAGCCAGGGCTATACAAACAAACAAACAAAAAGCACTTGCCATTTTTCCAGAGGACCCAAGTTCAGTCCCCAGCACCCACAACTGGTGGCATCACAGATGCGAACCTGACACTCTCCTGGCCTCCAGAGGCACCTGTACTCACACCCACACACCCACACATAGACACATACCCCTCCCTATACATCATTAAAACACAGTAAAGAGAGATCCTAGATGACCACTCTAGGACAGATCTCCTAGAGCAAATCCATGTGAAGATCTGTCTCTAACCACCCACCCCTCCCTGACACCAGTGCATTTTCAGACACCATAGAGGATATTTAAAGAACAGTGGGGGAGAGAGCTTTTAAAATTTTGTGTTGAACTTACCATCGTGTGTCTGTGCACCGTAGCATACACGCAGAGGTCAGAGTAGTCAGTTTTCCCCTTTCGCTGTGGTGCAGGGCTCAGACCCAGGGCATCAAGGCTTTCGGAGCAAATACTTTACCTCACTGAGCTATCTCCCTGACTCAAGGACTTGGGCTGTTTTTAAAAATGTTTTCGACAACTTACTGCTCATTAGCGGCCACCGAAACACAAAGACAGCATGTATTGTCTTCAGTGTGGAGAGAGGAAGCAATTGTCATGTTCAATTTGGTACCCGTACTGAAGGGGTGAAGAGTCATTTTCAGACAAAACCAGAGAGAATTTGGTCTTCACAAGCCTTCAGTTCTGACAGAAGAACCCTTCATCCAGATGAAGGTGCAGGGACAGGAAAGAAAAGCAGGTAAACAAAGGGTGCCAGCCAAGTCGGGAAGTAGCAACAGTAATTGGTCTGAGAGACACTGGGAGAGAGAATGTTAGATAACCTTCAGTGCCTGACAGTGACATCTGTGTCAGGACAGTATAGGTGGAGCTTAACAAGGTTTTCCTCCTAGTCAAAAGAAGATAGTGAGCTTCGAAGTTCAAGCTACAATCACAGCAGCTGGGCGGTTAAGGCAGGACCATCATGAGATCAGATCATCCACAATTCTCTGAACTACACAGATAACACCGTGACACCTACCTGGAGGAGGTGGTGGCGCACGCCTTTAATCCCAACACTTGAGAGTCAGAGGCAGGCAGATTTCTGAGTTTGAGGTCAGCCCGGTCTACAGAGTGAGTTCCAGGACAGCCAGGGCTACACAAAAATCAAAAAAACAAACAAACAAAAAAAGAAAACAAACAACCCCCCCAAAACCCCACCCATGGCACCCGTTTTCCTGTGCACAAGCACACACACAGACACAGACACACACATACACACACACACACACACACACACACACACACACGCATGCACACGTGCACACACATACACATGCACTCACACACACAGACACCACCACCATCAAAAAATAATAAATAAAATGAGCTTAAGCCGGGCGGTGGTGGCGCATACCTGTAATCCCAGCACTTGGGAGGCAGAGGCAGGCAGATTTCTGAGTTCGAGGCCAGCCTGGTCTACAGAGTGAGTTCCAGGACAGCCAGGGCTACACAGAGAAACCCTGTCTGGGGTGGGGGGCTGGGGGGGTGGGGGGAGGGAACAAAAAAAAAAACCAAAATCCAAAAAAAACCAAAAAAAAAAAATGAGCTTAAAATTTTAAATTAAAGAAGGCAAACCTAAACTTCCTGTTTCCTTTTAGAGATAACATTTCCCATCCATATTAAGTCACTCTTTTACACCACGGGAGGTTTTCACATATTTCCTAATGTTCCTCATATAATGTTGGGCATTATATTATGCACCAGAAATACAGAGGTTAATTTACTCTCCATTAAGAAACTATAAATATAATAAATAAAGCTAGGCATAGAGGCTCACACCTGTAATCCTGGCACTTGGGAGGCTGAGGCAGGAGAGCTGTAAGTTCAAGGCCAGCATGGAGTATACAATGAGACTGTCTCAGTAACCAAAACCTAACAAATGTAATAATAAATGACACTTGATTAAGTGCTTGCAACTCGTCTACGTGTGCTCCGTAACCCCTTCACTTTACAGAAATCACCTCATTTAAGCTCATAGACCATTTCATATAGTGTTTCATATTTTGCTTGTTTTGTTTTGTTTTGTATTTTGAGACAGGGTTTCTCTGTAAATCCTGGTTGCAACTCAAATCTGCCTCTGCCTCCCAGTTCATGATGTGGACACCTGGATCCAGATGTGCCCAAAGCTCTCCATTATCTAGACACCTTGATTAAGCGGTCTCAAGTTGGGATCTCTCATACTTGCAGAAGAAAAAAAAAAAAACAACCCTGGCTAGTACAGAGACACAAGCATTCAACCCTGTCACTGTTGTGTCAGTTAAATGAGAGGGTGACAGCACACGGGGGCATTTAAATTATACCCGGGCACATGTAAGGCGAGATGGTTTTGCCTTCTGCCCTTCCCCATTCTTTTTCTAAAGCCTTCAGCCTCAGAGAGTCATGGGTAACCGCGGTGTTGACGTGGTCCCAGTCACTTGGCACAAGAATTACACCCAAGGTCATGAACAGTGATTGCAGAGCTGTAATCTCCAGGAAAGGACAACAACAACAGTTACTCCAGTTCTGGAATACAACGCACCGCAGGCTTGCAAAGCCCTCGCAGCCAAATTAAATCTGACATCATTCCTCAGGTTGACCGAACACCATGGCAGCTTTTCCAACAGAACAAACCCGAATACCCGAGGGCACTGTCTCCTGTGGGTCGGAGGAGTCACCTCCTCCTCTGTTAATGGTGACTGAGCCTCCGGAGATGGAGAGTAACAGACATGGAGAACTCCCGGGTACTCACACAGGAGCCCAGAGAAGCTGGGAGCTCAAACCTGACCTTGAGTTCAGCCCCGGGGGCCGCAGCCATTGTATTATCTCTGATCTCTGTTCTTCAGCCAAGGTCAGAAGAACCCACAGGGTCCCTGCTAGGCCACACCAGAATCAACACAGTCAGTTGATGAGAGCAGCAATGTCCTTTAAACAAAGGGACGGCTAGCATCAAGGTCATCATGGAAGGTTGTGACTGTTCCTCTCTGTCAGAAGGGACGCCGACCACATCTGGGCAGATGTGACCGCCTACTCATTCAGGGCATATGTTGATGCCCACACTGCTTAGCTCCCCACCACAGGACACCTGACCCTTCTCCACCGTTAAAGGTGACCATTACGCTCTGCTGAGCAGAGTGAGGTCATCTTTTTCTCTCGAGAGAAGGGACATAAAAGGAAAAAGAAAAGGAATTTTCCCCCCTTGATAAATCCAAAGCTGTAATAAAGCAGAATTTAGATCTTTGGTGAATAATTCATGCTTATGCAAAAGGGAAGGGAAAAAAAGACTTTCATTCTACTTCATGTCCCTTTGACTGAGCCCTAGAATCCGAGTCCTGGATGGAGGTATACTGAGATCTAGAGGGGGTCTGCCCGCCGACCCTAGGGAGTCCCTCTTGTCACTGCCACCTCTTCAGTGAGCTTCCCCAAGCTGACCCAGGATAGAGACAAAGGCCCAAGGCAGAAAGAGTCAGTTTCAGTAGCTGTTTGAACTGTTCTCCCTCAGGATCCTCAAGACAGCATTGTCACCACCAACAAAAAGCAAAGAAAAAAATGAAAAAAAGAAAAGGAAAAGACGGTTGGAGAGAGAGCTCAGTGAGTAAACTGTTTGCTGTACAAAAATCCAAACCTCAGTTCAGACCCCAGCACCTATGGAGATCCCAGCACCTATGGGCACGGTGCTACACGGAGATTTGTAATCTCAGGCCTGAGAAGCAGAGCTGGGTGGATCCTGGAAGCTCACTAACCAGCCAATCTAGCTAAAACAGCAAGTGTCAGGTTCAGTGAGAAAGCACAACTCAAAAATTAATATGGTAAGCAATACAGAAAGATACCTAGCACTGACCTCTGGCCTCTACATGCATGCACACATGGGCTAGTGCAGTAGAACACATGTGTGCCTATATACACACACGACATACACAGACATTAAACGAAGAGCTGGGTTTTGTGCCATATACAAAAACTATGGCTATTTTATTTTATTTTAAATTATGTGTATACGTGTGGGGATGGGTGTGTATGCGTGTATAGAGAGGTCAGAGGAGGGCTTTGGACTCATCCCCTGGAACTGGAGTTACAAGTGGTTGTGAACCAAATTGGGGTCCTCTGCCAAAAGCAATATGTGCCCCTAACCATTGAGCCATCTCTCCAGCCCCCTGGAATTAGGTCAGAATGAGTTATGGAGTTAAACGTGAAGGTCAGTGCTATGAAACTTCAGGACGAAATTCAAGAGAAAACAGTACATTTTTCCCATTTGTCTGTTTGAAGCAGGTCTTATTAGGTTACCTGGGCAGGCCTTGAACTCCCGGACTCACAGGATCTTCCTCCCTCAGTCTCCACCAGTGGCTGGGATCTAGGTACATTCCACTCCATTCAGCTGATAGCAATTCCGTAAAAAGCCTCCCAGGGGTTCATTGGCAGGCTCCAGGCATACCGCTGAGTTTTGCATCTTGACTTGGCATCGAGCAATCTTGCTAAGCTTGTCTGTTATCTGGAGTTGCTTATTTGTGCAGATTCTTTTGACTTTCTAAATGTAGACAGTGATGTCATTTTTGAATAGAAACAGTCTTACTCCTTTTTTTATGATCCATATATACCTTTTTCTTGCCTTATTGCGTTAGCACCTAAAGCCCTGCTTTAGGAATTAGGGTTTCTTTGGCTCTTATTAACTAAATTTGTAGCAAGAGGGAAGCACTCTACCACTAGATGTTAATCTCCCATCTCAGGGGCATCTTGCACTCTACCTTTGACTTCTAAGGCCCTGGGTATACCTTTGAAGACAGCTGGAGCCCAGGGTCTCAGAGTCAGTCCCAGGATGCATACCTTAAGGCCCAGCATATATCTTCTAACACTTCATCTTTCTTAAAAGGAGAAATGCTAGAAATGGGCCATGGGTCTCAAGGAAAAGGCCACGCAATCTGTGGTGGTTTGAATATGCTTGGCCTAGGGAGGCGTGGCTTTACTGGAGTAGGTGTGTCATTGTGGGAGTGAGCACTGAGACCTTTCGCCTATGTAGGAGCCAGCCTTCTTCTAGCAGCCTTCAGATGAAGAGGTAGAACTCTCAGCTCCTCCTGCACCATGCCTGCCTGGAATCTGCCATGCTCCCACCTTGACGATAATGGACTGAACCTCTGAACCTTTAAGCCAGCCCCAATTAAATGTTGTCCTTATAAGAGTTGCCTTGGCCATGCTTTCTGTTCACAGCAGTGAGAGGATAACTAAGATACAGTCCTACCTTCTCATATAGGTGCATCACTGTGCCCGATCAGCGGGGCAAGCAGCTGCTGAGCTTTTAATCTTGACGCAAAGGGGTCCTGTGCCCCACTCTGAGCGGTCAGAGCTCAACCTCACATTCCTTTGTGCCTGGCTAAATGAAAGCAGCACACTACTACTTTTGAGAACAGAACGTAACCCCGGGGCACATCCCTTGACCTTAGAAAAATGCTGACTCAGGGAGGGGCTGCTGCCAGATGTGCCTTTAAAGCTCTCTCTAAAGACGGAGCTTCCTTTGTCTCATTTAACCCTGGAAAAGACTACATTTCATTTGCATTTCACACTCCCTTGATGCCTATTCCTCGTTTTTAAAACAGATTTATTTTTAAGTTTGTGCACGTGAGCACGGTTCTGAGGGACGCTAGGGCGGGGAGCCACTTGATATGGGTGACGGTCACTGAACTCGGGCCCCCTGTGAGAACAATGACTGCTCTTAATCACTGAGTCATTTCTCCAGCCCTGACGACACCTATTCCTTTTTTATTCCCAGAACTTTGAAGCCTCAGCCAAAAACTGAGACATTCTTTGATATTCAATACCTCCACATAAAACAAATGAGGGAAATTAATCTCCGAAAGTTTACATAACCTGCCGGGGTCATATAACTAAGAAATGACACAATTTGAACTCCAATCTGTTGGAAAAGAAAGAATGTTCTTTCTTCTGGACTATACTACCACAGCCAGGAAAACCCAGGCAGGATTTGTCACATTCTGTGCAGACACAGAATTGCATGGTGTGAAAGAATTCTCGAGTTTCCTTCAGCCGTCTAAAAGACCAAACTGTGGCAAATGAGAAAATGGTGTTGCATGCGTCCTCCAAATGGCCGTGGAACTGCATTCCTCCAAAGTCCTGAAGCAGGTGCAGAGGTCAGAGGCCACCAGTCTCTTAATTATCAGCCCTGGTCCCCTGGAGCGTATTTGAATAATTCCGGCCAGCAACTAGAATTGCCAATATGGACTTAAGTTTTTGTCCACAAAATTATCTATTGGTTTTTAGGTCGAGGAGCCCAAGCCAGTTTGCTTCTGTGACTTCAGAGAGCCTGAGAGTCACCTGGGAGTCACCCGGGAGTCACCTGGGAGTCACCCGGGAGTCATCCTGGGGGAGAAAGGCAAAGCCCAAGCAAATGCTCGAGATGGAGACAGCGCCTGCTACAACCACGGGTGAAGAGAACCAGGCGCCTGGCCATCCTCCACGACCCTTGGATGAAATCTTGCTTACATCTTCAAAATATTAATTCTTCCAAGGGCTCTAACATTTAAATTATAGAAAGGTATCTCAAAATGTCGTTCTTGCGGGGTTGGAGAGATGGTTCAGCAGTTAAGCGCACTGGCTGCTCTTCCAGGGGACCCAGGTTTGATTCCCAGCACCTGCACGGTGGCTCACAACCATTTCTAACCCCAGTTCCATGGGATCCAGTTCTCTCCTCTGGTCTCATAGACATGCATGTGGTGAGCAGAGATACATGCATGCAAAATTCCTGTATACGTAAAGCAATAAGATAGTAATAATTTTTAAATGTCATTCTTGGAGAAGTACCTTAAAGAATAGGAAACATTTAACAAACCTCTGCCCCAGTGTTCATAGTTAAACTATTCTTTTGTTTATTTGTGTGTTTATTTGTTTGTTTGTTTGTTTTTTCCAGACAGGGTTTCTCTGTGTCACTCTGGCTGTACTGGAATTCTTTCTGTAGATCAGGAAGGCCTCAAACTCAGAGATCCACCTGCCTCTGCCTCTGCCTCTGCCTCTGCCTCTGCCTCTGCCTCTGCCTCTGCCTCTGCCTCTGCCTCTGCCTCTGCCTCTGCCGAGTGCTAGGATTAAAGTTACATGCCGCCACCACCACCTAGCAACTGTACTATTCTTTGTAAAGTCCTGGCTGTCCAGGAACTCATGCTGTAGACCAGGCTGGCCTAGAACTCAGAAATCCCGCTGCCTCTGCCTACCAAGTACTGGGATTAAAGGCATATGCCACCACCGCCTGGCAGCTGCACTATTTTTAATAATCAAAATGTAGATATAACTAAAACGGCCCCCAAACTCACAGAGATCCGCCTGCCTCTGCCTCCATTGCCGAGAGCTCATGTTGTTGTATTGTGTGCAGTTTTAACTCCATTCTGTTTTGTCTTCTTGTTTCATCTATTTTGATTTTCATTCTTGTGGTTTTGTTTGAAATAGAGAGGAAAGGAGCATACAGTTGGATGAGTAGGAAAGTAGGAAAGACAGGAGGGGTTTGGGGAGGAGCCCAGACTGCGCCTCCTCTGTGTGCCCCTCACCACTGTGTGCCTCACAAGAGCAGAAACTATGGTGCTCTTACAGTCCATTATGTCCGCAACACATAGACTGCCCTGATACATGGTAGGTTCTTCGAAAATATTTGGTGAATAAATTAACCAGTCTTGGGATGGAGAGATGGCTCAGCAGTTTTTGTTTTGGTTTGGTTTGGTTTTGGTTTTGTTTCTGTTCTTTTTTTGGCTCAGCAGTTAAGAGCACTGACTGCTCTTCCAGAGGTCCTGAGTTCAATTCTCAGCAACCACATGGTGACTCACAACCCTCTGTAATGAGATCTGACGCCCTCTTCTGGTGTGTCTGAGGGCAACTACTGTGTACTCATATACATAAAATAAACAATTCTTTAAAAAAAAATCAACCAATCTTAAGCCTATCTCTGTAGCTCAAACTCTTATTATTCTCTGAATATTCACAATACAGCCAAACCAAGCTCTCAGACGCCAAGCAAATCTAGATAGCCAAGCATCTGGGGTCATTGTGATCCTTGGATTTCCTCTGTCACAGAAATACCTGAGAGGAACTACTTTGAGAGAGACAAGATTGACTTTGGTTTACACCTCAGAGGTTCTGGTCCACGGTCACTTGGCCCCATGGCTATGGACATGAGCCAGAGGTGAACATAATAATGGGTATGGCTGGAGAAGACACATACCCTTCCAAGCTACTCCAATTCCCTACTTCTTCTTACTGGGCCTCACTTCCTGGAGTATCAACCTCTCTCCAGTAATGACCAAAACATGGCGAATCCACCGATGAATCAATCCACTAAGGCAGTCAAAGCCTTTATGTTCTAATTACTTCTCAAAGTACCACCTCAGTGGTGTGTTGGAACCCTTGGGATAGCTGCTTCCTAATCAGGCTGTAACAGTCCCTTGCTCTCTGCTTAGATGGTTTCTGACCATCTGGAAATTTGAGCAGACCCTGGTTCATCCTTTGAGGCAGGCTAACATACTTTGTCTTTCTGTCCAACATTCACAGACCCTCAAGCCTTGTGCTCCATAGCACCCCAAATAGCCCTTTGTGGTAGCACTCTAAAATCATTTATTGACACTTCCCCTCTTGCACCAAAGGAACTGATTGGCTTTTAAGTCTCCCTGAATCACCAGAGCTACCAAGTGTGAGACACTGTGCTTGGAGTATTATAGGTGATATTTGAGAAATAAACAAACAAGGAGCCATATAATGAAGGATCAGCCTACAGTCAGATGCACGCATATGCAGATGCATGGATGGATGCATACATGCATGGATATGGATTACATACAGGCAATATGAATCAAATTAGAGAGGGCAGTGGGAAGGGCAAGAGAGAGGAGGCAGAGACTGTAGCCAGTGGAGAGGGGAAGGAGTCGTGGCATCATAATGCCCAGCCATTCTCCCTGAAGCACACTGCAGTACTTACTGAACCACTCACACAGCAAGTCTTCGAAAGGGACGAGGAGCAGCCCCCACCTTGTACAAACATCACCTCCCACTGAGCCCGGATCAGCTCTGAAAAGAGTATCCCAGTTTTCCTCCTCATCATTTCCCCTTTGCTGTTCAGTTCCCCTTCTGTCCGCTCCTAACAGGAGCGTGCTTCATCGTGACTCCTAAGAAGGCCCGTCCATCTCTTCCGCCTGGTCAGAACGAGCTGTGCACTCTGGAGTCTGTTCAGCACCTGGCGCTCCTTGCTCACCATCTTAGTTCTGATGCTTGCTGTGTCTGCAGCCAGGTCCACTTGGTGCATAGCCCTCCTCCTCGCCCTGAACACTGTGAGAAGTCTTGGGTCCCAGGGGTACACCTCTCTTCTGGATCTTTCTCAGATGGCAAGGCCACTTTGAGCCCTGGATTGCCAGGATCTGTAGGGAATGGTAAATTCAGAAACAGGTATAGCAAAAAACATGGCCTGTGGTATTCTTTCCACAATACCACAGCTAAGGAGACTGGTTGAACAGCTCTCTAAGGCCGGTCAGATCCCAGCCCCCATGAGAACTATCCAGTCACCTCCTGTGAGCTGCAGAAAGGCATAGTGTTCAAGGAAGACAGGTCAAATCTGGTCATGGGATTTCTTGGTTCCCTTCACACTAGGTTGCTATTCCTAAGTCCTAGTGCTGGGAGGCAGTGAGCAAAAAGAAGCCCCCCAATAGGGAGGGGCTGGTGAAGAGCAGGCAAACACTCAGTTCTATAAACTATAGATGGAGTTGGACTAAGACCAGGATCCCCCACCTGGAAACAGGGGTGGTGATGAATCAACAGGGCTGGCAGGACAACTCCGTGGGTAAGAACACCTGCTGTCAAGCCCGACAACCGGGAGTTTGACCTCAGGGACCTACATAGTGGCAGGAGAAAACCAACTTCCACAAGCTGTCTTCAGATCCTGACAGATGTACCATGGTGTATGTATGTCCACACCCATACCTACAGCGCGCATGCATGCATGCATGCAGACAGACAGACAGACAGACAGACAGATGAAAGATGAGGAAAATCACTGGGACACTCTTGTGGGATTGGGTGGGGCCCGATGCAGAAGCCAGCACCTCTAGAGAGGGATGAAGCCTGGTGGTTTTCCATTTATCTTTAAAGCCTGCTACCATCAGCATGCATACCCATTGCCTATAGCAATGCAACACTAGCCAACTGTAGCTGAGTGTTTATCGGAGCAAAGCCACAGCCTGAATATCTTTATCCAGCCGGCCAGCCAGCAAACAATTAAGGGACCACTGTGGATGAGGTGCTGGGAATATTCAAATGAATAGGATCCACTCTCTGCCTAAGCAGAGACCACGGGGAGCCAGAGAGCAGACACGGCGCGGTGCGGCGCGAAAGCATCAATATGGCAGAAGCGCCTCGCAGACATGCAAAGGCATGGGAGGTGACTGAGGAGAACGCTGTGTTTCACAGAGATCGAGGTGGACTTACTGCAGGAGACGGGGCTCATGGACATCACTGGACCGTTAGATGCTGCCGGCCAGGCCAGGCCAGGCCAGGCCAGGCCAAACCTTGTGGTACATGCCTGCAATCCCAGTGCTTGAGAGGCAGGAGAATTCCAGAGAGTCTAAGGCCAGCTTAGGCTACACAGCAAGCTTCAGACTGGCCTTGGCTACATAGCAAGGCCCAATCTCAAAAAAAAAAAAAAAAAAAAAAAAAAAAAAAGAAAACAAGAAAAACACCATTTGGAAGAAGGTAAGAACGGTTTTCCAGGAAGAATGGGTGCTAGGAGGGAGGTCACAGGGCTGAGAAAGTGAATGGAGAATAATGAAGGTGTGATGAGTTGGGACCTGGGTATTCCAGGGACGTGGCTCAGATATCGTCAGCCTAGCGAGGAGAGCAGCTGAATACTCCTAATGATGCAGTGACAGGGTCAAACAAGGAAGAGTGGTCCCCAGAAGCTATTTCTATGGTAATAAGGCAGTCTTTCATGAGTTTCGACACGATGCCTACAAAAAGTCTAAGTCCCTCTGTCAGGTATAGGCTCTGCTCTGAGCTATAGCCCCCTCTATGTATAGCTTTTTCAGTGAGATATAGGCTCCATCACTGAGAAGTATAGGCACCCCAGTGATACCTAGGCCTGTCTCTGAGGCACAGGACTCTTCAGTGAGGTATAGACTTCCTAACTGAGGTATAAAATCCCCTGTGAGGGACAGGCCTCTTCCATCACGAAATGCAAGCTTTTATATGAGGTATAGACCCCTCTAGGAAATGAAGGCTTATCAGTGAGTTATAGGCCCAACATTAAGACATGGATTATTAGTAAGTACAGGTCTCCTCTGTGTGGTGCAGGACCCACTGTGAGGTACAGGCTACTCAGTGAGTACAGACCTCTTCATAAGGTGGTAGCCTGTACGTGACATGTACAGGTTGGCACAAGGAACCTGTACCCATTCCTGTCATATCAGATCGACTTAACATTTCCCCTTGGAGCTATGGAAGAGTCAGGGAGTCTGTGTCTGCTCTAGCACTGAAGAAACACTCTGCTCAACTCCTACACAGAAAAATTAGGAGGGTTTGTCTTTGACTCACCTTTAAGTAACTTACTAGCAGAGAAATCCCCATCCCAAGGCCTGCTTCTGAGAAACCTAATGTAAGTCACCTCAAGGAGGGAAGGTTGCAGACACAGCTGACGCCAGCCAGAGCCACGCTGGCTTCCTGTAGGGATGCCAGACTTGGAAAATGAAAACACAGGATGCCTGTTTAATTTGAATTCCAAATAAACATTTTTTTCTTTTTTTCAGACAGAGTCTATTATGTAGCTCTGGCTGGCCTAGAACTTACAATTCTCTTACCTCAGTCTTCCCAAGGCTATGACTATAAGTATGTTCTACCACACCCAGTCACATTTTTTATGACTATTCCCCCTGTACTATTCATAATAAATTCAGACTGAAATATCCATTGTTTATTCAAATTCAGATTAACCGGGTGTACTATCTTCTTAATTGCTTTTCTATTGCTGTGATAAGATACCACGACCAAAGGAACTTACAAAAGAAAGCATTTAATTTGGGACTTGCTATTCCAGGGGGTTCGAGTCTGTGGACATCATGGTGGGGAACATGACAGCAGGCAGGCTGGCATGGCACTGGAGTAGAATCTGAGACCTGACGTCTTGATCTGCAACCATAAGGCAGAGAAAGTAACCGGCATGAACCTTTGAAAGCCTGCCTCCTCCAGCAAGGCCACACCTTCTAATCCTTCCTAAACAGTTCCACCCAACTAGGAACCAAGTCTTCATATATATGAGCCAATGGGGGCCATTCTCATTCAAACCAACCCAATTGTCTTTTATATGACCATCTTTAGGAAAAACCCTATTTCTTTTGTGGGCCTATTTTTTTTTGTGAGCCTTGAGGTATATTTACGACTAAATTGGTAGAAAGATAACCATAACTCGGATCACATAGTCATTATTACATATTCATTATTGTTATCTTCTTTTTCTCCTGCTTTAAAATAAGTTAAATAAAATGTGGTCATTGACCCCTGAAATTCATGGGCCCCAGGTACTATACTTACCATATTAATCAGCTTTCTGTTCTTATATTAAATAGCAAACTTGAGGCGTTGAGAACGTGGCTCAGTGGGTAAAGTGCTTGCTGTACAAGCATGAAGACCTGACTTCAGATCCCCAGAATCCATGAAGAAACTAGACTTTGGTGGAACGCTTCCATAATTCCAGAGCTGAGAGGAAGGACAGGCAGATCCTGGGAGTTGGTGGCCAGCCCATCAGAGTTGAGACAGTGAGCTTCAGGTTCAGTGAGAGATGCTGCCTCAAGGCTGAGAGAGAGAGAGAGAGAGAGAGAGAGAGAGCACTGTAAGAAGATACTGTCAACCTCTAGCCTCCATGTGTGCATGCAGGCCAAGTGTACTGCCACACATGTCCACATATGCACACACCCTACCCCACATACGTGCAAATAAATAAATACTTTAGATAATCAACATCATACAGAGAAAATGATTTTCCTTCACAGTTTTGGAGAGTCCAGTCTGTGAGTAATTGTCCTCCTCACTTTGGGCCTGTGGTTAAGTTAGAACATCATCCCAGGAATGTATGGTAGAGGCAAGGGGTTCATCTCATGTTCAGAGAAGCAAAAGAGAGGGAAAGAGAGAACCAGATTCCCACAACCTCCTTGAAAGGCAGTCTCCAAATAACGTAAAAACTTTTGATTAGGACCAGTACCTTCAGCATTTCGCCATCTCTGTGAAGGTTTAAATTGTCAACTTGATGGAACGCAGAATCCCGTAGGAGCTGGGCTTCTTTCTAGGCATGCCTGCAGGGGATTATCTTAATTGCATGAATTGAAGGTGGAAAACCCCCCGAGTTTCTCTCACTGTATCCTGGATCCAAGCAGAAACACACATCCATTCCTATTTCTGATTTAGGGATGTAATGTGACCAAACTCCCTCTGCCCCTACGATTTCACCCACTAGGATGTATAGAAACCCCAAACTGAGAATTAAAATGAACTCTTTCCTCAAGTTGCTTTTGTTGTTGTTGTTATTTAACCACAGCAATAGGAAAAGAAACTAAAACAACTCCTTCGTAACACCACCCTGGACAGCAAGCCTTCAATGCATGCCCTTTAGGGGACTCGGAAGGTCTGATTCACAGCATCTGCTATGCCAGTGGATAATTCAGCCCTGGTGCTAGTTCATAAAGAGCCTTGAATGCTGTAATGAAATGTGCTCCCATCTTATCAACCAGTGTTCAGAGACAACTCTGTGATCAGACACCAGTTGAAGGACGGAAGGAGACAAGAATAGAGTATGTGACCAGGGATGAGATGGTCACCACGACAAAGAACCATCAACCAGTTCATTAATTTGTGTATCTGCATCTAGTGAGCACAACAGGTTTACATCATGCAAACTTGTGGCCTGGGGCCACAGGTAGCCTGTGTAACAGACTTAACTAAATGGACTGGAGCAGCTTTTGATCTTAGCTTTCCTTGTCACAGCAGCCAAGACACCACCAGGCATTAGCTTGGATCCGGGGCCACATCCAGTGAAGCACCCGAGAGATGTTCCAAGCATGACTCTATGGTGTGCTGTCTTTTATGTATGTGTGTGCGTGCACACTCGTTTGTGCACATGATCATGTGTTTATGTGCATGTGTGCGGGCATGCAAGCGTGAAAGCCAGAGGCCAATTGCTCCTCACCACTCTTTATGAGACAGGGTCTCCGACTGAACCTGAAGTTCACTGATTTGGCTAGACTGGCGAGCCAGCAGGCTTCAGGGATTCTCCCATCTCCACATTCCCGGTGCCTGGAATCATAGGTGAACCAACTGGCCATGTGGGTGCTAGGGATTGAATTCAGCCCCTCCCACTTGCATAACAAAAAACCTGGTGAGCCATCTTTCCTTGCCTTCTTTATTCCGTTTACGTGTTATAAGACATGGTCTCATGTAACCCAGGCTGACCTTAAACTCACTCTGTAGTTGAGGATTTAATTCCCCTGCCTCGCTGTCCCTCTCCTAAGGGCTGGGATTACACCTGTGAGCCACTTTGCCCAACTTGTTGTAAAATACTTTTAAGAACATCTACTTTTATTTATGTGTGTCTGCGTGTGTAAATGTGCTCACACCTGTGTGCAGGTGCCTTTGGAGCACAGAACAAAATGTCAGATCTCCTATAATGGGAGTTACATAGGTGATTGTGAACCGCCAGATGTGGGTTCTGGGAATCGAACCCAGGGCCTCGGGAAGAGGAGGAGGCTCTTGGCCACCGACCGAGCCATCGCTCCAGCCCTTCCTTGTCCAGTTTTACATGTACAGTTTCACTGAATAAGGAACATGTATGTGATACCATACTGTTGGCTGTTATTTCTGTGCAGAAGCCTAAAGTTACTATGTTGCTCTCTACAAAGGTCTCTCAGTTTTTCTCCTCCGCTGTAGGGGGAAGTCACAGGATGAGATTTTGTGAGAAACTGATATTTGAGTATTTCATACTCAAAATGAAAAAAAAAAAAAAGACTTTCCTGTCAGTCCTTGCTGGCTGCATCAAGTGTGTTCCTTCCCTTAGTCACAGATCCAGACACAATCCCTATGAGGTATGCTGGACACCTTGTTACAGAATACAACAAAGAAACCCATCCAGAAGGTATCTAAGTATTCATTAGGGAAACTTGACATGCAAAAGCCCAGGGTGCCTTCAAGGTGGGCACCGCCCAGGCTCAGAGCTGAAGGACAGAGAGAACAGGTGTTTGGAGAATTGCAGCTGTGTTGCTCAGACACCCCTGCCTGCCTTTGTGGTCATTTCAGTCACCACCGTGCTCTGCTCCGTGGGTACATTCCTTGACCTAATTAAAACTTGCATTGCCATTTTAACTGAGAAAAGGCTACTTTCAACTGTTTTTGAAATAGTGTTGAGGGAGAACATTGTCAAGACCATCTCTTGGAAGATTAAGACCAAAAAAGAAAAGAAAAAAATCCAGGAGGAGACGCTTCAAAGCTGTTTTTGTTTTCCCTGGCTTTGAAATACATAGACAGCCTGATAATTCTATCTTCCTCAAAGCATAGCAAATATAGTCTATTTACTATCTGCAGGCAATTTTATACATAAATTAAAACACACACACACACACAAACACATATACATACACACACATGCATGGTCTGTCTCTCTCTTTCTCTGTCTCTGTCTCTGTCTCTCTCTCTCTCTCACACACACACATACACACACACACACACACACACACACACAGCACAAAGCACTTTAAATAACCCCTCCCATGATCCATCATTTCTCTCCCTGTGGTGAGGGCTGTCTGCCACAGATCAATGCAATTTGAAAGTTTCAGGGGTGATTTTGTTTTTCGAGATTTGCCATTTGATGAGTTTTCAGATGGCCATCTAAAGACCAGCTTACACTCCGTCTCATACTGATCTCTGCAGCCTTCGGGTGAGCCGCCGCGTTGGGAGATCGTGAGCAGAGATACAGTACGTTCTATCTCATTTCTCTAAGTCAGCTTTTCAAGGAGCTCCAACACAGGCTTAGGAGACTCATGAAAAACCTTTTTTTAACCTCAAGAATAGTGTTTCCGCTTCTCATCATCATATTTAGTGGGAGAGTTGCTTTTCCATTTCAAAGAAAGCTTTTCTAGGCACAAAGTATGCCACAAAAAGCGAATGGAAAGAAAGAGCGATTCCCTTTGACTGTATTTCTGAATGCTCTCAGTTGAAAGTGGGATATGATATTCTTATTTCCCTAATTATTTTTTTTCAGACAGCTTTGTGGTACTTAACAACAACAACAAAAAAAAAAAGTCCTGAAGCCAGGCATGATGGCACAACATGCTGAGATACCTCCAGTCCTGGAAGTTAGAGTCAGGTGGGCCCTGAAGCCAGCTGGCCAGAAAGCCCAGTCTAATTAGCGATCTCCAAGCTAATTGAGAGACACTGTCTCAAAAACACAAGGTGTATGGTGGCCAAGGAATGACAGCTGAGGTTGTCCTCTGGATGTATCACACACATGCACATGTGGAAATGTTACTTGCACACACATGCATTTGTACACACGTATATTCACATGCATACCCACAAGAGATCATCACATTTTGTTTTTTCAAATACTTGCTATATAGCTCAGGGTAGCCTTGAACTCTTGGCCTTACCTGTGCGGTGCCTAGTTTGGTCTCAAATATTCAGTTCTCCTTTCTTAGCCTCCCAAGAGCTAGGATTACAGGCATGCAGCACCACATCCACCAAAGACATGCATTTTTGAAAGGTCTGATTGGCTATTTTCGTTTCTTTCTTTGATCAAATCATCTAGTAGTCTCTGGAATGGACCACATAGTAGGGATGCAGATATTGGATCCATTCAGGATATGATCCATTCCATGTATTTGTTCATGGTCTGGGGCAGGAATGGGAATACAGTGGAAGCAAGAGTACCCACAAACCCTCTCTCTGAAGTTACCTCTCGTCCCCCAGCAGTGTATAACAAGATTGATTTGTTGGCCAGCTGACTGATGGATTCCCAAGCTTCATTTCTAAAACAGACATTATCAGTAGGGCTCATCAAACAGTATGGCACAGAAGCAGATAGATGGAAGAGATGCACGTTAGCTGGCTCTGGTGCTTTCTGTCAAAGAGGATAAATGTCTACCTCAACCATTCCGTGAAGAACACGTTCAGCTGTGGTAGCTCCTTTTTCCAGGCCACTGTTATCACCTTGCTTTTCCCAACTTCAACTTTCTTTAATACATCAGGAATGTAGGCCACCAAGATGGCTCCACAAGTAACAGCACTTACTCCATAATCCTGGTAGCCTGAGTTCAATTCCTAGAACCCACATAAGGGTGGAAGGAGAGAACCAACTCCACAAAGTTGTCTTCCGACTACACATTTACCATAGAATGTGCACCTCTCCCAACACACACACATCACACACACACACACACACACACACACATCACACACACACACACCACACACACACACACCATGGGAGTTACTATAGGCATGACCAACCTGACTGCATGTACATGTGTGTGACACATCCAGAGGACAACCTCAGTTGTCATTCCTTGGCCACTATACACCTTGTGTTTTTGAGACAGTGTCCCTCAATTAGCGGGGAGATCGCTAATTAGACTGGGCTTTCTGGCCAGCTGGCTTCAGGGCCCACCTGACTCTACCTCCCAAGCCCGGACCTCAGCCTGCTATGCCATCATGCCTGGCTTCAGGATGTTGTTGTTAAGTACCACAAAGCAGTCTGAAAAAAATTTAATCAAGGAAATAAGAATATCATATCCCAGCCGGGCAGTGGTGGCGCGCACCTTTAAACCCCAGCACTTGGGAGGCAGAGGCAGGCGGATTTCTGAGTTCGAGGCCAGCCTGGTCTACAGAGTGAGTTCCAGGACAGCCAGGGCTACATGGAGAAACCCTGTCTCAGGAAAAAAAAATATTGTATCACACTTTCAACTTTCAATCTAAGAGGTGACCAGCCTCTCTTGACTCCTGACTACAAAACCAGAGAGCTGTTTGCAGCAAACAACTGACTGTCCAATTAAAGTAGTTATATAATTGTGTGGAGGAGTATGTTTTCCTCATAGAATAATTGTGGTGAAAAAAATAAATGGTTTGGTTTAAATTCGAATGGTTTAAATTCGAATGGTCCCCATAGGCTGATGTATTTGAATGCTTAGTCACCAGGGGTGGTGCTATTTGAAAGGATTAAAAGAATTGGGAGATGGGACATTGTTGCAGGAAGTCTGTCACTGGCGGGTGGGCTTTGAGGCTTCAAAAGCCCAGTGTCTGTGTCTGTGTCTGTGTCTGTGTCTGTGTCTGTGTCTGTGTCTCTGTCTCTGTCGCTGTGTCTCTGTCTCTGTGTCTCTCCTCTCTCTCTCTTTCTTTCTGCCTGCAGATCAGGATGTAGCTCTCAGCTTCTGCCCCAGTGTCATGTGTCTTACCAAGTTCCCAGTCATGACAATAATGGACTAAACCTCTAAAACTGTAAGCGAGCTCCCAATTCAATGCTTTCTTTCATATTTGCCTTGGTCATAGTGTCTCTTCACAGCAATAGAACAGTGACTGGGACAGTAATAAAATCCATATGTGTTGAAGCTAAACAAAGGGCAAAAATGGAATTCAAGATACATAACCAACACTCAGCAGCTTCCATAAAGCAGAGGCAAGGCCTGACTCATCCGCAAAGCTTTGCTCGGACAGCCGTGGCTGGCTGAGTCCCATCCCTAGTTTCATCCTGACTCAGCAGCTCTATGTAAGTAAGGAATTGGGGTGGCTTCAGAAAAGTTTTCTTGGCCTTCCCCTTGTGGAGATAAGTCTGCCACACATCTGAACATCACTTCCTTGTCTAACAAAAATGTCAAGAAGCAGGAAGAAAAGAATGAGTGCTTCTTTCAGTACTTTAAAAAAATTACTACAGTTATTGTGTGTGAGACTGTTCATATGTGTGTATAGGTGTGTAGAGCGTATGTTCTTGAGTGCTGGGATTAAAGGGGTCCAACACTGTGCATGGAGTTTCTGATCAATAGCTAACCTTCATGCTCATTCTAAGCTATACAAGTTAAAGAGCACCCTCAGCCTGGACAAAGGTGGGGCATGAGGAACAGCAGAAAAACAATTAGTGGCTCAGAAGCGGTCCCCTGAGAGCGTGCCAAGAACAGGCTGCTTGTGAACAGAGGGTGAGAGTTGTATTTGAGTGTTTTGGGCCGCTGCGTATGGTTGAGAAGCTGCGGGTGGCTAGCTCATCTACGTGGGCCGTGGCGTAGCTCTGCTGGCACTGTATCTTGGTTTGGACTTGGATCGGGGTTTCTGAATTGGTTTATAAAATGTATAAGCAGTGGTGCTAACAGTGGTGGCAGTGGCACAAGCCTTTAGTCCCAGCACTTGGGAGGCAGAGGCAGGTGGATCTCTGAGTTTAAAGACATTAAAGCCAGCCTGGTCTACAGAGAGAGTTCCAAGACAGTCAGGGCTACACAGGCTCTGTCTCAAAAACATAAAAATAAAAAGATACAGACATAAAACAAAAACATAAAAATAAAATAATAAAAATACAAGAGGCGTGTCTAGGCAGAGCTTATGGGCCACAGCCGTGCTGTGCAGCAAGTGTGTCAGCTTCTCTCAGTTGGAAAACCCTTTTCCTTCCCTTCCATCTCCTTTTCTAACCGAGCTTTCCTTAACACCTGGGGCCTTTTCCTCACAGTGTTCTGGGCTTCCTCACTCTTTCCCTAAAGAGTGGAGCGCATCACTGTATGAGGGAGTGGACCCACGGAGGATGCAGACACCAGTGCATACTTCCCACAGGGAAGTCACAGAACCAAAAAGTGTCTGCGTGGTATAATCTAAAATGTACTTATTTATTTTGGTGCCTTTGTGAGTGCTTCCCAACTTTACAGGAGGAGGCTTTTTTGGTTTTGTTTTTATTACCACATAAATATTTCTTTTGACATGAGTGAGTTCAAGGTCAACCTGTAATCGTGATACATTATCAGAGAGAGAGAGAGAGATCTTTTAAAGTGAGCTTCTAAAGCCAAGTGTGTCAAGACTCTTGTAATCCCAGCTTTAGGATGCCTCAGCATGGGGATGGAGAGATCTGTTCTTGGCTCAGAGGTTAAGAGCACTGACTGCTCTTCCAAATGTCCCAAGTTCAAATCCCAGCAACCACATGGTGGTTCACAACCATCCATGAGATCCGATGCTCTCTTCTGTATGTCTAAAGACAGCTACAGTGTACTTACATATAATAATAAATAAATCTTATAAATAAATAAATAAAAGGATGCTGAGGCAAGAGGATTGAGAGTTCAAGGGCACCTGAACTCAGCAGAACTGTCCCAGATTCCTCCTTCAGAGCATGAACTTTCAGGGGAAGGATGGATTAAGGGAAGGTGCATTTCCTCAGAGCATGCTGAATACTTGTGTGGAAATATCACATCACACTCGTTAATATCCACTGTTAATATGTCTTAATTAAGAATTTTAAAAATAAAGTGAAAAAAATGGGCGGAATAGTAGACCACTTGCCTAGAATGCATGAGGTTGTAGGTTCGTTTCTCAGTACCATAAAAAATAAAGATAATAATAAAAATAAAGTAAAAAAAAATGATGAAACACATTGTTTAAAATTGGGTGTTTTGCATGTGCGTGGTTGGGTGGGGGAGGGGTGATCAGTTTCCAGTATGGCTCCTCAGATGCCATCTGCCGCCAGGTTTTGTTTTGTTTTTGACACAGGGTCTTTCACTAGGACCTGGAACTGCCGGATTACTCTAGGCTAACTGGGCAGTAAGCCTGAGGGTCTGCCTGTCTCTCCCTCCCAGCTCTGGGGGTTCAGTGCCTGCTACCTCACCAGGCGTTTTACTTGGTGCTGAGGCTCAACTCAGGTCTTTATGCTTACACAATCAATGCTTTACTGACTGAGCCATCTTCCCAGACCAGCCTTAAGGCTGTTTTCTGTTTGGTTGTTTGTTAGTTTGTTCTTGAGACAGGGTTTCTCTGTGTATCCCTGGCTGTCCTGGTACTCACTCTGTAGACCAGCCTGGCCTCAAACTCACAGACATCCTCCTGCCTCTGCCTCCAGCATTCTGGGATTAGAGGTATGTGCCACCACTGCTCGGCTCCTTTTTTGTTTTTTAATACATAAAATGATAAAGCGACTCTTCTAAGAAAAGCAGAAAACTATAAGCCTGCTTCCTGAGAAATGAAGTGAACCGGTTGTTTTAGTCTAAACTATTTTTTCCATCACTAAATGTTGCACAAATTATAGCCTAGACATCCAGAGAGCCATTTATGTAAAAGCTCAAGTAGGAAAAATGTCAAGATCAAAACGAAAGGCTTGGCCCATACAACTTGTGAGGATTTGCCTCGCTCCCCGCACCCCCCCTCTTCATCTGTGAACTGCTTTTTTTTTATGGCCCCACTTCTTGAATCAAATTCTAGGAATCCCCGTTTTTCTACTTTTTCTGTGTCTCTCCTGTGTCAAGATCTCTTTAAAAGTCTGCAGGAGAGTCCTGAAGAGGGAAGTTCATGCTAGTGGGAGATTTGGCAGTGTTTTTTTTTTTTTTTAACTCTCCTAAAAGGGGTCCTTCAAGAAATTTCCCTCTTCCAGGGAGTCAGCAGCTAGACTTACCCAAGGAAGGTGGCAGTCCATTCTGCCAAGCTCAGAAATGAGTAGCTGTCATCAAGTCCCAGGCCTTCAGATAATGGGGACTCTGTTCCGCTAAACACCCCTGCAAGCCTAGACTGACCAAAGATGAAACTGGGAATCGCCTTCCCCTAACTTGAGGAAAACCACTCCTCGGGCTATTCCCTCAGAAGGCGTGGGAGGCTCACAGCAAACATTTACTCTCTGCCATTTTGACAGCGGGAGTTGGGCGTTCATAGTGAAGCGTTTATTGTTTTCATTTAAAATTTTAAGAATATTTATTTATTTTGGGTGTGCCTGTACATGGTTAGGAATGTGTGTGTATGGAGGCCAGAGGACAATTTGGACTCAGTTCTCTCCTGTCATGTGAGTCCTGGGTCCTGGGGAAGAACTCAGGATTTGCAGCATGTGCCCTTTAGAGTCATCTCTCCAGCCCCCAAACCTCATTTTATTTTTTAAATCTTGTGAAGCTTTGGGCTTACAGGAACACTATTATGTGATCAGTCATTAGACCCAGAATGAGGCCCCGAAACCTAGCACCATGTGCTCCGAGAGCTAAAAATAGAATTGAATGTGGACACCCCGCTCAGAAGCCTCCATCTTCCATGTGCTTCTGCAGTTCTTTGCACTAAAATGGAGGGAGCAGCCTCCAGGATGTAAAATGTACCCGCTGGTCACTCGCCTGCCAGTTCTGGGAAAGTGACCTAATCGCCGTGTTCCTTTCACTTTCTCAGAAAACAGGATTAATTTTAAGCACAGAGAGGCAACGAAATATTTTATGGGCATCTTAGGAGCTCCAGTAGCTAGGGTGTTTGACTGTTACACTGGGCTGCTTTTATGGTTGTTTTTTTTTTTTATGAGTTTTTTTGTTTTGTTTTGATTTGTTTTGTTTTGCTTTGTTTTTATCTTGACACAGGTCTCATATATTCCAGGTTGGCTTCAAGCTCAATATGTAGGCAATGATGACCTTGGACCTCTGGTCCTCTACCTTCCAAGTGCTGGGATTATCAGTATGTGCCAACATGCTTGCTTTATGCAGTACTGGGGATTGAATCCATAATGAGATCTGATGCCCTTTTCTGATGCATTTGAAGACAGCTACAGTGTACTTACATATAATAAATAAATCTTTAAAAAAAAAAAAAAAGAAAGGTGAGATTTTGCCCATGTTGTGGGTCTCTCCTGAATGTAGCTCCATTCCACACACAGAAGTGTGCACACGTCCACATTTGCAAGTACATACATGGCTCTGTGCATGTTACGGAAGCTCTCTACCAACTAAGCTAACCCACTCCTTCAAGACAAGATCTCACTATGTAGCCCTGGCCGGCCCGGAACACATTATGTAGATCAGGCTGGTCTCCAGTTTGCAGTGATTCTTCTGCTTCTGTGCTTCTGCATCTCTGCAATTATGGGCATGAGCCAGCAAGGAGGCTTTTATTATATCCATCTGGGCAGACTGGGCTTTGTGTGCTAACCTATAATTCTAGAGGTCTCAGGGGCTCATTAGATTAAGCCCTTCATATAATTGGCCCACTGTGGGATGGGCACCGTTCTATTCCACATGCCCTTCACTTTGTGGCTTGAGATGATGGAGTACCTCGTATGTAAGTCATTGCTTGCTTGTGTTATAGGAATCCACATGGGCCCTTGAAGCTTCTACCTAGAAAGGCACAGGTCATGTCTGCCAGGTGTCACTGGCCCAAGTCATGTACTCAAATCCACCCTTAATAAAGTGGGTAGTGGCCTGGGTAGCTGGCTAAGTCAGTAAGTGATGAACACTTGAGGACCTGAGTTCAGATTCCCCAGAACCCAGGGGAGAAGCTGGGCATACCTGCTCATGCCTGGGAAAGGGGAGAGTAGAGACAGGACAGGTCACTGAAGCTCACTGGCAAACCAGCCTAGCTAGACAATGAAGTTAAGGTGCAGTAAGAAACTGTCCTACAAAAGTAAAGGTGGAAAGTGATTGAGAAAAGACACCCGAAGTCAACCTCTGACCTCCACCCATGTGTGTGTATGTACTTGCACGTGCACACACTAGATAGAGTCTTGCTGAGTCTAATAAGAAAGGTAAGATCTGGGGTTGGAGAGATGGCTCAGTGTTGGATTCCATAGCTGTCTGCAGCTATTATGAAGTGGGTTGCTGGAACAGAAGCTGGGGGATGAATAGGGAAGGGGCAAAAAGTAAAAGGGCCAAGACAATATTCACTGATCAAAGCCGGAAACTTTAATGGCGCCAGACCTTTTAACAGTTTAGGCAAACCCTTCCCCCCAGACTCCAGGCTGAGATCTGGTGGTGAGTTCTGGTGGAAGTTGTCTAGCTTCTCTTGGAGGTCCTCATCTTGACTGCTCCGGCAGCTGGGTGGGTCACCTGCTTAATTCAGGAATTCCTAGACCTGGAGGAACAATGAACTTAATCTTTACTTTGAGCACTCCACCCTAGGTGGAGCAGGATCCTGGCTATCTGGGTGAAGTTAACCTTGACCATAGTCAAGTACACTCTTAGCACTCTACCCAAGGATAAAAATTCCTGCTTTAACCCACTTCCCTATCTTGTCCTAACAGCAGATTCCTGCCCGAAGCCAGGGATTGTCCTTGACTAATGTCAAACTCTGACCAGGTACATGATTGCCCCAATATGGCTCTGTACAGCTCAGTGGTTAGGAGCACTGACTGCTCTTCTGAAGGTCCTGAGTTCAAATCCCAGCAACCACATGGTAGCTCACAACCATCCATAATGAGATCTGATGCCCTTTTTTGATGCATCTGAAGACAGCCATCGTGTACTTACATATAATAAATAAATCTTTAAAAAAGAAAAGAAAGGTGAGATCTTGCCCATGTTATGGGTCCCTCCTGGATGTAGCTCCATTCCACACACAGAAGTGTGCACAAGTCCACATTTACAAGTATATACAGCCACACACATACACATACACAATGCATACATATTTATTTCTCCTAAATGGGAAAAGCCCATGAATATTACAAATACTAAATTCTGTGTAGTATTACAATGTAGTAATACTACATTGCTACATGACACCAAAATCTTCAACTTCAGAAGCAAATATAGACATTCTTCCTTTCTTATAAAATAAGGACCTGAATGGTCACTATCTTATTTTGGGTTTTATTGCTGTGAACAGAAACCATGAACAAGGCAACTTTTATAAAGGACAACATTTAACTGGTGCAGACTCACAGGTTCAGAGGTTCAGTCCATTACTTTCATGACAAGAAGCAGAGCAGCGTTCAGGCAGGCATGGTGCTGGGGGAGCTGAGAGTTTGACATCTTCATCCAGGAGGAAGGTCTCAAAGCCCACCCCCCACAGTGACACACTTCCTCCAAAAAGGCCATACCTACTCCAACAAGGTCACACCTAACAGTGTCACTCCCTAGGCCAAGCATATTCAAACCACCACAGTTGCTTTTGGGCTCTGTGAAAGTTCTAGCCACAGGGCTACCACACTCATCTGCATGTTCTATCGTCTTCCTGCTACAACTTATTTTCAAGTGGGAGCAGATTAGCATGTGCCCTTCATAAGTAGAAGGTAAGGAAGGGTCCCCAACAGACAGGAAGTGCAGACTCCTGAGTTGATCAGGAGAGAAGAAAATGAACAGGACTTAGCCCAGACCTTCAAAGCAAGGGAACTAGCACTGGGCACAGTAGAGCACACCTTTAATCCCAACACTTGAGAGGCAGAGGCAGGTGGATCTCTGTGAGTTCAAAACTAGAATAGCCTGGACTACAGAGCGAGGTTTCAGGACATCCAAGACCACACTGTGAGACCTTGTCTCACAAAACACAGAGAGACAGAGGTACACACAGAGGGGGGGGGCAGAGAAGGAGGGAGGGAGGGAGAGAAAGAAGGAGGGAGGGAAAGAGGGAGGGAAAGAGAGAAGGAAAGAGGGAGGGAAAGAAGAAGAGAGGGAGAGGACATGGAAAGAGAAAACAGAAGTAATCAAACACTTACGGACTTTGATGCCAAAAAGGTCTCAAGTGCAGGGGGTGTGGAACAGAGCTTCATTCTGGAGGAACCCACAACTGGAGTGAGATCTCACCTTTATAGTCAGCCAGACAGCGGGGAGAGGGGGTCAAGGTGTCTTCTGCCCTCCCTAGGTCTCTGGGGACCCATCTGTTGTTTGTCTTTTTCAAGCTTCTTTCACAGCTGAGGTGTGAGTGACACTGGGGATGAGTACATCTGTGTCCCCTTTTGCTCTGTGATTCTCTGGGGTCCTCTTAGGTGTTGTTTCTTAATAACTGGCTAGCGCCAGTTCTTATCTCCCTCCCTCCTCTTGTTCTCTTGGGAGACAGGGTCTCACTGTGTAGCTGGGCCCCTGATTCAGCCTCCTGCATGCTAAGGACACGGGCAGGTGCTGCTGCTCCCAACCTTGCTGCTGCACCCAACCTTGCTTGTCTCTGTTATGTCCAATTTCTGTTGCTTCTTAGGGCTCCTCCCCAGGACCTGAGCTGCCAGCTCATATCCGACCACTGGAGTGGCAGCTGTGACAGCAGCCCTGGAATCCTGATTTTTCCAGCTGCCTTTCTCCCATGATCTGAGGCTCCTCCTCCTCCAGGGCCCCGATTCCAACCCTCAGGAAGAAAGTCCTCTTCTATTGTCATCTCTCAAAAAAATTCTTTCTTGGAAGTTCAAGGAATCCAGAGTCAGGGAGCCTAGACCCACTGCCAAGCTCAGTGTTACTTCAAGTATTTGTCTGGTTGTTTTTGGTTTTGTTGGTGGTATTGTTGTTGTTGTTGGTGGTGGTGGTCATGATGGTGGTGCGTGTGTATGTTTGTGATAATGGGGTGTGCACACATGCCACAGACTATGTGTGGAAATCAGAGATCACCTTTTAAGAACTGGTTCTGTCCTGTAGTGGTTTAAATAAGAATGACTTGTGGGCTAATACATTTGAATGACTAGTCCTGGGGAGGGGCACTGTTTGAGAAGGATTAGGAGGTGTGGCCTCATTGAAGGAAGTGAATCACTAGGGATGGGTTTGATGGTTTTCCCAAGCCCATGCCAGGCCCAGACTCTCTCTCTGTTTCTCTCTCTGATGCCTGTGAATCAGGATGTAAAGCTCTCAGCTCCAGAGCCACGCCTGCCTATGCGCCACCGTGCCCCCCCTCCCCCCCCACTATGATGTAATGGGCCAATCCTCTGAAACTGTAAGCAAAACCTCCAATTAAATGGTTTTTTTCCTATAAGAATTGCTGTGGACATGGTGTCTGTCCACAGTAATAGAACAGTGACTAAGACACTGTCTGCTATGGGTTCCAGGCTTTGATCTTCAGGCTTCTGAGGCAAGTGTTTTTACCTGCTAAGGCATCTTAAAAGCCTTATTTGTTTTTTATGCCAAAGTCTCAGATACCCAGGCTGGTCTCAGATTTACTACACAGTCAGAAATGACCTTGGCTTCTATCCTCCTGTCTCCTGCTGGGAACATAAGCATGTTTCACCATCTCCAGTTTATGAAGTGCCAGAGATCGAACCCAAGGCTTCATACATGCCAGGCAAGCGCCCTACCAACCGAGTCCCATCCTCGGCCTCAGAGGATAGGTTTTTTGTTTTTTGTTTTTGTTTTTGTTTTTTTGTTGTTTTGTTTGGTTTTGGTTTTGGTTTTTCAAGACAGGGTTTCTCTAGCTGTAGCTCTAGCTGTCCTGGAACTCACTCTGTAGACCAGGCTGGCCTTGAACTCAGAAATCCGCCTACCTCTGCCTCCCAAGTGCTGGGATTAAAGGCGTGTGCCACCACCGCCTGGCTCAGAGGATAGTTTTAAACAGGTTCTGTCTGTCCCTTCTAGTTGCACACACAAGCAAGTCCTTAGTGCCTGCTGTTCCTATAAGAAGATGAACCACTAACCTTTTTCCCTTCTAGGACAGTTTTCAAAGAAACACAGCACCCACCGCCACTAGCTGGGCAAACTGCTCCCTAGACCCCAGCCTTAAGCTAGGTGTCCTTCGTGGTTTGTGCTGTGAATGTTCTATCCCTTTCTTTGAAAACCATGATGGAAGATAAGTGACTCCTTGGTCCCCAGGACAGTGCCAATGCTGCATGAAGCAGAGGCTCACCCCAGGCAGTGCTTGCCTGGCTTTCTATTTTCCTGCGGTAACTAGTGAAGGAATCCAGTGTCCCCCAGGATCAGGGCGGAGACTGGAAAGGCCTTTCTAAATGGCCTCACAGAGCAGTCCTTGTTCACCGAAACCGGACAGGGCCTGCCTGTACATGTACGGTCAGCAAGACAGGGGAACTTTTCATTTTTATTCCCAACACAGGACTGGGTTTTATTTTCGAGGGGAAAAAAATCACTCAGGCGGCCTGGTCCTGCGCTGTTGACTTTTTACTGGTGTGTTTGATGGAGTCAATAGATCGAAAGTTTCTAACTGATGGGAAGCCGTTCCAACTGCATGTGGCCTGCGGGCCATACTTTAAATTCCAGCCCTCAAAGTCAAGGTGAAATGTGCCCAGAAAGCCCCCATGCTAATGCAATTAAACACCATAATTACATAAGCATTGATTCTGATCTCAGAATCCTCCCTTCCCACTGCATGGCACCATGGGGACACATTTCTGCTAGGTCTGATCCTTGGGTGACAGCTTTAATCCTAATCCAAAGGCTCCACTTGCCTAGAAATGTCACAAGGCAGCTGACAGCACCAGCTTCTTGCTGATCAGACTTGTAGATAGCAGACTTTCAGAGGTGGCTCAGGCTGCCGGCTTCCCGCCTCCGGGTCAGCACAGAGCCAGGGCTGCTTGTTCTAGTTCCCTTCTCCTCCTCACCTCATCTCTCCCCAACTCTCTCCTCCCCTCCTTCCTCCTTCCACCTCCGTTTCTCCTCCTTCCTCTCCTTTCTCTCTCAATCTTGCCTCTCCTTTCTCCTTCTTTCCCTCCCCTCCTCTTTACACTTCTTTCTCTACTCTTATCTATCTTCCCTCCCCTTCTCTCCTTGCTCTCCCTTCCCCTCCTCTCCCCTCCCCTCCCCTTCTGCCCTCCCCTTCCCTTCTCTCCCCTCCCCTCCTTCCTCTCTCCTCCTCTCCCCTCCCCTCCCTCCTCTCCCTTTCCCTCCCTCCCTCCCCTCCCCTTCCTTTCTCTCCCCTCCCTTTTCCTTTTCTTCCCTTCCTGCTCTTTCTCTCCCCTTCCCTTCTTTCCCCTCCCTCCCCTTCCCTCCTCTCCCCTCCCTGCTCACCTTTCCCCTCTTCTCCCCTCCCCTTTCCTTCTTTCCCCTCCCCTCCCCTCCTTCCCTCTTCTCCCCTCCCTGCTCTCCTTTCCCCTCCCCTTCCCTTCCTTCCCCCCTTCTCTCCCCTCCTTCCCCTCCCCTTACTTCCCCTCCCCTCTCCTCCTCTTCCCTTCCATCCCTTCCCATTCCTTCCCTTTCCTTCTCAGGTTTGTTCAGACAAGGGATCTCTATGGAGCCCAGCTTGTCTTCAGCTCCTCCTCCTCCTCCTCCTCCTCCTCTTCTCAGCTTCCCGAACACTGGGGATGCAGGCATGCACCACCACACCTGGCTTAAAGAACTTCTTGAGAGAGAGGAAAGGGACTCTAGGCGGAGGAGACACAGCATAGGCACCTGCAACAAAGACAACCTGGGGAATGTTACGTCCATAGGCTGTAAGGTTTTTTTTTTCAAGTTGTTTTTTTTTTTAAGTGTGTGTTTGTGTGTGTGTTGCCTGACATGAGCACAGGGAACTCTGCAAGAGAAATACACGCTCTAATCCTGTGAGCCGTCTCTCTAGTCTCTCTGTGTGTGCAGTATAGGGAATCAACACAAATTATGTATTAACAACACAGTTGCTGGACATGATGGATCATGCTTATAACTTCCAAACCCAGGAAGCTGGAATAGGAAAAGCACAGTGAGTTCTGAGGTCATCCTGTGTTATGTAACAACACTCTGTCTTTAAAGACAGACAGGCCGGGCGGTGGTGGTGCATGCCTGTAATCCCAGCACTCTGGGAGGCAGAGGCAGGCGGATTTCTGAGTTTGAGGCCAGCCTGGTCTACAGAGTGAGCTCCAGGACAGCCAGAGCTATACAGAGAAACCCTGTCTCAAAAAAAAACAAATCCAAAAAAACCAAGAAAAAAAGAAAGAGAGAAAGAAAGAAAAAAGAAAGAAAGAAAGAAAGAAAGAAAGAAAGAAAGAAAGAAAGAAAAAGACAGACAGCAGACACACACACACACCTACACATACACAGTTTATCTGTTTATTGGTCATGAGTCTGGGCCTAGGTTTGCTGATCCTCTCTCTGATCAGGGTCTCACAGTTTGTTGTCCAGGTAGACCAGTGTTACTATTTGAGTATGAAATGGGCCCACCCTGACCCATGTTTTGAGGACTGGGTCCCAGCTGATGGTGCTGTCTGGGAAGGCTGCCTACCTGGATGTGGTGTCTGACTGGTGGAGGTTGGCCCCCTCAGGCCAAGCTTGTGTTGCTTACATCCAGTCCCCACTCCTGGTTCTGTTCTCTTCACTTCTCAACCTACTATACTATGAACAAGCTGCACCTCAAGTATCTCCCATCACACCTTCCCTGCAGGATTATCGACACCCTCTGAAACTGTCAGCCAAATGAAACCTCTCCTCCCTTGATTTAATTCTGTCTGGTATTTGGTCACCACCACCAGACTAACTGATGCAGCCAATCTGTGGGCTTCTCTGCAGATATGATAGGCCAAGTTCTTCTTAGCTATGCATAGAGGCAGACTTCATGCCCTGGAAGCTACCCACTCATTCTCCCTAGTGACATGGCCCTTGAACAGTTCACAGCAAGAATACATTACCTCTTTGAGACTATCAGGATAATTGCTCCAGTCAGGTGAGACAGCCATCATATATAAGGTATATATATAATCCGGGGGAGTGACACCTATATCACCACTACCATGTACTATTGAATAGTCACAGGATCTGCTGACATCTCAAGAAGACAAGGTCATACAAGGAGATGGCTCATTCATCAGAGGTCCCCCTACAGGCCCCTCCCCAAAACTGTTGTCTAGGTCTGTCTCTTACTCTTTCACTTATGTGTAAGTTGGCCTCTTAGCACCAGGCTCTTTATCATTTGATCTTTGGGAAGATCAAATGAAATATCCCATCTTAAAAGTTCAGCCAACTTCCAAATAGCAAATGCTCTGTAGATGCAGGTTCTGGTCGTGGTTGTGACGAATAGCTATACTATGTTGGAGATTAGGAAGCAGAGAAATGGGGTCAGCAAGATGGCTCAGCAAATAATGTCCTTTACCAAGGATGATGACCTGGTTCTCACATGGCATGTCATCTCATGATGACCCTGAGACTCACATGGCAGAAGGAGGAGGGCACCACCACCTGTCAGTCAAGAGCCATGGTACAAATAAAAATTAAAAATTTTAAAAAGAAGGAAAGAAGTAACCAAGATCAAAGGCTACTTGCACCTGCGGATAACCCATAAAACCTCCAGGGGGGTCAGCGCCAGCCTAGACTAGGACTTGGGACATCCTGAGACACGGGCGACACTGCCAACTTCCCAAACCCTAGACTGTGATTGGTAGTGAGCATGGTCAGAGAGCACGAACGGGCTTTGGCAAGATGCTCTGCTCCTCTGTTGTGAGCACTGAGCTCTGTTGTGAGCCTCAGAAGCCCTGTGCCCATAGGACTAGCAGCCTTCTTGGTTCCAGAGGCCAAGCTGAGCAACCGCCCCAGTGTGGCTTTGATTGACAGCTCCCCTCCAGGAAGCTCTCCATATTCACTACCTACAACTCTAGTGTTTGTCCACTTGGATTAACTAGCGTCACTGTTCATCATCACCAGAATTCTAGGAATCACACTAGAAGAGTTTTTAATAGCAAGTAAAATATACACTCAATCTACCATCGTTGTATCAACCAACATGCACCTGACATCAAACACACAAGCCAAAGATAACAAGCTGTAGTAATTCTCAGCAGCCGGGACACCAACATTAGCTTACAACGCTTCATAATGATAAGGAACACATCTCTTGAGGAGCAATGGGTGCTCTCCTAGCTGAGCGCCTGCCAGCGAATTACATCATGGGAACTCGGGTGTTCAGCTCAAGTGAATGGGGCACCCAGCCTGTGCAGCATTGCTTTGAAAGGGATCCTAGACATCAAGCCCAAGGCCGGCCACTCCACTCTCCTGTCCTCAGGCTTGAAACATATACTGGATGACGCATTTTTTTTCTCATCTTGGGATATTTTGGTATCTTGGATTTTTATCTCTCAGGGAGGTAAAAGCATTTTCTAATTATTTTCCTTCTTTCTCTTCTTCCTTTCTCTCAAACAAAACAACTGCACTACAACTGGAATTTGAGGGAGTGGTTGCTTTGAGGCTCATAGACTTGGAACACACACACACACACACTTGCTCAATTTCAAAAGAGGAAATGATCCTTCAATAATGTCTGAGAGAATTGGACGGCGGTATTCATCAGCTCGTGTGGAACCGGTAGGCAGCTCTATTGTCAAGGGGGCAAGGGTCTGCGGTCTACTTAGCTTTCCATTTGGGGAAATTTCCTTTGGAGGATTTTCTTTACAGCCTTAAAGCCCTGTGTTTATATAAGGCCTGGGGCTGTATACCAAACAAGGCAGGACACACCACACGGTGGAGAGCTGAAGCTTCCTTTCCTTTGTGTGTGGGTTCATGTGTGTGCATGTGGAAGCCGGGGTCAACGTCAGAAGTCTTCTGCCTCGGCGCTTCTCCTCCTGACTTCTTGAGACAGGCGCTCTGGGTCTGAGCTCAGGCACCTGTGTTTGCATGGGACTCACGTTACTGACAGAACCATCTCCCAAGCCCCTCTTTTTAGTTGTTATTTTATTTACTTGTTTATTTCCTTTTGATTTATCTCTTTTCCTAGTATGAATATACCATAGCTGTCTTCAGACGCTCCAGAAGAGGGCATCAGATCCCATTACAGATCCCATTACAGACATCCCATTGAGAGCCACCATGTGGTTGGTGAGGATTGAACTCAGGACCTCTGGAAGAGCAGTCAGTGGTCTTAACCCGCTGGGCCAGCTCTTCAGCCCCGTACTTGTTTATTATTTGAAATGGTTTGAGACAGGATCTCCTGCCTTAACCCAAGTCCTCAAATTCTCAACCAAGTGCTAGGATCAAAGGTCTGGGCCACCAAGACTGTCCAACTTGTGTTTCTTTATAAGAGCCAAGGGCCTGGTTTGTCTTTTGTCTTTCCTGGGGTCTCTCCTATAAGGTTGGGGCTTTACACACAAGGGCCGTAGTGAGCGGTCTTTTTTTTTAAGTGCGCATGCGCACACGGCATGTGTATGCCATCACGTCATGAGAGCGACCTCAAGAAACATTGCCCACAACACTGGAGCTCAGATTTGAGGCCACTGCATGATGAAAGGCTGGGTTCTTAGCACACACACAGCGCTCTACTCTTATAGGGGATTGTGGTTTGATTACGGAAAACAAAGACTATTCCTATTGTCCTGCCGTCCTTCCTCAGCCTGTAAGAATGGAATTAACGTATGTCTGGATCATATTGATTTTAAAAGTTGCCATTTGATGACTCGGGGCAAAAGTGCTTGCTATACAAGCTGGACAACCTCAGTTTATCTCCCCCACCCCGACTCCCATCCCCACATTCTATTGACTCCCAAAACCGAGTCCTGAAAGTTGTCCTCTGATTGCCATTTGTGCTGTGGCCCACACACACCACTTTCACAAACACACAATAAATAAATAAACAAATTCACGTTTGAGCTGCTGCCTTGAGTTGTATTTTTAAGGAAAAGAAAAGAACATTAAATTAATTTCGGCTTGGGATTGGAGCAGGGTTTCTAGCAAGTTCTAAGATGGTTCTAACCTGCTCTGTACTTGATATTTATACAAAGTGATGTTCTTACCACTTTCAATTATAAAGGCAAAATATTGCTCTGAAAAATTGTGAAGGTGCCTTATAGCCCACAGGCAAAATTTAACCCGTTATATCTAAATACACCAGCACATCTATTAGTATGCTGATTTTCTCTCATCTTTAATAAGTGGTAGGAGCACATGCTTACCAAAGAATTGTTTTAAAATAAATTTCTTCATGGTTTATTTATTATCAGTAGATGACCAGGTTCCTTTGGTGCAAAGTTACCCTCCACCACTGAGTCCTTCTATTTTATTTATTTAGTTAGTTAGTTAGTCAGTCAATCAGTCAGTTTTTTACTTCTTTTTTTGTTTGTTTGTTTTTCGACAAAGTCTCACTATGTAGCCTTGGTTTACCTAGAACTCACTGTGATTGTTGGCCTCAAATTCATAGAGATCTGCCTGCCTCTGTCTCCAGAGTGCTGGGATCAAAGACTGTACAAACATACCCAGCATTCTGCTTTTATTTGAGACAGAGTCTCACTCTGTAGTACAAGTTGGCCTAGAACTCATAGCATTCCTCCTGCCTCAGACTCCTGAGCTATAAACATGACTCTCTCTCTCTATATATATATATATATGTGTGTGTGTGTGTGTGTATGTATGTATATGACTATAAGCATGAGCCACAATCCACTGCATTATGTTTTTAGTTTTTATTTTGAGGCAGAACCTAAATTGTCTGGACTGGTCCTGACCTTACTCTGTATCCTAGCCAGGCCTTGACCTTGGCATCATCCTGCCTCCCAAGTATCTGAGATTATCAGCCTACAGCGGCAGGCGCTGCTTAGAGGTTTACTGTATCATGGTAAAATGTTTTAGAACTAGATTGACAGCACTATGGATGTTCTGAGTGTCACTGAATTATTCTTTCTAAAATGGTTATTTTTCTGTCATGTGAATGTGATGGTTAGTACTGTCAACTTGCAGTGGTCTAAATTCACTAGAGGACAGGCCCCTGGACATGTCTGTGAAGAATCAGCTAGATGAAATGGGAAGATCCAACTTTAACTACACACTGTTCCATCCATGGGCTGGAGTCCCAGTCTGAATAAAGGAGACAGTGAGTTAAGCACCAGCATTCTTCTCCTTCTGCTTCCTGACTGCAGACATGACGTCACCAGCCTCTTCAAGCTCTTATAATTATGAGTTCTCTGCCGTGACAGAATGCATCCTCAAACTGTGAGAGAAAATAAATAAATCGCCAGCGCTGGTTAGCTCCATCTGCTCAACACAACATAGAAACGCCCAGGAGAAAGCCCCTTAAGTGGCCGTGGCCTGCGTCAGAGGGCTGAGAGTCAGAGGGTCTAGCCCAACTTCCTCCTGGGCCATGTTTTTGTTTCTTAAGGTGGATCTTTCTAGGGTCTTTCTTGATGTTCTCCAGCAGGGTTGGACCAGAAATGCATGCCTCCAGATGTTCTTGTCTCTGAATTCTCTGTCCAGCTGTTGACTAAGCGTGCACAGGACAGAAGGCACCTAGGCTCCCATAGTGAATGTTTTGGAACTAGATTGACAGCACTATGGATGTTTTGAGTGTCACTGAATTATTCTCTCTACAATGCTTGCTTTTCTGACACGTCAATGTGGTGGTTAGTATTGTCAACTTGCCGTGGTCTAGATTCACTAGAGGACAGGCCCCTGGATCTCTGTCACAGACCTCTGGAGTCCTGCATCTCCTCCTAATGCTTCTGTGCTCCATGTTTTTCAAGCTTTGGCCTCTACAGTAGCCTGACTCTGATCTGTCACTTGAGCCAGACTCCCCCCACCCCGCTTCCTCTATCATTAGCACATCAAATCCACCAACATACAAAAATGCATTATGACTAAACATGATGTGGATCAATAATTCAAGGCCAGTTTAATATTTAAAAGATCAATCCGCGCAATTCACACTGTTAACAGAAAGAAGGAGAACAAACGTGATCGTCTTGGTAACTATATTCATTAGTCCCTCTGCTTCCAAACTGTATGCAATGTGACCTGCTGCTTAAGTTCCTCGACATGATGAACTGTTCCCCTGAACTAATCCGATATGGGGTTATTTGCTGCGAGGCACCCTCTGACCCATGCAGAAACTCTGATTGATTACCACTAATAGTCTCACCCCAAGTGTGAGCTCATCAAGGGTCATCCAACCAGTCCAGCATTCCTCTCTTCCAAAAGCAGCTTCTGCATCATGCAGGCATAATTCCTAGAGACATGGACCGGAAGACGCCCCAGCCCTGGTGGTCTCCTGCTTGCTTACCCCTCTCGGGTGGAGATTGCCCAGAAGAGTGATTACAAAGTTTAGTTGGGCTGTCTGTAGCTGTCCCTGCTGCTCTGGACACCTTCCAGGAAACAGGCTGGAAACTGGTGATGGAACAGTTCGGGGAGTAAAGAAGCCATGTTGACTCCAGAAATTATCCATGAGGTCCATGTTGACCTCAAGGAAGCCTAGAAGGAAAAGGACATAAATGACCCAACCCAGGCTGCAAGGAGATGAACAATCTGAGGAACAGCACTCAACATATGCTTGATTCTAGGACGGCAACCTCAGCGAGTCAGATGTTCTCCTTTAGCCTCCACGGGTCTCCGAGCTCCTCAGAGTCTGCTTACATTAGAGATGTTTGGGGATGTAGCAGTTTCTAGAGACAAAAATTCATGTATGGAAGCATTTTTTTAAAATTACAAATTTTATTTCTGAAAATAAAAATATGTCAGACTGGAGATGGGACTCAGGGGCTAAGAGTACTGACTACTCTTCCAGAGGACTTGGGTTCAATTCCCAGCACTAACATGGCAGCTCACAACTATCTGTGACTCCAGGATCTGACACCCTCACACAGATATACATGCAGGCAAAACACCAATGCACATAAAATAAAAATAAATAGATTTATAAAAATAAGAATATGTCATTAATGTGAAACAAAAATCACACCAAAAAAAAAAATCCAAGTGATTGCTCACAAGCAAATGATAACCTGCAAATCTCTGAGTTTAATAAAAGATGGTCCTAAAATTCTACAGCTAATACCATGCTAGTGAAAGAGTGATCTTTCCCTTAAGACTAGGGACAAAACAAAGGTTTACATTCCTTCCTTCCTTCCTTCTTTCCTTCCTTCCTTCCTTCCTATCTGTCTTCCTTCCTTCCTCCCTTCTTTCTTTACTTCCATCCATTCTTCCTTGCTTCCTTCCTTCTTATTCGCTGCCTTCTTTCCTATCTTTTCTTTCTAAGGCAAGTTCTCACAATGTAGCCTAGGCTATTCTCAAATTCTTGAGCCTCCTGTCTCAACCTCTTGAGTAGACCCCAGAAGTATGATAAACTGTCTGGCAAGGTGTTAATTATTTTTTTAAAAGTGAGGCTAGGGGCTAGAGAGATGGCTTGGCAGTTAAAAGTACGTGCTGCTCTTTCGAAGAATCTAGAGATGCTCAGCCCCCGTACGGTGGCTCATAACCAGTATAATCCAGTCCTGAGAGATGCCTTCTTCTGGCCCACAGGTACTGGGTGGGCATGCATGTGTTTCACAGACATGCATCCACATTTTTCAAAAGAAGAAGAAGAGGAGGAGGAGGAGGAGGAGGAAGAGGAAGAGGAAGAGGAAGAGGAAGAAGAAGAAGAAGAAGAAGAAGAAGAAGAAGAAGAAGAAGAAGAAGAAGAAGAAGAAGAAGAAGAAGAAGAAGAAGAAAGAGAGGAATAGAGGAATCAGGAAGAAGAGGAGAGATGAAAGGAAAGAAGAAAGGTAGTTGGGTGTGATATCCATTTCTCAGTGTGAATGTCTGCATGTCTGTGCATGTGTGTTCATTTGTGTGGATGTCAGAGACTGAGGCTAACTCTCAGCATCTTTCCTCAATTGTGCTCCACCTTTTGTTTTTTTTAAGATTTATTTTTAAGCTCGGCGTGGTGGGGCACACCTGTAATCCCAGCACTCAGGAGGATGAGGCAGGCAGATCTCTGAGTTTGAGGTCAGACTGCTCTCCAGATGGAGTTCCAAGACAGCCAGGGCAACACAGAGAAAACCTGTCTCAACCCACCCCCATCCCCGTCTTAACCCACCCCCATCCCTGTCTCAACCCACCCCCATCCCTTTCTTAACCCACCCCATCCCTGTCTCAACCCACCCCCATCCCTGTCTCAACCCACCCCCATCCCTGTCTCAACCCACCCCCATCCCCTGTCTCAACCCACCCCCATCCCTGTCTCAACCCACCCCATCCCTGTCTCAGCCCACCCCCATCCCCTGTCACAACCCACCCCTATCCCTGTCTCTACCCACCCCCATGCCCTGTCTCAACCCACCCCCATCCCCTGTCTCAACCCACCCCCATCCCCTGTCTTAACCCACCCCCACCCCGTCTCAACCCACCCCCATCCCCTGTCTCAACCCACCCCCATCCCTGTCTCAACCCACCCCCATCCCAAATTTTTTTGTTTGTTTGTTTTTTCGAGACAGGGTTTCTCTGTGTAGCCCTGGCTGTCCTGGAACTCACTCTGCAGACCAGGCTGGCCTCGAACTCAAAAATCTGCCTGCCTCTGCCTCCCAAGTGCTGTGATCAAAGGCGTGTGCCACCACCACCTAGCCCCATCCCAAATTTTTAACCTCTGTGTGTGTGTGTGTGTGTGTGTGTGTGTGTGTACAAGTGAATGCCCATGTTCTTGGAACCAGAGGAGGATGTCAGATCATCCTGGAGCTGGAGTTACAGATGTTTGTGAGCGTCCAGGTGCTGGGATCCAGTCTTGGGTCCTCTGGGAAAGCAGCAAGTTCTCTTACCCACCAATGTGTCTCTCCAGCCCAGTACCTCTATGTTTTGAGACAAGATTTCTGACTGAGTCTGAAGCTCATCAGTTCAACTAGGCTGGCCGGCCAATGAGCTTCAGGGATTCTCCTGTCTCCACCCTCATCACCTCTCCTCTAACCCACATTCCTGGGGTTGCAAGCACATTCCAAGGTGCTCAGCCTTTTACCTGAGCTCTGGGGATCTGAACTCAGACCTGAGTGCTTGCCTGGCGAACGCTTTACTGAGTCATCTCCCCAGTACTTTACAAATGTATTCGTCACCACCCTGGAGTGCTGGCCAGTACAAGAAGATAAAGAAACAAAAAGGTTGGGAATGAGAATAAATCTGTATTTATTTGTAAGTGATATAACACAGAAAATCCTAGGGAGCCCATAAAAACTATACTAGAACTAATAAAAGAAATTATGAGATAAAGTAAACGGACAACATCAATTGTAAAACTGAGCCTGGTGGTGCGTGCCTATAATCCCAGAACTGAAGAGATTAAGGTAGGAGAATCCTGAGTCTGAGGGCAACCTGGGCTACATAACAAGTTTCAGCTGAACTGCAGAGCAAAACCCAACAAACAACAAACACTAGTTGCATTTCCTAACAGTAACTGAAACAGAAAACTGAATAAATAGCATTTATAAAATAACAAATTATTTAAATCTTCAGGAGAAAGTTTTAGCAAAACTGAGATGAATTTAAAATGATATAAATTAATGGTAAGGCATACATACCATGTTCACTGATTGGGAGACTCCATATTGTTATAAGCTCAATTCTTTTTTCTTTTTGTTCTTTTCTTCTTCTTCTTCTTCTTCTTCTTCTTCTTCTTCTTCTTCTTCTTCTTCTTCTTCTTCTTCTTCTTCTTCTTCTTCTTCTTCTTCCTCCTCCTCCCCCTCCTCCTCCCCCTCCTCCTCCTTCTTCTTTCTTCTTCTTCTTCTTCCTCCTCCTCCTTCTCCTCCTCCTCTTCCTCTTCCTCCTCCTCCTTCTTCCTCTTCTTCTTCTTCTTCTTCTTCTTTTTTTTTTTGGAGACAGGGTTTCTCTGTGTAGCTCTGGCTGTCCTGGAACTCACTCTGTAGACCATGCTGGCCTTAAACTCAGAAATCTACCTGCCTCTGCCTCTGCCTCTGCCTCTGCCTCTGCCTCTGCCTCTGCCTCTGCCTCTGCCTCTGCCTCTGCCTCTGCCTCTGCCTCTGCCTCTGCCTCTGCCTCTGCCTCTGCCTCCCAAGTGCTGGGATTAAAGGCGTGTGCCACCACTGCCTGGCTAGCTCAATTCTTACACAAAATATAATCTCAATAAATCTTAGATGGTGTATGTGTGTGGTGTATGTGTGTGTGGTATAGTATGTGTATGTGGTATAATGTGTGTGTGCTGTGTGTCTGTGTGTATGTATAGTGTGTGTAGTGTGTGTGTTTTGTATGTGTAGTGTATGCGTGTGTGTGGTCTAGTGTGTGTGTGTGTGTGTGTGTGTGTGTGTATGTGTATGGTCGTGTGTGTGTGTGTGTGTGTGTTTGTGTATGTGTGTGTGGTGTAGTGTATGTGCCTCTGCATGCATGGTTCCAGAGGAGGATGTCAAGTGTCCTGATCTATCACCGTCTACCTTTGTTCCCTGAGATGGGATCTCTCAGTAGGCCTGGAGCTAGGTTGGCTGTAGGCAAGCCCTGGAGATCCTCCTTCCATTGCCTGTCCTTTAGCAGCTGGGTCACAGAGTCACAGGCTGGGATCTGAATTCAGGTGTCCATGCTTGTTCAGCCAGGGCTCTTACTCACTTAGGAAGCTTTGCCTATCATTGTTACAGAAATTGACATGCTGATTCTAAAACTTAAATGAAATCTGAAAAGACTCATGAAAGAGCAAACTTGGGAAGATCTATGTTGTCAGGACTCAAGCCTCATGACAGTATTAACCTAAAGACACACAGAGGATTCGCCATGTGGGATAGACATGTAGGAACAGGCAGGCACACACATAACCACAACTGAGTTAGACAATGCTTCAAAGGTAACTCAACTGAGAAAAATCATGAACCTTGGCCCATACCCTCTAGCACCGAAAGCTAGCTCAAATGGAGCCTATGTCTATATATGGAAGCAAAAACTACAAAACTTTGAGAATAAAACAGGGGAATAGACTGTTGGAATCTGCTACGATTCCTTAAAACCCAAAAGACACTAATGGGGAAAAAAAAAACAACAACCCAAACTGCACCTCATGAAAATTTAAAACTTTTGGTTTTCACGATGCATGATTAAGAAACTGAAAAGACAAGCCACTGACTAGAAGCTATTTTCAATACCTATGTCTGATAAATGATTCATACTGTACTGTATATAAAGCCTTCTAAAACATGAAAAAAATAAACCAAACATGGTGACTCACATCTGTAATCCCTACGGGAAGGAAACTGAGATAGGAAGAGTGAATTCAAGGCCACTCGAGGCTACAGAGTAGGAGCTAGACCAGCTTGAGCTACATAGTGAGACTCTGCCTTTAACGGACAAGCACTGACCACATAAGCTAGTGGTAGAGTACATGCCTAGCATACCACAGAAAGGAAAAAAAAAAACGGTGAAGCAATAATGCTCAATATATATTCATTATATCTGGTGCTGGCTCATTTTTGGGGAGGTGTGTCATCTTGGCACAAAGTAGAGTCATTTTGGAAGAAGGACTCTCAACTGAGACAAGGACCCTGCCAGATTTGCCTATGGGAAAGCTTAGGCTGCATTTTCTTGATATACGGTTGATATGAAAAGACCCAGCCCATTGTGGGTGGTGCCATCCCTGGGCTGGTGGTCCTGGGTACTATAAGAAGGCTGCCTAAGGGGCTGGAGAGATGGCTCGCAACCATCTGAAAAGAGATCTGATGCTTTCTTCTTGTGTCTGAAGACAGTTACAGTGTACTCACATATAATAAATAAATAAATCTTTAAAAAAAAAAGAAGGCTGCCTAAGCAAGTGATAAGGAGCAATGCAGTCAACAGCATCCCTCCGTGGCCTCTGCGTCAGCTCCTGCCTGTTTGCTGAGAGAAGACAGGGCATGATCTCAGTGTGACCTGAGAACTGTGAGCTGAAATAAACTCTTTCCTCCTCAAATTGTCTATGGTCATAGTGTTTTATCACAGTAACAGAAACCCTTGGACAATACCATAGCCATCCAGTTGCTGGGTCACATCCAAAAGAGAAACATATATACAAACAAAAGTCTTGTACAAGCCTCTAATGTCCTAAGTCTGAAATAGCTAGCCCATGTATCCATCTATGAAGAGTACACAAACACCAGACCATAAACAGATAATGTAATACTCCACAGCAGCGGTTTGCAACCTGTGGTTTTGATCCCTGGGGGTCAAAAGACCCTTTCACAAGGATCATACATCAGATATCCTGTGTATCAGATATCTACATTATAATTCATAACGGGGGCGGGGCAGGCCATGAGATCTTATAGCCTGGCCCCACTTTCCATTCACTCCCTCCTCCCGGACTATGCACACAACGTGAGCAGCTTCCTCATGATCCTTTGTGCCTTCCCTGCCATGATGGAGTGAATCTTCCCTTAAGCTGTGAGCCAGGATGAACCTCGCTTAAGGTTCTTCTTGTGGGTATTTAGGTACACCAGTGAGAAAAGTAACAGACACATCTTGGTATACCGTGTCTCAACCTATGCATACACTCCTCATTAACTATGGGATCTAGAAGCCTGAGGCAGAAGGATCATAGGTTTGAGGTTCTCACAGAAAAAAAAAATTCCAGCAAACAAAAAGTTAATATCTAATAATAATAAAACAGAATGCCAGCAGTTTCCTGTGGTGTGGAGGCCATTTTGCTGTCTTTATCTTCAGCCTGTAGGCGTGTCTACTTTTAGAATATCTTGCTGTGCTGTACTGTAGACAAGCGAAGGAGCAAGAATGACTTGGGCCTTGAGGGGCAGCAGTAAGCCACTGCTGGCCTTGTCTTTGTGAGCGGACTCACTGTGGCACCTCCAAAGTCCTTCTGATGGCCAGGACCACTGCTCAGTGATAACAGGGTATTAGCAAATGCAGCACAGATACACTGCACAACAGGGTGACTCGGGTCCTGGGTAGACATAGTCGAGTACCGTGAGCTTGAACCAACCAATCGGCTCCTAATTTAAAATATATTGAGTTATTTCTAGAATTTCCTGCTCAAGTTGCTAAAAACACAGACACTGAAGATGCAGATGAGATTGGCTTTGGTACAGATGATAAACCTGAGGCTCAGACTCAGATCTTTGATACAAAAGGCTTGCCTCTTTTTAAAAATTTTTGTTTATTATTATTGGTGTGTGGTGGGGGTGGTATCCAGGCCACTGTGCAGATGTAGAGGTCCGAAGACAACTTTGTGAAGTCATCTCTGTCCTTCCATCACGTGGGTGGGTTCTGAGGATCAAACTCAGACCATGAGACTTGTGTGGCAAATGCCTCCATCAATCGGATGTACCATTTAACCAGCTCACGCGGCATTTTTAATTTTTATTTATTTCTTCTTTGAGATAGGATCTCACTGTGTAGCCCTGGCTGGCTGGAACAGGCTGGCCTTGAACTCACAGAAGTCCACTAGCCCCTGTCTCCCAAGCTCTGGGATTAAAGGCATGCTCCAAATGGCTTTACTCTTAACTCTCCTATTACATATTCTCTAAAGGAGGATAGCACTTCTAGGTGTGATCTAAGTCTCAGCTTACGTGTGTGTACGAAGGAAAAGAATCGGGGCTTGGGGTGTGGCTCAGTGGTAGTGTGTCTGCCTAGCACATGCAAGTTTCTAAATTCCAACTCCAGGAAGAAACAGAAGAAGGACCAGTTGGGTGTTTGTGGTGGTTGGGGAGTTGAGGCAACAGCATCATATGAGGCAACTGTATCCATGCAGTGGTCCAAAGTACTGCATGGATACAACTGTCTCCTGCTCGCTCTCACAGTGAAGAATGGCTGAGGTGGGGATGGGGCCTCTGGTGCTTAACACTACAACACTTTGCACAATATACAAAGATACAGTCAGGTGGTGGCGCACACCTGTAATCCCAGCACTCTGGGAGGCAGAGGCAGGTGGATTTCTGAGTTCAAGGCCAGCCTGGTCTACAGAGTGAGTTCCAAGACAGCCAGCACTATACAGCAGAGAAACCCTGTCTTGTGGGGGGGGGGGGGAGATACAGCCAGGCTCCCAGGCAGGAACCATAGAGAGAGTCCAAAGACACCAGGTCTTATTGGCTTCTCTTTGCTGGAGGAGACCCCATACATGGGGGGGGGGGGGGAGGCTTTGACTCTGGAATGGGTTGATAATGTCAATTTTCTTTCTTTTTTTTTTTTAAAGATGTATTTATTTTATATGAGTACACAGTAGCTGTCTTCAGACACAACAGAAGAGAGCAATGAATCCTATTACAGATGATTGTGAGCCACTATGTGGTTGCTGGGAATCAAACTCAGGACCTCTGGAAGAACAGTCAGTGTTCTTAACTGCTGAGCCCTCTCTCCATCTGCAATGCCAATTTTCTTAACTCACATCATTTTATTCCAACAGTGTTGAAAGCCTCTGATATATTTTTTGTCTTTTTAATTTGTTTTGCTTGATTGGTTTTTGTTTGCTTTCTTGCTTTCTTTTTTTTTTTTTTCTTTCTGTTTTCGCAGCTATGTCTCATGTAGTCTAGGCTGGCCTTGAACTCCTGATCCTCCTGCCTTTACAGGAATGTCCCATGACCCAGCTAAATCCTCACCGTTCTCTATGGCTACTGTTGCTGGTTCTCTGTGGCACTAAAGATCAAGCCGGGGACTCTCCACACACCAGGCAAGCATTCTCCCACGGAGCTAACCCCCTCAGCTTCTCTGTTCCTTGATTAATCAGTGCTGCACTGACAGTCGAGACCAGCTTTGGTCCCTTGTCTAAGTCTGGTTCTCCGTGTGTCTTCCCTTCCCCACCCCAGTGTTTAAGTTAGCACCCAATATTCCAGATCTAACTGCCTTACTCTGGGAAAGCCCCTTACAGCATCCCTGCCTACCAGGCAACCCTACCCACCCCTCAGCAGAGATGAAGATAGCTGGGAAGAGGGGACAGGATGCACCGAAAGCCGGGTGACCCAGCTAGCTGGTTCATGTGTTTTCTAACATCATCAGCTTTTGTTTTTCCTGGCTAAATCCCCACCACAGACACACTTCCCACAATCCTCCCTGCATCTCTGAAAGCTCTCTCATTTTGTACTTACATTCTCAGAGCCTTGTTCATTAAAGGCAATTTTGCTTTCTGTTTTTATGGTAATTCTTAAACTCTTAAGTGAAACTTGTTTGAAATGGCTGTCGCTCTGTTATTACAGAAACAATGTAACAAAAATACATTTTCCTGGAAGACTCTGATGTCACAACCGGGAGAGAGAAATCGTTCTTGAACTTAAATATTTGAACTTGAAAAATACCAAGACAAAGAGATGAGAAAACAGAAAGGAGCTGACAAATAGGGGACATTAGGGGACCAAATTTCTCGGCAAGACAACAGGAGTTTGCAGAGGAGAAAAAGGGGAGGAAATGATCGGAAAGAAAGCACAAGATAAGGTCAAAAAAGTCAAAGACACAGACCTCAGATTGAAAAAAGGTTGTATGAACCCAGACCACACCTGGGAACGACCCCGGCTTAAATAATAGGCTGCCTGGGATACGGTGCACGCCATGGCAGCCATGGATGTCCAGGACCCTTAGCATTAAACAAGACAATGATGGCGGTTCCTCCTTAGTCGAGTATTCAAGCCACGTTGTGCTGCTTATGAGACTATAAGCCATCAAAATGAAGAATGAATCAGCCAGGCACAGGACGAACCTGCAGTCCAAGCCACTGTGGGGATCAAGGCATCAGGTGTGAGGTCCGTTTGGGTTATCAGAACAACTGAAGAGAGCAGAGGAGCCTGAGTCCAGTGGTTGAGCATGCGCAAGACCAAGAGTTTGAGTCTCAGCATCCCCGCCCCCGCCCCCGCCCCCGCCCCCGCCCCAGATAAAGTTTGGGGGAAAGAGCCAAGGAGGTAGCAGGGCACTGGTCGACTTGTCTGGCATTTGCAAGCAAAAACACACAAATAATGTGTATTATACATCATACACACACATACACACACACACACACACACACACGAAGGAAGATGAGGAGCGGAGAAGAGAGGAGGAATAAAGCCTAATTTAACAGCTCACACTCATAATCTCTGTGCTTAGGAGAACCCTGAGAACAGTCAGGGCTGCATAGTCTGGGGAGAGAGGGGTAGAGTTTGTCGGTGTGATGGTTTGTGTATGCTCTGGCCAGGTAGTGGCACTATTAGGTGTGGCCCTGTTGGAGTAAGTGTGTCACTGTGGGTATGGGCTTTAAGACCCTCATCCTAGTTGCCTGGAAGTCAGTATTCTGCTAGCAGCCTTCAGATGAAGATGTAGAACTGGCAGTTCCTTCTGTACCATGCCTGCCTGGATGCTGCCATGCTCCCACCTTGATGATAATGAACTGAACCTCTGAACCTGTAAGCCAGACTCAATTAAATGGTGTCCTTATAAGAGTTGCCTTGGTTGGTGGTGTCTGTTCACAGCAATAAAACCCTAACTAAGACAGTCGACATAGGAAGCAATAGGTTCATACCTTCCAAGCTATAAGAGCACTTGACTTATAGCCCAGGACTCGTGACTTGTGTCAGTCATTAATCAAGTGAAAATGTAAACCCTGATCATAAGGTACTCAGGAATAGCGACTGCCACACGCCTTTGAGTAAAACCTTATTTAATGATAAGCTCCAACAAAATAAGAAAGAAAAGCCAAGACGGGCAACCTAAAACTCAGACACTGATAGTGCCCAGGAAAGTAGAGAAGAGAAGCGAATGAGCTACTTTCCTATTGCTATGATGAAACGCCGTGACCAAGAGCGACTTATGGAGGAAGAAAGTTTATTTAAGCTAACGAGTCCAGAGGGACAGTCCACAATAGGGGGAGGCATGACAAGCAGCTGTTGCAGCAGGAAACTGAGAGCTCACGCCTTCAACCAGAAACACCACACAGAGAGAGCAAGTGGGAAGTGTGGTGGGGCTGTCCCTCTCAGGGCCCACCTTACCCCCAGTGACATACTTCCTTCAGCAAGGATACACCACCTCCACAAACAGCACCACGAACTGTGAACCAACTATTCAAATTTCTGAGCCTATGGGAGATATTGCTCATTCAAACCACCACAGGAGGTCCCTGAATGATAGTTGTTTATATCAAAGAACATAGAGCTATAGAAGGCAGGTCTCTGCAGGGAGGTAAAATCAATAGAATTTCAGTTGGCATGGAAAGTTAAGGAAAATTGAAAAAAATTTTCCCCTTCCCTTCTCCATCTTGTTCCAGCCTCACTCATTCCAGCCCATAGGATTTTGTTTTTGTTTTTTTGTTTTTGTTTTCTCATTATGGATGGATGTGATTGCTTGGATTTGAACCCATGACCTCTGGAAGAGCAGACAGTGTTCTTAACCGCTGAGCTATCTCACCAGCCTGGAGAATTTAAAATGTTTTTAAGTCAAATAGTAAGAAAAAAAGAGAGAGAGAGAGAGAGAGAGAGAGAGAGAGAGAGAGAGAGAGAGAGAGAGAGAGAGAAAGGAAAGAAGGAAGGAAGAAAAGAAAGAAAGAAGGAAGCCGGGCTGTGGTGGTGCACGCCTGCAATCCCAGCACTTGGAAGGCAGAGGCAGGTGGGTTTCTAAGTTTGAGGCCAACCTGGTCTACAGAGTGACTCCAGGACAGCCAGGGCTATACAGAGAAACCCTGTATCCAAAAAAAAAAAAAAAAAAAAAGAAAAAAGAAAAGAAAGAAAGAAAGGAAGAAAGAAAGAAAGAAACAAAGAAAGAAACAAAGAAAGAAACAAAGAAACAAAGAAAGAAAGAAAGAAAGAAAGAAAGAAAGAAAGAAAGAAAGAAAGAAAGAAAGAAAGAAAGAAAGAAAGAAAGAAAGAAAGGAGAAAGGAAAGGTGTCTAGACATGATGGTATATGGCCAAAACCCGGTATTTAGGAGGGAAAGATAAGAAGATTGAGAGTTCGAGGTCACCCTTGGCCAACCCAGGCTATAACAAACAGTGTGTCTAAATAAATAAATGTTTCAAATTCCACAGCAAGAAAAGTATCACAAGAAAAGAAACATTAGTATCCATCAAGATAGCTCCGTGGTGAAAGGCACTTGCCTGTAACCAGGGCAATCCCTAATACCCGCCTAAGGGAGAGAGGAGAAAACTGAGCCCTCAGAGCTGCCCTCTGACCTCCACATACATGCTCTGGCATGTATGCCCATACACACTTATTGAACACACATAACAACAATAAATCATTTTAAAAATAAAAGTAATTGTAAATTAGTACTGCCTGGGCAAAGAGCTGTGTTCGTGGCCTCATTATGTAAGGCCCGCTTTTTTGATCTTAGACTCACTCTACAATAAGAGCAGGGAAGACCCGAGAGAAGGTTCAGTGGATAAAGGCACTTGCTGTGCAAGGTTACAGACCTGGGTTCGATGCCTGGAACCCACTATGGAAGGAGAGAACCAACTCCTACAAGTTGACCTCTGACCTCCACATGTACACCCACTACAGCACACATCACCCACACGCTAAAAAGCAAAGCATGAAAGACTTTATTGTTTTTGTTTTTGTTTTTGTTTTTTGAGACAGGGTTTCTCTGTGTAGCTCCGGCTGTCCTGGAACTCACTCTGTAGGCCAGGCTGGCCTCATATGAAAGATTTTATTAAAGTCATGAAACAAAATGAGAGTGCTTTCGATCAGGACTATGGGAAAGTGGTCGTCGGTCGCTCTGTTGCCTTCCGGGAATGTTGCTCTGGGACCTACTGCAGATGCTGAAATTCATGAATGCTCAAGTCCGTTAAGTAAAATGGCATCACATTTGCAATTAACCTTTGCCCATCCTGTACTGTAGACTCTGTCTTGATTACACACAGCATTTAATACGGTGTATTCATTAGGCAATATTGTTTAGGGAGTATTGACGGGAGGGGGTGTGCACACATCTAACATCGGTACACAATGTCTTTCCTGTATACTTTCAATCTCCAGTCCATTGTTTCTGCAGAGCCTGGGTCTGTGCATACAAGGTGCTGACTGTATAACACAGAAACCTGAAGAGAAGGAAGGAGGGAGATGAGGAAGGCTGAGGAGATGAGGCAGTTGCTGCCTGTTCTAATGTGGCTCTGGCGAGCCATGGTGGTAGGAGCTGGCGGGTAGACCAGAACTCTGAGCATGTTTCTAAAAGTGATGGCTGTCACCAACATAGCAACGTGACTGTGCCAGAGAAATGAGCTGGAAGAGGATTCAAGTGAGCAAAGTCCTTCACCAGCGTAGCAGAAAGCATGTGGATATATTTAAGATGTAAAATAAAGAAGTGGTGGCATTTACTCAGGGATCGGAACTTCAGAAACCGCAGTTCAGAAGGCGAGCACTGGCTGCTCTGGGGATTGGGTTGAGAGAACAGACTTTCGACGACATAAATATACCCAGGGCTGAGGATAGCTCAATAGGTAAAGCACTTTCAGTGCAAGCAACCCTGATGACCTGAGGGTGGATTTCCCCCAGAACCCACATCAAAGCCAGGTACAGTCGTGGCAAGCATCCGCAATCCCAGCGTCACTACTGGAAGATGGAAGGCAGACAGGAGCCTCTTCTGAAGCTCCAGGGCCAGATAGCCCGGTGTAAGGAGCAGTGAAGAGGCCCTGTCTCAACCAGAGTAGAAGCAGGTTGTCTTCTGACACCCACATACATGCTGTGGCATATACACACACACATATCATGGACACACATATATACACAAAATTTAGTGGAAAGCAGATATCTCATATGTGCTGCATGAAAACATGTTAATATGTAATAAAATGGAGATTTATCAACCTGTGTCCAGTTGGGACCCACCCTGCTTCTTCTATGGTGGTTCTATGAGGTACTTGGCCCACGGGGGTGGGGGCAGGGTTTCCTGCAGGGCTGGCTCACAGTGGTGACTTTCCACTAACCCTTAACCAAGCCAGAACTAAAATGCAGGCAGCCTGCACACAATCCCACACCACAATGATTTCTTTTTTTCTTTTTCTTTTTTTTTTTTTTTTGGTTTTTTTTTTTGGATTTGGTTTTTTCGAGACAGGGTTTCTCTGTGTAGCCCTGGCTGTCCTGGAACTCACTCTGTAGACCAGGCTGGCCTCGAACTCAGAAGTCCGTCTGCCTCTGCCTCCCAGAGTGCCGGGATTACAGGCGTGCGCCACCACCGCCCAGCAATGATTTCTTTTTAAAGCATAGTCTTTTTTGGTTGTTTGGTTGTTTGGTTGCCTTTTTTGGTTTTGGTTTTTTGAGATAGGATTTCTCTGTGTTCCCCTGGCTGTCCTGGAACTTATTCTGAAGACCAGGCTGGCCTTGAACTCAGAGACATTCACCTGCCTCTGCCTCCCAAGTGCTAGGATTAAAGATGTGTCTCATCCCTGCCGGGCTAAAAATCATATTCTTATTAATATGGAATATTGATGTCTCTAAAGAAATGTGTTTAAATTCCCTATGTGCCATTCTACGCCGATGTTTACTAATCACTTCAATTTTTTCCCCCTCGTTATCCTTTCTTGGCTTTGTCTGTGTGACACCCAATTTTACACAGGTCTGATCCTTGTACACGTTTGTAAGCATTCTTACCTGCCACAAATGGCATTGCTGGGCCTCGTAATTATCTGTTTTAATGGCTGCATATTATGCAGGATCATTTTTAATTAATCACAGTACCCTGTGTTAACAGTTCATTATAATGTCAAGTATTTATCTTCTTTCATCTCCATTATACTTTCATATGAAGCTGTTCTACTTCCACAAAGCTTTGTCAACAGTCTCACACCCTCGCAGTATGTAATAGTGGCAGGCGAAACCACCTTTACCCTGAGAATGGGGAAACCAAGGCTCAGAGAGTTCAAGCATCATGAGGGGACAGCAAGGGCGGGGACAGCAAGGGCGGGGACAGCTGGAGCATGATCTTCCAGGTAACCAAGCCCGGACCTCGGTCTGGTCCTGAGCATCAGCTGGTACATTTGTGGGACCTTCTGTTTTACAGGAGAGGATGCCCAGGCCTGGAATGGTAAGCTGACTTACCCAGTGTTACATGGCAGAGCCAAACTGATCCAAAGCCTAATCTCTTCCTGTTAGTCACCATGGCCTTCCTGGCCACTAGACTCAGAAGATATCTCTCATCCAGATACTGGATGTGGCTTTCCTGCTCTTGTCCTGTCTGGCCTGCTCCTTCACACCTCTTGCTGAGGTGCCACTGTTGGCCCTGACCTTGTTCCTCATGTACACAGCTGAGAGTTTTGTTTTGTCTCGGCTCAAGCAACCCAGGTTGGCCTTGGACTTACTGTGTGGCCCTGCTGGCCTTGAATTTGATACCCTGCTCTTCTCATCCCAAAGTGCTGGGATTTCAGGCGTGGTGGTGGGAATCGAACCTAGGGCCTTGTGTATGCTAAGTAGATACTCTATCCATGGGGCTAGACTTTGGTACTTCTTCCTTGCTTTTTTATTTTCAACCTTCCTCCATTGGGTAAATTGGCATTTTTTTCCCCTGTGGTAAGATGCACATTATGTGAAATTCACCGTTTCAGTTGCATCATGAGTGTAGGCAGAGGTGCTGGAGAGCATCTGCATTGCTGCATAGCCCAGCCAGCATCCTCTAGCAACCCAGCTTTCCGCATCTGCCCCAATTAGACACTGACCCCTCATTATCCATCCTCCCGCCAGCGCCAAAGTCACCTCTCTAGTTCCTGACTCTATGAGTTTGGCTAAGTAGCTCATGTAAATGAAGTCATATGTAATATTTATCCTTTCATCTCTGGCTTATTTCATTCGACACTAAATCCTCGAGATTAGTTATCCATGTTACAGAACTTATCCATTATTAGTTATGAAGTTAGCACGCTATCCACTATAGGAGGGGGGAGGGGCAGGAAGAGGGGGAGAGAGAACTGGGTCTCTGAAGGTCAGAACTCTGCAGGTAGGCTATGCCAGCTGTCTAACAAGCCCCAGGCACCAACACTGGATTAAAAATATACATCACATGCCTAGCTTTAGATTTTTAACATTAGTTCTGCAGCTTGACCTCAGGTTAGCTTGCAAGGCACACGCTTTAATGACTGAGCTATCTCTTTAGCTCATAAATTTCATTTTTAAACAATTTTTTTTAAGATTTATTTTACTTCTATGTTTAAGAGTTTACCTGCAGCTCCCAACTGTCTGTAACTCCAAGATCTGACACCCTCATGCAAACATACGTGCAGACAAAACACCAGTGTTCATAAAATTAAAAAGTTATTTAAAAATTAGAATATTGAGTGTTTACCTGCACGTACGTCTGTGCATCACATGTGTGGCTGGTGCTTGCTAAGTTTGAAGAAGGCATCAGATTCCCTAGAACTGGAGTGAGCTGTCATGCGGGTGCTGGGAACTGTACCTAGGTTCTCTGCAAGAACAGTGCTCAGCCATCTCTCCAAGCCCAAACGTCATTATTTTTTAAAGATGAGTACTACTCCACTGTGTGTTCACTGTTTGCTTGTCTTCACATTTATTAATGATCATTAGGGATCGTTGCCAACACTGCTACACTGATGTAGAGGTCTCTCTCCCCATCTCTGGTGTCTTTTAGATCCACTATGGCGGCCATGTTGTATCCACAATGAGGAAGGAGGTCAGAGCTGAACGTCAGAGCTCATCTGGCTTCCCCCTTGTCTGCTTTGCATTCATCATGTAGCACTGGGACCCTAGCTACATGATGGTGTCACCTACATTCAGGACAAGTCTTCCCTCCTCAGTTAATCCTCTCTGGAAACAGCCTCAAGTGCATACCCTAGGGTGTGTTTCCTAGGTCATTCCAAATCCAGGCAAACTGGCTGTGAAGGCGAACCATCACGATATGTATTTTAAAAACAACTCCTGGGCCAGCAAGATAGCTCAGCACATAAACGAAACTCCACTGCCCGCTCAGCCTGATGACATGAGTTCAATTCCTAGGATCTACATGGCGGAAGGAACAAAGCAACTCTCACAAGCTGCTTTCTTGCATGTACCATGATCTCTCTCTCACACACAAACATACATACACACACACACACACACACACACGCATGCGGGTGATCGATTGATTGATTACAATATAAACTTTTTAAAAATCATGTGAGGTTCTGGTCTTGATAACAGCATCACAAAAAAAGAGGGTGAATACCCTCTCACAACTCATTAATAAAAGAGGATAACCCGTGCAGAGCACTGGTGACATATGCATTTAACTCCAGTGCTTGGGAGGCAGGCAGAACTCTTTAAGTTCTAGGCCAGCCTGGTCTACAGAGTGAGTTCCTAGCCAAGGCTATATAGTAAAACCTTCTCTTGAAAAACATAGATAGATAGATAGATAGATAGATAGATAGATAGATAGATAGATAGATAGATGATAGATCGATATAATATGTATGGATATAGATAACCCAATCGAAAAATTAGCCATGACAGAGGGACCTTTCTCCGAGAAAGGAAGTTCTGTGATTATCAGGAAAATAGAAAAATATGCACAGTGAGATCCCTGCTGTGTCACTTCCACTGGGACAGACAGAATAAAATGATCATTAACAGTGAGCATTGTGGAGAATATGGAGAAGTTAGAAGCCTTCTGTATTTTGGTAGGAAGACAAAGTCGGAATAACTTTGGAAAACAGGTGGTGGTTTACTACCTGGTTAAGCATAGTGTTCTTATATGACCCGAAGGATAGAAAATGGGTTCAGCTTTCACTCAAACCAACGTTTTCAAAAATGTTCATAACAACACTCCTCAAAATAGCCAAAAGGAGGGAACCACCTAACTAACAGCAGCCATTATGTATGTGGATGCATGAATGTGGTATATCTAGACAATGGAATATCATTCAAGCAAGAAAAAGAAAGACATATAAGAGGTATGTGTAGTGGGAAAATGATTAAAATATAGTACCGCCACACCAGGCCTCTGCTCCAAGTCCCCTCTGGTCTCTCTCTGCTGCCCAGCACCCACTCCTTCCAAGTATCCGGCAAAGCATGACTCTTAAACTTGAATAGTTAACTAAATGTATTGATGTATATGAAACTCCCAATTACATAAAGCCAAATTACAATGATAAGGTTTTATCCCAATATTTCTAACCTCTCAGCACACCAGAAGCACATCTGAATCTAGAACTGTGCGGCTCCTCCTCCGCTCCCTAGTGCAGCTCCCAGGCTCCCTCTGTCTCCGCCCCCCTCCTCTTAACCCCTCCTCCTCCTCTCTCCCCTCCAATCACTGGCCTCTCACTGCCTCAATGTGAATGGATAGGAAATATCTTGCATCAGGTTTGTGGTTGCCCAAATGGGGAAGCAACCAAACCTTATGCAATAGGTGAATGGGTTAATAACTGTGGCACCACAGGATGATCAGATATTATGTTGGGCTAGAGATACACGAGGGACCACACTACGAAAATTCATATCCCTAACTGGAAGAACCTATGGTGTAAAGACCACAAACTGTGGAATTCCAACTGCATCCTGTGTCGGAAAAGGAACAGTCAGGAGATGGGGGAGGGGCGGGAAAGCACACAGGATCTTCAGGACAGTGAAACTTTCCTGTCTGATACTTTAAAGGTAGATTCGTGTAGTCAACAAAAGTCCCCAAAAAAGTGCAAAGCCATGGATAGGCCCAGCATGGTGATGCACATCTCTAGTTCCAATGCAGAAGTAGGAGGATCTCTGTGAGTTTGAGCTGAGGTACATTTGGTCTACATATAGAGTGCTGACCAGCCAGGGCTGCATAATGAGACCCTGTCTCAAAATGAAATAAAATACACGTGTACACACATACACACACACACACACACCACATGCATGCACACATACACATTCTCATGCACACACATGCACACATGCATGTACACACACATACAAGCATGCACAGGCACACAGCTCAAAGTTGAATCTCAGTTTGATTTATGGATTTCAGCTGATTGGCTCAGCTGGTTCATTTATTGTAACCACTGTGACAATCTGGTATGAAACATTTATGTTAAGCTGCGATGCATGGGAGAACCTGGAGATGGAGTAGTGTGGGAAACCTCTGTTTTCTGTTCAACTTGGCTTTGAGTCGAAAAGTGTGGCCATCCCAGGAGGTGAGAGTTTTTAAAGATTTATTTATTTGTATCCTATATGTATGGGTGTCTGTGCATCACATGCATAGGATGTCCCAAGAGGCCAGAAGAGGTATTAAATTCCCTGGAACTGGATATATCTAGTTAGCTGTCCTATAGGTATGAAATTTAAACCTGGGTCTACATAACCAACATTAGGCAGAGCTCAGGGAGTCCTTTGGAGGAAGGGAGGATGGCTCGGAGGAGCCAGAGGGGCCAAGGGCACCAGGAGGACACAGCTCACACAATCAACTAACTAACCAGGGCTCATAGGGACTCACAGAGACTGAACAGACAACCAGGGAGCCTGCATGGGTCTGACATAGGTCCTCTGATTGTGTAGCTTGGTGTTCTTGTGAAACTCCTGACAGGAGAACAGAAGACTATTTTGCCTGCTCTTTGGACCCTTTTCCTCCTGTTGAGTTCCCTTGCTCCAGCCTTAATATGGTGCTTAATCTTATTGCAACTTGATGTGTCATGTTTGGTTGATATCCCTGGGAGGCCTGCCTAGTATTCTGAAGGAAAATGGAGGAGTCACAGATCTGGGGAAGAAGGGATGTGAAGGAGAGGAAGTGTGAGGAGAGAGGGGAGGGAAAACTTCAGTCGGGATCTAACATATGAGAGAATAAAGAAAAAAGGAAGAAAACAAAAACAAAACAAAAACCAAACAATCCTGGGTCTCCTGGAAAAGCAACCAGGGCTCTTAAGCACTTAGCCATCATCACCTCTGCAGCCCAGGAATGAGGATGTTTTAAAGAGACACCGGTGCCCTTCTTTCTTGCTATTGGATTATTGGAAAAAAAAAGAGGGGGGCTCCAACAAATTAGAATTTCCCTAGGAATCTCAAGCTGGGGAAGTAGACTGAAGCCTGGAGCCAGATAGAGGGGGAACTTGTCTTCCAAGAAGAGGTTTCATTCAGCAAGTTCTGCTCATTTGCCAGAGCATCATGTAAGAGGAACTGGAACTGAGCCGGGGGGGGGGGGGGGGGGGGGGAGGGAAACCACACCTCCTCGATCAGGAGGCATGCGGCTTGCGTGAACCTCATGTCAGGACCCTGAAGGGTGAACTTGGGGGTTCACCAGGTTTCTTTGCTCCTCTTCCCAATGTGGCCACATGGAATAAATCTAACTTTTCTGGTTTCCACTACGACTTGTTTATTTAATTGGTCTATGGAGGGTGGGGGTGACTAACCGCTGGAAGGGCTTAGGGCTCAAGTTCTGATTCTAACATCTCTGGTAACGAAAGTGGCCTAACAAGCAAGTTTAAAAACAAAAGGAAGAAAGACATCGACAACTGAGAGAAGCCCTTTGACCACTATACTAGCTGATATGAGCTCAACTCAAAAGGCCACACACTGCCTGGTTGTATTTATATCATATGCCCAGGAAGAACATAGGTTGGCAGACTCTGGGGAGTCAGTGCTTAAGGAAAAGGCTGCCTTGTTTTGTTTGATACAGTGTCGTTAGTTAGCCCCAGCTGGTCTTGAACTTTGAATCCTCATGTCTTAACCTCCAGAGTGCCAGGGATCAACAGAGTATGCCACCGTGCTCAGGAGAGGGTGTCTTTTGAAGATGTAAAAATGTTCTAAAGTAGAGAAATTGTACATATCCGTGAATACCTAAAAAACAAAAAGCAAAACAAAACAAAAAAGAACCATGCATGAAATTACGTATGGCATAAAAACTATACCTTAAAGCTGTTCTACAAAGAAATAGCTAGTGTTAAGTAGCTAGTCAGATCATTAGAAGTGAAAGTCACTGGGGCTGGACCCCTCAGCAGCTTATAAAACTGCTGGAGGTGCAGGGTGGGCCAGATGCCTGGGATCGTGGTCCTGCCTCTGGCCCTGAGAGGAGACAGGACATCCTGTACTGATTGCTGGTAATTACTGGATAACCATCAAAACCTTGTTCCAGGAGCCAATATGATCAGTAGTTAGGAAGGCACTTTCTAATAAAGAACAAAGGCAGACTGTGTCTCCCTCCTGGCCACCCAAATTGGCCTATCAATTATCTGGACAGAAAAGCATTCCTTATTCAAGCTGTCTATGTTAAAGGCTTTAAGAAATAGTACAAAATCCTACCCTTAAAATGTATACAGAAAAAGAAACAAACAAACAAAGGGGAAAAAAGAAAAGAAAAGAAAAGAAAAGAGCCAGGCGGTGGTGATGAACGCCTATAATCCCAGCACTTGGGAGGCAGAGGCAGGTGGATTTCTGAGTTTGAGGCCAGCCTGGTCTACAGAGTGAGCTCCAGGACAGCCAGAGCTATACAGAGAAACCCTGTCTCAAGAAAACAAACCAACAAAAATGTATACTTGGGAGCTGGAGAGATGGCTCAGTGGTTAAGAGCACTGACTGCTCTTTCCAAAGGTCCTGAGTTCAATTCCTTCCCAGAGAAGGCTCAGCGAATAAAGGCACCTGCTACGTAAGCCCAGAGACCTGAGTTCAATCACCAGAATCTACAGAAAGGTGCAATGAGGGAACCACAGACATACCCACACATGCACACTAAACCTTTTTTAAAATGCAAAAAATGTAGGCTGGCCATTGTCTGCTCTTCCCCTGTAGCACTACCTGTGTTCATTGCCTGGGTTCATTCCCTGAAATGTCCCATTTTACTCTGATAAACTCTGTCTTCCCTGAGCTCAGTGCATTGCATCTAAATTCGTTCACCGAGGAACCAAGCCTGGGAGCCCAGGGAAGTCCAGAGTGATAGCCTGCCAACAATAGGACCATAGTCTCCGAGAAGCCTGTTCCGCTTATCTTCCTGGTGGTTGAGATTGTGCCTGGGTAACCTCTGAGCCAGGCTCCTGTGCCCTAAGTGACGGACAATGGGCCTGATGTCTCCCAGGTCTCATCCACATAAAGCCAGCCGGCCTTAGCTGCTGGCATCCGGGACGGGCGTGTAGACAAGACACACAATCTCCATCATGACGCCGTGACAGAGATGGAGGGGACACAGCTGACTTGTTGCCTGAATCAGCAAAAACAAGGACCTGAGAGAAAAAGCCAGCCACTATGCCTCTGTAAAGTACAATTTACGAGGCCTGTCTCCTCTCCCCAGGAGAGGCAGCCAACCTTGCCGGCTCCCTCGCCAGGAGGTAGCGGCTGACCAAGGGCGTTCTTGGGCCCACCAAGCCCACTCTTGACCTCTCCAGCTTAAAAATTGAAAAGATATAGAAAGATCAGCCTGGAAATGTCCCTGGAGGTCATCCAAGCAGTGGCTTCTAGACCTTGCACTTCACAACCTGTATCATTTGAAAACATCTGGGAAGACTGTTCAAGGCTCACTGTGCTTCATACTTCTCTAAGTTTGGACACTTTCTGGGTTGGTGAAGCAACTCAGTGTACAGTGTTTGCCTAGCATGTACCAAGCCCTGGGTTCATCCCTACCATAACACAAAAGAACATAATATTAGTAAAAGGCAACATTTAGAAGTGTATGTGTGTGTTCAGGACAACTGTTCAGTTGATTCTCTACTGCCACCTCTGGTCTGGGGGATCAAATGGAGGTCCCAGGCTTCCCTGGCAAGTGCCTTTGCCCACCGAGACACCTTGCTGGTCCAAAAGGCAATTTTTCCTCTGTCTGTCTGTCTGTCTCTGTCTGACTGCCTAAGACAGGTTCTTACTTTAATAGCCCTGTTCTGGATCTCAATATATATACCAGGTTGGCCTCAAACTTATAGCAATCCTCCTGCCTCAGTCTCTCAAGTGCTGGGGATTATAAGCATATACCACCATGCCCATGTAAAAGGTATATTTTAAAACTAATGTTATGCCGGGCGGTGGTGGCGCACGCCTGTAATCCCAGCACTCTGGGAGGCAGAGGCAGGCGGATCTCTGAGTTTGAGGCCAGCCTGGTCTACAGAGTGAGTTCCAGGACAGCCAGGGCTACACAGAGAAACCCTGTCTTGAAAAATCCAAATCCAAAAAACAAAATAAATAAATAAATAAATAAATAAATAAATAAAACTAATGTTATTTGATTAAAATGAACAGAATTGGGACAATAGAGTCAGATGAAAGGGAAACAATCTCTAACAAATCAAGCAGGCTTATTTTTTTTAAAACTTTCATTTCTCATTTCCCCCTCTTTCTTCCTCCCTGTAGTAAAAATACACAGATCATGCCTGTGTCATAGGTGAAGACTTCATTATATACCAGAAATAGCCTTGAGGCCCACACTAGAATCCATGTTCCATTAGGTGCTAGAATTCTCTGGAAGCTGATTTCAGGATCTTTTCTTTGTGTTTTGTTTTTTGGGGTTTTGTTTTGTTTTGTTTGTTTTTGTTTTTGTTTTTGTTTTGTTTTGTTTTGTTTTGTTTTTTTGAGACAAGGTTTCTCTGTGTAGCCTTGGCTGTTCTAGAACTTGCTTTGCAGACCAGGATGACTTCACACTCACAGAGATTCACTTACCTATACCTTCCCAAGTGCTGGGATTACAAGTGTGCACCATCACTGCCCAGACAGTCCCCAAGATCTTAATGGCAAACTCATGCAGGTTCAGACCAGCCTCCCAGCCTCCCTGACTTGAGTTTTGTAAGTTCATTGTCTTTTTTGAGTCTCAGATCCCTTCTCTATAAATGAATCTCAGAGTGTTTTTCTCTTTTTAAGAGAATTATCACAGAACCAAAGACTGCAGAGCACAGTGGGCCCTGCCTTGACAGTTCCACGCCCTCTAGTGTGGAAGACCTCTCTCCATTCAACCATTCCATTTTTTTTCCCTGCCATTTCAGTTGATAAAAATTCTTTTCCCGCCAGGTGGTGGTGGTGGCGGCGGCGGCGGCGGCGGCGGCGGCGCACGCCTTTAATCCCTGCACTCTGGGAGGCAGAGGCAGGTGGATTTCTGAGTTCGAGGCCAGTCTGGTCTACAGAGTGAGTTCCAGGATAGCCAGGGCTATACAGAGAAACCCTGTCTCGAAAAAACAAAACAAAATAAAACAAATCTTTCCTAGATTTGGATAAATCTTACTGATGTCAAATGTGCATTTTAGGGTCGCTTAGAGCTACAATCATGTGATTGTCCAGCGCAAGTGCTGGAACTTGTGCCACTAAACCCAGTTTGTATAATTTTTTGTTTTGTTTTTGCTGTGTTGTTGTTGAGCCAGGGTCTTCCTATGCAGTCTTGGCTGGCCTGGAAGTCAGTGCATAGACCAGGCTAGCCTCAAACTCATAATGGATATGCCTACCTCCTCCTTCTGAGTGCTGGGATTAAAGAGATACGCCACTGCGCCTGGCTGCTTTCGTTACTTACTTATTCACTTACTTACTTATTTGAGACAGGATCTTATATAACCCAGGCCAGTCTCAAACTTGCTGTGTAGCTGAGGTTGACTTTGAACTCCTGATCCTCTCTGCCTCTACCTCCCAAAGGCTGGGGTTAAGGATATATGTCACCATGCCTGGTTTGCCCTGCTCATCTTAAGGCTTGTTCTTGTAATGACAAAAGGCAAGGGTACCGTGGACAGTCCCAAACACAAGCCCATTTCTTATTCTTATTACCTTCGTGTTCTCTTGACCAAAGCAAGTTTTGAGGTTAACTCAATTAGTTTTTATTGCCGACTCAATACAAGCTAGGAAAAGAGGAGCTTTGTCAAAAAGATTGCCCCAATTAGACTGGCCCGTTGGAGGTGTTTGTCTCGGTTGACAGTTGATACAGAAGGGCTGAGCCCACTGTGGGCAACGCCATTTCTAGGCCGAAGAGCCCAGGCTACATAAGAAAGCCAGCTGAGTGAACCAAAGCAAGCTAGCAAGCAATGTTCCTCCATTGTCCCTGCCTGACTTCCCTCAGAGGTGGGCTGGGTCCAGGGAATATAAATTGAAATAAACCCTTTTCCCCACCAATGCTTTTGATCATAGTGTCTATCAAAGTAATAGAAAAGCAAAGTAAGTAACAAAAATGAAGCCCCAATGCCGGGTGGCACACTCCTGTAATCCCAGCACTCTGAGAAGCAGAGGCAGGCAGATTTCTGAGTTCGAGGCCAGCCTGGTCTACAGAGTGAGTTCCAGGACAGCCAGGGCTACACAGAGAAACCCTGTCTCGAAAAAACCAAATCAAAAAACAAACAAACAAACAAACAAACAAAAATGAAGCCCCAAGTCAAAGGCTATAGTCAGAGAGTGGATGTCTCGTGTAGCCCTCAGATCCACATCAAAGGTTATAGTCAGCGAGTGGATGTCTCACATAGCCCTTAACTACCAGCTAAAGACCATAGTCAGAGAGTGGATGTCTCACGTAGCCCTTAGACCCAAGTCAAAGGCCATAGTCAGAGAACAGATGTCTCATGTAACCCTTAGCTGGTGCCCTTGGTCCATCGCCTCTAATTTTGTGCCCTGAAATTAGAAGCGAGCACCAGGCCCTTCCTGCCTTTCCTTCTTCAATGGCAAAGGCGAGGGAGACTGCCCCTCTTCACCTTTGCACAAAGCTCTGTCCTCTGACAGGCTAGCAGTTGCCAGCTGGTATGTCTGGAGCACAGAGCTGGAGAAGGCTCTCTCTCCATCTTGTTCTGGTGCACGGCTGGCCGTGGCCTCCACCACCTGACCATTGTTGATGAGGAGTCACTCCTGGGACTTGTCCTGCTGACTCACCTCAGAGGAGGAATGCGCACGCTCTGATTGTGTGCCCCCTGGCCAGGCAGCTAACCAGATGCACACCAGGTGGTGTGGGATCAAATGCATGCCACCCATATTTCACCACTGGTGTAATTGACAGGGGTCACCAGAGGGGAGCTTCAGATAAATAGAGGCCAGGGACACAGATTGCTGCCTGCCCTGCCTCCTGTCACCTCTGCAGAATGCTTTCTCCCTCATACAGTCTCAAAGACAGGCCGCACCTTCATCATCGTCCATTACCATGAACCAAGGACAAGTTTCCATCCCTGGAACATGCAAACCTTTGAAAACAAACATAGGTAGAGCCAGGCGGTGGTGGCGCACGCCTGTAATCCCAGCACTCTGGGAGGCAGAGGCAGGCAGATTTCTGAGTTCGAAGCCAGCCTGGTCTACAGAGTGAGTTCCAGGACAGCCAGGGCTACACAGAGAAACCCTGTCTTGAGAAAAAACAACAACAACAAAACAAACAAACATAGGTGGGTGATAAAGTCAAGTATCCGTGACTCATCTCTGTCCCTCACTGGCCACAGGGTGCCCTTAAACTTCTCATCCTTGGCCTGGCTGTCCTAAAACTCACTTTGAAGACCAGGCTGGTCTTAAATTCACTGAGATCTGTCTTCCTCTGTCTCCTGAGTACCAGGATTAAAGGCAGTGCCACCACTGCCGGGTGACTTAGACTCTGTCTTTAAACCTCAGTTTTCTCAGCTGATTAACGGGTTTGGTGAAGCCTGTTTTCCAAGTGAGTGTTGGTTGTGATTACCCCAACTGCTTCTGACTGTACCAGACTCCTGGAACAGCGGCATCCTGAGCCTTCTACAGCCAGCGGAGCACAGAGGGTTAAGGATTCAGAACTGAGCCTCTCCAACAGAGGAGAAAATAGTGCCACTTCCGGTGCACTTGAAGGACAGATTGCTGGGGATGGAATTGCAATCGGGTCTCAGAGTGGGAGAAGTGATTGCTGCCCTCATTAATATTACTGCTGGAGAGGGCTGCGTGGGACTCAATCAGGTAATTGAGGTCCCAAATTTCGTTTTTATCCAGATGCCGAGATTAATCGAAGTGGCTTCTTCAAATGAATTCTTCGGAGCTTCCGTGGTAGGCGCGACATCCTCTGGAGGTGATGTTAACATTTCAGACCTGAGCAATCGGGAAGCGAAGGCCTATTGTCCGGCTTAGCTAGTGTAAATGTTAGGACAGTCAAGGTCAGGGCGTCTCTGTACAGCTGTCAGCTCCGGTTTGACTCCAGGGACGCTTCAGCCATGTGAACCCCTGGACAGCCACTCTGAGAAGATGTCACAAGTCATGACCACAGTGATGATGGGAGGCAATTAACTTCGGTCACTCTGGACAGAGCAGCAAAAACTAACTGTGAATCATAGCTAACGATCTAACAACACCTCCTGATGGTGATCAGGAAGGAGTAATGGTGTCCATCTGCGGTAAATAGTTACTAACATTCATCATACACATTACCCTTGTGTCTCTTCTGTTCCTACCAGTTGTATGCCTTACATACAAACTGGAGAATGGTAAACAAAGTGTTTTGCTAAGTATTGGGGGTCACTCTGTTAAAAGACCGAATATCAGCCGGGCAGTGGTGGCGCACGCCTGTAATCCCAGCACTCTGGGAGGCAGAGGCAGGTGGATTTCTGAGTTCCAGGCCAGCCTGGTCTACTGAGTTCTAGGATAGCCAGGGCTATACAGAGAAACCCTGTCTTGAAAAAAAAACAAAACAAAACAAAACAAAAACAAATCCAAAAAAACAAAAGACCGAATATCAGGAAATGGTTGTGGAAATCCCTGAATTTGTGGTCAGGTGCATTCCACTAGTGGCTAGTGGCTAGGTCTGTGATGTTGCAGAACTGAGGCCTTTTTTTCTTTTCTTTTCTTTTTTTTTTTTGTTTTTTTGTTTTTTTGTTTTTTTTTTTGGTTTTTTTGGAGACAGGGTTTCTCTGTATAGCCCTGGATGTCCTGGAACTCACTCTGTAGACCAGGCTGGTCTCGAACTCGGAAACCCACCTGCCTCTGCCTCCCAGAGTGTTGGGATTACAGGCATGTGCCACCACCACTTGGCTGAACAGAGGCCTTGATTTGTGGGGTCTGAGTAGTTTTGGATAGTTGGTATCAGAATTGAATTTGATTGTTGGACACTCCTTTGGTGTTACAGTATTGGAGGAGGGACGTGTAAATTCTCTCATTGTTTCCACATAGAGATGCTATAAATCCATTGCTAAATTTTCTCTTAGTATCTTTGTGCTTTTGTGACATCACTATAACTAATATGGCTTTGAAAAACTTAGTGTGTGTGTACATCTCCTGACCTGTAAACACATCACACACTCACACACACACACACACACACACACACAGGTCAGAGGACAACCTTCAGGAGTCAGTTCTCTTTTGCTGTCTTGTGGAATTCTTCCTGCCTCTGCCTTTTGAGTGCTGGAACTAAAGGCGGTTTTGCACCCCCACTGCCCGGCTACTTGTTTTCTTTTTAGATTTATTTATTTTTATTTTATACACATTTTTGTATATTTTTGTATTTTGTATATTTTTGCCTGCATGCTTCTATCTACACTGTGTATATCTGGTGCCCTTGGAGGTAAGAAGATAGCATCAGATGCCCTGGAACTGGAGTTCTGAACTGCTATGTAGGTCCTGGGACTTGAACCTGGATCCTCTGTAGAAACAACCAGTTCTCTCAACCACTCGAGCCATCTCTCCAGCTCCCAGTATTTTATTTTTTAAAAAAAAATATTGTTTTTAATCTTATGTGTATGAATATCTTACTTGCCTGGATGTACATGCACCGTGTAGATGCCAAACCTGTTTGAAGGCAGAGATTTTGAATAGAAGCTTCTGGATCACAGGAGGCTATCACAGTGCCAAGGAAATATTCAAAGTAGTGAAGTTTCAAAATGCTGAGAAGCGATGGAGGTGGCCGGCTGTCATGTGACCTAGGGAACTCAACAACCTTAACTCTTGTCCCTTTTCAAGTGATATGAATTGAAAAAAAGAACTGGATACCAAGCTCATCGCAATCAAAAAGGACCTGGATCCTGTCTCCTTTTGCTCTTCCTACAAAATCCTAAGGGACAGAACTGACAGAAAACAATGCCAGTCAGGTGCAAGGGACCCCGTGTGACCTAGGTGATTACTGACCTGGGAAGCTCCAGCCACTCTAAGCTATGAAGAGACAAAGGAGCTGCTGCCACCGCCACAAACCAGGGCTCTTCGGGAGCTCTGGGGGCAGAGCGCGGACCGCTCATCACAGAGTGGATAGGCAAAACCCAAAAGCCCGGACTGCACTTCATCTCCTGACCTGTCACCACAGGCTCTGCTAACCCCACTCGCAGATTCTCAGACGCTTAACTCATCTCTTTCCTTGGCTGCAGTGAAAATTTGTCTTGGGTGTTACAGCTTCAGCTAGACGGGAATCTCCCAGGGCTGGAGAGAGAACATAGTAGATTAAACGTCTGACACAGAAACAGGAGGACTCCAGTTCAGTTCGGATCACCAGCATCCAGGTTTAAAAAGAAACACGACGATTGTTGGTATGGAGAGGTGGCTCATTGACTGAGCACCGAGGCTCTTGCAGAGGACTCAGGTTCAGTTCCCAGCACCCAAAATAATACAACTCACAGCCACCTATAATTCCAGTTTTAGAGGATAGGGCACCATCTTCTGGTCTCTACAGGCAACTGCATACATGTATAAACACCTCTACATGGATACACAGACATGAGCCCCCCAGAGCTCACTAAACCAGGCAGTTTAGTCAATCAGAGAGCCCTGAGTACAGTGTGAAACCACGACTCAAAATATAAAGTGTAAAGTGAATGGACACCTGATGTCAGCCTCTGGTCTCTCTGCACACACGTGTACACACGTACCCACATGTGCACACACTTACTACATGGGTGCAAAAACAAATAATACATGCATACACTACTCAATTCATTAAAACATATACTGTCCCAGTTGCTTAGTCTTGGTTTCTGCCAGTTATGTCATCTATTTTAGACCTAGATTCCATCCTCCTGCCAGGTCATTTCCCTGGCTGCTATGGCCCTGGCTTGAAGCATCTCTGTTCCAACTGTTCACCTCTTTGGTCCTGTCCATGACCAGCTGAGAGATTAAATCCACCCTTCTGTCTTTCCCCAGCACTCAGTGCCTCGCTACCACAGTCTACCCCTTTCTTGACTTTTCTCTACCAGTTAACAAGACTGCCTTTATTTAAATTGATCGGCCCTCCAGGGAGTGTTCCCACCCCTGTAAATTAATGGGGCCAGACAAGGTCACAGATGTGGTCCGCAACAGCCCACAGACGTATTTAGAGCACACAATATTTCTTTTATTTAGGTGAGCATGTTAAATCGGGAACATCGACATTAAAGCCTTGAGCTCCATCTTCTCCAGCTTGAGGGGGCTGATGCATAGAGAAAGGTTTCTGTTTTACCTTCCTAGTATGGTAGAGCAGCACACACAAGCCTCCCTGCTTATTTCTTCAATAATGAACCACCAGATTACAGTTCATCATCCAGGGATGGAGATGGTTAAGAGCGTGTGGACCTGAGGACCTGAGTCTGGTTCCCAAAGACCAACTCGGGCAGCTGACTATTACTCCAGTTCCAGGGGGGGATCTGTTGTCTCTGGCCTACCATGGGCATCTCTACATCTGCACATATGTGTGCATCTCCATACAGACACACACAAACACACACACACACACTTAAAAAAATAAGATTCATCATTGCTCACTGTTAGAATGCTTACTTTTTTTTTTTTTTTTTTTTTTTTTTGGTTTTTCGAGACAGGGTTTCTCTGTATAGCCCTAGCTGTCCTGGAACTCACTCTATAGACCAGGCTAGCCTTGAACTCAGAAATCCGACTGCCTCTGCCTCACAAGTGCTGGGATTACAGGCCTGTGCCACCACCGCCTGGCTAATGCTTACTTATACCAAGCTTACCCACTGGCCCACACCATTAATTCTAGCACTCTGGAAGCAGAGGCAGACAGGTCTCTGTGAGTTCGAAGTCAACCAGAGCTACATGGTGAAATCTATTTGAAAAAAAAATAATGTTTATTCATCATGAACAACCCCCTGGATTGGAGGGGAGAGGGGAGAGGGAGAGGGAGAAGGAGGAGCAGAAACAGAAAGACTAAAGATGTCACCATGCTAGGACAGGGTGTGGCTCACTGGTAGAGTGCTTGCCTAGCCTGGACACAACCCTGGGTTCTGTCCCCAGCAGTGGAAGTTATGCATGGAACTGGGGAAAAGAAATGTAATCATCCTTAGAAAGAATTAATGCCAGTTTGCTAAAAAGCACTGTTGCTTTTAGGTTCTACTGAGAGGGCACCTCCCCCTCAGCAGTGAGCCAGGGACAGCAAATGCCAACATCGAAAACACATTTGCAAGGTAATCCAACTGAACATTGACTTCTGAACAGCCTCATGAATACCTGCACAAATCCTACCCACCTCCAACCATTTAGGCAATTTCAAACACATTTCCCATGCATAATTATGTGAGGACCTTGGTCGTGAAACACGCCACTGAGAACTTCAGTGAAATCAGCACAGATTAGTATTTGTAAGAAAAATGCCTCCTTGCAAGGTAGGCCCGTCAGCAGCTTCTCAATGGGTTTCCAGCGTGCCATTTCCCACCTACCCAGTGGGCTCCAATCAGCTCACCCTCAGGTCTCTGGAAAAGCTATACAGAGCAAGCATCCAGCCCCAGAAGGGAACTCAATTAGCATCTAGCTGGAACTGAGCAGAATGGCCCCTAAAGCTCAGGATTTTGAACTTGAAAGCAGAAGTCAGTATGTGGCTGAATATTAGGGAAAAGGGTCCTTCATTTTTTTTTTCCAGGAACCTGCCCCTGGCCTCACCTCCCTGGTGATAAAGATGATGCAGTGGTTCCCGTCCAGCCTGCACATTAGAATATTTAGAAGCTTTTAAGAAAAATGCCTGTACTTGGACTATTGAAGACCAATCCAGGCAAACCTTCAGAGAGGTCCAGCTGTTATAGTGTGTGTGGGGGGGAATGGGGCAGGGGGTGTACATGCACACAGGTGCATATGGAAGCCAGAGCTGATGTCAAGTGTCTCCCTCAATCCCATCTCCAAGGTCTTTTTGAGACAGGGTCTCTCATTGAACCTGGAGCCTGCCAACTTTGGCTTGCCCTAGCCAGCAACCCCAGGGATCCTCACGTCTGTCTCCTCACTGATGAGATTACAGCAACTGCAATTGCCAGCTGCTGAGGTCGCCGCCACACCTGGCTTTTTTATGTGGATGCTAGGGACTGAACTCAGGCCGCCATTTTAAAAAAAAATATTTATTATTATATGTAAGTACACTGTAGCTGTCTTCAGACACACCAGAAGAGGACGTCAGGTCTCATTATGGATGGTTGTGAGCCACCGTGTGGTTGCTGGGATCTGAACTCAGGACCTTCGGGAAGAGCAGTCAGTGCTCTTAACGGCTGAGCCATCTCTCTAGCCCCAGGCCGCCATTCTTATGCTGCAAGCATTTTCCCAGTGACCCTCCTCCCCAGCTTCTCATTAGGGATGTTTAAATGCTTGGGTGGTTCCAATGTGCATCCAGGGCTGAGAACCATTGACTTAGCATGGTTCCCAAAGCATGGTCATCATAGTAAGAGCATCACAGGAAAGAATGAGAGATGAAGGCAAATCCTTGGCCTCCTCACAGAGTCAGAACTCGTGCGGTCCAGTAACAGTATTGCAGGTGAACCTAATATGTGCTTCAATGTCAAAACCACTGCGGTCAAACCCTGCAATCAGACCCTGTTTCCCATCCCAAACCTACCACATGAACTCTGTAACTGGAGACAAGATAAGATTCAGTTCCTATCTCTTATGAAATGGAGTGACTGTCTCAATGCAGCAGTGCACCGGGATGCTATTATCTCCTTCAGCTCCCCATTTTTCTCTGTACACAATCCCTGACCCTGTCAGCTCCTGCTGGGCCCTTCCCATTCCTTCCTGTCTTCTCCCTTCTGCCATTGTCATGGCTCCTAGTCCTCATCATTGCCCCTCTGAGTGAGGTAAAAATTCTGTCTGAGGCCTGAGAATAGACCCAGGGTGATGCGGTTCTGATTGAAAAGAAATATCGCTGCCCATCACATGACTGTGGTAGCTCACCTCATAGACTCTGAAGGGTGGGGGGAGGAGATAAGGAGAGAACAGGGCCCCTCACACCTACATCCTGAGTCCTCTGGACTTATGGATTCCTCCTATGCCAACCTGATGGGAACAAAGAGCCGGAGTTGGGGACCTTGCCTATTCCAGGGTCCCTGCCAACCAACACAAGACATCGAGCTTCTTTAATATACTCTGGATAACGGCAACCTGAGAGTAGGCGCCAGGAGGTTGAGTGGATAGAGCCACTGCAGGCACCATACATGATGAACATGGATTTAGTAGTAGAGGCGCATGGCTCTGGAGCTCAGGGTCCAGCCTCAGCTACAGAGCAGGACCAAGTCCATCCTGAGCTACATGACACCCTGTCTCAAAAAACAAAACGAGAATGTAGTGGGAGAAGGGACTAAAGTACAATGACACCAATATTACAAGATATCACCCATACAAGTGACTCATGAAGCCGGGCGGTAGTGGTGCACGCCTGTAATCCCAGCACTCTGGGAGGCAGAGGCAGGCAGATTTCTGAGTTCAAGGCCAGCCTGGTCTACAAAGTGAGTTCCAGGACAGCCAGGGCTATAGAAAAACCCTGTCTCGGAAAAAAAAAAAACAAAAACAAAAAAAACAAAAACAAAAAAAACCAAAAACAAAAACAAAATAAAAAACCAAAACAAAACAAGTGACTCATGAAAACACCATGATAAACTCTATTCTAAATAAAATAAATAAATAATAAAAACCTCTTACTGGAAGGAGAGGACCAGACCCCACAAACTGTCCTCTGGCCTTCACATGCCATGGCACATGTATAAAATAAACAACATTGATTTAAAAAAAGAAAGAAATTGTGGACAAAAGATATGGTCACTCCTTCCATTGGCTTTACCCCTTTGCATTACATTAGATATTTTGTTTGCTTGTTTTTTTGTGACAGGTCTCAAGCATCTCAGGCTAGCTTTGAACTCACTAGGTACCTGAAACTTCCCTTGGACTCCTCCCACTTTCATCTCTTAAGTGCTAGAGGGAGAGATAGGAGAGATACACACAGAAAGATAGACAGAGAGAGAGAGACAGAGAGAGATAAAGAGAGAGAGGAGGGGTAGGCTTAAGGTAGGGTGATTGCTATGAGTTCTAGGCTAGCCTGAGATACAAATCAACATCTGACTAAAAAATAGAGTCAGATCACTAATAAATTATGTCATGACTGGGCCTGGAGAGATGCTCAGAGATTAAGCGCACTGGCTGCTCTTCCAGAAGACCCCTTTCAAATCTCAGCACCCACAGGCAGCTCATAACTTTCTGTAACTCCAGTTTCAGAGGATCCCAGACATTCGTGCAGAGATACACACAGCCAAAACATGAATGCACATCAAAAAAATAGATACATTATTTTTTTTAAAAAAAGGTCGTGATTCAAGTCACTAAATAGCCATTTGTGTTTAGTCTTTAATGCAAGTGAGGCCTGTTTTCAGAAGCAATGCTCACATGCACACACATGTACACACACCTGTACCTGCACACACTGCACATACAAACAGCCAATAATTAGAGGCTTTATCCAAAAGCCACATGGCTCCTGGCTATGCCCACTGGAGTCCAGTTCGGAACGTTCTGCTGCGGGGCGATGCTCTTATGAATTGTAGGACTCTGTGTGGGTGATACCTTCTCATCAGTTTTCCTTTATGTACTGGCTGGTTTTCTGTGTCAACTTGACACAGACTGGAGTTATCACAGAAAAGAGCTTCAGTTGAGGAAGTGCCTCCATGAGATCCAGCTGTGGGGCATTTCTTAGTTGGTGATCAAGGCAGAAGGGCCCATTGTGGATGGTGCCATCTCTGGGCTGGTAGTCTTGGGTTCTATAAGAAAGCAAGCTGGGCAATCCAGAGGAAGCAAGCCAATAAGAAACATCCCCCCATGGGCTCTGCATCAGCTCCTGCTTCCTGACCTGCTTGAGTTCCAGCCCTGACCTCCTTTGGTGATGAACAGCTGCGTGGAAGTATAAGCTGAATAAACCCTTTCCTCCCCAACTTGCTTCTTGGTTGTGATGTTTTGTGCAGGAATAGAAACCCTGACGAAGACACCTTACAAATGCAGGGTTGAGAAGATGGAAGAGAACAATTATTAGACACCTGGCCCAGAGGCATAGTCAACACCAGCAAGCCCAGAGGCTGTTGGGACAGAAAGCAAGCTCAGGACTGTGCTTGGACACACGGGAGCAGCCCTAGGCGCCCACTGCATGGAGCAGAAAAGCCTGAAGGTTGGGTGTCTACATGTACTTCCTGAGGTGCGCAGGGTGTGTCACTGTCCCAGGTGACCACCCCCTCCCTCATGTCTCCCTCTGCCTCATTCTCTCCTGTTGTAGCTTCTCTCCTCAAGACTTCATTACAAACTAGTTGAACTGCCAGGACACGTGAGGCTGGTGAAGAAAAGGATAGGGTCCCCAGTCCCTGAAACTCCATGGGGACTCACATGGAGTTTTCTTACTGGAGGGGATCCTGGTGACCAGGATGTGATCCAGTCCCCATGAACATCCTCCTCAAACTCTTTTTTTAAAAAGATTTATTTATTTATTATATGTAAGTACACTGTAGCTGTCTTCAGACACACCAGAGGAGGGCATCGGATCTCATTACGGATGGTTATTAGGCACCATGTGGTTGCTGGGATTTGAACTCAGGACCTTTGGAAAAGAAGTCAATGCTCTTAACCGCTGAGCCATCTAACCAGCACCCCCCCCTTCAAACTCTTAAGACCTCAAAAAATAAAATAAAAACCTGACAGCTCTCTACAATGCTGCATTTGTGGACTACGAAGAGGCGACAGGTTGGAGAGTTAAGAGCACGTGTCACAGGCTGGAGAGATGATAGCTCAGTGGTTAAGAGCACCAGCTGCTCTTCCAGAGGACCTGAGTTCAATTCCCAGCAACTACATGATGGCTCACAACCATCTGTAATGGGATCTGATGCTCTCTCCTGGTGTGTCTGTGAACAGTGTCAGTGTGCTCACATATATGAAATAAATAACATCTTTTTAAAAAAAAAAAAAGGAGTGCATATCCATCTTCCAGAGGACCCAAGGGCCACAGCGTCCACACTGGGTGGCTCACCACTGCCTGTGACCTCCAGTTGCCAGTGACCCAGTGTCTCTGAAGGAATCAGAACACACATGCACACACCCACACACAGGCATATAACTAAAAATAAAATAATCTTGAAACAAAAGAAAATAGTCATCCTTCAAGTTTAAATGCATATTCCATATCGTCAGAGCTTACTGTTACTCCACGAGAAACCATGAACAGTTTCACAGATGCCATGAGCCAGAAGACAAGGCAGACACAAAAGAGCACACACTGAATCTTCCCATTGATGTGAAACTTGATCAGGCAAAACCAACCAGTAACAATAGCAGCCCTAACGTTGTTATATGTTGCGGGGTATAGGTGCTCAGAAGGGACAATGTGAGAAGACAACGTGAGTGCCAGAAACAGCCTGAGCTGGATAGTGACATCTATGTATATGTGTATGTGCATATGTATGTATATGGGATGTGTATATGTATATTACAATATATATGTATGTATATATATATGTATGTGTGTATATATATATGTATATATATATATATATATATATATACACACACACACACAGATGCTTACATATACAAAAGTATACTAAATTGCTATACAAATCAATACTTGTTTTTTGTTTTTTTCAAGACAGGGTTTCTCTGTGAGGCCCTCCTGTCCTGGAACTCACTCTGTAGACCACACTGGCCTTGAACTCAGAAATCCGCCTGCCTCTGCCTCCCAAGTGCTGGGATTAAAGGTGTGCACCACCACCACCCGGCTAAATCAATGCTTGTTAAACAAGCAGTTATAGAGCTGGCTCTGTCAGGAAAAGGTTCACCATGCAAAGGGTAAAGATCTGAGTTTAGATCCCCAGAACTCAGGTTGGGTGCGGCAGTCCTTCTATAATCCCAGCACTCACTCACTCAGGAGGCAGAGACAGGAGGGTCCCTAAGGCTCACCGGCCAGCAATATGGCTGATTCACTGAGAGATTCACAGGGATGGCCAAGATGGCTCAGGAGGTAAAGGCATTCATTAGTCCTACAAGCCTGGCAACATGGGGTTAATACCCGGAGCCCCTTAAAGGTAGAAGGAAAGAACCAACTCCACAAAGTTGCCCTTTGACCTCCACATGTGTGCTGTAGCAGAAATACACTCGTGCACAGAGACACACAATAAGAAATAAACACTTTAAATGAGGTGGAGAGAAATAAGCAAGACTTCCAGTGTTGACCGCTGGTCTCAGCATATGCATACTCACACGCATGTGCAAGCAAACCCACACACAAGCGTACACACACTCCACCTTTTTATAGAAAAAGAAAATTAAGCAACAGTTCTTGCATTTTGACTTCCCACAAATACAATGGCTAATCCTGGAGGTGTCAGAGAGGGATGGTAACAGCCACACACCCAGAATCGGCTGGAGACAGTTATAGTTCAGCTCCCTGTGAGGTGAGGCATGGGGGCCAACTGCTTAATCTCCGTGCCTCAGTTTCCAGGCAGTCATGTGGAGTTAATGGCAGGACCACCCAGATGTTTAGAGAATCCAAACAATCCGGTTGGTTCAGCTCTGGGCTTGTCCTGTGCCACAAGTGTGGTGTGGCACACTGCCTGCCCTGCGTGATGAAGGTGTTATAGAGGGAGCCGCCTGGCTGTCCTGGGTGTCGCACTCCAAGGAGCCCCGGGATTAACTCCCCACGCCCTGCTGCTCACTCCCTCTGCAGTGCCCAGTCTGACACCGGCTGCATCCTTACACCCCAGGAGAAGCGTGTCATCCGCTCATGAGAGCCTATCCTCAGCCAGCAGAGAGGGCCTGAAACGCTAGACAGGAATACATCAGCTACGATCTATCTCGTCCATCTTTGATTTGGGGTTCACTGAAGCATGCCGATGCCTGGTTATCTTGGGTCCTGTAAGGCTCTCCGGTAAATAGACTTTTGAGGAAAAAAAAAAAAAAGGCCTGTCTTGGAAAAACTGAAAGAAACCTCACTACAGCTAGAGTGCATCTTCTCTGTAGCCCTTCCCAAAAACGTGGATGGGCTGGGAAATGCCCAGGAGCAGCCTGGCTGCTCGTGTTTGAGTTCCTTCTTGAGTTCACCTTTGGGAGCCCCAGTGTGTGCTCCTAACAACCGAACCGGAAGTCCAGCCCCTACGACTGTGGTGTGGAGTATAGACATGGGGCAGGAGATGAGGAAGGGTGGGTTGGTGCACACAAGCACACGTGCGCACTCACACACACACATGCACACACATAGCACACATACATATACACACACATAGCACACATACACACACACATACACACACATACACACACATACACACACACATGCACACACATAGCACACATACACACATACACACACTCACACACAAACACACATAGCACACATACACACACACACTCACACACACACACACACAAACTCACACACATACACACACACACATAGCACACATACACACACACATACACACACACACATACACATACACATATACACACACATACCCACACACATACACACACACACACACACCAGTGACCTGGACAACACTCTGGGCCACTCTAGAATTTGGCATCATCTGTAACTAAGGACAGTGGTTCCCACCTCAGGGAAATTGAGATGGCATCTGTGGCAATCACAGGACAGTGCCTAGCTCTTAGCGAGTTCAGGAGACACTGTCTGAATATTCACACAAGTACCACACCCAGGTACCTCAGACCCAAAAGAGTAACAGCACCAGCTGTTGTCAGTGTTATTTAGTCCACCCCAGGGACCGCATAGTGGATGCAGACCCCTTCTGTGTTTCCATAGAAGCTTCCAGAAGCTGGAGATCCATGAGCTGTGCCAGCGAGATGTCAACTACAAAAAATGTCAAAGAACTGATCTCTTCCGGTCTTTCCCATCCAAGGATGTTGACCGCAGACCTCAGGCCCAAGAGGAACATTGTAGTCGGTGAGTTCTAATTGCACTGATATGGAAGGAACTCAGTGAAGGCAAGTAACCTGCTCAAGGTCACACAGCAAAACAAGAGCTGAGCTGAGAAGACCGCTCGGGGTTCCTGGCTTTGTGCAGCCCAGCCCTTCCCGTTCCTGCCACACCTCTTCCCTCTTCTGCACCGATGGGCTTTCTCCCAGGTTACAGGCTCATCAGACTCTTGGCCACGTTCTACCAGAGATCCATTTTTCTTACTGAATCAGGCCGCCGTTTGGTCCTGATAGCCTCATAAGTCTTCAATGGATGAGCACCCCCTCTAATCTATTATCCCAGAGTCCTATTTATATATGTTTATCCATATGGCTATATAAATAGGGCTTTGAGACATATACGTGGCAGGTTATTGCTGTAGCATGGTTGTTCTCCCCAAGAGGAAAACAAAGATGATGTGTGGCAAAGGCTCTTTCCCGGGCGCAGGCTCCTGGCTGATTTATTAAGAGCTAGGTCGCAGTCACATGTGCTGAAGAACAGAATCTATTGCAAAGGGATGCAAGAAGATACCAGAAAAACACAAGTTTAGGGTGAAAGAAACTAGGAGTCTACTGAGAGCAGCTACTCCTTAGCACCTGTCACTCCCAGGATACAAACCCATTGTCTGTGTGTGTGTACACAAATGCACTGTGTGTATTTGTGTGTCAACATGTGTGTGCATATATGTGGAGGACATCTGATATCTTCCTCAATTGCTCTCTACATTTTTAAAAACTTTTTAAAAAGATTTATTTATTTACTATGTATATAGTATTCTGCCTGCACACCAGAAGAGAGTATCAGATCCCAGTATAGGCGGTTATGATCCACCGTGTGGTTGCTGGGAATTGAACTCAGGACCTCTGGAAGAGCACTTCTGAGCCATCTCTACAGCCCCTGCTCTCTGTACGTTTATTATTATTGTTGTTGGATTGAGATCCATCTCAGTACATGGAATGCACTATGTAAGCCAGGCTGGACTTGAACACACAGAGATCTACCTGCCTCTGCCTCTTTTGTGCTGGAACTAAAGGGATGCACTGCCACACCTCACTGTGCACCTTGGTTTCAGAGTCATGGTCTCTCACTGAGTCTGGAGCTAGACTGGCTGGCCCTCAGGGTTTCCCTAAACTTCACTGGGATTGCATGCATGCACCACACCCCGCATTTTAGATGTTGTCTAGGGACCACACCCAGGCCCCTGTGCTTATGTAGCAAGCACTTTACCAGCCATCTATCTCCCTAGTTCTCCCACTCACATTTTCTTTTGGTTTCTTTTTGTGGTTGTTTTGTTTTGTTTTGTTTTGTTTTGTTTTGTTCGAGACAGTGTTTCTCTGTAGCCCTGGCTGTCCTGGAACTCACTCTGTAGACCAGGCTGGCCTCAAACTCAGAAATCCACCTGCCTCTGCCTCCCAAGTGCTGGGATTAAAGGCGTGTGCCACCACCGCCCTGCCTTCTTTTGGGTTCAAGTTTAAGTTTTAAAAAAAAAAATTATCAGAGTAGAGACTGGAGAGGTGGTTCAGCAATTAGGAGCACTGGCTGCTCTTCCAGAGGATCCAGGTTCAATTCCCAGCAACCACATGGCAGCTCACAACTGTCTGTAACTCCAGTACCAGGGGATACTTGGAACTCCAGTACCAATACCTTCGCGTAGACATACATACAGCAAAACACCGATGCACATAGATGAATAAATATTTTTTTTGGAAAAGGTTGAAAGAGGGGGGCTGGAGAGATGGCTCAGAGGTTGAGAGCACTGACTGCTCTTCCAGAGATCTTGAGTTCAATTCCCAGCAACCACATGGTGGCTCACAATCATCTGTAATGGGATCTGACGCCCTCTTCTGGGGTGTCTGAAGACAGCAGGAGTATACTCATAGAAGTAAAATAAATGAATACATAAATAAATAAATCATCTTTGAAGTTGACAGAGGGATCTTGGGTGTCTGTGGACCAAGGGCAAGACTGAGGCTGCCTGACACTGGCCCCAACCCCACTCATTTCTATTTCTCTCCAGGCTCGGCGCTCCCTTCCTGTCTCCCTCCATGTGGACGGTCTCCAGGTGAAAGGCAGTGTAGCAGCTGACAGCTCCCAAGTTCCCAGCTTCTTGCAGCTTCTCCCAAGATCACAAGGTAGCGTGTTTCACTGGGTTTGACATTTTTGTTTTGTTTTGTTTTTGCCATGACCAAACACCTAACAAGGAACAGCTTCTGGAAGGAAGGGGTTTGTCCAGTCTATCGTGGCAGGGAAGGCAAGACGGCAGGAACTGAGGGCAGCTGCTGCTATTGCATCCGCAGTGAGGACACAGAGAGAAGGGAAGTCTTAGCTGCGGTTTCCATGGCTGCAATGAAACACCAAGACTGAAAAAGGAAGTTGGGGAGGAAGGAAAGGGTTTATTCAGCTTACACTTCCAGATCTTATTCTTATCACTGGAGGAAGTCAGGACAAGCACTCAGGCAGTGCTAGGATCTGAAGGCAGGAGATGTGGAGGCCATGGAGGGTACTGCTTACTGGCATGCTGATCATGGATTGTTTGGCACCACCCGCCATGAGCTAGGCCCTCCCCCTTGATCACTAATTGAGAAAATGCCTTACAGTTGGATCTCACGGAGGCATTTCCTTAACTGAGGCTCCTTCCTCTCTGGTGACTCAGACCTGTGTCAAGTTGACACACAGAGCCAGCCTGTACAACAGGAGTTAAAGCTGGGCTATAAAACCTGAAGGCCCACCCCTTCCTAACTCACATCCTCTAGAAGACTCCACTTCTTTTTTTCTAGAACCTTCCCAAATAGCACCACTAGGCGGGGGTCCCTGTATTAGTTAGGGTTTCATTGCTATGAAGAGACACCATGACCAGCAGGACTCTTATGAAGGACATTTGATTGGGGCTGGCTTACAGTTTCAGAGGTTCAGTCCATTATCATCATGGCAGGAAGCATGGCAGCAACCAGACAGTCATGGTGCTAGTGGAGGAGCTGAGAGTTCTGCATCTAGATCGGAAGGCTGCCAGGAAGAGACTCTGATTCCACCCTGGGTGGAGCTTGAGCATAGCACACCTCAGAGCCCACCCACAGTGATGAGCTTCCTTCAACAAGGCCACGCCTACTTGAAGAAAACCACACCTCCAACCAATGCCATTCCCTGTGGGCCAAGCATTCAAACGCACGAGTCTTTGGGGGCCAAATCTATTCAAACCACCACAGTCCCTGTGTTCAAACACAGGGACCTTTGGGGGTTGTTTCACATTCAGACCAGGTAATAATAACCTGGGCCCAGTCATGGCCAAACATGGACTGTAAGGAGGGTGCTAAAGAGGAGAGTAAACATGGTTCTGGGCTGGACTGGGCATCCATGTATAGAACATGGGGTTAGCTGGGGATGAGTATGCTGACCACAGACCCACGTAACACAGTCAGGGCAGCCAAGGCCTGAAATCCCAGCTACCCAGGAAGCTAGAGCTGGAGAGTCGCAAGATCAAGGCCAACCTAAGCAACTTAACCAGACTCTCTTAAAACAATTTTTCTTTAAAAGGGGGCAGGTGAGATGGCTCAGTGGGTAAAAGATGCTTGCCGTGCAAACCTGATATCCTGAGTTGGAGCCTCGGATCCCATAATGGAAGGAAAGAACTGGTTCTTAAAAAATCAACCTCTGACCCCTACACGCGATACGTGGCTTGCATGCATACATATTAGGTCACCTAAGAATTTAAAATTTTAAATTACGTGTGTGTGTGTGTGTGTGTGTGTGTGTGTGTGTGTGGTGTGTGCATGTGCACAGATGTCTCACAGCCAGCACCCATGTAGAGGTCAGAAGCCAAGTTTCAAGAATCACTCCTCTCCTACCACATGGGCTACAAATTCAGGTTTCCAGACTCAGCTGTGCCCTCATCTATCCACTGAGCTATATGGTTCATCCCCAATAATGACTCTCTAATTAAAGAAAAGTTAAAGAGGTGCTAGGGGTACAACTCAGAGAGGGGTGTCAGACAATCTCAGCATCAGAAGACGGAGCAGGTGTCAGGAGGTCAAGGCCCTCCTCAGCTATGTAGTGAGTTTGTGGCCAGCCTGGGCTATGTAAGACTGTCTCAAAACAAAACAAAACAAAACAAGTCATATTCTAAAAATACTTTAGCCAGGTGGTACTGGAGGTGCACACCTTTAATCCCAGCACTCAGGAGTCAGAAACAGGCCAATCTCTGAGTTCGAGGCTAGCCCGGTCTGCAGAGTGAGTTCCACAACAGCCAAGCCTACACAGAGAAACTCTATCTCGAAAAACACAACAATTTTTTTACAACAACAAATTTTAGACAACCTTAAAACTGTTAACACACACACACACACACACACACGCACACACACAAACACATGTGTGCCCCCACGTCCTTAACAAATGCCAACCTGCAGACTTGTACTGCCCTAATGTAGCATCTACTGCCCTTTGTTCTCAAGGAGCCTGAGACACAGGCAAGCAGCCATCCAAATCTGCTAACATTTTCAATGACTTGGTCAGGAGAGGCAAGCTCTCTGTCCATACTGTGACGTCAAAGCGAAGGTAGCAGTACTTGCTGTTTGAGGGAGCTCCCTGCCACCCCGAGCTAGGCCTTGGATCATTCGTCCGTTTGTGAGATCTATTCATGGATGTCATAAATGCTTGGAGAGAAAGCTTTTCTTGGTAGCAATTCCTATTTGCAGAAAAGTGGCAACCTCTAAGTGAGCTTCCCGGCATCCATCGGAACTAAGCCCAGCCCAGCCCTCAGGGCCGAGCACTCCACGGGGGAGGGGGGTCACTGCTAAGACAGGAACTAACTCCATCATTTCCTCAGATTTCACAGCTTTCCCACTGAGGGCCTTACTGTTCTCAGATCCAATACAGGCCATCACATTGCATTTAATCCACTTTACCTTTTCATCTGCCTCAGTATTCTCCACCTAATAGCTAAATTCCCATACACGTCAACATACAAGTGTGTTTTACTTTTAACTTACTTTTATTTGCTGTGGGCTGAGGTCAAACCTCATGCATGTTAGGCAAGTCCTTTACCTCTGAGCCACCCTCGTAGCCCAGGCGTGTAAGCTTAGCATGAACAAAATAGCTACCTTGTCTGTTTTTCATAACGGAGTTTGGGAAGATTTCTTGGAAGAAAGAAGGGACCCATCATATCTTTTTAAATAAATGAATTTATTCACTGGGTATGGCAGCAAAAGCCTTTAATCCTGGCATTCTGGAGGCAGAAACAGGTGGCTTTCTAGTTTCAAGGCCAGGTTAGTCAACATAGCATACATAAATAAAAGTAATAGTATAAAAAAATAGTATAAATAAATGTAAATATTAAAAGTTTATTTTCTGTGCTAGATGGCTTTAGGTCAACTTGACAAACGCTAGAGTCATCTGAGAGGAAGAACCTCGTTTAAGAAAATGCTTCCATAAGACTGAGATATGGAAAATGCCTCTGTAGGGCATTTTCTTAATTAATGATTGGTGGGGGAGGGTACAGCCCACAGTGGGCGGTGCCATTCCCAGGCTGGTGGTCCTGGGGCCTACAAGAAAGCAGGCTGAGCAAGCCATGGGAAGCAAGCCAGTAAGCAGCCCTCCTCCCGCTTCCGCATCAGGCCCTGCCTCCAGGTTCCTGCCCTGCTTGAGTTCCTGTCCTGCTCTCCTCCAGCGATGAACAGCACCAGCCACACAAGCCCTTTGCTCCTCAGGTTGCTTCTGGTCGTGGTGTGTCATCCCAGCAGTGGTCACCCTAAGACCACACCCATCCATCTGTTCACTTTTGCAGTGCTGGGATCCGAACCCAGGGCCTTTGGTGGTACACACCCGGAGTCCCAGTACTCCAGAGGCTGAGGCAGGAAGGTTGAAAGTTCAAGGTCAGCCAAGGCTACAACACCTTCCACTGGATTTTCAAGAGATTGCTGCCAGCACGGCGGTGCACTCCGGTAATTCAAGTAGTCAGGAATCGGAAGCAGGAGGACAAGTTCACCACCATTCTGGTCTACACAGCAAGTTCTAGCCTAGCCAGGCCTATATAGTATATCTACCTATATCTATAGCTGTACCTATATCTATACCTATATCTATTATAACTGTATCTATACTATATAACTATATCATCTATATCTATATTTATATATGTATGCCATGTATCTCTATCTCATCTATATCACCTATACAGAGAGAGAGAAAGAGACAGACAGTCAGAGACAGAGATTACAGGCAGCCCAGCTAAGAGCACCTGTAACAGCATCTACTCAATAGACTGAAGCAGGAGATTCTTTGTTTGACAACAGTCTGGGAAATTTAACAACAATGTCTCTCAACATAAAAGAAAAAAGGTGAAAAACCCGCTGGGCTTGTGACCACTCCCACCAGCCAGCAGCGACACAGGACCTTTGGTGTCTCCTTGGCCCAGAGACCTCTCCTTACCCCATCCTAGCCTTCTCCTTTCCCACTCCTCTTCCTGTCCCCTCCCTCCTCGCTGCTCTTCCCTACCGGATTCCTTCTTATGTCCCTCCAGCACAGGGGTGTTTTGCAAGACCCCTCCTAAACTCTCAAATGCTTGGCCGAACAGAAGGCTAACACGGAAGGCAAGGCAGGACTGCTAATGCTGTTTGGTGTACTTGTCTTCTGTCTCCCACACAGCGGGTCTCCGAGTAAGTGGAGCGCGCCTGTCTCCAAGTCTATTTCCACGCACACTTGCTCCCAGACACAAGAAGCAGGCCCTGAGTTGAGGCTAACTCTCTTGTCCCCTCCCCTGCTTCCCTTCCTCATCCCCCTTCCCTGCTCGCCTCCCCTCCTCTCCCCTCCTCTTCTTCCCCACCCACTTCCCTCCCTAAGCTCACGAGATCCCACTCCTGGTCCCGCGGCCCTGTCTAGCGCCCTCCTCCTCTGCAGCGTGTTAGTTCCTGTCCTAAAGTGCTGCTCTGAGTCCCCGCGCACCCCCCCACACACCCCGTGCTTTTGCCTCAGAGGGCCCCGTTTCCTGACTAAGTAGCAAGCCAGTCAGTACAAAGGCTGAATAAACAGTCAGTAGAAATTAACTTGAACGTTCGGGGAGAAGAACAAAGACTTCCGACGTGAGCCAGGGAAGGAATCTGTAATTGCCAGAGAGAGAGGGACGGCCCTGAGCTCGGGCTGCTGGGGACTTGGGAGCAGGATGTTGACAGTGGCGGAGACAGGCAGGCGCGATGCTGACTTGGTAAGTGGAAGAGTGAGAATTCTAATTCGAGGAAGATGCAGATAGAGAGGAGCATGGGGACAGAGAGGAGGGGGTCCAGGGGCAAAGGGAGGCGAGGTCCCCCTGCTCCTGGCTGGGCACCCCTGCCTGGGCTCCCAGCCCAGAGTAGCCTTTCTCATGGGGACATTAACAGTAGCCGAGTAGGCATGCATGGAGACTCCAGGATAGGAGGAAAGGCAGAGGCGACTGGCATTGTGTCTCCGGGGTGGAAGAAATGATGAGCCCTATGGACCCGAGAGACTGGGAGAGCCCCGACCCCACCCCGGCCCGTGGAAGCAGACCCGTTTAAAAGACTTCTACAGAGAAGCAATTGGCACGACCTGTCCTTAACTCACCCAGTGTGGCAGCTTACAGAGGGGCATGAATGCTCAGAGCCACACCCTGGAGGAGGGTGCTTCAGGGCAGAATCCTGAGGAAGAGTGCGTCCTGGAGTAGGGTCCTAGGGGACACCCTGAGATGAGAAAACAGGCGCCTAAGCCCTGAAGGGAAGGAGAGGGAGACTGTGGAGGCTACATAGATGCCTGGGGACTTCTGAGGGAGGGGAGGCTGGGTTGGTCATCCCAGAAAAGGGATAAAAGGGAAATTCCTGGAACATCTCCCTGGCGCAAAGGAGGCAGCTCCCAGGACCCGTGGCGGGTCCATCGGACTAGCCTGAAAGATCCGAACAGCAGCATTTGCTGGAGAGAGACCATGTCAGACCACCCAACCTCTAGAGACCACGAGGAGGGACAACCGGGTCCCTGCTGCTACTGGTGTCCCACCAGAGTGCGCGTTCTCAGCTGCTGGACACAACACACATGTTCATGGCTGGAAAGCCAGGTGACCAAACAGAAGCTTGGGAAGGCTCCATGCGGGACACCAGGCCTCCATCTTTGCTGGGCCCAAGCCCCCAGGGAGGACCACACCTTCGGAAATCCCTGGTTCTTTCAGTTGTTTGGCAAAAGACATCTCCATGCTCTGTGGCCTCTTAATTTCGTAGATGGTGAAGTGCAGAGAATTAAAGAATCAATGGGCAATTAAGGAGGCACTGGCAGGTTCTGGCCAAGAGCATATTATTTATTTATTCAACCAGCCGCGCTCATTTTTAAAAAGCTAACTTCCATTTTGTTTCTGACATCAAAAATAAATCAAACTAAAAACTGTATACATCATAACTGAAAAAAAAATATATTTGCATGGTATGTCGCCCCTGTGAAGCCTCAGCAGCGACCTGCAAAAGGAATTTTTGTCAGTGTCAAAAAAAAAAAAAAAAAAAAAGAGAGAGAGAGATGAATTCATTCTGCAGTGGCCTTCCCCGAGGGTACAGATGGGATCGAAAAGACAAAAATAAGGTTTTAATTCACTAGTGATTTCCCCACCCCGTCTCAGCTTCGTTTTGATTCTGAGCATCCATTTTCCTGGGTCGTCTTGGGAGGGTTGCAAGATTTCAATCCATTAACACAGTAGTAGGCTGGTGAAATTTCAGAACAGGCTGAGATGAACGGCTACAATGAGGACACAAGCTGCCCTGGGGCTCCCGGCAGAACTCAGCCAGCCTATGATTCAGCTCCTAGCCCACGATGTGTCGCCCTAAAGGAGGGACATCTCTCTCAAGAGCCCTCTTTTCTCTCCTCTACTTCCCCTTACCCAACTTGGGAGAAAACCGGCCTTGTGCGCACCCCCACCCCCACCCCCGGTCCAAATCAGCTTTCTGATTTTGGACCAGCTCCTAGGCATTAATTATACCTGCACCAATGACCTTCCACCTTCCACCCGCCCCATCCTCACCTCTCACCCCCCACCCCCTCCACACACACACCCCGGCCGCCTCCCCCTCCTCACCCCTCCCCAGCAAACCGCTCTTGGCTTCCTACAGGCATCTTCCCAAGCTACCCCAAGGTTGATTCTAGGACAGTGGCTCTCAAACTTAAGTCTGCATCTAAACTACGTGGACGGAGTGCTATATGGTTTTTGTTCAGTAAGTCTGGGGGTACAAGCTGGGAATTTGCATTCCTATTAAGTTTAATATTGAGACAGTGCTTGGAGAACCCGGTTTCAGTGATGAGGCAAAGGTGGGGGGGGGGGGGGGGAAATACCTATCGTAGCTTGTGCTGTGGCGCTGGCGCCATCCAGTGGACGTAGACCGTAATAGCAGCGGTCTGCCCAGTGTCGTGCACAAGACTTAATTCCACTCCTTTAAACACTTGAAAAACACATTCTCTTTTATGGCTCAATTTTTTTTTTTTTTTTTTGAGGTGGGCCTTTTACTGTTTAAATGCTCTCTTTCCAGCCTCTGAACAGAATCATTACAAACCATGCCCTGCCTAATGTGGATGAAACAAAACAGGAAACAGGGTGTTTTGAGGGTAAAAACTAAACTGCGCACCCTGATTTCGATCACTGTCCCCCAGGTACATCTGACCTAAGGCGCAACACGGCACACATAGCGGACAGCAGAACATTACCCAGATTACACAATAATCAGCTCTAACCCCAAACCAAGTCACCACAGGAACCAAGGATTCCATGTTGTCTCAACCCAGTGGGGAAGCATACTACTTTAGAAGAAGAAACTCAAGCCCGAGGACACGGCTGTTGGGGGGAACTGACCAGAGCACGCTCGAAACCCTAGTTCACTCTCCAGCATGACCTACATTGGCTGCAGCGGTCACACCTGTGATCCCAGCCCGGCAGTCGGGAGATGGAGGCGGGAAATTGGTTCAGAGTCAGCGGGAAGTGGTGATGGACAACTTCAATTCTAGCACCAGCACCGGAGGCAGAGGCAGGTGGATCTCTGTGAGTTCAAGGCTAGCCTGATCTACAGAGCAACCTCCAGGATACACAGAAAAACACTGTTTCAAAAAAACAAGAAGGAGGAGGGGAGAGGAAGAAGAGGAAGAGGATGAGGAAGAGAAGAAAAAAGAACGTTGTTCAAGGTTATCCTTCTAGTTTAAAATTCAAGAGAAAAACGAAAAGATAGGGTTACAAGTTCAAGGCCTGCCTCAGCCTCAGCTACCTGGACTATGGAGTTCAAGGCCAGCTTGGATGACTGTCTCAAAATAAAAATGTAAAAGGGGGTGGTGATGTAGCCCTAGTGATAGAACACGGGTGAAGGCCTGTATTTGCCCCACTCTAGTACTGAAAAAATAAAGTAGGTTTCAAAGTCCCATCCATTCTTAAGAATCTCTGGTTCGAGCAGGGCGGTGGTGGTGCACGCCTTTAATCCCAGCACTTGGGAGGCAGAGGCAGGTGGATTTCTGAGTTCGAAGCCAGCCTGGTCTACAGGGTGAGTTCCAGAACAGCCAGGGCTACACAGAGAAACACTGTCTGGGGGGCAGTGGGAGGGGGAGAATCTCTGGTTCAGCGGGCCACTTGCAAGCATTCTAGGTAAACTGAAGCAAATGCTTGCACTTCTAATATGAGACCATCTGCAGGGCTGTGACCTCAAAACTGTTCCTACCTAGCACTATCCAACAGAAACAGTCTGAGCCACACTCCAACTGGTGACAATGCAGTTCATTAACCTCCCTTTAAACATCAAAGGGGCAGGGGCGGGACCAGAGAGGCAGCACGGTGGTTCAAAGCATCACTGGCTGTTCTTCCAAGGGACCCAGGTTTTTGTAACTCCAGTTCCGGGGCTGCTAACAACCTCTTTTGACTTCTTCAGGCACCAGGGAGGCATGTGACACGCAGACATCCTAGCAGGCAAAACGCCCATCTACATAAATGATATTGTTTTACAGCAAAGGAGGAGTCAGGGATGTGGTTGGGTTGGAGGTGGTTTGGTTGCCTGCCATGAATGAAGTGGTAAATTTGGCCCGTGGCACTGCGTAGCTGGGCACGGTGGTGGTATATATCTGTGCTCTCAGGACTTGGGAAGGTGGAAAGATCAGAAGTTCAAGATCACCCTTCGACATAGGGAATTCAAGGCCAGCATAGGCTATATGAGCTCTTACCTGGAAAACTAAATTAGACTGAGCAGGGCACAAGGGAACTCTAGGACACAGGACACAACCTCACCTTTTGAAGGTCATCTGGGATATGTGCATATTACAGCAGGCTTCACATTCTCCTATGAATTTGTTACGTTCTAAAGATAACAATGGGGAGGTAATATTCTAAAGGGAATATTGCAAATGAGTGCCGTATCCTCAGAGGCCAGAGACATCAGATTCCTGGAACTGGAGTTACAGGTGGTGATGAGCCACCCGATGTGAGTGCTGGGAATCGAACCCAGGACCTCTCCAAGTGCAGCCTATGCTCTAACCACTGATCCATCTCTTTTACTCCCACGCCAGATTTTTTCTGTGGATTCTGAGGTTGAGATTCTCATGCTTGCTTGTACGAGCCGTCCCATTACTGAGCTGTGTATGTAGTACCCCCCCAAATAATAATCTTTTAAAATATGTATTATTATGTGTGTCTGCATGTGCACGTGCATGTGTGTGTGAGTGGTCACAGAGGCCAGAAGAGGTAAACCTCTCATAGTTGTGTTAGTTGTTAGCTGCCCAGCGTAGGTGGGAGGAACCTGACTCTAGTCCTCTGAAAGACCATCAAGCATTCCTTTTTCTTTTCTTTTTTTTTTTTTTATTTGGTTGTTTCGAGACAGGGTTTCTCTGTGTAGCCCTGGCTGTCCTGGAACTCACTCTGTAGACCAGGCTGGCTTCAAACTCAGAAATCCGCCTGCCTCTGCCTCCCAAGTGCTGGGATTACAGACATGCGCCACCACTGCCCGGCTCCAGCGAGCATTCTTAACTGTTAAACAATCTCTCCAGCCCCCAAAAGGTAATAATGTTTAACCTCTTAGTAAGTAGTTTCGTCTCAGACCAGTTAAATCTGCTCATGTGGCCGGTTTCAAGCAAGTGTAATAGGCAACCAGTGAGGACCGTCAAAGCCTTGGGAAGTTCTCTCAACCTTTGTTGCACAAACGAACAGAACAGACTCCAAGTCATTAAAGTGAAGATAAATATCCGTGTGCAGGGGCTTGTGCTTATGTGAGCCAAGTTACTTGGGAATTTGGGCTCCCCAGCACCCACAGAGAGCAGAGCCTGGATACCAGAAGACATGGGTTCAAGGACAGGCTCAGCCTATTGTGAGCCTAGTCCCTACCTCACAGATGATCCGGGACACCACAGAAGAGTGAAGCCAGGCCCCCACGTTGGCACGTGCCATCTGTTGTAGACTCATTGGCACACTTCCGCAGAGTGCTTCCTGAGGGCTCTGGGTCTGTCTCAGCTTTGTAGCCCTTAGCAGGCTTGGCATTCGTACACAGGAACTTGGTGTAGAAACCCACAGGAGCAGTCAGAACGCCTTTGCTGTCTTCCTGCCAGGAAGACCAGAGAAAGACAAGAACTCCATCCCAGCTCAGGGAGGAAGTATCAGCCGCCCTTGCCCAGAGCACCGGGGTTTCTCCAATGCCGTCTGTCTCCACCAGATGTCAGCTGGGCCTGCTCTCGAAAACAAACAAGCCAAGATCTCACTGAGATTATTTTCTTTGTGAAAACTCACATCAACCTCCTTAAGAGGAATCTTCAGTTGGCCCAGTTTGCCAGATTACCCCCAAATCAAACCAGGCAAGCCTGTTGAAATCCACCTTCATTTAAAAATGTATAGCTATTGCATGATGTGTGTCTTCACGACATAAAGCCATGTTCATGTACAGGTAGATTTGCACATGGCCACACCAGGCTAGCTGCCCGGGACTTTCTGGTGATTCTGTCTTGTCCTCCCCTCCCTGGCACACTAGGATTGTAGCTGCACACTATGACAGACATCCAGCTTTCTGTGGGATCTGAGGATCCAAACCTGGGTCCTCATCCTCACATTTGCCCATCAGAACCACCTTTTGTTTTATTTACAAAGTGAGGGTTATAGGGACAGAGAGCAAAGGACTATGGCAAGAGTAAAGGTTGGGACTGTGGTGGTTTGAACAGGAAGAGTCCCCTAGAATGCTTGGCCATCAGGGAGTGTGGCTACTTGATGAGGTTTAGGAGATGTGGCCTTGTTGGAAGAAGTGTGTCACTGGGAAGGGTTTTGGAGTTCCGCCTGCCCCGGGCTCTGTCTTCCTGCTGCCCGCCCATCCAAGACTCCTGTCAACCTCTCCCGCACCACGGCCGAGTGTGCCATGACAATAAAGGACTAGACCTCTCAACTGTAAGCTGACCCCAGTGAAAGGTTTTCCTTTACAAGAGGTCACGGCGTCTCTTCACAGCCACAGAACGATGGCTAAGGCAGGAGCCTGAAGCAGCATCACCGAGTAGGTCACAGCTGACACGCAAACCTCATCCTGGCGGCTTATGACAATTCTGCCTCACCCCTAGCTCCATCCAGGGTTACCTGAAGCTCTTCTCTGTCTTCACTCTGCAACACGGCTGACACTGGGCAGAGGATGGAGGAAAGGATGCCTGCCCTCGTGACTGCAGCTCTGTGACACATCCCGCCCCCCTCAGAATCAGGAGGAACCCTATGTCCACATTTAAGCCCAACAGAGCCGAAGGTCACATTTTGGTTGTAGACAGGATTCTTGGCAAAGGGCACACCCTGTTAGGCAGAGATGCCCAGTCAAATAATGGTGCCTGTCAGGTCAAGACACACACTTTTCACACTTTAGGGGTTCACATGTCCTGATTATAACAACAAATCAGAAAGTCCCAAAAGGAAGGTTAAGCCAAAATGAGAAGCTCAGGGCACTGTGTAAGACACAGGTGTGCAGTGAAGATGGAAACAGTCGGAACAAAATTTGAGACTGATGACTGGTTTAATGTCAAAATTCAGCCAAGCTAGGTTCGAGAGAGAAAGGTGTGGCAGCAAAACGTGGGTTTGCCAGATGTGTACCTCAAAGGTACAAAGTGGGGGATTTGGGGCACAGGGTTGCTGTGGGAGTGACCCGCCACTGGGAACCTAGCAAGCTGGTGGAGACATTCCAGGAGCTCCAGGCCAGTGAATCTCCATGAATCTCCAGTGCATGACTGGCCAGGCCACCGGGGCAGAGAGTTAGAGGCGCAAGCGCAGAGACGTGCTAGTTCTACTTTTTAAATATTTCACGGAATAATCTAGGGGCACACACCTGTAACTCTAGCACCCAGGAAGCAGAGACAGGATTGAAGTTTGATGCCAGCTTGACCTACATAGAAAAACTTACACACACTTTTAAAACACTTCCTGCAAACATGCTTTTAAAACTGTAAATGTGTGCGACGTGGGCACATGTGCTGTCATGCATGTGGAGGTCAGAGGTCGACTTTGGTTTTGCTGCGTTCACTCTGGATTTTGATGTGGGCATTGAACTCGGGCCGTCAGTCCTGTACAACTGATGTCTTTACCTGGTCTAAGGAGCCATCTCCCCAGCCCACAATCTTGTTTTTGACACATTACCACCATATGGCCCAGGCTGGCCTCCTTCCTGCCTCTGCCTCCCAAGTGCTGCTTGTGTGGTAACACTTGGCCAATCTATGTTTGTAGTATCACCATCCAAAGCAGGAGCCACAAGCCAGTTACTGCTATAGACCCCAGAAACACAGAGACTGCAGAGCAAGTCCGTACCAGATATCAAGCTGTGGACTTCCTCATTAATGTTTTTCTTATATGCATTAAGTGAACAATATTAAATTTTCTCTTTAATTGCAGCTTTTGGAAAACTGTCACAATGAGGAATCAGGTTCTATTTTTTATATCATTTATTGGTTTTTGTACATTGGTATTTTGCCTACCTGTCTGTATGAGGGCATCAGGTCCCCTGGAACAGGAGTTACAGTTGGTGAGCTGCCATGTGGGTACAGGAAATTACCCCCCCCCTCAGGTTATATATCGACTGTATTTCACCAGACTACCCAAGACACTGTCAATGGAGTTGATTTTTCCTTCTAGGCCATCCTACATGAAAAGATTCGCCCTTTGGCTCAGACGTTACAAAAGTCTCCTTGCTTACTTTGTGTTTGACTTAAGTCATTCACAGAAGCAAATCCACCAATGGCCCTTATCCCTCCCTGTTTTCCTAAGATCTAAGCCCACACCCCTGGCCGACCATTTTAAGTCCCGGCACTTGTCGGGGACATAAGCCCTAGGTGAGTGAGCAAAGTGGCTCCTGAAGTGAGCCAACAGGAAAAAACTGTAACATCGAAGCCCAGTCCCCGAGTCTCCACCCTTCACCCCCCAGCCTGGTTCCGGCTAAGACCACTAGTTAACAGGAGCCTCAGATGACCTTTTCCCGGAAAACCCCAAACACCTGCTCCTCTGAAGAGTGTCTGTCTGGAGTTCATGCCTTCCTGATTAGCCCTACCAACCTGCTTTTCCTCCAATTCCCAACCATGTCCCATGGAATCATCCTCTGAGAATGACACTTTAAGATCTGAGAGACCAAGAATCTACATCCTCCCCAGAGCCTATGTATGGCTTTGGCCTGTCTCAACACCTAGCCCATCTCAAGGGAAGCACGCAGAGGCTTCCCTTTCATCTTTTTAGGTCCTCTCTGCACCACACCCTGTGTTCTCAGAATGCAGAAGCCAGAGGAAGCTGGGCTGCCACCTGGTGGGGGCAGGGGGAAGAGCAGGCCAAAATGTCTTCCAAGACTTTGGGTCTTTTTATCATTGTGGCCCTCGGAGAGTCACAGCTGGACCCTCTATAGACCACACCACTCTCAACCACCCTTAGTCTCAGCCCCAAATCTTTGCCACCACTGAAGAAAAAAATGGACTCAAGGTTATAGTTTATACAATTCAAGATTTATGTAAAGTCCAAGATCCTTAAGTTATCCTTAAATTGCACAATGCTAAAGACAGTCTATAAAAGAGTCAAGCACACCACTGCAAGGTAATTCAATGAAGTTTCTTTTTTTAAATGCGTACAGGAAAAAAAAATCAAATCCCCAAACGAAGTCCCCCATACAGCTTCCTGTCTGCATAGGAAGCCCAGGGCCCTAGCTGCAGCAGCAGGGGAGGAGGGACCCTCTCCGTGGGATGGATGGACTTCTAGTTCCTCGTGAAGAGTGTGGAAGAGTTGAGTTCCCTTTGTTCTCCAGTGTGTCTTGTACAAAATATTACATTTTTAAACATATATTTACAGAGTTTGCACAAATAGAAAATGGTTACAAATTACAACCAGGCTTGGCAAGATAAGAGCTTCCCCTCTCCCCGCTCACTGGGGTCAGGTGTGACAACTGCTCCTTATTTACACCCATGTTTAAAAAAGTCTGAGTTCCTAGAGACCTGGAGGAAGTATATAAAAACTGCTAAACACCATCAACTCATCCAAGTGAGCTATACAGGGAATTGATACCACTTAGTCCATGTCTCACTTCCTGAATAAAGACTCTGAAATTGACCCTCTCTGCCAGCCCCACACACGCCCTGGCCTGCCTGCTGCAGTGTGGGGTTTGGGTGGGGAGAGGGGAGCGGATAGAATGGGAACAGGACAGCCCCCAGCCGGGCTATGCCAGCTGGCCGGTGGAGCGCCATTCTAAAGCTTTGAAAGAAACACGCAGCTCCTCCTGGGGAGGAGCCTCCTTCTCCACAGGACCGCAGAATGGGGAAAGAAGACTCAGTGAGAACAGTGTTTGTTACTCTGCTGTTAAATCTCTGTCCTGGGTGCCAAACCCAATCTCAACAGTGCAAAGAAGACGGAAGAGCTCAGGAGCCTGGGTCAAAGGCTGGCGTAGTAGCTGTCTACCCACTGTGCAAGGCCTCGCTCCACCAGCGACCGGTTTATCAACACCACCTAGAAAAGAGAGTTTTCCTGAGAATTCTGCACGGCATCAAGGGGCTAGGTGGGTCCTTCAACCCAAGTGTCAGCCAGGGAACAGGTGCAGACCTGGGTGTAATTGTGCCCTTTGGCATAGGCGTCTAACATCCTGAAGAAACCCAAGCCTTGACGGTAGGATAGGCGCAATGGACAGAGGTCATGGAAGGTCTAGAGCAGGGCCCCCTCACTCTCACTTGGCACTAAGGGTACTTTGTGTTGGGAGGGACTGCCCCAGAAGTTACGTGTTCAACAGCACATCTGGCGCCATGACACTACCCACATGACACTAATGTCATCAGTCCCAACCGTGACACCCAGTGTCCCGAGTGGCACTGGTCCACAACTATGCTAACGGCGGCCAGAACTGGCTCCCAGCCAGCCGAGTGCTGCTGACAGCAGCTTGGGAGGAAGGGGCAGACTCACTTCATCTCCAACCACACTCCACAGCTGAATCAGAGGAAGGCCAGTTGCACTGTAGCTTGTCACCTGGAGGGACATGGGGCACAGAAAATACCTTAGGCTGTACACACTTAAAACCTGAGACAAGTTTTACTCCGTAACCCAGACAGGCCTCAGACTCAACATCTTCCTGCCTCAGCCTACGGAGAGCTCGAGGAAAGGAGTGTGGTGGCTTGGCTTATGCACTTAAAGTCTGCAGGTCACTCCAGGCTCCTGGGTCAGGAAGCATTAAGTGTCAGATCTCAAGAAGTCTGGACACTGCCGGGCAGTGGTGGCCACGCCTTTGATCCCAGCACTTGGGAGGTAGAGGCAGGCGGATTCTGAGTTTGAGGCCAGCCTGGTCTACAGAGTGAGGTCCAGGACAGCCAGGGCTACACAGAGAAACCCTATCTCGAAAAACAAAAAAAGAAGGAAGGAAGGAAGGAAGGAAGGAAGGAAGGAAGGAAGGAAGGAAGGAAGGAAGGAAGGAAGGAAGGAAGGAAGGGGGAGAGAGAGAGAGAGAAAGAAGGAAGGAAGGAAGGAAGGAAGGAAGGAAGGAAGGAAGGAAGGAAGGAAGGAAGGAAGGAAGGGGGAGAGAGAGAGAGAGAAAGAAGGAAGGAAGGAAGGAAGGAAGGAAGGAAGGAAGGAAGGAAGGAAGGAAGGAAGGAAGGAAGGAAAGAAAGAAAGAAAGAAAGAAAGAAAGAAAGAAAGAAAGAAAGAAAGAAAGAAAGAAAGAAAGAAAGAAAGAAAGAAAGAAAGAGCAAGTCTGGACACTTAGTTGCATTAGGCAGGGGCCTCCACTGACTGCCCCTGGCTGATCTCCAGCCTCCTGCCCCACCCCACCCCTGAGCAGACCTCTTGCTCCCCGCCCCATACCTGGGCCAGCCTCCTACCTCCCCACACATACCTGGGCCAGCCTCCTACTCCCCCCATACACCTGGACCAGCCTCCTTCCTGTCCCCTACACACACACACACCTGGGCCAGCCTCTTGCCCCCTCTCCCCTACACCTGGGCCAGCCTCTTGCCCCTTCCCCCCCCCACACACTGGGGCCAGCTTCTTGCCCCTCTCCCCCCCACACACACACCTGGGCCAGCCTCCTCCTCCCCCCACACCCCTGAGCCAGCCTCCTACTCCCCCCATACACCTGGACCAGCCTCCTTCCTGTCCCCTACACACACACACACCTGGGCCAGCCTCTTGCCCCCTCCCCCCCACATCTGGGCCAGGCTCTTGCCCCTTCCCCCCCACACCGGGGCCAGTTTCTTGCCCCTCTCCCCCCCCCCACACACCTGGGCCAGCCTCCTCCTCCCCCCACACACCTGGGCCAGCCTCCTCCTCCCCCACACACCTGGGCCAACAGTGCTGTATTGCCTGTCATCTCACTCATGGCTGCGTCTGCCTCTGGTGAAAAGTGATCGTCATCTAAAAGGAAGAAAAAGACAAAATAGTTGAGACGCCCTCTGGGACAAAGCAGTCTTGTCACCTGTAGGCTGCTTCGGACGCGGCAGAGTGCAGGACTGTGTCTAGGTCAGTCACCTTGCCACCTGACTCAAGTGGTTAAACACAGGGGAGCCCCAGTTGCATGTGTCCCCCAAGGCACAGGGCATACAGAATGGGCCAGCTGTGGTGAACAAGTTTGTGTGCTTCCAACCAAACCAGCAATGCCCCTGTAGACAGGAGGGCATGTCTACTTTATGGGCAAAGGCTGATCCCCAAAGGCCAATGGACTCCCACCAAGCCCGGATTAGAACCAGGCAGTGTTGGATTAGAACCAGGCAGTGTTTTAGCCCCAGCAGTGGGCCCAGTATGGGTGGTGCCTTCTAATGGGCAGGACTCAGGGTGGCTGGCTTATAAACCTGACATCTAAGAACAGAATATGCCAAGGCAGAAAGTAGCAGGGTGGAAGGCTCAGAAGGTGTGGCAGGCAAGTCTGTGATAAAGTAGGGCCTGGCCAGACTGTTAGATGGACAGAACAGAGAAAGGTTAGGAAGAAAAGAGGGGAAAGAAAGAGAGCCTATTGGCCCTCAGCGGGACTCCGGCTTCTGTTTGCCTTTTTATTTAAGGACAGGCTCTTGCCTGTGTATGTAGCTAATGCTGGCTTCAAACTCATGGCAATCCCCCTGCTTTGGCCTCCTGAATGCTAGGATTTAGAGTGTGCAGCACCACGCCTGGTTACACTGTGGTAAGTCTTGAGTAAACTGCTCTGGGCACAACAGGATCTGAAGGGGCCAGCCTGGGAGAGGGCAACGGGTTAATAAACAGACTTCTCTGCAGCATGAGAGCTGCGATCTGACCACTTTCTACATCACATCAAACCAGAAGACACAGCTAAGGGAGGCCAGCACCCTCTCTGTAGCAATGCTCTCAGTCTCAGACATGCAGGCCTCAGACGTGCAGGCCGGCACAGTCCCCACACCGCCTAAGGACTGGAGATGGTGCCAAGCAGTGTGCTGACCTCGAGCCTGTCCCCTCTGGGTCACATTCTGAAGAACCTCACTGGAGCCCCTCAAGGCAGGCAGCTGAGTAAGGTGCAGGCAGCAGCAGACCCTGAACGAGGCCATAGAAGCACCGGCTTCGCCTGGGGACTTGCTAGGAATCTGAGATCCTGGGCCTCTGTCAACCAGAAGCTATCAGTGAGAGCAACTATGTCTACACAGGCTAGAGTCCCGTGCCCCACAGTGTTCCTCGCCCCACCCCACCCTGGCCCCCAGCAGCTGGGGGCTTGCCTGTTACCTGACAGAGGAACCACGCTGTCCAGAAGGACTTCTGCTCCTTGGAATGGCAAGGTCACAAAGTCAGACCTGGAAAGGCAAGAAAGGGATGGGGTTCAATACGGCCAGCGGCCTCTGAATCTGTCCTCTACCCAGCCACATCGACACCTACAGTCCGGGTTGGCGAGCACACCTGAATGCAGGCGGCCAGCTGCTACAGGCCCGACTCAGAGGGAGTCCTTCACCAAACTCAAGCAAGCATCTCACACACTTCTGAGGCCTGGCACTTGGGGCTTCTCCCACAGAGCAGCTTTCTAGTTGTGTGTAGCTGAGGCAGGTCACTCACGTTTGTCTACGTCTGACAGTGGACACCAAGCTGGCCGCAGGCGGGAAGCTTCCAGCCCCATCTGAGGCTGGGTAGAACTGAGCCATGCACCCATGCCATGCAGGGGTGGCTTGTGACTGGCCAAGGAGTCCCACTCACCTAATTTGCCGGAGCACGTCGACTTTCACCCTCTTATATCCACCATAGTCCACGTAGCGAATCTCCACCTCATTGGTCTCCTCATAGGAGGCCACTACTTGGGCTCGCCACCAGGCCCCGTCCGCACCAGGGGCAGCGCAGATAACCGTTACTGCAGGGTGGAGGACAAGTGTGTGGAACACGTCTGGCCTAGGGCAGGGCTGTGAGGGCTACCCTGGTCACTGAACCCCACTTCCCGCACTGTCAGAGGCATGCATTTCCACGGGGAGGGGACAGGGACAACATGAATCCTCCACAAAACCTCTCCCGGAGCCCAAGACAGACAAGCAAGGGAAAACCCAGAACATTGGAGATCCAGCTCAGCACATCCCCAAAGCTGCCCAATCATCCTGAAGCCTGGACCCATGACGCTAAAACCAGTACAATACTGGTTTTACTCAGCGAGGAGCAAGGGCCTGTCTTGTGTGTATGCGTGGACGCGAGGCCAGGTATGACCTTAGCTGCCATCCCTCAGGTGTTATGGTTTTCCTCAGATATTGGGTCTTTTTAAAAAAATAAAACATGCTGGCCGGCCAGTGAGCTCCAGGATTCTGCCTATCTCTGCCTCCCCAGTCCTGGGATCACAAGCATACACCACTACACACAGCTTTGCTTTCTTTCCTTTTCTTTTTTGTAACTAGAGGAAATCAAATTCACATCCCGTGACAAGCTTTTCACCGAATTACCTCCCAGACCCTGGGCCTAAGAAAAAGTCCCCGGGGAGAACCAAGCACTGCCAAGCGGAGCTCAGTGGCCCAGCACCTACAATCTGGTCTACTCAACCTGACCAGAAGGGAATCCTAGGCCTACAGCCCACACACGCAGCCTCTGTCTCAGGAAGCACAGAGTGCCCAGGCAGCCGCGCTGGGCAGGATCAGGGAAGGGTCACAGCAGCACCGCTAGGATCTCCAGAAGCCAACTACACTTGGTCCTCAGCCCGACGGCAAAGTCCCAGGGCAGCTAGTTTCCTTACACCCCAGTTTGAGCTTGACTTCTGGCTAGATCATTGGAGAATCTGATGAAAATTAAAACCCCATTCTTCCGGGGGGTGGGGGATGGGGGGAATACTTCAAAGCCCACAAGGAGATGAATGGAACATTTTACATTTAGTCCCCTACCCACTGATAAAAGCAACAAAGGTACCAGTGACACCCCGGCCCCTGCTCAAGTGCTGCCTGAGCAAGCCCCTTGTTTCAGAGATAGCGGCCTCACCTGTCATGTGACAAGCCAGACCACTGCACAGGTGACAAGGTACACCCCAAGTGCCCTACATGACAGACAGCATATCCTCTCTACTTCCTGGTGGGCAAGCCCGGGTACCACTTGGTATCACCCCACTTAGAAGGCACAAAGCCAGGCCTGTCTGGAGAGGTGGCTCTGTGGTCAGGAGCATGGGTTGTTCTTGAGGAAGACCTGGGTTTGATTCCTAGTACCGACATGGTGGTTTACGGCCATCCACAACTGCAGTTCCAGAAGACCTGAAACCCTTTCTGACCTCCACGGGCACCAAGCACACACGTGGTACACATACATACATACATGCAGGCAAAAATACTTGCATATAACATAAAATGAATAAATCTAATCTTAAAAAAAAATGTTTAAAAGAAGAGTCCACCCATCAAAACACCTCTCCAATCCTACTGCTTTGGCCAGTCAGCGAAACACAAGCTAGCACTGGTTAGCCAGGAAACTCAACCCTGTATAATTCCATACCGATGCAAGAACTTAAGGAGGCTGCCACACAAGGGAGTCCCGAACAGTCTTTTCCTGGTCCAGACCAAGGGTACATGGGCAACCCTCCTTGCCTACATGTCTTGGCCTGACCAGGAGCCGGGACTCTCCCTGACTCTCCAGGTAGCACTTACTTTCCACTGGGGTGGGCAGGGTGGGGATTCCAGGCTGAGAGTAACAGAGGTACATCTGCTGGTCCAGACTGCGCAGTGCATGGAAGGTGGGGTGCGTGTGCTGCTGTACAAATAGGTGCCCAGCATTGACCTGGTTCACCACGATGACTTCCACAGTGATACCATCGGGCAGCATGAGCTGGAGGAAGAGGAGGTAGCCAACACTGTATCAGTTATTCTCATGTTTGGGATATGTCCCAAGGCCCCAGGGCAAGTCCATGAACAGGCACAGCTGTCTGGAACATGGCACCCAGACAGCACGGGGCTGTAGGCTGTTGTACTGTAATACCAAGACCTGCCATTAGAGGCAGCCTCACCTCAGGATAAGATTGGGGGGACCCCTAGCCCAAACTAGACAGCCAGCGGCCATCTGCATAAGCAGTGCTGACTCCTTGCACAGGCTGGGTAAGGGTCTGTCTCCTGGAACATGCAGTCAATCCCTCCCTCCCTCCCTCCCTCCCTCCCTCCCTCCCTCCCTCCCTCCCTCCCTCCCTCCCTCTCATTCCTTTTGAGTCAGAGTTTTTAGTTCATGCTCACTAAGCTCCCTTGACTCTTTCTTTTCTTTTTAAATGATTTATTTTATGTGTATGGATATTTTGCGTGTGTACGCACGAGCGCACACACACACACATGCACACACACGCACACACATACGTGTGCATGCACACACCACTGCCATGGATTCCCTAGAACTGGAGTTATAGACAATAGTGAGCTGCAGTGTGGGTACTGGGAATTGAACCCGGGTCCTCTAGAGGACCAGGCAGTGCTCCTAACTGCTGCAGCATTTCTCCAGCCCCCTTCTTTTGAAGAGTAAGTCAAGGAAAGCACACATGGGAGAGAACAGTTTGCTCAGAACAACACGCCTAAGAATACGGGGATGGCTGCCTCGGGCCTCTTTGGACCTGCAGTTGACTCTAGAGCTTGGAAGAATTTCCCAGTCTCAGAAGAGCAAGCAGCAGCCCCAGGCCAGGATCCCTGGTGTCCTATTTACTCCTCTGTGCCTTCTACTGGGCCCCTAGAGCCTTCCACCTCTCTTCACTTTGGGGCGGGGCCTGTAGGCGTGCTGATCTGCTAAGGTCCTGGCAGAGTTTTCTAAAAGCCCCATGCCCCGGCACCCTTTTCCCTGATGCTACGCTATGGGCAACAAAGCAGGGCTCTGCACACAGGAAGGTTTGGTTGCGCCTTCAAACCTGGGTGCCCCAAGAACATCCTCTGACTTCTATGGGTCCCCCCACAGCCCTGTTGACCCTGGAGTCTCCTCCCCAGTCCCACTGAGCAAGCAGAACACGGGAAGAAAAGCGCCCACGCTAGGTATTCTCTTATTTAAGAAGAGGCTACGGCCAGCCGGGCAGTGGTGGCGCACACCTTAAATCCCAGAAATGGGAAGCAAAGGCAGGCAGATTTCTGAGTTCGAGGCCAGCCTGGTCTACAGAGTGAGTTCCTGGACAGATGGGGCTACACAGAGAAACCCTGTCTCGAACACACCCCCCCCCAAAAAAAAGAAAATAGAGGCTACGGGCAAGCCTTCTGGGAAAACCTCTAATTCAGAAGCAAAGCATGGAGTGGGGCCCACCCCGTTCCCTAATGCCCCCAGTGAAAGAACCCTCCTCCGCCCCACAAGGGTCTCTAGCTGGGGAAGACAGAGCTGAAACACCTACCATCCTAAACAAAACCCAAAGGGGCAATTCTCCTGGAGCAGCTTGTTCAGCCCATCTGAAATGCAGTAAACAGTATGTGGCCCACAGAACTGAGCATCTGTCCCAGCACAGGAGGCCCGAGGAGGGCCTGCTCATCGCTCTGGAGACATTACCTTCTCTTCTGCTAACCTCTTGGGCTTCCAGGCTAGGGACTCTGCATTTATCAACTAAAATCCGGACAGTTCCTAAGGAAAGGGAAGAGGAGGGAGTCCTTTGCCAGGGCCGCTCTTCAGCCCAGCTGACTAGAAGAATGTAGCAGTCCGTCTAAGTCTCACACAAATCCTCACTGGCAGATCCTACCCAGAACTCCAGTGCTGGGGAGTGAGTGGCTCTAGGTGGAGTCCCAGCGATTCAGAAACCCCACACCCAGCCACCTAGCTCAGTCCTCTACAGTCAAAAGCCTAGAAAAAAGAAAGCCCGCCCAGGGGGCACAAAAGGGTGATCCTCCCAGGGTGGGGTCCAGAGGCCCTGGCTTCTGGCCAGCGCTCTACCCTGCCTTCAGAGAACACACAGCAGAACTGGGTGGAGGCCAGAGCGGGGAGCGCACACAGCCATTGGCCTGCTTGGCCCACAAGCCAGGAGTCTCTCAACTGGGATCCGTGTAGGGAAAGGGTCAAGATCCTGTAGCGCATGCTCACCCAAGACGTCATCGGCAAGGAAGGCAGTGCCAGCGAAGGCAGCGGTGGCGCATAGATATTGGTGAGGTTCAGTTCCTTAAACTTCTTCCCAATCAAGTTCAGAGCTTTGTCTACGTGATGCTGAGAGCCTACAGGTAAGGACAGGACACACAGCCTCTGTGGGTAAAAGAAAAGTGACAGCAAACACAAACCCACCCTCAGGCCTCCTCAGGACTTCTAAGGTGCCAAACGTTGGGCTTTGCTTTAGGAATGAAGTCACTTAAATCCACTCCCTCTGGTGCCCTTGCCGTGCTGACCCATGCTTTGAACACACAAAGAAGCTGGCAGGGCAGATGGGAAAGGCACAAGTGGACTCAGCCAGAAGGTACTGTGCACTGGGAGGGAAATGTGGGTGACAGGTACTGGGACCCAGGAGCGTGGCCCTGTCACTGGGCACCCGTCCTTATCCTGGCCAGACATGGTGCAGGGGGACAGAGTCTCCCACAAGCTCCTGAACTGGACGAGTCCGATGGGAAGACAGCCAGCACGCCCTCTACCTAGAAACCCAGTTTCTATTTAGAGGCTAAACTTCCAAGTGGACAGCTGTAACCAGGATGCTACTGCCTTGCGTTTCGGGGCAGGGAGTCGCACAAGGCAGGCGGCACTGCTACTGACCTTCTATGTGACAGATCTGGATGTTCTGTGTGTAAGGCAGGGTGGAGATGTAGATCTTGGCACCGGATGTCTGCTTCAGAAAACTCACGTACCGTCCCTGCTTGCCAATCAATCGACCAACTAAGTGCTTGCAGGGAAAGAGAGAGATGCGGGTGACAGGAAACCAGCTGCTCGCTGTCCGAGGACCCGGGCGTAGTCAAGCTCACACTGTTACTGGCCGCATGTGCTTTTCAGAACTGCTCTAAGCACTAACGCTCGCTCATAGTACCTATGGACAGACATGCTCTGGAAGCCAGCCAAGACCACACAGCTGCTAAGCAGCTGAAGGGGACAGCCTGGCCCAGGACTCAGCATCTCACCCTGCCCGTGTGGCCCAGACCCGGACTCTTACAGTACCCCTCCTACACACGCACACACTCTGAATGATAAGGGTTGACTCTAATTCTGAACATCCCTGCCCCTCCAAGTCCACCCGGGGCCACAGGCAAAGGAGCTGGTTGGACAATGAAAGCCCAAGAACCCTCAAGGCTCCACCCCATTTCTAAGGAACAGTGTGTACAAGTGCCCGGTGCACCAGAGTTCACGGCAAACAGGAGACGGCAGACTTACGCGTAATGTAAGACAAGTTCAACAGTTGTTAATGACCCCAGCCCTGGAAGGTGGCAAGGGACATGGTCCCTACTGACCCAGAGCCTGCCTCGCTATGCCCTCTGTGACCACCGAGGGCAGGATTGATAACAAGATCACTAGGGAAGGAAAACTACCACGGGAGACAGCAGTCTGGGGTCAGCCTAGGAGTCTTGACCCAAAGTTCAGTCTTAGCCTGGTCCCCTGCTCAGCCTGGAGCCAAGCGCCCTGGGATTAAGTAGTCTGCCAATTACTTCTGAATCCCAGCCATAAACACTAATAAGTTGTTAAGTTCTAACAGCAAGGGTGTAGAAACTACTCAGGCACTGGGGGCTGGTGAAATACCAGACATTCATGCAATGCACAATGCAGTTAAAGCAACGTTTTTAAAGACTAGCATGGGAAAATTAAATTGTTAAATATTTACAAGTATTAATTAAGATACCACAATCTCGGCTTGTTTAACCGTCAGAGGCCGTGAGGCGAGAGGGAATGAGCGTGCTCACAGCGGCTCACGGCTGGCCTGCCTGCCTTCGCTCCTGTCAAAGGCTTTCTGTACTCTACAGCTGACGCTCTGCTTGGTTATCTAGTCAACTTTACAGTGCAGGGCAGGGAGGCTCTGGCCCTCATTCCTCCGAATGATGTTTGCTAGAATTCAGAGAAGACCCGAGCCCCAGCCCACACAGAGGAGCCTGGGGAACCAGCAAAGCAGGGGACTGAGAGAGGATGGCCTGCCTGTAGCTTCCCAGCCCGGTCACCTAATGGAATTCCCTGACATCCTTTAACCCTGGCAGTGAGGGAACTTTGAGCTCCCGCAGAATCCAGGCTAAAGGAAGGTCACTGCCCTTACCTTTGGCACCTCGATCTCCCAGATGATGAGGTCAACCTTCTTAGGGTTGGAGCCTGCCTGGACACTCTGGGGACTATCAGGCTTGGTACGCCCACAACAGCTATCCACTGAATCCATACTGTTCCCGTCAGAACCTGCAGGGGAGGAAGCGACATATATACACACACACAGACACCAGCTCAGCAGTAACCATCACAGTTTCCCAAATTTACAATACCGGGAGGCCCTGCACACATACACCCCCCTGCAAGCTTGGCAGCCACCAGACTAAAAAGGCTCAGGCAACCCAATGACAGGAGGCTCAGGGTCCCCATACACCTAATTTTAGCCTGTCACTGAACAGTCCTGCTTATTTGGCAGCCGTGCCTAGCCACAGCTGCTGGGACAGACACACACGTGGTAAGCTAGAAGGGGCACACTCTATACCCAGGGAGGGGCTTCTGCAGGGTATAGCGGGGAGGGGAGCCAACAAGATGACTAAGATCCACACAGTTCCAGAAGCAGGCCTTGACCTTCTTATCACCATCACCTTGATCCCTTTCCAAAAGTCCCAGCCCCTCAGACCAAAGACCACTAGTTTCCAAGGCCCAGGCTTGGGGGTGGGGGTTGTTCTGGGGTATGTGGGCAATCACAGTAGGATAGCCTCTGAGGGTCTCATGTCCAGGCCTGCTGATCTCTGCCAGGTGGGCCTCCTCCTGCCCCTTTTGGGACTGCCCCGTGAAGCTCTGACTATGGGGTGGCTCAAATAGCCTTGGTGGGAGAAACCAAGGCTTATCATTCCACGAGAACCGTGGAGAATGTGACTCTGGAACCAAGGCTGTCCATCCCGGGACAAAGGACCATTGCAAAGAAGGAGAAGAAGGAAGAAAGAAGAAAGAGGACGGAAGGTGGGGAGTGGGGGGAGGAAGAATAACAAGAGGAGGAGGAGGAAGAAGAGGAGGAGGAGATCAAACAAGCACCAGGGACCATCCAGGGCAAGTTAGGGACCCGGCCCTGGCTGAAATGCCAGACTTATGGCCTGAAACAGATCAATCCTGTAAGCCAACTAATTAGGCTATTTTCCACCTGGTTTCCCCAAGCTCAGGACGTAATTCTTTTCCAAGCAATGCATGTACTATCTGAATATAAAAGACTGTGGGACTCTCCGCCCCTAGGCAAGGAAGAGACCTCCAAAGATACCTCCCTCAACACTAGGCTTCCGGCAGAGGACCCCACCCACCCACTTAAGAAAGTGGCTTAGACAGCCATCTTGAAGTAAAATAGGCTGGGGCGGGAGTTACTACCCCAAAGCCTCTAACTTCTGTCCAAGAGTACTGGCCGAGCCAATACCTGCACATCAGTGGCTCCAGGAGTTAACTCAGAACCATGCCAGGCCTTTAGCAGGCTGCATTCATTGACATCACCAGCTCCCTCAACCCCTCCCCCTGCTCCCACCCCCAGCCCCTTAACTTCTACCTCAGGGAAGCACATCCAGCAGGGCTGAGGCTAACCTGAGAACACCGGTGCTGCTCTCCCACCACGCTCCCCCCAGTTACTATCCCCAGGCTATGACTGCCCAACTACCCTGCCTCCCCACCAACTGACTACGGTCTCTTCTCTAGAGCTATGCTCTGAAGCCTCCCTGGGCATCTGCACAGCCACCACAACCCATGCAGAGCTGCCACAAGGCTGAGGGGCTCATTCAGAACAATAATGGGCATCAGACAGATGGAAACTCCTTAATTCTTAAAATGTTTTTAAAAACCTTCATTTTTGCCCATTTTACGATGCAGTTTGTTTTTTTATCTTAGTCTTTTAGCACTATGGCATAAGATATAGGATACATTAACTGGCCTCCCACAGTTACCATGGGCCGAAGGTGCTTCCTTTTGGAGGAATGTAAAGTCATCACAGTCTCAAGCAACAGCATCTTGGGTGTAAAAATCCAATGTGTGGTACCCCCACCCCAGATTCTAACGACCAGAGTAAAACCCCCCCGGAGAAAAACGCCCAAGCTTCCTAGAAGAAACTGGTTGGGAACACTCCAGGACAAACAAGCCACGAGGTGCTCGGAAGTCCCTGGGAGATAACATACCCCTGGGGAGCTGCAAAGCAGGGTCAGGAGCTGCTGACCTGTAAGTTAGCGGTCTGAACTGTCTACGCTGGGGTCAGCACTCGAAAAACCCAGTGCACCCTCCGTTACCAAAGTGCCCTCTTTCCTGGGGTGGAGCTGCAACTGCACAGAGAAAGGATAGCTGAGGCTCTGCAAAGGAGGCGATCACAGCAACAACCCCAGACAGCTCGAGCCTCCCGCCAGCGCTCCAAGCTGCGACTGTCCTGGGGAACTTACCCTTCGAGGGCTTCTGAGGAGAGCAGGTGGAGACACGGAACAAGCACGTAAGTAAAGGAAGTCGGCCATTAAGAGATGCTCACCCATCCCTGGCACTGGGGAGGGACCACTTCTAAGGAGGCCCCAAAGGCCCCTCCAAGGGCAGGCGTCCAAAGGAGAAGAGACACTAAGGCTGACTGGTGGACCCAACAGCCATGGTCCCTTCTAAAGGTCTGGGGAGGGCCCCTGGCTAGTGAACCCATGGACGACTCTCATAGCCTTAGGGTCTCATATGGGTCACCTGACTTCTCGGGCATCCAACTGTGCAGGTGTGGCTGGATAACAGAGATGGGCAGCATCTTTTCATTGTACAAGTGGCACAAAGATGAAGGGTGGCCAGTTGATTTTTGCCTAGCAAATAATGGAGCCCTCCCAGATCCACCAAGAAAGCACTCAAGACCTTCCTACCTCCTGAGTGATCCGCTTCTGTATCCACGGTCCATCCGTCCTCAGTCCCTAAGTCTGACAGCTCCTCCTTCAGCACCCCATTGCTGAAGGGCTCAGTACTGACTGGCAGTGGTGGGGTGATAGCTTTGTCTCCGGAGCTTGAGATGGTCTCTGTGCAAGAGTCTTCAAGCCCCGAAGTACTGACAGGATCTGGGCACTGCCCCAAGGAGGTAACCGAAAGGACACTCTGGCTGTTGCTGGCTGTACAGGTGACAAAGGTGTCATCTCCTCTCGGGTTACTTGCCCCTTCCAGAGACTGCCTCTGGGGCGTAACTGGTGGTGGGCAGGGAGCCAGGGAGATGTGGTGTGCAGAGATCTTTGGCTTCTGGTCCTTGGCGGGGCCTGACAGAGGGCTGCTGAGACAGCTTATGTAGGTCTTTGGTGGCAGGGCTTCTGCTGAAGGACTGGCAGTGGCACCTGTTCTGGTGGAAGCAGGATCTGGGGTGTCTTGTCCCAAGCCAGTTTCCTGGCTGGCTGGGACACAGCTCTCCTCCTGCCCATTAGGCTGAGTAGCTGAGGTTGGATGCACTTGTGCCACCGTCTTGCCCGCTGTGATGGCCCGCATCTCTTCAGTCGCCTCGGAGATCACCTGGGAGATGATCTGGAAGGCAGTCTGCTCAATCTGGTCGTTTTGGGGCAAGGTCTCATCTTTGTCCAGTTCTCTAGGCAGGTCTGTGTCTGCAGCATTGCTACCTCTGACCTGGGGTACTGACGCACCCTCATCCTTAACCAGCTCTGAGTGAACTGGCTCCACAAAGCTACTTGGCAACTTCTCAACAATATATTCTTCCTTCTTTAAAAGTTCGGCTACCTGTGGGGGGCCACTGCTCACTTCCTCTCCCCCACCTCCCCCGTGGGCCAGGATTGGAAACTCACTCTTCTCCACTTCTGAGACACACTCCTGGGACAACAGGCCTTCCGCAGGTACATTCTCCCCCAACACAGCATCTCCAGTGCCCTCTGTCCCACCTGTCTCTCTCGCTTTCTCTCCAAGGGCTGCATACGGGCTTAGCCAGCCTCTCCCAGCAGTTTTGCCCAGTGCGGAGTCCTGCTTGCACCCTTCCACTGCCTCATGGGGGAAGGACACATCCTTTGGGAGAAGCGGACATCCGAGAGAAATAGACTTGGCTTCGTCCCCCATCAGGGAGAGTTCCACTTTTGCGTTCTCATCTCTGCACGGTCCTGACTGCGACCTTGTGTCTGCAATGCTGGGGAGGTTGCCCGATGACTCTGATCTTCGGCGAACTTGACGAGTCCTGGGCAAGGCTGGAGGCTCTGTAGAAGGCTTGTCCACAGGGCGCTGCTCTTCCTTTCCAGGAGGCTGTGTGACACCGGGGGCCACGGTCAGGACTCCAGGACAGGCCTCGTCACTGGGCAGTCGGTCCTTGATGGCGGGGCCAACCTTCAGTGTCTCCACCTGCTTATTATTGCTGCTGAGCCGATCTTTTTTACGAGAGAAAAACCACCACCAGCCAAGGAGGGCCAGCATTCCAGGCAACGCCAAGGGGAAGAGTGAACGGAACTGGATTGCCATCTCGGAGGCGACGTGAAGGAGCTACACCTAGGGAAGAAAGGAGGGAAAAGGAGGGGTTACAGAAGCTGACTCAGTGTGGTCAGCGGGCATGGTGATGCCCCTTTGACACCAGCACATGGGAAGCAGAGGTAGGTGGATCTATGAAGTCAAGATAAGCTTGGTGTGCAGAGTGGCTTCCAGACCAGCCAGGGTTACATAGTGAGACTCTGTTCCAAAAACAGTACAAACAAAACCAACTTGGGGGTACAGGAACTGTATTGTGTGTATGCTGACAACGTACATGTGCACGGGGGTTTGTGTTTGGCTGCAGAGAGTCACAACGTTAAGTACCTCAGTACTCCCCGGCTGGCTCTGGCATTCAGCAAGGTCAGGAACCCTGCTGTAGAGCTCCGGCTTCTCCAAGGGTGCTCTACAGTCCAAAACTGCCCATCACACCCCAGTACCTGCTACAAGTGCAGCCCCACTGAATCACACAGGTTCTGTAACAAGATCCCTGGGAAAACTTTAGGCACACTAAGGTCGGGAGGACTCCTGAGACTAGGTGACCTAGCTACCCCAAAATGAACGGGATGACAGGAGCTTAGATAGAGGAAGTCCGTCCAGAAAGCCCTTGCAGCTGTAAAGACAGACATCCTCCACTAATACCCAAAGGCAGCGAAGATGGCATCGTGCAGAGCAGGGCCGCCATCTTGCTGCCAGCTGACTGGTCCTTTGGGGAGATGCGATTGAGTCAGGAAGGGGTGCTCTGTGCTGCCCTTTGAATAACAGCCCAGGACACCTTACACATACCCAACAATCCAGCACTTACACAAAACAAAGATAACTGTGCCTGGGCAAAGGCTCCTAAGAACCCCCACCAAGGCTATCGTTTGAAACAAAGTGGGAACGAGCCTCTTTCAGAGCAATGACTGCCGCATACACTGCAGACTCAGCATGCTGAGGCTGGACTGATGTTAGATATTGTGCACTGACAGAAAACACTGTGGTGAAGAAGCTTATGGGGAGACGTGACTTGGACTAAGCCCTCGGTTAGAGGAAAAGGGTAGTTTCTGCAAACTGATTTTGCATAGTCAAATATGAACTCATGACTAGAGTGGTCTGTTAGTAGATTCTATCTATAAACAGAAAGCTGTCTTGTATTTGTAGTCTTCCAACTTGGATCTACATATATTACTGAGGAAGCTTTTCTTTAAGATTTATTTTCTGTTTTGCCTGAATATATTAAGTATGCGTGCCTGGAGCCCTCAGAGGTCAGAAGGGGGCATCAGATCCCTTGGAACTGGACTTAAGTCACCCATGGGTGCTCAGAATCTAGCCCAGGCCTCTGAGGAGAGCAGCAAGCACTCCTAACCACTGAGCCATCCCACCAGCCCCCTCAACGAGGAAGGCTATTTTGTTTCATTGGCAACCCAGGCTGGCCTTGGACTTTAAGTTGTCTTGCTTTAGCCTCTCAAATACCGTGATTGCCACAGGGGTTATACGTGTGAGCCACCACACCCAGATGCTGAGAAAGCTTTCCAGAGCCCAAGGCCAATGTGGCACCCAAACCAATTAAATCAGAACCCAAGAGGCAAGAATCAACACCAGGCTTAGTTTGTTTTAAACCCAGGTGATCCCAGGATTCAGTCAGGCTAGAGACCCTCTGATCTACAGCATCCTACATGAAGCAACAGAATTAATGAGATTCACTGGGTCCGCGCTCAGTGCCATTCATATAAAAGAATAAAAGCAACTCGAGACTGTTCAGGGGTTAGTCTGCATGCTTGGAACAGGGCGGGAACCCACAGCCTAGAGTCGGGAAAGCATTGCCCAGCAGGCCAAAGATTACAGGAAGTGGTCGTAAATTTCTTTCTGACTCCTTACTAACTAGGAAATCCCTTCCCCAGCAGGACTCAAACTTTCAATTCCTAGAGATTTCTAGAGGTTCTCTGGTCTCAGGAAAAAGAGTTGGTAGAATGGGGTAGACAAAACAAAAAACAAGCAAACAAAAAGCAAACAAAAACCTCACAATCTCTCCAACTCTCCAACAGAGAGCAGCCATCCCTTCTAATATGCTACACCACAACCACAGTCATGTGTGTGACAGATACCTTGATACCTAAGACCAAAATGGCTTCCAGTCCAGATGTGAGGAGTTCTGCCCTTTGAAACTAAATTAATGCCCACAGGCCCACCCTCTACCTCAGTTACAGGTCACCCCACTCTATCTCCCCAAGCCCCTGAAACATCCCGAAAGCATGCCCCCCAGTGTGCTTTAGTCCAGCATCCGGCCAATCTACAATGTCCCCAAGGCCCAGGCCAACCAAGCCAATGGCCTCCTCACACCACTTCACCAGTTGCCCCACTCCTAGCTCAGACACAATGCTTCCTGCCACTCTGAGCACATGTACTCACTTAACACCACCACTGTCCACCTAAGCCTCCCCTGAGACTGAGGCGCCAAGTTTCAACCCTACCCAGTGCAAATCAGTCTGTGTAGCGACTTTTTCAGTTGAAGAAGGAAACAGTGGTGGTGACAGTTCCCAGCCAGACTTCCTGTCTTGTGCCAATCGGCCTCCTAGGTGGTGATGAACACTGCTAACCCTGGACCAGCCAACGCAAGGAACCTGGAAGAGATTCGCAGTGCCCACTGCTCCACAGCCCAATCTGAGCTGGGTTAGAGACCCACCACTGCTGAGGCGGGTGAGAGGCCCCTCTCTCCAGGGATGTTTCCAGGCAAAGCCGAGACGCCTGTGAGGAAGTTCCCCCAACAGCCTGTAGAGGGCAGGATTTGTTTGTCCTCTGCTTCCTAGACAAATGAGATTAGCAGCCTCAGCTATTCTCCCTCTCCCCAGAGTGCAGCTCCTGGGATCAGCAGCTACACACACTAAGGGCTTGAATGCGACTCACCAAGCCTAGCAGTGTCATCTTAAGGGTATCTGGTGCCAGGAGGCACCCATGGGGGGCTCTCCAAGGCAACTGCTGCCCCTCCACCTTACTCTACTTCCTACCAATCAAGGAAACAAATAGCCCACTTCTTTCTCACCAGGCAGTCTCAAGTCAGCCAAACAGCCTTCTTGGAATTAATAAGAGGCCATCCCCTCCCCCATTTAAATGGTCTACCGGTCATCATTTAAATGGTCTGACAGGTCAGTAAGAGGTGACAGATGATGCACCAACCTGCACACACACACACACACACATACACACACACCCTTCATCCTCACAAGGCTTCCCATTCCCTCCATCCCCTAGCGAAGCTTGTCTTGTGAGTGGCTCTTTGTCCTGAGCACTTGGTTTATAAACCTGAACTTCCCAAGCTGTAAGTGGACTGAACACTATAGGCCCCAAGGGCCCCCACACTCTACAACCACAAGCTAACTGGAAACTGTTCCAAGACCAGTTTCTGGCCCCCAGAAGCAGGCTGCCTACAATCAGGGAAAGCCTCCCACGAGGATGCTCCCCAGCCCTGCCCGAAGCTGGTGAGGAGGACACTCGGCTATTTTGAATCTGCTGGAATTAAACTGCCTGCGTATTTTTAGCAGGTCCATTTGCCCAGGAATAGATGCATACTGGCTTGCGGCCAAGCGGTCACACAGAGCTGAGCGCGGGCACGTGCTACAGCCAGAACCCTTTGCATTCATCTGCTCACTCCAGGTTCTAAAAGGATCCCTTCTCTTTCCAGAAGTACCTGTGGCTTCTTAGAATGTCCTCTGGAGAAGTAATGGCCTCACTCCCCAACCAGCTGACAAACCTGTAACCGAAGTCTAGAGCCTTCTAAACAAGAAAATAGCCAGGCAGTGGTGGCTCACGCCTGTAATCCCAGTACTTGGGAGGCAGAGGCAGGCGGATTTCTGAGTTCGAGGCCAGCCTGGTCTACAGAGTGAGTTTGAGGCCAGCCAGGGCTATACAGAGAAACCCTGTCTCGAAAAAAAAAACAAATCCAAAAAACCAAAAACCAAAAACCAAAAAAGAAAAGAAAAGAAAAGAAAAGAAAAGAAAAGAAAAGAAAAGAAAAGAAAAGAAAAGAAAAGAAAAGAAAAGAAAAAGAAAAAAACTCCTGGGAATGGCACAAAGCAGTGTTGGCCCTAGTGACTAAGTCAGTGTTGGCTGCAGTTACTGGGAAAAAGGGCTGCATGTAATTGACAGGAAAGTCAATCATGAAAACAACAGCTCTGGAGCCAAGAGCCCAAGTCCACTCTAGGCTTGGGCCTATGTGGGAGGATCCATACCATTTTGTGTTCTGAACAGCTGTTCACACATCCTCTTGATCGGAACTAGAACATTCCTCCCATTCTCTTAGTGATGACCACCAGGGAAGTGTGTGCCCCAGCCACTCCACCACCAGAGCAAAGCACAGCTCGCTCTTGATAACTGTGCCTTCCCTTCAAGGGGTCTTCCCCTGGGCAGGCGATCAGAACCGCAAGCCCAGCAGCCCCGCAGGCTCTCCTGTACTCCCTGTGTGGAGGGAGAGCAGGGGCAGGCTGCTGGCCATAGGAAGTTCCTTGTAGTGGGAGCTGAGGGAAGGAAGACCATACAATTGTGGCTCCCTGCCTGGCAGGCAGAGAAAGAACCTCTAGTTTCCATCCACAGCATTTTCTGAACTCTCATCTCTGCTGCCCCTAAGGAACAGTTCTACCAGAAGCTCAAGGTCAGTCTACCATAAGACTACCTCAGACTCACACACACAGCCCTGCACAAGTATCGGTAGAGCCCAGGAAAGTTAGGACTGGAGGAACAGCTCAGCAGTTAAGGGCACTTCTGCTTTTCTAGGACACAGGTTCAGTTCCCGGGACACATCAGGAGGTGTAGAACCATCAGTTCCAAGGAATCTGACCCCCTCTTCTGACCTCCCTGGGTACCAGGCACACATGTAGTATTCATACCTATTTATACAGGCAAAGCACTCATCTCATACACATAAAAAATAAGCTAATCAAAAAAAAAAAAAAAGGTAAAAGGCTGGGTGGTGATGGCGCACATCTGTAATCCCAGCACTCTGGGAGGCAGAGGCAGGCAGATTTCTGAATTTTAGGCCAACCTGGTCTACAGAGTGAGTTCCAGAACAGCCAGGGCTACACAGAGAAACCCTGTCTCGAAAATCCAAATCCAAAAAAAAAAAAAAAAAAAAAAAAAAAAGCTAATCTTTAAGGCAAGGTAAGGTTTTCTATAAGTTGCAACAGACCCAAGGAAGAGGTGACCTTTTTATGGTTCTGATGTTTTAAGGGTAGGAGAGGGGAGCCAAGTCCCTGGGGAGAGTCTGAAGGTGTCCTAGGAGCTGACCTGGAGCTGGTGACGAGGCCTGGCAAAGTAAGTTGTGACCTTTATAGTCAAGGCACTGGCAGCCTGGTCAAGTGGGGCAGATCAGCAGAGGCAACCAGCACTGGGGCGATCCCCATGTGATTTCTGGCCAACACTGGCAGCCAGGCGCTTAGCCACAGGAGGTTACTGAGCACTTGAAGTATGACAAATGTGACCGAAAAACGCAATTTCTAGTCTTATATAAAGTTAATGTAAATATATATCCACATGCCAGTGGCAACAGCTTGGATGGCAGCAAGCTCGAGGTTTTCCCAGAGAATCCCAGGACATGAGAGGTCCTGACTGAAGCTACGAGCCCAGCGCCTACCTTGCTGGCAGAGGGCAGTTCTGCCACTGAGGCTGGGGGTGATGGTGAACCTGGGCCACTCTCCCACGGCAGCATGGCTGAGGCCCGGGGTCACAGAGATGGAGCCATGCCTCAGGCCCGCTGGTCTTATCCTAGCCCTGGTGTTCCCTTCATCCCTGGGGGGTCTGAGCAAGCTGTGACTCACTAGAGCACCCTCAGGATTCCGTGTTAGCTCATAATGGGCTAGCTGGCCTGCCCAGGGCTAGCCCTACACCCTCTATTGTGATGGCCTTACAGGGCAGCAGGCCAGCCAGTACAGGCAGGCAGACAAGCCAGATTCACCTTAGAGTAGCTTTAACTCCTTGCACAGGTGGGCCATCTATCCAACACCATGGAACAAAAACTCAACATAACATTGAAGCGGAAGACCTGCTTGGTCAAACTTCTCTGGCCAAAAAGGAAAACTCAGGTCTAGACCCGAGAGGCCCAGGTAAGAAGAGCTGGAAGCCAAAGCTCCCACTCTTTAAGCACGGGATCTCCCTTGTCAGCCCAATCAGTAGTTAACTAACTTCCAGTTTAAAGAATCTGGTTACAAGGGCTCAGCTGTTGAGAGCACTGGCTGCCCTGACCTGGGTTCTATTCTCACTACCCACACCATGACTCAAAACCCTCTTAGACTGGAGTCCCAGGGGATCTGATGCCCTCTTCTGTCTCCTGAAGGCACTGTTACACATGGTGCACACACACACACACACACAGAGACAAAATACTTACACACATAAAATAAAAATAAAAAATAAAAAAAACCCTTGGTAATACAAAGGAACCAAACCAATCAGGAACAGAGTGCCCATCTCTCTCCTCTGCAGACAGGTCTAGCCTCAGTCCTCTCTAGTGATGTGAGAAAACAAACCCTCCCACAGTGGTCTCCCGTTACTTCATCTCAGGTAGGGGTGTGGTTTGGGGGGATTGTCTGTTTGTTTTAAACACAATCTTTTATTGTTATTGTTGGGTTTTGTTTTGTTCTTCAAGGCAGTGTTTCTCTGTGTAGCCCTAGCTGTCCTATAGGCCAAACTGGCCTCGAACTCAGATGTACGCCTGCCTTCTGCCTCTTCAATGCTAGGATCAAAGGCATGCCCCATCATGCGTAGCCTAGGGGTGTGTTTTTAGAAAATTTTGATGCTGTGTCCAGTCCCTCCTGGCCCTCATCTTGGGCTCTTTATTATTGCCTGGCTTTACAAGTGAATTCTGTCAGGCTCTAGGGGGTGATGACAAAGCCGATACAGGAATGTACTCCTGGGTACATGGAGTTCCCACCTCACTACAGCAGGCACCACACAGGCCTGCCCCAAAGGTATGAGCAGTGACCTGATGACAAGCTTACTTAAAAGCCACGATCCTAGCTGAGACAGGAGGATCATGAGTTAGATGAGTCTCAAGACCAAGCAAATAAATGGTATGTGGCTTCCAGAGGTAAGGGAGATGCTGGTGTGTGGCTAGCAATGCCAGCAACCAAGAACTCACAAAGGCATAAGAGAAAAGTTCTATTCAATAAATATTTATTGACAAGTCCAAGTACTAGGCAGCGTAGGGCAGAGATGAGTGAGAAGCTCTGAACCTTTTCCAACTCTTCTGAAGGTGAAAATCCATAACCTCTTCCCTCGTGAGCCGCCCTGCTGCCCACGCTGCCACTGACTGGTCCAAGGGGCAGGAAAAAAAAAATGCCTGGTGGTTGGAGAACTGAGCAGAAAACAGAGTGCCATTTCCCCCAGGCAGGGATGGTCCAGTTCCTTGTGCAGAGATGCAAGGACTTTAGACTGAAGAGGCACGCACAGCTGGGCTGCACTGTGACCACTGTCACCACCACCTGGGTGCTCAAATCCAGATCTCTTCTCCCTCACAACTTCCAAAAGGTAAAGCCTTCTGCTGGCTTGGTAGAAGGGACCTCCTGGCTTGGTTGTCCCTGCTGAACAATCCTGCATTCAATCACATACTCCTTGATGCACACTTTCAAAGGTACCTGCTCTCCTGCACACACCAGCAGGCTTCTCGATGGCTTCCCACCTATGCATACACACTTCCTCAGCAACGTACAGGAGGGCGTGTTCTCCCCAGACGCTGGAGTGAATCTAGAAAGGAGGCGAGTATCTGCAGGCATAATGTGATTGTGCATTGTGTAAAGATGATCCTTGTATTACTCAATGCTGATTTCCGCGCCCCCGTATCTGGTAGTAATTCTTATTCTAAGAATCTCCTGTTTCAATGCTGTGAAAACATTGCTCCCCAACTATTTATTCTGAATGGTCAATAAAGCTAGCTGACCAGCCAATGACTGAGCAGGCTGAATAGGGCTGGCTTCTTTCTCCCAGCTAAGAGGGAGGGGAGAGAGGGAGGGAAGGAGGAGGAGGAAGGGAAGACAAAGAAGAGGGGAAGGGGGGGAGGAGGAGAAGAATCCTCCAGGGGAGAGAGTCCAGGAGGCATCATGAGAAAAGAGCTGGAGCCCAGAGAGCCAGATCAGTACTAACAGGCAAGGGTCTCAGGGATTTGGGCTGGGAGGTAGCCAGATCAGTTTAGAGGATTAAAATAAAGCAATACTGCTGTTCGGTTGTTGTGCCCTTAAAGCTTGCTAAATAAATATAATAGTCCAGTCTCAATTATTTGGGAGCTAGCTGGGTTAAGAAGAAAACTGCAATGGGTATCACATCCAAGGAACACATCAGACAGAGAAAACTCCCAGGAGGAAGAGGAGGCAGAGGCAACAGAAAGGGATAATCCCTAAAGCAGAGTGGAGCTCTTAGGAGGAGCTGGTATGCTTAGCCACAAAAGCCTCCCCACCAATGGCATGAAGCCTGCCACAGAGGTGAGGGAGAAGCGGGGAGCTAGTCAAGACCCAGAAAAAAAGGTACAGAAAGGGGGCTGGAGAGATGGCTTAGTGGTTAAGAGCACTGACTGTTCTTCCGAAGGTCCTGAGTTCAAATCCCAGCAACCACATGGTGGCTCACAACCATCCTTAATGAGATCTAAAGCCCTCTTCTGGGATGTCTGAAGAACAGCTACAGTGTACACTTACATAAATAAATAAATCTTCTTTTTTAAAAAAAGAGGTATGGAAAGCAAATAAGGCTACACATGGCGTGTGTGTATAATCCCGGGACCTGGGGTGGAGGCGGGGCTCTGAGGGAAGAGGATGGTGAACACCAGACAAGCCTGGGTTACACAGTGGGGAAAAAAGACAAAAAATAAATACACAAATAAAACCTGTGTGCATTGTAGCCACAGACCGTGTTTATGAATCACAACCTTCAAATCACACCACTTCTATAATTGAGAAACTGAGGAAGAAGGTAGAGGAAGGAACAGAACATTCACTCTTTTTCTTTTTTCTTTTTGGTTTATCAAGACAGGGTCTCTCTGTGTAGCCCTGGCTCTCCTGGAACTCACTCTGTAGACCAGGCTGGCCTCGAACTCAGAAATCCACCTGCCTCTGCCTCCCAAGTGCTGGGATTAAAGTTGTGCGCCGCCGCCGCCGCCGCCACCACCACCACCACCACCACCGGGCAACTCTCCTTCACAGTAGAAAACCAAATAGTGTTTTCTGAAGAGGAGCAAGCAAGCAAACAGACTAGAAACAGATAAAAGTCGACAGGACAGCTAGAAAGCTCAAGCAGTCCCGAGCATGCACTGCTCTCACAGAGGACCTGAGGCAGGCCCCCGGCCTCCCCTGTGAGTCCAACTCTAGGAGATACAACTCCTCCATCCTCTTCAGGTGCTTTCATACATGGCTGGCAGGTGTGCACACACAGGCACACTCGTGCACACACATGCACACACAGGCACACACGTGCACAATTAGAAAGAATAAATAAGGGGCTGGAGAGATGGCTCAGCAGTTAAGAGCACTGGCTGCTCTTCCAGAAGACCTGGGTTCAATCCCCAGTAACCATAAGGTGGCTCACAACCATCTGTAATGGGATCCGATGCCCTCTTCGGCATGAAAGTGTACATGCAGATAGAGCACACATACATAATAAAATAAAAATTAAAAATAGTAATAAAGAAGAAAGAAGAAAAGGAGAGCTGGAGGGATGGCTCAGTAGTTAAGAGTACTGGCTGCTCTTCCAGAAGTCCTAGGTTCAATTCCCAGCAACCACATGGCAGCTCACAACTGTCATCTATAACTCCTGTTCCAGGGGAATCAGACACCCTCATACAGACAAACAAACATGCAAGCATAACACTAATGTATATAAAAAATTAATAGAATATTACAAACATATTTCTTTTAAACAGAAATGGGAAAAGGAAGGAAGGAAGGAAGAAATGCTCCCGGTAGCTTCCAGGATGCTCTCACAGGGCAAAGGACTGTTGAGCGGACCAACGCAAGTCGGTCAGGTGCATTCTGGTCAAGTCTTGAACCACTGGGTCATACAGCTTGAGCAAAGGACTGTTTTTTTCAAACCGGTACATAATTAAAAACTCAGTGTAACCAGCCTGCCAAGCCACTGGGTTCAACCCCTGGAACAACAGATAAACAACCTGTTTCCACAGGCAGTGCTGGGACTGTTGATCTGGGGTTTGGGTTTTGAGACAGACTTTCACTATGTAGCTCAAGCTGACTGTAAACCAAGCATAACCTTCCTGCCTCGGCCGCCCAAGCACTGGGATCCCAGGCCCTTGCCACCACAACCAGCCAGAACGTCCTGTAGTGGTATTCTAATAGCACACAGTCTTTCCTGCTGGCCAAGGTAAACACGCAATAGTGTCAACTCCAACAAACGTGCAAGGCTCTTCTCTCATGACTGTTGGCAACATTGCTTCAGAAACCCCTGAAACTAACATAGTAAAAATCAAAAAGAGAACATGCTTACCGACAGAGCTTTAGCAGCAAGTCTCTCCACTGCTAAGGTATCAGGACCCATCATTTAATAAAGGTATCAATACCTATCGAGCTAGTACCATGGGGGCTGGGGACTCACATCTCAGGTAGTAAGACAATGCACTGAAGAACTCAATGTAATGCCCCTGCAGTCTCGAACTGGTTGAGAGCACAGAGCCCTGAGGCACCCCTGGCACATTCCCCATGCGTGTAAAGGGGATGGGAGGGTTAGCCAGGGTTTGCTCACCTTTTCTGGTCCCCGTGGTTGAGATGAGAAGGGCTATCTATGGAGAACATAAGGGATGGGAAGCTCTGTGCAGAAGTGTGAGAGAAGGAAGGCCTCCTGGAGGAAGGGCCATCAGCACCTCAGAGCTCAGCAGTGGGAGCCATGCCAGGATGAAGGCGGTACAGAGAGGAAAAGTCCCAGGCAGAGAAACTACCCAAGTCCTCAAGCAGGAAGAAGCTCAGCTAGCTCAAGGGACCAGCAAGGAGGGGCCAAGAGGGGTCAGAGGACTGGCTGGCTCCAGATCCCCCGCAGGAATCACGGGACTCACAGAAACAGTGGAACATACTTCCAGAGGGACCACTGTCCTCAAAGGCCAAGGCACTTTGTTCTTAAATCAAAAACTGCCTCCAGAATCATGACACCCCTGGCTAGAAACCTAACAGGTACATTTTGAGGGTAAACCGCTCAATTTTTTTTACCCAGAACCTCAGCAAACACGCTTGCCAGGAGATCCTGAAAGCTCACTGCTGATTAGCTGGGAGCCACTGCTGGACGGACCAGTATCCATCCTTACTCCTACCCCCTCCGAGCCGGTCTAGCCCACTAAGGGGTCCAGCCCCTGGCCGGAGGTGCACCCATGCACAGTACACACCCCCTCACAGGAGCCCTCACAACGCCTCTGAATCAGATCTTGCAACAACAACTCTGCTCTCCAGCCAACATAAACCATAGGCCGCGGAGGGCCTTATATGGCTTGAAGCTTTCTTAATCAGAAACAGATAGATGGGCTGGAGTTGGCAGCTGAGTTAGAGGGAGGGAGGAAGGGGGGAGTGGAGAGAAAAGTATGAGGAACAGGCAAACTTGTCAAACTCCCCTTTCATCCCTCTTCTGCCTCAGTGGCTTCCTCCCAGCAAAACACTCCTAGCTGGGTAGGAGATGTGGGATACAGATGTAACTCAGGTAGAGTCTAGCATGCATGAGTTCTTGGGTTACACACACACACACACACACACACACACACACACACACACACACCATCTACCTATCTACCTATCTACCTACCAGAGCCACTTTGCCCTCTCCTGTGTGGGTATTTTGCTGAAAGCCAGAAGACACCAGTCACTGGACTGCCAGTCAACAACACATAAATAGTTTCAGACCTTTTGTGCTACTTTGTGGCCTGCCCTTAGTTTTAGGTAACTTCACCAAAAAGGCAGGGACGAGATGGGGAGTGGAGGTTAGTAAGTTTTTCCGGAAAATTAGCTAGTGGAGTAACATGGGATCCTCACTTCCTAGGGCACAGTACCTGGTGCATCTCCCTAGCTCACTGCTGGTCTCAGCCACATGCCTGCCTGGCTCTGTCCTGGACCCAGAATAGAAAGGCAACCTCAGAGACCTCTTGAGCAAAAGCGGCTACAGCAGTTTCTAAGGTGGCTTTAGTCTCCTCCTTCCCCTGGTTAGGCAGCAGTGGCCCCCGGAGGGCCTTCCTGGACACTTGCAGCCACTCGCACTTGACTCTCCTGAAGGATGCCACCTGCTAAAAATAACCACAAGCTTGGTGGAGTGGGTGACTCCAAAGCCAAAGGACAAAGCTGGAAGGTTATTCTCAAGAGCTGGTCTCTCTCCAGGGCAGGGCAGGGCAGCTGGACAAGCTGGAGTCACTGCCTGGTCTGAGTGACAAGGAAGAGAGAAGAAGAGCAGACAAGAGCTAAGAGCTGCCTCCAACTGGTGTGCTCTCTCATCAACACAAAGGCCCAACCAGACCAAGACCAGTGAAAAGCCAAAGGGCCTGGGGGCTGCCTGGACAGATCTTTGCAGTCTCCTCCTCTCTTGGGTAGCAGCCTGATGAGACCAGGGGACGGTCTCATGACCTCCATGTGAGGTCTGACAAGCAATGTTATTATTAGCCAAGGAAAGAGTGACTTCAAGGTTGTCTTGAAACCTGTTCAGTTTCCCAGCCCTGAGGGCTTTCTTATTCTGTAATTACTTGTGCATTTCAAAGGTGCACTTCCCTAACTTTGTAAAGAGTTAAAAAAGTAAGAGCTGAACTTCAGTATCCTTCGGAAATGCTACCCAAACAGGGTTGTAATGAGGTTTAAGTAACTCAAACAACAGACTCACTCTGTAGGATAAACAGCTCATTCTTGAAAACCCCAATTTCACATTGTAGATTTCAAAAAATTTCAAAAAATAAATCAATATAGAGTATAATAGGTGATCATCAAATGTAGGCTGCTTCACTTCAGCAAGGTCCAAACACAGCAGACCAGGACCAGAGGGTTGCATCAACAGTTTCTTCCTACATCCAAACGTTATCCTGCAAGGGAGCCACTTAAACAAGGAGGTAAACTACTACAACTAGCTAAGAACTCCCTGAAACTGAACAGATTCACTAGGCTCCTCCCCACCAGAGTGAACTATAAAAACAGAGTCCCTCTCAAGAGGGAAAAAAAGCTGAGCTGCGAAGAAGACAGAGGACAGCTGCTGGACTGGGACCAGACCAGCTCCCTAGAAGAATAGCAGCCCTGCATGCTGCCTGGGAGAGGTGTAGACCAGAGTCGGGGGGCCAGGAGCTCCCCAGCTGCCTGCAGGCTGTGCAGTGAGCTCCAGCTTTGAGAGCTGCCACCCATGCTGGGGTGGTCCGTGGAGATGCAGCTGTCTTTGAGTCATTTCTGCTCCTGTAAGTAACCCCTCACCCATATTCCTATAAGTAACCCCCATAAAACTCATTGGTTCATCAAGTTGGACTTGGGCGGTATCCACATTGGTCTGTCACGTGATCCCTATCTGGGGTGAGTTGATAGATGTGTGTCGCATCTCCCCATGCAAAGTCTTGTCACATAACATGGATGAAAGGGGTCATCTACAAATGAAGTCCACTCTCCACAGGCGTTAAGATGGGCTGCTGGGAAATCAGATACAGCAGCTCGAGTTTGTAAGCCCTGCACTTGGAAGGTTCTGACAGATCCCTAGGAGGCCAGCTGGGGCTATACAGCACATGCCCAAGATATACAATCAGACCTCGGGGAAAGAAAGAAAAAAAGCATTACTGACCCAGAATGAAAATTCAAACTGGTTTGGCGGAGGGAGACCTTTCTTACTGAGGTCCTTTGGAAGCTATGGGGTCTGCTGATATGACATTGGCAGACCAAAAACAATGAACGCAGACACCCGTCGTGTAGAAACCAGGAAGGCCTTCCAGTGACCAGGGAGCTCTCAAACCAGACAGGCTCCGGAGGAGCTGCAGGTCCGGCCCGGCCGCGCTGCTTCAGGCTCGGGTCCCCCAGGCCTCGCAGGAAGTTCCTTTCTCAACCTACTTCCTAAGAACCCATCCCCCTCATCCCCTCCTAGCTGTAGACCAGAACTTGCCTATTAGCACACACTGCAAGGAAAACTTGGTGACCAAAACTGTTCTGTTTGGGAACTATTAACGATAAAACCCAAACACGTGTTGCGTTTTAGACATTTACAGGTTGAGGCAACAAAGAGTTTAGAGTAGGACAAAGACTATTCTATACCTGCACCACCCAAAACTCTGCTGATGAAACGTTGACCCCCAGGTTGGCAGGCAATCACATTCCTCCAGCAGCCCCCAGATACAGAGTCAGAATATTTTATAAGACAGGTGGTGGCAGCGCACGCCTTTAATCCCAGCACTTGGGAGGCAGAGGCAAGCAGATTTCTGAGTTCAAGGCCAGCCTGGTCTACAGAGTGAGTTCCAGGACAGCCAGGGCTACACAGAGAAACCCTGACTTGAAAAACCAAAAAACCAACCAAACAAACAAAAAAAAAAAAACCACTTTATAGGTGTAAGCCTGAGACTTGACCAGCTCTCTCTCCAGCCCATAATCAGAATACTTTTAACACCTTTAGTTCACCGAGTGTCCTTTACCAATTGAACAAAAAAAAAAAAAAAAAAAAAAGATCCTAGATGGTCAATCGGCTGGCAGGAGCTTGGAGAGCTGCGGCAAGCCCTGAGCTCTCTCCAGCTAAGGCCAGCGGGGCCAGGCCGCCTCCGTCCTGAGCACTGCACACTTCTTCCTCCAGAACTGACCCCCTAGCCTTGCTCCCAATGCAAATGGACCCCATGAACACACGCCACCAGTATACAGGACGGGACAGAATGACAACTAACGTGAACTGCAGTAGCATCCAAATGGCAAGGACCTGGAGAGAAGGATGTTGCTGAACCCCCAAAAACCCAAACTGTCCCTGTGCTGGCGGCAACACTCCTCACTACCTGCCCCAATGTCACGCACCATTGGGAGGAGGACAAAGTTAATGACAATGAGGTGAGGGCGGTGATGGGGTGTGATCATAATCCCAGAACTGGGAAGGGTGAGCAGGAGGTCTGTGTGTTTAGGAGGCTTCGGATACATGGTATGACTCCTGTCTCAAAAGGGTGGGGGAAGGGGCGCGCTAGGGCCTGAAGCTCAACTGCACAGTACTTATAATAAGCCTTCTGTGTCCAATCCTAAGTGCTTGAGAGAGACTGACTACACCAGGAAGGAGAAACAGAATTTGCCCTATGAAGCAAGATTTAGGACTTAACACACCCCATTGTGGAGATTAGCGATTCTCAAACATGAGATATCGGTGGCACACGGGGCCCACAGAACCCAAACCTCTCCCCGTAATAAAGTTCCTAGGATGACTATTCAAAGAAACAAAAAGCCAGATACAAACTTCCCATACACAGGAAAAGACTGAGTCACAGAGAAGCCCAGGCATGGCAAACTCACAAGGGACGTCAGGACGGAGTAGCCAGGGAAACCAGGGCAGCTCCCCAGACCTGCGAACCCCTGTGCCTTAACAGGCCAGCACAACCAAGCCATGTTGGCCCAGGAGGCTAGGTGGCAAAGCGTGGATAAACCAATTTGTCTTCCTTTTCCTTCTAGCCAAGTTACTAGGTCAGAGGCTAGGGAAGGGAGAGCTTTTATAGCTAATCAAATGGCTGAGTCAAACAGGGATGCCTTGGGAGAGAGGGATACCATACTTAAGTGCCTAGCATATACCAGAGATAGTCCCAAGTCTTAAATATGATCTCCATGTTTAGGATGAGAAGAAACCTGGAAGCTAAAACTACCTCCTTCCACAAACTCCAGCTAGGACCAGCCTGGGGCCCAGGTCCACATATAATCTGGGTTACCAGGTAACAAGATGGATTGCTTTAAAGTATTGATGCTCCGCAATGTGACACATCGCTTTCAGCTTATTGAGAAGGCATCGGACAACTGATACCTGTATCTCTGCTGTCACCCTGCAGCGGCCAAGTGTGAATGCAGTTAACTGGGAGAACTCCACGTAGACACAAACTCACTAAATTTACATCAGGTCTCGCCCACCCGGCTGGATAGCTACTGTCTATAGAACAAAACCTGATTCTGCAAACTAACCAGGCGCTTTAGTAGTAATTTGCATGCACACCCGTAGGGTAAAAGAATGTCCTCTAACCCAAGGCCATTTATATTTCACAAGACTACACCCAGGAATTACCCAGAACCTACAAAACAGGTTAGAAGTGAAAGAAGGTTCAACATCAAGTTCAAAAAAGCTTCCCAAACTTAACCTCACTTGTCCCTTGGGCTCTGAAAGAGTCCTAAATAATCTAAAGGTGAAGCACTTAAATGCCAATCAGAGAAGACTCTGAAAGGAGAGCATCTCGTTCATAGAGATTATAGATGCTTTGTCCCTTTAAGAGAGGAATGGGCAGGAAGCCTGAAGACTCTAAGCTTTGCTTTCCAAAGTTAAGCGTTTAAAACAAAACCAAAAACCCCACGGTAACTAATTTGGGAAGGAGTCTGCAGTTAAATGAGCGTGTAAGATTATTGATTTCCCGAAGCGATAGCAATTGTAATTGCAATACACGGATACAGCGGGAGGTAGCGCACCAACAGAGCCGGTTACAACATTAGGTCCAGCAACCCTGATTTCACTGCAGGCGTTAAATTTAAACCCCAAGCAGCCTCAACTTCAGTAGCGGAAAGATAGGCAGTTTAACCTCACTAATTGCCCCACACATACACCCGACCTTACCGGTTTGAGAAGCCTCCACTCTCACCTGGAGCGAAGTCCACCGGGTTTGTGTTAACCACAGCCCCAAGGGTGGAAAGGTACGAGTCGCTCGAGGCATTTCCCAGAAAAGAAAGGTTCAGTAAAGCACAGGGCTTCTCAGAGATCTCTTCTGCACAGCCCATTACTATCTACACCTTCCCTCCCGGAGAAAGGAAACAGGAAAAGATAGGACACAGTAGTAGTTGACACCAGAATGTAGGCTCCTTGACGCGTACGGAGGCTTCTCTACGCAGGTTTTTACCTATAACCCCGGCAAAGTCCCCCCATGACCCCTGCAAAGTCTCTCTAGATCACTGTCCTGGGACGGGAAGAAAGGTGGAGCGCGACACGTGACCCTGACCCTCCCCACCCCCGCCAGAAGCCAGCGGGCACCTCTAGCTAGAGGTCTTCTACCTCTTCGGACACGTTTATGGGGCCACAAACTCCAATCCCCTTCCGGACACCCAAGCCCTCGACCTCCCGATCCTAATTAGTCTTACGGTCCCTCCACCGCCAAAAGGTCTGAGACCTGTCTTGCATCCCATTCTCCCCGCTGCGATGGCAGAGTCCGCTCCGATAATATAATTCGCGGCACCGAACTCCAGGAATTGTCTTCCTGCTCCGGTTTGCCACCACTGCCCGGCCAACCCAGAGTGAGTCAACGGCCCAGCAGTTATGAAGTTAGGGAGGGAAGGGGTCCCCAAGGACCTCCTCTCCCGCCTTGGGCACCGGGTCCTAGGCAGACTGCCCCGTGCCTCCTCTTCACGCTCAAACTGGGTACACACGACCTTTGAAAAGTAAACGCTAGCGAGACTGGACGACCTTGGTTGGGACGCGCTCGGGCTCGCTACCCAGAAGGGTGAGCCTGCATGGGGAAAGTTGAGGTGCACCGGAGCGCCCGGGGAATTGTACCCTCATCTCCATCCTAGAGGCCAGTGACGTGAGGGGGATGGGAGGGGAAAGCAGCGGCTTAAAGCAGCGCCCGGAGCTCAGCGCACGCGATCTGTCAGCAGCAGCCCTGGGGCAGACGGCCGGACGGGGGGAAAACCAGTGGGACGCGCGGGTCACCAAAGCACAGACCCGCCCGCTTGACAGCAGACGCCGTGCACACGGCTCTCGGTCCCCGGAGTACCTGGCGCGCGCATCGCACCCTGCACCTGCACCCCACGCTCCCCATCACCCCAACTCGTCCTCCCTCCGGGCCCGGCAGGCGGGTGCCCGTGCCGGCTGTCACTTACCAGCTCCTGGGCGACCGTCTAGGCACACAGTCCTCCCGCCACCGCCCCCTGGCCCCCCCACCTAGCCCAGCGGCCCTGCCCCGCACCGCTGCACGGCGCTTCGGCCGCTCCCCCACGTGCTAGCCCAGCCTGGGCGAACACAGAGACACTAAATACTGAGGACGCGCAACGACGTGCCCGCGGCGCGACGCAAGGCCCCGCCCCTCGCCCTCCGCCCTCCCAGGCGTGCCCCCCTTGCTTGCTCGCTCTCCTGCGCGTGCGCGCCATCGGCCGCTCCCTCCCCCGACTTGCGCGCGCCTCTCTCCCAGCTGCGCCAAGAGGGGCGCGGTCAGGAGCGCTCCGCTGACATCCCGGCGCCGCTCGGGCCCGCCTTGCTGGCGCTCTCGCGAGAGTAACTGTATTTACGGCGGGCGCAGGACTTGGCTCTACATCCTACACTCGGGCTGGGGTGGGTTACTGGTGTCTGAGTGCTCCGCACAATGAACTTGGCTCGCATGGGGACAGAGAGGTGTTAGGCAGGTTTCTGCCTCGGGATGGTGCGTCCGCTGGAAAAGGCTGGAGAGGCTGGTGAGGAACGAGGATACATTGTTCCCCTTGCCTAGGAATTAAGCTTTCCGGTAACCTTGCGAGTATAGCACAGCATTTCGAGTACAATAGGTGGCCATTAATTGATTAGTGATATGGATACTGTGTAGCCCTCCAGGGCAAGTTGCTTTGTCATTTTTGCAACTTTAGTGATGTCGAAGGAACTTTTCTCTAAATGATCTGGGTGTTTTGCAAAGTTTGCCTTCAAAGAAATGGTCACCATGAGTCACTGACTCTCCCAACAACTTGTGAACATAAAACGACCTTCAGACAATTGGGTCGGATGGACGTTCCACTTGCCAACCAGCCTTGCTCTGAGTCGTGTGGAGGCTGAGAACCTAACTCTGGTCCTCTGGAACATTGGATGGTGCTGTTGCCATGGAGTCATCTCTCTTCCACTACCCCGACACCCAAACTTAAGTCCAACCATACCTGCTCTGTAAATAATAGTGGACTAGTGACTGAGCGTGGTGGGAGGGAACAAACAAGAAGCTTCAGCAATGAATTCACTTGAGACTGAACTAATGACCCATCACTCGGTGACTCTGGGGGTGGCAGAGGGAGAGGGAGGATCACTTATTGTTGCGGTTAAAGAAAGGACAACAGAATGACAATCCCTGAGGCTTGAGTTACTGTGAGAACCAAGAATGCTGGTAGACAAGCAGCATTTGGTTTATTTGGGGCCCATTAACTTTGGGGTTTGTTTTGTTTTGTTCTATTTTTCAAATAGTAACTGAGTTGGCTGTGCAAGTCTGGAGATCAAAGGAGAATGGGTAGGAAATACAAATGTGTAAAAATTGTGTCACACACATGTCCACACATATTTGAGGATGTTTTGACTTTACTCTGCTGTAGATAGGTTTTTTTGCCAATAACTCAGACCGGCCTCAAAGTTGTGATTCTTTTAGGTTAATCTTCCTAGCGCTATGATTACAGCTCTGTGACGCCGTAGCTGGCTCAAAGTGGGGGATGTCTTTAAGAGAAGGAGAAAAGTAGAGAAGGGGGGTAAAAATAGGGGAGTGGAGAGATAGCTTTAAGGTACATGCAGTAAGAGCTGTACAGGAGCCCAGCAGTGGTGGCGCATGCCGTTAATCCCAGCACTTGAGAGGCAGAGGCAGGTGGATTTCTGAGTTCGAGGCCAGCCTGGTCTACAGAATGAGTTCCAGGACAGCCAGGGCTACACAGAGAAACCTGTCTTGAAAACAAAAACAAAAACAAAAAAAAAAACCCAAAAAGTTCTACAGTAGCAAAGACCTGAGGTCAGATCCTTAGCATTCATGTTAAAAACTGGATGTGTGCCTGGCAGTGGTGGTGCACATCCCAGCACTTGGGAGGTAGAGGCAGGTGGATTTCTGAGTTAGAGGCCAGCCTGGTCTACAAAGTGAGTTTCAGGGCCGGGTGGTGGTGGCACAGGCCTTTAATCCCAGCACTTGGGAGGCAGAGGCAGGCGGATTTCTGAGTTTGAGGCCAGCCTGGTCTACAAAGTGAGTTCCAGGACAGCCAGGGCTACACAGAGAAACCCTGTCTTGAAAAAAAAACAAAAACAAAAAAAAAAAAACAAAGTGAGTTTCAGGACAGCCAGAGCTACAGAGAGAAACCCTGTCTCGGGGGAAAAAACAAAACAAAACAAAACCCAAACAAACAAACAAACAAACAAACAAAAAAAACTGGGTGTGTGGCTCAGAGGGTGGAGGCAAAGCTGGAAGACTTGAGTTTGATTCCAGGACCCACTTGGAAGAAAATAACCAAATCCTCCAATCCTTCTCCTCCTCTGACTACTACTACTACTACTACTACTACTACTGTTCCTCCTCATCTTCTTCCTCCTCCTCCTCCCCCTCCCCCTCCTGTTCTTCCTCCTCCTCCCCCTTCTTTCCCCCTCACATTTCTACCTCTGGAGTGCTGGTGTTGCATGAAACCCTGGTTTATGTGACCTTGGCTGGGGATCAAACCCAGGGTCTTTTGCAGGTAGACCAGCACTCTCCCGGCTAAGCTACATCTCTAGCTCCTTGTGAGGCTCTGTCTTCTCTTAGCAGTCCCTCCAATCTCAAGAACACATCTCTGAGAAATGTCCTCCCATTTCTGTCAGAAGAGTCCAGAGAGGTATTCATTCCAAGGGATGATACATATGAGCTGTCTCCTTTATGTGTATACATAAAGAAGCCCCTCCCACTCTCCACCCTACATCCAGTTCCCTTACCATGAAACTGCACTTGGTTATGCCCCAGGCCTGTGTGTCTGCAGCGGATACTCCTAGAAAAGGCAATCAGAAGTGTTGGGGAACCACTCTAACTGAACATGAATTACTAGAACTCCCCAACACCTAATCCCTAGCACAAAGCAAAGCTCTTTGTCTTAATCCTCCAACCTCAAAATCTCTTGCTATTATGTTTAGTCACACACACACACACACACAGCAACAAAGTCAAGATTTCAACCCAAACTTTCTGACTCAGAATCGATTGACTATAAATAGATAAATAGAGACCTAGGGCCTCCAGGGGCAGTTTTACACACAGAAATGCATCGATTATGGGGAAAATTGTGTCCTCTTTTTTTATTTTATTTTATTTATTTATTTATTTTGGTTTTTCGAGACAGGGTTTCTCTGTGTAGCCCTGGTTGTCCTGGAACTCACTCTGTAGACCAGGCTGGCCTCGAACTCAGAAATCCACCTGCCTCTGCCTCCTAAGTGCTGGGATTACAGGCATGCGCCACCACACTGGGCTAAATTGTGTCCTCTTAAAAAAAGACACACAGCCAAAAAAAAAAAACAATAAAAAAACAAAAACCATTATGACCGCCCAGGTTCTATAGTAGCGAGTACTCTACATTTGGAAACATTGTAAGTGGGAGTTCTCTCCTTATTTGGGAGAGATGGTCTGGCCGTGTAGACCTGGCTGAGTTAAATCCAAGCTCAGGCCTGTGACTAAAGACCCTTGTGTGATTGCATCACATCGGCTCCTGATTGGTCTTTCAGGATTCATGAAGGCTTCCTGATCCTAATGTATCTACGTGGAGGTCAGAGGACAATTTTATGGAGTCTATTTTCTACATCCACCTTTAGGTGGGTTCTAGGGATCAAACTTAGGCCGGCAGGCTTGTTCAACGAGTGCCTTTACCAACTGGGCCTCTATTTTATCTATCGATCAATTGATGGATCGATCTATCTATTTATTTTACATGGGTTCTCTCACTGAAACCGGAGCTTCTTTTTCAGCTAGCTGGCTGGTTCCAAGGCCCTGGGACTGACCTTTCCCTGCCACTTAGTGCTGGCTTTACAGGTGTGTGCCTCCATGCCTGACTTTCCCAAGGATGCTGGGAAATCTGAACTCAGACACTCATGCTTATAAAATGAGCACTTTACCCCCACTGAGCCATCTCTCTCGCCACAGTTATATAACATTTCAAAAAACCTATAATATATTGCTTATGAATGTATGTATATAAAGAAAAACAAAAACAAATATGAGTTTGTAAACAAATTACAACTGATGGGGTGCCTTGAGATTCAATATAACAGAGGAAAGCAATTGATATACAGTTGACCCTTCAGATGTCCAAGGGTCCATGTTCACAGGTCTAATCAACTGAGGATGACAATGCTCAGAAAGTGCACATTTGGAATCCCAGCACTTGAGCAACTGAAGCAGAGAAAAGGACTGTAAACCTCAAAGCCAGGCTGGACCTCACATCAAGATGAACTCAAGCCTGGCACAGTGAGGCGCACCTTTGATCTCAGCACTCAGAAGGCAGAAGCATGCAGCTCTCTATGAGTTCAAGGCTAGCCTGATCTACATAGTGAGTCCTAGGCTAGCCAGGGATACATGAGACCCTATCTCAAAAAAAAAAAACATTATTTATTCTGAACCTGTATAAACTTTTTTGTTATTTACTCTATCTCGTAACCAATGTACTAAAACAACTAACTCTAAGGCATTTGTGTTATGTTAGATATTATGAGATATCCAGAAATGGTTTAAGGTACATTAGGTTTCTTCTTACATACAGAAGGTTTCTTGCCTTCTCAGGAAGGTAATATGACTGATAAAATGGAACCACCACATCTTCCATTTGTCATGGGATAATGGGCTAGATCTGTAGTACTGGCCAGCAGAGCTTGAAACCTCAGGGGTTATGCCAGGGAGCAGGAACTCTAGATCTGTTCAATCTTTAGGGAAGCAATTTGGTAACCATTAACTAGAATCATAAAAAAAAAAAAAAAGTTCATATCCTTTGACCCAATAACCAGCTTCCCACAAAACTGCCCAAGGGAACTGACTCAAAAGAAAATCCAAAGCCATTTATGTTGAACATCTTGTTGCTGTTTTTCTTTACAGCAACTGAAAAATTAAAGTCACAGCTTAAAGGCCCACCCATAGGAGGCTGGTTAGCTAAATTATGGGAGGAGTAAATACTCTTGCTGGAATAGTATGCAATTGTTGTCACTATACGATTACATGAAAAAAATTAAAAATATCAAAGTGTTTAGTGTCAAATTTTAAAGGTCTCTACACATAATTAAGGACAGAGCCACAGAAATAATATGTTAGTACTTGAACAACTGATTTGGAATTACTAGTTTTCCTTTTTAATGTGCCTTTTGGTTATTTTTAAACCAAAGTCAGAAAAAAAATAGGCAAGGGGCATATTAAAAAATGGTTTAGTGGGGCTGAGAATGCGGCTCAAAGTCGTTGCTTAGCCTATTCCAGGCTCTGATGTGATCCCCAGCACAGAGGAGTGGGGAGAAAAAAGGGGCTCACACCTTTAATCCCAGTACTCAGGAGGCAGAGATACTTGGATCTCTGTGAGTTCCAGGGCAGCCAGGGCTACACAGAGAGACCCTGTCTTGAAAAAACAAACACCGGTGGTGGTGCACATGTCTTTAATCCCAGCACTTGGGAGGCAGAGGCAGGCAGATTTCTGAGTTCGAGACCAGCCTGGTCTACAGAGTGAGTTACAGGACAGCCAGGGCTATACAGAGAAACCCCGTCTGGGGGGGGGGGGGACAAAAAAAACAAAAACAAAACAAACAAAACAAAAACAAAAAATAAACAAACAAACAAAAAATGTAGGATAGATCTCAGTTGGTAAGTGTTCACAAAGAGTGCAGGAAGTACTGAGTCAGTCCCCAGCACCTCATATACTGGGCGTGGTGATACACACCTATGATCCAAGCCCTTGAGAGAGGCAGGAGGATAAGGATTTCAAGGTCATTCTGAACTAGAGGAAATTTTTGTTCATCCGTTGTTACTTGAGACCTCCGGGGTGGGGGTGGGGTGAGGGGGAGATCGAGGGAGAGAAGATAAAGGAGAGAAAGAAGATAAAGGAGAGAAATGGTCAACGCTGGCCAAGTGTGTTGCAAGATCAGGGTACAGAGCAATCAGAACCACATCTGAGTTTCTCACTGAAGACTAAGAGGGTTACAGGTGAGACAAACCTGTATTTATTCCACATGTAAGTCAGACGCACTGCAGGGTGTGAGATCTACTGAGGGAACCTCTCAGCTTTAATCCCTCCCGATAATCTCCAGAGTAAATACTCTCTGGTCAGAAACTACCCTGCAAGAAAAACATGCAGAATCTTAACTCCGCCCCCAAGAGAACCTGCGCCCGCTCCTAGAGATTTTACATTTCTCCTTTGTTCTGTTCTGACTGATTTGTAGGTTTTTATAATATATAATGCACAACAAGACAGGACTGCTTTCCAGACGCTCGTGTGGTTCTGTACCTTGTAAGGAAACAACAACCTGGCGTTGTTGGCCTGGGCTCAGCGGGAGAAGCACAAGCAGAAGGAAATCTCATTTCCATCTTAGTAGACGGTACTGACGGGATTATGAACCTGTCTCCCACGGTGAGCAGCTGCGGCCCTCCCCTTCCTGACGGACAGGAGCGCTGAGATGCCTATTCTTTCACTTTCTTTGGAAATGAGGGAATTAGGGTAACGGGGAAGCTACCTTTTTAAACATGTTTATTTAACTTTATACATGAAATTTGTCTATATTGAATTAGGGGTTTAGCTCAATAAAGTACTTGCCTGGTGTGCGCAGGACTCTGAGATAGATCTTTAGCGCTGGAAAAAAAATACATACGTATCTATGGATGTCTTGTGATGTCGGCAGCCTTTAACAATTAAAAAACAGATTTTGGCTGGGGATGTAGCTCAGTGGTTGAGTGCTTGCCCGGCCAGCGTGCACAGAGCCTAGGCTGACTCCCCAGGCTCCAAATATAAATAGAAGGAAGGAAGAAGGAAACAGAGGGAAGGGAAGAGTGGGAAGCAAAGAAAGGAAAGAGATGGACGCAAAGGAAAAAAGAGGAAGGCTGTGAGTAGAAACAGGTGGGGGAGGTACATTCCAGAAAGGACTCACTTGGTGTGGAGGTGGGGCTGGGGAGATAGAGGCTGAAGGATCCGAAGTTCAAGGCCAGCCTCAGTTTACATTGGACCCTGTAAAAACAAACAAACAATCAAAAAACAGCAACAACAAAAAACAGGCAATGGTGGGACACTTTTATTCCAGCACGTGGGAGGCAGAGGTAGGTAGATTTCTGAGTTCGAGACCAGCCTTGTCTACAGAGTGAGTTCCAGGATCGCCAGGGCTACACAGAGAAACCCTGTCTCAAAAAACAAACAAACAAACAACAAAACCAAGCAAGAAATAGTAAAAGCTAAGTAGATCTTTGTGCCACCAACCTTAGCCTCTCAGAATATTCTGAAGTTGATGGTAGATATTTTCAGCAAAATCTAGGATTAGCTAATCAGTTTCAGGGGTTGTTATAGGGTCTCATGTAGGTCAAAACTAGCCTCAAATTCACACTATAGGAACTAATCAGTTTTCATGACGCCTCAGAAGGCTGACAGCAGTGCTCTGCATAAAGAAATTAGTTTAGCCGGGCGGTGGTAGCACACGCCTGTAATCCCAGCACTCTGGGAGGCAGAGGCAGGTGGATTTCTGAGTTCGAGGCCAACCTGGTCTAAAGAGTGACTTCCAGGACAGCCAGGGCTATACAGAGAAGCTCTGTCTTGAAAAACCCAAATCCAAAAAATCCAAAATAAGAAAAGAAAAGAAATTAGTTTAGGCCAGGCAGTGATAGTGCACATCTTTAATCCCAGCACTCAGGAAGGAGAACCAGGCAGATCTCTGACTTTTGATCTACATGAGTTCTTAGGGCAGCCAGGGATACACAGAGAAACTCCCATCAAAAAGAAAAGAAAAGGGGGGCTGGAGAGATGGCTCAGCGATTACAAGCGAGCACTGACTGCTCTTCCAGAGCTCCTGAGTTCAAATCCCAGCAACCACATGGTGGCTCACAACCATCCATAATAAGATCTGATGCCCTCTTCTGGTGTGTCTGAAGATAGCTACAGTGTACTTACATATAATAAATAAATAAATCTTAAAAAGAATAAAAGAATAAAAGAAAAAAAGAAAAGAGGAAGGAAGGAAGGAAGGAAGGAAGGAAGGAAGGAAGGAAGGAAGGAAGGAAGACTCTAAACAAGTTCTTAGGATCCTCAGAGCAGTGGTTCTCAACCTGTAGGTTGCCACCCCTTTTGGGGAGGTCAAATGAAATCAGAAAACACAGATATTTACATTAGATTTCATAATAGTAACAAAATTATAGTCATGAAGTAGCAACAAAAATAACTGTATGGTTGAGGTAGCCATCATATGAAGAACTGTATTAAAAAGCCTCATCATTAAGAAGGTTGAGAACTGTTATCATAGAGAATTACCTCCCCACCTTCCTGAGTGCTAGACTCCACAGTGCCCCCTTCCGTGCCCCCTCTTTTTCTCTTATCAAGAGGTTTCTCCCAGGTCTGTAGCCTTATCAGCCCTGCCACATTGTTTAGGAGAGATTCAGTTTTTAAAAAAAAAAAGATCTTTAAGAGTATTTAGACCAAGCCGTCTTGATGGCAACTCATGCCTGTGGTCCTAGCACTTGGGAGGCAGAGGCAGGAGCAGGCTGGGATACATAGTTACACCCTGTCTGCAGAATCAGCCTTGCAGCTGGAGCTCAGCTGGCAGAGTAATGTCTAGCACGCCTGAAGCAGTACTACATAAAACTGTGCACACCTATAATCCTAAGCACTCAGAAGGCAGAGGCAGGAGGTTCAGAAGTTCAAATCATCCTTGGCTATATAAAAAGTTTGAGGCCAGCCTAGAATATATGAGACCCTGTCTCAAGACAAACAGACAACCCCCCCCAAAAAAAAAAAACAAAAAACCAAGAGCGAGAGAGATGACTCAGTGGTTAAGAGCACTAGCTGCTCTTCCGGAGGTCTTAGGTTTGATTCCAGCGCCCACAGGGCAGCTCACAACCCTCTGTAACTCTAATTCCACAAGATCTGATGCCCTCTTTGGGCCTTCTCAGGCACCAGGAACACACATGATGCACAGACATACATGCAGGCAAAACACCCATGTACCTCAAAGCAAAACAAACCCAGAAGTCTGTTTGAGCTGCTGTTCTAAAAACACCACACAAAACCAGTCTGCTACGGGCCATCTTTGATGTTCTGTTAGCTGGCTCCCACCTCACTCTTGAAGCCGATGGGCTCTGCGACGATCCTTTGAGCATCTCTCCATCTCTTTGCTTGTTCCCTCCCTCCCCGTCAGCCCTTTCCCCTTCCTCTGTTCAGGTCTGGCCTCTTAACTCCATCCAGTAGTCCTCCACGGCTCTGCCACCATTCCCAAGCTTGCCCCCGCAGCCCCTGCAAGCTCCTTTTCCTTGAAACCAAACACATGGCAGGCTTAGCAGCCCTTCCTCAGGCTGTGCCCACCTCCTGCACTGTTTGCACAGCTGGCTCTTGTTCTCCAGAATCAACAGGTCACCTACTTCTCGTCTGTTAGCTCTCCTCGGGGCCTCACTTTCCTTTTTCACTGAAATGTAGCGTTCCTCAGATGTCTGTCAAACCTCTCTCTCTCCCTGTCCCTGTCCCTGTCCCTTTCTCTCCCCCCTCCCCCCTCCTTTCCTCCCTCCCCCTCCCCTCTCCCTCTCTCTCTCCCTCTCCTCTGTGTGTATGTGTGTCTATCTGTCTGTCTGTTTCTCTCTTTCCCTTTCTCTCCTTATCTCTCACCTCTCTCACCACCTATCTTTCCTTAAAGATTTTTTTAAGACGTAGTTATTTATTTTATGCGAGTACACTGTCATTCTCTTCAGACACACCAGAAGAGGGCACCAGATGTCATCACAGATGGTTGTGAGCCACCATGTGGTTGCTGGGAATTGAACTCAGGACCTCTGGAAGAGCAGCCAGTGCTCTTAATTGTGGAGACATCTCTCTAACCCCAATCAACAATTAAAAAAAAAAAAAACTTTAAAAGGGGGGCTGGAGGGGCTGGAGAGATGGCTCAGTATCCTTGGCTGTCCTGGAACTCACTCTGTAGGACAGGCTGGCCTCGAACTCAGAAATCCACCTGCCTCGGCCTCCCAAGTGCTGGGATTTAAAGGCGTGCGCCACCGCTCCCCAGCTCCTGCCCAGCTCTTAGACTGTTTAAGGCTTATTGCAAATAATAAAGTTTTATGTCTTTTATCCAGGAACTGAATGATCAAAGGTGGGATAGATACCTCGGATTGGGACTAAAGATTTCTACAACAACTAGCGCCTCATCTAGGGCTGGGGTCTCAGGAGCCCCTACCCCATCCATGCTGGAATGCCGACTGGCTTGACCTTGGAAAGCTCTAGTGCAGGTCGTCACAGCTGCTGTTAGTTCGTGAGTGCAAGGGCCCTGTCATGTCCAGGAGACAGCATCTCTCAGCGGTTCTCCCCATCTTTGGGCTGTTACATTCCTTCTACCACTTTTTCTGTAATGTTTCCTAAGTTTGGTGAAGGTTGATGTAAATGGTCCATTTAGCCTGAGTGAGCGCTCACACTTACTCTCCACAAGACTTTGACTAGCTATGAGTCTCTGCATTAGCCATAAGCTTTTCTGACCAAGACTGTGAACAGCATTAAGCTATTGGCTTAAAAATAAATACATTTAGAAGGCAATTTGACATCATGTCCATTTAATAAAACAACAGTAGTAGGTCACAGCTGTGGTCTATGTTTCCTGATCCGTTTTTTTTTTTCCAGGTTTACAGTATGTATGGAGTATGAATTCCTTCCTGTGGAGCAGGGCCTCAAAGTCAATCAGAGAGTGGCTGGTTTTCCCCATCGCCTTCATGACACCACTACTGCACCAGTGAGCACATCTTGTCTGCAGGTTAGCAGTGTAGAATTTCTACTACTACAGAAAACCATTAATGATTTTCTATTCCAGTGACCTTCGTGACACCTTCTAGCACTATGAATGCTAGGCAGCAAGTAGAAGCTTTCTCAGACAATTCCACTGTGATTAAAGAAACAAAGGACAAAGGATTAAAGAACAAAGAGTCCTGAAATCCAAAGTATATTCTATATTTAGCAATAAAATCTTTTTTTAAAAGATTTATTTTGCCGGGCAGTGGTGGCACACGCCTGTAATCCCAGCACTCTGAGAGGCAGAGGCAGGCGGATTTCTGAGTTTGAGGCCAGCCTGGTCTACAGAGTGAGTTCTAGGACAGCCAGGGTTATACAGAGAAACCCTGTCTCGAAAAAAAAAACAAATCCAAAAAAACAAACAAACAAATAAAAGAGTACATATGAGTACACTGTAGCAGAAGAGGGCATCAGACACACCAGAAGAGGGCATCAGATCCCATCACAGATGGTTGTGAGCCACCATGTGGTTGCTGGGAATTGAACTCAGGACCTCTGGAAGAGCAGTCAGTGCTCTTAACTGCTGAGCCATCTTTCCAGCCTAGCAATAAAGTTTTATCAAATAGTTATGGTGAACAATGACTTCAATTTGAAGGAAGTGCTACCCTACATGGGTAGACAATGCTTCTTCCAGAAGATACGAGTGATTCCATGAAAATTTCATTATTGAGTATATGATACATCCCTATGTGTTGTTGGACATAATGTGGGGGTCAGATTCCTTTTGTTGTTGTTGATTCATGGTTTTTGTTTGTCTGTTTTTCATTTATGTTTGTTTGTTTGTTTGTTTGTTTGTTTTTTAAGACATGGTTTCTCTGTATAGCCCTGGCTGTCCTGGAACTCACTCTATAGATCAGGCTGGCCTCAAACTCTGAGATCTGCCTGCCTCTGCCTCCCAAGCGCTTAGATTAAAGCTGTCACTATTCCCAGCTTTGTTTTGTTTTGTTTTATAGACCAGGTCCCAGACAGTCCAGAAGAGGGCATCAAATCTCGTTACAGATGGTTGTGAGCTACCATGTAGTTGCTGGGATTTGAACTCAGGACCTTCAAAAGAGCAGTCAGTGCTCTTAACCACTGAACCATCTCTCTAGCCCAAAAATTGCATTTTTTTAAAATTTTATTTATTTATTTATTTATTTATTTTTGTTTTTTTTTTTCCGAGACAGGGTTTCTCTGTATAGACCTGGCTGTCCTGGAACTCACTCTGTAGACCAGGCTGGCCTTGAACTCAGAAATCCACCTGCCTCTGCCTCCCAAGTGCTGGGATTACAGGCGTGTGCCACCACCGCCCGGCTGCATTTTCTAATTAGCTTACAAAGCAGTGTTCCCAAGGCCTTTTCATGCCCATTGATTCCCTGCACTGCCCCATTCCCGTTCCCCCTCAACCTTCTAACCCCTAATATTCTCCCTGTATTTTACTTTTATTACATTAAATTTATTTTTTAATGTGTGTGTGTGGTGTGTGTGTGTGTGTGTGTGTGTGTGTGTCACAAAACAACTTTCAGGGGTTAGTTTTCTCTTTTTACTCTGTGGGTCCTGGGGATTAAACTCAAGTCATCAGGTTTGGTGGGAAATGCTTTTAGCTGCTCCCCCATTACAAAGGAGAGCTTCTGCATTCTCAGTTATGAACCAAGACCCACAGTCACACGCAGATGGAATCCTGGTCACTCACTAGCTCCAACATACTCAGAGTTTTACACACTTGTCTTGGCAGAAGGAAAAATGACTAGAGTGCGGTGTGATCACTTAGTGCAGTGGATGTCTATGACAAATGGCTGCAAGTCTCATATCTTTGGCCTCATTCAGAAAATATCTGTTTGTGTGGGAGAGAGGAGTATATGTATGTGGTATATGCACTGGTCATATTTTAGGTCTTCCCCGGTCATTCTTTACCTCAGCATCTCTCTCTGAACCTGGAGCTTGCCATCCTGGTGAGCTGGCTGGCCAGGGAGTCCCTGGAGTCCTCTTGTCTCTGCCTTCCCAGTTTTGGGGTTACATACATGTGCTGCACCCAGCTTTTATGTGGGTGCTAGCTACGAATCTGAACCCAGGTCCTCACACTTCCACAGAAAGCCATCTCCCCAGCCCCTCAAAAGTTTTTATCATTTTTCCTGTAATTGCGGGCCAGGTGCCTCTATATAACCTGGGCTGCCCTGAAACACACACAGTCTTACCCCATTTTGTGGAGTGCTAGGACTAAAGAGAGTGCCACCGTGCTCATCCATCGGATTCGGAGCAGAGACCTTAGCACTTAGCTAGGCCCTGGATGCTGATAGCTGATCTGTCCCGCCCGCTGTCAACTCATTGCACCAGATGTGTCTCATGCCTCATGTTTACTAAACAATGAACTCATCATCACCAGTAAACCCGGTCTTCAGACTCTGAGCTCTGTTTGCCAAACCAGACAACCCAGTAGCACCCACACAATGGGCTGTCTTCCCAAGGCACATCCCACAGCAGTGGGCATTCCAAGTGCTGTGTGTTTCCAGGGTTATACAGAGAAACCCTGTCTTGAAAAAAACCAAAAAACCAAATCCCCCCCCCCCAAAAAAAATTAGGCTTAACTCTAGTGTGCAACCCAAAGAGGTTTTTCTGTGCTCCTTGGGCTCTGTGTGGTCAGGGTTCACAGTGCATTTCGGCCTCTTCTCTGGAAGTTGGAACAGCAGACTTTTATTGTTTTAGGTAATTGTTGTTTTATAATTTTTCTTATTAGAATGCAGTTTTTGCTTGTTCAGTGCTCAGTCTTTTGATCAGAGACACTGTCTGATTTCACTAGGATTATTACAAGAGAATGTAATATCTTTCTGATTTCGTTTCTTTATTTATATTTTGCTGTTCTTAATGGTGCTTATTCTCTTTCTCCGTGTGTGTGTGTGTGTGTGTGTGTGTGTGTGTGTATGTGTGTGTGTGTGTGTGTTTAGACAGGATCTTGGATATCCCAGGTTAGTCTCAGACTTGGCAAGAATGTCTTTAGATTTCTGATCCTTCTGTCTCCATCTCCTCAGTGTTAGTGTTGTAATGACAAGCTTAAACCACCATGTTTATGTAATCCACAGGACAGAATCTAGGACTTTGTATATGCTAGGTAAGGTACTCTAACCAATTTCCTCTTAAAATTGTTGTTGTTGTGTGTGCATGCCGTTGGGAGGCAGAAGTCAGTAGATAACTCTGTAAAGTTGGTTCTCACCATCTTCCCTCTGTGGGTTCTGGTGATCCAATTCAGGTTGCCAAGATGGCAAGGCAGACACTTTTATCCTCTAAACCATCTTGCTGGCCTTTCAAACCTCTCTCTTTTGGGGAGGGAAAGTTGAAACAGCCAAGCTGTTAGCATTGGCTGGCCTGGTACTCTCAATGTATCCCAGGCTGGCCTGAAATTTGCGATAATCTTCCTGCCTCAGAATCCCCAGTGCTGGGATTACAGATATGAGCCATTCTGTTTTATTTCTTTAGCCCACAACCATTTAAATGGTTAAATGAGCCACTCTTTATTTCTAAGCACACCACCAAGGGAGAGAGAGTTTAGCCTCAGGCTACATCCTGTGATTTCAGTGTAAAGGACAGTGGGAAGGGTCTGAAAACCTGGGATGGAGATAATCTTGGCTGAAAAAGCTCAGTCTAGAATCCAGAACGGTGACAGATTTCCCAACAGCAGGAGAGGTGGGGGAGAAACAGACCGGGTGGATCAGATGACTCTGGGCCAGCCCCACCCCCATGACGTTGAATCTTCATTGTCAATTTGGCTGGATTTAGATCACCTAGGAGATTAGTGAGGTGTGCCTGTGGGTATGTATGTGGGGGTGTTTCCGGAGAAGATTAACTAGGAAGGGAAGATCTTCCCTGAATGTGGGTGCCATTGTGCAATGGGTTGGGGACGCAGGTAGAATCAAAGGAGAGAAAGGAGGTGGAGTGGCTTTCTCCACTTGCTGCTGGCTATAGTGCTAGCTCCTCTGCTCTGCCGTGCCTACCTTGCTATGCTAGGCTGCACCAAAATAAAACTGCATCCTTCAAACTGGTCCTGTCAGGCCTCTGGTTCCAGCTATAGCAAAGTCATGAATGACACATAATGATCTGCGGGCGCGCGGGCACACGTTTAGGCGTGTGCATGTGTGCAATTGTATATGTTCATGTGTATGCACATTCATGTGTGCATGTGTTGCATTCAAGTGTGTGGGTCTAGTGTGTGTGTGTGTGTGTGTGTGTGTGTGGTGTGTGTGTGGCGTGTGAGTATCTGCAATCATGTGTGTGTATTCATCTAGTGTATGTGGGGGTGTGTCTAGTGAGTGTGTCTTGTGTGTGTGCATTCATATATGTGCATATATTCATGTGCCAGTGTGCTGCATTTCTATGTCTAGTGTGCTTCAGTATGTCTAGTGTGTATATGTGTGTATGTCTATACATTCATGTGTATATAATGTCTAGTGAGTGTGTACATTCATATGTGCATTATTCATGCAAACACACAGAGAGAAAATAATTTTAAAAAAATGTTGGACATGATGACTTCAAAGTGTCACTACCCTTAACCTCAACCTTGGCAAACAGGAAGGCCCCTCAAGCTTCAGAGTCCCTCTTACATAACAAACACACCAGATAATTATCTATTAAAACCTGTTGCTTTTATATGCTATTGGGGATGGAGGAACATGCTATAGCACAGGTGTGGAGGTCAGAGAACAAGTTGAAGGAGTCCTTTTTCTCCTTCCATCATGTGGGAAGGATATGTGTGTCCTGGGTATCAAACTCAGGTTTCCAGACTCGTGAGACAAGAACCTTTCCCTGCTAGCTACATATTTTACTCAGGGTTTCTATGTCACACTGGCTGGTCTCACATTTGTTGTGCAACACAGGCTGACCTCACATTCCTGCCAATCTTTCTGTCTCAACTCTCTAGTATTGGCATTGTGAATGGCATTTGCACATCAAGCAATGCCCTAGAATAATGCCACACCCTACAAGCTACAGACTACACATCTCTCAAATCTTAAGACTGTTCCCATCCCAAGAACTTGCTTCCCCGCGTTCTTCAGCCCTGCATCCTGGAGACAGAGAGAGAAAGAGCCAAGATGCTATGGAAGAGTTCCACATTGTTCTGTTGCTAACACACAGCTAGACACTGCTTCCAGGCTCTGGGAAGAGGAGGTACTTAAGGGGGGGGTGGGGATAGTAATTAGGTTGTCAAATCCCCCCAGCTAGCAGCAATGTGATAGACTCTTATGTGACAAGGTGTCATCTCTCTATGGTGCATGATTCTGGAATGTGAAAAAGACAGCTGAGGAATACTTGTAAGATTAAATAAATAATTCATATTTCTGTTAAGTCTATACATAACACCGGTCTAGAGGCGCCATTCCAAAGCATGATCGGAACTGGCAGCTAGACAGACACTAGACAGACAGACACAACAGCAGTAAGACACTCCCTGAACTCTAGAGTTGTTTTTTGGGTTGTTTTGTTTTGTTTTGTTGTTGTTTTTCAAGACCAGCTTTCTCTGTATAGCCCTGGCTGTCCTGGAACTCACTCTGTAGACCAGGCTGGCCTCAAACTCAGAAATCCACCTGCCTCTGCCTCCCAAGTACTGGGATTAAAGGCATGCACCAACACTGCCAGGCTGTTTTTTGTTGTTGTTGTTGTTATTGTTTGTTTGTTTTGTTTTTTGTTTTTTTAAATGTAGTCTTGAGAATTGAACTGATGACCTAGAGCATCTCAGGCAAGTTCTCTACCACTGAGATACAACCCAGGCCATATTATCAAATTATGATGTGAAGATATATTTTCAGAGCTGGAGAGATGGCTCAGTGGTTAAGAGCACTGGCTGCTCTTCCAAAGGTCCTGAGTTCAATTCCCAGCAACCACATGGTGGCTCATGACCATTTACAGTGAGATCTGACGCCCTCTGCTGGTGTGTCTTGAGACAGCTACAGTGTACTCACACATTAAATAAATAAATAAATAGATAGATAGATAAATAAATACATCTTTAAAAAAAATCAGAGTGGGGCCAGAGCAAGAAGGAAAAAAAAAAAGAAAATATATTTTCAGTGTGTGTGCGCGCGCATACAGAGGTCAGATTTCAGTGTTGGGTGTTTTTGGAACTGGGGTGCACGGTGAAACTGGGGTTTACCATTTCAGCTAGACTGACTAGCCAGCGAGCCCCTGGGACCCATCGGTCTCTCTGTCTGTCTGTCCTCCTCAGTGATGGGATAACAGCCGTGGGCAGCTGTGGTGGCTTTTTTGTAGGTGTCAAGGATCTGAACTTGGGACCTCATGCTTACACAGCAAGGATCTGAACTTGGGACCTCATGCTTACAGAGCAAGCATTTTGCCCACCCCACCCATCTCTAACCTCTGGATTTTGGAGACAAGGTCTGGCTGTCCTGAAATTTAAGACCAGACAAGCCTCAGACTCACAGAAATCCACCTGCCTCTGCCTCCTGAGTTCTGGGATTACTTGCACGTGCTACCGCAGCTGTCTTCTATCTCTATTTTTAATTGGCATATTGTAATTGGGAGAGTCAATGGATTCGGTGTGATGTGTCACCGTGTATGTATCTTGTGTGCGGATCGAATCAGTCAATAACATATTCATCCCTCAGACATTTATCATTTCTTTGTCCCAGCTACTTTGCAATGCTTAATTGTGTCAGCCCTATCTACCCCATTGTGCTGTAGAACGTTAGAAGTTATTAGTCCCACACAACTGTAGCCCTGAAGAACTGTCCTTTTTCTATCCCCCCCCCCCCCACACCTCTCTCAGGCTCTGGGAGCCACAATGAAATTGTAAGGTCTAAGAAAAACATCCATGCCAGGGCTGGAGAGATGGCTCAGCAGTTAAAGAGCACTTGACTGCTCTTCCAGAGGTCCTGAGTTCAATCCCCAGCAACCACATGGTGGCTCACAACCATCTGTAATGGGATCTGATGCCCTCTTCTGATGTTTCTGAAGACAGCTACAATGTATTCATAAACCTAAAATAAATGCTTAAAAAAAAAATCGATGCCTGGCTAGAGAGATGACTGAGTGGTTAAGAGTACTGACTGCTCTTCTGGAGGTCCTGAGTTCAAATCCTAGCAACCACGCGGTGTCTCACAACCCTCTGTAATGGAATCCAATGCTCTCTTCTGGTGTGTCTGAAGACAGCGTCAGTGTACTCATATACATAAAATAAGTAAATAAATCTTTGAAAAAGAAAAGAGAAAAGATCAGATGAAATCTATGTGGAATCCTACACTATCTTCACTATAATGGGAACTTAAATATTGAACAAAGCATTGAAGACAATAAAAGGGAAATATTCATAAGAGATTCATGACCCAGAAAGCCAAATGTAGCTCTGACCTGTCCATTAGCATATGAGCGAAATCACATTAATAAAAGCAGCAGTTAAATGTGAAAATCAAGGTTATGATGTTTGCTGGATAGTGAGCCTGATAAATGGTTATCATAGCCTTCTAACAGGATAAATGCATTTCTCTAAAAAAAAAAAAATCCGATTCAAATTAATGGTTGCAATTTTCCATTGCATCAACACGGCAGAAAATTTAGTATTTAATATTACACTGACATTGATTTGGGAGGAGAAAGAAATGATTTTTTTAAAATAGCTTTTATGCTTGCATATCATGAGAGTTATATAATGCATTTTGTTACTGTGATGAAAATTTTACAACCGGCTTCAGGATTGGCCTTGATCAAGTGAAAGTGTGTATCAGGAAAGGCTGATGGCTTTATTTTAAAACTTTTTTATATTTTTTTTTACAATTAATCATGATTTCAGGGTGGCGCATGCCACACCACTGAAGTCGGCAGATGAATTCGGAGGCTGGGTTTCACGTTCCGTCACAATGCCCAGCAATCCAGTCAGGCTGCACAGCTGCAAGGCAAGTATTCTTTCCTGCTGGCCCGCCCTATATATGTATTGTAAGTAAAACATCTTTTGCATACAAACAACACTTGTGCAACTCATAATTAATATTTTTTTAATTTTATTCGATATAATTTAATTACATTTCAAATGATTTCCCCTTTTCTAGCCCCCCACTCCCCGAAAGTCCCGTAAGCCCCCTTCTCTTCCCCTGTCCTCCCACCCACCCCTTCCCACTTCCCCGTTCTGGTTTTGCTGAATACTGCTTCACTGAGTCTTTCCAGAACCAGGGGCCACTCCTCCTTTCTTCTTGTACCTCATTTGATGTGTGCATAATTAATATTTTTACCAGCTTTCCGTGTGTGGTATATTGAGCGTTCTCTCTTCTGTGGAAGGCAGAGGACGTTCGATGCTTGCTCGGTGGTCTTTAGTCTTAGCCCCGTGAGACTAGGCCTCTCACTACACCCGGATCTAAGCTGGCAGTCAGCAAGTCCCAGTGATGCTCATATGTGGTCCTCATATTCCCACCTCTTCCACTGGTGTGGTAGTCACGTGGGCGGCCACGCCCAGCTTTCTACTTGAGTGTTGATTTGACCTGAGGTCTTTATGTGTGTGAAAGCAAGCCATAGAGTCACATCCCAAGCCTGTGAAATGAAATTAAAAAAAAAAAAAATAGACATGCGTGTGCCTGCGGGTCCCCCCCCCCCCCCGCTGGGCGTCAGGACTGGGGTCCGGAGAGCCGTTCGTCCCAGGAAATGGGGTGCGGCCGGAAAGGGGGCCGCCCTCTCGGCTGCACTAAACCATTCTTAGATGACCTGCTTCTGGGTCGGGGTTTTGTACGTAGCAGAGCAGCTCCCTCGCTGCGATCTATTGAAAGTCAGCCCTTGACACATTGGCTTGTTTTTTTTCTTAAAAAAAAAAAAAAAAAAAAAAGACTAGAGTGTCAGTGGCTTCTTTTCTTCATAGCAGGCAGCAGGTCAGACTAGTAAAAGACAGAATAGGCACCAGGCGGTGGTGGTGCACGCCTTTAATCCCAGCACTTGGGAGGCAGAGGGAGGCTGATTTCTGAGTTCAGAGGCCAGCGTGGTCTACAGCCTGAGTTCCAGGACAGCCAAGGTTACACAGAAACCCTATCTTGAAAAACCACAAAAAAAAAAAAAAAAAAAAAGACAGAATAGGCAACAAAAATAAAACAGTACTAAACAAAACCAGTTTTCTTTTCTTTCTTTCTTTTTTTTTTTTCAGAACAGTTTCTATGTGTAACACCAGTGGCTGTCCTAAAACTTACTCAGTAGACCAGGCTGGCCTCGCACTCAGAGATCTGCCTGTCTCTGATTCCCACGTGCTGGGATTAAAGGTTTAGGCCACCACCACCTAGCTCCTAGCTACCAGTGATATTTTATGATATTTTCTTTCTTTCTTCCTTCCTTCCTTCCTTTCTTTCTTTCTTTCTTTCTTTCTTTCTTTCTTTCTTTCTTTCTTTCTTTCTTTCTTTCTTTCTTTCTCTCTCTCTCTCTCTCTCTCTCTCTCTCTCTCTCTCTCTCTCTTCTTTCTTTCTTTCTTTCTTTCTTTCTTTCTTTCTTTCTTCTTCTTTTTTTTTTTGGATTTGGTTTTTCTGAGACAGGGTTTCTCTGTGTAGTCCTGGCTGTCCTGGAACTCACTCTGTAGACCAGGCTGGCCTTGAACTCAGGCTGGCCTGCCTCTGCCTCCCAGAGTGCTGGGATTACAGGCATGCGCCACCACCGCCCGGCCTTTATGATATTTTCATGAAATAATTACTAGCAAACAAGAATAAGGACCATGACGCTTTTGCTGTCATTGACATCTCAGTATTTATATAAAACAAAGACAAAGTCCTGTTTTTTTTTTTTTTCATAGAAATCATATAATGCAAAACTGTTCAACTCCTAATACAGGTTTTTATTTTGTTGCTTTTCATTGTTTTTGAGACAAGGTCTCCCTAGGTAACGCTGGCTGACCTGGAACTTGCTATGGAGACCATGCTGGCCTTGAACATACTGAGATCCAGTTGAGTACCTATGGATGGTTGCGAGTGGTTCTGTTGTACTGGATGATTCTGGGTGTCAACTCCACACAAGTTAAAGTCACCAGGGTGAAGGAGCCTCATTTGAGAAAATGCCTCCATAAGATCCAGCTGTAAGACATTTTTCTCTATTAGTGGTCAATGCAGGAGGGCTGAGCCATGGTGGGTGGAGCCATCCCTGGGCTGGTGTCCCGAGCTCTCTAAGAAAGCAGGCTGAGCAAGCCACGGGGAGCAAGCCAGTAAGTAGCACCCCTCCATGGCCTCTCCATCTGCTCCTGCCTCCCTCCCAGCACCAGCCCTGCTTGAATTCCTGTCCTGACTTTCTTCAATGACGGACTATGATATGGAAGTATAAGTTGAATAAATCCTTTCCTCCCCAACTTGCTTTTTGGTCTTGGTGTTTTGTCACAGCAATAGAAACCCTAAGTAAGACACATGTGTTTGCTCAAAAGCTAAGTGCTGGGCTGGAAATGTAACTCAAGCAGTAAAGCACTTGCCTGGCCAAGTTCTGACTTCTCAATCCAGCACCAGCGAAAGCCCAGGATAGTGTTGCTTACCTGTAATTATAGTACATGGGAGATAAAAGCCACAGAAGTTCAAGGTCATCTTTAGGTCATCTCTATCTCGGCTTGTACTTTGCTTTGCTCAAGCCAGTCTAGACTACAGAAAAGCTGGGGTGGAGTAGGGTGGGGCTGGAGAGACAGACGGCTCCGTGGTTAAGAGCACTTACTGCTCTTGCAGAGGACCCTGGTTTGGTTTGCAGTGCCCACTTGGTTCACAATCCTCTCTACCTCCAGTTCTAAGGCAAACTGATGTCCTCTTCTTACCCCCTCATGGACCAGCATGTATGAGTGCATGTTCATACATGCTGGCAAAATACTCATACATAAAATTTAAAAATCTTTATATGTAAAAAAAAAAGTGTTGGCTGGGTATATAGCCCTGGACTTGACTCCTATCATAGTTTAAATAAATAAAATTAAAAGGTCTTAGCTGGGCAGTGGTGGCACACACCTGTAATCCCAGCACTCTGGGAGGCAGAGGCATGCGGACTTCTGAGTCCAAGGCCAGCCTGGTCTACAGAGTGAGTTCCAGGACAGCCAGGGCTATACAGAGAAACCCTGTCTCAAAAAAACCAAATCCAAAAAACCAGAAAAAAAAAAAAAAACCCTGTCTCAAATAAAACAAAAACAAAAACAAAAGGTCTTGATATTGGGAAATTGCAGATTCCACTCTCATGTGGAGGCTTAAAAAGTCACAGAAACAAGAAGTGAAACGCTGGGCTTCAGGGGTCTGAGATGGAGGAACTAGGGAGAGCCTGGTCCAAGAGTACAGAGGCGCAGTTATAGAATGAGCCAGCTGTGGGGTGAGAGGCATCAAGATGGCTGCTGTAAAGAATACTGTATTCTTTTCATGATTTTTGCCTTGTTTTCCTGAGACGGCTTTCCCTATGGAGCCTCTACTGGTCTCGAACTCAAGATCCTCCTGCCTCAGCTTCCCAAGACCTGGGATTATAGATTTGTGCCTTCACATCCTGAGACAAGAGATTTAAGGGTCTTCACCACCCACGTGCAAACATACTCACAGATACCGTTGAATGATGATGAGGTTATTATTGATTTAACTGATGGCTTATTAATTTGATGGTGTTATTCGTGATACAATGTATAGGTGAAAAAATAAGTAAATAAAAGTGTTGGTAGCCAGGCATGGTCGATTCACCCCTGTAATTCCGCATTTGGGAGGCAATTTTGCTACAGATTGTGTTTGAAGCTAGCCTGGACTAAGTCTGAACAGCCCCCTCCCCAATTGCGTATGCACTGAATATATGCTGGTTTCATGTGTCAATTAAGTCTTTTATTACATTTTATTCATTGTGTTGTTTATGTACATGTGTAGAGGTCACAGGACAATTTGTGGGGGTTTTCTCTTTCCATTGTTTCCATTTAGGTCATCAGGTTTGGCAACATTCCTTTATCTGCTGAAACTTTAAGTCAATTCCCACCACATACCCTTTTCCCCATCTTTCTCTCTTAAAAAAAAAATGACTGCTTCAAGCTCAAGAAACTAAATGGGTAAAGGGGAATTTGGAGTGATGGGCTTTACTCGGTTCTTAGCAATTAACTCACACACTACCTCTCCCCCAGGGTCCTTTGCAGGTCTGTAAGCCTCCTCAGTTCCAGATAAAAACCTTTCACTTTCTTGTCTTCGAAGGGCCAGGAACTGGGTGTGTCTTCCTAGACACCTGACAGGAAGCAGGTTCCCGGGGATTAAGCGATTAAGCACAAACCCCTTGCGGGGGGGGGGGCGCGGGGGGGGGCGCTGAGGGGGCGGGCCTTCCAGGATCTCCGATTTCAGCCCTGTGCTAGCAATTCCCAAGTCACTTTGAGTCAGCCACCTTGGAATACAAGTCCCGAGGGCTTCTCTGTACACCCTTTTAGATCGCCAGGCTCCTGCAGACTCGTAAAACACAGGCAGCAGATACGGAAATACAGAAACTGTAACTTGCAAACGCTGAAATAGCTAGAGTTCAGTCACTTCAGCGAAGGGAAGTAAGTGGGTTTTGGGTTTTGTTTTTCTTCTAAAACAGGTATTTTGCCTAAGGCTGTACCAAGTTCCTCCTGTGGCTGAGGCTGGCCTTGAACTTCAGACACCCTATTTTAGTCTCCTGGGAGCTGGCATTAAAGGCTTGTGGCATCGTGCTAATATATGCACTTCTGAGGGTGGACATGCGGAACAAGCACCCTCTTAACCGAGTTAAGCCTCCAGCACCTGTTTTTTGTTTTTGTTTGTTGTTTGTTGTTGTTGTTTTATTTTATTGTATTTTTCAGATAGGGTCTCATTCAGTCACCCTGCCTTTGAATTCACTGTGTAGCCAATTACCAGCCTTGAACTTCCAATCCTCTTGTTCGGATCTTTATTATACTTGTTATATTGTGAGAATTAGAATCATATGGTATTATCACTTGACTGTCTTCCCTCTAGGCAGTATGAATTTAAATTTCTCCTTCTCCTTTCCCTCTGCTACCTGCTCTCTCTTCTCCCCACCCCCATCCCACCTTTCTTTCTCTGAAACAGGGTCTAAGCAGCCTGGCTGGCTTTCAAACACAGAATCTTTTGCCTCAGCCTCCAGAGAGCTGAGACCACAAGAATATTCCAAGACACCTGCCTTCCATTTTGTTTTCATTACAAAATATTTAAAACCTAAGATTTACTCTTTAAACCATTTTGTTTGTTGTTGTTTTATTTTGTTTGTTGTTTTTGTTTTCATTTTGTTTTGAAGCAGGGTCACACTCTGTAACCCTAGCTTGCCTGGAACTCTTTATGCAGACCAGGCTGGCCTGAAACTCACAAAGAGTAAAGACTGGTGTATACTACCATACCCAGTCATCTTGGAAGATGTATTTGTTTGTTTTCTTACTTATTTCTGTACACGTCTGTTTGGCTATGTGCTTGTGTAGGGGCCAGAAAAAGGTATTGCAGTGTTCCTCTACAGATCCTCATCTATTCCTTTGAGGCAAGGTCTCTTCCTAGATCTGGGGCTTGGCTTTTCCCAGTTAGGCTAAGAAGCCAGTCAGTAAACCCCAGTGGTGTGTCCTGTCCTCACCCACCTTGGAGCTGGGATTACAGGCTTGATCTGAACATCTGGTTTGTTCAGTCACTTCAGCTGGGATTCAAATTCTAGTCTTTGCTTCAGCTTGTGCAGTAACAAGTTGTAACTGTTTGTAACAAGTGCAGTTACCCGCTGAGCCATCTCTCCTGCCCACTTCATTCTGCCTCTGTCTGTATAATTTTGATTGCTCTAAGTACTTCAGGGACTTCGAAGCTCAGGTTGTTTATCCAGGCTCTGGACGGGCCCTTGGGTTATAGAGTAATGTTGGAAGGGACACTCGTAGATGCACATCTTTTTGCAACCCCACACTTGAGTGTAGACCCAGACACGAACTTGCTGAATCGTGAAAAAACTTCTGTTTTTAATGTTTTAGAAACTGTAATTCTGTTTCAGGGCAGCTATTCTGACCCTAGTTCTCCTCACCCTTAGCAACAGCTGCTATTTCCTGTTTGTGTTTTTCTTTGTTAGTAGTTTTCATCTTAATGACTGCTGTCTGGTGCTCAAGTGCTTCACACATACACACACACATACACACATCCCAGGGACTGTGCTGAGAATCTTTCTGTGCTTGTAGGCCATTTAGGTGCGTATTTCATTTGTTTTAGGATTTTATTTTATTTTATTTTAAAATTTTATTTTATGTGTATATGTACACTGTAGCTGTCTTCAGATATACCAAAAGAGGGCATCAGATCCCATTGTAGATGGTTGTGAGCCACCATGTGGTTGCTGGGAATTGAACTCAGGACCTCTGAAAGAACAGTCAGTGCTCTTAACCACTGAGCCATCATCTCTCCAGCTCCCTTGTCATGTCTTCTAAGTGTTGGAGTTTCAAAGTTGCCTGACTAAGAAAGTCTTTTAAAAACATAAGGAGGAGTCGGAGAGATGGCTCAGGGGTTAAGAGCGCTTGCTGCTCTGGCGGAGGGCCTCCGCTGGGCATCCAGCACTTACATGATGCGCCACACCATCTGTAACTCCATCTTCTGTGGGTTCAGCGCCCTCTTTTGGCCTCCATGATCACCAAGCACACACATGGTACAAGTACATCCATGTACCATGTACCACTTATACATAGGAAATTAAACTGAACTTTTTTTGTTATTGTTTTGTCTTTTCAAATAGGGTCTAGCCAGGCGGTGGTGGCACACACCTGTAATCCCAGCACTTGGGAGGCAGAGGCAGGCGGATTTCTGAGTTTCAGGTCAGCCTGGTCTACAGAGTGAGGACAGCCAGGGCTATGTAGAGAAACCCTGTCTGGAACACCCCCCTCCCAAAAAATAAAAGAAGATAGGATCTTTCTATGTAGTCCTGATTGTCATGGAGCTAGCTATATAGTCCAGGCTGGCCTTAAATTCACAGAGATCTTCCTGCCTCTGCCTCTTTTTTTTTTTTTTTTTTTTTTTTTTTTAAGACTTATTTAAGCCGGGCGGTGGTGGTGGCACACCTGTAATCCCAGCACTCTGGGAGGCAAAGGCAGGCAGATTTCTGAGTTTGAGGCCAGCCTGGTCTACAAAGCGAGTTCCAGGACAGCTAGGGCTATACAGAGAAACCCTGTGTCAAAAAAAATTAAAATCCAAAAAAAAAAACAAACAAAAAAACTTATGTATTTATTATATGTAAGTACACCGTAACTTCAGATGCCCCAGAAGAGGGCATCAGATCTCATTATAGATAGTTGTGAGCCACCATGTGGTTGCTGGGATTTGAACTAAGGACCTCTGCAAGAGCAGTCAGTGCTCCTAACCACTGAGCCCCTGCCTCTGCCTCTGAGATTAAAGGTGTGTACCACCATACCTGGGAAGATTAAAAATTAAATTTTAAAGTAAAAATTAAATGTTAAAGTAAAAATGAGTCTGTCTGGGGGCATACTTAGTAATCAGTCATTGCATTAAATTCAGATTTAATAGGTCTTGAGCTATATCTCAACAGCAGAGTGATACTTTGCACAAGTAAGACCCTGAGTTCAATTACCTTCACCATTAAAAAAAGGAAAATCCCATACTTTGTTAGCCTTCCTGCCCCAACTCCAACTTTTTTTCTGTTTGTTTTTTTTATTCGAGACAGGGTTTCTCTGTGTGGCCCTGGCTGTCCTGGAACTCACTCTGTAGACCAGGCTGGCCCAGAACTCAGAAATCTGCCTGCCTCTGCCTCCCAGAATGCTGGGATTACAGGCGTGCGCCACCACCACCCGGCCCCAACTCCTTCTTTACTCACAGCAGATGACTGCTTTCCTGGGCCCTAAAACAGTCCTCAGCTGCGCGTGGCTTTCACTGGCACCCAAGTAGCCACTTGCTAAATGGAGACACCACTAAACATTGTCATGGGTCTGGGACATTTAGAAGGCCGGTCCTTCAGCAGTCCAAACACAGTAGAGCATGGTGGCATAGTCTATGATCTGGAGGGAGTGCTCAGTGGTCTAGAGCACTTACCACAAATGCCTGAGGTCTGATGTTCAGATCCCAACGCCCATGTAAAAAAGTCAGGCATGGTCCTGGACATAGCCTGTAACCCCAGCACTGAGGTAGGCAGAAACCAGGAGCACTGGGGATTGCTGGTTGCCGGGCGAGCCAACAAGTGTGAGCTACAGGTCCCTGAGAGACCCTGCCTCAAAGGAATAAGACAGGAAGAGAGAAAGAGAACACCCAATGGCCTCCATGTGTGTACAGGAACATTGACCCCCCCATATTCAGTGGACACCTCACATAGAAGTGGGGTGGGGAACCCCCAAGAAAATAGCATGGTCAGGTACATCAGGGAAGATAAATAAGAGGGCTTAAAGCTGAAGTATAATATAAACAGCTAAGCTAACCAGATAAGAGGAAAGATAGGGCCCTGGCAGGATTGGGAGGTGTTACAGCAAAACTTGGCTTGGCAGGCTAACCGGCTCCTTTTGGCTCCCACGGAAAGTCTCGAGGGACTGCTGCCTTTTCCCCCAGTAAAGGTCTCAACTTTATAGATAGTTACATTTGTATACACACTCTTCCATTTCAGTGTAACAGACTACTGAATGGTGGGGAAGAATGGTTTCTAAGGAAACTTCCACATATTGCAAGAAGGTGACCCCAGTGTGCCCCAGGAGTCAAGAGGAGGAGAAATGGCAGACCAAGTCTAAGTCTCCACACTACAGGCAGCTCTCGCCGCTGCGCTGCTCCGTCCCTCTTCACTCAGAAGGGCCAGCACTCAGCTTTTGCTTTCTCTCCTGCTAAAAATAAACTTCTGCAGCTCGCTCTGTTCCCCCCTCCATGTCCTACTGGGGTGGACTCTTTCCTCCCTCGAAGTTCAAGAACTAAGACTGCTATTGGAGTTGGGGCTGGGTGGAGCTTGGGGAAGGGTGGTTTCACCATCTATAACATCCAGAGACAGAGACAGGAGGATTGCTGCAACGTCAAGGCCTATCTCAGTTACATGATGAGTTCCAGAACAACCAAGATTATATATAATGGATCTTTTCTCAGAAGAATAAGCAAAAAGGTCCATCTTTCCTAGAGTGTGGTGGAATAGAACTAGCTTGTCACTCTAAGAGCAACAGCAATTTACATAGCCACCTCCTGGTCCAGATACCTACCCTTACACCTCTCTAAGGACAGAGTCTGGATTCAAATACCTCCCATTATTTCTGAAGTTACCTCAAAGTCCCAAACAGAACCCTACCTTAACTGCCTTAAAAATTATTTTTGGCTGGGCAGTGGTGGAACATGCTGTTAATCCCAGTGCTCAGAGGGACTGGGATTCTCTGTGAATTTGAGACCACCTTGGGTTACAGAGCAAGTTCCCAGAGAGCCAAGGCTACACAGAGAAACCCTGTTTAGAAAAATTAAGAGATAGAGAGACAGAGAAAAAAAACAACAAAAATATTTCTTTTAATTATGAGTGTATGAGAGGGTGTATGTGTGTGCACATGAGTGCAGATGCCCACAAAGGCCAGAAGAGGGCGCTAGGTCCCTGGGACCTGGAGTTAACAGGCAGCTGTGAGCCTCCCGAAATGGATGCTGGGACCTGAACTCAGGTCATCTGGAAAAGCAGTATGTGTTCTTAACCACTGAGCTATTCCCCAGCCTACTCTCTGCTATTTTTGGAAGGGGAGGGGGGAGATAGGGTCTTGCAAGGGAACCTGTGACAGCATAATTCATCATCATGGATTCCTGGGAAGAGCTTCCCTTGCTCTGTGGAGAACCCAAGGGCAGCCGCTGCTACACTGAGAATCAGATTTCCTTCTTCAGCAACTCTCAGGAAGAGCCAAATTCCACCTGCTCATGCTTGCCGAGGCAACCGGCGAGATAATCAAACTGCATCCAACTCAGAGTTTATTTTAGGTGTGACTCACATCAAGGACACAGTGGTGAACCAGGCTGCGGATCCACCTGTGTGGGAGATTTGCTGGGCCATGAACACTTTATAGTCTTGTTTCTCTGAGAAAGAGTGCCCTTGGGCTGGGGTGGGGGTGGGAGGTAACTCAGACGGCAGAGCGCTCGCTGTGTGGGCACCGGTGGGGCCTGTGTTGCATCCCGGACACCACGGACACCAGGTGTGCTGGTACATGCCTAGCACGTGGAGGTGGAATCTGGAAGATAACCCTTGGTTACTTGGTGAGCGCCAAGCCATTCTGCCCCCCACCCCCGTTTCTGAGGCAGAGAGCTGGGATTCGATGGATAAAGGGCTCGCTGCACAAGCAGGAGAGCCGGAACCCCAAATCACCAAACCTCAGGGTCCGTAGTACCAGTTGTCAGAGAGGAAGAGACAGGAGGCTGTCTCCGTCTCACTAGCCAGCCAGCCTTACTGAATCTCGGAGTTCCAGGTTCAGTGAGAGACCTTGTCTCAAAAAAAAAAAAAAAAAAAATGGTGTGAGAGCAACCGAAGGAGACATCCAAAGTCAGGGTGGGCAACACGCATGCGTAATGAGGGGCGGGGTTCTATGTGCACGGTAGGTCCCGGAAGTTTCCCCTTCTATAGAACAGTTCCTGTGGCTATTAAATTTATTGTTAGATGTATCACACACGCAGAGGGACACCCACTTACCCACCACTGTTGTGTTTTATAAAAAGATAGAAAGACACCAGGGATATGTTTGGTGGCGGCACAGTAAGGCGTGGGGAAAGGGGGCCTCTGACGGCCCATGCTGAGGCATCCCTTCCTCTTAAGGGGCCAGCCACACGACAGTATAGTATAGAATAGGGTTTACTGAGGGCATGGGGAGGGGAGTTGAAGGAGTAGAGACAGAGAAAGGCAGAGGGGGGGGGGGGCTAGCCATGAGCACGTGGAGAGCGGAGAGAGGTGGGAGGGCATTAGAGAGAGTGGGGTAAGGAGCTGTAGCGAGAGAAGAGAAGAGAGCAAGAGAGTGAGGAGAGGGCAAGTCCCTGTTATGGTGAGTCAGGCATACCTGGCTGTTGCCAGGTTACTGTGGAGCAGAGCCTAGAGGAAAAGCCAACAACCACCAGGATTAGAACTCAGCTCCTCAGACTCCCAATTGCCTCCACACATACCCTCCCCCACAAGCACCACTGGAATGGTTTTCTCATTCCTTCCTTTTTCTGTGTCTGCCACTGGATCATCTTGCTTATTTCCTTTTCCTCTTTCGGTTTATTCCCTTTTGTTTGTTCACTTTAAGATTTAGTTGTTTATGTATATTACTCATATATTTTCACGTCTGTGCCGGGTGTGTGCCTGGCGCCCTTGGAGACCCGAAGAACGCATCCGATTCCCATAGAATGGAGTTCCAGACAATTGCAAGCTAAGATTCAAGCCTGGGTCCTCTGGAAGAGCAGCTGACAGGTAGGCCAGGCCCTCTAACCTGCATTTCACTCTGAGACAGGGCCTCAGCTGCCCCCGTCCTGCCGGTCTTGATCTCATTCTATAGCCCTATAGCTCTCCTGCCTCAGCCTGTCAAGTGGCTGAGACCACCGGCCTGTGCCATCACACCCAAATCCCCCTGTGCCTTGTTTCTCCTCCCAACAGTCCTTAGATAAGGCACTGCAGACTTCCCCATTGGTGCCAACTCTGCAGGCTTCCATCTTCTTTAAATAATGGGCAAAGTCACATTGACCACTGTGGTGGTTTGAATAGGTTTGGCCGCCATAGACTCGTGTGTTTGAATGCTTGGCCCCCAAGGGAATGGCACTATGAGGAGGTGTAGCCTTGTTGGAGGAAGTGTGTCACTGCGGGGGGCGGGGGGGGGGGGCGGGCTGCTGCCTGTAGATCAAGACGTAGAACTCTCAGCCCCTCCAGCACCATGTCTGCCTGCATGCCGCCATGCTTCCTGCCGTGATGATGATGAAGTGAACCTCTGACGCTGTAAGCCAGCCCCAGTGAAATGTTTTCCTTTATAAGAGTTGCCTTGGTCATGGTGTCTGTTCACGGCTTTGCGCCTCCAGGTTAAGGCGCTTTCTGTATGGCCGTTCCCCTCTTAGAGAGTAAGAGTAAACTGGCCAGTGGTGGCCCGTGCACTTGGGAGGCAGAGGCAGGCGGATTTCTGAGTTCGAGGCCAGCCTGGGCTACAGAGTGAGTTCCAGGACAGCCAGGGCTATACAGAGAAACCCTGTCTCGAAAAACCAGGAAAAAAAAAGAATAAGAATAAATTATTTGGACACATGTGCCCCAAAGACAAGAAGTTGTCTCATTTGTCTTTCTGTTAGCATCTCACAGAGCATGAGATGAGGAGGGGGCAAGTCCGCACTCATGCGTGTACACACACACACACACACACAAACTAAGATGAACCCTCACTGGGAACATTTCTTGTCTACCCTAGACTCTATTTTCCAATGCTTCCTTATTGTCATTTGTGACAGACTCATGTAGCCCAGCCGTGTAGCTGAGGCTAGCTTTGAACTCCTGATCCTCCTGCCTCCACACCTAGTTTAACACCAATCCAAGACAGTTCCTTGGTTGCCTCCTGCTGTGCAACAGTTTGCCCCAAAAGGTCTTGGCTTAAAACAACAGAGCATTTGTTTGTTTGTTTTGTTTTAGATTTGGTTTTTTTCGAGACAGGGTTTCTCTGTGTAGCCCTGGCTGTCCTGGAACTCACTCTGTAGACCAGGCTGGCCTCGAACTCAGAAATCCGCCTGCCTCTGCCTCCCAGAGTGCTGAGATTACAAGCAGGCGTGTGCCACCACCACCCGTCTTGCAACAGAGCATTTGTGACCTAGTGGTTTTTCTAGGTCTGGAGTCCTGGTGAGGCTTAGCAAGCTGCCTCTGGCTTTTCATGAGTCAAGTTATCAGGGAAAGCTCAGTGAGCAGACTCCGCCTCCTGTGGCCGCTGGCTGGCTCTGCATCCTCATCTCCCGGAAGTGCAACCCTCCACAAAGTTGCCTGGAGGAGACTCGGGTCTCTCCAGAGTAAGCGGTACAAAACACGGCAAAGAAGGACATTGTCTCTTCCGGTCTTGGAAATGATGCTCTATGCTGTGTTCAGAACATCTGGCCTAGATACATTTTCTGTCTCTGAGATCAAATACCTGACTAGAGGCAATGGAAAGGAAGGATTGATTTTGGCTCATGGTTTGAGGGTACCGTTCACCTTAGCAGGGCAGGAGGGGCGGCTGGAGCTTCAGGCCCGGTTTACATCTCACCGATGAGGAACACAGAGATTCCAGCCGGGAGTGGAACTGGCCTGTGACCTTACCATAGGCCCTCGCCTGTGGTCTCAATCAAGACTACTTTCCCAAAAGGTACCATAACCTCCCAGAATCTGCTCAAACCTCATGTCTTTCCCCCTGTTCTCAGTTCTTTTCAGAATCAGGAGCTAGCTGCCTGAATAAACACAGCTATTCCAGAACCCAGAGTAGGAGGAAGGACAGATAATTAAGAACTGAGAGGCCGGGGCTGGAGAGATGGCTCAGCGGTTAAGAGTACCTACTGTTCTTCCAAAGGTCCTGAGTTCAAATCCCAGCAACCATATCGTGGCTCACAACCATCCATAATGAGATCTGACGCCTTCTTCTGGTGTGTCTCAAGACAGCTACAGTGCACATATAACAAATAAATCTCAAAAAAAAAAGAACGCCTTGGGGCATCGGTGGCCTATGCCTTTGCTCCCAGCACCCAGGAGGCAGAGGCAGGAGAAAAAAATAACTGAAGGGCTTTAAAATGGCCCAGTGGGGAAAGCAATTGGCACATAAACCCAAGGAGCTGAATTGGATCCTAGGAATCCACACGGCGGAAGGAGAGAACCAACTGTTGCAAGTTGTCCTCTGATCTCCATGTGCAGGCCATGATGCATGCACGCACACACCTATCACCCCAACACTAATGGTAAATTAAATTAAAAACAACAACAACAACAACAACAAAACCCTGCCGGTCGGTGGTAACACAAACACACATCTGTAATCCCAGCACTCTGGGGAGGCAGAGGCAGGCGGATTTCTGAGTTCGAGGCCAGCCTGGTCTACAGAGTGAGTTCCAGGACAGCCATGCAGTACACAGAGAAACCCTGTCTCAAAAACAAACAAACAAACAAAAAACAAAAACAAACAAACAAACCCTGAGTTTTGGAGCTGAGTAGCCCTACACTCGTGTCCCACCTAGGACCATTGGTCAAGGGCTGCCCCTCGGCTCAGCTTCCAGCCTCACTTTGCCCCCAAACAACTATAGCTGTCTTCTCCCTGAGATGGCCACCCCCCTGGAGGGCTCCGTGTGCTGTGTTACACTTCCTCTTGCTTCTTACTCCACATCATCAGGAGGCAGAAGGCAGCACTGGGGGCTCTGTTTCCAAGGAAGGATGCACTCGTCCACACTACAGCAATGGGAAACAAGGAAAACTGTGCCGAGGTGTCCAAGCAGATTTAGGAAAGGGCCAGGAAGCAGCTGCTTCACGCCAGGAAGGTTGCTGCATGCCTGGGTCCCCAGGAGTTCAAGGTCATCACTGGCTTCGTAGTTGTAGAGAGGATCTCTTATGTGCTGTGTAGAAGCATCGGCTGTCAATGAGAAGCTAATGGCCTATTAGCTGAAACAGGAAACAGAAGGTGGGATATCTGGCAGGGAGAGAGACAGAGAGACAGAGAGAGACAGTGAGAGACACAGAGAGAGAGACAGAGAGAGAGAGAAGAAGAGGATTGGAGGATTGAGGAGGATTCTGGGAAAGAGTGAAGAGCTAGAGAGTTCCACTGGGACCCAGAGGAGACAGACACAGAACCTGAGGAGCGGTACTCGCCACGTGGCAGACACTGACTAGGATAAAGTGGTTATAGAAGCTATAGAGTCGGCCAGGGAAGGGGCCAAAGCTTATGGCCTAAGCATTTATTCATAAGTAATTAAGCCTCATAGTCATTATTCTGGGAACAAAGAGGCCTAATGAAAAAGCCAGCGTTTAAACACAGTTTAAAGCCAGCCTGTGCTACACGTCTGAAAAGAAAAGAAGAAAGAAAGGAAGAAAGAAAGAAAGAAAGAAAGAAAGAAAGAAAGAAAGAAAGAAAGAAAGAAAGAAAGAAAGAAAGGAAGAAAGAAAGAAAGCTCTTCAGGTAAGTGCTTTAATCCCAGCACTTGGGAGGCAGAGGCTGGAGGATCTCCGTGAGTTCAAGGTCAGTCTGGCCTACAGAGTGAGTTTCAAGATAGCCAGAGCTACACAGAGAAACCCTGTCTCAAAAAACTGAAAAGAAAAGAGAAAAAAAGAAAGGGGGGAGAGAGAAAGAGAGAGAGAGAGAGAGAGAGAGAGAGAGAGCTCGGCGGTAGAACATTTGCCAGTGTACACTGGGCTTGATCCTCAACATAATAAACAAATAAGCCAACCCACTACCCCCATTAAAAAATATAAAAAATATTTTTTAAAAAAACCTTATGTAGGGCTGGTGAGATGGCTCAGCGGTTAAGAAGGTCTGACTGCTCTTCTGAAGGTCCCGAGTTCAAATCCCAGCAACCACATGGTGGCTCACAACCATCCTAACAAGATGTGATGCCCTCTTCTGGGGTGTCTGAAGGCAGCTACAGTGTACTTACATATAATAATAAATAAATCTTTAAAAAAAAAAAACCTTATGTATACGTGTGTGTTTGTGTCTGGGTGTGTGCATGCGAATGAAGGTGCTTATAGAGGCCAGGAGAGGGCGTCGGATTCTCGACTGGAGGTACAACTGGAAGCTACCCAGTGTGTTAGAACTCAGGTCCCCTAGAACAGTGCTTGCTCTTAAGCACTGAGCCACCTCTCCAGCCCTATCTCTGCTGGAGCACCCTCTCTCTTGGCCTTCCATCCCCTGAGTGTTCATATATGTGTGTGGGTGTTCATGTGGATGCATTGTAGGTACACATATGGATGAAGCTAAGAAGATCACATCAAATGTTATTCCTCAGGACCACCTGTCACCTTGTTTTTTTTCTGGTTTTAGCTATTTATATGGAATCCCTCCCTCCCTCCCTCCTTCCCTCCCACTCTCCCTCCTTCCGTGTACAGGTGTATACACATGTATGTGTGTGCATGTGGATAGCTGTGGGTGCCAGAAGAGGGCAGCAGATCCCCTTGAGCCTAAGGCACTTACAAACCAGTGGAAGGCTGGGGGGTGGTGGCGCACGCCTGTAATCCCAGCACTCTGGGAGGCAGAGGCAGGCGGATTTCTGAGTTCGAGACCAGCCTGGTCTACAGAGTGAGTTCCAGGACAGCCAAGACTACACAGAGAAACCCTGTCTCGACAAAAACCAAAATCCAAACTCTGGTCCTGGGAAAGAATACTAAGTGTTCTTAACTTTGGAGCAATCTCTTTGTCCCAAATCTCGTTCTCTGATACAGAGTTTCACATTGATCCAGAGTGCACTCAGTAGGGTAGGCTGGCTGGCCAGCAAGTCCCAGGGAGCTAGCTGCCTGTGATTACCTCTCCAGCACTGAGGCTGTAACGTGTCGCCGGGTCTGTTTTTTTTTTTTTTTTTTTTAATGGTTCTGGGGTTGAACTCAGGTCCTCACGCTCGAATAGCAAGCATTTTTCTGAGGAAGCCATCCCACCAGGTCCCTCTTAGCCCAACTTCAGTGGAAGGGAGTGGCTCAAACCTGACTTTTGTTTCTTTGTTCTTTTCTCTCCCCCCTCCCCAACACAGAACACCTCCTCTGGGAGGAGGGAGCGGAGCCTGTTAACAACCATCCTTCCTCATTTTGTACTCCCCTGGCTTCCCCATGAAGTCCCAGTGTGGGATTTGGGGTTCGTTTGGGTTGGGCTGAGTTGGGCTTTTTCGTTTTTCAAGACAAGGTTTCTTCATGTATCCCTGGCTGTCTTGGAACTTACTCTGTAGACCTGAAACTCACAGAGCTCTACCTGCCTCTGCCTCTAAGTTCTGGAACTAAAGGCGTGTGCCACCACCACCCCACCAGGGTGGGATGTTTAGCCCATGCATTTCCTCCACAGAAGTGTGGGTCTCTTGCTACAGTCCCTTCCTTAGGACTGCTGTGGCCATGGGATTAGCACAGCCCAGTGCTGCTCAGGAGGAAACAGTGGTTCAGCTGCCTTTGTCTCCAGTGGCCTTTCCCCCATTTCCTCCTCTCCAGAGGTCACTAGTTTCAAAGGTCTCATCCCTGAGCCCTGTTTGCCCATCTGTGGTTTTTTCTCCCCTTCAGGAGCAAGAAGGATTTGTCCCCGAAGGCTGCGGAAGGCAGCAGCACCAGCTCAGGGAGATCAGTTACCTTGAAGGGCCTTCACAGGCAAACATTCTTTCTCTCCCAAGTTGGAAAATCCGTACCTTGTGCCAATTAGTCCAGAGGGCACTTGAGTCGTAGCCAGCGGAACTGTTCCAACCCTTAAAGGGAAAGTGAGCTGGGGAAAGAAAGGTGGCTCCCAGGAGCTGTGGCGATGGGCAGGTGGTGTCTCAAGGTGACAAAGAGCTTTAACCTGGTAGAACAAAATGGGATGTCATGTTGCATGGGCTTGAGAAAGAGTCATCTGACTGAAGTGACATTCGTGACTTCTCTGTCCCCAAAGAGTATAGGTGTCATCACCATATTAGAGACTATTGCTCTAGAAGGGATCTCTCTCTCTCTCTCTCTCTCTCTCTCTCTCTCTCTGTGTGTGTGTGTGTGTATGTGTGTGTGTGTGTGTGTGTGTGTGTGTGTGTGTGTTTAGAGACAGGGTTTCTCTGTGTAGCCCTGGCTGTCCTGGAACTCACTCTGTAGACCAGGCTGGCCTCGAACTCAGAAATCCACCTGCCTCTGCCTCCCAAGTGCTGAGATTGAAGGCATGCGCCACTACTGCCCGGCAGAAGGGAACTCTCAGACTTTGCCTTAGCCCCCACACAGGTGACTGTAGCCAAAGCTTCTGATTTACCACACTGGCAGAATGCTGGCAATGCTGGGCATGCGTCCTCCCAGCCATGCTGGCTCTGGGAAGAATTGTGCAATCTCCCCTACCACCACCACATATATGGTTGTGTGTGTTTGTATATGTGGTTGTGGGTGCACCTGCACTTATGTTTGTATGGGGGGGCATGCACCTGCGTTTGTGTGCATGTGGAGAGCATTTAAAGTGCCTCGTTTGTTTTTATTCTTTTTCTAATTTACATATTTGAGAAGGGTGTGTGTGTACCACAGCATGCAGGTGAAGGGCAGCGGACAACTGGCAGGAGTCAGTCCTCCGTTTCCACCACGCAGATTCTGGGAGTTGAACTTGGGTCATCGGTCTTGGTGGTAGATGCCTTTAGCCACTGAGCCGTGTCACTGACTCTTTTTTATTTTTTTTATTTTTTTGGTTTTGGTTTTGGTTTTGGTTTTTTTTTTGAGACAGGGTTTCTCTGGGTAGCCCTGGTTGTCCTGGAACTCACTCTGTAGACCAGGCTGGCCTCGAACTTAGAAATCTGCCTGTTTCTGCCTCCTGTGTCACTGACTCTTTACTTCAGTGTGAGCAGGATCTCTCACTGAACCAGAGCTCACAGATTCAGCTAAAGTGACTATTGTGTCAAGTCCTGGGAATCTTCTGTCTTCACCACCCTCGTAACAGAATTACAGACACGTGTTGACCTGCTTGATTTCCATCATCATCGTCATTATCATCATCCCTATCATCACCATCATCATTCAGTGTTGGGGGTGGGGCACATGTACCGCAGTGGACTTGTGGAGATTACAGGACAATTCCTGTGCGGTACCGTGTCCTGTACAGCTGGGTCCTAGTCACCTAAGTAGGATGATGAGAGAATGAGAAAGGACAGACACACAGGCGTGAACAGAATCAGTCGGGCTCTGCTTGTACTACCGGAGCAGCACCAACCTGGTGACAAGCGGGAACCTCAGAACATTTATTATGTACAGCCAGAGGAGGGGTTAGCTTGCCTCGCCTCCGAGGGAGTCTCTGTAGGGGGGGCAGTCTCTGTAGGGGGGGGGGAGTCTCTGTAGGGGGGCAGTCTCAGGTTGCAGTCATCTGAGAGGAGGAAGCTGCTGTAGCTAGTTTTTGCCACACATCTAACATTCAAACGCAGACAAGGAGAAAGGCCAGTCATCCTTCTGAGCCTGACCTTAAGAAAGCTTTGCCCAACGGGCGGTAGTGGCACACGCCTTTAATCCCAGCACTTGGGAGGCAGAGGCAGGCGGATTTCTGAGTTCGAGGCCAGCCTGGTCTACAGAGTGAGTTCCCGGACAGCCAGAGCTACACAGAGAAACCCTGTCTCAAAAAACAAACAAAGGGGGCTGGAGAGATGGCTTAGCGGTTAAGAGCATTGACTGCTCTTCCAAAGGTCATGCGTTCAAATCCCAGCACCCACATGGTGGCTCACAACCATCCATAATGAGATCTGATGCCCTCTTCTGGTGTGTCTGAAGACAGCTATAGTGTACTTAGATATAATAATAAATAAAATCTTAAAAAAAAAAGAAAAACTAACAAAACAAAAACAAAAAAAGAAAGCTTTGCTACCCACGGGTCTGAGTCATCGGGGTCCTTGATATGGCGGTGCCCAAGTCACCAAAGCACATTCACTCAGAACTCAACTGTTCCTTATACTCTCAGCTCACGGCTGCCTCAGCCCCTCACTCTGGAATCAGGTTTTTTCCTTTATGTGGGTTCCAGCAATTGAACTCAGGATGTTAGCTTATGTGGCCAGGGCCTTTAGCCAGTGGGCTCTCTTGCTGGCCCATGCTGCCCAGTTTGTTTTGTTTTTATTTTATTTTATTTTTTATAAAAGTACACTGTCAGTCTCTTCAGACACACCAGGAGAGGGCGTCAGATCCCATTACGGACAGGTTGTGAGCCACCAAGTGGTTGCTGGGAGTGGAAGGCAGGACCTTCAGAAGAGCAGTCAGTGCTCTTAACCACTGAGCCGCCTCTCCAGCCCGACATGAGCCAAATATGAAGCCAAATATAAACCAACGCTCACTGTTAAATATTAGAAACACGGAAGTTACTAGTTTACAAACTTAAGGCGCTCTGTAGTACAAATTAGTAATGTATTCTTTCCAAATTTGTCATCAACATTAGATGCTGATAAGAAGGAAAGTGTGGACTTAAGAATGTAGTCCAAAGATGTGTTTGGCAGCTGTACATGATCCCCTAGGCTCTATCCCCAGCACCCCCAAACACCCCAAAAAGGGGAGAAAGAAGTCACTATGTTTAATCAAGTTGTTGCTTAAAATATTTCAAATATCCAGATTCCAACTATAAAGAGTTTAGGATACATTAAAATAATTAAGTTTAAATAAATATATAATCAGGATTGAAACAGAGAAATGTAATTCGTGTGTGTGTGTGTGTGTGTGTGTGTGTGTGTGTGTGTGTATGGGAGATGACCAGCAGTCTTGATAAGGCCACTGTGTCAGACCCAGTCCGGGAGACTGAAGTATGCAATAGAAGCAGTCAGGACAGGACAATGGTAAAAAAAAGTTTCAGAAAAGGAAGGAAAATGTGAATCTAAGCATGAAGTAGAATCCATGAGTTCTGTGCATGAAAAGAAACTCCAGGCCACATGTGAACACATACACACACACACACACACACACACACACACACCTTATTGACCTTACTCAAATAATATGGCCCAAAGGCTTTTCTGCATTCTTCTTCCTTATTTTTACACACAATGGTCTGCACAGTCAGATCAGCCACCTCAGCTGGTCCTTTGCCTGCTGGTGCAGAGTCCAAAGAGGCCAGATGGCAGCTTCAAGTACCAGTTCAACAGGGAAAACATTTCTCCAATTGTAACCAGGACCTCCAAGCCACTCCAGCTGCAGCTGCAGAGGTGGAAAGTGAAAACCTCACTAATAACTGGGGCTCATAATCAGGTTTGTTTTGATCCTTTGATGACTAGCCTTGTGTACCCTGATGGTAAAAGAAGCATGGATACTTACACAGAGCACAGACAACATACTGGAGGCTAGACAACACTGCAGCTCGGCCAAGCCTCCCCACCTAGCTGGTGCTGGCACCAAATGTTTGAAGACCCACTCAACCATCTGCCAAGGCAGTCGCTTCTGGATGAGGAAGAACACCGCTGGTTAACTTTGATTGCCAACTTGACAAGATTAGGAGTAACTGTGGAAACACACGTCTGGGTATGTGTATATTTTCTAGAGAGTTTTAACTGAGGAAATAAGACCCACTCTAAGTGTGAATGCCACCTTCAATTAGGCTAAGATTCTGGCACTGAATAAAACGAAGCCAGAGGAGGAACACCAGCATCTCTCTCTCTTTCTCTCTCTCTTTCTTTCCCAACTGCAGATACAATGTGACCAGAGACCTCATACCCTGACCACCACCATGTCTTCCCTGCTGTGATAGACCGTACTCTCAAGCTGTGAACCAAAACAGACAATTCCTTCCTTAGGTCGCCTTTGGCAGGCACCTTGTCACAGCAATGGAAAATAACTAATACTGCTAGAATACACTGTGGCATTTCTTCCGCTGTGCATATAGCCAGGTTGTGCAAGAGCGTTTGCTAAGTTTACAGATGGTGGTTTTTTTGGCAGAAGTGATGTGACCTGGGAAGGCAAATGCACAACCGGAGCAAGCGTTTCCTCCAGGCAGAATCGAGTGTGGCCTCTTCCACAGTGAAAGTGGTCCAGGGTAATCAACCTCACCCTAGGTAGCTGGCTGAACCCCAGGCAATGGTGGAACATTAGAGACTGGTGCTGGCAGGTGAGGTCCCCAACAGTGGCTGTAGTCAGGTCAGCCTTGCCAAGAGACAAGTCCATGCAGGTGAGCCCATGAATAACTTCCATTGTCACACGTTCATGAGTCATCCACCTGTAGGAGTGCCCGCAAGAGACTGTTGTATGGCCAGCGTATGGGTCATCCTACACACACCATTTTCACAATCTTTCTCTACCTTTGAATGGGAATTCACATGGCGTACAGGACAATTACGCGTATGCTCCCTTCCCACATCTCAGATTTCATCACTGGTGTTGCCGCACGCATTGTGTGTCTTCCAGGGTCTGGGATATCCAGTCAAACAAGGATTTGATCCTGGTCCATTCCACTACCCATATCCTTTCAAATGAGGTGGAGCTGGCCCACAATTCCAGGTTCTGCCCCCAGGGAGAATGGCCATCTTTCAGGGCTGCCACAGAGCGAGGCTATGGCCGATGTGTCTTCAGGGGATGCCTGCGCAGGGGTTAGGAATGTGTAAACCAAACCTGAGAGTTGCTTTCTTCAGTCAGGGGATCTCTGGGAATTCCCTATGAAGGCGTGCTTTGGAGTCGGAGCCAATTTAACAGAGCAGTGTCTTATGCTGCAAGAGAATACCACAGACTGGGGAGTTGATTAACAAGTTTCTTCTTGTATTCACAACAAAGATGCTCCACTCCTATGATAACTAGGCCACGACTTGATTGACACACATCCACGACAGAAACATTTTCATCACCTCTTTTTTTTTAATTCTTTTTTTTTTCAAGATTTATTTATGTATTCACCATTGCTCTCTTCAGACACACTAGAAGAGGGCATCAGACCCCACTACAGATGGCTGTGAGCCACCATGTGGTTGCTGGGAATTGAACTCAGGACCTCTGGAAGAGCAGTCAGTGCTCTTAACCACTGAGCCATCTCTCTAGCCTTTCACCTCGTAATGCCTACCCCCAAGATTGTCATAGAAGACTGACTTTGCAACACTGGCTTTGAAGGGGGACATTCAAACCACAGCAAGCAGGAGTGGGGGTCATAAACAACTCTAGGAATGAAGCAGAGGACCTCAGGGCAAGAGATTCACCTCCTTAGGCAAGGATGGAAGAGCCCCAAAAAGGCTTGAAGATACCAAGTTCATCAGCATCTACCTGTGACCTTTCCCACTGTTCAGTGTAATGTGTCTTCCCCACCAAGGTACTTTTATGTTTTTGGACATGAGATTGAGCCCAGGGTCTCATGTCAAACTCACACTTGTATGTTAAAGGACATCCCCAGCCAGGTAGTGGTGGCGCACGCCTGTAATCCCAGCACTTGGGAGGCAGAGGCAGGTGGATTTTTGTGTTCGAGGGCCAGTCTGGTCTACAGAGTGAGTTCCAGGACAGCCAGGGCTACACAGAGAAACCCTGTCTCCAAAAACCAAAAATAAAGTACATCCCCAGGAAACACACTTTCAATAGAAAAGACCTCCAATGTGTCTTTCAATGCTTTCTGTGACTCACCAGACAGAATAGTAAGACTCAAGAAGGATTACATGCTTACTTTTTTGGTTTTTTGTTTGTTTTTTCTTTTTCCCCTCCCTTCTTGCAGAAAAGTAGAGTTAAAGGTTTGGCTGTTTTCTTAATTTTTTAAAAAAAGACTTATTTTAGGGGTTGGAGAGATGGCTCAGAGGTTAAAAGCATTAATTGCTCTTCCAGAGGTCCTGAGTTCAATTCCCAGCAACCACATGGTGGCTCACAACCATCTGTAACGGGGTCTGATGTCCTCTTTTGGTGTCCGAAGACAACTACAGTGTACTCACATACATAAAATATATAAATCTTAAAAAAAAAAAAAAGAAGACTTAGCCAGGCATAGTGGTGCACGCCTGTAATCCCAGCACTTGGGAGGCAGAGGCAGGTGGATTTCTGAATTTGAGGCCAGCCTGGGCCACAGAGTGAGTTCCAGGATAGCTGGAGCTATACAGAGAAACCCTGTCTCGAAAAACCAAAAAAAAAAAAAAAAAAAAAAAAAAAGGAGACTTATTTTAGCTGGATGGTGATGGCACAGCCCTTTAATTCCAGCACTCAGGAGGCAGAGGCAGGCAGAACACTGTCAGTTCAAGGCCAGCCTGGTCTACAGAGCTAGTTCCAGTATAGCCAGGCCTACACAGAGAAAACCTGTTTTGAAGAAAGGAAGAAAGGAAGGGAGGGAAGGAGGGAAGAGGAGGGAGGAAGAAGGAAGAAAAGAAAAAAAAGAAAAGAAAAGAATTTTTTGGCATGGAGAGTGGGGAGGGATTTTTGAGATATGGTTTCTCTGTGCAGTCCTGGCTGTTCTGGAACTTGCCTGCCTCTGCCTCCCAAGTATTAAAGGAGTGCTCCAACACCTTATTTTATTCTTAATTTTATTCCAACATCTTATCTAATTTTTAATTACGTGTGTATATATATATATATATAGGCGCGCGCGCGCACGTATGTGTGTGTGTGTGTGTGCCCAGAGGCCAGAGATGGTGGATCCCTTGGAGCTGATGTTACAGGTAGCTGTGGGCAGTCCTAGTAAAGATGCTGGGAAATTGAACTCTGGTCCTTCTAGAGTAATACATGTTCTTAACTACTGAGCTATTTTTTTTTCTTAGAAAAACAAAACAAAACACAGATCTCAGCATAGGACAGGCCCTTGGGATAAAGAGTAAGTCACAGCACAGGCCTGAGTGAGGCGTTCCCAGCAGTTGCCTCTTTCCTTAACAACAATGCAAAGCAAACACAGCAGGAGAAAAGGAATGTGCAGGTCAGGTTGATCAGATCAGGTTGATCCAGGTCAGGCTTTTGATGAACACAAGAACTGGCTCTCTAAGGGGCACAAGAGATGGGAGAACAGTGACCCCAGGGGAGATGTGTCTCAGTCAGGGAACTTAGATAATGCTGCTGTAACCTGTGAGGAAACCTTCCCCTTTGGCATGCAGAGCGAGGGTTTGCTGTCTGAGACTGTACTGGAAGCTACCTGATGACACTACCCGATCACTTATTCAACCTCAAGCTGTGGTTTAACCATTAAGCCCCAAGCTTATGATCTTAATTTTAAGGAAATGTGGAAAGCTTTTGACTAAACATTCATTCTTCCATGAGTTTACCAGAAGGCAACAGAGTGCGCATAAAACTATCAACAAAGCCGGGTGATGGTGGTGCACGCCTGTAATCCCAGCACTCTGGGAGGCAGAGGCAGGCGAATTTCTGAGTTCGAGGCCAGCTTGGTCTACAAGAGTGAGTTCCAGGACAGCTGGGGCTATACAGAGAAACCCTGTCTTGAAAAAAAAAAAACCAAATCCAACAACAACAACAAAAAACCCTATCAACAAGTTGGATGACTCATGAGAGGGCTGTCTATAACAGGAAGAACTGGAAACACTCGGAACCGAATGGGAATCTGGTACATAAATGTTGGAACGATCATAAAACAGAATTTTCAGCGGTCATTAAAAATATCACAACACATTTATTGATGGGAAAAGAACTGCAGGTCATGTTGATATGGGAACAAAGCGGACAGCAAAATAGCATACAATATGGATTTCATTTTTGTAAAAATATATATGTAGCAAATAAAAGAAGACCCGTAGTCATAGACACCTAGCTGGCAGCTCAGTGGGTGATTTAGTATTTTCTTTGTCTCTCCCACTGTTTTTGTCTGTAAATCATGTCATTGTGTCATTCGCTTTTGCTTTTTTCTTTTTTGGAGACCAGGAGACAGTTTGGTGCAGGCTGCTTTGGAACTTGTGATGTAGCTGTGGATTCACTTGAACCTCTGACCCTCTTGCTTCTACTTCTCAAGTGCTAGGATGTGGAATTGATAACATGTGCTATCAATCGCTTTTGTAGTAAGAGGCCAATCGATTGCAATCTTTCACTTTGATTAAATGAGTCCGGTTTTAAACACTTTATGAAGTAGAGCTGATTTCCAAGTAGACACAGAAGCCCACAGTCTTTCAGCACCGGAGTGGGCAGGCGCTCCCAGAGTCACATCCCATGGTAGAACCCGGGAGAAGAGCGCCAGGGATAGACATTAGCACCCGCATCCTGGTCTCTGCTCCAATGCCTCCAGGGCCAGCAGGCTCAGCTACTCCTGCTCAGTCACCATCCTCATCATCTTCAGGGCCATCTCCCCTTGGTCAGAAGGAACCTGGAAGCAAGAGGCATTGCATTAGTGTTCCTGATGTAACTAACGACTGGGTCACGGTCAAGGGTGACTGACATGCTCCTTCCACAGCAAGATCCAGAAAGACTAGTGACAGCTGACTGTAGAGAAAGGGCCTCCTCCATGCTGGACCAATGTTCTTCTGGGCTCCCAGTGCATTGGGGCCTGAAGAAGATGGCATTTAGGGAAGTCTTCTATTCTACTTGCGGATGATCTGCTGATTTCTCTGCCCCCCCTTTTCCCCGTGTTCCCCTCCCCCTTCCCTTCTGCCTTTCTCTCTTTTTAGCAGTGCTGGGACACACACACACACACACACACACACACACACACACACGTTAGGCGAGTGCGTTACCACCGAGTGCCACACCCCTTGTTGCCTTCCTAATGGAGGCTGTGTTTCAGCAGCAGGAGGAGGACGGGAGCAGAGTCCAGGTATTGGGACCCAGCCTACTGGTACAGAAAGAAGAGCTGAGGATGTAGCTCAGCTGGTAAAGCCACTGCCCGGCAGGCAGGCTTAAGTCCTGCCATCCTTCCCTGGTGCCACCTAAAACAGGGTGATCCTGCACATGTCTGTAAGGCCAGCACTCAAGAGCGGAGGCAGGAGGGTCATGAACTCAAGACCTGCCTTGGCTATATAGAAAGTCAGGGGCCAGCTTAGGCTAAATTGTTAGACCCTGCCTCAAAACAAAACAAAACAAACAAAAACAACAAAAAATATAAATGTTTAAAAATTTGGGGGTGGGGGTTAGAGAGAGGTGAAGGTACCCCACTCACAGATCCATATAACAAAAGCCATTTTAACCCTGGCCTCCACTGTTTTATAGGTCTGTCCTTCAAAGGGCACGTGATCCTTCCCCTTTCCTGAGAGTCTCGTATCTGAGGCTGGCCCCAAATTCACCCTCTAGCTGGGGTCCCTATAGTAGGATGTGGCAGTGAGGAGGATTAAGCCTGTAATCACCGCACTTAGGAGGCAGAGGCATGAGATCTAGGAAATCAACATCATCCCCACTGCTTGGTACATTTATCGGGCTAGCCTGGGCTAAACCAGACTTTGTCTCAAAAAACAAACAAAACAAAACAAACACCCCTAAACAATCTATTTAAGTTTAGTGAGAAAGTGCCATATGGCGCTGGGAGGAGACCCTGTCCAGAACCATCACCAAAAGGCTGGGCGCGCCAGGAGGAGTGGGGCACACATGTAAGCCCGGCATTCGGGAGGCAGAGGCAGGTGCAACTCTGTGAGTGTGAAGAGAGAGAGAAGGAAGGAAGGAAGGAAGGAAGGAAAGAAGGAAGGAAGGAAGGAAGGAAGGAAGGAAGGAAGGAAGGAAGGAAGGGAAAAAGACAAAGCAATGCTAGTATGGTGGCTTGTGCTTTGAATCCTAGCACTCAGAGGCCAAGAGGAGGATCCCTGAGGCTTGTTGGCCTGCCAGCCTGGCCTAACTGATAAGCTCTAGGGCCAAGAAGAGCCTGTGTCTCAAAAGAAGCTGACAGCATTCCTGAACATAATGGTACAGGTTATCCTCTGGCCTCTACATACACCTACTTGTGTGTGTGTGTGTGTGTGTGTGTGTGTGTATGTATGTATGTAATATATACACACATACATACATACACATACATGTACCCTCCTGAACATGTGTACTACATATGTGTATGTACACACACAAACACACATTAAATACTAGATTAAATACTAGGCTCACGATGTTAATGCCAGGAATCAGGCAGCAGAGGCAGAAAGATCTCTTGAGTCTGAGGTCAGCCTAGTCTACATAATGGGTTTCAGGCTAGCCAGGGCTATGCAGGGAGACACTGTCTCAAAACAAAAACAAAACAACAAAAGAAAACAACAAAAAAGGTAAGGAATGTAGGACATAATTTCTGATCTTTTTTTAAATGGCCCTAATTCTTTCTCCTACTTTCCATTTCTCCTTCCTGAGAAGCGGCATTCCCAGTAGTGACAGGCAGCTGCTGTCACGCCTGACAACCTGAGTTCCGTCCTCTGAACCCACAAGGACGAAGGAGAGAAGTGAACTGCTCTGAGTTTATCTTTTCACCTCCACATGTTCATCATACCACCAACCTCTGCAAAAGTAATGTGAGAAAAAATACTTTAAAGTCAAAACAGCAGGGCTACAGAGGTGGCTCAGCCGTTACAGGCACTTGGCTGCTCTTCCAGAGGTCCCGAGTTCAATTCCCAGCACCCACACGGCGGCTCACAACTCTAACTCCAGTTCCAGATCTGATACCCTCCTACATGCAAGCAAAACACCAATGCACAGAAAATAAAAATAAATACATCATTAAAAAACAAAAAAGAAAATAAGCCTTACAAAACTAAAAAGAGGTAACCTCTGAAAAATACTGAAGGGCCTCTTTGTCCTGGAGTATCAAATATTCAGCCAAAATGTATTTTTTATATAAAAATACAGGTATATGAACCTCATCACTATGAAAATTTACTTTAGTCTCTAATAAAGAGTAAAATTATTTGTATACTGAAAGAAAAATTGTCTTTAAATAAATTTATTATTCACTGTTAGTAAATGTTTGATTTCCAGTCCTATCTTATGCTTCTGTATAGTTGGGCTCTGCTGAGACCTGCATCTTCACTAGGTCTGGGATCGGCCCCATCCACCCATCCCGCGCTTCAGGCACCTAGACAGCAGTATTTGTGGTTAATGCTTAGGAGTCATCCAGGCGTTTGGTTAAGGAGGGTTTGGGGCCCTTTGGCCTTTTGCTGTTCCCAATTCCTTCATCATATGGGAGTCTATTGTGGGAGTTGTGGCAACTCGGGGTTAAGGCAGTAATTTCTCTCAGCTCAAAGAAAGCTATGTAACAGACACATAACCTTAGAAGAAAATAGTACATTCGCACCCTGGGCAAGGAAGAAGTCCCTCTTTGTGCTTGAAGCTTCTTCCAAACATGTCCCTGGGCCACCACTGCTTGGACACACTCTTTCACCTTGTGCCTGGCATGCTGTGACTAGATGTCACAAAGTAGCCAGCATTTCTGTTTTGTTTTGAGCCGGGGGTCTTAGTTAGCCTAGGCCGGCTTGGAATTTACTACATAGCCAAGGTCAGACTTGAATTCCTGATCCTCCGTGCTGTCCATCATAGGAAGGTAATTCTCCCTTCTCCTCCCAGGGCAAATTCATTTAAAACAAAGAAGGGAGAGTCCAGCATGCCTCGCCTGGGGAGGATTTAACTTTACAATGAGTTTATGTTATGAAGTTTCAAAGGGTCACTAACACAGGCTGAGTAGGCCTTAAATGAAGCACACGGCACCAGAGTGTTGGAGGCCGGACCCAAGATGACTGTCACCCACCCTCATGGGACGAAGGAAATTTTACTCAATGGTTTTGTTTTGTTTTGTTTTGTTTTTTTTGAGACAGGGTTTCTCTGTGTAGCCCTGGCTGTCCTGGAACTCACTCTGTAGACCAGGCTGGCCTCGAACTCAGAAATCTGCCTGCCTCTGCCTCCCAAAGTACTGGGATTAAAGGTGTGCGCCACCACCGCCCGGCTTAATCAATGTTTTTAAGCATATTGTGTCTGGACTATGTCAGACAACAAGAGAGCTAGGAAGAAATTTTCTCCTTGCAGTCACAAGAATGTTAAAAAGTTTTGGATTTCGGACTTTTAGATCAGCAATGCTCAAACCTGTAGCAGAGTCTTATTAAAAAACTCAAAACACAGGCTAAGGCAGTGGTTCTCAACCTTACTCATGCTGTAACCCTTTAATACAGTTCCTCCGTTGGGGTGATCCCCAACACTAAAATTATTTTATTGCTACTTCTGTAATTTTGCTACTGTTATGAATTATAATATAAATATCTGATATGTAGAATATCTGTTATCCCCCCACCCTCAGAGGGTCTCGACTCACAGGTAGAGAACTGTTGGACCAGGGAGCAAGTCAGTTGGTAAAGTGCTCACCCGGAAAGCTTGAGAACCAGAGTTCAGATCCTAGCACCTGTAAAAAAGCCAGTCTCGGCAGCACACGCCTGTAATCTTGGCGCTGGGGAAGCTCACCGGGCAGCCAGCCAGCCTAGCTCAACTGGTGAGCTGCAAATTCAGGGAGACCCTGTATCAGAACCAATGACGGTCGGTGGAGATGGTGCAGCAGTTAAGAGCATTAGTTGCGATTCCAGAAGACCTGGTTCAATTCCCAGCACCGCATGGTGGCTCACAATTGTAACTCCAGTTTCAGAGGATCCGATATCCTCACACAAACATATGTACAGATACACAGGCAAAAGACCGATATACAACAAACAAACAAACAAACAAATCTTTAAAATAAGTAAAAATCAAGCCAGGTGTGGCAACACATGCTGTGCCTTTAATCCCAGTAGAGGCAGGCAGGTGGATCTTTGTGATCTATGTCAGGTTACCCCTGACATATATGTTCCGGGCTAGCCGAGGTTAGGTAGTGAAACCCTGCCTACAAACAAACAGATGGGGTGGCAAAGTGATGGAGGAAGATACATCAACACAGACCCCCCCCACACATGTATAGAGGAATGTAATACACACACACACACACACACACAGACACGCACATGCACACAGACAGAATGAGAGAACTCCAAATACTCCCAAGCCTGGAGCTCTTCTTTGAAGGGCAATCCAGGCAGTGGACATGTATGTGATACACTGTGGCTTCCCACACAGCTAAAACAGAGGCAGTGGTGGCACACGCCCGCAATCCCAGCACTTGGGAGGCAGAGGCAGGCGGATTTCTGAGTTCGAGGCCAGCCTGGTCTACAGAGTGAGTTCCAGGACAGCCAGGACTACAAAGAGAAACCCTGTCTCGAAAAACCAAAAATATACAGACAAAAGGCAGATCACTCACCATGTGACCCGCCTTTAGGATCCAGTAGAAGGCTAGGTTCTCATAGGTCTTGACGAACGCAGATGTTTCTGAAGACTTTGGGTCAGCGTACAGGGCCTTCCATTTTAGCTGATTGAATTTGGACAGTTGTGGCCACTTCAGCTTCTGAAGCCAGGACTCCTGACCTAATGAGAAGGCCAAGGATCAGGATCAGTATTAAGGGCTTGGTGGAGGACAGAGAGAGGAAGAGGGAAGAAAAAAAATCTAGGTCTTAGAACATTGCTCCAGGGGCACTGATGGCTCAGCGGTTAAGTGTGCCAACTGCTCTTCTGAAGGTCGTGAGTTCAAATCCCAGCAACCACGTGATGGCTCACAACCATCTGTAATGAGATCTGATGCCCTCTTCTGGTGTGTCTGAAGACAGCTACAGCAAGAGAGTGGGGCCAGAGCAAAAAGAAAAAAAAAAGTGTCTGAAGACAGCCACAGTATACTTACATATAATAAATAAGTCTTAAAACAAAAACAAACAAACAAAAAACCCAGTGCTTCCCAACTGTAATGGGCACTACACTCACTGGGATCTTGTCACAAGGAGTTCTTGGTGAGGCCTGGGCACCCACCCCCTTCCTAAAAGATTCCCACTAATGCTTAGGCTAAATGAAAAATCCCACAGATGTAAGACTGGCTTTTTTTTTTAATTTTAAATGTCTCAGTCTATTTTTGAGACTGTTTTGTTAAGTTTTAAGTGTCCCAGGCTGGCCTTGAACTCACTCTGTTGCTTTGTGATTGTAATCACACTGTCTCAGCTTCAGTGGCTACAATCATAGGCATGAGACACTGCCTGAGAGCCTACAGAGAGAGCTCCTTAGGCCCAGGTCTCCTGGGGCCTTTCAGCTTGAAGTTAGTGTGGTAACATCTTCTGTAACAGCCAGGCAGTGGTGGCGCATGCCTGTAATCCCAGCACTCTGGGAGGCAGAGGCAGGCAGATTTCTGAGTTCGAGGCCAGCCTGGTCTACAGAGTGAGTTCCAGGACAGCCAGAGCTACACAGAGAAACCCTGTCTCGAGAAAAAAAAAAAAAAGGTAGTGTATCTGGCCAAGAGCCAGGAAGACTTTGGCAGGAGGTGGAGTAGACATTTATTCTTTAACATACCCAGAATTGGAAAGACAGAATTCTCTCGTGTATACTACAGCTCGAGTCAAAGTCAGGAGTGGATGGATGTAGCAGGAAATGCTATTCCTCCTGGCACTAATTCCACCAATCCCGAGGCTAGTGCATCCAAGGCCATTTCCTTTCAGCTTGACCCATCACTGCCTCCATGTGTCCCTCGGAGTCAGTCCCTACCTATGGTGTCCACGATGAGATCCAGCTGTCCATTGTACACGGTCACATTGACCCCAGCCACCAGCAGCTTATCCACAATGTCGATGGCAGGCTTCATGAAGTCTCCTTCCATGCTTATGAAGACGTAAGATGACTGGGCTACAAAGGGTGAAGGAGAAAGAGGTAGCAGGTTGGAATTAAGAAGTATCTTTCAGCCTGAGCATTCTTTTTTTTTTTAATTTTTTTTTATTCAATATATTTTTATTTACATTTCAAATGATTTCCCCTTTTCTAGCCCCCCACTCCCCGAAAGTCCCATAAGGCCCCTTCTTTCCCCCTGTACTCCCACCCACCCCTTCCCACTTCCCCGTTCTGGTTTTGCCGAATACTGCTTCACTGAGTCTTTCCAGAACAAGGGGCCACTCCTCCTTTCTTCTTGTACCTCATTTGATGTGTGGATTATGTTTTGGGTATTCCAGTTTTCTAGGTTAATATCCACTTATTAGTGAGTGCATACCATGATTCACCTTTTGAGTCTGGGTTACCTCACTTAGTATGATGTTCTCTAGCTCCATCCATTTGCTTAAGAATTTCATGAATTCATTGTTTCTAATGGCTGAATAGTACTCCCCCAGCCTGAGCATTCTAAACTATGGTTCCTAAAAGTCCCAAGGTGTTGCGGATTGGTTCTACTGCTTTGAACTGATTCAGCCCCCAAATTCTGGAATCTGCGTGTCCAAACCCTGAAGGTTCTTGTCCCCAACTGGTTTTTGATCAATCAATAAAGAGCCAACAGCTACTGGCCACTTCCCCCATTGGGCCTGGGGTAGCAGGGGAAGGTTTAGGAGCCAGGAATACTGGAGGGAAATGCATGCTATCTTGGTGGAGGAATAGAATTGCCCAGCCTTTGAGCCAGTCAGGGCACATTAAAACTAACCGGCTGGCGTTCGACCGTGAGTCTCTCATTTGAGAACCCAGATAGCTCCTGGGCAGGTGCGCACATTGAACCTGCCAGGAGCCAAACAGGTGTAGCTAAACTCACCCCTACACATAGGAAGAAATGCTCAATGACAGGTGCTCCACAGAGGAACCAAGTGGCCAGCAAGAAGGAAATAAAACTAGCGCACATCGCCCCTTTGCTTGGGAGTGTGTGCTTGTATTGAGGGTACACGCCAGGTGCACTGAAGAGCTAAAATCTGTAGAAGGAAAGAGAGAGGCAGAGGCCCAGAAAGCCTTTAGCTGCTTCACTTGGGGAAAAAAAAAACAAAAAAAACATGCTTTATGCCAGCGCACTAAGTGGTACCAAGGCCACATCCCTTGTTCCAAACCTGGACAGGGGGCTATCTTACCACAAACCAAAACAGACCCGAGCTAATTCAAAGCCAGTCTTCAGGAAACACAAATGACTAACAAGTGCCAGGACAGACAGGTGGACAGCACAGATTCCCATGGGTGTGCGGCCACCCGCCCCATCGTTTAACAGAGGACACACATGCTTATCCGTATATCCGACAAGCACTAGGCTAGGTAAGTAACACAGAAGCAACCTCCACCTCTTCATCACCACTCTGGAAGATAAGGAGCCTGGTCAAAGATCAAATAAAGAGGTCTCCAAAGCTGAGGAGCACAAGCTGGGTGAAGCCAATGATGATCTAAGACTTGAATTCGGGAATAACCAACCAACTGCAACTCAAGAGTCAAAGACAGCTTTCCTGCTGTTATAAGTCTTTGGATTTTTAAAAAGATGTATTTCCTGTCTACGGGTATGTATGTGTGCCTGTGTATATTTAGGTGTACCACATGCATGTACTACCCACAGAAGTCAGAAGAGAGCACTGGATTCCCTGGAACTGGAGCTATAGGTGGTTGTAAGCTACCCAGTATGGGTGCTGGGAACCAAACTCGGGTCTTCCCAAGAACAGCAAGGATATGAGTCATCTCTCCAGTCCCTACTTGATTTTTCTTTTTTTAAGACAAGGCCTCACTCTCGCCAGGCTGACCTAGATCCCCCTGTGATAGTCTTACCTCAGCATCCAAATGCTCTGTCATAATTTGCAGCCAGTACATGCAGCTATTTATTTAAAGACACGATCTTGCTATAGAGTCTGTGTAGGTCCATGACCTTTCAATCTTCTTGCCTCAGAATGCTGAGTACTGGGATGGCAGGTGTTTGCCACTATACCCAGCCCAGTGAAGCATCAGAAGCCACAGTCTAGAATTTTTTTTTCTTTTTTTTTTGTTTTTTTGGATTTGGTTTTTTTTTGAGACAGGGTTTCTCTGTGTAGCCCTGGCTGTCCTGGAACTCACTCTGTAGACCAGGCTGACCTCGAACTCAGAAATCCACCTGCCTCTGCCTCCCAGAGTGCTGGGATTACAGGCGTGCGCCACCACTGCCCAGCTACAGTGTAGCTTTTTATTTGATTCAGAGACATGGAGACACAGGGATGTTGTGTTGGCCTGATGCTGCTTATATTCTAATGCTAATACTGGTTCCTCCCAAGGCCTGGTTGCCTAGTCCACACGTAGATGTAAGTGACGCTTTGTGACCTTGCCCCTACGTTATTTCTGATTGGTAAATAAAGATGCCGATAGCCAATAGCTGGAGAGAAGAGACATAGTAGGGTTTAGGATTCCTGGGTTTGGGGTTAGCAAAAACATAAGGAGAAGAAGGTAAATGGAGGAGAAGCCACCATGGGTTAGGTCACAGAAACGTGACCCTGAGGGCTGGCCAACTACAGTTAAGAGCAGCCCAGATGAAATATATTAATAACTCGGGGTCATCCATAGGAAAGTAGATTCTAATAGCATAGAGGGTAGATATCGGCCCAGCTATTGGCTGTCAGCATCACAGGGAAGCAAGGTCACACAGCATCTCTTAGGTCTGTGTGTGATATACTGTGATGCTAACTTCTACACCAGAAGCTCTTGGCCAACAAAGGACTGCTCATATTTACAAGCTTTTGTTGTGCAAACCCTGTGCCTTGATTTAAATCTATTGGTTAGGGCTGGAGAGACCACTTAGCAGTTAAGAGCACTGACTGCTCTTCCAGAGGGTCCTGAGTTCAATTCCCAGCAACCACATGGTGGCTCACAACCATCTGTAATGGGATCTATGCCTTCTTCTGGTGTGTCTTACTTAGGTCAGCTACAGTGTACTCATAAACATAAAATAAATAAATATTTTTTAAAAATTACAAAATAAACAACCTCCACCTCCCCCAAAGTCCCACTGGTTAAATAAAATGTACTGGAAGAATTAGAAGTAGGTAGCTGTGGATTGGCCAGAGAGGAAGAAGCCTCCATGAAGGGGGACTGACAATGAGCACTCTACCAGAAGAAACCAGCAGGTATCTGGGATACACCATCAGGGAGGCAGCCAGGCCACCAGTTAGAAGAGTAGATTACGGGCTACCCCCCAGCCATTGTCAAAGACAAGTAAAATAACCAGTTTGAGTCTCACTGATTTGTTTGCTAGTCAGGGATAAGCTTAATGTGTTGTAGACATTTTAAAATCCTAATCTGGGGTTTCTATCCTGCCTGTGACCATTTAGTGTACAGAGCCATATATCCTGGATAAAAGACACATACAACCTTTATATTTATAATAAGCCTCAATTAGTGCAAGAGCTGGTCAGTTATTTCCCCTCTATGCTATTAGAATCCACTTTCCTATCGATAACCCCGAGTTATTACTTACAATGTTTCATCTGGGTTACTCTTTTTTTTTTTTTAAATATTTATTTATTATATGTAAGTACACTGTAGCTGTCTCCAGATGCCAGAAGAGGGTGTCATATCTTTTTATGGATGGTTGTGAGCCACCATGTGGATGCTGGGATTTGAACTCATGACCTTTGGAAGAGCAGTCAGTGCTCTTACCCACTGAGCCATCTCTGCCATCTCTCCAGCCCCTCATCTGGGTTGCTCTTAACTCCGATTGGCCAGCCCTCTGGGCCACATTTTCATGACTCACTTAACCCATGGTGGTTCTCTGCCCTGCCCCTCCTTTTACCTCCTTCAACCCCCCAGGCCCTGGAACCCTAAATCCCACCCATGTCTCTTCTGCCCAGCTATTTCTTGGCTGTTGGCATCTTTATTCACCAATCAGAAATAACTTGGGGGCAAAGTCACATAGCATTAGGTCACCCAGGTCTACATGCAAACTCTTTTCTCTTTGGGGCAACCAGGACTTGAAGAACCAGTACTCGCATTAGAATAGAAGCAGCATCGGGCTAACCCACTACTGTGCAGATTGTGATAGCGTAACCCATGACCCCCTAACGAAGTCATGACAAAGGTCAAAACATAGCCCCTAGCAGCTACACCAGAGAAAGGAACTCCTTGACCTGGTAGTCCTGGGGTATCTTGGATGTAAACCAAAGGCTACTCTGCTTGTTCAAAGGTCCTCGTGGGACTGAATAGGAACTTATCCAAGGTTTCTATCTGGATTTGGTCTCCAAAGACTTAAGTATTTCCACGTGGTGACCTTCGAGCAGAACACACATGGCCAACCACATGTAGCACCAGCATGTTTGAAAGGCCAGCATGGAAACTGGCCCAAACTGGACCATGCACATGGACTGCCTGATGCCCTGCAAAGGACTTTGGCTAGCAATCTCACATGTGGCCAACTGTGGCCTTACATGCAACCTTTTTTAAAAATCATAATTTACAAACTTGTCTGTATTTACTGATGGGTGGGCAGGGGTAGAGAAAGGTACGCCATGGCTCACAGGGTAGAAGCCGGAGGATAACTTAAGGGAGTCAGTTCTCTCCTTCCAGCATATGAGTCCCAGGGACTGAACTCTGGGCATCAGGCCTGAAAGCGTGCACCCTTAACCACTGGGCATCTCCCCAGCCCTTTATTTATTTATTAACCAGTCACAACCAATCACATGCAACGTCTCCCCCCACCCATTTCTCTGCCAGCTCCTTAATTCTGAATCACTTTTGCCACGTCGCTGATTCTACATCTGCTGCAGATGGTAAGATCACTTTACTTACAACTGTCCAACACTGCCGAGTAAACCCATTCTATGGATTAAGGGTTCTGATTCTGCACACATCACCCCCTCAGACAGCAGGCGATTAGGGCCCTCTCGTACCTCCCCAGGAGACATCCTCAGGGATGATTTTGAGCTTCTTTTTGATGGGGCCATTCATGAGTTGACTTAAGGCGTCTCCTTGTAGGTGTCTCACGTGGCGCTGACAGAGGCGAACTAAAAGCAAACTGGTATACAGTGAGTCAGAGGGCTAGGCCAGAACCCCACAGAGATTTTTCCCCAAGCTGCTAGGGGAGACAGCACAGTGGAGAGAGGCTTTTTCCTGGAAAAGGAGAAAGTGTCACTTTAATTCGTGTAGAGGATGAAGGAGGCCAGAAGCAGGTTGAAAGGAGATCAGTTACTATTGATAACTGCATTCTGTGAACCTTAGGGTCGTTGGGATTACCTAGAGCAGAGTCAGCTAAGAGGAGTCCAGCGGCATCGTTTAGCAGGTTTCATGTGTTTTTTTACTTACTGGGGGAGGGTTTCAGGCATTTTACAATCAAAGCCACCCTGGGTCAGCTGAGAGACCACTACAGTCAGTCCTGCAAGGACCTGACACTGCACTTCAGTGAACAGAAACTGCTTCCTCTATTGTGCAGCTCAATGGCAGCGCAGGCACTTAGCGGGCACTAGGTCCTGGCTATCATTCCAAGCCCCCTCTCATCAAAAGGCGTCGGTTTCCATGGCTTCCTGGTCATTTTGGCTAAGATCAAGTGTTTAAGTATGCTAAGCAACAAAAGACCAGACAAAAGGCCAGGTAGTGGTAGCGATGCACATCTTTAATCCTAGACCTCCAGAGGCAGAGGCAGGCAGATCTATGTGAGTTTGAGGCCAGCCTGATCTACAGAGCCAAAAACAAAAGCTACTGTAAGATTCCATTTATATAGAATGTTAAGAAAAGCCAAACGGAGAAACAGAGAGAGGCTTAGTGATCGCCTCAGGCCGGGAGTGGGAAGGAACAGTAGATGCAAGCAGATGTGTGGGATCTTTTCGGGGTGACAGGAATATTCTAAAACTGGATTGTGGCGATGACTCTGCAACTCTGTGAATATACTTAAAGCCACTGCAAGCTACACTTAAAAGATGCAAATATCCTGTTACATAAATGGCACGCTAGTGACAGGACAGGTCCTCCTGCACAGAGGCTAGGCTAGGGACCAACAGCAGCAAGGTCAACTCACCTAAGGGGCTCCGGAGGAACTCAAGGCTCGATTCCATAGTGCTTTCGGGGCTGCTTTTCGTTAAGATGTTATAGAAGTTTACCCCGTCAGTGTTCTGAAATCAAGAGTGCATTTGGATGGTTTCTTTTCCTGCTTACCAAAGTTGCAAAACAGAAAAGTACTTGGCTTCCCAAGGACAATCTTGAGTGTATACATTTTTTTTAAATATTTATTTATTTATTATATGTAAGTGCACTGAAGCTGTCTTCAGACAGTGCAGAAGAGGGCATCAGATCTCATTACAGATGGTTGTGAGCCACCATGTGGTTGCTGGGATTTGAACTCAGGACCTTTGGAAGAGCAGTCAGTGCTTTTAACCAATCTCTCCAGCCCTTGAACTTATAAATTTACTGGACTTAGTAAAAAGCCTCTTTGAAGGCTTAGATGACAGCTAGGACCTCCCATGCACCTGTGGCATGTGGTGCATGGGAACCCTGGCACCACTTGAACCCAAGGGCCTGTGTGTTAATGTACAGGGACCCTGGAGTGACCGAGGATGCTCTAGCCATCTTAATCTTTTCTTCCACTTCAAAGAAGAATGTTACTTGACAAGGTTCATTGAAAATATATTGTCTTTGAAATACGCGTGTCGGGCAGTGGTGGTGCACTCCTTTACTCCCAGCACTTGGAGGCAGAGGCAGGTGGATTTCTGAGTTCAAGGCCAGCCTAGTCTACGGAGTGAGTTCCAGGACAGCCAGGACTATGCAGAGAAACCCTGTCTAGAAAAAAAAAAACCAAAAAAAAAAAAAAAAAAAGAAAGAAATACGTGTAGCCTCAAGCAAGGCAGTCTCTTAGCTCTGGTGTTTTGAGAAGTTATTTCTTGTGCAGGTGAGCCTCAATCCTGCTATCTAGCAGAGGTAACTGGAACTCCTGATCCTGCTGCTTCTTTAAGTGCTAGGTTACAAATGTACGCTACCATGGTAAGCCACTAGGCCATATTTTTTTGTCTGTTGGATTTTTGTTGTTGTTGTTTTTTATATTTATTTATTATTATATGTAAGTACACTGTAGCTGTCTTCAGACACACCAGAAGAGGTCGTCAGATCTCATTACAGATGGTTGTGAGCCACCATGTGGTTCCTGGGATTTGAACTCAAGACCTTCAGAGGAGCAGTCAGTGCTCGTAACCAGTCAGTGCTTGAGCCATCTTTCCAGCCCATTGTTTTGTTTTTGAATCAGGGTCACATGTAGCCCAAGCTGATCTTAAACTTACCATGTAGCTAAAGTGGCCCTGACTCTACCTCCTGAGTGCTGGGAGATCACACTCATGCGCTACCACGCTGGCTCACCAGTCTTTCTTACAGAATCCAAACATTCAATCAGGGACAAGTAGGTCTTTCAAGCTGAGGAGGCTTTGTGACCCTATGAAGGGCCACTATGTCATCGCTGAGACCCTATAGGTTTATCCGTTCAGCATAGAAGCAGTTCTAAATTTGTGGGAGAATCAGGATAGGTCCGATCCTTATAACATCAACCATGGGTCCCACTCCCCAACCCCCACCCTCGGGGGAAAAAAACGAGTCTTGATAGCCTCAATTCAGCCCCTTACCTTTTCAATGATCATTTCTGCTTTCCCCCACAGCTGAGTGGCCTCCTTGTAGAAGCCCCTGTTTACAGCATCGAGGACTTTCTCTGCAATGTCAGACACCTCAGCCAAGCCTTGATTATCAAGGAGAGACTGGAAGATAGAGGACAAAAGGCCAACCTGATTAGGAGTAAGGACCTGGTACCACTGCAGCTGGTGAGGGAGGGAGGGAGGAATGGAGAGAGAGAGAGAGAGAGAGAGAGAGAGAGAGAGAGAGAGAGACAGAGACAGAGACAGAGACAGAGACACACACAGAGAGAAAGAGAGAAATGGGAAAATGGGAGCTTACCTAAGAAGAGTGTTGTCAGAAGCCTCAGAGAGGCGCCGAGGATTGAACCCAGGACCTTGTGCATCATAGGCAGTGTTCTACCAATATGTTATAGCCTCAGCCCCAACTCACATACTTATTGATGGGGAAGCAGAGCATACCATTAAATGAATCAAGAGTGTAGGCCCATGACAGTTTACCACAACCTTTTAGCTTTAGGGGAGGGGTATCTGAAAGGTTGTAGCAGAACAAGAGAATTCAAGATTGTGTAGTGGGCTGGAACAGAGACAGAGGCAGGAGGGTCTCTGTGAGTTTTAGGTCATCCTGATCTACACAGGTTTGGGGGCTAGACATGTAGTTCAATTGGTAGGTAGACAAGAAGCTACAGGACATGTGAGGTCCTGCCTAAGACCAGAGGAGGGAAGGACAGGACAATACCTGGGGATAAGCTCAGTTGGCAGTGCTTGCTTGGCCTGTGTGAAGATTTGATTCACAACAACAACAACAACAACACACACACACACACATCAGACAATATAAAGGGGGAGAGAAATGCCTGGTGAGGGCCATCATTCCTCTCTCTCTGCTCCCTGCCCCACCCGGATACAAGCCAGCATCCTCCCAGGCCTGCTGCTACAGACCACACCCTCCCAACCTGTAAGTCAAAACCAATCCTTCTGCCCTTCAGTTGCTTTCTGTCAACTCACAGCAATAATGATAACTAATATTCTCCCCGGAGACCAAAGGAGATCAGAGCCCCAAGAAGTCAGTGGGGCCGTTTCCCAGGGAGGCTGCAGAGGGCAGGACCCCCCCTACTTACCATACTATACAGGTAAGGTCCCCAGGACAGCACTGAATCTAAAGAAAAACCAGATGGACACAAATTAGCTGTGTCTTTCCAAAAGACTACCCCACAATGGTTTCCCTTCAAAGCACAAAGGGACAGGAGCAAGAAACCCAGTGATTTTGAGGGTAAACGTTCCAGAGGCCCTGAGTATCCAAGCAGGAATGACTGACATTGTGGTGGCTGGAAGATGTCCTTCCTGCCAATTCTAAGGTCCAGTGGCATGTTGACCTGATTTGATTCTGCCTAGCGGGGTGTCCTGGGCAGAGATACGTCTGACACACTACACAGCCATCCGGTGGGTGTGTCCTGGAGGCCTGCTTGTGTCTTCAGTCTTCTAGGCTCCTGACAGCATCAGGACTTCCACCCCCACTGCCTCTGCAATCTATCTACTCCTCCAGTGCAGAGGCACTCACGTCTTCCACCACACTGTAGGAAAACGAACATGACTCTAACTCTGGCGTCTGTGCCCACCCGCCAATCAGCTCATTTGTACTCTGCAAACTCTAGACACTGGGAAACTACTAAAGGTGCTAAGAGCAGCAAACAGCTCCCAGGGACTTCAAAATGAGTAAGACAGCCAGGCATATCAGTGCAGGCGGGAGGTGGATCTCTGAGTCTGAGGCCACCCTGGTCTATAGGGTGAATTCAAGGATGGCCAGGGCTACAGAGAAAAACACTGTCTCGAAAAAAGACACACACACACACATACACACATACACACACACACACACACACACACACACACACACACACACGTAGGGATAACCTGGGAACATAGTAGGCTGTGAACTGTTGGGGCAAGTCTACATCTACTGCTACCACATCCTCACTAGGTAAGATACAAGCTACTGAAGCATGTCAACAAAATATCAAGGACCTACATGCACCACGCACAGTTGAGAGCCTCACTCTGCTGCTTACAACCCCCCCAACTAGGAGCCATTTAGTCCTCAAAAGAATATCTGAAGACGTTTCTTGTTGTCACATTGAGTGATCCTATTGGCACATCATGACCAGAGGATGGGGATGCTACAGACAAATATCCAAACATGAGGGTTGGTGAGCTGGCTCCGCAGGGAAGAGTGCTTGTCTCATAAGAATGAGGATCTGAGTTCAAATCCCCTAACCCACATACAAAGTCAGGCTTGGTTATATGTGCCTGTAATCCCAGCACTGTGGGGGACAGAGACAGGAACTGTTGGGCTTACTGGCTACCAGTGTAGTTCCAGGTTTAGGGAGACACCCTGTCTTAAGAAATAATGTTGTTGGGGCTGGAGAGATGGGTCAGTGGTTAAGAGCACTGACTGCTTTTCCCAAGTTCCTGAGTTCAATTCTAAGCCATTACATAATGGCTCATAACCATCTGTAATGGGATCTGATGCCCTCTTCTGGCACACAGGTGTACATGTAGATAGAGCACTCGCATACATAAAATAAATAAATCTCAAAAAAGAAAGAAAGTTGGGTTGGAGAGATGGCTCAGAGGTTAAGAGCACTGGCTGTTCTTCCTGAGGTCCTGAGTTCAAAACCACATGGTGGCTCATAATCATCTATAATGAGATCTGGTGCCCTCTTCTGGCCTGCAGGCATATACACAGGCAGAATGCTGTGTATATATAATAAATCTTTAAAAAAATAATAAAGAGTATGGGAGCTGGGGGAGCGGTAGCTCAGTAATTAAAAGTACTTGCTGCTTTTCTAAAGGGCCAAGTTTGATTCCCAGCACCCAGATCAGGGGTTCACAACCTCCTGTATCAGAGGACTGAGGCCTTCTTCTGGCCCCCAAGGACACTGTGTACATATGGTGCATAAACATATATGTAGTCAAACACCCATATACATGAGAGGAAAATAAATAAAATCACTAGGCAGTGGTGGCACACGCCTTTAATCTCAGCACTTGGGAGGCAGAGGCAGGTAGATTTCTGAGTTCAAGGCCAACCTGCTCTACAGAGTGAGTTCCAGGACAGCCAGGGCTACACAGAGAAACCCTGTCTTGAAAAAAAATCTCAGAAGAATTTTTTAAGGACATAAGGTAGATAAAGTGATAGAGAAAGATGTTCTCTTTTGGTGCATGCATGCATGCATAGGCACATGCACTTGGGCACATGTAGTAATATACCATACACATACATCAGGTACATATTGCTCCTCTGCAATATATGTCCCAACATATACAGGACAAACCCTCTTTAAGTCCTTACTACTCAGAACAGTTCCCAACAACAAGCTATACCACTCCAAATGGTTGTGGTGTTGAGGTTGAGGGAACCCAAGAGAGTTAACCTGGCCAAGAAGATCAGAGCAACGAAGCCTGAAGCCACACCCTGATTGTGTGCAAGATAGGCCACTCCTGTCTGTGTTCCTAAAGGATTACAAAAGTGCAAGACCCGATGCCAACCTTGCCTCGCAACCGCAACCACCACCACCACCACCACCACCACCACCACCACCACCAGCAGCAGCAGCAGCAGCAGCAGCAGCAGCAGTAGGAAGTTCACTGCAGATGCTCTTCCAGCATCGGGATGCTGGGGAGTGGGGGGAGCTGGTGACACGGTCCACCCTGTACTGACTCATTCAGATCCAGGGCTCCTCTTTACGAGGCCATTCACACTGTGTGGGGGTGTATTTCATCATCCACAGGAGTGTCCGGAGCATCTCCTGTGGTAAACTTGGATTCCTTTGTTGGGAAAATCCTTCCAGAGGACTCAGCCTGATGGCAAGGGCGTTTCATCCCCACGTCTCTTGGATGCTCTTGGGGTGAATGGATGCTTTCTGCGATGGCTTTTCTAAGAACCCAGAAACTCCTGCTGTCCTCTTTTTTTTTTTTAACTTATTTATTTTATGTATGTGAATGCATTGTCCCTGTCTTCAGACACATCAGAAGAGGGCATCGAATCTCATTATAGATGGTTGTGAGCCACCATATGGTAGCTGGGAATTGAACTCAGGTCCTCTGTTAGGACAGTGCTCTTAACCACTGAGCCATTTCTCCAGCCCCGTCCTCCTCTTTTATCTGAACAGTATAGCCCTGAGGGATGGCTGTTTCTCTCTGGCTTGACATGGTCACCACCACAGAGCAGAGTGGCTGTGGTGATTAACAGAAGACCCCGAACCCTTGTCAAGGCAACAAAATAAACTGAACTATACAGCAGAGAGCTAGGTCCAAGATAACAGAGCAATCAAGAGAGGAAAGGAGACCAGAAGACCTTGGCAAGACTCTTCCTTTAGATTCCAAGCCCATTACCCCCTGCCCCACTATATATAAAACCTTAGAAATATTAAAATATATGAGGTTAGAAGTTGTCTGGGGGGCCCAGCAGGATGGCTCAAACTCTCAGATCCCGCAGAAATGTAGAAAAAAAGAATCAACCCCACCAAGTTGTCCCCTGACCTCTGACCTCTACATATGCACCATGACACCCCCTCACTAGCTCTCTCTCCCCCCCCCACTGTCATCACTAACATCATCAACACTCGTTTTTAAATATTGCCTGGGCTGGGTGTGGTGGACATGCTTTAATCCCAGCATGTCAGAGGCAGCAGGATCTCTTGTGAGTTTAAGGCCAGCCTGGTCTACCTACTGAGTTGCATGACATCCAGGGCTATGTAGAGAGACCTTGTCTCAAAAAATTTATTTTAATTGGTAAGCAGGGGACTTTTCAGTGCCCAGGTTTACAAGAGGCACCCAGGCTCCTGTAAGTAGCACTCACATACACCCTAGCCCAGCAAGCAGGACTTGGATGGAATGCTTCAGTCTGTTGGGACGGGAGGACTTTCATGTTTCCCCAGGAAAGTCACACAGTAAGTCCAAAGTCACAGAAAGGGTCAGGGTTAGAAAAGAGAGATACTTAAAAACTTCATACTTACCCACAGGGGAGATCCAGGAGTCACCCAAAGCAACCCCAGAAAAGTTGCACTTGATGGTCCCTTGCTCAATAGCCTGAAAGAAGAACCAAGAAATGTTCTGAGCAAGGGCACTGAGGACTCCATCCCCCTCATCAGAGGCACATACTCCTAACCCACACCATCTACGCTGCCCCAGGCACCAGAAGAACACACCCATGACAGCTAGTCCTGCCTACCACCACTGCTAAGTTGAGAAGGGGCCATTGCTTTAACTTGTGTCCTTAGGACAAGTGTGGGACATGTCCCTAAGTTGTCTGTGAGAGCCTAGGCATATCCTGAAGTCTGGGAGCATCCCAAGGTGCTGAGGAACTCCTTGGGTAGAGGTGTCGCTGCCAAGCAGTGGCTGCTGACACTGGGACTCCTGGGGCATCCTCGAGAGTGGAGCCCACACAGGCCAGGAAGCTCATCCTTCTCTGCACCTGCCCCCAAACAGGAAGCTGGGCATGCTCCTCATTCATCCATAACCTCCTCACGGCCCTAACACTCGCCAGGAAGGTGAGCCACAGGAACCACCATTCATGATAAAACTTAAGAGAAAGCAGGAGAAAGTGCCTCACAACCGGAGTGAAAATATTCCCACCGAATATTCTTGATGAATATTCAGGAAATAGAATATAACCTGGAGTATCATGCATGCTATCACACTACAAAGGTGGGGGGAGGAACACATATGAATTAGGTTACACAGTGATGAGTAACTGGAAAAAGAAAGAGTCGAGGAAGCTGTCCAGGGGAGCGGGGCAAAGGGAGGTTGGGAGGGAAGGAAGGAAGGAAGGAAGGAAGGAAGGAAGGAAGGAAGGAAGGAAGGAAGGAGAGAGGGAGGGAAGGAGGAAGAGAGGGAGGGAAGGTGAAGAAATCAGAAAGTTGAAGCAGGTAGACTGTAGCAAGTTCAAGGCCAGGCCAGACTACACAGCATGTATAAATTACAACCAGTCCAGCTAGGGCTATATAGCAGGGCACCGTTTCTAACCAAATAAATGCACATCACAGAAAGGGGGATTGTGCTAGATGAAGACACCTTGGGACTGTGCATTAGCTTGGACAGGCTATCTTTTTTTGTTGTTGCTAAGATGTACTTATTTATTATATGTAAGTACACTGTAGCTGTGTTCAGACACACCAGAAGAGGGTGTAAGATTTCATTACAGATGGTTGTGAGCACCATGTGGTTGCTGGGATTTGAACTCAGAACCCTTGGAAGAGCAGGCAGTGCTCTTAACCGCAGAGCCATCTCTCCAACCGATTGGACAAGCTATCTTAAAAGACAGGCTGGGACCATCTAAAACAGTCTGAATATAGGGGAAGAAAGGCGCTGAATGGGGGAGGGGACCCACTGATGGAGACAGGTCACACACAGGGTGGCAGCATTTTGGTTAGGACCTCAGGTATCAGGTGAGCAGAAAGTATCACTACTAACTGCTCAGCAGTGCAAGCGCAGCCCCGTCTCAAAACCAAAGACTTCAAGCTCATAACCTCCTTCCTCAGCCTCCTAATGACTGAACTATACAGTTTATAGTAGTTTTATAACTCTATATTCTAGTATACTACAGCATACTAGCATACTATACTATTATACTATATAGTATATAGTTATATGTAATAGTTATATACTATATATAGTAGTATAGTATATAATTGTACTAGCTAGTTTATAGTTTTAACATTAAAAAAAAGATTTATGTGCTGGAGACATGGCTCAGAGGTTAAGGACACTGGCTGCTCTTTCAGAGGACTCTGGTTCCATTCCCAACACCCACATGGCAGATCACAACTGGCTATGTTTCCAGCTCCAGGGGGATCCAGTGCCGTCTTCTAGTCTCTGCCGGTACCAGGCATCATTGTACACATGCATACATACATACATATACAAATACACGTCTGTGGCACATAGATGCACTTGCAGGCAAAACACTAATATGAGATTTCAAAGGAACAAAAGAAATCTTTGAAAACTGTATTTATTTTGATTCTGTATGTATGAGTGTTTGTCTGCAGGTGTGTGTGACGCCATGCCTGACAACCTGATTGGATCCCCCAAACCCACAGAGGGAGGAGATGATTCCTGAAAGCTGCCTTCTGATCTCCACCCACACCCACACCATGGCATGCGCACACACAACAAACTTTGAAAATAACTAAGGTCTGTTCAATATCAGGTAGGTATATGAAAGCGACAAATCATTCTTTGTTTCAAAACAGTAACAGAGTCACCCTCCTGTTTACCTTGTAAAGTTCTAAACTGATGCCAGCAGCCATCTTTCCTCCGTAGGATTCTGAGAAAATGTAGAACGGAACCGTCTAGCAAGAAATGGGATTTACAAAGAATTAAAACATCCTGCTTGTCTGCTTGCCTGCCTGGCTGCTTTCGTGTTTTTGTTTTGTTTTTTTTTTTCCAGACAGGATTTCTCTGTGTAGCCCTGGCTATTATGCAACTCAACTCTGAAGATCAGGTTGGCCTTGAACTCACAGAGATCCACCTGCCTCGGATACCCAAGTGCTGGGATTATAGGTGTACTCTATTACTGCCCAGCTTCCTGATTACCTTTCTTCTTTTTTTGTTTTTTTGTTTGTTTGTTTGTTTGTTTTCAAGACAGGGTTTTTTGAGACAGGGTTTTTTAAGACAGGGTTTCTCTGTACAGCCCTGGCTGTCCTGGAACTTACTCTGCAGACCAGGCTGGCCTGGAACTCAGAAATCCGCCTGCCTCTGCCTCCCAGAGTGCTGGGATTACAGGCGTGCGTCACCACCGCCCAGCCTGATTACCTTTCAATTCACACAAGTTATCTTCAAATTTCTAAAGTGTATGGTAAAAAAATCTGCTTTTGTCTCTGGCCTCAAATCTGAATACTGATGTCTAGTTCGTCAGATGAAAGAAAGTCAAAGCCCACAACCTAGGGAGGAAAGGAAGGCCCTGAAAACCAGCTGCCACTGAACAGTTTGTCTCTCTGTGCAGTCCCCGCTGTCCTATGGCACTCAGCTCTTGGGGGAGCTCAGTGCTCTGACAGTCCCTTGTCCCTCTTGCTAGTCTTTTGTGCCTAAGCTGCAGAATTACCTGGAATTCTTTATGGCAATCAAAGAAGGATTTCAGGAGAACCATCATGTCGGAAGCCACCATGTCCAGGTCCTTTGCATAGGCATCTGTCGTGTTGACATAGCTGAAGCCAGTGCCCACAGGATTATCCACGAACAGGAGACTGGCCCACTGCAGCTGCAGCCACCCAGAAGAAGCAAATATGGCAATCGGTGGTTAGTCACCAGTTATCTTCCTAGCCACTTGGCAAAACAATGCTTACGACAACATCAGTGTGGTGATTTTATCTCATTGCTCAAAGTGATTTGGGGGGCAGTTGAGGAAATGGCCCAGTTAGTAGATTGCTTGCCTTACGAGTATAAGGCCCTGAATTCCATGACTAAAATCCATGTAAAAAAAAAAGTTGGGCAAGCCTGGTGTCAGGGCCCGCCTTAATCCCAGCACGCAGGAGGCAGAGGCAGGCAGATCTCTGAGTTTGAGGCCAGTCAGGTCTACAGAGTGAGTTCCAGGACCAGAGAAATCGGGAGGAGGAGAAGGAGGAGGAGGAGGAGGAGGAGGAGGAGGAGGAGGAGGAGGAGGAGAAGGAGGAGGGGGAGGGGGAGGGGGAGGAGGAGGAGGAGGAAGAGGAAGAAGAGGAAGAAGAAGGAAGAAGAAGAAGGAAGAAGAAAAAGAAGAAGGAGAAGGAGAAGAAGAAAGAAGGAGGAGGAGGAGGAGGAGGAGGAAGAGGAAGAGGAAGAGGAAGAGGAAGAGGAAGAGGAAGAAGAAGAAGAAGAAGAAGAAGAAGAAGAAGAAGAAGAAGAAGAAGAAGAAGAAGAAAGCCAGGCAAGGTAGCAAGTACACACTTGTAACCCCAGTGCTGAGGAGGTGGAGACCGATATCCCAGGTGTCACTCAGCAGTGTAGTCTAAATGATGAGTTTTAGGCTAATTACAGAATAAGAGACCTCGTCTCACAACAAACCAAGGTGGACACACACACACACTATATAAATAATGCAGTTTTTAAGGGAACATGAGTATAGACTGCAGTGAAGAAAGGAGATGAGATGAACACATACACACACACACACACACACACACACACACACACACACATGAACAGCTTTAAGCTGTTCCGTGTCACACACAGAAGTACATCTAGAAGTAACAGTGCAGGAAGCACCAAGTTGCAGGACTCTGAGCAGCCATCTGAAGGAACTGCATGTGCTGGGGATGTGGCTCGGTTCTTGGAATGTTTGCCTAGTGAGCCTGATGACCTGGGTTCCATCCCCCCCACACACACTCCCGCACTGCATAAACTGGGGGTGGCGGATAATGCCTACGACCCTAGCACGCAGGAAGTACAGGCCAGAGGATCAGAAGCTCATGGACATCCGTGGCTGCACAGTGAGTTGGAGGCTGGCTAGGGCTTCATGAGATGCTGTCTGTCTGTCTGTCTCTCTTAAAGAACTATGGACATCAGTCTTCTTCCAGATGAGTAATTTCCACATTGGCCCATCTTTTCTTTTATGCAGCAAGAAGAGACTCTGAGGATTGGATTGAGGATTGAGGATATGGAGAGGCTGAGAATTCTCAATTGGGCACCCAGAAAGACGGGTATCCGCCACGTTCTTCACGATGAGGAAATAACCCTGAAAGAGCCAGAAATTGTGCAAGGCCACCAAACGGGACAGAAGATGGACAGCAGAATCAAGACAGGGACCCAGGGCCAAGACCCTCACTCCCCACTCGGGCTCATGCTTTCGGTTCCAGGAAGTGTGAGAACAAGGGGGTGGGGGAGGGGAGGGGAGGGGAGGGAAGGGGAGTGATTTTCATGCCATAGATGCAGGATTAGAACAATTTCAGACCAAGACATGTCACAGGAGGACAAGATGGGTTAGCACCTGATGAGAGGAAGGCTAGAGGAGCGAGGACGCTGGAGAACATTCTCAGTGCTGAGTGCTGCTGGGAAGGGAGAGACATGGAGTGGGGGAGGGGGAGTCCAGGCTGAGTGAGCCAGGAGGATGCGCTCCCCAGGCTGTGACCTGAGAAAGGGGGGGCTTAGAGAAGGATGGGATGGAAGGGGGGTACACAAAGGACTAGGAAGCTATCACAGGGGAAGAGGGCAAGGGACTTGCTAGCTCAATAAAGCCCAGCTGTGAGGGGAGAGAGAGGAGAAAGAGTTGGAACTTGTAGCAGACGAGAGGCCCAGACTCAAGGTCTGAGGCTGCAGATGGCCACCACAAGGGTAAGCTCGGGGTTGCCAGCCAGTGCCAGCTGCAGGGAACTTCAGTTTGGCTTTTTTTTTTTTTTTTTTTTAGTGTTCTCTGTGCAGTCCTGGCTGTCCTGGAACTCACTCTGTAGACCAGGCTGGCCTCGAACTCAGAAACCCGCCTGCCTCTGCCTCCCAAGTGCTGGGATTATAGGTGTGCACCACCAGGCCGGCAGTTTTGCTTGTTTTGAGATAGGGTTTCGCATAGCCCAGGCTGGCCCTGAACTTGGTACATAAGCAGGGATTATCTTGCATTCCTCACTCTCCGGCCTCTCCGGCCTGGAAACTGACATTACAGGTGTTCATCCTTCAGCCTGGTTTATACAGTGCTGAGGTTTGCACCAAGGCTCTGCGCACACTAGGGAAGCATAGCATTCCCTGAACTACCACTTGGCTGGGCTAGACAGCAGTGGCGGTAAAGTGGAGGAAGATCAATAAATCGGAAAAGGCAAGGAGGAGAAAACCAACCACAGACATTCATGGGGGAGGGGCGGGGGGTGGGGGTGGGGAGCTCGGCTGCAGGAAGGAAGGCTACAGGGAGGCAACGAAGGTCTCAAGGTGGACAGCTAACTCTGTGACCCCACCCTGCCCTGGGTGGAGCCTCTGAGAGGATGAAGGGCAGGAAGGGTTGAGGGCTGTTCCCACTGTACCCAGGTAGTATTCCGTGGCTTGAGCTGCGTGTCAAGAGGGCCGATTTCCTCAAAGTTTCCAAATCCAGTGCTAGAGCCACCGGGGCCACCCTGTGCAAGGAAAAGGAACAGACATTAGCCAGAGAAAAATGCAGAAATGAACACACAGGAAAACAACGGAGACTCCAGCGGAATGAGGAGATGCGCATCTATAATCCCAGCCCTTGAGGGGAATGAGGCAGCAAGATCAGGAGCTAAGGGTCATCCTGAGCTACAAATAAAAGTTTAAAAGCCCAAGGATTAGCTGGGCGGTGGTGGCACATGCCTGTAATCCCAGCACTAGGGAGGCAGAGGCAGGCGGATTTCTGAGTTCAGGGCCAGCCTGGTCTACAGAGTGAGTTCCAGGACAGCCAGGATTATACAGAGAAACCCTGTCTTGAAAAAACAAAACAAAACAAAAGCCAAAGGATGTGTGGTTTTTTTTTTTCCAGCCCCATGTTTTCTGGGAGCTTCTGCACCCACCAAACTCCTGCAGGAACCACGTAAGTCTCTCTCTGAAAGGATGGTGATGAGTTTAGGGGTCCTAGGGGAGCCAGGCAGTGGTGGCACAAACCTTTAATCCCAGCACTTGGGGCAGGCAGATCACTGAGTTCGAAGCCAGAGTGGAGGGGGTGTGGGGAAAGGTCCTAGGTGTCTTTTCCACCTCTTGGTTCTCTGGACTTAAACTTGGGCCTGACCTGGGCTCACTAAATCTCTCTCATCTCAGATACTATAATAGCCACAAAGAGGGATAGAACGGGCTAGCCCTGCCCTCTTAGCAACTGCAGCCTCCATTTGAGCAAGAACTTGAGTTTTTTGATTCTTTCCCAGCCCTCAACCAAAAGCTGGAAGACTCTCCTTTGGGGCCCAATGGATAAGCGAATCCTCTGCGTATACCACAGCCAACAGAGAAGTCTCAGGGTAGGAGCGTGTGACATGCTCTGAAGGGCTCAGAGGGGTGGGCAGAGGGCAAAAGCAAACAGGCGAAATGGGGCAGGTGAGGTGGACTTGATGGGAGAAGGTCCTCTGGGAGACAGATGATCAGGAAAAAACGGGGGTGGGGGGTAGGGGGTGAGGTTCTAGATGGATCTAGGTGACCCAGATGTGCTAGAGGCAAGGATGAGGAAAACATTAGCAGCTGAGTCAGAGACAGGCTCAGAGTATATAGTCTCTTAGCACATGGAGAAGAGAGATTGGAGAGGGCAGAGGGCACAGTGGAAGCCAGGGCAATGTGAAGAAACGAGACCGACCGGGGTGTCCTGACAGACGCCGGCAATCCCTGCACTGCATGCAAAGGAAGGAGAATTATTTACTGAGTCTCCACAAGGAGAGACAGAGAGTAGAAAGAGGGTTAAGGCGGGCTAGACAAGGCAACACGCACTACCTGCTAAATATCCCCCACACTAATGTTCTGAACCGCCACTAACCTCCTTGATAAAAATCAGAGGCTCAACTCCCCCGTGATTATATGTTAAGATTTCCTAATGCAGCAACAAAAAGTTCACAGACCGGTTGGAGCTGGTCATCCCAGGGTCACAAATAGCACCGAGAGGCAGGGCGCGCCTGGAACGTCCTCCCTAGGGAAGAGGGTGACACGCCACATCTGCAGGATGAATCACGAGCCCCAGAATATGCTGTGACTCCTAAATAAATACAAAGTACACAGAGGAAGAATGCTCCCTCAAATGAAGAAGGTGGGTCCTCTCTTTCAAGGACACCTATCAGGAGGGGCCGCTGTGGGAGACTCCATTTTCCATTTCTGCTCCATCTTCCTGTGCACCCCCCCCCCAGTGGCTAGGAAGATCTCCCTCTGTGTGCGCGTGTACGCCAGCAAGCGCGTGTAAAAGCCAGAAGCCACATTAGATGTCTCAATCGCTCTCCACCTAAGTTTTGAAGGCAGGGTCTATTGATGAGCCTGGGGTTCAGGAATTCTGCTACCTGGCTGGCCAGGGAGCTTCGGGTACCATCCTGTCTCTCCCTGAGGCACCACGGTTACAGACTAGTACCACTGAAGAAGCTTTTGTATGAGTAAGGTTATTTAAATTCAAATCCTCATAGTTGCATAGCAAGCACTTTACAGACTGAGCCCTATCTTATGCCCTTATTTAAATATAATAATAAGGATGATAATAACAATAATACTATTAATAAATGGATCACAAAATATTCTTCATCCAGAAACCCTGGAAACAAGTGGTATAGACAGCTGAGGCTCAAGGCTTCTTGATTCCTCTAAGATAAGAAAAATGTGTCAGTGAGTGAGCTGAAACGACTTGAGAAATGGCTTACTATCCCTGAAATAGCTCACTATTCACATGACCTCAATTCTCAAAGAACACCACTTCACACGGAAGTTACTGCCTAAGTCCTTGGAAGGCTGCTAACTAGATCTTCTCATCTAAATGAACTGTTTCCTCTTTATCTTATTTTACTCTTCTTCCTGCGGCCTCTGGGAAAATAGGGAAGAGCAGAAGAGAAGAGTGTCTTCAGTTACTAACCTTCATACTGTGACTCAGCCTGAGGGTTAACCTAACCAACAGCCACACACCAGACAACTTCTGGGCCAGGCAGATGCTAGTGCCCCCCCCACCCTGCCCCCACAGATAAGGAAAAGGACTCTGTGGTGAGGTAGAAGGCTAGCTTGCAACCTTTGTTTTTTTGTTTCATTTTGTGTTTTGTAGTGGTGGGGACAGAACTCAAGGCTTTGTGCTGGGTAGGCATCTCCCCCTCCCCATCCTCCCCCTCCCCAACCTGCTTTCCCCCAGAGCTGAATCCTGAGCCTATGAAATGCAGTGTTTATTTTTTAAAACTGGTTCCTGAAATGGTTTTCAGAAGTCCCTGAAGCTGACCAGATTCTCTAGTTCTCTACCAGTCAGAGTAAACAATAAAAGTTGAGTCCTAGGGGCTGGAGAGATGCCTCGGTGGTTAAGCGCTCTGACTGCTCTTCCAGACGACCTGAGTTCAATTCCCAGCAACCACATGGTGGCTCACAACCATCTGTAATAGAATCCAATGCCCTCTTCTGGTGTGTCTGAAGACATCAATGGTGTACTCATATAATATATAAAATAAATAAATCTCTATGAAAAAAAATAAAACTGGTTCCTGGAAAGCCCAGAGATTGCGGAGGGGGGGGGGGGAAGCAGGGGCAGAGAGGCAGAAACCTAGGAGTCAGCAGCTGCCCCACCCCAGCATCAGTTATGCATTTTTGTCCCCCATCTCTGGCTTCCTCTGAAGGTTTCAAATCCTCCCACTCAGAACAGTGGGACCCAGAGAAGGAAAGTGTCGGGCTATAGCTAATAGTGGAAGGAAGGCGCTGAAGGGTGTCCCCAGCAGCAGGCTCAGGCTTTTCCACAACCAGGCTCTTCCAGACAACCAGGCAGGCACCACCAGCGGCTGGATCCGGAGCTTATTCCAGGCCAGAACATTTTCCAGCCAGTGCTACTGGGCAGAGCGGGCTATCTTCAGCCCTCCCCCTCGCCCCCTGCAGGGTAGCTGTGAAGACCCTGTAGCAGGTTCACCCTCAGAACTGCTTGTTCTTACTTCGTCAACACAGCAAGCCTGCAGTGACAGGCCCTGGGGCAGAGTCTCAGCTCTGGTAGGCATTAGAGAAGGAAGCCCCGCCCCATATCCCACAGAGGTGAGTACCAGGGTGCCCTAATTACTGGTGGGACATCAGGAACCTCAAGGCTCCTCAGCCCCTCCCTAGAGACTAGTCTTTCCGGTGGGCGAGGCCACCATAGGTGCCATTTGAAGAACTCAGCAGGATCTCTGCCTATCCCTAAACAGTTCATAAGACTTTATTTATTTTTTTAACCTTCAACCCTAGAGACAGAACTCAGGCTTAAAATACAAATACACTAGGGAAAAGGGTAGGACCTCGCATCCATGCTAAGACACAAAAGACTGGCATGTTATAGTTAGGAATACACACACACACACACACACACACACACACGTATGCAATAACATTTAATGAAGAGAGAAGTCATGAATTTGAAAGAGAGAGAGGAGGGGTATATTGGAGAGTAGAGAGAGAAAAACATAATTATAACTTCAAAAATTTTTTTTTAAAGAATGAAGAATGGCTTATCTGAGGACTCAAAGGAAGAAGGGAGGAGGACTGGGGTACCTCAGCCTTGGCTCAGAACTTTTTTTTTTCCAGACAGGGTTTCTCTGTATAGCCCTGGCTGTCCTGGAACTCACTCGGTAAACCAGGCTGGCTTCGAACTCAGAAATCCACCTGCCTCTGCCTCCCAAGTGCTGGGATTACAGGTGTGCGCCACCACTGCCCAGCTGGCTCAGAACTTTTCAAACACTTTCTTTTTTCGTAAGAAGCCAACTGTATCACAGATAGCTTTCAGTAAGGGGCCTTGGAACTGTCAGGATTAGAAAGTATGGGATGAGCTGTACACCTGTACCTTCAGCACTTGGGAGGCTGAGGCAGGATGGCCAAGAGTTCAAGGCCACAGTGGGCTACATAGCAAGAACCCATCTCCAAAAATGAACGAAAGAAATTATGACCAGAAAAGAGGGCTTCCTTTGCTACACCCTTGCTCTAGGCTGTCTCAGAAGCATGTGACCCTCCAGGGTGGACTGGACCAAAATGAGTCAGTCTCTACGAAGCTGGAAACTCTTACAAACCAAGCAATGAGGTTAAAAGGAGAACCGACCTGGCAGGCCAGGCAAAGAAGTTACTTTACCTGAAGCCACATGACCAGGGGCAGCTCTGAAAAGTTCTTGCAAGGGTTGGTGGCATAATAGAGCCACCAGAACATGTGGGCATCCTTTCGGACAGTCACATAATCCCATACTTCTTTGCCTTCTTGTTCTGTCCAGTGGATGGCAGATCCTGAAACGGAAGCTCAGTGTCATTTCCTGAGGAGTACCAAGGTGGGAAAGACAGGTAGAGGACAACAGGTGAGTTCCAAGGTTGGTAGAGATAGATGGTCCTTCAGGCTAGAGATGGTGCTTTATGCTTTAGGTAATACATTTACCTCAGTATAGTGTGCCGATAAGGAAACGAAGATAGCCGGGCGGGCGAAAGATAGCTGATAAAACTTTCTTCTCTTGCCTGGCAGTGATGACCCACGCCTTTAATCCCAGCACTTGGGAGGCAGAGACAGGCGGATTTCTGAGTTTGAGGCCAGCCTGGTCTACAGAGTGAGTTCCAGGATAGCCGGGGGTATACAGAGAAACCCTGTCTTGAAAAACAAAACAAAACAAAACAAAACAAAACAAAACAAAGCAAAGCAAAGCAAAGCAAAGCAAAGCAAAGCAAAACAAAACAAAACAAAAAAAAAGGAAACGAAAGATACACACACAGAGAAGTCAAGAGGGAATGTTTGTGCACCCCCGCTAATAGCAGCACTTAAGAAGCAGAGGCAGACATAATACCCATGGGAGGAGATACAAAGTGTGGAGCAGAGACTGAAGGAAAGGGCATCCAGAGACTGCCCCACCCGGGGAATCCATTGCATATGCAGTCACCAAACCCAGACACTATTGTGGATGCCAACAAGTGCTTTGCTGACAGGAGGCTGATATAGCTGTCTCCTGAGAGGCTCTGCCAGTGCCTGACAAATACAGAGGTGGGTGCTTTCAGCCAACCATTGGACTGAGCACAAGGTCCCCAATGGAGGAGCTAGAGAAAGGACCCAAGGAGCTGAAGGAGCTTGCAGCCCCATAGGAGGAACAACAATATGAACCAACCAGTACCCCCAGAGCTCCCAGGGACTAAACTACCAACCAAAGAGTACACATGGAGGGACCCATGGCTCCAGCTGCATATGTAGCAGAGGATGGTCTTGTTGGACATCAAAGGAAGGAGAGGTCCTTGGTCATGAGAAGGGTTGATGCCCCAGTACAGGGGAATGCCAGGACAGGGAAGCAAGAGTGGGTAGGCTGGTGAGCAGGGGAGTGGGGGTTGGGGATTGGGGGACAGGATAGGGTGTTTTCGGAGGGGAAATGAAAGGGGATAACATTTGAAATGTAAATAAAGAAAATATCTAATAAATTTAAAAAAAAGAAGAAGAAGCAGAGGCAGGGGGCTGGAGAGAAGGCTCAGTGGTGAGCACTGACCTTTCTTCTGAAGGTCCTGAGTTCAAATCCCAGCAACCACATGATGACTCACAACCATCTGTAATGGGAATCTGACACCCTCTTCTGGTGTGTCTGAATATATAATAAATAAATAAGCCTTTTAAAAAAGCATCTTGCCGGGCGGTGGTGGCGCACACGTTTAATCCCAGCACTTGGGAGGCAGAGGCAGGTGAATTTCTGAGTTCGAGGCCAGCCTGGTCTACAGAGTGAGTTCCAGGACAGCCAGAACTATACAGAAAAACCCTGTCTGGAAAAAAACGAACAAACAAACAAAATCTTTAAAAAGAAAAAGCTGGGCAGTGGTGGCACACGCCTGTAATCCCAGCACTCTGGGAGGCAGAGGCAAGGGGATTTCTGAGTTCCAGGTCAGCCTGGTCTACAGAGTGAGTTCCAGGACAGCCAGGGCTATACAGAGAAACCCTGTCTTGAAAAAACCAAATACAAAAAACATAAAACAACAATAACCCCCCCCCCCACACACACACACAAATCACAACACAGTAAGACCAGTTGTAAAAGAAAAAGGCTGAGAGCAAAGCTCAGGGGTGTAATTTTGGCCTGTGTTGTGCCAAGCCCTGGGTTCAAGTCCCGGCCAAGTGGGCAGCTGGGCAGCTGGCATAGGGGATGGGGTGGGTGAGGGTGGGAGACTAGAGAGCGAGGGTCAGGGAATCCATGTCCAGCCTCACTCAGCACACAGTGAGTTTGAGGCCAGCTGGGGCAACAAGAAACCCTATCTTAAAAAAATATATATACATATACATACACACACACACATACACACACACACACACACACACACACAAAATACGGCTGGAAAGATAGCTCAGTAGTTAAGAACACTGACTGCTCTTTCAGAGGTCCTGAGTTCAAATCCCAGCAACCACATGGTGGCTCAAAACCATCTGTGATGAGATCAGATACCCTCTTCTGGGGTGTCTGAAGATAGCTACAGTGTACTTACATATAAGAAATAAATAAATCTTTAAAATAAATAAATAAACAGGAGAAGAAAGAATATTAAGAAAACCAAAGAGAAACTGAGGAAACAGGTCAGCCAGCAGTGTTCATATCGGAGGCACACAGACCGGGGCTCCATCTCTGATCTCTGGCTGGGTTTGTGCTCAGTGCTCCAGGGCTGGAGATGGGGGAATCCTGGGGCTTGTGCTCAGTGCTCCAGGGCTGGAGATGGGGGAATCCTGGGCTTGCTGGCCAGCCAGGCTGGCTTACTTGGTGTTGCAGACCAAGGAAAATCGTTTTGCCTTCCAAAAAAGAAAAAAGGTAGATAGTCCCTAAAGGACAAAAAGGGTTCTCTTCTGACCTCCATAACTACACACACACACCCTCTGACACTCACAAAACTAATAAAAATATCAAGAAAAAATTTAAAAAGCCAGAAAGATGGCTCAGCTGGTAAGAGCACTCTCTCACTCTCTCGCTCTTCCCAAGAACCTGGATTTGATTTACAGAATTCACACGGCCGACCACAACCTCTGGACCTTTAGTTCCCTAGGATCCAAAGTCCTCTTCTGACTTCCCAGGGCACCAGGCACACAAGTAGTACACAGACAGACAGACATGCAGGCAAAACAAAATAAAAATTGGGTTTTTTGTTGTCGTTGAATAAAGTCAGAGTTAATCCCAGGATTTGGGAGGCGGAGGCAGACAGATCTCTTAAGGGTCTGAGGCCAGCCTAGTCTATGGAGAGAGTTCCAGGACAACCAAGGCTATGTAGAGTAACCCTGTCTGGACCCCCCCCCAAAAGTCCCCTCCCCCCAAAAAACTAATTAGAGAGAAAGAAAAGGTGTCAATTTGCAAGTCATTCCACAAAACAAATTTGCTTTTGCCTAAAATCAGGCCAGTAGAGTCAGCTGATATTTTGTCTCTTCTAAACCAGCAGAGGGGGCTGGCTTTGAAAGCGAGTATACCATCACTAGGCAGCCAACCACAGGAGAAAGGGGAGGTGGCCTTTAGACCGCGAAGGCTCACTCATCAGCAGTTTCCTGAAACCATACGTTTCTGTACAACCACTTCTACCTCCATGAAGAGGAATCACCCAGCATCAGAAAAGGGCAGAAAACGGCACTTTGAATTAAGACATAAATAAAAATTAAGAGGTTCAAAAGCAATATAAATTTCGCAACGGGAGAAGCAGGGGAAAGAAATGTGTTTTAAAAAAAAGAAAAACGCGAACGCATCAACAAATTCAAGAAGGCGGCACCCACTGCTGGTGCGTCTTTCTCGCGAACCTACCCGCGCTGAAGCCCAGTAAGAACGACAGGAGCAGCAGCCACAGTCGGACGAGACAGATCTGCCGCGACAGCTCCATGATGAAAACCCCGCCGCAGCATCAGCAACAGGCAGGGGCCAGAGGCCGGAGCTAGAGGCCGGCGCGTGACGACATGGGCGGGGCGTGGGCGGAGTCGGGGCGGAGCCTAAGTGGACCCTGAGGCTCCTGGTGTTCCGCGCTCCCTCTGCCGATCCGACCCAGGACTGCCTACAAGGGCTCTCGAGGGAGGTACTGCAGAAAGGAAGCAGTTAATGAGTCATTTGACTTTGATTACAAAGTAGGGGGAGCATTGAGAAACTACAACTCGATAACCACCATCCCCTCAGCCCCGCCCCTGTTTGTCTTCTACAAAATGCCTATGTTTTATTTTGTAAGGCTTGTTTTTACTATTTTATGTGTATGTGTGTGTGTGTGTGTGCCGCACGTGTGGGCTTATGCGGAAGCAGTGGGTTCCTCTGGAGCTAGGGTTATAGGGCTTTGTGAGTAATGCTGGGAACTGAACCTGGGTCCTGGAAAAGCAACAGGTGCTCTTAAATTACTGAGCCATCTCAATAGTCTCCGGCCTAGAATTTTTAAAATTGCGTCTGGAAAGATTAAGTCAGATTAAAGCACGAACCGGCAGGTCGTTTAAGACTAGATTCCGTTTTCGGAAACCTATTACTCTGAAGTGGCTCAGAGGTTAAGGGCATTGTTGCTCTTCCAGAGGACCCAAGGTTCCCAGGACACACATGGTGGCTCACAACGATTCAGAACTCCACATCTCATGTTCCAGGGGATCTGGCACCTCCTGACTTCCTCAGGCATATACAAGCCTGCCGGCAAACGCTCACATAGATAAAATGAATCTAACATTTAATATTATTATATTAGGTTAGGTTATATCTTTTTAAACACAGCAAAAAATGTACTTTTTTCTCTCTTGATAACGTGGTCAACATCACTGTGTGCTGATATATTATCTTCAAAGCAGTCGTTTAAAAGAAGGTATCAAGGGCTTGTGGAGAGGAATGAAGAAAATGTGGACTGCAGAGGTGTGTGTGTGTGTGTGTGTGTGGTGTGATCTGTCTATCTGAAGATAACTTTTTATTTTATGGAATATTTTAGGGGTCCTGAGTCACCTCACAGAGCTAAGAAACAGCAAGAGCTACCCGGAAGTGACTTTTATCTTGGTGAACTTTGTTTTAAGAGCATAGGTAACAAACTCACAAAACAAAGCAAGAACAAAGCTCTGTCCCTGACTCAGGTTTTTATTCTCCTCATGCCTCCTATAAATCAGCAGAAATGGGTTTCTCCTCAGCCTGTAGATTTTCTAGCTTCTATAAAGTGTAGCGCGTGTCCTGCACTGCCACCGAGGGCTATGCTGCTGAGAAGTGGGAGTCTGGTGTCCACGTTCCTCCTGCTCCAACACGGGTAGAGCCAAATGCCTGAAAAATCTAGCCTTTGAGCATGGCTCCCTGGGAAACACTGGTAAAATACAGAAGGCCCACACTGCTCAGAATGGTGGATATTGATCTGTTGCAGGATATTTGATCGCATTGTGAACCCCGAGATTGAGATCTGGAAAAAACCTTGTTGTAGTGTGTCTCAGATCTAGCCCAGGCCTTTAACCCAAGAGCTAAATAAAGTCAACCCTAGGTCAAGAGGCAGAGCAAGCAACTGAACCCACAGGAATGAACAGAAAGGAGGATCCTTAAGGTATTTAAGACAGTGGAGAAGGAGAAAGAGCCTTTTCCTTCTGGGACATCAGTGGAGTGGGAAGGTCAGCTGGCGGCTTCCTCTGCTTCTCCGAGCTAGCAGACTTTCAACCACAGCGTCTGGCTCCTGAATTTGATAAATCAAATAGCTGGTATTTTTGTTTTTAAAACAACATAGCTCAGTGAGTAGAAGGCTTGCCTCTGAGGTCAGTCCCTAGCACTACATAATACAGGACATGTAATCAGAGGTAGAGGAAGGACAGCCAGAAATTCAAAGCCAGCTTGGGGTACATGGGATCCTGTCTCAAAGCCAATTAAATTAAATAAAAACAACTAACTATATAGCAAACACTGCCCTAAGCTTTTCCATTTTCTTTATAGCTAGAGCCAAACACAGGTAACCACCAGATGCTGTGCTGTGTAGCCTGTTATCAGAAGATTGCAGCAAAAGGATTTCCATGAGGCATTCTCTAACCTGGGCTGCTTAGCAAGATCTCCATCTCAAGAGAGAGAATGAATACATGAATACATAGACAAAAATAAAGTATTATAGTTTGGTATTAGTGGTAGAATACGAGTCACAAAGTGTTTGCAGCAAAAAGGTTCAAAATTTCTATATGTTTGAAAATTTTTCATAATAAAATATAGAAAAGATTAGCTTTTTAAAATAGAAGAGATTTCTGGAGCTGAAGAGATGACTCTGTTTAAAAGTACTTGCTGCTCTTGCAGAAGACCAGGGTTCACTTCCAAGTACTCACATGGTGGCTCACAACTGTCTAAAACTCCAGTTGCAGAGAATCAAATGCCCTCTTCTGGGTTCCTCAGGCCCCAAGTACACATGTGGTACACATATGTAGCTGCAGGGACAACATTCATACACACACACACACACACACAAATTACCCCCAGCCAAGGCAGAGGTAAATGGTAAATGTGATTGACTAGGTTGCCTGATGGTGGTGGTGCATGCCTTTGATCCAAGCACTTGAGAGGCAGAGGCAGGCAGATTTCTGAGTTCGAGGCCAGCCTGGTCTACAGAGTGAGTTCCAGGACAGCCAGGGCTATACAGAGAAACCGTGTCTCGAAAAACAAACAAACAAGCAAAAATACTGTCAGAGATGAAATACTCTGACATCATGGTTTGCACGAAGCCCACAAGGACTAGAGGGCTATCTGGGGCTCTGGTCTTCCTCTGTGGCTTTCCAGAAGGCTAGGGCCTTTCCAAATTACATGCCTTTTATTGGTTGCTTTATTCCAAGAGGCACTTCAAGCTGCTGTGCATATGTCACAAATGACTTGAAAGATGTGTGATGATGGGATGCGAGATGCAGAGGTGGGTTGGAGTCCTATTGTCAACTTCAGCATCTAGATTTAAATTGTTATAGGTGTGATAACAGGAATAATTGACCTTTATATTTAGGTACATCCAAATGCAGTTTAGTTGTTGCATTCCAAACCCCAATAAGAATAAACCAGGACCCAGAGCCCGCTGAGTTCATTGCAGCCTGTTTACACACAATAGCCAGAATGAAACCAAGACTAAGATGTTTTAAAAAATAACAAAACAATATCTCAGCCATTCAATTTTACCAAATAAAGACTCACAAGCCAGATGCTGTGGTAAAAGGCTGCCTGTTAGCTCAGTGAGGAGGAAAAGCCTCTCTTTCTCCTTCCCCATGCTGTCTCAAATACCCTTCAACTCAAAGACCCTCCTTTCTGTTCACTTCTGTTCCCTCCCTGTCAGCTGGTTGCTTGCTCTGCCTCTTGATCTAGGGTTGTCTTTATTTAGGGGTTAAAGGTGTGTGCTGGGGCTAGGCCACCATGAGAAACAGGGTTTTTCAGTTTACAATCTTGGGGTTGACAATGTGATCAAATAAATATTCTGCAGCATTTCCTCCTTTTTGTCTAAAATAAAAGACCCTTCTTTACATTAATAAAGTATATACTGTCTGGTAAGAATTACATCCACAATGTCCAGCCCATTTATATTTAGCAACCTTGGATAAAGTATTCTACTATCTATCCTGTCTTGGTGAGTCCACAATTCTGTACCTAAAGCACTTTCTATCATAACGGGCATCTTTCAACCTAAAAACATCTTTTTAGGCCTTAAAACATTTTCTTACATCCTAAACAGCTTAAGCTTAACTGTGAGACTATAGCTATCTAGAATTCAACCTCATCAGAGCTGAGAATAATAAGTATTAACTGAATAAACAGGGAGAGCAAAGCCAACAGATTCCAAAACTATAGACATGACAGACTGCTGGCGGCGTGAACAGTCCCCTAAGATTTCTCTGCAATGTTGGGGCGTCATTGTCTTCAGTGTACTGTCTCAGAATATCTGACAGATTAATCTGTGAAGCAGGACTGATGAAGGACTTTTCTACCTTGGGTTGGCAGGATTCCTCAGTCCACTTTCTTTGTGGCCCGCCTGTCTTCAGCTTGGACAGCATACTGTCAGCAGTTGTAGCAAGGGCAGGTTCTTGCCCAGTGGCAGCTTGCTGCACCTGAAGTTAACTCCATAAGGAGATTCTTGGATGCTCATCTTCTTTGAAGCAGGATGGGGATGCTGCCAGGAGCTGACAGCTCTCATTGTCACAAAAGTCTCAAATTAATAAAGCATCTTTAAATGCTGTATTCTATAGATCTCTGATGTTTTCGAAGACCATCTAACTATCTCAGTACTTTTGAATAGGCAAATGTTATTTGTCCAGATATTTATTATCTGATTAATTTTGAAAACATCTTCAACTAACTAAACCAGTACCTAATAAAACCACAAGGTTGATTGACCATTAACCTGCATTTTTTAATAATGCTAAACAGTTCATAATGGTAGCTTTTTGTTGTTGTTGTTGTTGTTGTTGTTTGTTTTTTCGAGACAGGATTTCTCTGTGTAGCTCTGGCTGTTCTGGAACTCACTCTGTAGACCAGGCTGGCCTCCAACTCAGAAATCCACCTGCCTCTGCCTCACAGAGTGCTGGGATTACAGGCGTGTACCACCACTATCTTAAAGAAAAGAATTATCGGCTGCAGAGATGGCTCAGCAGTTTAGAGCACCAACTGATCTTCGGGAGACCCTGAGATAAAATCCCAGCAACCAGGGGGGCTGGTGAGATGGCTCAGCAGTTAAGAACACTGACTGCTCTTCTGAAGGTCCTGAGTTCAAATCCCAGCAACCACATGGTGGCTCACAACCATCCATAAGGAGATCTGATGCCCTCTTCTGGAGTATCTGAAGACAGGTACAGTGTACTTATATATAATAAAATAAATAAATCTTTAGGAAAATAAAAGGTTTAAAAAAAAAAATCCCAGCAACCAAATGAAGGCTCATCTGTAATGGGATCTGAAGCACTCTTCTGGGTGTCTGAAGACAGCTACAGTGTACTCTTTTTGTTTGTTTGTTTTTGTTTGTTTTTTTTTGTTTTTTCCTTTTTTGTTGTTTTTGTTTTTTCAAGACAGGGTTTCTCTGTGTAGCCCTCATTGTCCTGGAACTCACTCTGTAGACCAGGCTGGCCTCCAACTCAGAAATCTGCCTGCCTCTGCCTCCGGAGTGCTGGGATTAAAGGCGTGTGCCACCACTGCCTGGCATTACAGTGTACTCTTATACATAAAATAAATAAATAAATATTTTTAAAAAATATATGGCCTGGAAAGATGGCTCAGCAGTTAAGAGCACTGACTGCTCTTCCAGAAGTCCTGAGTTCAATTTCCAGCAACCACATGGTGGCTCACAACCATCTGTAATGTGATCCAATGTCTTCTTCTGGTATATCTAAAGAGAGAGATAGTGTACTCACATACATAAAATAAATAAATTAAAAAAAAAAAGGAATCACCGCTCAAATCAAACAAATACTAATCTCAGTTAAACAATAATTTTATTGAATACACATCATAATCCTGAATGTCCAGAACCTCTAAAGGACTGAGGTACTAGTCTGCCCTCAGGATAGCTTTTTATAGGGAAAAAATGTTTCAAAAGTTTAAAGGGCAAGGAAGGGAGCAGTTGGCTTACTAGGAGAAGAAAGATTTTGTTGTTGTTGTTGTTTGGGTTTTTTGTTTTGTTTTGTTTTTTGTTTTTGTTTTTGTTTTTGTTTTTGTTTTTGTTTTTTTTGAGACAGGGTTTCTCTGTATAGCCCTGGCTGTCCTAGAACTTACTCTGTCGACCAGGCTGGCCTCAAACTTAGAAATCCACCTGCCTCTGCCTCCCAGAGTGCTGGGATTACAGGCGTGCGCCACTACTGCCTGTAAGAGAAGAAAGTTTTATCAGTTAACCTTTAGGCTGATTGGTCCTGATTAAGGTAAGGGGGATGGTGGACGGGTCATGAACAGGGTAATTTCAGAATATGGAGATAACAGAGTATGAGAAATCATGACTTTTTGGTAAACATTCCTCAGTGTCAGCCGCAAAAACCACCGTGAGCTCATACATAGGAGAGGGAAGAGCTGCCCGGTGGTCAGCTCTGACTCAAGACATTTTATAACAGTTCATATTGACCTTTGCTTTGATGGGTCCTTGCTGAGAGTCAGATTTAGGGATGGAGCCGAGAGTGGGAGAGAGAAAACGCCTTTGTCTCAGTGGGTCAGGTTACACCAGTACCTATTTATAAGCAACAATGGACAAATATAAAGCTAAAAGGGGTCACATTCATTCAGACACACACATACACACACACACACACATACACACACAACACTGGTAACTGTAGCCTTGTTCTGATTGATGTAAGTGCAAGTGCAGTATTTCCTCACTGTGTTTTGGATCCCCTGCTGGAACCTCAGACCAGAGTTGGGGTGTCTGGAATCATCTGTGGGCTGGCTCCAGGAATGCGTCAGTCTCAACACGAAGAGTCTTCTCCGTTGGAGCTCTTGGGAATGAACCAAACCTTAGCTGTCACACCAGGGTGTTTAAGTCTCTTTCAGCTCAGGCCTGCAACTCCACCTTATCTAACACTAGACTTATCAATCTACAAACACACACATACACATTCTCTCTCTCTCTCTCTCTCTCCCCAGCCTTGGTCTTTATAGTATCTTTTTAGTCAATTAAAATTGAGGCGTTCCCTGAGTCGGGGTGTTGATCACATTCCATTCACACACTCTGGGCTGGGTTATATTTGTAATTCCTTTTATATTGCTTACATTTATTCCTTACAGTCCTACATAAGGCTTTGTAGAAATCTAAGATTAGCAAACCTCATAGAGCACACTCAGGGTATGTGTCAGGATGCCCTTGAGCCAAGTCACTTCTTTGTGTCAATGACTGGCAGGCATGTTACAGCAGCAATATGAAATAGCTGGCAGGCAGGGAACAAAATGGCTAAAGCTATTCTGGTGTGTCTGGGGGTGTATAACAGATACATAGTATGTTGAAACCAAAATATAACTGTAGTTTTATACCAATATACAGGGGTCTACACCAATGTAACCAAATATCATCTTAATTTTGTATCAATATACAGAGATCTATAAAAGTAGATTCAAGGGCTGGAGAGATGGCTCAGAGGTTAAGAGCACTGACTGTTCTTCCAAAGGCCTGAGTTCAATTTCTAGCAACCACATGGTGGCTCACAACCATCCACAATGAGATCTGATGCCCTCTTCTGGAGTGTCTGAAGACAGCTACAGTGTACTTAACATATAATAATAAATAAATATTCGGGCTGGAGTGATCAGGGTCAGAGCGAGCAGAGGTTCTGAGTTCAATTCCCAGCAACTACATGATGGCTCTCAACCATCTGTAGAGCTACAGTGTATTCATATATATAAATGAAATGAATCTTTTAAAAAAAAAGTAGATTTAATAACCTACCCTTTTTCCTATTATTCCTATATTCCCCCTTTCATAGAACTAATTACAATAATGAAGCTATCTAGGCCAAGTGTTCTACAATGTCCAGCTTGGTTCTATTTGACAGTCTTAGGATTAAGTATTTTTGAGTTCAAAGATCTGTAGAATGCTCATGTCAGTCTCATACAAACTCAGCATTTTGAATGTCCTGAGTAAGGTGTAGTCCAAAGCCGAGCTTTGGGTGGTCTTTGTCATCTTAGTGACAATCCTAACTAGATAGACTATAACAGTTACCCCAAAGGTGTCTACTGTTTGCACAGAACTTGGCAACAGAAGAGGCTCGGGGCAGCTTTGCCCAGTGACAGTGTTGCTACAATGCAGGTGGAGTCTTCATTGTTTCAGGGTCCCATCATCTTCTTGGAAACCATTTGGCTGAGAGAGGGACATGCTCTCTTGATGATCCATCCTTTCTCTTCATGTGTTTCATTTGTTCAGTAGTCTCCGGATTCCTTAGTTGGATGCTTTTGTTGTGCTTGGGAAATGTTACTGATCCCCAAACACACACTCAGGAGCCAATCTGATACAATTCACAGCAGAGTCTTTATTCGAGCTAGCTCAGGATTCTCCAGTGTACCACTGTCAGGCAGGATGGGTTTGGTGGTGGTGGAGCCCTGAATGTCCATGATTATGATATGGCTAGGAGCCATATCATAAACTTCTGTTCCACTCTGCTGTGGTGGTTGTTAGGCAAGGGGTGGGCTTGTAACCTGGGGTGCAGATTTTTTGGGGGAATAACGTGGAGATACTGGTCTTGTTGGGGATTAGCCTAGAGACTGGAGCTAGGCTCAGGTTTTGTTGGGGGGCAACTCGGGTTCTCTGAAATGGAGTCTGAATTTAAAAGCTTTGGCCTCTCACTTTCATTCTCCTGGGAAGATAAAAAACAAAACCCTGCCCCAACCCTAAGTCTGGAAGGTGTTCTATTTTGGCAGGTTATATCTTTCCTAGGGGAAAAAAAAAAAGCAACAGAAAAAGTATTATCTTTCAATTAAAAATTTAAAAATTAGCTGGGCCTGGTGGCGCATGCCTGTAATCCCAGCACTCTAGGAGGCAGAGGCAGGTGGATTTCTGAGTTCAAGGCCAGCCTGGTCTACAGAGTGAGTTCCAGGACAGCCAGGGTTATACAGAGAAACCCTGTCTCGAAAAAAACCAAATCCAAAAAAAATATTTAAACATTATTTTGAAATTTTGAAACTAAATATACCTCAGAGGATACATATATTTTTTCAAGGGTTATGTATATTTATTTTTAGAACAAAATGATATTTACTTTGATTTGTTTTTTGTTTTCTGGGTTTTTTTGGTTTTTGTTTTTTTTTTCCTGAGACAGGGTTTCTCTGTGTAGCCCTGGCTGTCCTGGAACTCACTTTGTAGACCAGGCTGGCCTCGAACTCAGAAATCCACCTGCCTCTGCCTCCCAGGTGCTGAGATTAAAGGCTTGCACCAGCAACGCCTGGCCTCACTTTGAATTTCAGCTTGTCTTTTACTTTTGGAGGCAGCTTTTAAATTTAACTCATTGTCATTCCTATGTTCCTGCCTCTGCCTCCCAAATGCTGGGATTAAGGGTGTGAACCACCAGACCTTGCTCATGGTAACTCTAGAACCTAGAAACCAACTAACTGACAGAGATCTGCCTGTCTCTGGTGGGACTAAAGGCACAGTCTAGCCTGGCCATGGTGGTGCATGCCTTTAATCCCAGCACTCTGGGAGGCAGGGCCAGGTGGATTTCTGAGTTCAAGGCCAGCTAGGGCTACACAGAGAAATCCTGTCTGGAAAAACCTAAATAAATAAATAAATAAATAAATAAATAAATAAACAAATGGCACAGGCTACCCACCACTCTGCTCAAATATTTTATCTTAGCTCCAAATCACTCCAACTCTTAGAGATCTAGAAATCAAGCTTGAATTGTAGTAACCCTTGAATTTACTTCAGACACTGAAAACCTCTTATCTGTGTTTTTAATACTCAAAAACAAAAAAACATCCATTTTAAGAAGAAAATTTAAAGGCTGATGTCCAAAAAGATTGTTAGTTAACCATTTTAAAAGCAGGGCAGTTGGGACCTTTGAAGACACCCGTCCTGTCTTGCTTATGGATAACCTGGACATTTTGTTACTGTTCTTGATAATACCTTTAAATAATTTCTTCAGAAGCATTATTTAAATTATGGTTTGTAGGCATACATTTTTTTGCAAGGTGCTTTTAATAAGGGTTCAATGTCTCCTCTAGCCCAGCACCCGGCAGAGTGAGCAGAAGAGAAAAGGTTATGGGTGGTGTGGACCTGTTCAGCAATAGTTCCTTAGTGGTGAGCTTGATCTTCCTCAGCCCTTTAGTCTCATGTTAAACACCAAATAGGACCAGCCCTCTAGGCAGGCAGATACCACACACAACCTGGTGGCCACAGTCCAGTCCTTTCAGAAGGCAACACAAGGAACAATCACCAGTTTCCCCAGAAACGTCAAGCTGCTCTAAGATCCCTAGGGGCAGTTCTCCAGCCGCTTTCTCTCAATGGCAGTGTTGCCACAAGTTGAACTCAACCACTCCAGGTAAGACAACCCAACACAGGCATTCCATCAGCGAAGAGCTAGCAAACCAAACCAGTGCTCATCTCCCGCTGTCTGTGGGACCACGCGTTTACTCCCCTTCATCACAGGCCCTTTCATGTGTCTGATATATGAAAACATCCTTTTCCCTGTATCTGCCTCAGGAAGACATTCTTTCACACATCTTTCACCTCTGCGCCCCCAGCAAATCACTTCTTATAACCTTTCAAAGAAATTAGAAGTTCCCACTTCAATGGTTTTGTTTCCGAGATTGGAAGAATGTGTTTTCCACAGATGCAACAAATCACTTCCACGTAAATTCATGGCTCTATTAGCCACACATGGCTTTAAGTTACCTATTTCCCCTTAGGTCTCACACACCTGACCCATTTTGCATTGTTTTAGCTGAAAGTTCCAGTCCCTAAAAGCTAAATAATCACTTTCTGAAGAGGCCAATCTAGAGGCCAAGATTTTGGTGAGATTATCTGCTCCTGCATCTGTTAAACTTTCCATTTCAATTCCATTGGTTTGTATTACTCCTCGGGTCTGCGATCATTTATAGAAGTTTGCCAAAATATATGTTTTCTAGTCTCTTGAGTTTGAAGTTTTCTGCTTATGTACTGAAGCTGTTCTGACCTTAAACACACCCCGAGTGTAGGGAACGTGGGACCGTGCTACCCGACAGGCAGAAGAACTGGTGAGGCTGAGAAAGCTCAAACCCTGAGATCTGAGAACGGCAAGAGCAAAGCCACTTCCTACCAGTCTCTGTTCCTGCTCTGGAACACAAAACCGGGACACCCAGGGGAGAGGACACCAAAGGCGCTCAGTTCCTTAGCACAGCACCAGTTCTTCTCCATGCTAATGAGGTATCCAAATGGTCTTAGTCATTGACCTTCCCTTCCTGGGTATTCTTGCTCCCTTCCCCCCAGAGATATATAATCCCTAGCTCACCCCAGTAAAGTGTGTGCCCACATCCTTCCACACCCCACCAAAAACAAGCAGTATGAACAAGCAATGACTGCAAGCTGCTCCAGTAAAGATGGCCTCAGGGAAGGCCCGTCACCTAAGGGACACACACAAGGCTTTTCTCCCACCATCTCTCACTGGCTCCCAATCACACCTGACCCTGCTCTCCTCACCCCGTGTCCCCTCCCTGCCTTCCTCTTCCGGTGGTACACCAGCAATGCCTACGGACCCAGAGAGGACACTCAGAACCACACCATTCATCCCAAACCCTGCTGTTGGCCTTCCAGTCCTGCCTGTAGCAGGCCCTGACACCACGCTGAAGGGAAACATCCCCTCTCTGGACTCCCTGTTCTGGCCTTATTCTGCCTCCTCAGGACTGCCATGCTCTGGCCAGCTGAGAGGCAGAATGCAACATGACATCAGAGCAGTATGAGTTTTTTGGGTTTGTTTTATTTAAAAACTCAGCCAAGCCGGGTGGTGGTGGCGCACACCTGTAATCCCAGCACTCGGGAGGCAGAGGCAGGCGGATTTCTGAGTTCGAGGCCAGCCTGGTCTACAGAGTGAGTTCCAGGACAGCCAGGACTACATAGAGAAACCTTGCCTTGAAAAACAAAAACAAAAAATAATAAAATAAAAATAAATAAATAAATAAATAAATAAATAAAATAAAAAGACAGCCAAATATTTTTTTTTCTTATTAGGGAAGTAGGTCTCTAGAAGGTGAGTCTGGGGCCCTCACTGCACATCTTGTTCCTTAGCACTGTTTCCAGAATCCTTCATCACCTCTGGAAGCTCTGGAGGACAAGAATAGGGGTGGATATCCAGGTCTTCAAAGGCATCTTCTGCTCTCAAGGCCAGGCCCACTGTGGCTGGGGCCTGTGGCGTTGCTACCTGGCTAGTGAGGCCACATTCACTCAGAGTTTTTGTCTCATCCAGGAGCTGGTCATCGAAGAACAGCAGCTGCTCCTCAGGAGGCCTCTTCAGGATGCCCTCAACTATGAGCTTGAGCTCCAACACCTTGCTGGACTCCTTGGCCTCAGTGAAGATGGTGGTCTTCTTGTGCCGGATCATGAGAAACACATCCATCCCTGTAGCTGCTTCTGGCTTGATGCACCCGACCTGAGGAGTGTCAACAACAGGCATTAGATCTTTTAATTACTCTGGGACTGGGTTTCCCAGACCACGACAGAGAATGATTGAATTCACTTTGATATCAGGGTCTGTGGGAGGCCCCACAAGCTTTGCTAATCTGAATCCCCTAGTCTAATGCTGGTCTTTACCACCATAGGCATACTGCTGAAGGCTGAGACCTTTTTCTAGATGATTTCCAGGAAAAAAACAAAGCAGTTTCTAGGAATGCCTCCTCCCCTGTAATGCCTTTACAAATGTCCTTGGTTACTACAGTTAAGACATCTGCTATATCTAGAATGAACTATAATCCAGAATTGGAAGGCTCATCTGTGGTCCTAATCTGGAGGCTGGGAGATACAAGTTTCTGGCCTGGATCTCGGCGTGGAGATCTTGAGGCACAGTAGCTATGAATCCCAGCATCAAAGTATGATCATCACATTCAAGCTGCCTTTGTAACTCAGCATTGGTTTTTGTTGTTGTTTTTGTTTGTTTGTTTGTTTTTTCTGAGATAGGGTTTCTCTGTGTAGCCCTGGCTGTCCTTGAACTCATTCTATAAACCAGGCTGGCCTTGAACTCAGAAATCCCGCCTGCCTCTGCCTTGGGAGGCGTGCACCACCACTGCCCACCTGTAACTTAGCATTGGGACCTTCCCATAGCAAGCACTCTTGGGAAATACCAACACATCTAGCCTGATTCTGTTGTACCCTGGCTTTCTCTTTCTACCATGTTCACCACTCCTGGTAACTGAGGACCAGCTTCCAGACATTGCTGTTGCCATCTTTCCAATCTTGGGGACAATTCTGTTCTGACTTGGCCATGAATTTAATATCTGCTTCATAGAGTGAATGCAAACCATAGGAAACAATACAATCCTTAAATCTCCTCAAATCCAGTAGGATTCCACTCATATTTTTTCATAACCTTGGGGGTGCCAACTCTCTCCTGGTATGTATTGTATATAGTAACAGGAAAAACTGAGGTTGGTTTACTAATGACCTTGGGCCACCCTCTTTAAGTTTTACCAAGTAGCTGGTTGGCATGGCAGGCTCTTGGCTAAACTCCTCTGTCTGATTCTGGTTTTCCTAAGTTTTCTAAGGTTTGTGTAAATTTCTTGGTCTATATCTGACTATTTTTCTTATTCTCCTTTTTATGTCTAATTTTTCCTGCTTCAGCTTGTATCTTATCAATCCAGTATTTGTGAGCAGGTACAGAAAGCCATTATGGATATTAAGGATGAAGTATGCTGGGCAGTGGTGGCATAAGTTTATAATCCCAGCACTTGGGAGGCAGAGGCGGGCAGATTTCTGAGTTCAAGGCCAGCCTGGTCTACAGAGTGAGTTCCAGGACAGCCAGGGCTACACAGAGAAACCCTGTCTCAAAAAACCAAAAACCAAACCCAAAAACAAAACAAAACAAAAAGGATAAAGTATAAAATACCAAAATGATAATAATTATAGCCTGTTTTGAGCCTACTGGAGTTATTTAGCTTTTCATTTTCTGCTTCCATTTTCAAGCCATCCCCAGTAGCACTGTGCAGGGTCCTACAGCCTTCTTTTACAGTACTTCCCATCCTTAAGTTTCTCCTTCAGGACTTCCCAGGTGACTTACCAAATCTGATGGCTTCTCAGGTTGTCCTCAACAGGAGTGATCTCTCAGTGTCCCTGGGGCCTTGACACAAGTTGGAGAGCCAAAATACTGTATTCAAACCAAAAATGCCAGCCGTTCAATTTTATCAAGGAAGACTCAGGGGCTAGGGGAGAAAGCCTGCTCTCTCAGAGAGGTAAGAGAAAGAAAACGCCCTGATCACCTTCCAACTCCACTCAGGTCCCAGAAGGAAAATGCTCCCTCTGCTTCCCCCTGCTGTCTTATATACCCTTCAACTCAAAGACCCTCCCATCTGTTTCCTTCCTTTCCCTCCCTGTCAACTGGTTGCTTGCTCTGCCTCTTGACCTAGGGTCAACTTTCTATAGCTCTTGGATTAAAGGTGTGTGCAATGACTGAGCCACAATGAGAAACAGGATTTTGTTTTGTTTTGGGGTTTTTTGTTTGTTTGTTTTTGTTTTTCGAGACAAGGTTTGTCTGTATAGCCCTGGCTGTCCTGGAACTCACTCTGTAGACCAGGCTGGCCTTGAACTCAGAAATCTGCCTGCCTCTGCCTCCCAAGTGCTGGGATTTTAGGCGAGTGCCACCACTGCCCGGCAGAAACAGGGTTTTTCAATCCACAATCTCAGGGTTCACAATGTGATCCTGGGAGAGCAAGGCACTTTCTCCCTCCATCCAGCAGTAACAAGGCATCTGCCCTCCTCGTCCCTCACGCCCACTCATCTACTCTGCTCAACCCTGGTTCCTGAACATTTACCTTTACCTTTAGCAATTTGCCTTTTCTTAATAAAGTAGCCAGGCTGGGGGATGTCTCTCTGTAGTGTGGTGCTTGCCTGGTGTGTTCAGGACCCCATGTTCACTCTCCAGTGTTGCAAACAAGCAAATAGTAGTGCCAATATCATTGCACAGGAGTCTAGGCATGTATCTTGACACCTATGCCAGACACACATGTTACATGCACACACATTCACACACTCACAGATGAACACACATAAAATAAATCTAAAAACATGTCATCTCGTGGGGGCAGGAATAATGTTGTGAAATGGAAACTTCTGGTTTGATTGGAAAGGCAGTTATGTCAAATGATGGTCCGCTGGGGCACACAGGTGGAAAGGATGTTTTGCTGGAGCAGTATGAGCCACCACCATGTGGGTGCAGAGAATCAAACTCGTGTGCTCTGGAAGACCAAGGCATCCCGGCACCTGAGCCCCTGTTAAACATCACTTGACATAACTGACTTTGCAAACAAACCAGAGCTCTTGGAGCTGCTTCCAGGAGTTTGGTAAGAAGGTTTAGATATGGCGAAGACAAGGATGTAGGCTCAGGCAAGAATTTGACATTGGGCTGGGAAAAGAGAGGAGGCTTAGGATGAATACAGTTGAGGAAAGTGTGTTCTTTGTATCTTGATCTTCTTGATCTCTGAATACAGTACTCATGTGACCGTTGTTTATTGCCTAGTTTGTTCCTGTACTGCTTTGTCTTTGACCTAGAACTGGTCTATACTTTTCATGTACCTGGAAAGGTACTAAGGAAGACACTTTTGGAAAAAAAAAATGGAAAACAATAATCCTGCCTTGACACTGGCTTGGGTCATGTTATAATGTTGTCTAATTGTCTCTTTTTTTCTTTTATCCTCTCTTCCTTCCTTGATACCCGTTGACTGACTGAACTGGCTTGGTCATATGATGCCTCAACCTGATGAAATATGTATTCCCTTTTTTTGTTTTGTTTTTTAAGACAAGGTTTCTCTGTGTAGCCCTGGCTGTCCTGGGTTCACTCTGCAGACCAAGCTGGCCTTGAACTCAGAAATCTGCCTGTCTCTGCTTCCCAAGTGCTGGGATTAAAGGTGCGAGCCACCACTGCCTAGATTATTCCTTATTCCAAACAGCAATTAAATTGTTTATTGCAGAATACTGCTATTTGGCCTATTGCATGTGCAGACTTTTCAGTCATAATTTATAATAATTTTCCAAAAGACAAGTTACAATTTGCCTCTATGTATGCATTTACTGTATATTTTCTCACGAACAATCAAGCTTTTGATTTGTATACTTACAGCCATGGTTTGCAATTGCTTAAAACGATTGAAACTGTTCCTTTTTTAGAGACTGCTAATTTTTTTTTCCAAGACAGGGTTTCTCTGTATAGCCCTGGCTGTCCTGTAGACCAGGCTGGCCTCGAACTCATAAATACGCCTGCTTCTGCCTCCCAAGTGCTGGGATTACAGGCGTCAGGCCACCACTGCCCGGCGATACTGCTAATTCTTTAACAGGAGAAGCAACTATAAATGTATTTAGTCATTGCCTACTCTGCTTTTCTACACAGCATGTTCCATGTCAGATTAAAACAAATAATGGGGCTGGGTATTGCAGTCAAGCATTTGAGACTTTCTGTCAACAATTTAATATTACCCATGGTACTGGGGTTCCTTATAATCCTCAAGGACAAGATATTGTGAAATGGGTCCATGGAACTTTAATACAATATCTTCATAAAATAAAAAAGGCAGAATTTTCAATGAGGCGGTCAAGTGGCAGACCCCAACTGCAGATCTTCCTGAAGGTCCTGACAGGCGAGACCATCACTCTGGAGGTGGAGCCCAGTGACATCACCCAGAATCAAGGCCAAGATCCAAGATGAGGAAAGCATCCCACCTGACCAGCAGAGACGGATATTCCCCAGCAAACAGCTGGAGGATGGCCACACCCTGTCCAACCACAACATCCAGATACAGTCTACCTTGCACTTGGCGCTGTGTCTGTGTCTGTGTGGTGGCATCATCCAGCCATCCCTTCCTCAGCTTGCCCAGAAGTACAACTGTGACAAGACGATCTGCCACAAGAGCTATGCAAACCTGCACCCCCATTCAGTCAATACCCAAAGAGGAAGTGTGGCTATACCAATGACCTGTGCCCCAAGAAGAAGGTCAAATAAAGCTAGGGTCATACCTATCTAGCTAGGGTTATACCATGTGACCCTGGAATCAAGTAAAGACCCCTTCCATCGACTGGAGCAGAAAAAAAAGAGGCAGAATTATATCCTCATACACCACACAATTATATAAACCATGCAATTTTTATTTAAAAAATTTAAAATTTGGATGCCTAAGAGCTCTGTTGAGTGTCCCTGGCACTAACTAGACATACTTATGCTTAGGAGAAATGGAAAGATCCACTTCCTGGCATACAGCATGATCCCAGTCAGGTATTAATATGGGGAAGAGGGCCTGTTTGTGGTTTTTTTCTGCAGGATGCTGAAGGAGCACGTTGGTGACCAGAGCAGCAGGTGAGACATGCTGATGTTGGGACAAAGAACAATGCTGACCGTGAGCTTGCTGAGTGCCCTGACCATAGTGACAGGGCAGTTGTATTGACATATGTCCCTGACCCACCTTTGCTTGCCTGTGTTCCAGACCTGACATGCTGCCTTGCCTCAAGCTTTTAGATCTTGTGGGACAGAGACCATGGAGACTGTGGAAACTGCCTTTGAAAATAATCAAATAGAGAAGTTATAATGACCCTTCTCTTTTCTTTAATGTGACCAGTTAGTCTGATTCAATCACGGACTGGTCTCAAAATCAATCTAGTATTGGAAAAAAGGAAAAGACAATGGGCTGGTTCTGGACATTTTCAGACACACATTTGAAAATTGACAGATGCCTGTATGATGTTAGGTTGGCAATAGATAAAATTGGGACAGGACCTGGATTTCCAACAAGTGTTAGTGCTCTTCCAGAGCACACGAGTTTGATTCTCTGCACACACATGGTGGTGGCTCATAACTGTCTGCTCCAGCAAAGCATCCTTTCACCTGTGTGCCCCAGAGAACACCATTTGACATAACTGCCTTTCCAATCAAACCAGAAGTTTCCACTTCACAACATTATTCCAGATTTATGTTATGTGTGTTCATCTGTGAGTATATGAATGTGTGTGCATTCAACATGTGTGTCTGACATAGGTGTCTAGATACGTGCCTAGACTTCTGTGCAATGATTTTGGCAACGCCATTTGCTTGTTTTGCAACACTAGAGAGTGAACACGGGGCCTTGCACACACCAGGCAAGCACTACAGCACTGAGAGACATCCCCCAGGCTGGCTAATTTATTAAAAAAAAAACAGCAAATAGCTAAAGGTAAAGTGAACGTCCAGGAACTGGGGCTAACCGGAATACATGCGGAAACACCTGCTTAAGGGATGAGGAGGGCGGATGCCTTGTTACTGCTGGATGGAGGGAGAAGTGCCTTGCTCTCTCAGGATCACATTGTGAAGCCAGAGATTGTGAACTGTTTCTCATTGTGGCTCAGCCCTACCACACACCTTTAAACCAAGAACAAAATAAAGTCAACCCCAGGTCTAAAGGCAGAGCAAGCAAGCTGCTGACAGGGAGTGAACAGAAGTGAAGAAAAGGAGAGTCTTTGAGTTGAAGAGTGTTTAAGTCAGCATGGGGATGCAGACGGGGCTTTTTCCTTCTGGGACCTGAGAGGAATTGGAAGATCAGCTGGGTGCTTTCTCTGCCTTTCTGAGCTAGCAGGCTTTCTCCCCTGGCCCCTGAGTCTTCCTTGGTAAAATTGAACAGCTGGTATTTTTGGTTTTGAAAACTTTTTTGTTTGTTTATTTTTTTCCAAGACAGGGTTTCTCTGTGTAGCCCTAGCTGTCCTGGAACTCACTTTGTAGACCAGGCTGGCCTCGAACTCAGAAATCTGCCTGCCTCTGCCTCCCAAGTGCTGGGATTACAGGCAGGTGTCACCACTGCCTGGCAAGTTCCAGGCCTTAAAAGCTAAATTATTACCTCCTGAAGAGGCCAATCTTTTGCCAAGATTTTGGTGAGATTATCTTAACATCTGCTCCTGCATCTATTAACCTTTCCATTTCAAATCTATTCGTTTGTATTTTCTGATCATTTATAGCAATTTGCCAAAATATGTTTTCTAGTCTCCTTTGAGTTTGAAGTTTTCTGCTTATGTGCTGAAGCTGTTCTGACCTTAAACGCATCCCGAAAGTAGGGAATGTGGGACCATGCTACCTGACAGGCATAAGAACTGGTAAGACTGAGAGAGATGAAACCCTGGGAATCTGAGATTTGAGAACTGCAAGAGCAGAGCCACTACCTACTTGTCTCTTGTACCTGTTCTGGTATACCCAAGGAAGAGGACACCACAGGGCTCCAGTCAGTTCCTTAGCACAGCACCACTTCTTCTCCATGCTAATGACACAACCGGTTGGCCAATCTTAGGGAAAGACTTTCCCTTCCTGGGGATTATCACTTCCTTTCCCAAAGAGTTATATAATCCCCAGATCACCCCAATAAAGCAGTCTGAACAAGCGATGACTGTGAGCTGCTTCATTAAAGATGGCATGAGGGGAAGGTCTGTCATGTAAGGGACACATACAAGACTTTTCTCCCACCATTCCTTACGGGGCACTGGATCCCAGTCAGACCCCACCCTGCTCTCTCTCTCTCTCTGCTTCCCCCTTCCTGCCTGGAAACCTTAGAACATCCCATCCGTGACTTCCTCTCCAGGTGGTACACCAGTAATGCCTAGGTACCCTCAAAGACACCTGGAACACCACCGTTTATCCCAGACCTCACTGGTCAACTTCCGGTCCTGTCAGCCTTGACATCATCCTAAAAGGTAACATCCTCTGTGAAATCCCTGTTCTGCCCTTTTTTCTGCCTCCTCAGGGCTGGAATGCATGTGGTCAGATGAGAGTCAGAATGATACCAGAGCAGTATTTGAGTTTTTTGGGTCTGTTTTATTTAAAAAGACAACCAAATATTTTTTTTTCTTATTAGGGAAGTAGGTCTCTAGAAGGTGGGCCTGGGGCCCTCACTGCACATCTTGTTCCTTAGCACTGTTTCCAGAATCCTTCACCACTGGAGGCACTGGACGGCAAAAATAGGGGTGGATATCCAGATCTTCAAAGGCATCTTCTGCTTTCAAGGCCAGGCCCACTGTGGCTGGGGCCTGTGGCATTGCTACCTGGCTAGTGAGGCCGCATTCACGCAGAGTTTTCGTCTCATCCAGGAGCTGGTTGTCCAAGAACAGCAGCTGATCATTAGGAGGTCTCTTCAGGATGCCCTCAACTATGAGCTTGAGCTCCAACACATTGCTCGATTCCTTGGCCTCAGTGAAGATGGTGGTCTTCTTGTGCCGGACCATGAGGAACACATCCATCTCTGTGGCTGCTTCTGGCTTGATGCACCAGACCTGAGGATTGTCAACAACAGGCACTAATTAAATCTTTTAATTGCTCTGGGGCTAAGTTTCCCAGACCACGACTGAGAATGATTGAATTCACTTTGATATCAGGGTCTGTGGGAGGCCCCTTAGGCCTGGCTAATTTGAATCTCTAGTCTAATGCTGGTTTTTGCTACAGCAGAAGGCCAAAGCCTTCTAGATTACTTCTAGGGACTAACAAAACAGATTCTGGGAATACCTCATCTATAATCCCCTTTCAAATGTCCTTGCTTACTACAGTTAACACATCTGACAGCTTGATTTTTCTTAAAATTTTTAGAAATTACTATCAGATTAGCATCATAAATGTGAGATCCAGTCTCTCTAATCTATAACTCTATTGGTGCTGATGGTGCCTTTACAGGTCTAACCACCCTTTTGCCTTCTGAACTAGCATTTTCAAAATCCAAGCATTCAATTAAGTTTTCTGACAGCTGAATCTGATATGATTCTGTTTACAGCTGGAGTCAATCTTTGCAAAAAATCAGGGAAGGCTGCTCATGGCCCTTGTTTAGTTTTAGTAAATGACTCAGACCTCTTTGGTTCTTCAACCTCATCTCAAGCATTTAAAGCTGCTAAATGACAGAACATCAAAGTATGATCATCACATTCAAGCTGCCTTTGTAACTCAGCCTTGGGACCTTCCCATAGCAAGCAATCTTGGGAAATACCAACACATCTAGCCTGATTCTGTTGTTCCCCAGTTTCCTCTTTCTACCGCGTTCACCACTCCTGGTAACTGAGGACCAGCTTCCGACATTGCTGTTGCCATCTTTCCAGTCTTGGGGATAATTCTGTTCTGACTTGGCCATAAATTTATTATCTGCTTCATAGGGTGAATGCAAACCATAGGAAACAATATAACCCTTAAATCTCCTCAAATCAGATTGGATTCCACTTGTATTTTTTCATAGCCATGTAATGCTGACTCTCTCCTGGCAAGTACTGTATATAGTAACAGAATGAGCTGAGGTTGTTTTTCTCATGACCTTGTCCCAGCCATTTCCTGGGGCATGGCAGACTCTTGCCTACTTCCTTGATCAGAGTATGTTTCTCCTAGGTCTTTCTAAGGCTGGTGTAAATTTTTCAGTCTGTGTCCAAGTTTATTTTATTTTTTTTAATTTTTAATTTTTGATTTTTTGAAACTCCGATAGTCCTGGCTGTCCTGGAACTCACTCTGTAGACCAGGCTGGCCTCAAACTCAGAAATCTGCCTGCCTCTGCCTCCCAAGTGCTGGGATTAAAGGCGTAGGGCACCACTGCCAGGCTCCAAATAATTTTCTTATTCTCCCTTTAAGCCCAATTTTCCTGCTTTGGCTTGTATTTTATCAATCCGTTGTTTTTGTGCAGGTACAAAAAGCCATTATGGATATTAAGAATAAAGTATAAAATACCAAAATGATAATAATCATAGCCTATTTTGAGCCTACTGGAGTTATTTAGCTTTTCATTTTCTGCTTCCATTTTCAAGCCATCCCCAGTAGCACTGTGCAGGGTCCTACAGCCTTTTTTCGTTTGTTTTTGTTTTTTGCTTTTTTTGAGACAGGGTTTTTCTGTATCACCCTGGCTGTCCTAGAACTCAGAAATCCGCCTGCCTCTGCCTCCCAAGTGCTGGGATTAAAGGCATGCGCCACCACTGCCCGCCTACAGCCTTTTTTTTAACGGTACTCCCCTCTCTTAACTTTCCCCTTCAGGACTTCTCAGGTGACTTACCAAATCTGATGGCTTCTCAGGTTGTCCTCCGCAGGAGTGATCTCTCAGTGTCTCTGAGGCCTTGCCGCAACTTGGAGAGCCCGACTGTTGTTTTAAAACCTCAAATCCCAGGTGTTTGTTATTACCAATGAAGACTCAGGGGCGAGAAGCTAGGTAAAAAGCCTGCTCGCTCAGAGAGGCAGAGAAAGCACCCAGCTGACCTTCCAACTCCACTCAGGTCCCAGAAGGAAAAAAGCTCCGTCGGCGTCCCCGGCTGAGACCCTCCCATCTGTTCACTTCCGCTCACTCTGCCTTTTGACCTTGGGTTGACTTTATTTAGCTCTAGAATTAAAGGTGTGTGCTAAGGTTGGGCCAGGGGCTGAGCCTCAAGGAGAAACAATTCACAGTCTCTGGATTCACAACGCGATCCTGGGAGAGCAAGGCACTTCTCCCTCCAGCCAGAGTAACAAGGCATCTGCCCCCCTTTCCCCTCATGTGGGTGTTCATTCATGTATTCCGGTTAGCCCTGGTTCTAGAACATTCACTTTACCTTTAGCTATTTGCTGTTTTTTAATAAATTAGCCAGCCTGGGGGATGTCTCTCATTGCTGTGGTGCTTGCCTGGTGTGTGCAAGGCTCCACGTTCACTCTCTAGTGTTGCAAAATAAGCAAATGTTGGTGCCAAAATCATTGCACAGGAGTCTAGGTGTGTATCTTGACATGTCAGACAGACATGTTGCATGCACACACATTCATACACTCACAGATGAACACACATAACATAAATCTAAAAACACTTCTTCGTGTGGGGGCTGGAATAATGTTGTGAAGTGGAAACTTCTGGTTTGATTGGAAAGGTAGAGCTATGTCAAATGATGGTCCGCTGGGGCACACAGGTGGAAAGGATGTTTTGCTGGAGCAGAAAGTTATGAGTCACCACTACCACGTGGGTGCAGAGAATCAAACTCTGGAAGACCATGGTATCCTTACACCTGTGCCCCAGTAAAACATTATTTGACATAACTGACTTTGCAAACAAACCAGAAGTTTCTGCTCCAGTACTTTATTCTTGGCCCCGGGAGAGCTCTTGGGCTTGCTCCCAGGAATTTGGTAAGAAGGTTTAGATATGGCAAAGACAAGGAAGTAGCCTCAGGCAAGAATTTGACTTTGGGTCTGGAAAAGGGAGTAGGCTCTGGATGAATACAGCTGAGGAACTCGCGTTCTTTGTATCTTGAATACAGTATCTGAATACAGTAATCATGTGACTGTTGTTTATTGCCTAGTGTGTTCTGGACTGCTTTGTCTCTGACTGAGATCTGGCCTTTAATTTTCATGGACCTAGAAAGGTACTAAAGCAGTCAGTTTGCCCCAAAAAAAAAATTTGGAAAAAAAAAAAACCAACCTCCACATTGGCTCTGCTCATATCCTAAAGTTGTCTGTCTCTCTCTCTCTTTTTTTAATCTTCACTCCCTCCCTCAAGACCCCAAGACCCCTGACTGAGCTGGTTTGGTAAGAGGATGCCTCAACTGGATGAAATATTTATTCCTCATTCCAAACAGCAATTAAATTGCTGATTGAAGAATACTGATATTTGGCCCATTTCATGCACAAACTTTTCAGGGAAAATTGATAAACATTGTTCAAAAGACAAGTTACAATTTGCCTCTACGGATGTATTTCCTGTAAATTTGCCCTTGCTGCCTACAGAGAATGCACTTACTGTATTTACAGATGGCTCGTGTAACGGAATGCAGGACATCTAATTGGGTCCCATGTTTGTCCTCTGGAGTTCTCCCCAATCAGCACAAATAATTGAACTATATGCTGGAGCCAGTTTTTGGTTTTTTGCTTGTTTGTTTGTTTTTCGAGACAGGGTTTCTCTGTATAGCCCTGGTTGTCCTGGAACTCACTCTGTAGACCAGTCTGGCCTCCAACTCAGAAATCTGCCTGCCTCTGCCTCCCAAGTGTTGAAATTAAAGGCATACGCCACCAGCTTGGAGCCAGTTTTTGAACCTTTGAACAATTTAGCTTTTAATTTGTATACTTATAGCCATGATTTGCAATTGCTTGAAACTGTTCCTTCTTTAGATACTGCTAATTCTTTAATAGGAAAAGGAACTAAAAATGTATTTAGTCAGTACTCAGCTTTTCTATGCTGCGTGTTCCATATCAGATTAAAACAGATAAAGAGCGGGGCTGCGGAGGCTCACATCTTTAATCCCAGCACTTGGGAGGCAGAGGCAGACGGATTTCTGAGTTCAAGGCCAGCCTGGTCTACAGAGTAAGTTCTAGGACAGCCAGGACTACTCAGAGAAACCCTGTCTCGAAAAACAAACAAAAAAGAAGAAGAAGAAGAAGAAGAAAAAAAAAAAGAAAAACCCTTTTTCTTGGGCTGGAGAGATGGCTCAGCAATTAAGAGCATTGACTGCTCTTCCTGAGGTCCTGGGTTAAATTCCCAGCAACCACATGGTGGCTCACAACCATCTATAATGGGATCTGATGCCCTCTTCTAGTGTGTATGTGAAGACAACTACAGTGTACTCATATAAACTGAAAAAAATAAATCTTTACAACAAACCCTTTTGCCTTTGTGGCTCAGATTTAGCACACACCTTTAATTCAAGAGCTAAAAAAAAAATAAAGTCAACCCAAGGTCAAGAGGTGGAGCAAACAACCTGCTGACAGGGAGTGAACCGAAGAGAACAGATGGGAGGGTCTTTGAGTTGAAGGTTATTTAAGTCAGCAAGGGGAATGCAGAGGGAGCATTTTCCTTCTGGGACTTGAGTGGAGTTGGAAGGTCATGTGGGTGCTTTTTCTGCCTGTCTGAGAGAGTAGACTTTCTCTCCTAGCCTGAGTCTTCATTGGTAAAATCTAACGGCTGGAAATTTGGTTTTAAAATAACATTGGCTCTCCAACTTGCGTCAAGGCCCCAGAGACACTGAGAGATCACTCATGCTGAGGGTAACTTGAGAAGCCATTAGATTTGGTAAGTCACCTGGGAGGTCCTGAAGGGGAAAGTTAAGGAAGGGAAGAACCAAAAAAAAAAAAAAAAAAAAAGGCTTTAGGACCCTGCAGAGTGCTACTGGAGATGGCTGAAAATGGAAGCAGAAAATGAAATGCTAAATAACTCAACTCCAGTTGGCTATTAACAGGTTATGATTATTATCATTTTGGTATTTTATACTTATTTCTTAATATACATAATGACATTCTGTATCTGCTCACAAACACTGGATTGATAAGATACAAACCATAGCAGGAAAATTAGACTTAAGAGAATAAGAAAAACACTTGGACATAGACCAAAAATTTACACAAGCCTTAGAAAGACCTAGGAAAGCCGGGCATGGTGGCACATGCCTGTAATCCCAGCACTTGGGAGGCAGAGGCAGGCGGAACAACAGAATCAGGCTAGAGGTATTGGTATTTCCCAAGATTGCTTGCTATGGGAAGGTCCCAAGGCTGAGTTACAAAGGCAGCTTGAATGTGATGATCATACTTTGATGTTCTGTCATTTAGCAGCTTTAAATGCTTGAGATGAGGTTGAAGAACCAAAGAGGTCTGAGTCATTTACTAAAACTAAACAAGGGCCATGAGCAGCTTTCCCTGATTTTTTGCAAAGATTGACTCCAGCTGTAAACAGAATCCTATCAGATTCAGCTGTCAGAAAACTTAATTGAATGCTTGGATTTTGAAAATGCTGGTTCAGAAGGCAAAAGGGTGGTTAGACCTGTAAAGGCACCATCAGCACCAATAGAGTTATAGATTAGAGAGACTGGATCTCACATTTATGATGCTAAAAGTCTTAAAAATCAAACTGTCAGATGTGTTAACTGTGGTAAACAAGGACATTTGAAAGGGGATTATAGATGAGGTATTCCCTGAATCTGTTTTGTTTATTTCTAGAAATAATCCAGAAGGCATCAGCCTTCTGCAGTATGCATAATGTGTAGCAAAGGCCAGCATTAGACTAGGGGATTCAGATTAGCAAGGCCTAAGGGGCCTCCCACAGACCCTGATATCAAAGTGAATTCAATCATTAGCTTTCATGGTGTGAGAAACTCAGCCCCAGAGCGATTAAAAGATCTAATGCCTGTTGTTGACACTCCTCAGGTCGGGTGCATCAAGCCAGAAGCAGCTACAGGGATGGATGTGTTTCTCATGATCCGGCACAAGAAGACCACCATCTTCACTGAGGCCAAGGAGTCCAGCAAGGTGTTGGAGCTCAAGCTCATAGTTGAGGGCATCCTGAAGAGGCCTCCTGAGGAGCAGCTGCTGTTCATCGATAACCAGCTCCTGGATGAGACAAAAACTCTGAGTGAATGTGGCCTCACTAGCCAGGTAGCAACGCCACAGGCCCCAGCCACAGTGGGCCTGGCCTTAAGAGCAGAAGATGCCTTTGAAGACCTGGATATCCACCCCTATTCTTGTCCTCCAGAGCTTCCAGAGGGCTACATCAAGCCAGAAGCAACCACAGGGATTGATGTGTTTCTGGTGATCCGGCACAAGAAGACCACAATCTTCACTGAGGCCAAGGAATCCAGCAAGGTGTTGGAGCTCAAACTCATAGTTGAGGGCATCCTGAAGAGACCTCCTGAGGAGCAGCTGCTGTTCTTGGACAACCAGCTCCTGGATGAGACGAAAACTCTGCGTGAATGTGGCCTCACTAGCCAGGTAGCAATGCCACAGTCCCCAGTCACAGTGGGCCTGGCCTTGAGAGCAGAAGATGCCTTTGAAGACCTGCATATCCACCCCTATTTTTGTCCTCCAGAGTTTCCAGAGGTGATGAAGGATTCTGGAAACAATGCTAAGGAACAAGATGTGCAGTGAGGACCCCAGGCCCACCTTCTAGAGACCCATTTTCCCCTAAAAAGTATTTGGCTGTCTTTATTTTATTATTATTATTGGTTTTTTTCAAGACAGGGTTTCTCGGTATAGCCGTGGCTGTCCTGGAACTCACTCTGTAGACCAGGCAAATCCGCCTGCCTCTGCCTTCCAGAGTGCTGGGATTACAGGCTTGTGCCACCACCGCCCGGCTTGGCTGTCTTTTTAAATAAAACCCAAAAACCTCAAATACTGCTCTGATGTCCTGTTGCATTCTGCCTCTCAGCTGGCCACCAGCATAGCAGTCCTGAGGAGGCAGAATAAGGCCAGGACAGGGAGTCCAGAGGGGATGTTTCCCTTTAGCGTGGTGTCAGGGCCTGCTACAGGCAGGACTGGAAGGCCAACAGCAGAGTTTGGGATGAATGGTGTGGTTCTGAGTGTCCTCTGGGTCCGTAGGCACTGCTGGTGTACCACCGGGAGAGGAAGGCAGGGAGGGGGCACGGGGTGAGGAGAGCAGGGTCAGGTGTGATTGGGAGCCAGTGAGAGAAGGTGGGAGAAAAGCCTTGTGGATGTCCCTTAGGTGACAGGCCTTCCCTGAGGCCATCTTTACTGGGGCAGCTCACAGTCATTGCTTGTTCATACTGCTTTTTGGGGGGAAGCAGATGGACGGGTTTGGGCACATACTTTATTGGAGTGAGTTGGGGATTATATATCTCTTGGGGGAAGGGAGCAAGAATACCCAGGAAGGGAAGGTCAATGACTAAGACCATTTGGATACCTCATTAGCATGGAGAAGAACTGGTGCTGTGCTAAGGAACTGAGCGCCTTTGGTGTCCTCTCCACTGGGTGTCCCGGTTTTGTGTGCAGGTACAGGTACAGAGACTGGTAGGAAGTGGCTCTGCTCTTGTTTTGTTTTTTTTTAAGATTTATTATTTATATGAGTACACTGTCTTCAGTCAGATCGCACTATAGATGGTTGTGAGCCACACAGACTTCTTTTCCAGAGGTCCTGTGTTCAATTCCCAGCAACCATATGCTGGCTCACAACCATCTGTAATAGGATCTGATGCACTCTTCTGGTGTGTGTCTAAAGACAACTACAGTGTACTCATATAAAAAAAAATTTTTTTTTTAAAAAGTGCTCATGAGGTTCCTGCAGCTCCTTCAACTTAACACAGCATCGCCTCTGGTTGGTTGGTTAACCTTGCAGTTCTTTCAGGATGAGCTAAACCTGCAGGTTCCTGCCTGGTATCTGCCTGGGGAAAGGGCTGGTATATTAGTTGTAAGTTTGTGTGTGGTATTTGCCTGCCTAGAGACTGTTTTGCAGCTACTGAGTGGTATGTTGTGTTTGCTCTGGGACAGAACTGCTGTCTAAGATCAAGCTCACACCCAAGGAACAGATCCACTTTCCCCTTATCCTAACAACCTTTGTCTTCTACCAGCTCTGCTGGGTGCTGGACTAGAGGAAAGGTTGAATCCTTATTAAAAGTAGGCTGCAAATAATTTATGGCTCCAATAGTGTTTGCTTTCAATCCCATCAATAGGGAGACAGAGGCAAGTGGATCTTAGCAGTTCAAGGCAATCCTGGACTACACAGTGAAATACTGTTTCCAAAGAAACAAAAGTGGGGCGGGGGAGCTGAAGGGCTGGAGAGATGGCTGAGCAGTCAGGAGCACTGCCTGCTCTTCCTGAGGTCTTGAGTTCAATTCCCAGCAACCGCATGGTGGCTCACAGCCATATGCCATGGGTTCTGATACCGTGTTCTGGTGTGTTTGAAAACTGTCAGTGTACTCACATATATAAAATAAATAAAAATCTTTTTAAAAAAAGTAATGGAGCTGGAGATATGATTTGGGAGATAAGAGCTCTGGCTGCCTTTCTGGAGGATCTGTTCAGTATTCAACTCAACTCCCAGCTTGTGTCTCTTTTTTCCAGGGCCTGGCCTCTGATGCTCTGTTCTCATCCCTCAGGCACGGTGTGCATGTGGCACACAGATGTCCATGAAGGCAGAACTCTCATACACATAAAATATAAACAAACCCATCATCCAGTAATGGTGGCGCATGCCTTTAGCTCCCAGCACTCTGGAGGCAGAGGCCAGCAGATCAATGAGTTCCAAACCAAGCTGGTCTCCAAGAGTTCTAGGGCACCAGGGCTACACATAGATACCATGTCTTGACAAAAGAAAGAAAAATTATTAAAAACTTTTTAGAGAGAAAAGTAATTTTAATTGCATTTGGTTTTTGCTGTTGTTTGTTTGTTTGGGGGGATGTGCATGCTATGACACACGTGGAAGTCGGAGGCCAGCTTTCTGGCATTGGTTTTTCTCCTACCGTGTTAGTGCCATGGATATACCTAGGTCATCCAGCTCAGCAGCAACCATCAACCCTGCAGCCATCTCTCCAGGCCCAAAGTTCTTTGTTTTCAACATGAGGAAAGGAGAACCTGTGCTTTTGCTTTCTAGGATGCTAAAAATACTTCTACATTTGTTTATTTTTATTCTACGCGAATTAGTGTTTTTTGCCTGCAAATGAATCTATGTGAGGATGTTGGATCCTCAGACCTGGAGTTACAGACAGTTGTGAGCTGCCATGTGTGTGCTGGAAATCGAATCTTCGTCGCCTGGAAGAGAACCCAGGGCTCTTAACTCCTGAGCCATCTCTGTATCCCCCTAAGATACTTAAAATAAACCTTTAATTTTAGCACTTAAATTGGAGTGTAAGGAATTCCTGATAGTCAAAAACATAAATCCTTCCATATTATCTACGCATCTGAGCAATTTCTCAGACCTGTATATCTATAAATACAAACAAAATCCTCCCAGACTAATATGGAATATTATTTAGTGAGGTAAAATTATGTATACCTGGATTAAATATCCCCACACAAGGGCTTGTCTAGTTTTTTAATAGATAAATCTGTGTCCATTTCTAGGTTTAATTATCGTGTCACTAATGGATGCCATTCTATATGCTATTTTGATTAGCTGTGCACCACAAACAACTGTAATGGTGATGTAGGGCTGGAGCATAGCTGAGGGGAATGGCATCTTCCTAACAGGTGATACAAGTCTTTGACCCTAACATCAGAAGAAAGTAGCAGTGATTTAATTCCAAAGACCTACAGGATTAGAATCGAAGGAGAACTTTTTTCCAGTGTATTTACTGACTGCTGAGTTCCTACCATTCAATCCTCTAGTGACCTTGGGGGGAGTTAACATCTCTAAACACTAAATTTTTAAAAATTCTCCTAATTTATATCTTTGTGGTAAGGCTGGAATCCAGTGCATGCTAGGAAATGACTGTGCTATATTCCCACCTCAAACTTCCTGATTGCTTTCAAAGAACAAGCCTTGCTTTTATTTTATTTTATTTTATTTTATTTTATTTTATTTTTAAGCTTTGTATTTATTTAGCTTTCTGATTCTCTGCTTGTGGCTTCAACACTTTCAGGATATTGTTCTGCCTCAAGATAAGAAAAGCACTTGATCTGGTCAGGGACACAGCGCACACTGAACCCCCTGAGGTCTAAAGGACCTGTGTGTTTGTTTTAAAGTCTTATGAGAACTTTACCTCTTGCAGCACGAACCTCTCATTTTCTGCTCACACACACACCACATGTGGATTTTGGTGCTTTCCTGACTTTTTGGGTAGAAAAGTAAAACTTCTATTACAGGGTTTTGGGTCAGACTTGCTGCTTACTAATTTTACAGATTTTTGGTTTGTTTCTATTTAATAACAGGAACCGATATCGTAGAAGGTATCCTGACAGTCGCTTGCATATATTCAGCCTTTATCATCAGTTCTGAGAAAGAATGGGGAGCTAGCGATGGGAACCTGCAGACCTACTTGCGCCCCTAGGCGGCGCACGCTAGCTGCTGCCGGGGGCGGGCCGCCCGAGCACGCCTCCCCGAAGCCTTGTGGAACCTCTCGGCTTCCGTTGAGCATGAGCAAGATGGCAGCCTCCGAGACGGTTAGGCTACGGCTTCAATTTGACTACCCGCCGCCGGCCACTCCACACTGCACGGTCTTCTGGCTTCTGGTTGACCTGAACAGATGCCGAGTTGTCACGGATCTCATCAGTCTCATCCGCCAGCGCTTCGGCTTCAGTTCCGGGGCGCTCCTGGGCCTCTATCTGGAAGGGGGGCTGCTGCCCCCTGCCGAGAGCGCGCGCCTAGTGAGAGACAACGACTGCCTCAGGTGCGCGGGAGCGCGCGGGGTGGGCGGGGGGCTCGGGGCGCGCGCAGGGGTCGGGGGGCGCGCTTGCTGGATCGCACGATCAAGGACCCCCGAGGGCGGGCTAACTGCAGAAAGGCACGTGCGAGAGATCCTGAATGGTCCAGCCAGGGATGGAGCATCCTTCCTCGGGGCGCTTCTCATTCCACGGGCACTAGACTTGAGCAACTCCGTGCTCAAGAGCAGGGCCAATCAGTGCTCATTCAGCCAGGCTCTGTGTGCTGTGTGCATGGCGCAGATATGCCACAGGCCCGACTTCTCTGGGCTGCACTTGGTGCCAGGGGTAGGAGACCAAAGCAGACAGGAAGACAGAAATGTTTTCTTAGTAATGTATGCAGCGTCCCACCTTAGCGCCTTGGCGATGTCCACTTCTGGTGGATGTCATTCTGTGTCTCATTCAGGTGTCATTGGGTCCCTTCGAATTGGTATTAGAATGCATTTCATTTGTCACACAGAGACTGCTTGCCTATCTCTGTTTTTAAAAAGAAAAGATTTATTCATTTATTATACATAGTACACTGTAGCTGTCTTCAGACACACCAGAAGAGGGTGTCAGATCTTGTTACGGATGGTTGTGAACCACCATGTGGTTGCTAGGATTTGAACTCAGGACCTTCAGAAGAGAAGTCAGTGCTCTTAACCACTGAGCGAGCGATCTCTCTAGCCTCAGTGCTTGTCTATCTCAAAGCCCAAGATTTGATTCCCAGATAGCTAACCAGGACTCCCAGCACTGAGGAGGTGAAGACAGACAGGAGGATCAGGAGTTCAAAGTATCCTTGGATACATAGTTCATCCTGGCATGTGTGAGACCCTGCTTTTTGTGTTTTGTTTTTTTTTTAAACAGTGCAGTGGTGGTACACACACCTTTACTCTCAGTAGTCAGGAGGCAGAGGTAAGTGGTTCTGTTGAGTTCCAGGTCCCTCTGTTTTGCAGAGTGAGTTCCAAGACAGCCAGGGCTATACAGAGAAACCCTGTCTAGAAAAACAAAAAATGAACAAATGAGGGAGACAGACAGACAGACAGACACACATACACACACACACACACACACACAGGGGAAGGGGGAAGGGGGTGGGGGGGAATACACCAGACATGGTAGCATACACCTTTAATCCTAACTCTCAGGAGGCAGAGGGCAGAGGCAGGCAGCTCTCTAAATTTGAAGCCAGCCTTGTCTACACATTGTGAGACCATGCGGGCTAGGTAGAGAAACCCTGTCTCAGAACAACAAGCAGGAGAATGTAAAAGTTGACGCTGAAGTGAGTATGAGGGAGTGACTAGTTGGCACATGGCTTAGTTGTATTAGATAGCAGGCCGAGGCGATTGGTCATTCCAGTTGGCATTCGTACTTGGCTGATTTAGTCTATGCCCCCCAACCAGATGCACACCCCAACCCAATGCACACCTCTGAGCTTCAGCTGTAGTGAATTAAATTTGGAATTATAAAGTAGCCTATTTCTTGCTTGCCTTTGCTTAGTATTGTTTTCTGTAGAAAGTGCCACATTTGCAAGATTTCTTCAAAATGTGGGGAAAATTAATTAGAAATGATGACCATATCCTAACATCAGGAATCCTTTTTTTTGTTTGTTTTTTTTGTTTCTCTGTGTAGCTCTGGCTGTCCTGGAACTCACTCTATAGACCAGGCTGTCCTGGAACTCAGAAATCCGCCTGCCTCTGCCTCTCCAGTGCTGGGATTAAAGGTGTGCGCCACCACTGCCTGGCGCATCAGTAATCCTTAAATCAGGAATACTATGATTTATTAGTCACTCTGCTTCAGGTGACAACTTGAAATAGTCCAAATTTCAAAACTCTCCTCCCCTTCCCTTTCCCCTCCTCTTCTATCTCCTCCCCTTTCTCTCTCCCCCTTTCCTTTTTGAGGCAAGTTCTGTCAGTGTAGACAAGGCTGGCCTTGAGCTACAGAGGTCTGCCTGCGTCTGTCTCCAGGCAGCCAAGGCTCTTTTCCCTTCTTACTGACGGAAAGCTCATTCTCAGGGCATTTTAAAGGCTATTTAAACTAGAGAAAGGGCTGTGTCCCCACCTGCTAAGTTTACTTCCTGAATGGTTCCCTGACTAATGACTTAATAACTTGCTGCTGGCTATAGTTAATACTTAAATTAATGAATCACCCAAGAATTACACTCTTGTAATGGTGCTAATGACGTAAAAAAAAAAAATAACCGTGAAAGCTGTTACTAAGCAGTAATTGCAGCAGACAACAGGGAAGTTTCTCCTAAATGCCTCAAGTACAATTGCACTTGGAGAGAAGTTACCTCTATGGGCCTGAGAAAGTCAGTAAGTGAATGAGTGCTTTCTTAGCTAGATGCCTCTCAGTCCAGGGAGATAGAGAGGTGGGTTGCAGCTAGTCCTGGGGGTAAATGGTGTAGCCCATAGGAGAAAACTACATGTGACGGATGATGTGATGGCTCAGTGGTTAAAACACTGCACTTTTCGTGGACCCTGGTTCAGGGTTTAGGTCCTTCCTGAGAGCTCACTGTAGTCCCAGGGGGATCTGGTGCCCTCTTCTAGTCATCGTGGGTACTGTACACACATAGTATACATACATGCTGTCAAAACAGCTGTGCAAAGAAAAATAAATAAAATCTCAAAAACTATTTTAGAATTAAAAAAAACAGCAGTTAAGTGTGAAAGGGTTTTTTTTTTTTAATTTGTTTGTTTCTTCCTCCTTATAATTGTCTTCCCCTGACAGATTCATTGTATGTATGCATGTCTACAACTTAAATGTGTGTGTGCTCGTAGCATTGGGTGTGCAGGCATGTGTGTAAAGTTATGTGTGGCAGCCAGAGGTGGCTGCCTAGTGCCTTTCTCAGTCACATTAGTTTTCGGAGACAGGGTCTCTCACTGAGCCTGGAGCTAGGTTAGACTGGCCTGGCTAGTGAGCTCCAGAGGTCTGTCTGTGGCTGTCTGTCTCAGCTCTCCCAGTGCTAAGATCACAGACATCAGCACACTCAGGCTCCAAAGCTAGGTTCTCATGCTTACCCAGCAAGCACTCTAGTGATTGAGGCACTGAAGGAAGCAATGGACTTTTCTTAGTCCTGTTTATTTTTAATAGTGTCTCAGGGAGGGGTAGGGGCCTCTCATAGACCCTTCTCATATCCCAGTGAACTGTTGAGAGGCCCAGTTCTGTGTAGCTCGTTTGCAGATAGCCTCTCCCATGAGTCCATGCGTGCAGTGGCTATGTCTACTCTTGTATTATTTCCTCCCCTTTCTTCTCAGATGTCCCCTGAGCCTTGGGGGTGGTGATGGAACATGTTTGTGTTTCATCCTGGTACAGGAACCACTTGAGTCTTCCTGTTGTCATTGTAGTTTTAGTAGACCTGCCACCAGATGAGCATGGTAGCAGTTTCCCGAGTCAGCGCTAAGCTCACCATCTCATCATAACAAGGATCAAGGAGCAGGGACAGTGGACCGCGGCCAGTGGCACATACTGAGTGAGGAAAGGGGCTGGGAAAAGGGCTCAGCAGTCCAGAGCTCTGCCTGCTCTGTAGGGGAATTGAGTTTGGTTCCCAGTACCCACACACTCATAACCGCCTTTATATTCAGTTCTAGGGGATCCAACAGTCTCTTCTGTTTCCAGAGGAAACACACACACACACACACACACACACCCCCACCCCTCTTTAGAGCTGAGAGAGAAGTAGAGGCATCAGGCAGCGGTGGGCGCACACCTTTAATCCCAGGACACTTGGGAGGCAGAGGCAGGTGAATTTCTGATCTTAAGGTCAACCTAGTTTACAGAGTGAGTCCAGGACAGCCAGGACTACACGGAAAAAAAACAAAAACAAATAAAACAAGAGTTATGGAAAGTAGAGGCACAGCTACCTGGAGCAGAAAAGGTTCTCAAAATCAAACTGCCCTTTAGTCAGTTTTTAGACATCAGTGGGAATCTCATCTGAAACACCTTAGACAAGCCATAGACACAGTATCTGAACCGAGCACCAGTAGTCTTGCCTGGCGGACATAAATGTAACTGTCACAAACTATCATGGATCTTATGGGTGGCTGTAACAATTCAGAGCCCAAAGAGGAATAGGAAAACATTTTATTTTATTATTTTAAGTGCTTTAATTAGCAGATAGATATTATACATATTTGTAGGGTACAGTGTGTCATTTCAGGATAAATATATATACACACATACATACATGAACACATACATACATAAACACACATACATACATACATACATACATACATATATACATGGTGACCAGATCAGAATTGATTGGCTGGTATATCTGTCTCCTCCTACTGTTTTTTATTTGGGGGACATTGAAAGCCTGCCACGGATGGACCACCCCAGCCAGGTATGGGGGTCCTTGGGATGAGGGTTCTCGAAGTCCAGGTGGGTAAAGATTTGGCAGTGACAAACAGAAACAAATGCAGAGGCAGTCTGAATCTGAGTGTATTTTGCAGCTCTCAAGCAGGGGATTTTATACATTAAACCAAACATGACACATCTCTTACAAACCATATCCAGCGAAACAATTGTGAATACCAACAAGAGTCACTTGGCACAGTAAAGCACAGAAATCACCTAAGCATTACAACTCTGAAACTATGTGTTCAGTGAATCACAAGCAAAACAGGTAACGTCACCATCAAAAATAAAACAATATGGCCAGGCAGTGGTGGCACACGCCTGTAATCCCAGCACTCTGGGAGGCAGAGGCAGGTGGATTTCTGAGTTCGAGGCCAGCCTGGTCTACAGAGTGAGTTTCAGGACAGCCATGGCTACACAGAGAAACCCTGTCTCGAAAAAACCAAATCCAAAAAAACAAAAACAAAAATATAACAATTCTAAAAGAATATATTCAACAGGGCGATCATTCAAGGCTAGTGGCATATTCCCAGGAACAGGTTAATAAATCTTTATGATCAGTGCTCTTAACTGCTGAGCTAACTTTCCAGCCCCTATGATTAATTATTGCTTAACATTTAATACCTGATTTTTTTTTATAAATCTTCAAAGCATAAATTTAAAGTATTTAAATTCTTTCTAATTAAGGCTTTCTTTACCATATTCCAAAATTCACTACTGATGACACACGTGCAGCCATATGAAATTTTATTGTTGGGAAAGTTTTTATCATAATAATTTTGTAAACGATTTGAAAAGTAAAAGCTGGGCATGGTGGCGCACGCCTGTAATCCCAGCACTTGGGAGGCAGAAACAGGCAGATTTCTGAGTTCAAGGCCAGCCTGGTCAGAGTGAGTTCCAGGACAGCCAGGGCTACACAGAGAAACCCTGTCTCAAAAAAAACCAAAAAAAAAAAAAAAAAAAAGAAAAAGAAAGAAAGAAAAAGTAAAGCGTTGGTTTCCCTGGAGATAAGGTCATGTTAGTGACCCGTCTCAAGGGGTGGTTTCGTCCCCATTATTCTTGCTTAAGAACATGGTCTAGGCTCCCAGGAACCTGTAGGTAAGAAAAGGAAAGAATGAGAGCAAAAAAGAAAAATTGCCGTGAGAACTACAGCTCAATTGTTTTCTCTGGCGGAGAGTTCCACAACCAGTTCCAGGAGACCTCCTTCTTTTGAAGTCTAATCCCTCAGTCTGTGGAACTTGTCACACAGATTCTGGGGTCAGTGTGGCAACGGCTCTTTCTCGACTCACCTTTAATCCTGGCACCTGGGTAGCAGAGACAGGTAGATGTCTGAATTCAAGCCAGCTAAAGCTACCAGTGTATTCCAAAAATAAAAATACAAATAAAAAAAGGAAGGAAGGAAGGAAAAAGAAAGGAAGAAAGAAAGAGAAAAGCCTCTTGGGTAACTCTTCGAGGACAGTTAATTATTGTCCACCACTGCTGTCCTATACTACAGAGGAACATTAGAGTTTAGTCTTTGTATCCGAGGGTACAAAGTGTGTTACCTTCCTCCACAGTCTCCTTACATTTGATCACTACTATCTATTTTCTACCTCTTTGTGATCCTTTATTTCAAGTCTTCATGTAAATGAGCATGTGTGGCCTTTGTCTCCCTATAGCATGCTGTTCTCCAGCTGCCTCCGTGCTAACAGAGCTCATATACCTCTACAGCTGAGTGATATCCAGCCCACTATGTGTATGTGCAGCGCGTCTTCCTGACTTAATACTCAGATTCAGTTGATTTCTTTACTCATCCTATCACAACACCGGGTGGTTAATATGTTCACCCTTTAGGATGGCTAACACACATGTACTAAGATTGTGAGTTATGAAAAAAGGGCATGGAGTTGGGGCATCTGAGAGAAGAGGGAAGCTGGTGTTTATGTGATTGAAATAAATTTTGTATGTATGAAATTCTCAATAAATTTTTAAAAATTTGTATTGTAAAAAAAAAAAAGAATGTGAGTTTTGAAGTTAGACAAACCAAGGTGAGACTATCGTTCCTGTTAGTTGTCAGCTGTGGGTCTTAGCAAGCTACCGTTTGAATTGTATTTTGGGATCTCAGAAATGAAAGATAACCTAGTTTGTTGTTAATGTATAAGTTAGAGAAAAACACATGGGGCCCGGTATACTTTAAGTTAATAAAACTACCCTCAGTGAGCCAGGCATAATGACACACACCTCTAAACCCCAGCACTCAGGAAGAAGGGACCTTGGATCTCTGTGAGTCGGAGGTCAGCCTGGTCTCCATAGTGAGTTCCCGGTCACTTAAGGTGACATAGCGAGACCCTGTCTCAAAACAACAAAGATAAAACAAACCAGCCACATGAAAGGAAGCTGCTGTGTGGGTGATTTTGTGGAGTCTGTCATCCTTAGCTCGGTGACAGTCCGCAGTCACAGTGGCCATGTGTGAGTGCACGCCAGGCCTGTGCTTGCCAGTTGCCCGTTGACCCTTCTCTCATCTTCCAACAGGGTTAAGTTAGAAGACCAAGGACTCCCTGAGAATCTGGCAGTAAGCAATGGTGGCGACTCTAATTTCCCATGTAGGAAAGTGAAGAAACGGGCTCATAAGTTGACGGAAGACGAGGAAACGGACCAGGGATACAAGTATTCAAAGAAGCACTGGAAGAGGCAGGAGGACAGCAGCCATAATGAGAAGGCCTCAGACCTGGAAAGCAAACTCTTCCCGGATGAGATGGGGCAGACGAAGAGTAAGAAAAAGAGCAAAGTGTCAGGCAGCCCAGCCGAGGAGGACGAGGATGAGACCAAAAAGAAGTCTTCAAAAAGAAAGGAGAAATGCGAACAGAAGAAGCAGACCAGGACCTCCAAGTCGCCCAAACAACAGACGCCTAAAGAGGGGGCCCCCCAGAACTGCAGCTTCCCCAGGGCCTCCCCCAAAAGCAGCCTTGCTAAAGCCCGGAGGAGAAGCAGCACTGGGCCAAAAGTGAGCTCAAGCTACCTGTCAGAGTCTGAGTCCTGTCCAGAGTCTGTCAGCGATGGCCACTGCAGTATCACGATGCAGGGGGTCACCTTTTCAGAGAAACTGTCAGCTGAGCTGTTGAAAGATGCACCTGCTACAAAAACTGCAGCCTCCTGCAGACAGGCCTCAAAGCCTGGCTTCACCTTTGGCTCCGGCAAGGGCAAGGCCTCCAGAACCTCATCATCCAGTTCAGACTCCAGTTCAGAGTCAGAAGACCAGTTCCTGGTGTCCAAGAACATGCTGGAGGGCACATCCGACTTCTTAAAGACAACTGGCCTCTTTGCCGGCCAAGGGTGCTCTGGTCCAGGGCTGTCGTTGGAGACCCCGGGTCTTATGGGATGGAAGCCTTCTGACTCAAACAGAGGCAGACAAGCTCCCGGTCCTCCCAGTGTGCCTGTCCCCACCAGTTTGGGAAGGGGGTGGGGGCGAGGAGAGGACTTCCTGTTTGGGAAGGGACTGAGGGGCCGGGGTGTCCGCGGCCGAGGCCGAGGGCGAGGGCAAACTGTCTCCTGTATCTTAAATAGAAGCTCTGAGAGTCAGAAGCAGAAGCAGTTAAATGATATTCTGACAAACTCGTCCACGGTGATCCAGGTGAGCACGGGTAATGCTTGTGGCTTGCCATCCTCCTTTCCCCCTGCTTCTCCTGGCCCTGTGGCGTGGCGTGGCGTGGTGTGGGCTCTCATTTCCTCACCGGTAATGAAGGCACATGTCTGTTTTCCAGAATCCAGTAGAGCCCCCCAAGAAGGACTATAGTCTATTACCACTGTTGGCAGCCGCCCCTCAAGTCGGAGAAAAGATTGCATTTAAGGTATCTGTTAAAACAGCACTGACCATAGCAGAAACAAGATTCCCCCTCCCCCAGCTTCCTTAGCGAATCTTATTAAGTAATGTTTACAGAAACTGTCTGCAGTTGTCAGGAGTCATGGTGGGGCCTCGGATGGGCGGGAATGGGCCCCTCTGCACGGTCCGAGTTCTTGGGGTAAGAAAGGGGGAGGCCTAGGAGATTGAAGGATTTTTCTTCTGTTTTAGCTCTTGGAACTCACATCTGACTACTCTCCTGATGTCTCTGACTACAAGGTAAGGCTGTTTCTATGAAAACAATGCAGTCAGCTGGTGATGGGGTGCACCTGTTGTCCAAGTCACCCAGGACTTGGAGGCAGGAAACCATTCACAGCAAGCCTGGACAATATAATGAGCCTCTGTCTCTTTAAAAAAAAATTAAATTAAAAAAGATTAAATTCAGCATATTAGAAACTTGTCCAGCACAGCAGCACCCAACTGTGATCCCAGCATCAGGAGTCTGAGGCGGGAGAGTTAGGATATGAAGCCAGCTGGGTTAACACAGATTCCTTCTCAGAAGCTTTTAAATAAATGAAGTACTGAGGTTTTTAAATAATACTTTAATACTTGCATGGATACTGTAGATAAACACTGTTGGTAAATAATGTCATAAAGTAAAGGTGAGAGTCCTGTGGACATTTCCCATGAAGTCTCGCAGTCTTAACGTTGCTGATACCCAAGGAGAAAACCGATTCAGAATGAGGAACTCCATGTAGGGTACAGGGGACTGTTGTGCTTCTGGGGATCAAAGTCTGGGCCTGTCCCAAGAATAAATACGCAGCTATGCAAAGGCAAAACAAGTGAGAAAATAAAGCACCTCTTGTCTGCGCCCAGAGGGTCAGGGTGGCTGCTGAGTGCGGCCTGGAGAGATGCCTCTGCTTTAAGGACTGCTTGCTTGCTGCTCTTAGAGAGAACGGGAGTTTGCTTCTTAGCAGCATCCATGTCAAGTAGCTCAAAAACCGTCCCTAACTCCAGCTTCAGGGGATCCAGCACCCTCTTCTGGTCTCAGGCACCGGCATGCATGTGCACACACTAACACATACATGCATGCATGCATGCATACGTACATACGTACATAAAAAAAGGAACTGATTGGAAGCTAGGTGAGGTGGCATGCACCTTGATGATCCCAGCACCCAGGAGGGAGGCAGAAGCAGATGGAGCTCTGCGAGTCTGAGGACAGCCGGGTCTGCAAAAGGAGTTTCTGGTCAGCCAGGGCTTTTACTCGGAGAAACTTTGTCTTGAAGTACAAAAGCGAAAAAGATCTCATCGGTTGACTTCAGTATATGGCCCCACAGCTGCCCGTTTGTCTTCCCATTGTGGACCATATGCACAGGACGGTGGGTCCTCTTTGTGACTTTTTGTTATGTTTTATTAAGTTTTATTTTATGTACATTGGTATTTTGCCTACATGTATATATGTGAGGGTGTCAGATCTCCTAGAGCTGGGGGTCATAGGCAGTTGTGAGTGCTGGGAATTGAACCCAGGTCCTTTGGGTTTTTTTGGGGGTTTTTTTTGGATTTTTTTTTTTTTTTTTTTTTTTTTTTTTTGAGACAGGGTTTCTCTGTGTAGCCCTGGCTGTCCTGGAACTCACTCTGTAGACCAGGCTGGCCTCGAACTTAGAAACCCACCTGCCTCTGCCTCCCAGAGTGCTGGGATTACAGGCGTGCGCCACCACTGCCCGGCCCAGGTCCTTTGGAAGAGCAGACAGTGCTCTTAACCCTTGAGCTATCTCTCCAGTTCCTCCCCCTGACTTTATAGTTTTGAGGGGCAGTGTTTTAACTGTGTGGTCCAAACTAGCCTTGAACTCATGTCCCCTTTGCCTTTGCCTCCGGAGTGCTCGGATTGCTGGCAGGCACCATCACACCCAGATTCGGTGCATCTTCACGCATCTGAACACTGGGGACCTGGGATCTGGAGTGGCCCCAGCAGTGCTAGCTTGGAAGCACCACTGTGTATGTGCGGCTCTCCCAGTGAAAGCTGTACCGTGCTCCTCACTTGAACACCTGGCTTTAGTCTGCTTCCCTCCCCACACCCCATGAGTTCTGGGGACCTACAATAATTTTTACCATTTGTCAAGTGCTATATGTATCTGCCAGTCATGACGACTAATGTGTGCCTATTTTACCTCTAACAATTTTTTTCTGTATACTCATTCAGGTAAAGTGCTTATAAGTCTGTTGTTTTTATTCTTCCCATACATGATGATTTATGGAGATAAGTTTATATTACATAAAAGTGGCCATTTTAAAGTCTACTTACTTAGTGACCTTTAGTATATTACACAGAGAGATTTTTGACATGGTCTTTTATTTTTGGAAGGAAGGAAAAATATTAAGCCATGACCCAGAGACCCAGCAAGTGGATATAGAAGTCCTCTCCTCCTTACCAGGTGAGTCTTTTAGGAGTGAATGTGGGGCGTATCCTATCCATCTCCTGTGTGGGTAGGAGACGCCATAGCCACAGTAGCGTCTGCACAGCCTTTCCTCCTAGAGGAGTGCTCGTCCCGCGTCCACTGACCTGGGACGAGGTGCCATCTGCTCTCCACTGCCAGCACACTGCAGCCTCAGGAGCCTCTGTACCCTCTCCTCGGATGGAGACGTAGGGTTGGCTGCTCACTCTGCCTCTGATCCCAGGCACTTGAGGGGTGGAAGAGGTCAGAGGACCACACGCTTAAGGGCAGCCTGAGCTATCAGGTGAGGTGCTTTATAAAGCTATAAAGTATGGTGAGAAGGCTAGAGACAGCGTGCTTGCCTTGCCTAGCACTTCCAAAGGGGCTCAGCTCCAGCTCCAGCGTGGCCTGAAATTGGTGGAACATTCCTGTATCCCACTGCCCAGGAGGCTGAGACAGGAAGGTTAGGAGTTCAAGGCCATCCTCAAAGTTACAGTCACAAAGTTAGAGGTTACAAAGAAAGTTGGAGGTCTGCCTAGGCTATATAAAACCATGTCTCAAAAAACAAAACAAAGCAAAGCAAAAAGGAAAGTTAGAAATAATAGGGAAATGGTGTGTGTGTGTGTGTGTGTGTGTGTGTGTGTGTATCTCCATCATTTCAGTGAATAAGATCCACTCAGAAAGTTGGCAAATGAACATACTTTTGTGTTTTAAATATACACATATTTCAGACATTGTATTTTATATGTATAGGTTTATACATTTTACTTAAATTTTTGTGATGTTGGGGATTTGGCTGACCCAGGGTCTGGAATGTGCTAGAGGGTGGCATATTATCGAAAATGGCTCTTTCCTCTCTATCCCTGGTTAGCTATACCTATTGATTCTGATAGCCTGGAACGTGGGCTTTTACTGTTTATAGCATGGGTACCTAACCAGGAAGCAGGGTAAGTAGATGATGGAGTTCTTGGAGGAAGCTCAGATGGTAAAAGGTTTGCCTAGCATGAGGACCCGAGCTTGCCCTCAGAACCCATGTTAGACAAAAACCTGGCATGATGGTGGGTGCCTGGACTCCCAGTGCTAGTCAAGTGGGGACAGGTAGAGTCCTGGGACCAGCCAGCCCGACCGGCCCAATAAGAATCTGTGTCTCAAAACATCATGCTGAGGAACTAAACTGGGGCATGCATAGAAACAGAAAGGGATGGTGGTGGAAGTGAGTGGGCTTGTGTGTGGCTTGGTCCGCAGTGGGAATGGTGGTGCTGGGCCTGCGAGCCTCCTGAAGTTAGTGAATGGAGTGGGCTGTGACCAGCAGGATGACACCAGCCAAAAGCTTTCCAAAGTGGCTCAAGTTACAGCACTCTGATGCTGAGGCAGGAGAGTTCCCAGTTTGAGCCAGCTAGGGCTCAAACCAAAATAAAATGACTGCCAAGTGAAAAAGGAAACTTCTCTGAGCTGTTGCACCGTGTCAGCAGCCCAGAGCATCCCAGCCCTGAAGGAGTAGGGCCGCCCACAGGCTCAGGAAGGAAGTAGGAAAGCTGCGGGAGGCGGGGCAGGGCAGGTCAATCCCTCAGAACGAAGAGAGGAAACACTTTGTTTTTTCAGTGTCTGCTCTTCTAGATCCAAATACACTATATGCTGTTGCTGTTTTGTTTTGGGTTTTTTTTTTTTTTTGTCTTTTTTTTTAGATTTATTTATTTATTTATTTATTTATTTATTTATTTATTTATTATATGTAAGTACACTGTAGCTGTCTTCAGACACTCCAGAAGAGGGAGTCAGATCTCATTAATGGATGGTTGTGAGCCACCATGTGGTTGCTGGGATTTGAACTCAGGACGTTTGGAAGAGCAGTCGGTGCTCTTAACCACTGAGCCATCTCTCCAGCCCTGTTTTTTTTACATTAAAACTTATTAAAATGTTAGGGTTTTTTGTTTTTCGTTTGTTTTTGTTTTTATTAGATATTTTCTTTATTTACATTTCAAACGTTATCCCCTTTCCTCGGTTCCTCTCCAGAAAACCCCCTCTCCCCTCCCCCTCCTCCTGCTCACCAACCCACCCACTCCTCCCTCCCCGCCCTGGCATTCCCCTACACGGGGCATCGAGCCTTCACAGGACCAAGGGCCTCTCCTCTCGCTGATGTCCCACAAGGCCATCCTTTGCTGCACATGCGGCTGGAGCCATGGCTCCCTCCCTCCAGGTGTACTCTTTGTTTGGTGGTTAGGTCCCTGTTGTGTTTGCTTTAATTTCCTTTTTTTTTTTTTTTTTTTTTTTTTGGGAGAATTTCATGAGTATTCACATAATTTTTACCCCTCTTCCACCCCTAACTTATGTGCCCTCCCAGGTTTTTTTAATATAATGTATGTATGTGTGTATGTATGTATGTATATGTGTATGTGTATGTTTAGGCATGTGGAGGGAGGGCAACCTGCGAGAGTTGGTTCTTTTCTTCCACCATGTGGGTACTGGGATTCAAACCCGGGTCCTCGGGCTTACGCTCCAAGCACCTCTGCTTGCTGAGTGCCCTCGCTGCTCCTCCTCCTGTTTTGTTTGTTTGTTTGTTTTGAGCTAGAGTCTCATAGGTCCCTGTGTGGACCTTGTGGTGTAGCCAGTGACGACCTTGACCTGATTCTCCTCCTGAGTGCTAGAATTACAGAGGAGAGGACCATAGCCAGGCCTAGTTTTATGGGGTGCAGAGGGCTGAACCCAGGGCTGGCTGCATGCTAGGGGAACAGTCCACCAGCAGAGCTGCATCCCTGGCAAGATTTTCAGTGTTTGGGTGAATATTTTTAGAAAGTTTTTCAGACGCTCATAATTTTGCCCATCAGTTACGAATTGTTTCAATGATTTCAGCATGTATCAACATTTTTCTGATCCCAAATCAATGTACAAGGCTGAAGCCTGCTCCTGTTTCTGAGTTTAGGCATACCACGATTTTTGATGACAGCAGCATTCTGTCCCTTCCCTCGGGAACACGTGTGGTCACACATTTTCTGTGGGCGTACGCAGTGTGTTTATCAAGCCTGTTTCGTTCTGTGAGGCAATCTCACCTCCGAGAAATGCCCAGGTGGCCATGTCTTTTACAGCAGCTGTGTACCCTTTCTTATATGTCCCCAGCTTACACAGCCGTCTCCCAGTGGTTTGAAATCCCCATGAAGAACATTTTAACCATGGAGAAGTGGCTTATAGTCTTTACCCTCTGGTTTCAGCATTGAAAGAACCTGGGAAGTTTGATTTGGTCTATCACAATGAGAACGGAACCGAGGTGGTGGAATACGCCGTGACGCAGGAGAAAAGGGTGAGCATGCTATTCCTAACACTTTTGATTGATACAGGATGGGGGGGATTGGGGGGGGGGGGGGACACAGAAGCTGACATTGCAACTTCCTGAACGGCTTGTGTTAAAATCCTAGAGGATCAGGGAAGGCTCTGGGGGCGTTTATCTTCCTTTGGAATAGCTGACAAGTGCCAAGTTTCAAAGTAAGGTACCATCGTGGGCTTCCCAGAGCCCACCTGACATGCACAGACACAGTGTTCTTGTTAAAAAGCACAGCACTGCTTTAAAATCCTAGGCATGTAGGTTTCCATAGGGGATTGGCTTCTGTCAGACTTGATAGTGCCAGATACTCCGAGAGCCATCGCTATAGCTTGAGCTTAGCCTGGAGGCCAGACCAGATCCAGAAGAAATGTGAGCTGAGAAGCCTCCACCCTGTGCCTTACAGGTTGTTACTGCCCCTCAGGTTCCCCAGGCCTGGCCTGGAGTAGCAAAGATGGCATAAAGAATGACATAACTGCCGGGCGGTGGTGGCGCACGCCTGTAATCACAGCACTCTGGGAGGCAGAGGCAGGTGGATTTCTGAGTTTGAGGCCAGCCAGGCCTACACAGAGAAACTCTGTCTCAAAAAAACCAAAAAAAAAAAAAAAAGAATGACATAACATGGCAATTCTGCCCTCTGATGTTCCACTTTATTTTAGTTTTGAAATTAGATTTATTTGTGTGCCTGTGGCCATGGATGTATGTATGGCTGCATGTGCGTGCAGGTCAGAAGACAACTTCCAGGTGTCTACTCTCTTCTTACACCTTGTGGGCCCCGGGGATTGGACTTGGGTGGTCTGGCTCCGCAGCGGGCACCTTTCCTGAGGAGCCATCTTGTCAGCACTCACCTCCTGGGAAGCCCAGGGTTCCCTGTGCTAGTGGTGACTTCCGGGCAGCTCCATTGTGCTTGCATTTGAAACATTGTGTTTATTTGCTATTACATTTCAGTGCTGAAAATTCACATTTTGTTTGAACTCTCAACCAGGCTTTGTGCTTGCCCATGTTTTTATTTGTTTGTTTAGAGACAGGGTTTCAGAGCCCTGGCTGTCCCAGACTCATCTTGTAGACCAGGCTGGCCTGGAACTCACAGGGATCCTCCTGCCTCTGCCTCCCAAGTGCTGGGATTAAAGGCTTGCACTAATTCCCTGCACTTGCCTGTGTTTTTTAAGGTATAAGATACTTTTAGGGTTTTTTTTTTTCCTAGAAACAAGTTCCTAGGGTTTGTGGCAGCATCAGATGGTTTGGCCTCATTTCCTGTGTTTCTATGATTGCAATATTTAAACACTTTAAAGAATATGTAGGAAAAAAATGCAAGCTGAAAACCTGTAGTTCCCCCTTTTCGACACTAGGTGGCTGTCATCATTCACCTTTGCAGAGTGCTAGGTCATCTGTCTCTGTTGGTACACTGTGTGGTAGTTCTGTTACAGGCAGATTAGGGTAAGAACTACCAGGTGGCAGAGGAAGGTCACAGCCACTTTGTGCTGGCATCTAGGCCCCGCCTTAGCTCCCAGAGCCTACCATCTATAAGGCAAATCTTTCTGACACCCTGGAATCTTCCTTTCACCGCTCCAGACTCTGCTCTAAATCAAAGGTTGAAATATGTTTAACATGGGCTGGAGAGATGGCTCAGCAGTTAAGGGCACTCCTGTTCTTCCAGAGGTCCTGAGTTCAATTCCCAGCAACCACATGGTGGCTCACAACCATCTGTAATGGGACCAGATGTCCTCTTCTGGTGTGTCTCAAGACAGTGACAGTGTACTCAACATGAAATAAACAAATAAATAAATCAGTCTTTTAAAAAAAGAGAGAAATATGTTTAACGTAAAAGCTCCTGCATTTCAAGTGATTAAACTCAATTTTCTTAGCTTTGAATGTATTTTCATTATCTAACCATTCTTCACAGAAACTTACTTAACTAACATGAGACAAATTAAATTGGTGTTTTGTATTTTTCCTTAGATCACCGTGCTCTGGAAAGAGTTGATCGATCCAAGACTGATTATTGACTCTTCAAATAGCATCTCAAGTAAATAATGTGTCTGCACATAACCTCTGACCTCGCCACCTCGAATTCTATAATTGCATTTTTTTGTGACCGTGGTTATAGCCTGAAGATTTAAAAAAAAGAAGACTACATGCTGTTTAGACTTTCTGTTATCTTCACTTTACCATATTAGGAAAAAAAAAATCTACCTCATCATTTAGAGTAACGAAGTTGTTAGTTTGTAGGCCCTTATTTCCTTCAGGCTAAATTCAGTAACCCACTTGAAAAACTGGGTGCCCACCCGATTCGGCAGTGCGCTTGGCTCCTTCACAGCTGTTTGACTACCAGTCGCAATCGTCCGTAGGCATTCACAGTACCTCACGTAAGACTGTGCTATGCGTCTTGCTTTGTTTCTTTAAGTCACATTGTAAAATACTAAGGCATGTTTCATGACTTAATTTTTAACATGTGAGCTGTTCTGTTAAGCACGGAGCATCTCGCGCCTTCCACGTTTTATACCTGCTTTCCTGGAGAGTTAGTAGAGTCGGATTTGTCGGAGGTGATGAGTTGAAGAGTCCTCTCACATTCTCCAGCTATAAAACGCAGGGCTCCTAGGACCCTGGGTGGACGGCAGTGGGGAGACATCCTTGTTGTATTGTCTGGAAGAGAGCTGGCCGCCCACTGCCACAAGGCTGGCCGTGAGCCGCAGACCAGGCTGGGGCAAGTGACCTTGCCACACAATGCCAGGAACTTGGCTTCTCATGTTGAAGGGAGGATCTTAAACAGAAATTTCCTTTTCTGTTGTTATTCACCATGAAGCTAAAGGCTGAATATAAACTGTGAAAATTGCTTTCTTTAAACGAAAACTCAGATCCCTCCTTCAACCTTGCAAATTTTTAAATAAAGTCATCAAATTCAATGCCCACTTGGAGTTATGTTTTTTTCTGCAAATAGTAATCTTGGTTTATAATCATTTTCATAACAGGGAGGCTTGCTTTGCACCTGGGAGGCAAACACAGGAGATTTATGAATTCAAGGTAAGCCTGAGCTACATAGTGAGACATTAATTATTATTATTATTATTATTATTTTTTTACTTTTTTTTTTTTTGGTTTGAGCCAAGTGTCACAAAATTTAGTTAGGCTGAGTTCCTCAGATCACTGAAGATGTTGGCTAATTTTAACCTGTATAAGAGGAAGCGTGTGTCAAAGTGTGTGTGTGCCGATTTGTAGCGTTGCCACTCCAGGATGCAGCTCAGCCCTCGGTGGGGCCTCAGCAGTGGGGTTCTGTGTAGCACGCTGTCCCTGGACTTGGAATACAGCTTGCGGTAGATAGTCAGGATTGACGCAGCCCAGAGGTGCTTGCCTCAGGGCGTGTTTTCCGGTATCGGTTTATGAATTGGTCTTCTCTATATGCTGATAAACAGAGTGCACAGAAAGATAATAAAAACCTCTTTAGGGTTCATAAGCAGCTCTCTGAAAAATGCAAGCGTTTAGAAAAATACGTGTATCATGTCTAATGAGTTAAAATTTTGTTTTATGGGACTTTTACTTTATTTATATATATACACAGCCATGTGTTGACTGGGTTCCCTCCCCTGTGACGTGTCTGTGTATTTCTTTATGAAGGCCTGGAATGGGCTCAGTGGTTAAGAACACATTCTGCTTTCACAGAGGACAAGTCCCAGCACCTCTGTCTGATGCCTGGGGCACCTGCCTCATAAGCACATCTTCCCCCTGCCCCCCTCCACAGACATACGCATCATTTAAATTAATAAATTCTTTAAAAAAATAAAACTTACTTTTGATACAGCATCTAATTAAGGAGCCCCGGCTGGCCTGGCTGTGTAGACCAAACTGGCCTCAAGCTCACGGAGATCTGCTTACCTCGGCCTCAGCCTCTGCCTCCTGAGTGCTGGGATTAAAGATGTAAGCCATCATACCTGGTTGAAAATAAAAAGCCGGACGGTGGTGGCGCACGCCTGTAATCCCAGCACTCTGGGAGGCAGAGGCAGGTGGATTTCTGAGTTCGAGGCCAGCCTGGTCTACAGAGTGAGTTCCAGGACAGCCAGGGCTCCACAGAGAAACCCTGTCTTGAAAAAAACCAAATCCAAAAAAACCAAAAAACAAACACCAAAAAAAAGAAAGAAAGAAAGAAAAAAGAAAAAGGACAGTGGAAACTTCTGGTCTCTTTATGCACACACAGTCACTTTATGATAAATGAATTATTTTTCAAATAAACTAGGAAAAATACCAGCATGACAATTGCAGCCACATGGTAAAATGTTCATTAATATAAAGAAATGGATAGTCAGGTGGTGGCGCACGCCTTTAATCCCAGCACTTGGGCACTTGGGAGGCAGAGGCAGGTGGATTTCTGAGTTCTAGGCCAGCCTGTTTTACAGAGTGAGTTCCAGGACAGCCAGGGTTACACAGAGAAACCCTGTCTCAAAAAAACAAAACAACAAAAAACCAAAAAGGAAATGGACAAATTCACTGAAAAACATAACAAAAGGGACATAAGAACAAATTAAAAATCTGATCTTTTTTAATGTGTATAGATGTTTTGTCTGCATGTATGTCTGTGCATCGTGTGCATGTGTGCTGCCCACAGAGGCCAGAAGAGGGCACCATATATCTTAGAGACCAGAGTAACAGACAACTGAGCTGCCCTTTGGGTGCTGAGAATTGAATTCCACGTTCTCTGCAAGAACAACAAGTGCTCTTAACCATGGAGCCAACTCACAGCTCCAAATTCTGAATGTTGTTACCTCAGCTGAGCTTGGATTCACGGGGCTGGAGAGAGGGCTCAAAGGTACAACTGTCGAAGGCATCTGTGACTTGAGTCCCATGGCCTCCAGTGCCCTCTTCTGATCTCCACAGGCCCCAGTCGTACACAGGTACAGATACATGCCGGCAGAACAATCAGTAGGCATAACATCATTCTAAACAAACAAAAAATGTTAAAAAGAAATCGAATTAACAGTTCAATGTTTTATCTTGGTAAAAATTCCAGAAGAAGAAACCTTCATCAGGCTGTGAAGAAGCACAGCTCTTTCAGAGTGAAGGACATCCTCAGTTCCCTTGACGAAGGTCACTTGACATAGATATCTTAGTTTACAGACCACTGTCTCAGGACCGCAGTAAGCTTGTGTTCCTCCAACACTTAGCTTCCAGCACCCGTGTGTTAAAGCTTTGTGTCCACACGGTGGCGCTGTTAAGAGGTGGACCCCTTTGAAGGCCTGAGTGTTACTGAGGGAGGGCACCCCAACTGACAGGCTTCCTGAGGAGTGGAGAGGTTTTGCTCTGCTTGGCATGCCAGCTACTATGTGCTTCTGCACCACAGATTCGAAGGAAGGGGACCAATTTGTCATAAAGTAGCACACCCAAAACAGTTAGGGTTCACCCTTTCCAGTTAGTCTGTCATCTGGTATTCATCATCATCATGAGATGCCAGCTAACACGTAAAAACCATGAACAGTTCTGGACCAGTTATAATTCAATCTCATGCTTGCTTAAGACAAAACCCTAGGTTTGATCCCCAACACTACAGAAATTAAGTGTGGTGGCACAGGCCTATAATGAATACTTTGGAGGTGGAGGAGGGGGAGATCAGATATGCTTAGCTACATAGTGAAGTCTTTTTAAGCTACAGGAGACCCTGTTTAAAAGGGGAAAAAGGACCTTTAATCCCAGCAGTTGGGAGGCAGAGGCAGGCAGATTTCTGAGTTCAAGGCCAGCCTGGTCTACAAAGTGAGTTCCAGGACAGCTAGGGCTACACAGAGAATCTCTCTCTTGAAAAAGCTGAGAGAGAGAGAGAGAGAGAGAGAGAGAGAGAGAGAGAGAGAGAGAGACACGGGGGGGGGGGGGGAGAGGGAGGAGGGAGGGAGGGAGGAGAAAAAGGAAATAAAAAGGGGGAAGGAAGAAAAAGGAGGCAATTTTCAAGGATGTCTCGTCAGGTAAAGGTGACTGCAGCCAAGGCTGACTGACAGCCTGAGTTCTATCTACGGAATCCACATGGAAAAAGAACCGTCACCCTCAAGTTATCCTCGGACCTTTACATGGACACACACACACACACACAATTTAATTTTAAACATTTAAGAGAGGCTGGAGAGCTGGTTCAGTGGTTAAGAGCACTGACTGCTCTCCCAGAGGTCCTGAGTTCACTTCCCAGCAACCACATGGTGGCTCACAACCTTCTCTAATGGGATCCGATTGTTGGTATTCTGTCTAAGCTCCACCCCACACCTACCTGTCAATAGCCAGGTATGCCCCGCCCCATAGACCTGGCCCACTATAAAAGGGGCTACTTGCCCCTCCCCCCTCTCTCTTCCGCAGTCTTCCATCCCACTCTCACCTCTCTGCCCCTTGGGCTCTCCTCTCCTCCCCCCTCTCCACATGGTCATGGCCAGCCTCCACTTCTCTACTCCCTCCCTCTCTCTCTCTCTCTCTCTCTCTCTCTCTCTCTCTCTCTCTCTCTCTCTCTCTCTCTCTGCCTCTGTAACTCCCATCCTCTACCCCGAATAAACTCTATTCTATACCATGCCTGTGTGCCTGTGGTCCCTCAGGGGGAAGAGGTGCCTGGACAAGGGCCTGCCTGGGCACCCCCTTCCCCCACACTGCCGTGCCACACTCCCTTAATCCCCAATCCTCTCTTTTTAAGCCCCTTCATTTGGTGCTATGACACGGATGAGAAACACCAGGGGTTTTGCTTAAGCCCCCTTCACCGATGCCCTCTTCTAGTGTGTCTGAAGACAGCTACAGTGTACTCGTATACATAAAATAAACAAACAAATCTTTAAAATAAATTTTAAAAAAATCAGCAAATCAAATCCAGCAATTTATAAAATGCTAATACCTTTCCATTGGTACAGTGGGGATGCTAACCAGGTAAGGCAGAAAAGCCCCTCGTTAAACTGATTAAACCAACAAGAGGTTCTCATCAAAACAGGATCGTAGTTTGGGAATAAAAAAAAGAAGCTTATTAGACTTCTTTACATTTATTTTATGGTTAGGAATAACGTTCGTGGAAGGCAGAAGAATTTGAGGCCAGCCTGGACTATATAACCAGAGTCTCTTTTTCAAAATCTGGAGACAGTAGGTGATTGTTCTGAAATGTTTTGGGGCATGGACTTGATAGCACATTAAAAACAAAACAAAACTTAAGAGACCTAGATTCTGGGACCTTCTCCCACCCCTCTGGAGCTCGGTCTAAGTCTGTTACAAGCCTAATGCACAGTAGGTCTTTGGTCATTTTAGCCTATAGCAGCACAGTAGGCCTCTGGCTCCTCCCCCACCCTGTAACCTTTGATCTGGTTAACTACATTTTCTAGCACCAAGCTCCATCCCCAACCTCTCTGGCTCTCTCTCAGATGGGGATCAATGCCCTTCACAAGGGTGTAAGGATTGTGTTTCAACTGTAGGGGAAGTTTAATGAGTACTGCCCGGGTGGGAATAATCGATGTTGTATTAGCAGGTGAATGAGGCTTCTTCCTCCACCAACGTTTCCCAACCTCTAGATACAGAGCAGGAATCCTATTATAATTGCCAGCCATCACCTGGATCAGGCCAGGGACTTAGGTACCATTTGGCTTTGCAACATTGCGGGATGGACCGAAGATATCGCCTATAGTGAAAAACAAACACCCTGCCAGCCCAGAGCAGCCCTGGCCTCCAGTCTGCCCACTGGTAAAGGTTAGGACCCACACCGCTCATTACCACCCACGACTGACTGATGTGTTTACATAAACGAAAAGGCGGGGAGATATGTGGGGCTCCCCCGCTGGCTTCGAAGATGAGAAATCCTTGCCTCCGGGGGACGGGACACTCCCTTTCAGTGCTCTCCGTATTAGAAGGCTCTCGGTTTGGCTCAGGCGCTTTCAGCCCTTGCCCTGTGGCATGCCTGTTGTGCAGTAGGTCTTTGTGACTCTCTCCCCCTTGGAACTTGATAAACTAGGAGTGCGGCTGTCCAAATGATCTTCATTGTCCAATCAGCCTAGAAAGAGAATTCCGCGTTCGGCCTTGAGTCACCACCGGCCTCCTCCACCCATGATAATTAGGTTAGAGGTGGATTTTATACTGTTCATTTCCTGGAAACTGCTTCCTCCCTCCCTAGGGAGGCAGGCAGCATTTTGTAGGAGGAAATGCTTGCCTTCTGGAACCAGATAAGCCGGGAGCCAGCATCCATTGTCTAGGCTGGATTGCTCGGTTTCTCCAAGCCTTTTTGTTCGTCTGTTCTCTGTAACGTGAGATGGTTTTGTTGTTGTAAGGACTCCCAGCATTCCACCCCAGCACACTTTCTTCTTCTTTTTCTTTCTTTCTTTCTTTCTTTTTTTTTTTTTTTGGATTTGGTTTTTTTTCGAGACAGGGTTTCTCTGTGTAGCCCTGGCTGTCCTGGAACTCACTCTGTAGACCAGGCTGGCCTCGAACTCAGAAATCCACCTGCCTCTGCCTCCCAAGTGCTGGGATTACAGGCGTGCACCACTACCGCCCGGCTTCTTCTTTTTCCATGCAGACAACTACCACCAAAATATGAACCAGAAGAGATGGGATGATAAGTCTTGGGGAAACAGAAGTCCATGTGATGAAACTCAGGGGAACCAGCGCTTAGAATGTTATGTTGTCGGCAGTCCCAAGTTCAAATCCCAGCTCTGTTTGTCACAGTATCTCAACCTTCACCAATAAAAATGGATGTAGGAAGCCCTTCTTAGGGCTTGGTAAAGGCGTTTTGATAATATATACTCCACTTGTCTGGCACACGGTAGGTGTCTCATAAACAGTGGCTATTAGATACCAGGAGATATGTACCTTGTCCTCTTGGCTGCTTGGCCTTGTCATCCAAGGTAAACTCCCATAAGTCCTCTAGAAGCTTCTTTGCCACAGTCGAATTTCCCACTGAACACTCGTAGGCTCCTGTCTACCCGTGTGTTCTGCACTCAGTCCAGATTGGGGGAACTGACTTACAGAACTAAAAACAATGGAAGCCTAAAGGAATGATTTTGAGGGGGGAAAAAAGAAAAGTTTCAATTCTGTGTGTGCACATATAAGAGACAAAGCATTTGTTAAATTTGGGAGTCCCCAAATCCCAAGTGAGTAAAAACTTCTATTTTTTTTTTCAGTATTGAAAATTGCTAGGCAAGGGACTTTACTACAAAGCTATGTCCCCAAACCCTTATTATTTAAGGGGAGGGAGGGTCTTGCTATGTAACCCAGGCCGGCCTTGAACCTGAGATCCTCCTGCTTCAGTCTCCCCAGAGAGAGTTCTGGGATTTTAGGTGTGCCCCACCTCACCCAGTTTAGAAGTACTTTAACCAATTTGTCTTAGGTGAAGAAAAAAATTTTTTTGTTTGTTTTTGGTTTTTTTTGGATTTTTTTTGTTTGTTTGTTTGTTTTTTTGGTTTTTTTTTTTTTTTTTTTTTGGTTTTTTTTTTTTTTTGAGACAGGGTTTCTCTGTGTAGCCTCGGCTATCCTGGAGCTCACTCTGTAGACCAAGCTGGCCTCGAGCTCAGAAATCCGCCTGCCTCTGCCTCCCAGAGTGCTGGGATTGCAGGCATGTGCCACCATTGCCCGGCTTGAAGAAATTCTTAAGAGACACGTGTGTCTCAATCTATCAGATTATTCAAACAGTGGACCCCAATGAAACGGGAATTTCCTTGGAATCTCATGCTGGGAGAGACCAGAGGGAGAATTTGTCTCCTGGGAAGAGATTTCACAGTTCTAACAGCTTGTGGGTCAGAGCAGCTTACAGAATGAGACTGAATCCCAAACAGTGATGAGCCAGTGGTGTGCTGGACCAGGTCCTGACTGGCACTTAGACGTGCATAGTTTTGCCTTCATTTTTAACTTCAGTCTCACTTGAGAACCTGGAAGGTGGACTTGAGAGGTTTGCTGGGTTTCTTTTTCTGTTTTCCTAAATTGGCTCTTTTAATTAGCTCAAAGACCGGTGGCTGGAGCTGCCTTAAGGCACAGGTTGTGGGGGCTGGAGAGATGGCTCAGCAGTTAAGAGCACTGACTGCTCTTCTGAAGGTCCTGAGTTCAAATCTCAGCAACCACATGGTGGCTCACAACCATCCCTAATGAGATGCCCTTTTCTGGGGTGTCTGAAGACAGCTACAGTGTACTCACATATAATAAATAAATAAATCTAAAAAAAAAAAGGCACAGGTTGTGACACCCAACTTTTGTAATATTAGGGGTTTTTTTTTTTGTTTGTTTGTTTTTTTTAAAAAGATCATGTACCATCAGAGGAACACCAAATCTGAATGAGTGACCATGGGATCCTGCCTCTAGAGCTTGCATGGAGATATGTCAGAGCCCTCCATCAGGATAGGAGTGGGAGCTGGCTAGAAAGGCAGTGCCAGCTAGAGGGAAGTAGAGAGGAAAGTGGAAAGGAAGGAAAGGACAGCCACTGTCCATTGAATTGTGTTTTGTTGGTTTTGCTTTCCTTAAATTATTATGTGTATGGTATTGGGTGGGGGAGGGTCGATTTTGTGCAGTGTTAACCGGGGTTTCAGTAATTGTATTTAGGCCTCATATTCTTTTGCCCAGCCATCTCCCCAACCCTGTTTTAGTTGTTGAGAGAGCCACTAACTCACTAGCCCAGGCTGGTATTGAACTCACAGCAATCCTGCTGCCTCAGCCTCTTAAGTGACAGAATTACAGACACGAGCCATCATGCTCTGCGTTTACAGTATTTTGTTCTGTTAGGCTTTGAGTTTTAATGATAAGACCCCTCCTTTTCTGGAAGGGCGGTTGGAGACACCTCGGGGGCATGGATGAATGTTCTCCCAAGCCGAGCTGCACTCTGCTAGCTAGGACATAGGCCCCCGACCAGGAGGGTAGGGATACACCAACCCCTGCGACAATTCACCCGCACAGTGCCTCTGAAACTGCACCTGGTAGCCCTTGAGTCGTGCGTCGCTCGGGCCGGCGGGGTGTGGGGGAGCATCAGAGTTCCTCCGAGTCCCATCACCTTTGGCTCCCAGCACTAGGCGAAAAGCCTACCGCCCACCGTCCGGCCCCCATGGACCCCACGTGACTTCCTGAAAGCCCAGGGCGCCGCCCCTCCTGCCGAGTTTCGATTCCTTCCTCGCCGCTCCCTTAGCACCGCGCGGTGGTGTGTGCAGCTGTTCCTACGCGTCCCGTCGGGTGCTCCCCACGAGCGCGATGGCCGAGCTGTTTCCTCTGGCCGAGGAGCTGTCGTGCTCCATCTGCCTGGAGCCCTTCAAAGAGCCCGTCACCACTCCGTGCGGCCACAACTTCTGCAGGTCATGTCTGGATGAGACGTGGATCGTCCAGGGCCCGCCGTACCGGTGCCCTCAGTGTCGCACCGTGTACCAGCTGTGCCCGAAGCTGCACAAGAACACCGTGCTGTGTGCCGTGGTGGAGCAGTTCCTGCAAGCCGAGCAGGCGAGGACCCCGGTGGACGACTGGACCCCGCCTGCCCGCTCGGCAGCATCCAGCGCAGCCACCCAGGTGGCCTGCGACCACTGCCTGAAAGAGATCGCGGTGAAGACGTGCCTCGTGTGCATGGCCTCTTTCTGCCAAGAGCACTTGAGGCCTCACATCGACAGTCCCGCCTTCCAGGATCATCCCCTGCAGCCGCCCGTCCGTGACCTGCTGCGCCGCAAATGTTCCCAGCACAACCGCCTTCGGGAATTGTTCTGCCCCGAGCATGGCGAGTGCATCTGCCACATCTGCCTGGTAGAGCACAAGACCTGCTCCCCTACGCTCCTAAGCCAGGCCAGCACCGACCTGGAGGTAGGGAATGGCTGATTGAGGATCTAGAGGACAGCCTGGGCCAGCTGAATTGTGGAGAGAGCCCATCCTGGGTATTCCTGTAGTACAGTATGTTGCTGGAGGAGATAGACTTTGCTGGGCCAGAGATTCCATCCCTTCACAAGACCTTTTGGCCTTAGGCTCCGTGGGCCGCTATCTGGGAATTAGGCAGTAGGGAGCCATCCCCACAGACCAAACAAGTAGATTATATATAGCCACTCCCCCATCTATCTCCAGTCCTCTCATGTCTGTTTTACATAGCAGACAACTGAAGGCACAGGTAAGAGTACCTGCCCCGAGTCTGTGTTTGTCCAGTGGAGTTAAGTGGTTTTGAATATTAACCATGAACACTAGGGGTTACCTCTCCACCCCCTTCAGATCCGGGCAGCACGTAAGGCCTGTGTGTGCTTAGTTCATTCCCCAGTTCAGGAAAACAGGCCCAGAGGAGTTAGCTTAGCGGGAACCAGACTGCTTTGACTCACAGTTTCGGGTTTCCTTTTCCCTTGTTAGACCATATTGTCTGTTGAGTCCAGAGCATGGAGCATTCTTGGAGGCTTGAGGTCATGGGTAACAGTAGCCTCTGTTGATCTGGAGAGTTTTAATGGCTAGAGAGTGTGAACAGAGAGCGTCAGGAATCCCTACTTGTGACCTCCAGGGAGAGCCAGCACTTTGGCACCATGGTATATAGCCCATCTTTTTGGGTTGTTGTTGTTGTTGTTTTTGTTTTGTTTTGTTTTGTGTTTTAGGCAGTCTCACTATGTAGTCCTAGCTGTTCTGGAGCTCGCTGTACTGACCAGGCTAGCTTCGACTCAACAGAGACCTGCCTGCCTCTGCCTCCCCGAGAGCTGGGACTAGAGGCTTGCGCTCAGGTGGTGTAGTCCATCTAGCTGCATGACACTGAGCAGGAATTCGTCCTCTGGACCTGGGTCCACCTTGATAAAGACTGGAAGTGTGTGTGACGGGAGTCAGGGCTCCTAAGGGCCTTGCGGGGCGGCAGTGACTTTAGTGGCTATAAGAGGTCTCCATCTTCCCCTTACGAACTCAAAGCAGATGGTTGCCTCTCTTTGGTAGATTTGTCAAAGTGGGATCTAGTTTCATTTCTCTCTCAAACATCTGAGAAGTTGAGGCCTGTCCCAACCTTATAGAGGGAATCAGAAACCTGGGTGAGGCTGGCACACTGTTGCCAGAATCCCAGCTCCGCTCTCTCTTCCACGCACAGCCCTTCCCTGGCGGTGCCTGCCTCTCTGGGTTTTAGTCACGTTCCTCAGGACGTTTCCCACCCTGATCCTGGGCACCTGGATCTCCAAGTAACATCTTTTGAATTCACCTCTTCAGTATATACCCCAGCTAGATATGGATACCTCCAAGTCTAGCTGTTCTGGGAGACAGTCTTGCCCCGCCTTTGGAGCCTTCACTGTTTGGCTTGAGGCAAGTCACTGCAGACCTCTGGGTAGGTTGAGAGCCACCTGGGAAGTGCTACAGAGGCAGGATCCAGTGTCAGGAGGATTGGCACTTACAAGGCTCCTACCAGATTCAGTACCAAGACCTGGATTGAAATCCTGACCCCACTTTTAGCTTCCAGCTCCAAATGATAAAATGGGGGACAAGATGGTCTCGGGTTGTAGTGAACCCTGGGTGAAGCTGGTGTAGTGGCTCATGCCTATAATTCCAGCACTTGGGAGGCTTAGGCAGATAGATCTTCCTGAGTTTGAGGCCATGCTTGGACTACGTAAGTTTCAGGTCAGCTACAGGGTGAGATTTTTGTCTCACAGAGACAACAACAAAAAATAACCAGTGGCCATCGAGATGGCACGGCTGGTTAAGGGACTTGTTAACCAAGGCTCTGGCCTGAGTTTGATCTCTGGGACCTATGGTAGAAAGAGAACCAACTCCAGCAAACTGTTCTTTGATGTGGTCATGCATGCGCGTGGGCACACACAAATAAATGAATATAATAAAAGAAGAGAAAGCAGATCAGGCAACTCTCAGCAAAATTGCCACATAGGTTACTACCAATTCTGTTATTGGGCCTGGGCACCCTGGTCTGTGCTCTGGGACAGCCCCAGGCAGGACAAAATGTCCAAATTGGTCTCTGTGGACTTGACATCAATCCCTGGAGTGGTACCCTGCTGTATAATAAGTCCATATTTACCAAGGCAGAAAGAAGTAAGTGGGTGCATGAGGGGCCTCCCGAGCCCATCCTGAGCCTCTGCTCCCTCTCAGCAGTCTTGTCCAGGGCTGGAATGAGCGGCTATTCCTGCTGCCTTTTTAATCCTGTTAGCAGGATTCCTCCTGCCAACCTGGTACCCATGTCTATGTCAGCCCTGTTGCTGCTCATGCCGTCTCCGGGCCAGACCCTGGCAAGCGCCGCTCAGACTTGAGCATTGCGACTCCTAGTCTGGGGGTGCAGACCCAGAACTCCACTCTCTCCCACGTGGAGGACCCAGGTCCTTGGTCTCCAGCAAGCTCTCCCAAACCTCCCAGAGTCCTCTATCCTTGACCGGTGGACTCTTATCACCACCTAAGTCCTTGACCTGCCTCTCTTTGATGTGGAGTGGTGCGGAGTGGACCCCTATCCACAATGAGGAGACTATTATCTGTGTTTGCTTAATGGTGGATAACCCTTTCAGCGTGGAGGGCTCGTGGTGCAGTTCTGGAATGAGTCAGTTGCTAGCACCTGTGTAGTAGTCTCTGGTCTCTTCCAGCCCGCGAGGTAGGATCTGCCTGGGTTTGCCCTTTGACCCAAATCCATCTCAGCCACTGTTGGAGACCTGGGGCAGGGGGAAGGGTTGTGTCACAGAGGTTGAGCCAAACATCACTGACCTGGGCTTTCTGGCTACAGTTTGTGCAGCCTTGATCTCTGTGTCTGGCCCTTACCCTGTGCCAGTGGATGGTTCCAATCCACCCCCAAGATTAGGTTCAGCTCTGATGGAGTGGAGGAATCAGGAATGTAGAAGAGAGGGCTACTAGGTGTTGAGTTACTTGATTAGGGAAAGGAAATGTTATTATTATAATATTTTTTGTAGCATACACAGTTTGGTCACTTGTTTATAAGTTTAGGACCAGAACCTAATGTGCCAGTTACTAACAAAGTGGTCTTGGGTGAGTCACCCAATTCCCTGGCATCCTTCTGTAAAGTCTGAGTGATGTCTACTTCTCCGAGTTGCTCTAGAAGTTTATAGGTGTCAGGTGCTAGAAGAGTGTGAGCACTTCATAACTGCCCTCATGACTGGCAGCGGAGTGTCCCCTCTCATCTCTACGTCACCGTTCTATCTTAGCAGGCACATAGGAGACTGTTGCTTCTGGAGATGGCTAAGAGCCAGACAGTTTTGAATCAGTGTAGCTCTTTCAAGCCCCAGTGGCCAGCTTACCCTGATTCTCGGTGGCCTGGGTGACCAAGTACAGCTGAGGATTTGTCCCTGCCTTGCTGGAGGTGACAGAGCCTCACCCAGCTTCCTTCTCTTGCTGTAAGTCGCCTCTCGGGAGGACAGTCTTGGGTGTTGGGCGCCTTCGTTGCGTCCCCTTCTACTGGAAACTCCACTGCTTTGTTCTCCAGCGCCTTGGACACTCTGTCTGCTTTCAAGGCTGTTTGCTGCGGTTGGGTGAGTGTTCTCGCCCTGGCCGTTACAGAAATAGCTGTTCCAGATAGGCACGTTTCTGTGAGCTTGGCCACTTGCTCTTCCCCTTGCTTGGATTTCACAAGCTGTAAAATGAGTAGCAGGAAAAAGAAATGTGTTAGAATAGAAGCTGATATTTAGTATGACAGATCCAGGCAGGGCTCTGAGCACAGTCCTTGGTTAGTCTTTCTGAGTGATTGCCCCTGGAGCTGCCACCTACCCAGCGGTATCTGTTTGAGGATAGGGAAGTAGGCAGAATTTCAAACATAGTCATTTTGGTTCCAAGTATTTTTTTTTTTTTTTAAGATTTTATTTAAGTGTAAGTACACTGTGGCTGTCTTCAGACACTCCAGATCTCATTATGGATGGTTGTGAGCCATCATGTGGTTGGTGGGATTTGAACTCAGGACCTTTGGGAGAGCAGTCAGTGTTCTTACCCGCTGAGCCATCTCTCTAGCCCTGGTTCCAAGTCTTAATGTTTCTGTATTGTCTTCCTGAAGGTGATACTGGGAAGCATCACATACAAAAAGCACAGGGTAGCTTGGCAATGGTGGTGCACACCTTTAATCCCAGCACTTGGGAGGCAGAGGCAGGCAGATTTCTGAGTTCAAGGCCAGCCTGGTCTACAAGAGTGAGTTCCAGGACAGCCAGGGCTACACAGAGAAACCCTGTCTTGGAAAAAAACAAAACAAAACAAAACAAAAAAAACTCCAAGAAGCACAGGGTAGGCAGAAGGAGCAGCGGAGTTGGGGAGTGGGAATGGTCCTCAGTGTGGGGGAGGGGCTCTCTCACCCTGTGTGTTTTCTCTACAGATGAAACTGAGGCATAAACTCACTATCATGTACAGCCACATCAACGGGGCAACCAAAGCGCTGGAGGATGTGAGATCCAAGCAGAAGAGTGTGCAGGTGAGCGACCCTCCCCCACTCTAACCCCAGCCTGTAAACTCCAAAGCCCCTCATTCTTCTGGGAGGACATGGCCCAGGTGTGCCTGGGAATTTGTCCTCAGAGTGCTTAGGTAGCTCACTTGAAGACTTGGGCTCTATCCTGATACCACAGACACAATGGTGGAGTAGGGTCATAAGTTCAAGGTCACCTTTGGTTCCGTAGTCACTTCCTGTCCAGCCTGGAGGGTTACATGAAAACTTAATTTTCGTTTCATTTTGTTTTGGAGTCAGGGTCTCACTATTTAGCACTGGCTGTCAAGGAACTCACTGTGTGGATTAATCTGGACTTGAATCCACGGAGATATATGCCCGTCTCTGTCTCTTAAGTGCTGGGATTAGAGGTGGGCACCCTGTGCACGAAACTCTTCTTTAAAAAAAAAGCCTTGCTGGGCAGTGGTGGCGCACGCCTTTAAATCCTAGCACTTGGGAGGCAGAGGCAGGCGGATTTCTGAGTTTGAGGCCAGCCTGGTCTACAGAGTGAGTTCCAGGACAGCCAGGGCTAGACAGAGAAACCCTGTTGGGGGGGGGGGGGAGCCTTGCAAAACATTCAGAAAGCTATATGTCCAAGAAATAGCTTTTATATACGCACATTGAAAAACTCCCTGTAAGCCCAGCCTTGGGAGAATCATTCAAAAATGAAAGGGGTAAGAGGCTTAGAAAGATAGCTCAGTTCGTAAAGGTGATTGTTGTGTAGCCTGACACCCCACGTTCAATCCCTGGAATCCAAATGCAGGTGGGAGGTGAGAACTGATGTCACAGAGTTGACTTCTGACCTCCAAATTCATGCTGTGGTACCCGCCTTCACTCTGACAGTAAGTAAAAAATTAAGAGTAACGCCAGGCATGGTGGTGCACATCTGTAATTCCAGCACTTAGGAACTAGAGACAGGTGGATCTCTGTGAGTTCTAGGCTAGCCAAGACCACAATAGTGAGACCTGATCTGAGGAGGAGAAGAAATGATGATGTTGATGCTGTCTGCCTCTTCAGTTTACAGGAGCTCAGTTCTTCCTTGTCTTGTTGCCACTTCTGTCTTTCCTTCCTGTACCTTTCTGCCATCTACAATAAGATCATTGCTTTTTGTTTGTTTGTTTTTGTTGTTGTTTTTTTTTTTTTCCGAGACAGGGTTTCTCTGTGTAGCCCTGGCTGTCCTGGAACTCACTCTGTAGACCAGGCTGGCCTCGAACTCAGAAATCCGCCTGCCTCTGCCTCCCAAGTTCTGGGATTAAAGTCATGTGCCACCACTGCCCGCCTGTCCATTGTTACTGGACTCAGGCCCCCCTTTTTTAAAAATTTGTATTTCGTGTGCATTGATGGTTTGGCTGCATGTATGTCTGTGTGAGAGTGTCAGATCCTCTGGTACCGGAGTTAAAGAGTTGTGAACTGCCGTGTGGGTGCTAGGTATTGAACCCTGGATATCTGGAAGAACAGCCAGTGCTCTGAACCACTGAGCCGCTTTTCTCTCTAGCCCCCGGAGGATATCACTCTTAATTTAAATACATATGCAAAGACCCTTGTTCTAACAGACGCCATGTTCCCAGGCTCTCGGATGTCGGCGGATCTTTTTTTGCTGTCTGATGTCAGGGGAAAGCACCAAGAAGGAAGTGTCGTGGGCTGGCTGTGAGCATGTTCCCATTTTAAATCAGGGGCAGATGTGTTATCCACTTTTCATTTTAAAAAATATTAAGCCAGGCGGTGGTGGCGCATGCCTGTAATCCCAGCACTCTGGGAGGTAGAGGCGGGTGGATTTCTGAGTTCGAGGCTTTCTCTAGCTTGGGAAAAGAGGAACAAGATGGAAGATACTGGTAACAAGCAACTTCCTTTCAAGCAATCAGTGTGGTGTTTGTTGTCTCACTGGAAGAAATTTAGCCACCCTGACCAAGCCTAGTTGCAGGGGAGTCTGGGAAATGTAGTCTACAAAGCTGTGTACCAGATGATACTCCTGTGTGTTCTCTTACTGAATAGAAAAGGGGGAGCTGGGCAGTGGTGGCTCACACCTTTGATCCTAGCACTTGGGAGGCAGAGGCAGGCAGATAGATCTCTGAGTTCAAGGCCAGTCTGGTCTACAGAGTGAGTTCCAAAACAGCCAGGGCTACACAGAGAAACCCAGTCTTGAAAAAAAACAAAACAAAACCAAAACAAAGAAAAGGAGGAAGTTAACACTGAAAGACGTTGGTGTTTACTAGAGCAGGTACTCTGAAGGGATACCTAAGTGGATAAAGAGTTGAGGGTCAGTGAAGTGGCTCATTGGGCAAAGGTGCTTGCTGAGCAAGTCTGAAAACGAGTTCAGTCCCAGGGCCCACAATGGAAGAAGAGAACCAACTCCCGAAAGCTGTCCTCTGACTCCACTTGTGCCCCTGGGGGCGTGTGCACACAATGATAACAGCAACAACAAGGCTTTTCTTTTGGGTTTTCAAGACAGGGTTTCTCTGTGTAGCCCTGGCTGTCCTGGAACTCACTCTGTAGACCAGGCTGGCCTCGAACTCAGAAATCCGCCTGCCTCTGCCTCCCAAGTGCTCAGATTACAGGCGTGCGCCACCACCGCCCGGCTCAGCAACAACAAGTTTAACATTTTTTTTTTTCATTTATTTTTATTTTATGTGCGTTGCTGTTTTGCTTCCATATGTGTCTGTGTGAGGCTGTTGGATCCTCGACTTACAGACAGTAAACAATAAGCGAGCTGCTCTGTGGGCGCTGAGAATTGAACCCAGGTCCTCTATTAGAAGAGCAGTCAGTGCTCTTAGCCTGAGCCATCTCTCTCTCCAGCCCCAAAGTGAACAGTTTTTAAAAAGGTGAATTCTACTCTTTTGATGTATATTGTGTGTTTATTTATTTAGTCGTGTTTGATTCTGAACTATTGAGGTTACCCAAGAAGTTTGTTCAGAAATAGGACTGTTGAAGCAACATTGTCTACCAGAAGCATCCTGGACACCTCTGATTAATTTCAAACGGATTTGAATTACATGTGTGGTGGTAGGCTTTGAACCTTGGACCCATGACCTCACACATGCTATGTAAACAGTCTGCCTCTGAGCTAGACTCCCAACACCTGACACTAAAACTAATTTTAGTAATGCAACTTATTTAACTCAGTGTGTCCAAAATGTTATTTCAATGTAATATGAATCAATTTTCCTTTTTGATAGTACGGGGGATTGAACCTAGGTCCTTGTGTATGTGCTCCACGAGTGAACTGACTCTAGCTCAATAAAAAGTATTAGTGAATTGGGGGACAGGTATTAAGTCTTTGATGCCCATTGGTTGTCTACTCACAAGTTATGGGACTTTTTTTTTTTTTTGAGATGGGCTTTCCTTGTTTGGCCCTGGCTGTCTTGGAACACACTGTGTAGACCAGGCTGGCTTCAAACTCAGAGATCCTCCTGCCTCTGCCTCCTGAGTACTGGAATCAGAGGTGCATGCCACCACTGCCCAGCTGACTTAACATATTTCAAATGCTCAGAAGCCACACGTAACATTGAAAAGGAGAGTTCTAGAAAATGATTGTCTTTAGGAAGATTTTTAAAAACTGTTTCATGCCTCCAGGCTAGCCACGAACGCTTGGGCTCAAGTGACCCTCCTGCCTCGGTCTCCGGAGGAACTGGAGTAATAAATTATGTGACCAACTCATTTTTTGCTGTTTCAAAAGATTTGCTTGTGAATAGTTTTCTTCCTTCTTCCACCATCCCAGTTTGGAGACAAGGGTCACATGTAGCCCAGGGTGGCCTCAAGTATATAGTGTGGCCAAAAATGGCCTTGAAATTCTGATCCTCCTGTCTCAGCTTCCCAAGTCTGGAATTATAGTTGTGAGTCACCACACCGGGCTTTGCTTGTTAACATTCTGTCTGTTTCTTTGGTTGAGTTGGTTTCTGGGTTTTGAGACAGGGTTTCTCTGTGTAGTCCCGGCTGTCCTGGAACTTACTCTGTAGACCAGGCTGGCCTCGAACTCAGAAATCCACCTGCCTCTGCCTCCAAGTGTTAGGAGTAAAGGCGTGTGCTGCCGCCGGCCCAGCGCTTGTGAATTTCTTACATGTGTTTCTCTGGGCAGGTAGTTAAAGTACCTTCCTAGGAATTGGGGTTGCTGGGTCTTGGGGTGTGATCACCTCCAGATGGACAGGGCTTTGCCAAGTGGCTGCCTAGGGCGACAGTTTGAAGTGTCACCGAGTTTCCAGTGCTTCCCTCTCACCCACACACGGGAATGCAGCCGAAGTGTTACGAGCAGTCTGACAGGAGCCCCTTCATCTTGGCCTTGTAGGATTCTATGAAGAGGAAGATGGAACAGCTGAGACAGGAGTATGTGGAAATTAAGGCCATCATCGACTCGGCAGAGACCAGCTCCACACGCAAGTTGAAGGAGGAGGAGAAGAGGGTCTGCGGAAAACTGGACACCATCTACCAGGTTCTTCTCAAGAAGAGGAGTGAGATGCAGAATCTGAAGGCAGAGGTTGAGCTCATCCTGGCCAAAGGGGATGAGTTTGAGTTTCTGGAGGTGAGTTGTATGGTGAGGGTGCTGATTGTGTGTGGGTGTGTGCGTGGGTGTGCTGCCCAGCATTGCAGAGCTGATAGGAGTCTGGACCTCACAGAGTCAGGGCTTTAAGAGGCCATTTGGAAGCTGGGCAGTGGTGGCGCACACCTTTAATCCCAGCACTTGGGAGGCAGAGGCAGGCGGATTTCTGAGTTGGAGGCCAGCCTGGTCTACAGAGTGAGTTCCAGGACAGCCAGGGCTACACAGAAAAACCCTGTCCTGAACCCCCCCCCCCCCCAAAAAAAAACCAAAAAAAAAAAAAAGAACAAAAACCAAAAAAACGTTATTTGGAAAGATCCCAGAGACATCCTGTATGTCTACGCTCTGCATCAGCTTACCTGAATTTAGGGGCTTTAGAGAACCTCCATGATTACCTCCTGGTTTCCTCGGCTCAGCGTCTGGGTGTGGCTTCCCATCTGTCATCCTAGCACCAGCAGTCTAGCTGCAGGCTGGGCTGTATTGATTTTGGAGCGCAGGGTCGGTTGTTTTTTTTCCCCAAGAGCACCTGGCTACTTAGTTCCTTGGGGCTGTAGATCAGTGTGCACTTTCCTGCTGCCTGTCAGCTGAGGTTTCTTTCAGCTTGGCAGCCTGTGTTTGCTCAAGCCAGCAGAAACATTTCCCCCTCTAGGAAGGCCCAAATTCCTCTTTTCTTTCTTTCTCTCTCATTTTTTTTTTTAAAGATTTTACTTATATGAGTACACTGTCGCTGTCTTCAGACACGCCAGAAGAGGGCATCTGATCCCATTACAGATGGTTGTGAGCTACCCTGTGGTTGCTGGGAATTAAACTCAGGGCCTCTAGAAGAGCAATCAGTGCTCTTAACCGCTGAGCCATCTCTCCACCCCCCACATTCCTCCTTAAAGTCTCTTACCCAATTAAGTCTGGTCTCCCCAAGAGATAACCACCCTTTCGATTAATTCTTTCAACTGGTTGCATGTCTTCATTGTTCTGGGGTGTTTGTTGTTCCTCCTCTGTTCCTAGTAGTTCGTCATGCAGTCGTGCCCTTTCAGGTCTGCCCTGTACTCGGGATGGTTATGGGGGAACATCTTACTCTGTATAGGTGTCTGTCTTCTCTTCTTTTCCTTCCTCACATACGCCCTGGAAATGTCTTTCTGAAGTACTGTCTTCCTGCCCTCCCTGGCGCTGTGCTCCCTGTAGCATGGTCCAGGAATGAGGTCCTTGCTGTTCACACTTGGTCTCTGCTGTCAAGCTCACCTCTTGTCAGTGCCCTTTGTCTATGCCTTGTGCTCTGACCACGACAGATGCTACGCTCTTCATTCCTCAGACATAGCCCTGAGTAGGAGCAGCATGTTGATTGATCTTCTCTGCCCAGTGAATTATGTCCCTTTCCCAGCCACCATAGCGCTGACGACATCATTGCGGATGTGCTTGTTCTGTGTACCCTTTGGCTCTAAGCCACATCTCCGTTGCTTACCTCTTCTCCTTCGCCTGTCTAGTTCAGGGCCTAGATCTCTGTGAACTGCTAGGTTTGGTCCCCCAAGGACACAGATTCCCTGCTCAGTACAGGAGTGATGGAACTTGCTCTGTCTGTGATGCTTCCCGGTACCTAGGTGGAGGTTTTCTGCTGTCCCAGGGAGCTCTTTCCTGTGCTAAGAACTACTGGGTTCTCTGAAAAAGGATTCAACATCCTTGTCTGAGCCTCCTTCTTAAAGTTCAGGATTTCTCTGTGTAGCCCTGGCTGTCCTGGAACTCACTCTATAGACTAGGCTGGCCTCGAACTCAAATATCCGCCTGCCTCTGCCTCCCAAGTGCTGGGATTAAAGGCCTTCGCCACCACTGCCCAGCCTTCTTAAAGGAGCGCTCCAGCTCGTTGTTGAGGCAGGAAGTTGACTCATTGTTGCCATAGGAAACAACGGTGGGGTTGGTGAGGCTGGAGGCCCAACCCTGGCTTCCCTCCAGTCGCCCGTGCTTTAACACCTTGGCTTGTTCCAGAAAGCTGCAAAGTTGCAAGGAGAGTCAACGAAACCAGTCTTCATCCCTAAGATTGATCTGGATCATGACTTGATAAAGGGAACCTACCAGGGTGCGCTGGACCTCAAGGGTGAGCTGAAGGTCTCCCTCAAGCAGATACAGGAGAAGAAGGCTGAGGAGTACCATGGCTCAGGTAACAGTGGCCCACGCCGATGAGCCCTGGGTGCCTTAAGGTGGGAGAGGTGTCATACAGAACATTGGCACTTGAATTTCAAGGGTCCTGAAACGGCCTCTGCTTTGTCCTGACGTCACAGCTACTTCTCCATAAAGAGGATAGAGGCTTGGTATTCTGACGAGCGTGCTGGAGGCCAGCGTGGATGGGCTTTGAGTAGACTTGGGTTGCCAGTGTGTTTGGTGGACGCAGGGCTAGTTTCTGGATCAGACAGATCTGAAATTCTTCCTTATCACTCCTTTGCATTCCTTCCTCCACATCCCAACCACCACCACCGTCATGTTTCTCTGCTTCTCACACACACACACACACACCACTGCCAACACCCAATTCTGGGGACTGGTCCCAGTGTATGCTAGGCAGGCACCCTACCATACACCTCTTTACCTAACCTTTGGCTTTTTGAAACAAGATCTCTCTGTGTAGCTCGGGCCATCTGTCACCTCCCAAGTACTGGGTTTACAGGTGTATACACTACACCTAGCTGTCAAATATTTTCTTTTACTTCTGACCCTGCCCACTGATTCCAGGGGAACACTGTCTGGCTGCTGCCGGATACCATCCCCTGCTCCATGAGGATGCTAGTCTCCTACAGGGTCCCCCGCATCTGCTGTTACAGCCAGGGAGGGTTTTATAGGATGCAGATGTCACCGTGTTTCTCTCCTAGCCCTGTTGGGAGCTTTCTGGTTATCCTAAGATGGCAGACCAGACCCTTGACCTTGCCCGACATGCCAAAATAGGTGTTGTCTTTTCACCCTTGGGTCCCTGCAACATCTCCCACTATCTCTCTCCATTCAGTCTCTCAGTGCCATGCTTCCTGCCACAGGACCTTTGTGTGTGTGTGTGTGTGTGTGTGTGTGTGTGTGTGTGTGTGTGTGTGTGTGTGGTGTGTGTGTGTGTGTGTGTGTGTGTGTGTGTGTGTGTGTGTATACATATATATATATATATATACACATATATACATATATACACATCCTCCCCAACACATGTTGCTTGGGGATTCTTCACCAACTAATCCCTTTCTACTGTTTCTTTGTATTTTTGGTTTTGCTTCACTGTCAGCTGAACCTAGGGCCTTCATATACCGGGAAAGTGCTCTACCACATGGCCCCTTTGAACGTTTTATTTTGAGGCAGATTTTTTTTTTTTGGATTTGGTTTTTTCGAGACAGGGTTTCTCTGTATAGCCCTGGCTGTCCTGGAACTCACTCTGTAGACCAGGCTGGCCTTGAACTCAGAAATCCGCCTGCCTCTGCCTCCCAGAGTGCTGGGATTACAGGCGTGCGCCACCACCGCCCCGGCTTTGTTTTTTTGTTTTGATTTGTTTGAGACAGGGTTTCTCTGTATAGCCCTGGCTGTCCTGGAACTCACTCTGTAGACCAGGCTGGCCTTGAACTCAGAAATCTGCCTGAGGCAGAATTATTTATTTATTTATTTATTTATTTATTTATTTATTCACTCATTCATTCATTCATTCATTCATTTATTTATTTAGAGACAGGGTCTCTCTACTGTGTAGTTCTGGCTATTCTGGAACTTGCTATGTGGACCAAGCTGGCCTTAAAGGTGCGCACCACCACACCTGGTATTGAGGAAGGATCTTACTGAGGTGCCTAGGCTGGCCTTGAGTTTGCAATCCTTCTACCTCAGGCTCCTGAGTAACTGGGAATTCATATTCCATATGCCATTCGACATTTTGGTTTTGTTAGGCGTCTGTGTTTGGTTACCTGTGGCTGTGATAAACTATCCAGACAAGAGCAACTTAAGGGAGAAAGGCTTGTTTCAGCTCACTGTTCGGGTCACAGTCCGTCACATGGGCAAGGCAGCAGGGCTTAAAGCAGCTAGTCACATGACTCCTGCAGTCAGAAGAGTGATGAATGCTTGCACATTAGGCCTCCCCTCGATTTTTCCATTTTCTATGAGCCGGCATCCCAGTCAAGGACTGGAACATCCAGAGTGGGTGTGGTTCCTCCCACCTCGACCAACCAATGCAATCTTTTAATCTTTTTTGTTTGTTTGTTTTGGTTTTGGTTTTTGGTTTTTTGGATTTGGTTTTTTTTTTGAGACAGGGTTTCTCTGTGTAACCCTGGCTATCTTGGAACTCACTCTGTAGACCAAGCTGATCTCAAACTCAGAAATCCGCCTTCCTCTGCCTCCCAGAGTGCTGGGATTACAGGCGTGCGCCACCACTGCCCAGCCAGTGTAATCTTGATAACTCTCCACATACATGATTTAGCACTGATCATCACGGTGGGTTTTCCTGTCACTGTGAAAATCATTGAATGGTTCCATTTTTCTGCCAGGTCCCCTTAAAATCTCACTCCTTTGAAAAGAAAACACATTTATTTATTCAGTGTGCATTCATGTATGTATATGTGTGTGTCTGTGGAGATGGAGCACTATGACGTAGCAGCTGAGGTCAGAGGACAACATAGGGAAGTCAGTTTTCTCCTTCCGCTGTGTGGGTCCCAGGAATTGGACTTAGGTTGGGCCGCAAGCTTTTTTACCCACAGAGTCATCTTGACAGACTCGTTTCCACTCTTTGGAGTAGGATCCTTTTCTTTGGAGATGCAGGTGATGGCCCTGAACGTCACTGTGGCCATCCTAGTGTTTTTGCAGAAGAACTGTTGAAACAGGTAAAGATGAGGTACTTTAGTCAGGGTTTCTATTCCTGCACAAACATCATGACCAAGAAGCCAGTTGTGGGGGAAAGGGTTTATTCAGCTTACACGTCCACATTGCTGTTCATGACCAAAGGAAGTCAGGACTGGAACTCAAGCAGGTCAGGAAGCAGGAGCTGATGCAGAGGCCATGGAGGGATGTTTCTTACTGGCTTGCTCCCTCTGGCTTGCTCGGTTTGCTTTCTTATAGAACCCAAGACTACCAGCCTAGGGATGGCACCACCCACAAGGGGCCCTCCCCCCTTTGATCACTAATTAAGAAAGCACCTTACAGCTGGATCTTATGGAGGCATTTCCTCACCTGAAGCTCCTTTCTCTGTGATAACTCTAGCCTATGTCAAGTTGACACACAAAACTAGCCAGTACAGGAAGGTTCTGGAAGTACTTCACTTGGGTTGTGTGAGTAACTAGACTGCCAAGAGAGGGAAGAAAGGACCAGGGGCCAAGAACCTGACATTGGCCTAACCTCCGCTCCACACCAGACACCTTGACCTCATCCAGGGGTCCCATCAGCCGTCATCAAGTTCACATTCTCCTTGATGTATGGCCAGAGAAGTCCTGGAGCTGAGTGCTGAGGGGATACTTTCTCCCCACTGTACTTTAAGCAGACGAGAGAAGGAACCAATGGAATTAGTCCACCTATAATAATTCTGTCTCTTGCAAATGACTGGATAGGACAGGCAGTGGGAGGGCTGTCTGTGTGGATCTTCTGCTCACAGCCTCGACAAACCTGGCTCTTAGAGTTGGTGAGGAGTATCCACATACAGCTTTTCTCTGGTACAGGTAACACGGGAAACCATACGGAGTCCACATCCAAAGCCACACGCCCTGTGAAGAAGACCACACGTAAGTAGCCCGTCGTTTTTCTGGTCTCAGTGTGGCTGTGGCTGGCAGGTGCATGGTTGAAACTGTCGCAGAGGCTATTGAAGCTTCCAGATGGTCAAAAGCCCATCCTAGGTTTTTACAGGGGTGTGTGTGTGTGTGTGTGTGTATGTACACATGCACCGTGGAAATTGGAAGTCATCCATGAGCGTCGGTCCTTACCCTCCTCTTTGTTTGAGACAGGGCCTCTTACGTGTCATGGCACAAGCCAGGCTTGCCGGCCTGAAAGCCTCTGGGGACTGTCCTGTGTGTGGACAGCCATTATCGTGCTGCAGACGCATGCTAACCCATCTAACCTCTGGGGTCTGAAGATCTGAACTCAGGTCCTCAGGCATTCATGCCAACAGTTTCACCCACTGAGCCATCTTCCCAGCCCCGTGTTTCTCTGTCTTTCCCCCTATTGCCCCCTCCCAGTGAGCCATAGAAAATGTTTCCCTAATTGTCCCTACCAGTAAAAATTTGATTCTACACATGCACAGTGTTGGTTTATTTATAAAACACGTAAGCAGGAAGCAGACTGTGGTGCTGCACAGATTTTACCCCTGTTCCCCTCCCCCCAGTAACGATGGTGTCACTGTCATTGAGAAGGTGGTTATAGAGTTGGGAGTATGAGTCTCCTTGTTCCTCACATGTGGAAAACAGTGCTATTAGGGCCCATAGAATGATAGTAAGTGAGGTTTCTATGGGGACACACTGGCTGTGAGAACTCTTCATAACCCTTAAACAAGGAAGCTGTGACTGTTTTCCCAAGGTCAGTATGAAAGGGCATCAGGGTGCCCTGATGTTAGTGGGTGTCGGGAGATTGAGAGGACTCTACGTGTGCTTTGCTGTTTCTTGCTTGTGTATAATGTGTGAACTGACTTCAGCAAACCACTGCGGGGTGTCAGTCCCTCTGAGGGCTAGAACACCTGGTGACAGTGTGCTTGTGGATGGTGACGTGCCCTCGGGAAAGCAGGGTGTTCTTAATGCACTATTGTGATACTCAACCAGGACTATTTATTTTCTGATTTCCTCTTTTTTGCTTGTTTTTTTTTTCTTTTTGCAGAGAGCTTTTAATCTACCTGTAGTAAAATGCACAGACCTTAAATATACGGTCAAATACATTCTGACAAATGAGTTCCATGTTACCATTACCCAAATCAATGTAAACACTTCCTAAAACATTTCTTCCTATTTCCTAATGGACAGTGTAGGCCCACTGACATGGCGGATTCCTAAACTTGTAGATGTGTGTTATTAGCCACTGCCTTCTAGTTCAAGTTAAGCCATCCCTTCTTAGCTGGTATAAGTCAAATGCATGCTGATGAAAGTTACTATGGTCATGTGTGTGTGTGTGTGTGTGTGTGTGTGTGTGTGACATCATGCTTTAAAATAATCCTAAAATCTTTCCTTTTTAGAGGAAAAGAAGACCAAGAAAATCCGTAAGTTGTGCAACTGTGTTTATTTTTGTCCTCGTGACTTGGGTGAGCCTAGAGCTAACGTTGACGGCAACCGTTGCCCTGCTTTAATGAGAGTTCTGCAGTGGACCTGTTCTTACAGATGGATGCCGTGAGGGCAGGCGGCTCTGAGCCGGGAGTGTGGGTGGGGATGTGGGGATGGATAGGTAAATGGGTGGGTGGTAAATCAGTAGGACAGATAGATAAAGAGCCTCATCTGGACTCACTTGTGTGGCCCTGGCTCGTCAGATGTGTCTGTGGAGGTTGCTAGTTATCTTGGAAGGGAAGAGAAGTCATCTAGTCCTCTGGGTTGTATAGCTATTCCATGCTTGTCCCTCCTCGCCTCCCAGCTGGTGCTACTGGCCCTGCTCCCTATTTTTCCCCATCCAACAAGTTGCCCACCTTTGGAGCTCCTGACCAATCACTGGATTTGAAAGAAACTCTCCCTGATGGTGAGTCAGTGTGGACCAGTGCCAGGGAATTATCTACCATTTGTCCTGAGTTCCTGTCTTGAATACTATTCTCTATTTGGTCTTGTAGCCACACCCAAAGCCGGTGCTGCACAGCCAAACTCTGCAGCACTCAAGGCAAAGATGCTAGAAAACTTCTTAGCCAAGTCCAGAAGCGAACTTCTAGAGTGTGAGTAGCCTGACTCTGGGGGTGGCTTCATGCATGGGTGGGTGGGTGGATGGATGATGGGTGGATGGATGGATGGATGGATGGATGGGATGGATGGATGGGATGGATGGATGGATGGATGGATGGATGGATGGATGGGATGGATGGATGGATGGATGGATGGATGGATGGATGGGCAGGTAGGTGGTTACGCCCTGGAGAGCAGGTAGCTAGATATTGTGTGTATCTGAGTAAGAGTTCTGATTGATGAATGGTTAGTTAGATGGGAAGGTGGGTGGGTAGATGGATAGGTAGTTAGATGATTGGGTGGATGGGTGGGTGAATGGACGGATGATGTGTGAGTAGATGGATGGATGGATGAGTATATGGATGTGTGGATGGAGAAAATAAATATAACAGATGGGGAAAGCTTTAAAAGTGCCTGGGTCCCTTGTCACGATTCCCTGGGGTATGTTTTCTCAGATTTCGTTAAAGTCGTCTTCGACTACAATACCGCCCACAACAAAGTGGCTCTGTCAGACAACTACACCACCGCCTCTGTGGCTGATGTGCTCCAGCACTACCGGACCCATCCCCAGAGGTTCACCTACTGCTCTCAGGTCCTGGGGCTGCACTGCTACAAGAAAGGCATTCACTACTGGGAGGTAGAACTGCAGAAGAACAACTTCTGCGGCGTAGGCGTCTGCTACGGCAGCATGGAACGGCAAGGCCCCGAGAGCAGGCTGGGCCGGAACCCCAAATCGTGGTGTGTGGAGTGGTTCAACAACAAGATCTCTGCCTGGCACAACAACGCGGAGAAGACCCTGCCCTCCACCAAGGCCACTCGAGTCGGCGTGCTGCTCAACTGTGACCACGGCTTCGTCATTTTCTTTGCGGTCACTGAAAAGGTGTATCTGATGTATAAGTTCAAGGTGGACTTCACTGAAGCTCTGTACCCAGCCTTCTGGGTGTTCTCTGCGGGCACCACCCTCTCTATCTGCTCCAAGTAGCTACTAGGCCAGCCACAGACACTTGGACTTCCTGGGAATATTCCAAGACTGGTCCAAAAAGCTGTAGGCAGGACTCTCCTTGGGAGAACTTCTGAGTCCCTACCAGATAGGAGATAGGGAGGGGGTGGGGGTGGGGTAGGGAAGGGGCAGAAAGAATGAAAAGGGAGATTAGGCTCAGAAAGGGGTGGGATGATTGTCTTGTGGGTGGGGAAGCACATCTACCTCCTCTTGCCTCCCTAGGCAGGGTGACCTTCTCCTAATGTGGGAAATCTCCAGGCTGCTAGTTACTTGGGCAGAGCTTCAGAGAGTAAAATTATTAGTGTTCCTGTTGTCTTATCAAAAATCTAGAGCCATTAGCCATGTTCTTTCTCAGGTGACAGATGTCCACCAGATGTCCACCTTATTTTGCTCTCTGGGGTAGCCTTCAGATCTTTGTGTTTTGATTATGACCTAGTTTTTTTTTTTTTTTTTTTTTTTTTTCATTTTTAAAGCCAGGTGTAGTGGCGCATGCCTTTAATTCAAGCCCTTGGGAAATGGAAGCAGGCACATTCTTGATGAGTTGGAGGACAGCCTGCTGTACATAGTGGGTTTTAGGACAGCTAAAGCTACATAGTGCCACCTTGTCTCTGAAAAAAACAAACAAAAATCCAGTTCTTGAGTTCTGTGTATATGTTACCTCTTTGATGCTGGGGACTGAATCTATGGCCTTGCATGTATGCTTTACCCCGGAGCTTCACCCCTACTCGGAATTTCCATACAACCCTTTCCCCCAAGGAACCTTTTGTAGATATGGCTGCAGACTGGTCTGAATCAGCCTGTGTTGATTTGTGTCACGGTAACCCAGACCTGGCTGAGAGATGGAAGTCTCATCCTCTTCAAGGGGCAATTCTCCAGGGACATGCTGACTGTGGCCATGGAGTTAGAGGCCTTTCTTCCCATAACCTAGGCCGAGAGTAGGGGTTGGGGAAGCACAGCCCTGACTGGATTATGGGAGCCTGATGGCTTTGCTCTCACTGTCATCTTGCCCTGACAGTTGTTCCCAGCAGTAATGTCTCCTTCTTCTGGGTTGTAGATACTGGGCTGATGGCTATAAATGCCACCATTTGCCTTTTGTGGCTATTACCGTAGTTAGGTGGACAGCCACACCACAGTCCCAAAGCCTGCTGTCATGCAGACAGGTGGTGTGTGGTTGCTTCAGGAATCTTGCTAGATCACCTACTGGGGGGGACTGCCTATGGCCTGAAGGGTCCTAAAGCAGACCCATGGGAGATAGCTAAATTCCTGTTTATCTCTAGCCATAGATTACAGGCCCAGTGATGAGTCAGACTCATCACCTGCCTTGACCCTTTCTTCTCTCTTCCTCATTTTTGAGCCAATTCCAGATGCTCATGTAGACCAAACTACAGGTTAGGAAGACTTTTAAGGATAAGGAAAAAAAAATAACAAGAAGGGTCTAGGCAGTGGCTGTTTTCTCTGTTGTCTTTCACACAGTAAAAATAGCCCATGCCACTAAAGGGCAGGGATGGATGTCTGGGGTCTCCCCAGCTCCTGTCGTGAGGTCAAATCCAGACGAGGTAAGGATTTGACCTCTTGTGACAGGAGTTCAGCCCTCTCTTTCCTAAGTGGGGAGCTCCTGCTTGTAAGCATTCTTAGGAAGAGAGGTCACCATAGGGAAGGTAGCCCCCTAGACCTTTCACATGATGGATATTTGAGAATACATCTCAGTTCTTTATGGAATTCCAGGCTCTTAGTATTGGCATTCCTGACAGACGTGTGATCTGTGTCTTCTCCCAGAGGGATGGTCTAGTCCCTTGAAGCATTTTTGCAGGGAACATGTCCCTGCAGATGATAGGTGGGCTTTGGAAGGTTTCTTCCTTTCCCACACAAATTCTTGGTGATGCTTCTCCAACTTTGAAGATGCCCCAAAGCATCTTTGCTGGTCTTGTTTTGAGCCTTGTTTGAGGCCAAATCAGACTTGGGAAACAGCTAGGTTCAGAGAAGTGGAACACCAAGGATTAACTCAAGAGTCCTGAGTGGGCTCTTCTGTAGAAAAGGAGACAGTCAGGACTCTTCCCAGGAGGTGTGCAGCTTGGGCTAGGAAGGCATCTGACCCTCCATTTATGAGAGAGCCAGGCAGCCAGCCAGAGTCCAGAGCTGTGCGGGATGCTTTGGAGTTGTAAGTGGAGGGGTGAACCCTTGTTCTCCGGTACCTTTCTGTTTGCAATGGTAAGACCTTACCTTAACCATTAGCATTTCTGGGTTGATGTACTAGAGTACATCAGAGTGCACATCTCACTTAGCTCTTTGCAGGTGGGAAGGTGGAGGATGACTCTGTTCCACTATTCTTGTCATTCCAACATGGAAGAAACTCCTAATATGGATGACAAGAAAACCCCCAGAGCTCTGTGGACATACAGGAATTTCCAGAAACGTTGATGTAAAATCCTGTCCTAGACCAAGGTACTAGGGACTGTCTCAGTCACTCTGGTGTGATAAAGGTCAAGTCTTTCTATTTTTCTAGACTGACTGCCTATTTCTGATCACTCAGAAATTGATTTTTGATTTATTACTAATACTGATATCTTTTATACTATTGATTTTAATTGATTATTAATTACTAATGTTTTAACTAGGCTTCTTAAACCTAGTGTTTTAGAGGTAATTCATCTTTAAGATAATCATTATACAGGGCAAGGCTGGCTGTTGTACCTTACTTTGGATGCAATGACACAGCATTCACCATCCTTTCTGGATTGAGGTGTGAGTGAAGATGTCACTCAAGCTGAAATCCACTGATGAGGTACCCACCCCCTGATAGCTACTGTCCAGGGCCTCTGGGTGCTCAGGTTCTGCTCTGGAAGCCTGCCTGCCACAGCGTAGCACTGATCTCAGGAAACTGGATAAAGAATGCTCAAGAGAGAGAACATGTGGACTTGACTTCAAGATAGTGCCACGGTGGGACACTGATGAGGCAAGCCCACTAGAGGAACCGGCAAGCAGCGGTCGGAACCCAGAGCTTGCTTTACTTTTCTATCATGAGACGTTAAATAGTGCAATGATAAACAGTGTTGAACAGACCCTATTGATGATCTTCTCTTGGCTATTAAAGAATTTGGCAGCCGGGCGGTGGTGGCGCACGTCTGTAATCCCAGCCAGCACTCTGGGAGGCAGAGGCAGGCGGATTTCTGAGTTCAAGGCCAGCCTGGTCTACAGAGTGAGTTCCAGGACAGCCAGGGCTACACAGAGAAGCCCTGTCTCAAAAAACACAAAACACAAAAAACAAAAACAAAAGGGAAAAAAAAAAAGAATTTGGCTTGCCTTTATTGCTGAGTGTGTGCATGAGTGTGTGCGTGCGTGTTTTTAAGTCCTTGGAATTTCCTGAGAGGATTGAGTGTCATTGTTATTTGTCGGCCTTGTGTGTCACAGCAGAATTTATGTCGAGATGACCCAGGATGGTAGCTAGCCACTACCAGCTTGGTGATTGATTACAGGGTTGAGGCCTTGAGCTCAAAGAACCTCTGAAAGGAAGAAGAGGGAACTGGGGGTTGAGGTCAGTCCAAGACCTCTGTGAGTCCTGCCTACAAACAATGGTTCAATTCCAGCCCCTGTTGACACCTAGTGCAACTTCCCTGCAGATGAACGCGTAGCTGTGCTTTAGGCTGATGCACTCTTGTCCTATGATGGCAGGACAGGGAGGCTCTGTGCTCGAGACCCTTCTAGACCTTGCCCTCTATGTGTCTTTATTTGATTGCTTCGATTCTTATTTTGAATAAAAGAAAGTTCAAATTATAAATGCAGTATTGTCCTGCCTTCTGTGAATTCTAGCAAACGACCAAATGGGAGACAGATGACAGTCTCTCCCAGGATTTGCAGGTATTCGGCAGTGTGTGGAGACTGAGGCCAGGCAAGGCATGGCGGGGTACTGTGTCCCTTAACTTGGGGCACCACATCTAACTCTCGGCGGCTGGCGTATTCTCCGTATACAGTGCAGCCGCTGCTGCTGGGACGGAGGTGATGGCACCTGCGAGGCTATGCAGCAGGTCAGTCGAATCAGTTCTTTTAACAAACCACTCCTCTTAGATTTGCTTCTTTCTTTATCCTGGGAAGACCCACAGTGTCAGAGACTCTTCCCAGATGCCACTTCATCTGTCCCAGAACATTCAGATGAGTAACTCAGTCAAGAGAAGCCATGCATGAGTGTGGAAATGAGCCCGTGTGAATGTAGGCACACCCTGAAGTCCAGAAGAGGGCTTGCAGTCTCCAAAAGCTCTGGGTGGTGACGAGCCCCACTACACAGGTACTGGCAAGAGGGGAAAGTTTAACTGTGAAGCTAGCTCTCCAGCCCCAACATCAGGGTTGTTTCCTTTTATTTGTTTGTTTATTTTATGTATATGAGCACACCATTGCTCTCTTCAGACACCCCAGAAGTAGGCATCAGATCCCATTACAGATGGTTGTGAGTCATCACGAGGTTGTTGGGAATTGAACTCAGGACCTCCGGAAGAGCAGTCGGATGGGAACAGGTGTGTGTTAAATTGAACGCTGAAGTTCACACCGCCATGTCTGAGCGCTGGGAATGAAACAAATGAGGCATTCCCTAATCAGATAAGAGGAAGGGCTGGGTTGGGGGGTAGAATGCAGATAGGACAGACAGACAATAAGGCCGGTCTTGGCCAGCTCCAGCTGCCCATGGAAGCCTTCACAAGCACAAAGTGCTTTTACCCTTTTCCATCTCCTGAGACTTGTAACACACAGAACTGTGAGTTAGCACATCTTCTAAGAAAGTCTTCACTCATTCCAGGAAGCTCACCCTGGAGAGGAGAAAACCAAGCAATGCTACAGCCACTTCCTGGGAACTTTGTCTCCAGATGGTCAGGCCCTTGGTGGTTAAACATTCTTGCTGCTACAGATGGCTTTGTTTTGCTATACTAGGAACTATGTCTGCAAAAGACATTGTTAGGGCTAGAGAGATGGCTCAGCGGTTAAGAGCACTGACTGCACTTCCGAAGGTTCTGAGTTCAAATCCCAGCAACCACATGGTGCCTCACAGCCATCCGTAATGAGATCTGACTCCCTCTTCTGGTGTGTCTGAAGACAACTACAGTGTACTTAGATATAATAATAAATAAATCTTAAAAAAAGAAAAAAGTACATGCTGTTCTTTAAAAAAAAAATTCAATAAAAAAAGACATTGTTAAATCATTTACATTGTGCTTTTGATACCTTCTCTCTTCTGTAGAGATCATGGGAGGAAATACCCTCAAAAGGAAGATTCAAGGTGAACCTCAAAAGATTCACCGTAATTTTGGACAGGATCACCACAAGTATGTCATCCACCACATAAATATTCATAACAACTCCCCCCCTCCCCAGAGGGTTTCTCTGTGTAGTCCTGGCTGTCCTGGAACTCACCTTGTAGACCAGGCTGGCCTCGAAAACTCAGAAATCCGCTTGCCTCTGCCTCCCAAGTGCTGGGATTAAAGGCGTGCGCCACCACCACCGCCCGGCATAACAACTTCTTCAAACGGCTGGCAGAATGGCTCAGAGTAAGGGCGCTTGCTTTCAAGTCTAAATGGTCTGAGTCCAATCCGTGGTTGCCATGAGTTAGAAAGAGGTGAACTACCTCCTGCGAGTTCATCCTCTGTCCTCCACAGGTGCACCCACACACACATGAATAAACAAACCTCAGAAACATCTTTAAAATCCTCAACACAGAGCCGACGGCTGCTCGGCTGTTCGGCTGTTCGGCTGTTCGGCTGCTCGGCTGCTCGGCTGTTCGGCTGCTCGGCTGCTCGGCTGCTCGGCTGCTCGGCTGCTCGTTTAGGCAGCGCACCCGTCTGTCCGCTGAGTGTTTGCTTTAGCTTAGCCTTGCAGGTGATACTTCAGTTTACAGACTGAAAAATCTTGCTGCTCTTGCAGAAAACTGGAGTTTCACTTCCAGCATCCACATGGGCTCACAAATAACAGTAACTCTGGTTCCGGGGGATCCGGCTATCGTCTAGACCCCGTGAGAATGTGCAGATAAGGTGGACCTGTGTCAACATGTGGTACACATATGTACATCCACAAATACACACACACACACAAATACATCAGTCTTAAAAAAAGAAGAAGGAAAAGCTTTTAAGCAAGGCAGTAGGAGAGAGAAGGATGCCGTGAAAAGAACAGTACACACCCAAGCCATGGGTGTGGGCGGCCCGAGAGAGACCTGTTCGTACCTGCCAACAATAGCCAAGTGTACTGTTTTGGTGGCTCTGGGAGTTATATCATCGTTCAAAGGCCTGAAGTGCACTCACTGGGCTTAGATAAGGCAAAGCAGCAGGCAGAACAAGGGAAGAATCCTTACCACCTTATGGCGGGTGTCACAAGGATAGTAAACACAGATTATAGTCTTGCTTATGGGAGTCTAAGGACGGTACAGGGCGGGCGACTCTCGAATCAGAGTGTGCTCTGAGGGCCAGTGAGATGGATCTGTGGGAAAAGGTGCTTGCTGCTGAGTCTGCGGAGCCTGTGACCCACGTGACAGGAGAGAGCTGATCTCTGCTGGTTGTCTTCTGACTTTCACGCGTGACTCGTGCCCCACCCACACTCCTGGACGATACTCACAGCCTTGGTGGTGGCATAGCGAGATCTGTCAAAAAGGAGAGGGGAGGAGGGAGAGAGGGAGAGAGCAACCCTGTACACACACACACACACACACACATACATGCACGTACATGTGTATGCAGGCAGACAGGAAAAATAAGGGTGTGTGTGGCTCCTTTAGCCCACCTCTGCCCAGATTTAAAAGAACCTGGTAGCTCAGGCCTTTAGTCTCAGCACTCTGGAGACAGAGGCAGGCAGATCTCTCTGAGTTTGAGGCCAGCCTGGTCTACATAGTAAGTTCCAGGACAGCCAGGATTGTTACCCAGAGAAATCTTGACTTTAAAAAGAGGGGGGGGGGGGGGCTGGAGAGATGGCTCAGTGGTTAAGGGCACTGACTGCTCTTACAGAGGCCCTGAGTTCAAATCCCAGCAACCACATGGTGGCTCACAGCCATCTGTAATGAGATCTGATGCCCTCTTCTGTGTGTCTGAAGACAGCTACCGTGTGCTTATATATAATAAATACATCTTAAAACAACAACAACAACAAAAAAAGCCAGGCAGTGGTGGCACACGCCTTTAATCCCAACACTTGGGAGGTAGAAGCAAGCGGATTTCTGAGTTTGAGGCCAGCCTGGTCTACAAAGTGAGTTCTAGGACAGCCAGGGCTGTACAGAGAAACCCTGTCTCAACCCCCCGCCCCCCCCCAAAAAAGGAGTAGGAAGACTTGAATCCAACCCTTAGAACTAAATGTGGCTTATCTTCCAGTGCTTGGATGGTGAATACAATACAGTACAATACAATACAGTACAGTACAGTACAGTACAATACAATACAATACAATACAATACAATACAATACAATACAATACAATCCTTGACTGTGCAAGTGAGCTAGAGGGGTTAATGCAGAGTTTCGATTATAGGAGTCATTGGTAATATCTGTGGAACCCATGGAAGGTATATTTAATTTTACAGTAGAAACAGGGTTTGTTTTGTTTTGTTTTTAAAAAAAAATGAGCTTTCCATGCACCATGTTATAGCCTCAAATTCACTATCTTCCTGCCTCAGTTTCCCAAGTGCTAAGACTGCAGGTGCATGCTGTCTGTGGTGGTTGAATAAGAATAGCCACCGTAGGCTCGTGTATTTGAAGGTTCAGTGACTAGGGAATGGAATTGTTTGAAAGGATGGGAAGGATCAGCAGGTGTGACCTTGTTGGAGGAGGTGTGTCACCGCAGGGGTGGGCTTTGAGGTTTCAAAAGCCCACACCAGGCTCATTCTCTCTCTGTCTCTCTCTCTGTCTCTCTCTCTCTGTCTCTGTCTCTCTCTCTGTCTCTCTCTCTGTCTCTCTCTCTGTCTCTCTCTCAGACCATGCTCCCTGCTATGATAAGCATGGAGGAATCCTCTGAAACTGAAAGCAAGCCCCCAATCAAATGCTTCCTTTTTATAAGAGTTGCCTTGGTGGCTACGGTGTCTCTTTGCAGCAGTATCACACTGATCAAGACACCATTCTACTAGGCTAGCAGAACCTTCCTCACAAAGTTCCAAGACAACGCAGGGCATCATATTCACATTCCAGACTGCCAGAGTCAGGGTGTTGGCGTTTCCATGTCTTCTTTCTGGCCTTTCTCTCACTTCTTCTAAAGCGCCTTGTGTTCAACTGACTGTGAGGATCCACACGAACGAGGTCATCTAATGTTTAAAAATATTGTTTTATAATTTGATGTATATGAGTGTTTGCCTAAATGTATGTATGTATGCCATATGTTTGTCTGGTGTCCACAGAGGCCAACAGAGGGCGCTGGACCCCCTAGAATTGGGTTGTGGACTGTTGTGAGCCATCATATGTGAACTGGGAGCATGTATGGTGTTTTCTGCAACGAGCAGCAAATATTATTAACCACTGAGCCATTCTTTCAGCCCCCAACTCATCTAAAGTTAAATACCTCTAGATATGATATTTAAGTTCCTACTCTTTTATAACGCAGAGAGGAGACTAGAAAACCTGTAATCAGACCACAGTGGCAGAAATGCTGTGGGTGTTTTTGTAACAACAACAACAACAACAACAACAACAAATTAAAGCTACAGAGCCGGTTTCATGGCCCCATGGGTAAAGACACTTGCTTCCAAGCCTGCACACTTGAGTTCAATCCTGAACCCCCACATGGCACAGAGAACTGACTCCTCCGGCAAGTTTTGTTCTGACCTCCACATTCCCCACCCCCACACATACACAGATCAATAATGATATAGTTTAAAAGGCACAGAAACTAAATCCATAAAAATACAAAAGAGAACCAATGATTCTTTTTTGTTTGTTTGTTTGTTTGTTTTGGGTTTTTTGTTTTTTGTTGTTACGTCCACCCTCGCCAGCAAAGAGGACACAACACCAGGGAGTTTCTCCCTTCTTATTAAGCTTATTTCTTCTTTTGGCGGCCCCGGGCTCTCTCCCAGCCTGACCTTATATAGCCTACTCAGCCCCGTCTGCCAAGGGAGATAGCCAGCCGTTTCCTCATAGGTGAACTAAGTGAGTTCTTCATTAGCATGTAAGTGTGATAAGGAATACAGCACACTGCGCATGTACTAAAGTAATTTACTACCAGGGAGCTGCATGTGGCCAGCGCCATCTTGTAATAGAGATGAACAAAAGGTGGCTTACTACATTTTGTTTTTGTTTTCTTTTGGTTTTTTCGAGACAGGGTTTCTCTGTATAGCCCTGGCTGTCCTGGAACTCCCTCTGTAGACCAGGCTGGCCTCGAACTCAGAAATATGCCTGCTTCTGCTGGGTAGCTCACAAAACCCTGTGACTCAAGCTTTAAGGAATCTAAAGTCCTTGTCTGGCTTTCTAGGGCACCTGCACTGACACTCATACATACACAGATGTACAGCACATGCACATAATACAATAAATCCTGTCTAAAAAATGTTTAAATATAAAACTGAGAGTAGATTCAGCTGTGTTCTCTCTTGGGATATAAACACACACACACACACACCTAAATTTACTACAGAAGCAGGAAGTATCAACTGTGCAGTCCCTCCCAGAGTAACACTCTAATAAATGTAAACAGAGAGGCTGGCCTGCTCTCTCTCGGGTGCTGGTGGTTGTTGTGAGACTGAACTTTGTCCTCTGAGCCCAATGGCACCTGCTGGGTGGGCCAGTTTCTAGTTCCCTATTTCTTCCCTGTTTCTAGTGACTCATGAAGAGTCTGTTTACTAGACCTCAAGACAGATTTCCTTAAAGCACACTCACTCTAGCGGTGCCCTGGAGTGACCTCTTCTTTGTCATTTGTCTGGAAGGCAGCCAGCAGAGCAGCGGGAGATCCAGATGTCTCAGTATTAGGGAGGAAAAAAGAATTTTGCCTCTGGATACTAAAAGTAGGTCAGAAGTCACTGCTAGAGTTCCATTTTATTGCTGCCTAGTTATATGGCCGTTTGAACCTAGGGGCTTGGGCATGCCTCCTCGAAAGCATCCTCTATTACTGAGCGACACAGTAGGGATGTTCTACTTTTGAGACAGAGTCTCACTAATTTGTCCAGGCTGGCCTTGAACTCACTCTGGGGTCCAGGCAAGCCTTGATCTCTCTTCGTCTTTAATCCGGGCAGTTTGTGAACTTCCTGCCTCAGATTCCAGAGTTTACAGATAGTGCAGGCCTATACCACCAGGCCTGATTCTTCCGTTTATATTTTTGATTTCTCCCTTCCCATCAGGTTAACTCTTCCCTGCTGCTAATGATGACTGGTGTTTTGAATATGAGTAAGGCCCGTAGGTTCATATATTTAACATATATTTAACATATATTTAAATGCTTAGTCAACACTATGGCACTATTTGATTTTTTGGGTTTTTTTTTTTTTTTTTTTTTGGTTTTTTGGTTTTTTGGTTTTTTGGAGACAGGGTTTCTCTGTATAGCCCTGGCTGTCCTGGAACTCACTCTGTAGACCAGGCTGGCCTCAAACTCAGAAATCTGCCTGCCTCTGCCTCCCAGAGTGCTGGGATTACAGGCGTGCACCACCACTGCCTGGCTTGTGTGGCACTATTTGAAAGGATTGGAAAGATTAGGAGTTCTGTCCCCTTTGGAAGAAGTGTGTCACTTAGGGTGGGCCCACCTCACATACCATTAGCTCCCTTTCTATCTCTGTCTCTTTGTCTGTGTCTATCTGTCTGTCTGTCTGTCTCTGTCTTTCTCTCTCTCTCTGCTTTCATATCAGGATGCAGGCCTTACCTACTGTTCCAGATGCATGGCGTCATGCTTCCTACCGTGATGATAATGGCCTCAGCCTGTGAGACTGTAAGCCAGCCCCAGTGAAATCCTTTTGTTTATCAGAGTTGCTTTGGTCACCGAAGTCTCTTCACAGCAAGAGAACAGCAACTAAGAAGATGGCCCCTTCTAGTCCTTAAAGCTACACTGCCCAAAGGAAATCCCAGCTTTTACAGCTCACTGTCAGCTGCTGCATTTACAACAGCTGCTTGTCCTTGTCACACTTGTCCCGCCCACCTGGCCAGCCTTTGTGGGTTACTGCTGTGAACTCTGCCCCTGCATCTTCTCACACAGTGCCACAGCTGCTGCACAGATCAACAGAAGGTGACTTTCTCAGCCAGTACGTTTGCCGGGAGGACTGTCATGTGCCGGGCATTGTAACCGTGCTATGCTGCAGATGGTTACTGAAAAGGCACCCCCAAATCCATGCCTGGGGGTGGGTGGGAAGGGGGTTCTATATCCTACAGAGGGATGTGGGGTGGGGCTGTAGAGGGATGTAGAAAACAGGCAAGACTATGACATAATAAACAGACACTGTGTGCTGCTCTAACTAAAGCACTAGGGTGAGATCTTTAGTCCCCAGAAGGCAAAACTGGGGGAGAGCATGAAGGTTTGGAAGTGAGGTGTGTGTGTGTGTGTGTTTAAAGCTTGAGCCTTGGGTTGGAGAGATGGTTCATCTGTTAAGAGTGCTTCCTCTTCTTGCAAGGGACTGGACATTTAGTTCCCAGCACCCACACCCTGCAGCTCTTAAGGGTCTGTGACTCTAGCTCCAGAATCTATCCAGCATTTTCTTTTGGCCTTCAGGCATGACTGCACTCATTCCCCCAGCCCCACAATCCTGTGCAAACAGAATTATCATCATCTTTAAAACTTGAGTGGAGGCTGGCCCATTCCTGAAATCCCAGCACTCTCCGGGTGGAGACGGAGTTACGTGGCAAGACCCCATTAACACCCCCCTGAAGCTCAGTATGGCTCTACCCAGAGTCCTAGGGAAGAGGGGAAGATCTTCAGTGGAGTTGCCAGTGCACAGCGCAGGCTCTCTGCCTTACATCCACCCTGCAGTAACACTGCTAGGGAGAGAGCAGTGCCTCAGTTTCTTGCGGAGGAAATCTTCCTTCTCCGGTGTTGCCCTGCCTTGCCAATAGGGATCAGTTTTGCTGAAGATGCAATGTCCTCCTTGCCACCAAGGCCTTTCTCAACACTCAGAGCCCCTGGGGACAAACTCTCCACTATTTAAGGTTTTATTGACCTCTCAACTACCCCAGGGTTTAAAGAAGAACCCCCTTCTCCACCTACAACATCCCGGAGGCCACAGGTCTGGAGAATTCATTTCTAGCTAATGTCTGAGAACTGCACTCAGGATTCTATGTCAGAGGACATCAGATTTTGTAGTGTCACACATGGCTCCCCTGTCCCCAGGTCTCTTTGAGGTGAGGGAAGAGTATAGTTAGCTGTGGCCCTTGTCTTACTGACTGACTCCTTGTTTGTTGATGTTTATGTCTTTCCCTCTCTGTCTCTCTCTCTCTGTCTCTCTCTCTCTGTCTCTCTCTTCCTTTCTTTCTTTCTTTTTTTTTTTTGGTTTTTTTGTTTTTTGGATTTATTTATTTATTTATTTATTTATTTATTTATTTATTTATTTATTTCGAGACAGGGTTTCTCTGTGTAGCCCTGGCTGTCCTGGAACTCACTCTGTAGACCAGGCTGGCCTCAAACTCAGAAATCTGCCTGCCTCTGCCTGCCAGAGTGCTGGGATTACAGGTGTGCGCCACCGCCGCCCGGCTCTCTCTTCCTTTCCTATATGTGAGCACACTGTAGCTGTTTCCAGACACACCAGAAGAGGGCATCAGATCTCATTACGGATGGCTATGAACCACCACGTGGTTGCTGGGATTTGAACTCAGGACCTTCAGAAGAACATTCAGTGCTCTTAACTGCTGGGACATCTCTCGCTTTCTTTCATTGGTTGTCATCTTTCCTTCTAGTGACCTGGCCTGCCACCTCCATGGCTAGTTTAGCGGTGGGCGTCACACAGTTGTGACCCCTGTGATTCCCAATGGGATGATAAGAATAATAAGAAGTTGATAGTGCATTGCCTCTTTCTGCTTTGCCAAGCTCCCCGTTATCACCCAGCACGCCACATGAGCTTTTCATGGGGAAGCAGCTCGTGGTAATGAACTCAACTCTCTTCCTTTTGATTATTACATTTTATGTGTATCCGTGTTTTAGCTGCGCGTCCATCTGTGTGCCAGGTGTATGGGTGAGGCCTGAAGCGGGCAGAAGAGGGGTTTTGGATCCCCTGAAACTGGAGTTGTGGCTGGTTGTGAGCCGCCATATAGGTGCCGGGGGATCAGACCCAGGTCCTCCTCCAGAGCGATCAGTGCTTTTGACTGCAAACCAGCTTTCCAGCTTTCCCTCCTTAAAGACATTTTAAAAAGAGATTTTAATGTTTCTTTTATGTGGTATGTCTGGGTGCGTAGGTGGCACTGAGTGTGTGTGTGTGTGTGTGTGTGTGTGTGTGTGTAGGTTAGGTGACAACTTATCATATATTTTTTAGTTATATTAATTTGCATTAGAGGGGGATGATGCCAGGCACACATGTGGTGAGAGGACTACTTAAGGGAAACTTAGAAGTGTTTCTCCTAGCCAGGCGTGGTGGTGCACACCTTTAATCCCAGCACTCGGGAGGCAGAGGCAGGCGGATTTCTGAGTTCGAGGCCAGCCTGGTCTACAGAGTGAGCTCCAGGACAGCCAGGGCTACACAGAGAAACCCTGTCTCGAAAACAAACAAACAAACAAACAAACAAACAAACAAAAAAGAGAGAAGTGTCTCTCCTTCCACCTGATTGGTCCCAGGGATCAAACTCAGGTCATTGGGATTAGTATCCCGTACCTGCACGAGCATTTGGCCAGCCTGATTTTTGTTTGTTTGTTTGTTTTGTTGTTGTTGTTGTTTTTGTTTTGATACAGTGTCTTACCCTGTAGCCCTAGTGAGCTTTGAACATAACTCAAGACAAACCTCCCACCTTAGCCTCCTGATTGCTGGATGATAGACTCTTGAGCCACCATGCCTTGCTCGAAAACCCAACTTTCAAAAATGAGGAAATATTTTATTTACCTCAAGAACTCTCAGTCTCGAGGCAGGGTGCCTCGGGGTTGATTCAGCCTGTGTCAACTCTGTAACAAAGAAAGCACACTTGGAGAAGAAAACAGGTGTATTCTGCTTCTGAGTCTGTGGCATATGCAGTTTGGGAAGGACAGCTCTTTTCCATCCCACTTGGCATCTGTTGGGGCAGGGGAGCTGTCCTTAGATCTGCTCCCTTGTACCAGATGTTAATGTGAACTGGGACCCGCCCATGCATCTGTTTGTGTTCCCCAAAGCAGGAAGAAAGGGCTGGGACCCAATGGCAGCTGTCCCAGCATAACCAGGCAGAAACTGGACCACCTTTTATGACACAACCTCAGGAGACCCTGAGTCACACTGGCCTTGCAGAGAGGTCAAGAGGAGGACCTTTGGACTCAACCAGTATCACCTACCTGAACCCCATTTTTTGGGTTGAACTGGGGGAAGAAGTCTCATCTTGAAAAGCACACCTTCCTCAAAAAAAGGTAACTACCAAGTTTGTAGGTAATTTATAGTACAACCATTGTTTCTATTACTTTGGTGTCACTATGACAAAATAACCAAGGTTAACAATTTAAGGGAGGGTGTATTCTGGCTCACAGTTTCAGAGGGTCTCAGTTCAGGAAGGCCAAAAAGGCATGGTGGAATTTTTCAGGGTGGAAATCTGGCGAGACCCCCTAACATCTTGGCAGAGCAGGAAGCAGAGCGGGCCTGATTTGAACCTTCAAAGGCTTTAACCTCTAGAGACTTTCACCTCTAGAGACTTTAACAAGCTAGTAACTTTGTCCTAACGATGTCGATGTCACAGCTTCCCAAAATAGTGACACTAGCCAGAGAACAAACATTCAAAACAGGAACCCAACAGGCCGGGTAGTAGTGGCGCATGCCTGTGATCCCAGCACTTGGGAGGCAGAGGCAGGCAGATTTCTTTTCTTTCTTTCTTTTTCTTTTTTTCTTTTGGTTTCTTTAGATTTTTTTTTTTTCCCAGACAGGGTTTCTTTTTATAGCCCTGGCTGGCCTGGAACTCACTTTGTAGACCAGGCTGGTTTCGAACTCAGAAATCTGCCTTCCTCTGCCTCCCAAGTGCTAGGATTAAAGGCGTGCACCACCACCGCCCGGCAGGCAGATGGATTTCTGAGTTTGAGGCAGTCTGGTCTACAGAGTGAGTTCCAGAACAGCCAGGGCTACACAGAGAAACCCTGTCTTGGAAAACAAAACAAAACAAAACAAAACAAAAAGAAGAAGAAAGAAAGAAAGAAAGAAAGAAAGAAAGAAAGAAAGAAAGAAAGAAAGAAAGAAAGAAAGAAAGAAAAGGAAGGAAGGAACCCACAACAGGTATCAGAAAGGCAAGACTTGACCTCAGGACTAGAGAGGGCTCTCAAACACTCCATCACCACCATCAACTCCCCAGAGGACACACAGGCCTACACTTTCAGTTCTAACCAGCCCCAGGCACTTCCTCATAAATGTCCCTATTATCTGCATAGTGTCTGTGTCTAAAACCAAGCTTATCTGTAGAGTCTGAAAGCTCAGCTCCTACGTGTGGGGAGGGCTTCTGGTGAGCTTGCATGTACTGAGGTGCATTTGAAAGCCAGCTTATCTGTGTTTTGGCAGAACACCTTGTGATCTTCCTGGATGTGGGAGGCGGCCTTCAAGGAATTGTCTGGAGTCCGCTAGATGTCTTATCCATCTGGAGAAGTTATCAGACAGTTTCTCCTTTCTCTGGGCTTGGGGGAGGTGGGAGGAAGAGGGGGAGCTTCCTGTCCGACCCCCTCACAGCAGAGCTTTAAAACACGGAAGCTTAGAGAGAGGCAGCTTCTTTGTTCCCTGTTCAACCGTGTTCATTGAGATCTTCAGGTCTCTTGAATTTCAGTGCGGTGCTTTCTGGTGCATGAGACAAAAATCAAGGGGACCTGGAACTGTTGGCTTATTCCTTTTGTTTGGGCAGGTTCTCTCAGGAAGCCTAGTTTAGCCTCAAACTCTGTAAGTAGCTGAGGATGATCTTGAACTTGTGATTCTCCTTTCTCCAGCTTTCACTGCTACCACATCTGGTATACTCATCAATTTGCCTACACACCCAGCCTTGGATTATTCTTTTTGCTGACTATATAAGTAATAGTATGTTTTTATCAGTACATTTCTTTTTATTGCACTGATTTATTTATTGTGTCTACTTGGGCCTGTGCATTCCTGTAGAAGTCAGAAAGTTGGGAGCTGTTTCTCACCTTTGTTTGCTTGTTTGTTTGGTTTTGGAGAGAGGGGTTTTTTGGGGGGGGGAGTGGGGTGGTTTCTCTGTTTGCCTCAGCCTATCCTAGAGCTAATCTATAGACCAGGCTGGCCTTGAACTCAGACCTGCCTGTCTTTGCGTCCTGAGTGCTGGGATCAAAGGCATGCACCATCACTGACAACCTAGGGGCTTGGTTCTCGCCTTTGTGCCTTTGTAATAGAATCTTTTTTTGTTTTTGTTTTTTTTTTTTTTTTTTTTTTTTTGGATTTGGTTTTTTCGAGACAGGGTTTCTCTGTACAGCCTTGGCTGACCTGGAACTCACTCTGTAGACCAGGCTGGCCTTGAACTCAGAAATCTGTCTGCCTCTGCCTCCCAGAGTGCTGGGATTACAGGCGTGTGCCACCACTGCCTGGTGTAATAGAATCTTTTAGTCTGTTATGTTATAAGGATCTTTGGGATCAAATTCAGGTCGTTAGGCTAGGTGGCAAGCACCTGTACTTGCTTAGCTATTTGATTTAATCAGCTGGGACCTGGCCTTGGCTCTGTGTGAGCCAGCATCCTATGCTTCTGTTTCTATCATCCATGTAAGAATGTGCACCACAGTTATTGACTAGATTCAGGCTTCTAAAACTCAAGCCCTGCCTACTACCTCTTGGAGACAAGGAGTCAAGTAGCCAAAGCTGTCTTCAAAGCTGCTGTACAAGTGAGGATGCAATGGGACTCTTGCCTCTACCTCCCCAGTGCAGAGACGACAAGCACCGTGGCCCACATGTCCTCCCCAATGAATGAATGAATGAATGAATGAATGTTAAAGCATTCTCTTCTGTAGTTATTTGCTGCTTTCTCAGACTCATCTCCTACTGATCCTCTGCTAGGACTCCCCCCCCCAAACCCTGCTAGCCTCACCCCACCCCCATTCTTCCCACCATCTTGTCCAGCATAGCACCTTCGCATTTGAATTTGTTAGCTTGTCAACTCTTTCTAGCTCAGGCTAAGTATCACTTTCCTTTTCCTGCTAAGTCTTCTGAACTGGGAGACTCATGAGCTGTCTCTCTGTGGGTTTGTAAATGACTCAGAGCTAAAGATGCCTGGAGGCAGCAGGAGCCGGTCAGAGCAAGTTCACCTGCACTGCCAGTTTTTGTTGACCCTGTGCGGCACCCATAGCTACAACTGCTGGGTTTTGTTGTTTGTTTTTGTTATTTGAGACAGGGTTTCTCTATGTAGCCCTGCTGCCTGGCCTGGAATTCCATATATATACACCAGGCTGACCTCAAATTCACAGATACCCCCTGCCTCTGGGTGAGGTGAGATTAAAAACTATGTACTATCATGCTAGGCTATGTGTATGTATGTATGTATGTATGTATGTATTGTGTGTGTGTGTGTGTGTAAGCCACAGGACACATGTGGAGATCAGAGACCAACTTATGGAGTCTGTACTTCTCTTCATTTTGTGGGTTCTGGGCCTCAAACTTAGGCCATCAAGCTTGGCATCGAGTGTCTTCCATCTGCTGGGCCATCTTGCCAGGCTAGCTCTGAGGAGATCCCTACAAAATTCTGCTTTTTGGTCAGTTGCTAATGTGCTTGCCATGTGAACCCTGAAGATGTGAGTTGCATTCCATCCCCAAAAGTCATGTAAAAGAGTCGGGTGTGTGAGTGTGTGTGTGGGGGGGGGGGGGGTAGCTTTTGTTACCACCTATAGAAAATAGAAGGTGGTAAGTACTTGTCACTGGGCTCTAGGAAGTAGGCTCAGATAAGATTATTCACATTTGGGCTAATGTAAGGATCTAGGGGAAAACAGCCAAGGAATGTGTGACTTCCCTTTTATCTTGATAATCCTGATAAGCCACCAGACCCTGTGACTTTGCTATTTGTTCTTCGCCTTGTTTAATCACTTTGTTTTGATCAAAGAACCCGCCCTATTCTCTGCTGGTACCTAGAACGGTATAAAAGCTAGCTGGAAAGATTTAAGCCGCTTCAGCCTCAGCTTTGGCTGGAGTCGTGCTATAATATTTGTCTAATTGTCTTTTTCTTTTCAATCCTCACTCCTGCCCTTGAGACCCTCTTGTTGGACTGAGCTGGTCAGGTGTGGCAGCATCCGGTTATAAACCCAGCACTGGGGGAGTGCAGGCAACAGATTCCTGCCTAGCCAGCCTAATCTATGTGGTGAGCTCCCTTGCTTTCGGTCACAGTCAACAGAATGAAACCCTAATAGTTAACAATAGCCAACCGCATAGGGAAGTCTTCCTGGGACCCAATGGAGGCTAGAAACCCCTCCCCCACTAGAAGATGGTGCGACTTAGTTGGGGAAAAGGAGGCCCAAGCCCTGTTTTTTGGCCTGCAACCAAGAGCGAGCCAGTACCTCAGTCTTTTGGTGTTAAAGCTCCAGAGTAGTGTTTTTAGAGGCAAAAAAAGCACAATTACATCAATCTTAGATGAGGCCTCAGTAACCCTGCAACATTTGTTTGGACAGAACCTAAGTATTTCGGATACAACAAGACAATTAACTTTGATTTATACCTTTCCCCATTATTTTAGCTTATGTTTTGTTTGCATAATCATTACTTATTTTGGTCAATACATCCAGATGGACCATGGCCAGGGTCGTCCAACAGGGTGTTGCCAAGGCGGATCTGGAGGTAGGGGGTAGAGGGCTAACAAGTGTCTAAGTAGATGTAAAATGAAGTCAGGACTTCAACATTGAGAGGGGTTAAAAAGAGGAGGATGGGGGGTTAAGGGAGTGTGGCACGGCGCCGTGGGAAGGGGATGCCTAGGCAGGCCCTTGCCTGGGCACCTCTGCCCCGAGGGACCACACACACACACAGGCATGGTATAGAATAGAGTTATTCAGAGTAGGGGATGGGAGTTAGTGGGGGGGGGGGGGGAGAGAGAGAGAGAGAGAGAGAGAGAGAGAGAGAGAGAGAGAATAGAAAGAGAGAGTAGAGAAGTGGAGTGGAGGCCGGCCATGACCACGTTGGGGGGGGGGAGAGCTCAAGGGGCAGAGAGGTGAGAGTATGTGGGAGAGTGGAGAGCAAAGAGGGAGAGGAGGGGCAAGTAGCCTCTCTTATAGTGGGCCAGATCTCTGGGGCGGGGCATACCTGGCTATTGCCAGGTAGGTGTGGGGTGGAGCTTAGACAAAACCCCAACAAACGAATTGTTACCTTTTGGAATAATATCATGATTTGGGCAACAGAAGTGGTTATCTGTTCTGTTGATTCAACTGAACTTTTTGAAAGGAACAAATAAATATTTGATTGAAATTGCTCTATAAATGACAGATGTTGTATGGATGTTATTCTACCACTCACCTGGGACATATGCTCTGGCTTTATGCCACATGTCACACAGTACCCCAGTTACCTGGGAACAACAGGTGTTGTTTGTGAGGCAGGTTCTTACTTTGTAGCCCTGACTGGTCTGGAACTCATTATGTAGACCAGGCTAGCCTTGAACTCAAGAGATCCCTGCCTCTGCTTGGGATTAAAGGGTTGAGATAAAAGGTGTTTGTCACCATGTGTGGCCCAGATTTTGTTTTTCCGTAGGTTGGCAATCAGCAAGCACCAGTGTCCTTCTGTCTCTGTCTCCTGTACTCGGGGGTTACAGGAATTTGAGAGAACACACCAGCCTGTTATGTGGGTGCCAGGATCCGAACTCAGTTTCTCACAGTTGTACAAGTGCTCTTAACTGATGAGCCATCTCTTCAGTGACAATTATAATTGTTTGTTTTCTTTTTGGTTTTTTGAAACAGGGTTTCGCTGTGTAGCTGTGGCTGTCCTGGAACTTGCTCGGTAGTCTCTCAAACTCAGACATCTGCCTGCCTGTGCCTCCCACGTGCTGAGAGTAGAGGCGCACACCACCACTGCCTGGCTTAATGACAATTCTACTGCAAGAGGAGCAAAGGCATACTAGCAGAACAGCTGAGCGCTCACACCTCAAAGTCCAAACAGGAAGTGGACAGCACACTGGGGGTGCAGGGAGGAGTGTGAAGGCTCAAGGTCTCCTCCTGTACATTCCTCCTCCAAGTGCACACCTCCTAATAATCCTCCCTGAAGTTCTACCAACTGGGACCAAGTATTCTAAGATATGAAGCTATGGAGGCCAATCTCTTTCAGAGCACAAGGTGTGTGACCCCACACCTAGAGGAGGCACTATAATTTCTGTTTTTCTTCCCACCCCCCCCAAATATCTGACTCAGGATTTGGCCCAAATTATGTTTGCCCTGCTGAAGACCACTGACCATTGGTGGAGACACGTGGCTGCTTTTATGTGATTGTTGTCTGACAGACACACACCCAACCACACTCTTTAAGTGCTATACTTCACATTTTATTTTAAAACAAGCAAACGTATCTTCAGCATATCGAATGCTTTCATTTACATTTCTGTTTGTAGGCACTGGTCACAGGATGCAGACCCAACTCAATAATGCAATTAACATAGAATAATTAACAGCGGTAGTTTTTTTTTTTTTTTTGGTTTTTCGAGGACAGGGTTTCTCTGTGTAGCCCTGGCTGTCCTGGAACTCACTCTGTAGACCAGGCTGTCCTGGAACTCAGAAATCCGCCTGCCTCTGCCTCCCAAGTGCTGGGATTAAAGGCGTGCGCCACCACCGCCCGGCAGCAGTAGATGTTATTACTGTGGTCAGAGCAGGGTAAATGCAAGAGCTGGCTGGCTGCTCGTGTGTGTGTGTGTGTGTGTGTGTGTGTGTGTGTGTGTGTGTGTGTTGTCATTGAGCATCTTCAGTGCTGTGGGTTAAGAGGTATGAGCAGAGGTCCTCTTATGAGAGGACTGAGGACCCAGATAGGGTGCTCTAAACTTGCACAGAGCAGAGGGCCCCTCTATTCATAGGGGTCATTCAGGTGGATCAAGTTGTAACAACTACTAGTCCTGAACCCAGCAATTACAAAAGGTATATGAGTGGATCACCACCTAAGAGCGCATGCTTCCCTGTCCACCCTGCCTTTTTCTTTGCCTGTCAAATCTGCCCATCTAATCAGGATGCTCTCTCTCAAGCTTGGACAGCGTCATAAGGAACTAGGAAAAGGTCTAACTTCCCAACTCTCCCTGTTTCAACATTCTATGCCAGTCACCAAAGAGATCAGCGTTTCTTTCCTGCTTAGTGTATTCTATGGTGGATCCTTATCCTTATAAAGATCAAGGAAATGTGTTTTTGGCCTAGTATCAGCATAATGATGACACACTTTCTGGATATTCTACAGCTATTCTAGAGGGCTAAGTCTTGCCAATGTCTGCATTAAAATTTGACTCTACAAAAGAATCCACCTTCTACTTTTGTTGTTGATTGCCCAGGGCTTGTATTCTGATGCTAATTCCACTCCTGGGAGGGGCTGCAGATGAGGAGTTGCCTTAGGAACCTTCTCCCCTTAACTTTGCAAATAAAGGCTTGAGCCAAAGATTGGGCAGGAGGAAAGAGGAGGAGCTGAGGGTTTTGGGGGAGGAGAAAAGGATAGACAGGAAGGGGAAGGAATTACTGGGGATCGACAGAGGCTGGAGAGAAGCTCGAGGCACCGCAAGTTATATGGGGTAATATAGATGGGAATAGAGTAGTGTAGTGGGAGATCTGCCCAATCTAGGCTTATAGCTTGTATTGTTACTGATTGAGTTGAATTTCTTTTACTGGGTAATTAGGTTGGAAACAAAGTAGCAACAAAATACTTTCAAGAATTTTAGGATATATACCCTTTGAGACCAGTAAGCCCCATACTCATTACACAGCCAGAGGCATCAGAGTAAACACTTATGTGTGCATTTATATAAAGTAACTGAATACACAGACAATTTCCACAACAATCACAACACAAGGACTAGAGGCTTAGTTTAGTATTTTACTATGCAAAAACAAAACAAAACAAAAAAAAAACTCTCTCGGAAAGCTGCATGAGATAGCCAAGGAGCACATTGCAACTAAGATGTGCAAAAGAGTATTTTCAGAAAAACACGAGGTTCTGAATGCATTAAAAACAATCATTAGAAAATCAACCATGGGACAAAGTCATCAAAGACAGTACTTTTCCAAATCCCTTTTACAAAACTACAATCTCAGGGCTGGAGAGGTGGCTCAGTGGTGAAGAGCACAGGACAGGTCTTCCAGAGGTCCTGAGTTCAACTCCCAGCACCCACACCATCATGGTGTAGACACATGCAGACAAAACAGCTATATACATAAATGCCCTGTTTGAGACAAGGTTTAGGTAGCCTTGGCTGGCCGGCCTTGAACTCAGAGAACTTCCTGTCTCTCTGAAGTTAGATACTGTTACCATGCCCCACCGAGGGTTGTTTTTTAAAGAGTGGAAATACTTCACCTACTGGTCTTATACATAACTCAGTGCAGTTCAGGTTCAGTACAGCCTACCATGCCACACTGGATGGTGGAAGGCATGTGTCTGCTCCACCTGCTCTACCCCTCCCTCATCCTCCAGGCGTCCACACAGCAGTCTAAGGACTGTGAGGCTCCACGAACTATCCATTTCTAATAGCTAGGTCACCAACTGGGTTAGAATGTAAGCAATGGTTTTGAGATGAGGTCCTCATATATAGCCAGGCCTTGACCACAGCCTCTAGGTGTTGGGATTATAACAGCATACATTGCCAACGTGATCCAAAAAAGGGCAGGAACTCACCCCCAACCCCATCCGAGGCCTTCCTGGCTCCCAGAGGATACCCGAGCTGCGGGGCTAGATCTGAAAGCAAAGGTGAGCTAAAGCAAGAGTCTGTGCAGTTGCTGCGCGTAGGACTAAATGAGAATTGGCACGAAGGAACAAAACTACTTTTTCCTCTAAAATTTCGAGACTTAAAAATAAAAAAAAAGAAAAAATTATATATAAAATCTACTTAGGGGGCTGGAGAGATGGCTCAGTGGTTAAGAGCACTGACTGCTCTTCCAGAGGTCCTGAGTTCAATTCCCAGCAACCACATGGTGGCTCACAACCATCTGTAATGGGATTTGATGCCCTCTTCTGGCCTGCAGGTATACATAGAGCACTCATATACATAAATCTTAAAAAAAAGTTTACTTAATATCCTGTCCTAAACCATTCAGAAGTCTAAAAAAAGTCACAGAAACCAAATTAATATTCCCCCTCCACATCTCTGAATATAAAGTGCTGGTTTCTTGCTTCAATATTTTCATTTTGAACAAAAGTGTCATGACATCATCACCTATTCTACTGACCTTTCTGGTCAGATTATGTATTTAGGTCCACATTAATGTGCAAATTAACATAACCTTTCAAGTTTTCTAGCTAGTGCAAATTAAAAATCCCACAATATACACTAGAAATATTTTACTTTATGTTACAGATGAAAATTACTTTCTGACATGCTGGCAGAAGTACTAAATTTATACAGCACAAAAAGAACTTTTCTGAGTAAGCCTACGTTACCACCAGGCACACAAATACTCAAAAGACAATAGCTACAGATTTCCATACGCTAAAAAAATAAAATAAATAGTTTTCACTATAAAATTTTTATAAATATCAGCTACAAGTTCACAGCTAAGTTGCAGAAAGTCTAAAACATTTAAATTCAGTTACCTTACTACTGGACGACGTCTATTCTGAGACAGTAATGCCTGACTCTATTCTCTATAAAGCACTGAAGACTATCTGCCTAAGGATCTATTTGGAGTTTAAGCCACTAAGTTCATGAAGCGTAAGGAATATATTAGAACAGAAAAGACGAGAGATGTGGAAACAGATAAAGAGATGGTTCATAGTTTTTCCTGAGAATGTATTAAGTTGTGTTGCTATGGAGACAACTTTAAATGGAACAGAGGATCTCATAGTGAATCATTTTGTGATGTACAGAGGCCTGGTACTAAGTTATTACCATCTAACATATAAATTGCAAACACCAAGTTCTACAAATTGTATTCAAACAAGGCACATGCCTATTCATTTATCTGGAATGCCGGGTAACTAGTGACTCAAAGTGTGAGCTGTAGTGGATAAAATACTGGCATGTTTGCGATATACTATTGTGGAAGTTACATAATGGAATCTGAGATAGGTATGAGAAAGACACCATGGTGTGTCGTAGCAAGGGGACACAGCCTGCTCTACCTGGGTACCTCAGTAGCTACCATAACTATTTTGACTGATGGCCCAGAATTGATAAGTTGTTTTACTACAGAGCATTATGAATTACAGGTATATGCCTCAGAGAGTAACTAACAATTCTGACCATGAATCTATGAATTTCATTACACTCTGAACAGGATCAGTTCCCGAGGAAAAAGCTGCAAACTTTCGAAACGCTATCTCAAAGCTTGACTGCAGTTATCCAGTGTGAAGGGCCAAGTTGTTACAAACCTCAGAATTTGGCATCACCCAGGAATAGGTGGAAGAGGTTAATTTAGCAGAGTAAAATTACTTTAGATAATGTACTTGCTCATATTTTATTTACTAAGTTGTCCTTTCAAAACCACGGCATAGGCCTGAGGTGACTAAAATTGAAGTGTATGGCAATTCATTGACTGTAGATTCATAATAAACCATTAAAAGGGAGATAAATGGTGGTTTTGAGAATAGTCTAGTCTTTCAGAAATTAATTCATGCAAGACCACCAAGTGCAAACATACCATTTGTCAGAAACACACCGAGCTCGATGCCCACTGGGGTGGCTAATTGCAGAGGCAGGCCACGGACAGCAGAGGAAGAGCGCCCTCTAACGGAGAGTGGAGGGACAATGAAAGAAACAAAGCTTTGCCACCTACGTTCATCATGTGCCCTCCCCTTTAAGGCCTTTAAGGTCTGCAGACTGAGCACAGGCGAGTGCAAATGCCATGGGAACCAAAAGAGAGTTCTATGTGACTGTGACCAGCAGATTTCTGTGAGTACTTTACTAAATAAAGCTGTATAAATACAGTGTAATTAAACAGGAGCATCATGCCACAAGGTAAACAATAAGTTAAAAATATATCTTTCTCACTCTGACATATGATACAAACATCTCAGCAGAGCTTCCCTCTCTGAGGGTAATGCTGTCAACAGTCCTGCAGTGTCTCACAACATGCGAACACTCAACTTGAAGGCAGGCAGCCAGCCTGAGATCTTTTTGGGTAACTAATCTGACTTGGAAGCTTCCCTTACGTGTGTATTTTTTTCCAGCCAACAATATCTTTTAGTCTAAAGAAAAGCTGGCAAACTGTAGTGCTTCCAATCCAAAGTTTCCTAAATCGTACTTTAGACCTATGTACCTATCTAGTTGTGTATACATATATACATGTATGTGTGTGTGTGTATGTACATGCACACAGTAGTGCTGGAGTGAAATTCAATGGTAGAGCATTCATCTAGACTTCCAAAGGACCAGGTTTAATCCCTAGTACTGCCCAAACAAAAACAATTAAAAAAAAAGATTTTGAACTTCAGTTCAACATGGTCATGACACACCCAGAAGTCTGAGCACGACACACCAGAAGCCTGACAGGGAATATATACTACTGTGAGAAGAATTAGAAGTGCCATCTTTTTTTGTTTGTTTGTTTGTTTTTGTTTTTACACAGACAGGGTTTCTCTGTGTAGCCCTGGCTGTCCTGGAACTCACTCTATAGACCAGGCTGGCCTCAAACTCAGAAATCCACCTGCCTCTGCCTTCCAAGTGCTGGGATTTAAGGCGTGTGCCACCACCGCCTGGCCAAGTGCCATCTTTCTTTCACCATTCTCCTCAGGTGCTCCCAGAAATCAGACTGTAGGGTCTGTCTAGTTTGCGGTGTGGGACATCTTACGAAGCACACTGCAGGAGGAAGCCCATGGTAACCATGGCAGTTCAAAAAGCAAGCCAATGTTTAGCGTGTTGTCACCGTATCAAGAACTAAGGGAATGATCGCCCATCATATCCTGTCCACCAGGGCAGTGCAGAGCAGCTCAAGGCCAGGCGTGGCGCGTCAGCCAGGAGGAGCACTTCCCTTCATGGACCTTCTGTGTTTTTTTCAGTTAGGGACAAATGATCAGAGTGTGTTGCTGACACAAGAGTCTGTCTGTGATACTGAAGTCTAGCTGTGGAAATGCTGGTTACGCGGCTCACACAGACAATGCTAGGAGTGAAATGGCGGCTGCAGAGCCAGCAGTGCGACCTACTGACGACTTGTCACAGATGCTGCTTCACCTCACCCTCCTACTTGGCTTCCTTTAAGTCCTCGTGATCTGAAGGGCTTGAGAGGTCATCATCCGACTGCTCTCCAGGGAAGTAGAGCATCAGCGCATGCGTCTTGTGCGTTATGGTGACGGTGCAGGGCCCCTGGGCCCACGGCTCCCCATCCACCTGCATCGGCATCATGGAGCACTTCAGTGTCAGCTGAAATCAGGAAACAGAAAGTGTCTGTTCTAGAAACTACAGGCAGGTGTTCCTCTCTTCCACTACCTTCATAGGTCCTGAACCTTTGACACTGAAAAATTAATCTGAATATAGCTTTTTTATAGACTGTTTAGGGATTCTTTTCCAGTGGGCATTTTATTTTGTTAGCTAGCCAGCTTCCTGCAAGCCCCTGTTACAAGCTATAACGTTTGGGAAAGGGAGCGATGCATACTGTCTTCTGCTTATCAACCACCGACACCTACCCGCACTGTGTGCGCTTGTCCTATTCGAAAAGGATTTGCCAGTTTCACCTGGATTTGAGCACAGTGGAAAGACCCATATACTCCAACGATTTCCAGTAAGCCATCATCATGTCTGACATGAGAATAAGAAAATATAGATTATATAGATTACAGACTGCAGTAAAGTCAAATTATCCACAGAAAATACTTTTAATATAGGTGGGCCATCAACACTCTCTCTCTCTCTCTCTCTCTCTCTCTCTCTCTCTCTCTCTCTCTCTCTGGGATTAAAGGCATTGGTGTCACCACACCCACCAATCCACCATCTTATTAACATATACAGCAGTGAAAATCTGAGGGAAACATGGAAGTTCAAACAATAACAACAACAAACAATAAAAAAACAAACCCAGCTGGGCGGTGGTGGCATCCCAGCACTCTGGGAGGCAGAGGCAGGCGAATTTCTGAGTTCCAGGCCAGTCTGGTCTACAGAGTGAGTTCCAGGACAGCCAGGGCTACACAGAGAAACCCTGTCTCGAAAAACAAAAATAAAAAAAAAAAAAACATCAACAAAAAAACAGACAAACAAAAAAACCCATCCACCAAAGACAAAGAAGGCTGGGTGCAGAGCTGCACACCCTTAATTCCAACATTTGAGAGACAGACGCTCTGAGTTCCAGTACACCAGAGCTACTAGTACCACTCTGTCTTGAAAACAGCAAAACAAAATAACACAACACAAACCCAAAGCACTTTAAAGAAAGTGACAGCCGCATACTGCAGCCAGCTGTGGCACTGTGTCCTTCCCCCAGCCAACAAGTCTCTGGCCTCACTACACCTACAATTCCTACCTGAGCTTTAAAGAGCCTACTGCGCTTACTCTGCAACTCAATCCACCCGAGACAAAAACCACAGAACCCAGCAGAAACAAAGGATGGGTCTTTGGGTTTTGCCTATATAAATGCAGAGCTAAAAATTAAACTTTGAGTCTTGATGAAAAACCTTTGTCTTGGCTTCATTTTTCTCTCGTCCACCCTGTCCTCTTTCTTTCGTTCCCAGCCTTCCTTTCAGGTGTACGGTTACATCTAACAACCATAATCTGGCTAGCTCTAAGGAGGCTGAAGCTGGAGGACTGAGTTCAAGGTTAACCTGCCTTATAGACTTTGTTTCAAGCCGTCCCCAAGCCCATAGCACCCCCCCCCCCCAGCGTGAACCAGCTATATTGCAGCTGTACATACCTGGCTAGAGGATAAGTCTCGTCTCCCATTCCTTCCCACAGTCTGCAGCCACCGCCCCAGTATCCAATGTTCAGAACAATAATACCCTCCAAGTTAGGCAGGTCAACTCGCTCACCATCCAGTTCTAGCTTTAAAGAAATATAAGTAGTTAGTTACTACAGGGCGCCCTATTTCCACAGCTATCTCCTGGGAACTCACACTTTAATGAGCATGCTCAGAGATGTGAGACATGCCTGAGGGGAAGACAGCCTCCTAACTTACTCAAGGCAACCTGGCCTTTCTTTGTCTTCATACAATGGAACTAATTATTAATTAATTGGCTTATCCTGGTATGTGTGCGTGCAAATGAGTGTGGAGGTCGATTGTCTTGGTTTTGAGTGTCACTGCCTGGTTCTTACTTTTTAACTTGGTTTCTGGGGACTGGACTAAGGTCCTCACTTGTATTATAAGCCCGTCACCAACTGAGCTGTCCCCTCAGCCCCAAGAGGGACAGTTTTAATCAATTTATCAACATCGTCCTTTTTCTTCAGTCCTCATCACCTTGCCCTTTTTATGTATATATTTAAAACAGTTTGTGTGTAGTATGAAGCCCTGCTTATGTCCATGCATGGTCCACATGCTTGCTGTCCAGGGAGGCATCAGATTCCCTGGAACTAATTACTTAGGCACCTGCACTTGTGTGCAACCCCCACCCCCATAAGTAAAAGAAGTTACTCAGGAAAAAAAATATTCAGAAAACCCTGTGCACCCTGCTCCCATCTCCTATCCTAAGAAAGCAGCCTGGTGCCTCCCAGACCATTCCCAAACCAGGAACCTGGCATCATCTATGCTGTATTCCCTACAACCAAGTCAGCGGGAAACCACATGACACCATGTCGGTGTCTTGCATTTCTGACAGTATTTTGTGGCAGAACCTGCCCTTCCCCTGTGGACGATTCTGACAGGCCTCATTCTCTCATACACCTTAACACATTAAGGGGCACAAACCAACCCAGCACTGCCTCATTACAAGCCTTCACGGGTTTATTACCCTGGCACAGGGGCAGAATTCAAGTCCTAAGCAGGCTGGTATGGCACTGTGGCCTGGCCCCTGTCTGGAGGCCTTAGCCTTGGCTCTAGCCCTCTTCCTCTCTGCGATGTTCTGCACTGAACCTCTCCTACCCGTGTCAGGGCTCGATGCCCAGCAGCACTCAGTGACTCTTTCCTGGGACTCTTGCAGCTCCTTCCCTGCGGGAGGCTGCTCACTACATGCTCATGCTGCCGTTCTTGCCAAGGTGGCTCTCATTTCTCCACTTCTTATTTGTCAACGCTTTTGGGCTCCTCTAATATTTTTGTTCTTATTAACCATTACAGACTCTATCTAGAAGCAAGTAAGATACACAAGACTGCTATGTATGCTGTCTGGGTTCTGTAGCGACACACAATCAACAATGTCCTATTCTTACTGCTTATACACTCTTACTTGCTTTAGTATATAAGAAGTTATCATATAAACATCAATTAATCTGTTAAATTTAAATTTTCCTGAGCATTCAGCTGAGTCAGCAACTTACATGTGTTAGAAACTTAAGATTTATTTATTTATTATATGTAAGTAAACTGTAGCTGTCTTCAGACACTCCAGAAGAGGGTGTCAGATCTCATTACAGACGGTTGTGAGCCACCATGTGGTTGCTGGGATTTGAACTCAGGACCTTCAGAAGTACAGTCAGTCTTCTTAACCACTGAGCCATCTCTCCAGCCCCAGAAACTAAATTTATTATCAGTGAACTAAGCAGATTTTGAAACAAATCTGGGTTTAAGTTGTGACTATGGAAACTGTGGCCATGAACCATGTGGCTTAGGAAAATTACTTAATTTCAAACAGTTTTACTGTTTCTGGGCATATAGGGTGGACATAGAGGGTTGTAGTGACAATGTAGAGAATGATTTAAAGAAACCTAGGAAATTGGAGGGTGCAGACATGGCTCAGTGGTGAAGAGCACCTGCTACTCCTACAGAGGGTCCAGGTCAGTTCCCAGGCACCCACACGGCAGCTTACAACTGTCCTGAACTGTAGCTCCAGGGGCTGTGGTGCCACCCAGGGCACCAGGCACAAAGCTGGTAAGCTGGTGCACTTAGAGTGCACCAACACTGTATATACAGGCCAAACACTCATATATATAAAACAAAAACAAAGAATGTAGCCAAGTGCCTGGCATAAAAACACTCCACATCCATGAACAAAGTATGTGTGTAGAAAATTCAGCATTTGTTAAAGAACTTCAGAATCCAGAAAATACACAGACCTTTAGAAAAATCATTAGTAGCTTACCTCAATTTTTTTATTCAAGTCTTTACACTCTTGTACTAAACAATCTTTAGTCCCATAGAATAAATAAACAGCCTGTGAAAAGTGGACAAAAGATATTAAAAATTAAGAAGACACAGTAAATACGACTTTAAAGCACTAAGGAGCTACTATGACATTAAACCATCAAGACACAACAGCAGAGCCCCTGCCCTCCACAAGCTGCTGCTTCAGTGTGGCCTGGGCACTAAGGCACAGGTCAGGAGGCCTCTGGCCTGCAGCCCAGTTTCACATCCTCTAACACTCATTTTTTTTAAATTCTTTATTTTTTGTTTTTTCAAGATAGGGTTCCTTTGTAGACTGCCCTGGAACTCACTCTGTAGACCAGGCTGGCCTCGTACTCAGAAATCCTCCTGCCTCTGCCTTTCAAGTGTTGTGATTAAAGGCATGTGCCACCACTGCCCGGTTTTAACACTCATTCAGCATTTCATTTTATCTGGTAACTGCAGTTGAATACTAGGTAACCGGTGACACATGAAATGTGAGCCTTTTGGAGATAGGGCTCATGTGGCCCCGTCTGGCCTAGATTTTGATACTTAGTCTGAATCCTCCTGCCTCTACCTCTTGGGTACTGAGATTACAGTTGGTTGGTTGTCACCACACCTGGTTTTAAGAGGTGCTGGGGATTAAACCCAGTGCTACTGAGTCCTCCACAGCCTTAGAAGGGATGGTGTTACATAGTTCCTGCCCCTGGAACAGAGGCAGTGGTGTGTGGGCCTTCAGAGTGTTGACACTTGCTGGGCATGAGGCTTGTTTTTATAAAAAATACATATTTTGCTTCATGTTTCTCCTTTGGGAAATACTCTACCTGCCAAAGCCATTGGGGAATGTCTTCTGAGCCAAGGTTAATGACTCCATGATAATCAGAGACAGAACAAGTCTGAGAGGTGAGAGTGTATCTATGTCTTTAGCAAAAATGTTAAACACTGTGACCTTCAGGACGGCCCTTAAGGCTGTGGGAAAGAACTCTGAAAACATGAGTTTAAAAAAAAAATATAGATAGATATAATTTCTCAACTATGCAAAATATAAAGATGCAATATGAATTATATGAGGAGTGTCACGGACCTTTGCCAGAAAGATAATACAAAGGCAGGCAGACTCTTGAGTTCAAGGTCACCCTGGGACAGAGCTAGTTTGGACTCAGGCAGGATGGGAAAGGTAATTTCAGGATGGGATCCCACCTATTACTTTCTATACATACTTTCAAAGGCTGAGGTCTAGGAATGTTTGTTTGTAGGACAATCAAAATGGGAGCTGGAATAATTCACTTAATTGATATGTAAATAAAAGACTGGGCTTTGGTCTTCAAGAGCTAAGCTATCTGAAGATCTTCAGAGAGAGTTGTCTCAAGTAGAACACAGGCTGTCTGCTTGTACCTGAGACTTGACTTAGAGTTGTTCTTTTTGCAGCTCCTGAACACCATTTCCTCAGACTCCTCACCAAGCAGAGGTAGGTCCTTGACACAGGGCCACATGCATACTACACATGAACTCTACCAATTGAGCAACATTTCTAAACCCTCTCTCTTTTTGCCTTTGACAGGGTCTTTCTATGTAGTCCAGACTGGCCTTGATTTGTGGTGACTCTTCTTCCTCAGGCCTCCTATTTTTGTTAGAATTATAGAATCATCCTTCTCTTTAGCAGGTGACAAAAAGCTCCATTATTTTGTGGTATAACTAGTCTTTCAGAGGGCATGAGGGATAAGGCTGGGATGTTTTGTGTTTACATAGCATTGCCTCCTGATTTACATTTTATAAGATTGTTGGACTAAGAAACTTCTACCTTTTCCTAGTACTCCAGAGTATTTAAGGAAACAAATTATATAAATCTAGCAAACAGCCAGGCAGTGGTGGTGCATGCCTTTAATCTCAGCACTTGAGAGGCAAAGGCAGGTGGATTTTTGAGTCTGAGGCCAGCCTGGTCTATAGAGTGAATTCCACTCTATTCACTATAGAGTGAATTCCAGACAGCCAGGGCTACACAGAGAAACCCTGTCTCGAAAATTCAAAACAAAAAAGCCAAAAACAAAACAAAAACAAACCCCAAAAGTTCAAATCTAGCAAACACTGTATAAACACTTTTGAATATAGAAGGGTTGACAGAAGAACTAAAGTTGCTAACTATACAGATAGCAATCTTTATTGTCTTAGTAACATTATTTTTAAAAAGATTTGTTTTTATTTTATGTGTATGGGTGTTTTGCCTGAATGTATGTCTATGCACTACCTGTATGCTTAGTAGCTATAAAAATCAAAGAGGGCACCTGACTCCCTGGAATTGGAGTTAAGAAGGGATATGGGCTGCCATGTGGGTGCTGGCAATGAAACCCTGGTCTTCTGCAAGAGCAGCCAGTGCCCATACCACTGAGCCATCTCTCCAACCCATGTTCTCTTAGTAATATTATTTTAAAAATACTAGTGTCTGTGTCCCTGAAAACTATGATGATTCTTTGCATCTACTGGGTCCTGTAATGGTTGCTGCTACAATGGCTTTTTAAATTACCAGTCCCAGGACTAATTACTGGAATACAAAGATTTCAAAAATGGTCTGTATGATTGATTAGTAAAACTACTAATACAACAGTAAAAATATTAGCAGGAGCCACGAGATGTGCAAATTGAGAACCACAGGTTTTTTTTTTATTAGAACTTTTTATTTTCTATATTCTATGTTTACATTCCAAATGATTTTCCCTTTCCCGGTTCCCAGGGTTTTTTGTTGTTTGTTTTTTTTTGATTTAGTTTTTTCAAGACAGGGTTTCTCTGTCTAGCCATGGCTGTCCTGGAACTTGCTCTGTAGAACAGGATGGCCTTGAACTCAGAGATCTGCCTGTCTCTGCCTCCTAGAGTACTAGGATTACAGGCGTGCGCCACCACCGCCTGGTTGAGTACCATAGTTTTACAAAAAAAAAGCTACTGGAGACTATTTGCTGCTCAAGCATAATCTTGCCAATGATTTCCTGGCATGTGTTGCTTTAATGTGTCAGATTTCTCTCATATTATCGGTGGCTGAATTGATGATCTATCTGCGTAAGAGACAAACTAAATCTCTCAAGTGATCTGTAAATAGCTGTCAACCTTGGTCTCTATTACAACACAGATCTCTCTTTAAACAACAGAGAGAGGAGCTGTCCTGGGTACGGAGGTCTTGGCTCCCAGACCTCTGTGTTGCTCACAGACATGCACGTGGCATTGTTCCATCAAGGGAAGGATGCAAAACCTGTTCTCTGTCCAAAAGGCTGCAGCTTTCTAGGTCACTCTGAGTGCAAAGATTTTTCTGGCACCGGATCCTCCCCAATCCTCACTGTAAGCTCGTTTCCTCAGTCATCTAGACAACCTATCTTAATGGACCAGACAGAGTTTCTAATGGAGTCACTGTATTTAGTTTACTTTGTTCCTTTGCCATGCATATGGGATTGAGTTAATTATCAACAGAGTAGTTGTCACCAAATTGTGCGGTGCTTAACTGCCAAAAGGGACCCACTTGGGGTCAGACTCCTGAAGCTAGAACCACTGGCTACTAAGTCATGTCGAGCAGAACTGCCTTCTTGCTTCCCAGAGCTCATCACTCTGCTGTCTGCGGAAGGTCACAAAGACAGCTTTCACCCTCTGCAACCTAGTATGAAATTTCAACTATTTGTAAAACAGAAATAGGGATACAACTAATTTCCATTTATTTTTCACAGCCAAAAAATAATAATAATAAAAAAATCCTAAACAGAGCCAAGGATAGTGGAGCACACTTTTAATCTCAGCAGAGGCAGGTTCAAGGCCAGCCTATTCTATATAGCAAGTTTCAGAGCCAGAGAGACCTTGTCTCCAAAAAAAAAAAAAAATAAAACAAAACAAAACAAAACAAAACAAAACAAAAAAAAACCCAAAAACTAGAAAAGAACAAGAACACACAAAGAAAACCCCAAATAATACTTCCATGTAAGGAACCAGCTTCACTAGGAACTGGAGCGATGACTTCCATTACGTGCCAGGTAACTATCTGCCTTGTGGGGCTTTCCCAAGCCAACAGAATATTTTCTCTATTAGTGACATAACCAAAAATTTATTTTCCCTAGAATTTCTTTTATTGATTTAAGATAAACTTCAATAAACTTCAATTAACTTCCATATAAGTAAAATATCCCTACTTTTAATTTTAAAACTCTCGTTATAGTTAACAATATATTTAGGATTTTTAATTTGAAATCCTATACAAAACAGAGCACATACATGTTTCTGTAAGTCAGTGTGATCTGAATCTAAGAGTGCTAAATATAATTGAACTGTTGATTTTTACTGTACCTTCGCTGATAAGCAGGAAATGTTATTTTATCCAACACACCTTGTTAAGGATTCGGCTGGAAAACAGAGATGGCGCCTTCTCACGATGAGCGTGAAAATTGAGAGCCATGAGGGCATCGGGTCCAACAGAGAAGTAGTTGTTCATTGTGAACTCCTGGGAGAGAGGAACAGACAACGATGCTACCAGCTGTGCCACACACAGGTCAATCTTAGCCTGCACTCTTCCAGAAAACACACTGCTTTCTCTAGTTACTTTTCACAGACCAGATCCACTGCCTGGTGTGACTGTGGGCTAAGAGCCACACCACACCTCAGAACTTGCATCTGGAATGGCTCTGACTTTCTTCTGCAACTTTTTGGTTCCTGTGTTGTCATGGAGCTGCACGCTCGGTACTGTGTTGTCATGGTGCTGCACGCCTGGTACTGTGTTGTCATGATGCTGCACGCTTGGTACTGTGTTGTCATGGTGCTGCACGCTCGGTACTGTGTTGTCATGGTGCTGCACACTTGGTACTGTGTTGTCATGGTGCTGCACGTTCTGTACTGTGTTCTCAAGGTGCTGCACGCTCTGTACCTTCCTTGCAACTTTCAGACTTTCAGTGAGTCTTTCTATTCCCTTAGTTTGTACTCTCGATTCCGCCGAAATTCTTCTATCTAATGTCTATCTCTGTTCTCACGCTTAAGCAAAAAGCACAAACTACCAGTCTCTCGTTCAACACCCCGCGGTCATTTGAGTCGCTATGCCATGTGACTCATTCTATCACACTGAAAGCCTAAAGTTCCTTATTTTCGGGTAACATCATTTCCAAGTATCTTATTGTGAACACTAGAAATCTAGTGGCTAAGCATTCTTCCTTTTGTGGGCAGCAATTGCCAAGTTTCGATCAGTCTAACTTTAAAAATGTCTTTAAACTGAAGAGTCTCCAAATGGTTCTCAAGGTTTCCCTATGTCTGTGAGCCATGGTCACACTGCCTTTAGAAATTTTCTTAAATACAAAGGGGATTGTGGGTAGCTCAGAGGTGAGTACTTGGGCAGCAAGTGTGAAACCTTGACTTCGATTCCCCAGGAACAAATAAATATTCTGCTCTCTCTGTATTATGGGCTGTTTGCTGGCATGCTTCACCTCTGTGAGGGAAATTCTGATTCTTTGCTGACCCAAATTAACTTGATCTGCTAGGGTGGCAGAACTAAGTGCACTTGGGCAATACTCTCTTCCACAGCACACTTTATACAGTGCGGCTTGGGGGCTGGAATGGGACTCAGTGGCGGAGTATTCATCTAGCACCTCCCAAAATACAAGCCAACGGGAAAAAAACTGACCCCGAAGCAGCGGAGCTCGGCAAGTGAGTAGGGCAGGGGCTCTGCTCTGTGCCCAGATTGTCCTCCATCCTACCCAGACACTGTGTGCACTGCTGAACTGCTTACAGCTGAAGCACTAAACACGTACCTTGGGTTTCCTTAAATTGTAGTATCCTTTATTTGTTACCTGCACTTTCCATCTAAAAAACAGAAGTTAAAAAAAAAAAAAAGAGTACTTTTTAACCAAAAAAACCTATATTCTAGATAGCCTGACATGAAAATCTCTATTTTAATAAGTGCTATTTTAAAGCATTTGAGAATGTATTCACATTAAACAAGTATGCAAATTTTGACATAATTTATAATTGAACCATTTATAATATCAAGAATAAGACACCAGCACCTGTTATATGTACAGCAAATACAGTTCTTTTCATTTAACTTACATTCAAGTTGTTTTTGGTTTCTGAGACAGTGTCTTAACGCTATGGCCTAGGCTGACCTCAGATTCATGGCAATTGTCTCCTGGCTCAATCTCCCAAGTGCTGGGATTACAGGTACGAGTCACCATGCCTGCCAACTTCATTATATTTTATAGCTACAACTCTTCATTTATAAAAATAATATCCCAAGCTCAAATAACAGACTTGCTAGCACAATGTAGCTTACCTGTCTAGTTTAATTCCATCTGCTTCCATTACATTTCTTAAGACCTGTGCAACGGGGATTTCTCCAGCATAGCCTGTACCCCAACCCAGGGTGTTGGACAGATCGTTGCCTGTCCCCAGAGGTAAGACAGCAACCTCTGGAATATATTTTTCTTGTCCCTAGAATATAAAAGACACACTGCAGATTTTGCTCTTTAGATTATTTGCAGCAACTGTAAAATGTATAGACTAATGCATCAAAGACACAAATACAACTGTAAGTGTGCTAACTACTTAATCAGCACCAAGCACTCTACCGCCAAGCACTCATCAGTCACCATGACAGTAGTTCTCAAAGACAGATACCTTAATCTTCATTTCATCAATTGCATCGAGGACCCAGCCCACAGTCCCGTCCCCTCCACACACAAGGACGCGGACTGAGTAATAAGGAAGCAGAGTGCACAGCTGCAGAGCTTTGGTCGGGGGAGTTTTAGTTACATCGAACACCTAAAAATGAAAGGACAAGAAAAAAATTATTTTTACCCAACACTGTCTTTCACCTCATTTCCCTTCCGCAGTTCCCCAGATACAGGGCCACACCTCCTGTTCACTGAGGCTCACCCTGCACACTGACCTACAAAGGAGGAACCAGCCTCGTTCCCCTGACTGGGATGCTGAGGCCCAAAAGGTTCAGTCCACTGCTGGTGAATCTGCAGATGCCGAGATACAATCCAGACTAAGTCTATGACACTGCCTGACTCCTTTCCATTCACACCACAATAGAGGGCTCTACGCTCACCTTCAGCTAATGTTCCATCACTTAGGCCTTAAAAACAAACATAAACACTAGTGCAAATTTCTAAAAAATAATTCTGACAAATACACAAATGACCTAAAATGTAAGGACTCTGTTTAAAAATATTTACTGACACAGGAAACCCTTAGAGACTAATGGCCTTTGTATAGGTGGCTTCTGTGGTAGAGTATACGAAAAGTGCAGGGACAGTCTTATTTCCCAATGGTAGGAAACTTAATAGATCACTACACATATCTATTAAGTTACTAGTTAGTCATCAGGTTTGAAATTACGAGGATATACAGCAACAGCAGATAACGCAGAGGAAATGCATATCTGTGCATCTTACTGTCAGAGGCAGTTATCTTCTTTGGTGCTAAGGACCGAATCTGGGATCTTACATGTTAGAAAATTATTTTATCATTAGTTTATTGCTCTAATATTGAAGATGTAAAAGCATAAACTGGAAGGAAAAACAGCAATTACATTTCAGATGGTTACAAACTGGACTGTTTTTAAGACAGGATCTTACTGTGTAGTCCAGACTGACCTTGAGGGCTAGGCGGTGGTGGAGCACACTCCCAGCGTTTGGGAGGCAGAGGCAGGCAGATTTCTGAGTTCAAGGCCAGCCTGGTCTACAGAGTGAGTTCCAGGATAGCCAGGGCTACACAGAGAAACCCTGTCTCGAAAAAAACAAAAACAAAAACAAAAACAAAAAAACCCAGACTGACTTTGAATTCAGAGATCCACCTGTCTCTGCCTCTTGAGTACTGGGATTACAGGAGTATACCATTATACTTCGATATTAATAGCATACCTCCCCCATTTTAAAAATCAAGGTATAATCTACTTTTCAAAAAATATTTCTCTCTGAAAATGAACAAGTAGATGGTTTCAGTTTGTGCAACTACTATCATAATTCAGTTTATAAGATATTTTTTTTAAAAGATGCCACAAGGTCCCACAGTCACTTCCCACGTCCAGGCCTCGGCAATCATGAGTCTACACTTCCTGAGTCCACTGACTTGCCTTTTCTGGATAGATCACATGACGGAGCCTATACACCCGATCCCTTCAGCCCGGGATGATTCAGCAGTGCCTTTTAGAACCCACTCACTATCACGTATAGTTTCGTCCATTCACTGAGCAGTACTCACTCTATGAACAGTCTGCCTACCCACTCGGCAGCCAGTGCACAGTCGGCCCGCTCTGCTCTTTGGAGAATGCTCCCAGAGAACACTTGCTCCCAAGTCTGCAGGCCATAAGGCTTCATCTCCCTTGAAACAGGATTGCTAGGTGATATGATTTTTGTTTTACTTTCTATTTGAAGGGCTTAAGTCTTTTTAAATTATTATTCTTTCCTATGACTAAGTAGTGATTCGGGGCATCAATAACTGTTGCATTTCAGGGAAAATAAAAGCTAAAAATAAGGAGATTTAAAAAGGAAGGTTTTTCGTCTTTGATTACCTGGACTGGATTTAACAGGATCTTAAACTCTCCCAACAGACCTTCTCCCATGTTAGTTCCACTACGAGAGTTGGCCAGGATTATTAATGGTGTCCACTGCTTTCCAAACTTAGAAGCAAGCTAAAAAATGAACAAGAACAAAATGGGGTTAGAGTGAGAGAAGGCAAACATAAAGCTTCCCTTAGTAGCAGCAGCACTGCAATCTGCTGAAATAAGAACTAGGCAGTGCTATCAATACAATAAAAGGCCCAGGAGTGGCCGAGGCCCGTCCTGCTCGGCCTTCCACTCAGTGTAGACTTCTTATGAGTGTAAGTCTCTATGTGGAGGTCAGATGACCCCCACCCCCTCTCTTTTGAGCAGAGTCTTGCTATACTGTCTTGGTTGGCCTGGAATTCAGAGATTAACTTCCCCCTGCCTCCCAAGTGCTGGGATAAAAAGTGTTTCAGCAGAGTGGCTAACTTCTTTCTTGAGACAGGGTCTCCCCATGGGTCAGGACTTGTCAGTTATGCTTGGCTGACTAGCCACCAAGCCCCAGAAGCTCTGTCTTCCGAGGACAGGATTACTAACAGATGTCGCCATGCTCAGCCTTCTACAGAGATGCTGAGGACTGAGCCCCTTATGCACGCATGGCAAGTACAGGCTGAACCATTTCCTGTCTCCACAGTATTCATTCCAAATCATTCATTTTAAGAAAGCAAATTTAATCAACTTTTTTTGTTGATTAATCAACTTTTTTTTTTTTTGAGACAAGGTCTCTCTGTGTAGCCCTGGCTGTCCTGGAACTCAGATCTGCCTGCTCCTGTCTCCTGAGTGTGGGGATTAAAGAAGCACGCCACCAGCTGCCAGCTAAAATTAATCAACTTCTAATAATTTACATTTACTTTTATGTGGATGAGTGTTTTGTCTGCATACATATTCATCATGTGCATGCAGTGTCCCTGGAAGCCAGGAGGCGCTGGATCCCTTGGAACTAGAATTATAGACAGCTGTGAGCTGCCATGTGGGTGCTGGGAACTGAAATTGGGTCTCTGAAGAGCGGCCAGAGCTCTTTACTGCTGACCCTCTGTCCAGCCACTTTATCATTCTTTAAACAGTATTTTCATGGGGCTCCTGCAGAGGATTTGAGTGTGGTTCCCAGAACCCAATTAAGGTGGCTCTCAAGAGCATGTCAGAAGACAGCTAGAAGTCCTTTTAAATATGAATATCCAAGCATATTCTCAATGACTTCTAATACTCAGGGGCTGACGAGATGGGTTAGCAGGTAAAAGTGCTCACTGGTACACCTAACGCCTCAGTTCACTCCCTGGAACCTACCTGGAGGAGAGAAAGAACCACAAGTTAACCTTCGACCTCCACACATGTGCCACGGCACAAGTGCAGCCCCCATGAAATAAGTAAATGTAATAGGGTTTAAAAAATATTTTATATTCATTTTCAGTTGTGTGTGATGTGCATGTGTGAATGCAGGTACCCACAGAATCACACATGTGTTCATGGTACATGCACACATGGATACACACGAAATAAATAAAAGAATTTTAAAGGGGCTGGAGAGATGGCTGAGCAGTTAAGAGCACTGACTGCTCTCCCAGAGGTCCTGAGTTCAATTCCCAGCAACCGCATGGTGGCTCACAACCATCTGTAATGAGATCTGATGCTCTCTACTGGTATCTGAAGACAGCTGCAGTGTTCTCATATAAATAAAATAAATAAAATCTTAAAAAAATTTTTTTAAAGGAACTCATCAATAAAGCAGTTCACTCTACTGCTAAATTAGTATAAAAGCAAGTAGAAAATGGGGTTCTTAATAATTTTCATTGACTTCTAAAATAATCAGTCATTACAAAGCTGGGCAGTGGACCATGCCTGTAATCCCAGCAATCTGGGAGTCAGAGGCAGGCAGATTTCTGAGTTCAAGGCCAGCCTGGTCTACAGAGTGAGTTCCAGGACAGTCAGGGCTATACAGAGAAACCCTGTCTCGAAAAAAACCACATCCAAAAAAATCAAAAACAAACAAACAAACAAAAAACAGTCATTACATAATTTACCAATTATATTGGTTGAGTATCCCCTATCAGAAGTGCTTGAACCCTAAGTGCTGGGTCCCTCCCACCCCCCAAACAGGCTATGCCTCATTCTGTTCTTTCATACATGTGTGTTCCTCACTCCAGGTCTTCCCTCCCATTTCTTCTCTCTCCTAAAAGCACCGCTCCTCTCCCCCCACCTAGTTACTAATTTTGGTTTTGTTTGGTGTCCCACAGATTGTAACCAGAGGCACCTGTGTGATCCTGAATTTGGACCTATCCATCATTGCCTGGAGACTCATCAGTGGATATATAAACAGATGCCGTGTCTTCCCTCTATAGGACTGTTGTCAGCAGGTTAGCAGCATGTGGTAGGTCATGTCATGGTGTCAATGCCTGTGTGTCATCGTGTCAATCCCTGTGTGTCCTGTTGTCATCCCATGCTGTTTCCCCCAGCCCAGCAAAATTTCTCCGTGTAGCCCTGGATACCCTGAAACCTATACTCTATAAACCAGACTGGCCCCAAACTGAGTGATCCACTTGGCCTTGGCCTCCCAGAATGCTGGGATTAAAGACATATACCACTATGCCTGTCCAGAAGTGTCTCTTAGTTTGGAGTGTTTGCACACACATAATGGGGTGTTTTGGAAATTAGATCCAAGTTTAATATGAAGTTGATTTATATTAACTGTGTACAAACCTTCATACCTAGCACACAGGCAATTTTGAAGGACATTTTTTAGTGTCCCGACATTTTGACTACAACCTGTCCTGAAATTAGGAGGATTTTCTACTTGAGGTGTCTTGACGGCACCTAAAATGTTGGATTAGAAATGCTCAACTTTTACCTATGTGAGTCTGTCCCCAGTGAATACAGCTCATCTTCTTTTAGCCACTGACAAACTGGATTTTAGTGTCTCTTAACTTATTTTCCTTTTCTGGACATGTCCTTATCTGAGGACATACCAGCTTGCAGGATTTAGTTGTTTGTGAGTCCTCGTTCTTTTGCTTTGTTCTGTGAGGCAGGACCTCACAGAGATGTGTCTGTCTCCTGCCTCTGCCTCTTGAGTCCTGTGATCTAAGGCTCCTTTACTATTTTATGCATGGACAGGTGTTTCGGCTGCATTTATGCCTGTGCACTACTGCAGCTAGAGCTGGTTCTGAGTCTCCACATAGGTGCTGGGAATCAAACCTCTGGAAGAGCAGCCAGTGCTCGGCGCTGCTGAACCACCTCTCTAGCCCCTGGCTTTTAGTTTTTGAAACCAGATTTTGCTAAGCATTCCAGAATCTGGGACACACACTAGGCTAGCCCTAAACTTTTGGTCCTGCTGCCCTGACTTCCTTAGTGGTGCTATTAAAGATGTTTGCCATCATGCTGGACCTTGGGTACGGTTTTATGGTTTACCATAATAACATTTTATAGATCGACCTCTTAGTTACTTAATTCCCAATTGTTCTCAAATACACAAAATTAACTATCTGATATGTCAACTTTAAATGATAAATTTGTAAGAAAATAAATGAATTACCATTTCATAATTTGTGTTTTTGTCTTTACGCATCTGGTTAATAGAAGTTAAATAGCTTGGTGGGATGATGAGATTTTTGAATTCTCCAAAATCACACTTTTCATTCTTTAAGCTGCTTCTCATGCACTCATCATGGACTGTCTTCTGGCACCAAATGCACCTGAGGAAAGAAGAAACAGCGGTTAATTAGTATTAAACCAGTGTTCCCAATCCAGAAACGACAGTCTGTCAAGTTACAGTGTATCCACATAGAAATAAATGTAATAAAAACAATTCCACAAATCTACATATGATCATGATTTTTAAAATGAATATATAACTTCTTAGGGCAATTTTGTAATGTGGTAATACCTGTAGGTACAACCTCCCTAAAAAGGTCAGTCTAGAACAGCTGTATGTTAGAAATGTGTGTGCGGTAGCTGAAGTCTGTTTGATAGCTGTAGTCCCGCAGGCCTGGTTTGAAAACGTTTCAACTTTTATGCAGAAAGTAAAACATCCCATTTCTTCTTTTTTTAAGATTATTTATTTTTATTTTATGGCACACATGTGTGCATGTGATGTATGCTGGATGCACATGTGTCTGTGTGATGTGTCAGAAGTCCTGGAGCTGGAGTTACAGACAGTGGTGAGCTGCCATCTGGGTGCCAGGTTCTTTGGAAGAGCAGTTGGTGCCCTAACCACTGAGCTACCTCTCCAGCCCCCAAACATCCCACTTCTTTTAGGAGCCGATAAACAGTTCAATGTCTGGTTCTAAAACAAAGATAGGACATGTTTATCCAGATTTATTGTTCTGGGTGCTGGTGCCAACAGGCAGGGATTAGTGCTGGCACACTCAGGCTTTCTATTATTAATCTGTTAAGCTATTTAATCCACTCACAGGTAAGACACATCTGACTAGCAAAAACAGGCCACCAGAGAAGGACAGAGTTAACTAATTTAAAAAGGAGGGGATGTTAACTCAGGGCCTTCTATTTTAAAGGTGGTTTTTCCTTTTGGATCTTGAGATTTGTCAAGTAATTACTGCTGTTTACTCCAGTTCTATTGATGGCTAAAAATAGATACCTGAACAATGTGTTAGTGACAATTATAACACGGCTTGCTTGTGGCATTTATAAATATTGGCCTTTAGCTTCAGAAACTGTGACAGATGGCTGCACAGTTGATGTAACTATTCCATCTACTGGTGGCCTATAGCTAATTACTATTTTATTGCCATCGCTCTATGTATCATTGTTTTTGAGAAAAGATCCTCCTTTTTGCCTCTCTGGCTTTGAAGTTACAGTGCCTCAGGTTCCAGAGTACTAGAATTATAGGCAAGTGGTACCACATTGGGCTTGGGTCAGTTTTTTGGGATGGAACCGAGGACTTGTTCCTGCTAGTCTATTGTTCTATTTATTACCTACATACAGACGGCTGTAGCTCAGCTAACTCTAACTAGCATATTCTATTATTTCCCCCACACACCACCTTTATTTGTGGAGAAAAGGGTCAAATCTCATGCTCAACTTATTTATTTATTATGTGCATTGGCCTTTGGCCTACATGTATGTCTATGTGAGGGGGTCAGCTCTTAAAGTTACAGTTGGGACCCACCTCTCCAGCTCCTCTCACCACCGATTTTTAAGCTGAAGAAGATTATGAAACACTGATCTATTTATCTCCTTGGTTTCACATCTGCACAGCTAATGAGATTTGGCATGTAAATTGTTGTCACAGGGAGACAAGCAGTAAGGGATACATTGTGGAGAGTCACACAGTTTCCCATTCAGAAAATGCTGTTTTTGGAACAAAACAAAATAAAACCAAAACCCAACAAAGAAGCAAACAAAAACCTATACTGTCTAAAAAGCAAGGTCAGGGGCTTGGCTCTGCAGTTAAAAGCATTTACTGCTCTTGCAGAGCATGTGGGTTCGACTCCCAGCAGCCACAAGGTGGCTCATAAGCATCTCTAACTCTAGTTAGGGGATCTGACACCCTATTCTGACCTGGGGACACGAGGCATGCATGGCAGAACACCAGTGCACATAAAATGATTCTAATGCCCCCCAAAAACCTCCCCAAACCTCCTGACAGGATTACACATGATGGTGGCCTTATAAAAGAGAGTTACAACCTAAAAATAGTATATTATGGAACATAGTCTGCAAAAATACCCACTCAAGTATTTCATAATAACTTCCCCTGGGAAGACAAGACTAAGGCATGAACTTCTAACCCTGTTATTTTTCTGTGTCAGTTAAGTTTCTAAGAACTAGAATATATTCATGAATTTCTTTACTAATATTTTAAGAATATATTTTAAACAACACTAACATGCTTGAGAATTTAGGAATGCAGAAAGGAATAAAGTCATTTAGACAGCCACAATTCTTTGGCGCACTTCCTTCCAGTTTTTGTGTGAAAATGCTTTTCAGGTAGGAACTTGGTCTGTATGTACTGGATACTGTGTTTCTTCCTAGTTGGTATCAGGCATATTTTCCTAAACTACTATGCATTTTCTAAAAACACGGGGTTAGAAAAAAATGTGTAGCATTACATTATATGGATATTTTACTGTCAGTCCTTTTCCTGTTAAATTTTCTCTTTTTTCTTCTTAGGGTTTCATATATTCTGGGCTTGCCTCAAAACTCTGTATCTGCCAAGGATGACCTTGAACTTCTGTGATCCTCCTGCCTCCAACTCTCAGGCGTTGAGATTGCAGGTGTGCACGACCAAAGTTTATGTGGGCTGGGAACTGAACCTGGGCTTCATACACACTAGGTAGGCATTCTACTAACTAAGCTACAGCTCGAGTCCCTAAACCATGTTTTTAAAAGAACTGTTCATTAACACCTAAAAACCTTTCTTGCCGATAAAAACAACAACAAAACAACAAAAAACTCTATTGTTTTAACTTAGAGGTCTTTGATAACTAGGTTAACTGATTTTTCTTTTGGCCTTTTTTTGGTGAACTTTTTTTCTTTTCTTTTCTTCCTTCCTTCCTTTCTTTCTTTCTGAGAAAGAGTGTTATTTTGTAGCCTCGGCCATATCTATCTTTCATTAGTTTTTAAAACTCTATTGATCTATCTACCTACCTACCTTCTAATGTATTACATATGTGTTAGAAAAGCATGCAACAACACTGTGTGGTGGTCAGAGGAAAACTTCTAGGAGTCTGTTTTCTCTTTCTACCACATGGGCCTTGGAAACTAACTCAGATTGTGAGACTCAAGAGTACACTCACAGGGTCATCTTGATAGCACTTTCACTAGGTTTTGATAACTGCATACACTTTGATTTACCCAGAAATCTTTTTGTCATAGTTATTAAAAATATGCTCTCTATTGGCCTGCCTCCATGTGTACTAAGCATACATGTGATGCAGATAAACTTGTAGGTAAAAGACCCGCACTCACACAACTAAAAAAAAAAGTCAGATTCAGAAATAGAGAGAGCCACGTGTCTTGGCTTGACTGTGACCACCTTGATTTTAGCTTATTTTCTGGCATCATTATTAATAATGCTCTCAGTGTGCCCTGGCATGGACAGGAAGTTCATACACAACAAGAATTTTTAAAGAGGACAGAAAGGAGAGATGGATCAATGGTTATATATGTGTACAACTGCTCTCAAGGAGAACCCTTTGGTTTCCAGCACCCATGCTGGGAAGCTTCCAACATCAGCTCCAGGGTAGGCTGAGAGCCCCTTGTGGCTGCTGTGGGTATCTGCACTCATGTGCAGATAGATACTAACACACACATGCAATGAGCATGCTCTCACAGAAGCTTCAGAGCTATTACTACCTTTCTGTTCAGCTCTGGAAAGTCTGTGTGGGAGTTTCCACTTGTCAGAAACAAAACCTGTTAGGCAGTGAAGTCCAGACAAGGCTCTGACAAGGCTGGTGTTGGAATCTTGGGGAACCAGTCCTACTTTATCTTCAGTTTTCTCGAGTGTTGAGGAGTGAGGGGATACTCTGCAGGGCAGTTCTGAAGTCCACCAGCCTCCAACACAGCATTCCACCACCCAAGACTCCTTGTTCACTGTGTGTGCTGAAGCCATGAAAGCTAGTTTAACTAAGGTCAATCATCTGACACACTAGTCTGGAAAGGTCTGACAACTGAATTGTCCTTTCAGGGCTGGCGAGAGAACCTAACAGCCTGAGGAGTTGAGAGCCACAGGACTCCACGGGAGCTTACTTCACAGAGTTGTCTTCTGACCTCCACATAAACAACTCGATTGCAAATGCACACCCCCACCCTTACAAATAAGCGAGTGGAAAATGTAATACTCCTTTCCTGTCTCGTGTGTCAAACACTTGACGGTGACACCAATCTCTTGTGTTCGCTAAAGAAATTTAGAGCACTGCTTTGGGATGACCCTTGTTTTCAGAGTTCCAAACCAAGAACCAATTGGTTTTATGACTGGCATAAGGTTCTTTGTGTCCCCTTCATTTTTTCTTATGTAAAATGGAGTGCTGTAGAATAGCCATGTGCCAAGCAGCACTTAAGAGGTCTTTGATGACAATTAAGAGCCCTGGCAGGGGTGGGAAGTTAGGGGTGGTGGTGGTGGTGGAATTCAGTTGTTAAGAGGGCTTGAATAACATGGGTAAGGCTTTTGGCTTGGATACCCAGCACCTCATGAACTGGTTGGTGATGCACATCTGTAATTTCAGCACTGGGAGATGAAGGCAGAAGCATTAAAAGTTCAAGGTCATCTGCTATCCAGTGAGTTTGTGGCTAGGCCGGGCTACAGGAGACTATCAAAAAAAAAAAAAAAAAGCAACATCTACCTGAGACCTGTTGCAAACACCAGGGATGCCATGAGTATTTTAGGCCATTTGCTGAGATGAATTTAGATCTCATCACCCACTGTTTTGCAATCCTGCCTCCCACAAAAGCCATACCTGTAATCGCAGAGTTTAGGCTGGTTGCCACACTGCTGCCTGCAGATTACACAGTAAGAGCACAGGGGGACGTTGCCGCGGATCCAGTGGTGGGGCATGGCATCCGTGGCCTTGCTGTCGTTCTTGAGCATGATCTCCTTGCACGGGAAGCGCTTGTCGACCTTCTTGAGGCAGCCCTCGTCCACGCGGAGCCCACAGCAGTCACAGAAGGCTCCCTGCAAGATGTGCTGAGCGCACACGCAGCAGTAGGTGGGGTGGCTGAACAGGTCGGTGTCACGCCAGCAATGTTTGCTCTTGCGGAAGATGTCCCTGCGGTGCAGCTGCCGGCGCGAACGCTGCAGACTACACCATAAGGTGATGAACACGGGCAACAGCACGGAGCACAGCGTCCATAGGATCAAGTGGCCATCGGGGAGCAGGCCCTGGGTGGGTGGGCCGGACCGCTGGTCCCCCTCCATCTTCCCAGGCCCAGGCGTGGCCTACGGAGCGGCCGGGTCCTGAGGGCTTGCCTTAGGAACTCACTGCCTGGGGCTCCGGCTCGTCCCGAGGCTGCGCGTGCCCTCCGCCCCGGGAAAGGCGCGGGTCGCACCCGCGGGCTCCGTGAAGTATAGGCTTGGCTCGCGACCACTGCGTTCACAACGGCCGTCGCGCTGGACTTCGCCCGTACCCCTCTCGCGAGGTCTCTGGAGACCCCAGTTCGCTCTCACGGTCTCGGGTACCACCTACAGTCAAGCCTCTGGCCGCCGTCCCACCCTCAAGCCGCGAGATCTGCGTGGGATGAGGAGGCCGCGCTTGAGGAGCGCACCTGCGCAGTCCGCACGCCGGCCGGCAGCTCAGCGAGGGCTGGGCGGGGCCTGGCGCGCCCAGAACATGGGCGGGGCCAGGTAGGACAAAGCCAATGGCGGCGCTTTCCGATGGTGGGCGGAGCTAGAGAAAGGCGGGGTCTGTCCTGATAAATTGGTAGGCGGGACCAGATGTAGGGCGGGGCTCGCGGCAGCGCTCCCCTTGGGTGGGAGGGGTCAGGTATGAGGGCGGGGCGGAGGATAGAGGTGGCTTGGAGAGTTGAAAGACTTCAAGGGTCTGTGGACCACATAGGAAAGGATAAGCAGAGGATGGTGTGGAATGAGGCGTGGCTTAGGGAAATCAGGGGCGGAGTAACAATGTTAGTGTACATGATTGACTATCATGTACACTAAGTTTGGAACCAAAGGAAGTTCTACCATAAGTGACTTACAGTATTTGACCTTTAGCCTGATCCTCCCCCTTACCAGTGAAGATGGGATTGGCATGATTATGGATATCAGAGAATCCTGGATGGAGAAAACTGGCTCTTTTGAAAGTGTTATGTTCTGAATGGCACAAGTCAAAGTTGCCAAAAGTCACCAGTGTATTATATAAATAAAATAAAATAATAAAGTAACTGGACATGTGGCCTGCAGAGGTGGATAGATCTCTGTGAGTTCAGGGCCAGCCTGATCTACGTAGTGTGAGGACCAAAACAGGAAAAATATACTATACAGAATTAGAGTTCTGTTTGCATTTAAGGATAAGTTCCTGTTTGCCCTGTGTTTGTTTGGCCCATCTGCACGGATGTGCTTGATCATGTGTGTGCCGGAGGTAAATCAGGGTCACATGTAGGCAGGAAATACATCAAGATATATGCTTGCCCCCAATTGGACCTGATGGGGAATGCAGTGAATTGTAGATTTTGCCTTTTTAAGCCTCTGCAAAGCATGACTGGAGGCCGTTCTCTAGGAACCCAGAGATGAACTTGGCCAGAGAGTCCATTACTCTGTCCGGTATTTAATTAAAGCTTACTTTAAATTTGGCTTTAAATTGTGGTAGTGGTCTTACTCTCTGCTGGTAGGATTAACAGGAGTTCTTCGTCAACTAGGGTTATACAATAAGACTCCATCTCAAACAAAACAAAAACAAAAACCAACCAAACCCCAAAACACAAACCAAAGCAACCTCCACAGTTCACCACCAGATCACTTTGTTTTACTTTGGCCATTTATGGGCCAGCGAGATGGTTCAGCAGGTACCTGCTGCTAAGCCTGACAACCTCACTTTGATTGTTGGAACCCAAGCTCTCTCTGTGGCATGTGAGCCCCCACAAACATCCACACAAACATAAATAGTAAATAAATAAATATAATTCTAAAAAGAATTACTTTAGGCATACAGGTTGGCTTTGGTCTCAGCCATGAAAGAGTTTCTATAGTGTGTTCTATAATTCTATACGAGGATTCTATAATTCTATAAAATGCAGGATCCCTTTTTCTCAAGGAAGAGACCTGAGATCATTTTCTCTTAGAGACAGTTTCATCCCATAAACCAGACTGGCCTCAAATGTGTGGCAGTTGTCCTGTCTCTGCCTCTCCAAAGTGAGAAGCACAGCCCAGTACTGCTTTGCCTGCTGTGAGAGTCTACCTTTGTAACGACTGTAACAAGCTATTGGATGACAGCTGTGATGATCCCTGTGGCCCGGGAGTAGCTATGAGTCTGAGACTGGGATATGGAACAGTCCGGAACTGGACGATGGAGGCATTGGCTAAGCGGAACTGGAAGGTGGGGTACTGGCTGAGTGGGGAGCCGATCAGATGGGCTGGCGAGTGCTGGGAACAGACTGCCCCGCACATGTGGGATTCCTGCCTCTTAGGTTCATCATTTGCCCTTCGGATCTTCCATCCTCATCTGTAATGTGAGCTGAGAGGTCTCTACAGCAGTACTTCTGCTTGGACCCCTGGCACTGTGTATGCAAGTGTGACCATTTTCTATAAATCCTTCTGGGTGCAGAATCCTTAACCTTATTAAAAGGCAACAACACGGTCTTAAAAAGTGGCCATTTCTCTCCATGTTTGTTTGTTTGTTTATTTTTCCAGACAGGGTTTCTCTGTGTGTAGCCCTGGATGTCCTGGAACTCACTCTGTAGACCAGGCTGGCCCCGAACTCAGAAATTCGCCTGCCTCAGCCTCCCAGAGTGCTGGGATTACAGGCGTGCGCCACCACCGCCCGGCTCTCTCCATGTTTAGTGAAGTTGTTGCCAGTATTATGTTGCTGGTCTTTGCTACTTCGTGGGTTCTTTTTCTCACCCTTTATCCTCCCCCTACCCTGATTTCATTCCCTATCACTAGATAGGAAAGGACAGGGAGAGATCCTTAAATCCAATTTCCTTTCTTTTATTACTTCTTTGAGCACTACTAATGAACTGAAACCAGCCTCCCTAAATGACCAGCAACCACCCAGCCCCACCTAGGGGACACTAGCATTACATATGTTCAGGAGTCACCCCTCAAACCCCAAGAACACCAATCTCAGTCAGACAGGCATAGTTTATTGAGCATTTGCCTCAGGACTGATCGATCAGGGCTGCAGATCAAACTCAGGAGCTGACTGCCATGATGAACCAGGATTCTACAGAGCTTTTAAGCCTGAAGTCCACCAACATCTGTGCCAAATTATTTCACCAATCAGGATTTATGGTTAGGAGATTTCCTCAGGAACAGCTATTTGTGGTACACTTATCCTGTTCCCATTGGGTAGGATAGTCAAATGTGACAGGGGACTTGCCTTGTCTAACATTCATGTCTTAACTTGCCAACTGGTATGCCAGTCACCCACACACATGACTCTTTCTGCCAAGTAGGATGTCAGTTCCCAGGAAGGTCTTGGGAACTTAAAGCTTTACTTGACCCCTACTCAAAATGAAAATATTATTCCAAATGGCTTCTTACACTGGGGCAGGTGTCTCTCTTATGTTGGGGTCCATTCCTGGAGCAGCTTACAAAGGCAGAAAGCGCAGGAGCTCAGGCACAGGTGCAGGAAGTGCTGCCGGTGCTGGGTCTGGGTCCAAGCTTATTGTAGCTAACTAGAGAAAGTAGCTTTTAACTGACCTCTATTGTGACTGATTTCCAAGAACACCAAAGCACAGAACATAACAGAATATGCAATCAACTCAGGCATGAGAAAGATTCCTAGCAGCACAAGAGAAAGTTTCCTTGGAACAGTAATAGCAGCATAAAGTAGCCGGCTAGACAGACAGCACTTACCCAGGCCTTAACAGCACACTCTCTGAAAAGTTCCCAGAATTCCAATCATCACACAATCACAGAAACTATCTGCAGCTGGGAAAACCATGCCTCTGCTAGAGCACAAGGCAAATCACAGTCTGCAGAGTCCGAAGCAGCCCATATCTCCACACCTGAAATTAAAACAAAGGCACCTTCTTATAATATTTCTGTGTTTTTTTAAAAGAACCCCAAATTCCCAAATTGTCACTACAAGTATATGCTATTACAAACATCCCCCTGTCTCACATGCTTTCCTTAGATTCTCATATGCATGTAAAGGCTGTGAAAAGATTAATGCTTATTAAAAAAATAGTTTTAAAGGATAATATTCCGAGTGTGGTGGCACACACCTGTTTCCTCACTGGGGAGGCTGACGCAGGAGGATTACTTCAAGTTTGAGGCCAGTCTAGGCTTCCTGGTGATATCAAGGCCAATTTGAATCTGGTTCAAATAAACAAAAGTAGTCTCTGATAAGTTACTATTATCTTTTGATTAGGCCTAAATAGGAAAAGTTACATAGGATCTCCCACCTCTGAGAAATCTTAATTTGTTCCTGTGAGATTGAACCCAGCCGCTCCTGTCTGCTGAGTCCATGTACTTCCACTGAGATATAGCCTTGAGCTACACCCTAGTCCCTACTTATTATCATCACAACCGTTTTGACTGCTGTCTAGATACTTTGCTGCATTCACCGTCCTATTATTATTATTATTATCATTTGTTGTTGTTATTGTTGTTTTGTTTGTTTGTTTTTTGTTTTTTCGAGACAGGGTTTCTCTGTGTAGCCCTAGCTATCCTGGAACTCATTCTGTAGACCAGGCTGACCTCAAACTCAGAAATCCACCTGCCTCTGCCTCCCAAGTGCTAGGATTAAAGGCATGTGTCACAACCACCTGGTCATTTTTTTTCGTTTTTTGAAGGCTACCTATAATATCATCTAAAACTTTGGGTTGCCTCGTTCCTGCCCAGGGCCCCTTAAACAGATTATGCCAGAGATGGGCATCTCCCTTCCCTACAAGATCTCCATCCAAATTACTCTTTCATTTATTTATTTAAAAAAAAACTTGTTTAAATTCTGAAATATTTCATATATCAGAATTTAAAATTATGTGCTGCAGGGGGCTGGGGCAGTAGCTTAGCCTGTACAGTGCCTATGGTCCAAAAATGAGGACCTGCATTTGATCCCTAAAAACCCACATATAAAGCTAAGTGAGTTGGGGCTGGAGAGAAGTCATTGCTCTTCCAGAGGACCAGGGTTCGATTCTCTGTACCCACATGGAACTCACAACTAGCTGTAATTCCAGTCCCAGAGGAATCTGATGCCCTCTTTTGGCCTCTTCAGGTACTGCATGCACATGGTGTACAAACGTACACATACACAAAAAAAATAAAATAATGACTAAAGATGCTTTTAATGCAAAGAAAGGAAAGGAAGGAATAAAGAAAGAAAGGTTAATAAAAGCTGAGTGTAGTGGATTGTGCTTGTAATCCCAGTGCTAGGGAGAATTCTTAGGGCTCACTGGCTAGTTGGCTGTCTCACAAAAAAAAGGTGGACAGTGCCTGAGAATGAAATACCCAAGGTTAACATTTGGCTTCTACACATATAATTGTACTCACGCATGTGCGCACGTGTACACACATACACACACACACACACACCAGACATACATCTTGAAGAGTCGTAGAATACACACCTGTGAAGCTACTACCCGGATGGGCATATTGTACAGGAACCACAGCTCTGTGGGCATCGCCTCCTCTGTCCCTGCCATAGGAAACACCTGTCCTGGGGGCTTCTTTTCTTTGTTCTTCTTTGGTTTTACCATCCCCCCAGTATCTCTCTAAACAATATAGTTTTGTTTTGAAAAACCGTAAAACAGGCCCCAACTTAGGCCTATCCAGAAGTAGCCATAAAGCCCTTTTAGGTGACACTCCTGGGGAATTTAAGCTGAGCGTCTCAGGGATGGAGCGTGGACTCAGCTTCCCAGAGAAGGTCCTGGAAGAGGCTAGGAAGACCTGGCAGGGGAAGATAGCTCATCATGGTGGAAGTTTCCAGGTGGGGCTACACTCTGACAAAAATGTTCTCAGAGGGAGGGTGCTGTGGGTTCTGAGTTTGTTCACATGACTCAGGTAACAGAGGTAACAGGGTGAGGTGGTGGGGAACGGGGGGGGGGGAGGGGGAAGGAAGTGGGGGGAAGGGTGAAGGGGGGGCAGCTCCGGGTGTCCAGATGTCCAGATGCATTGTGGCAGCAGGCATCGGAGGCACTCTAATTACACCGGGCTTTCTTTTACTTCTTGTTAACATTTTCTTTTCCTTCTCTGTTCTGTCTTGGCTTCCTCCCAGTTCCCACTTGCCTCTGGGACGACATCTTGATGGCTGCCATGCTTTGGGGAGGACCCGTGAACCTCCCTGTGCAGCTTTCTGTGGTAAACACTGTAAGACCCCCAAAACCGAGGGTGCCCCAGCACCCCACACCCCGGAAGGCGACACCCAAATCACTCCCGAGAAATGGTCTCGATGCAATAGCATGAGGATTTCTTTATTCCAGAATTCTGGGTTCCATAGCCATGTACCACGCAGGGTCAGAGGACTATGGACCCCGAGTGCCAAATTGCGACAGCTTTTATAAGTTTATAACAAAGCCCTCGAACCACAAACCAATCATTTCTTATCATGGAGAGCCCGAGAAATGTGAGCCAATTGATTTGTACCACTCCATAGTTTTTAGGCCAATCAGTTTAAATTATCGGAGCCCGCACTCAGTGTGGACCAATTAGTTTCTTATAATGTCTACAGCTGCGTGAACTCCTGCTTAGGGGTAATGGCGTAAGTTTACAGAAGATAAGCTGAGCCCATTTCCAGTTACCCTATGGGGCCAGGATCACCTATTCAAGGCCTTTCTGCTAGGTCTAAACAAAGGGCGGGCTCTGGAATGTGACCTTTTACCTAGTTTCTAACAAAGCGAGATAGCATTTTAAACTCCTGATTTCTTGGGGTCATTAGAATTAGGCTGTATTATTTTCTATCCTTTCAAACACCCTCTCTTGTAAGCATAGTTTTCTTGTTTTCTTAAGCCTCCCTGTCATTCTGCTTTATTTTAAAAAGATTTCTTCAGTTTTTTCTCTTAAACCTTTTTTTTTTTATTGTTTTCAATGTCTGCTTTTGTGTTTAAAAAAAGTCTCTTAATTTGTGTGCATGTGCATGTGTATGTGTGTGTGTGTGTGTTCACACGTGCACACAAGCCAAAGTGACTGCCCGAAGGTCAGGGGATCTGTTTCAGGACTTAGCTCTCCTCTTTCAAGATAGGTATGGAGATTAAAATCAAGTTCAAAGCCCTTACCTACTAAGCCCTCTCACCAGCCCTCTGGTTTCATGTCTAGGATTTTTTCCTTTCTTCTTCCTCCTTTCCATTTCTCTCTTTTTCCTTCATTCCTTCCTTCCTTTCTCCCTCCCTTTCTTTCTCCTTTTCTTTTTTTTTTTGGAGACTTGGGTTTCTCTGTCTGTCCTGGAATTCACTCTGTAAACCAGGCTGGCCTCAAAGTCAGAGATTTGCCTCTCTCTGCTGGGATTAAAGGTATGCATTGCTCCTGCCTGGCTCTTTCGTGTGTGTGTGTGTGTGTGTGTGTGTGTGTGTGTGTGTGTGTGATGGAGACAAGGTCACACCACATCTAGCCTCATCTACGTCTCTCTTCGTTTTCTGTCTTCAGCATCAGATACTGAAGAAGCACTGTCGGGGGCCCCTGGTCTCAGAAGTTTTGTCACCCTGACTTCTCAAGATACCACAGGAGAACCATGTCTATGTCAGTGTTTCTCCCAGAATGGATGCTGTGTCGTCCGGTCCCAGGCCTGCACTTTCCTCTGAACATCCGTCTGCATCCTACATTCCTGCCGCTCTGCCCACATGACGCTCCTTCCTGTTTAGGTTGGATAGCAGGCTGGCCCTGGCCATCAGAACCCTTGCTGACCTTGGCTGTCTTCACCTGCTGGACAGACACAAAGTGAGGCCAACATCTGGACCCAGAGGAGAAATTAAAGTCCATTTGTGGAGGCACTCAGGAGGCCGGAAGGCCTCTGTCCAAGGCCAAAACACCACACTATTGTTTTCCAGTTCCAAACAGGAAGGGATCCTGGGTGTGCTTGGGCAAAGCTCAGAGTTCCAAACAGGAGGGGAACCTGGGGTGGATGTTAGTGTGGCAAGTAATCTCGCATTAAAAGGGGGCCACCATCTCTTCTAATAAACAGTGTGTAATGTCCTGTATCCCAATATGCGTGACTAACCTCCGCATCTTTGGTCCTCTGAAACTATTTCACAGGCTCATTCCCCTCCCCACTTCTGTTTTTTAAAGACAGAGTCTCAAGTTCTCCACGACGGCTTTGAACTTCCTTAGTAGCCAAGGATGACCTTGGCCTCCCGATCTTCCTGTCTCCCTCCTCCCAAGTGCTAGGATTACTAGCTTTGCATGCACTGCCATTTCTGGCTGGGTGTGCGACTTTCTCTCCTGTGTCTGAGACTGCCACCCCCGTCTCTCTCTCTCTCTCTCTCTCTCTCTCTCTCTCTCTCTCTCTCTCTCTCTCTGTGTGTGTGTGTGTGTGTGAGTGTGTGTGTGTGAGTTGGAGACAAGGTCACACCACATGTAGCTGGCCAGAAGCTTTTGACTCTGTCTCTTTCCTAATTGCTGGGATTACAGGCAGCCGCCACACCTAGTTAAACCCGGGTTTGGAGATGATTCTAAACCCACACTTGCAGCCATTGGACCACCCTGCCCACACAGAGGCTTTCATTTGCTTCTGAATGCCATTCTGTCAAGGCCTTATTAATAGCGTTAATATACTACCCGGCTCGGCGGGTTTGGAAAGGTTGACTGACTCACGCAGATCACCTTGAAAAGAATGCTTCGCAAACATATTGCATAGCCCATTTGTGTCATATCTGCTATTGTCCCATTGTCCAAAGAGAGTAGCCTGGTCCGTCCCTTAGCTTCTTTAAGCGGGAGCTGTGACTCCGTCTGAATATTGGGCTGTGGAAAATTTGGTGATCGTAAAAATGTTTCTGAATGCGCAAACTCAGGATCAAATGTGTAATAAACTCAAGGCCTTTCTGGCTGAGTTTCCGAGTGCTGCTTGGGCCCCACTTCACCGTAGACTCGGTTGGAGCACGAACACGCAGCGCACCGAGGACCACTGCCAGAAACACCTCAGCATGGGCTGGACACTGGAATGTTGTGAAGGGCAGTGGTTTTACAGGATATGCAAAGTGCTCTGCTTTGGGGTCAGTAAAGTGTCTCAGCTGATAAAGATGCTTTCCACGACCACGACGACCACGACGACCAGGACGACCACGACGATGCCTGACCACTTGAGTTTGGTCCCCAGGACCCACGTAGTGGAAAGACAGAGCCGATTCCCCAAAGTCATCTCCTGACATCTACCTATATATTTTGGCAGGTGTATGGCCCCCTCCCCTGCAATAAACTAATTAATGAAAGTGTTTTCTTTCTTTGTTTTTTAAAAAGATTTATTTACTTAGTTATTTTGTGTATATGAGTACACTGTAGCTGTACAGATGGTTGTGAGCCTTCAGGTGGTTGCTGGGGATTGAATTTAGGACCTCTGCTCACTCCGGGTGGCCCTGCTTGCTCTGGTTAGCCTTGCTTGCTCCAGCCCAAAGATTTATTTATTATTATATGTAAGTATACTGTAGCTGTCTTTACACACACCAGACAGAAGAGGGCGTCAGATCTCATCACCCATTACAGATGGTTGTGAGCCATCATGTGGTTGCTGGGATTTGAACTCAGGACCTTTGGGAGAGCAGTCAGTGCTCTTACCCTCTGAGTCTTCTTACTAAACCTTTTGTTCTTTTTTTTATATGTAAGTACACTGTGGCTGTCTTCAGACACCCCAGAAGAGGGCATCAGATCGATCTCATTACAGATGGTTGTGAGCCACCATGTGGTTGCTGGGATTTGAACTCAGGGCCTTCATAAGATTGTTCTTTTTTTTAAAGATAGGGTTCCTCTGGGTAGCTCTTCCTGTCCTGGAACTAGCTCTGTATACCATGCTATCCTCAAACTCAGAGATCTACCTGCCTCTGTCTCCCTAGTGCTGGGTTTAAAGGCATGCACCACCACTGCCCTACTAATAAAAGTATTTTTTAAAAGTTCAGCGAATTTGACTTGTCAGTTCCAAAAATTTCCAAAGCGGTCCTAAGCATACTATATTTATAAATTTATGAATTTATGTGGGGTAATGTTCTTAGCACTGACAATTATGAAATCAAAATATCATCTCTGAAAACTGTTGAATATACCCTAAAAAGGAAACACATATTTACATAATTGATGCATACTTTATAATATTAATTTATAATATTAATGCTAAAATCATTTGTATATGAAAGAAGTGCTTTAAAATAAATTCCTTTATGATGCATTTTTGGTAACCATTTACTGAGTGAGAAGGGGTCCCTATTGCAAAAGGTTTATGAAGCCCTGGTCCAGCCCGGAGTTCAGGTGCAGATGGTGAAGAACCGATGTTTGTAACGCAACCTACCACAATCACTCAGACCTAACATCTGTCCGCACAGTGCAGCTGCTGATTAGGGTGGGGATGTGTGGCCCTGTAGCTCATGACCCGGCCATCACCACTTTTTAGAAGTCTATATTGCCAGGCATAGTGGCATTCACCTTTAATCCCAGCACTTGGGAGGCAGAGGCAGGCAGATCTCTGAGTTCGAGGCCAGCCTAGTCTACAGAGTGAGTGCTAGGACAGTCAGGACTACACAGAGAAACCCTGTCTCAAAAAACAAAACAAAACAAAAAAAATAAACCAAACAAAACTCAAACAAGCAAATACAAAGAATTTTGCCTGACGCTGGGCATATACAATTTGGACACATGTTAATTCTCTTGGTTGGGATAGATTCAGAATTTTTTTTTCCTATACTAAAACAAACAAAAGTCCAAATAGATTTCCTGTGTCTCAGAAATTTTTTTAGTTCCTGAAATTTTAAATCTCTTTTGCTATTAATATATCATGTAGCAGGAGGATGCTGAGAACTCTATAGTGTTGGCTCAATCAAAGAGTCATAAATATCTGGGTAATTTTAGAATCACTTCCAAAAGAAAATGGAGAACCCCCATGAAAACATTAGTTAGGTGAATGTCCTGAATCTATCTATCTATCTATCTATCTACCATCTCTATCTATCATCTATCTATCTACCATCTATCTATTCTCTCTCTCTCTCTCTCTCTCTCTCTCTCTCTCTCTCTCTCTCTCTCTCTCTCTCGCTATCTATTTTGAGGCAGGGTCTTGCTTTCTGGTGGACTTTAATTCACAATCCTCCTGCCTCAGCCTTGTGAGTGTTGGGATTGCAGGTGTGCCCCTCCAAGTCTGGATGGCACTTTCTTATGTCCTTAGATGTTGTCAAATGGGTAATTGAGTTGTTCTAGCCTTAGCATTTTCAAGTAAGGGGCTGAGGTAGGGCTCAGAGGTAGAGAATTTCCCTATCATGTTCAAGGTCTTGGGTTTGAGACCCAGGATTGAAAAATAAAAAATAAAACGACCCCGAGTAGTACATTAACTAAGTAGTAGAGAAATAGTCCTGGGCTCTGGAGTGTACCTGGGAGCCTGGCTACATCCAGAACAGAAAGTTTTGTGGCTTCACTTCCTTTTGGTTTTAGTTGTGGGGGTCCTGCTCTCTATTCTGCCACCTTGCGGCCACATTTGGAATTGCATCCTCTCCTGAGCAGCAAACAGAAATAGCTCACCTAGCTTCAGCTCTCCTAGCTCCACCGGGTCCTTTACCTGAGCATCCCAGGGTGTGATAGAGAGGCTCTGACTCTTACCTTGCCAGTCCACTAGAAAACACACACTAATTTAGAGCTTACAGCCCACCAGTGGAGGAGACAGCCTTTGAAAAGCAAACAAATAGCCGGGCAGTGGTGGAGTACTTCTTTTTATACCAGCACTTGGGAGGCAGAGGCAGAGGCAGACAGATTTCTGAGTTCAAGGCCAGCCTGGTCTACAGGGTGGGCTACACAGAGAAACCCTGTCTGGAAAAACCAAACCAAACCAAAACCAAACAAATAAACATATTAGTAAACTGTGGGACAGAAGTGGGTGTAGGAGGCAGGGGCATTTTACTGAGAAGGCTACAAGGGGCAGAGTTACCCAAATGGGAGAAATTTCAAATTGACACATGAAAGATGAGGAGGTGGCCAGGAAAAGAGCACATGCCAAGGACCTGAGGCAGGAAAGTGGTAGTGATTGGGGGGCCTTGAACAGGTAGTGAATATGAATATATTTTATAAATATTTTATGACTGGGAAGGGTTGGAGGGGTGGCAGGAGTGGGAATTGGAAAAAAATATGCATATAGCCCAGGGTCATGTAGCACAAGTTAAAGACCCTGATTTTGTCTTGAGTCTGTCGGGAAGGTAGTAGAGTTTCTATTTTTTCAATGTTTTAAAATAGATGTTTTAGACATGGTCTCACTGTGTAGACCAGGTTGGCCTAGAATTCACAGAGATCCACCTGCCTTTGCCTTTCAAAGCTGTGTGCCCCGTTCCCTGGGTGAGCTTCTATTTGATGGAGGATAGTTCGACATGAGTGGCAGGATGCTGGGGACCCGCTGGGGACCTAGGACAGGAGCTGGGTGAGCTGTCAAAGGCTGAGGTAGCTGGATGGCTGTGGGCCCCTGACGTCTAATCCACCTCCACTAGTCGTGTGCAGCTGCGGAACACTTGAGGCGTGAAAGGGTGGACCACATATCAGGGTGTGCAGGCCGAACCAGCAGCAGCAGGCAGAGTGTGAAGTAGTCCAGAAATGGCTGGTTTACATTTCACATTTTTTTAAAAATATGGACTGCTTCATGAATTTGCATGTCATCCTTGCACAGGGGCCATGCTAATCTTCTCTGTATCATTCCAATTTTAGTATATGTGCTGCCGAAGTGAGCACTTACATTTTTTAAAAAAAGATTTATTTACATGAGTACACTTTAGCTGTTTCTAGACATACTGGAAGAGGGCATCAGATCCCTATCCGGATGGTTGTGAGTCACCATGTGGTTGCTGGGAATTGAACTTAGGACCTTTGGAAGAACAGTCAGTGCTCTTAACTGCTGAGCCATCTCTCCAGCCCAGTATTTTACATTTCTTATTTATTTATTTATTTATTTATTTATTTAGGTTTTCAAAAATGGGATCTTGCTACATATCCCTGGAACTCAGTGTATAGACCAGGCTGGCCACAAGTTTACAGAACTCTGCTTGCCTCTGCCACAAGAGTGCTGGAGTTACATGCCGCCGTGGCCCCAGTTAACTATAAGATAAAATTTTACAGACTCAGTTGAGAAATGTATCCTGGGGCTATCCAGAACACCTCTATTCAGAAGCTGAAAATCTCACTTGGCAATTTACTTTACTTCTAAACTCTCCTCCTTCTTAGTAGCCGGGACTAAGAAAAACCAAGCAAATTAAGATGTAAAAGAATCCATCTTAAAGTAAGTAACTAGTAACCAGAAAATTCTGCAACACTGCTCCAGTTGTTTACGTAATTACATTTACCTCCCAACAGTATGTAAATGAATTATGGCTCATTATGATATGGAAAGCATTAATTAGCACAGTGGTATAAATATATTTCACGTCTTGACTGTATATTAGCTTATAAGTCATTGGACATAATTTAAAAGATATAATGTTATTAAGAAGAGGCTAGTTTAACCAGGGACACATGAAAAATACAAGTTTCTTTTGTTTTTGATCCTCCTAATCACCCTTGCAGGACAGGTGGATTTGAAACAATAGGCCCAGACTAGAAGATATTTACATGTGAAGAACCCTATACAAAGTCCTAGCTGAACAGGTGGGTGTTGGTCAAGGTAGAAAGAGTTTACATTTGAGTTGGTGTAAAGCTCAGAGCTGCCTCAGTGGAAGCTTGTGAGGAACTGCTTTTGTCCTGCAGACCCCACCTAGGGGGTCTTTGGCCAAAACAACATTCTTAACTTATCCAGGTGTGATTCAGGATACAGCTCATATTTTTTACTCACAGAGACTCCCCAGTTAGTTCACCGGGCTGGGGCTAAGGGCTGCAGCTGGAGCAGATCGCCAGGCGCCTAGGGTGGCCCCGGGCACATTGGATGGACTAGGTGGAGGTGCTCTTGGGAGGCTGGGCGCGGGCCAGGCAGCTCCCCAGGCTCCGCAATGCGGCCATCGTCGACAGGTAGGCTGGGTGCAGGAGCAGTCCTTCCCCAGCTCGCCGGCTAGCGCGACAGTTCGGCCACGATGAAGAAGCAGCTTAATCGCGTGCGCCAATTGGCCAGCCAGACGATGGGCAAACACCTTGTACTGCCCGAGAAAACTGAAGCTTTGACAGTTGAATGTGATGCTTAATTTGAGATGTTAACTTGACTAGACCAGGGGATACCAAGAATAATACACTCAGATCCAAAAACCACCTCGGTGTCTGTGTGTCATTTTGCCGGACCTGTGCCTTCCTGGACCAAAGAATCCTGGTTATCCTGCGGCTGAGTTTGGTCTGTGGCAGTTACAGGCGTCTGACACCATGCCAGGGTTGTTTTACATTGCTTGAAAAGTTTCCCAGGATTGGTAGGATGCTTTGACTAACACTGCATCAAAATGAGCATGGCGGTACACACCCATAACCCCAGCACTTGGGAGGTAGCCACACAATGATCAAGAGTTCGAGGCCAGGCTGGGCTATACGTAACACCATCTTGAATGAGCTTCTCCCTCAAAGATTGTTGCTTTTGTTCTTTTGATAGGGTCTCATACAGTTTAGGCTAACCTCAGCTACTATCAACATAGCTGAGGATGGCCTTGAGCTTCTGACCCTTTTGCCTCCCCCTGCTGAACACTGCAGTGCTCTCTCGTGAGCTGAAGGGTTCCACTCACAGCTTCATGCCTGTGCTAGCAAGGATCTGATGCCCAAGCCACATCCCCAGCCAAAAAAGTTTCTTTGTCTTGTAACTGTTTGTTTGAATCAGGGTCTTACTGTGTATCTAAGGCTGATCTGGAGAATCAATTCTCTTTACCTAGTCTGCTGAATTGGAGGATTACAGCTGTGTGCCTATACCTGTGGCTGGTTCACATTATGGTTTTGTTTGTTTGTTTGGGTTTTGGTTTTTCAAGACAAGGTTTCTCTACGTAGCACTGGCTGTCCTGGAAGTCACTTTGTAGACAAGGCTGGCCTCGAACTCAGAGATCAGAGATCCCACCTGCCTCTCTCTGCCTCTGAGCGCTGGGATCAAAGTATGCACCACCACTAGCCGGCCACAGGCTTTTTTTTTTTTTTTTTATTGGACAGAAGTTACTAGATTAGAGAGGTGCTTTCAGAGTGAGTGCATACTGAACATTTTTAGCAATTTCTAGCTAAGTATAGATTTTTCTCTAATGGATGGAAGAAGTCTATTTGATAGCACAAAACAACAGTGTTCTAACTAACCACAAAGAGCAGAAGAAATTAAAAAAATAGGTATGTGGATAAAAAACAAGATAGCTAAATATTTTGTTACATTTATTTATTTACTTGTGTGTTTTCGCAGATACAAATGGATATGGCCCAAGAATGCCCTGGCCCTTGTGTGGAGATCAGGCTTGATGTAGGCTTTTCATTCTAGATTCTGGAGACTGAATTTAGGTTGTCAGACTTAGTATCCATTTTATCAACAAAAGGAAACAAAAGAAAAGAAAAGAAAAGAAAAGAAAAGAAAAGAAAAGAAAAGAAAAGAAAAGAAAAGAAAAGAAAAAGCTGGGCTGTGGTGGCACATGGCCTTTGGGTGGCACATCCCAGAACTCCAGAGGCAAAGGCAGGGGAATCTCTGTGAGTTCAAGGCCAGACTGGTCTACGGGTCTACAGAGTGAGTTTCAGGACAGGTAGGGCAGCCAGAGAGGGAGAGGAGAGCAAGAGTTCATTCCCTTTTTGCAGTTTGTTTGAAATCTCTGTATACCAACCCAGTGACAGGATATTTCAGTCTTAAAAGTTTGTTTATTTTTCTTCTGTTTTTCTTTTTGGGGATATTTCAATTTAATATCAGTTACCAGGCATTAGCATGGCCTCCGACAACTGCGGGTCAGGTTCTGTTTTCTTTGGAGCCGGCAAAGTGACCGCAGGACAGCAGCCATTATTCTGAATGGAGAGCATTATACAAAGAAATGGCACGCTCCCCCAACCTTAATTTGTTATGTATTTAATGATTTCTTCATGTGATGTTTATTGATGCGTTTCGGAGAATCACAGTACCAAGTTGGACCCTCCTTTTGGTTGAGACAGAGTCACAAGAGTCAGGCTTGCACTGAACTTCCTATGTGGTGGAGAGGACCCTGAGCTCCCGTGTTCCTCCTGCTTCTACCGGGAGGGAGCTGGGTCCCAGCAGAACGCCTCCACACCCAGCAGATGTTCTGCTCTTTATGACGATAACCCTAAGACTGGTTAAAGCTGCTTATAGTCTCACTGATAGTTCCTGAGGCAGGCCCTGTGCAGGAAGAAGTGTGCTATGGTTGTGTTAGTCAAGTTTATGTCTTTGTGACAGAGTATCTGAGATGATCAATTTATAAAGACAAAAGGTTTCTATTAAAAAATTGTTTTTTGAGATTTTAATGTGATTACATAATTTTCCCCTTTCCCTTTTCCTCCCCTTCAAACCTTCTTGGGTATCTGCCTGCTTTGGTCTCTTTTCAGTTCATGGCTTCTTTTCCTTAATTTTTTTTAAATGTTTATTTTATTATATATATATGAGTGTTTGGCCTAAATGTGTTCATGGGTACCAGGGGTGTGCTTGGTGCCTGGGAAGGTCAGGAGAGGGCATTAGATTCCCTGGAACTGGAGTAATGAATGTGGGCACCGGGAGCTGAGGAGCACCAGGAACTGAGGAGCACTGGGAACTGAGGAGCACCGGGAACTGAGGAGCACCGGGAACTGAGGAGCACCAGAATCTGGGCGCTCCTTGAGAGCAGTGGCAGAGTGGAACAGATCTTGTCACGATCCAGGTGCAAAAGAGAAGAAGGAATGGAGGGGGGGGTCCCCACCTCCTCCTCGCCCAGGGCGTGTTCCCAGTGGTCCTAGGACTTGCTATGCAGGCGCCTTCCCTACTTTTTTGAGACAGGGTCTGTCTACACAGCCTTGGCTATCCTAAAACTCACTATGCATAACAGCTGACCTCAGACTCACAGAGACCCGCCCGCCTGCCCCTTGGAGCGCGGGAACTCCTCTGGAGTTCGGAGATTAAAGTCATGCAGCACTATATCCGGGCTAGGTTCCACATTTTAAAGGTTGTTCCCTCCCCCCGGTACTGGCATGTTGGGGGCCCCTTGACACATGGGCCTTTATGAGCAGTTGGCATCTAACCTACAGCATAAAGAGAGCACACAGTGTTAAGTGTGGAGACAGATTTAGATTCTCCCTTGTTACTTACGAATGAACGTGGACTTGATTTTTCCAACTCTGGATCTTAATTCCCTCAATTTTAAGAAAGAGATGGTTGATGGCGAGTGGTCACACCTACGGTGTGAAGCTCAAGACTTCCCACCAATGCTTCATCATTCCCTATAAGGGCACCCTATGGGTTTAGTTGGCTTCTTCTTCAAGAAAAGAGAGAGGGAGAGAGAGAGAAGAGAGGAGAGAGAGAGAAGAGAGGAGAGAGAGAGAGAGAGAGAGAGAGAGAGGGAGAGGAGAGAAAGAGAGGAGGGGGGAGAAAGAGAAAGAGGAGAGAGAGAGGAGAGGGAGAGAGAGAAGAGAGAAAGAAAGGGAAGAGAGGAGAGGGAGAGAGAAGAGAGAAAGAGAGAGAAGAGAGAGGAGAGAAGGAGAGAGAGAGAAGAGAGAGGAGAGGGGGAGAGAGAGAGAGAGGAAAGAGAGAGGAGAGAGAGAGGAGAGAGAGGAGAGGGAGAGAGAGGGGGGAGAGGAGAGGAGAGGAGAGGAGAGGAGAGGAGAGGAGAGGAGAGGAGAGGAGAGGAGAGGAGAGGAGAGGGGGGGAGAGGAGAGGAGAGGAGAGGAGAGGAGAGGAGAGGAGAGGAGAGGAGAGGAGAGGAGAGGGGGGGAGAGGAGAGGAGAGGAGAGGAGAGGAGAGGAGAGGAGAGGAGAGGAGAGAGAGAGGTCTTTCTGACTCCAAAATCAAGGGGAAAATATTTTTTTGACTTCATCTTGCTCATCGCTTGGTTCCTTACCTATGTATGTGTGTCTGTGTGTGTGTCTGTGTGTGTGTCTGTGTGTGTGTCTGTGTGTCTGTGTGTGTCTGTGTGAGCTTAGATGGTTGGATTTTGGGGAAATATCATCAAATATGCAAACGTAAGAGATGGTTAGGGCTGGTGAGAGGGCTCAGTGGGCAGAGGTGCTTGCTGACAAGCCTGACAACCTGAGTTCAATCCCCAAGTCCTACACAGTGGAGGGAGAGCACTGACCCCACAAACTGGCCCCGACTCATGTCCTCCCGCGGAGGCGTGTGAGTGCCCACACCCCCCCCCCTAAAACAACCAACTGTCAAAAAAGAAATACACCTCAGTGGAACAAAAAAAAAAGCAAACTGAAGCTTTAGAGAAATACCCAGAAACGATTACGGAATGTTCTAGATAGACCTGTTTACGAGAAATGAATGCTCTCAAAACTGCACTCAGGAGGTCGCATTGCAGAGGGACGATTTCCTGTCTCAGGATGAAAATTTGCAGGAATCCGGAGGGAAATATTTTAGCAGTCATTATTATAAATTCAGAGTCAGATGCGCTTAGCCTCACAAGGAAAACCGTGTGAGTGGAAGTCTACCCAGCATTGGATCTGAGGGGCCTCTTTCAAGGAGGTAGGACCAGTCTGGAGAGCGCAGTCAGTCCAGAGGAGCTGGCGTCATGGAGAAGCTGCTTGTCTTGGTCTTTGCTGTCTCCCTGCTGGCTTTCTCCTCAGGTAGGTTCTCTCCAAGGGCCCGGCCTATTTTCACACTGACATAATGATATATAGTGTATATTGATATTTTGCTACTCTCTCTTTGTGTAAGAGCAAGCTTGTAGAATTATTATTCTTTAAAAGGGAGGTAAATGCCCTTAATTGAAAAGTCTTAAAACATCTTTGAGTACTATTTTTATTTATTTATTTTGGGTTTTTTTTTTTTTGATACAGGGTTTTTCTGTATGAGTACTATTTTAAAATATGCTGACAAACCTTTCAATTACATCTTCTTTTAAAGTTCATATGAGATCACAGGGATCTTCTATTCCTTTATTATGCTAATATCTTTTAATATTTGCATGTGATTATCTCCCTCCTCATTAAATAATTTTGTGACCATACCTCTCAATGGAAGGTGTGAAGACCAGGTCTAACACAGTTTTATTGTCACAGACAATAGAACAAGAATAAACAATTTTTTAAAGTCCATATTCAGGACTGGGGACGCAGCTCAGTCTGCAGAGTCCTTGCTCTGCATGTGAAGAAGCCCAGAGCTTGGTCTCAGGACCACGATAGCTGGCATGGTGGTAAAACGACGGTAACTTATCACAATAATTGGAAGGATCAGAAGGTCAAGCTCCTCCCAACTAGACATTGAGTTCAAGGCCGGCCAGGGGAAAAAAACCTTGTCTCAAAACCGACAAAAGCAAGCAGGCAACAAAACCAACCAAACCACATTACATAAATGTCCACTTCAAATAAATGGGCTATTGCAGGGAGTGCATAGATTTAATTCCTGAGCTTTTGTTCAGTTAACCACAGCAGAAACTATGTAAAATTTCTGAGTCCTCAGAGATGCCGGGTCCTTTGGACAGATGTCTTTTTGTATTTTATCGGAGATTTAGATTTGCAAATCCTTTCTGGAATACCAAGGTGGAGTGTGGATTCCTGGGCCTGGGAATCTCTCAAGCCTCTTCCTGTTTTTTCCAGACGCCTCCCCGATTCTGACAGAAAAGCAAGCAAAACAGCTCCTGAGGTCCAGGCGTCAGGACAGGCCCAGCAAACCTGGATTCCCGGATGAGCCTATGCGGGTGAGTGTCTGACCCTGGCAATTATATAGAGCACATTATCTTCTAAAAGAGCATTCGGGGTAGGCTGTGAGATGGACCGTTCTATTACAAACTCAGGAGAAAGATGCGTGATCTTCGCTCCTGGAGACGCTGGCTTTACCCACCGACTTAACACGGAAATAGCAGAGTCTAAGGGGTGTGGCATGCGTGCCCTAGCATCCTGAGGGGGCTGCTCCGCACCTCCCTCCTCGGATCTGTTTGCTTAGGAGCCGTTTGTTCTCTGTGGCTGATGCTAACCCACTGTCTGGTTCTCGGACCCCAGGCCGACTAGACTAGCATCCTCAGCCAGCGATGGCCTCCCTAGGCAGAATCGGCACAGCAGCTGCCCCTGGTTATAGCCTTTGTCCTCAGCTCTGCCCTGCAGGGTTTATGCTGTTCAGTCGCATCGTCTTTTTGAACCAGGGCATCTTTGATAGTTAATATTGCCAACTTAAGAGCATCTAGAATCACTTTTAAGACAAACCTCTGGGTTTGTCTGTGAAAGTTTTAAGACTGAGTTAACTGAGGTAGGGAAAGTCTCAGTCTAAATGTAAGCAGCACCTTTATACGGACTCATTCTAGACGGCCATAAAAATAAAGAAGCACCGGGCGATGGTGGCACACGTCTTTAATCCCAGCCCTTGGGAGGCAGAGGCAGGTGGATTTTTGAGTTCGAGGCTAGCCTTGTCTACAGAGTGAGTTCCAGGACAGCCAGGGCTATACAGAGAAACCCTGTCTTGAAAAAAACCAAATAAATACATAAATAAATAAATAAAATAAATAAACAAACAAGCAATCTGGAAATCAGCATTTATTTATCTTTTAATCGTATATATTTTAATTTTTTTTCAAATTATAATGTATAGAGAACCTTATTGGGGTGCCATGCCACCTGGTAGGAACTTCATCTTGGCCAATGTCAAGTTCCTGCCAGGTGGCATGGCACCCCAATAAGGCTCTCTACATCAAAAAGGGAGGAGACAGATTTGCTCTATTCCCCTTTCGAGTTCCTCCCCATTCTCTCTCTCAACTTCATGGCCTCCCTTTCTTTCTCCCTCCCCTCCCCGCAAGATAGGGTTTCTACATGTAACATTCCTGGAACTCACTTTGTATGTAGACCAGGCTGGCCTCAAATTCACAGAGATACACCTGCCTCTGCCTCCCAAGTGCTGGGATTAAAGTGGGGTTAAAGGCCTGGGCCACCCTGCTCTCCTTTTCCTCAATTGTTCTTATCTTACACACACACACACACACACACACACACACACACACACACACACACACACAGTCTCTCTCTTCCTCTCCCTCTCCCTCTCCCTCTCCCTCTCCCTCTCCCTCTCCCTCTTCCTCTCCCTCTCCCTCCCTCTCCCTCTCCCTCTCCCCCCCCCCCTCTCTCTCGTAAATAAAGAACGACAACTTGCCTAGTCTGTGTAGTGTTACTTGTCTCTGTGTAATCTCAGGGTTGACAAGTTGGCCTTGGATAATCAGTTAGGGAGGGTTCGTCCCTGGAGAAGACCATTTCTCCCAATGCCTTCAGTTCCTTGTCTAGGGCTGAAGTCTCCTGAGCTCTCCCTCTTCCATGTTAGCATGTTCATTGGTGTCTTCCTTGTTTAAGTTTTGTTTGGGTGGCCTGGTGACTCGACTTCATGGATGCAACCTCTCTGACATTTCTAGGACACAGAGGTTCACAGCAGATTCTCAGTTCCTCTTCTCATGCCCGGGCCTTAGGGACAGGGATTGTGTTGAGCTGTATCTGCTGGACTGGGTCGTTTCTTTTTGCTTCCTGATCATGGCAGCAATATGACTAGTAGCCTCGGGGTCCCACTGCCCTGTCCCCCTCCCTCATAATGGACTGGCACCCCCAAACAGTGAGGGAGAATAAGCTTCCCTCAAGTTGTATATTTTATCACAACAGAAAGGAAAGAAGTTACAAAGCCCTTTCCTGCCTTTCTTCTGCGTGTTTAGCACAGGGTGTGAGACCTTGGTAGGCTGGCCCCGGCTCTGTTTCGGGGCCTACCTTGGCTCCTGCTGTGGCTGGCTGGAAGCATTTTGGATAGTCACAGTATTTTCCCCTTCATTCAGGTAAAAGTTAATCACAATGCACCAGCAAGCTCGGGGAGTCTGAACATTGTCTGGCCGTATCTCTGTGGTTCAGGCTGGTCTCTTGTTGGACCCCTGATTCTTATTTATGTTGAGGCTCCCAGAGACTTGGAACCATGTTTACCTTCTCTCGCAGCAGACTCAGTATGCATAGTTTGATATTTAAAAGACTTTTCCTTTATATAATTTATTTAAAAAAGTTTTATTTATTTATTTTATGTATATGAGTACACTGTAGCTGTCTTTAGACACACCAGATCCCATTACATACAGATTGTTGTGAACCACTATGTGGTTGTTGGGAATTGATTGAATACCCTCTTTATATACTTTTAAAAAGATTTCTTTATTTTATGTATATGAGTAACTGTTGCTGTCTTCAGACACATCAGAAGAGGGCATTGGATCCCATTACAGATGGTTTTGTGCTACCATGTGGTTGCTGGGAATCGAACCCAGGACCTCTGGAAGAACAGTCAGTGCTCTTAACCACTGAGCCATCTCTCCAGCTCCTAAAAGAAATGGAATAAATGAATAATAATAAATTATTAACAATTATTATTATTTACTTATAATAATTTATGGGTTGGAAATGTATCTCAATGGTAGAGTGCGTGCCCAGAACCAAGGTCCTAGATTTGATGCCCAGCACTGAAAGAAAAAAAAATGGTGATAAATGCTATTGGCTCAGGTAGAACTAGATCTGAATCTTTTGATTTAGCTTGTTTCTTCTCTCAGTCTTTCTTTGTTTTATATTTGCTGATTTAGTGACGTGTACGTGCATACAGAGGCGGAGGACTGCTTGCAGGAGCAGGTCTCTCCTATCCTGTGCGGCCCAGGCCTGAGCGCAAATACCTTTACCTGACGAGCCCCAGGGATAGCTTCAATCTCTCTAAGTGCGTGTGTGGGAAGTTTCCTTACATTACTATACACCATTACTCTCTTTCCTGCACTGGGGATTGGATGGAGGGCCTTGTTTGTGTCAGGCGAGCATTCTATCAGTAAGCTAGCACCCCGATCTCTGAGGTTTTCTCTGACAACACCTGCACCTGTCTCGTCTTGAGCTCTGTGGGAAAACAGCCTTGGCCCTTACTGAGGGCTCTGTGTGCAGGTGTTTGGACCGTTGAAGCTCAGTTTCCTGTCTCCTGCAACTGGCCCTCAACTCTGCATTGTAGAAGCTTCTGAGTACGCTCCTTTGCGGACACTGTGCCTCTTCCTGGCTTGGGGCCGTGACCTGCCTCAACCCCTGAGAACACATGCAGCTGGATTTTAGTGCAAAGTATGGTGGCTCCGTGCTTGTCAGCATGCTGTGGGATGTCAGTGAGTTCCAGGGGCTGGGGGTCAGAGCTGCACAGTGGGTGGACACCATCCACGGACACTTGGCCCTTGGCTCCTGAAGACTCATGGCTTCCTTCTGTCTTTCCCTTTCTCTCTTGTGTTTTTCTCAATGACCCTCTCTCTCTTTTTTTAAAGATTTATTTATTATTACATGTAAGTACACTGTTGCTGTCTTCAGACACTCCAGGAGAGGGCACCAGATCTCATTATAGATGGTTGTGAGCCACCATGTGGTTGCTGGGATTTGAACTCAGGACCTCTTAGCCAGTGCTCTTAACCGCTGAGCCATCTCTCCAGCCCCATCGTTGTTCCTTGCTAAGTGACTGGATAGAAGAAAACTGGTTCAGAGAACAGAGAAGCCACGGAAGAAGATAATGGGTGGTGCTTTAGGGATGCGTGTTGATTCAAAATAAAAACACTTGTGGAGATTTGCCGTCGCTCCTCAGGAAGGGCTAGGTACGGCGTTTGTCATTGTGACCCTTGGCTTAAACACTGAACAGGCCGGCTTGTGAAGAATTACAGGCTTGTTGGACACAGGTTCAAACTACCCAAGCACAGGTTGGGGGTGGGGGTGGGGTTGACTGTTTGAAGCAGCTCCTGTGTGCTTCCTGTACCTGACAACATGTTAGAGATGCCCAGGCTGACATCTGCCTGGGGGAAACAGGGGGATGGGGCCCTTGATGGAGGAAGTTGGGGCCTGGAGGGAAAAGCAAGAGATTTTGAGAGGGAGAGAGAAGGCCCTAGGTAAGGTAGGGGACTTTAAATGTATGGAGATAGCCAGGATACAAGAGGATGAGAATCACTGTGTGGGGAGGTCAGAGAGAGGGAGAGGCCAGAGAGAGGGGGCGGGTCGGTGGTGCCTAAGGAAGGCATAGGGCTGGAATTCCCTGGTTTAGGAAACAGCTGACACACGGATCCGAACACACTTGGCTTTGGGTTTGTACTGTGTCTCCACCGTGTCAGGCGAAGGACACCCCTTGCCCAGCCCACCTGCTTGGAGGGGTGGTAACTAGGTCCTGCTTGGGTTTTTTTCTGCAGTGTGAATGTTTCCACTCAACACAATGCATTCCAGCTATTATTAAATGATGTATGTTAGAACCATATTACAACTTACTTGCTCTTTTTCTGAACAATGAGAATTTTAGGGATTGTCCCTATGTGATAAAATGCCCCACACATGGGGCTGGGGAATTGGCTCTGAGGGTAAGAGCACTCCTCTGCATTCTGCAACTCCAATCTTAGGGGTTCCATTGCCATACTGTCTTCTGGCCTCTGAGGACACCAGGCATGCACACGGGGCACAGACAGACATACATGCAGGCAAATACTCATACACATAAGATAAAAAATAAAACCCATCATACACTTGTGTGATCTTCAGGTTCAGGGGGGAAAAATGAAACTTCTCAGAGTTTTATGTGCTTTCGATTATACTAGGTACTGCCAGATTGTACTAAGGACTGCTCTCGGTGTGTATAAGATCATCTCTCTCTCTCTCTCTCTCTCTCTCTCTCTCTCTCTCTCTCTCTTTGTCTGTCTTTCTGACAGGGTCTCACTATGTAGCTTTGACTGGCTTGGAATTTGCTAAGTAGGTCAGACTGATTTCAAACCCAGAAATACACCTTCTTTTGCCTTCTGAGTGCTGGGATTAAAGGTGTGCGCCACCATGCCCAGTGTCTTAGTCAGGGCTTCTGTTGTTCCACAAAACATCACGACCAAGAAGCAAGTTGGGGAGGAAAGGGTTTATTCAGCTCACACTTCCACATTGCTGTTCATCACCAAAGGAAGTCAGGACTGGAACTCACACAGGGCAGGAATCTGGAGGCAGGAGCTGATGCAGAGGCCACAGAGGAGTGCTGCTTACTGGCTTACTCAGCCTGCTTTCTTATAGAACCCAGGACCCCAAGCCCAAGGATGGCCCCACCCACAATGGACCCTTCCTCCTTGATCACTAATTGAGAAAATGCCTTACAGCTGGATCTGGTGGAGGCATTTCCTCAAGGGAGGCTCCTTTCTCTGTGATAACTCCAGCTTGTGTAAGTTGACACACAAAACCACCAGCACACCCAGCATCCTAGACTCCTTTAAACAGTATTATTTTTGTGCATGTGTGTGTGATGCGCATCTGTGAGTGCACACACCACGGTGTGCCTGTGGAGGTCGGAGGACGACTTTGTGGAGTCCGTTCTCCTCTCCCACCTTTCTGTGGGTTCCAAGGATCAGACTCTGGTCACCACACTTGGACAGCAAGCACCTGTCCCCTCTGATGTGATGTGTCGTGGTTGTCTACTTTCCTGTACTCTTTGACAACACCTTATATAATATTTTGCACGTACAACTTTCAAAATGGAGACGAGGTTTTGAAGAAAAACTTGGCCTACCCATATTAATTTCTGTTTGTGTGTATGGGACAAAAGCGATGGTGTTTCTGAGTGATAAGATCTGAGGCAAAATTTTACTTCACCTCCGTCCTCTCTGGCTGGTGTGTGTCTATTTCTTAGGGCTGCTGTAATGGACTGTGATAAAATAGCTCTTTATTATCTTACAACTCAGGAGGCTGGGGTTTGAACTCAAGCATCGGCCGGAAGTGCTTACTGTTTCTTAACCCAGGACCACGCGACTCAAACTGGCCTGCTGTCACGTGGCCTTTGTGTCTACAGTTCCTTTTTTTTTTTCCTCCAGTGTTGGAATGTTCTAGTTTTGTTTCTGGTCTGTAATAAAATACCCTGACAGATGCAACTTAGGGGAGAGAGAATTTATTTTAGCTCACAGTTCCGGGTTGCTTTCCGTTCCTGTGCGGGAGTTAAGGTAGCGGGAACCTGAAATAGTCATATGCACTGTCAAGAGAGACTGAATGAGAGCGCTGCAAATACTCAGCTCATCTTCTCCACTTATCACAGCCCAAGACCCAAACCCAGGGAAAGATGCCCCGCCCCCAGTGGGCGGATATTCCCATGGATGCCCCGCCCCCAGTGGGGGATATTCTCATAGATGCCCCGCCCCAGTGGGCGGGTCTTCCCATTGCAATCAGGACAATCCCTCACAGAGAAGCCTACCCACAATGCCTCGCTGAGCGTCCCTTCCCAGGTGATCGTACCATGTGTCAAGTTGTTAATGAAAAGTAAAGGGCACTGAACCTATACGTGCTAAGTAAGGGCCTTGCTACTGAGCTGGCGCCCTAGTTTCTCGTATTTCCCTCTTCAGAGGCCACCAGCCGCTGGATAGGACCCACCTGAAGCCAGTGTAATGTCATCTTTAAGATCCACTTTCCGAAACAAAGGGTTACCGTCTTATCTTGTGAGTGAATATGAGTTTGGGGGACAAACTTTAAATTAGTAGTTTAAAAAATGACTGATCCTATGTATGATTTCCATAAGATTATGGAAGTTCACGGTAGGCAACAGTTTGTCTGCATCTGAACTTGGCCAAATCGCTTAAATCTCCCTGGGTCTCATATTTTATAGCTAGAAAACAAGGAAATAATTACTACCTATGAGGCTCATTGTGAGGCTGAAGTGAGTGTGTGCTCAGCGTAGTGACCTCTATGGGTGATTCCTTGAAACCAACCAACCAACCAACACCCCCCCAAAACAAAACAAAACAAACCCCAGCATAGTAAATAATCCTTAACGCCTGACACAAGCCAGAGTCATCAGAAAGGAGGGCGCCTCAATGGGGGAAATGCTTCTGAAAGATCAGGTTGTAGGCAAGCCTGCAGGGCATTTTCCTAATTAGTGCTTGATGGGAAAAGGCCCAGGCCATGGAGGATAAGGCACCTCAGGCTGGTGGTCTTGGGCTCTATAAGAAAGCAGGCTGTGCAAACCATGAGGAGCAAGTGAGTCAGCAGGACCCCTCTATGGCCCCCGCATCCCCTCCTGCCTCCAGCTTCCCACCCCGCTTGAGTTCCTGCCTTCACTGCTTTGATGGTGAACAGTTACTTTGGTCATGATGTTTCACTACAGCGCTAGTGACACTAAGACAGCCGCCTTCTGCCTCCCTTCTGCTTATAGAAGAGAGGCAGTGTGCTCTGGCCTGGGGACATGCTGGCCCTAAGCCATCTCTGGGTCCCCTGCCACCCTTCCCAGGTAACTGATGTTCAGTCACCCAGAATTTCTCAATGCTTTTTTTTTTATTATTATTTTTTATTTATTTATTTATTTTTTTTGGTTTTTTGAGACAGGGTTTCTCTGTGTAGCCCTGGCTGTCCTGGAACTCACCTTGTAGACCAGGCCAGCCTCGAACTCAGAAATCCGCCTGCCTCTGCCTCCCAAGTGCTGGGATTAAAGGCGTGTGCCACCACCGCCCAGCCTTCTCAATGCTTTTTAAACGAGACCATAGCATTTTCCCCACCAGTGGCCCCATCTCCCGGGAAGGCCCTTTCCCCTCAGCTCTGCCTGGCACCCTCTTCTTCCTTCTGAACGCCACGGTGTTTCTCTTTCCTATCTGCCCTTCCTGGGTGCCCACCCTTCCTTATTTGCACTTCTGCTTTCTGTGATTCCTGGTAGTCTACAAATACTAAATGGGGAATTTTAGCAGGGACCAATGCGGAAGTCAAAATCGTGTGCTATTCTGGGGAGGGTGATGAGGTCTGGTGATGTCTTATTTCATTTCGCCTAGGGCGACCATCTCTAGTGGGTGCACCTCTCAGCCATAGTCTCTGTAAGAGTCTGAATGAGAATGCCCACAGAGGCTCACACGTTTGCATGCTTGGTCCCAAGAGGACCTGTTTGGAAGGATTAGGAGGTGTGGCCTTGTTGGTGTACGTGTGCCCTTTTAAGGTGTGTTACTGAGGGCAGGCTTTGAGATTTCAAAGCCCCCCCCCCCCACACCCCAGGCCAAGTGTCTGTCTCTGTCTCTGTCATCTCTCTCTGACTGACACCTAGAGCTCAGGAAGTAAAGCTCTCATTACTGCTCCAGTGCTATTCTTCTGCCGGTCTCTGTCTCACCATGATTATTGTAGCTTAACCTTCAGAACCCATAGCAAGCTTCCAGCTAAACGCTTTCTTTCATAAGTTACCTTGGCACAGTGTCTACCCACAGGCATTACACCATCGTGTGTTCCCATAAGAAGAAGGGAAAGCGTAATCCAATAAGCTATGTTGAGAGCTGAGGGTGTGTGTGTGTATGTGTGTGTGTGTCTGTGTGTATGTACATGTGTATGCATGCATGTGTGTGATAGACTGTATTTACAAAGCTTTTGTTATAGTATATTGTTTTATTTTTGTGTGTGTCTATATGTGTGTGTGTGTACATTTACGCTTTTACGTGTGCCCTTGTGTGTGTGGAGGCCAGGGTTAACCTTGAGTATCATTTTTCAGAAGTATTTTGAGACAGGGCCTCTCATAGATCTGGAGTTCCCCAGGTAGGTTAGACAGGCTAGCCAGTGAGCCCAGAGGTCTGCCTGAGTGCCCCAGCACTGGGATTAAAAGTACACACCATTATGCCTGGGGTTTTTAAAAAGATCTTTTTATTTATTTTATGTATATGAGTACATTGTAGCTGTACAGATGGTTGTGAGCCATCATGTGGTTGCTGGGAATTGAACTCAGGACCTCTGCTCGCTCCAGACTGCTCCCGCCCAAAGATTTATCTATTGTTATTTGTAAGTACACTATAGTCTTCAGATGCACCAGAAGAGGGCGTCAGATCTCATTATGGATGGTTGTGAGCCACCATGTGGTTGCTGGGATTTGAACTCAGGACCTTTGGAAGAGCAGTCAGTGCTCTTAACTGCTGAACCATCTCTCCAGTCCCATGCCTGGGTTTTAAAATGTGGGTTCTGGGGATTGAAGTAAGGATCTCATACTTGCAAGGCAAGGACTTTACTAATGGAACTATCTGATCTGCCAGCTTTATATTTAATTATTATGGATAAGCTCAGTAATGTTCTCTCTAGATGGATCTGCCTAGCCTCTCCTGAGGCAGGCCCTTCCCTGATTGGAGGTAAAGGCTTTACTGACAGAGTGACATTTACAGCTCTATAGCATAACATTTAAGTTATTCTATTTTATAATTAATTATTGGCACTGACTTCTTGCTTGGCCCAATTTGTAAATTAAACTTCATTATAGGCCTGTGTGTATAGGAAAAATATGGTTTGTGAAAAATCAGCACCAGTTGTGTTTTCAGATGTCCACTAGGGGGCGCTGAGAGGATATCTCCTGTGAATAGAGCTTGCCTTACTCATCTACAAAACAGTGCTGTACACTTCACTAAACACACCCGGGTGAAAGAGGATCTTTAGAAAAAGGCTCAGAGAGATAATGGGTTAACTGTCACCCCTACCACCTCGCTGAGTATTGGAGCTGGTGCTTTGGTGAATTTTATATTTAATACTTACATTTTTGTTTATTGAAAAAAGATTATTTTTAGCTTTTTAAATCATTTGTGTGCTTGTCTGTGTGTGGGTACATGGATACATGTATGTGTGTGTGTGTGTGTGAGTGGTGGGAACTGAACTTGGGTCCTTTGCAAGAACAGTATGTGTTCTTAACCACCGAGCCACTCCAGCCCCCAAATTTGACATTTATTGTCCTATTAGACTGTTCTAAATCGCTTTAGGAGATGGACAGTTTGTTTTACTTCTGGGTCTCCAGAACCAAACCAGTGATCGCACTTGGTAAAAGCTCCGTCTGTGCTTCCGGGAGGAGGATGGGTGGGGGTTGTGTGGACTCAGCAGCATAGAATTTCACCGTGGAACCTGGAGTGTATCTCAAGGAAGTCTCTTCAGTTGCCTCAGTTAAACTCACTAAGCTTCTCTTATCTTTCCAAATCTTAGGGAAAAATTGTTTGCCAGTTGCCAGGGACAACCAGGCAAGTTCTTTCAGAACGATGATGTTCAGGCTTCAGCGATGTCCTTTGTGATCATCTGTTTATAAGTGCTCTGTACCCTGGGGATTTGCCTTTCTAGGAAGCTGGGCTGCTTTGGCTTGTCTTCCTTTCAGGTGCGCTCTTACTGGGTGCAGATAAATCACGCCAGCTTCATGGTAAGCGGCCTTTGTAGATATGCTTAGCACCATGACAACTGTCCCAGGAACTCCATTACCCTTTTGTTCCCATGATCTCAAAGATGGTTCAGAATAACTGAGGTGTCAGTGTGTATTGGCTTTCCAGGGACGTGGGGCCTTCGGGGGGAATCCAGGACAGTTAACTTCAGAGCCATCCTCCAGCCTGCTTGATTACCTTTGACTGATGAGCAAAATAAATTCTCCCAAATGTCAATGGACCTGTACTCCTGCCCAAATGTCATAGGAAAGGATGGAGACGTCTTGGAAAGGGTTCATGCCTTGATAGGCTGTTTGCTATGTCATTCTTGGGTCAGGCCAGACTCTGCCGGGCATCTCAGTTCATTATCATGACACTCGAGGGAGGGCGTAAGTGTAGTTTCCATTCCAATTACTGGGAAAAGATTCACTTCAAATCATTACAATGAGCATTTGACATGGAACACAAATATGAGTTTTTGTTTTTGTTTAATTTCTTCCCTCCCTGGAGAAGGGAATCTAAAGAAATGAAAACCTGTTTTCCATCTCCCTCTTGCTGTCTTAGTCCAGGAACATTTGAGAGGGTCATTAGTACTGGGTCATTTCTGACTCGGCCAATGCAATTGTTGAATTTGTGGTTTTTAGCTGATTTGTAGTTGGGCTTTTCATCTTTGACTAATGACCGCTTTCAGGCCTTTGTGGCAGATTCATTTCCCCAACATTTAAAATAAATACTGAAGTGTCATGGAAACCGGTACTGGCTTCTTTCTTGTTCTCAGTGTGTGTCTATTTTGGTGGCTTTTCTTCAGTGATGACTTCAGCTGCTGTGAAATAGACACCGGCTTTTGCTTTTATGTACATTTGGCCATTATAGCCAAGACAATTGACACAGACAGCGAGGGACCTTCCAAGGGGGATTTAGTAAGATAAAAAGCAATCTCTTCATGTATTCATTTATATATATATATCTTCAGCGAGTTGTAATGAGGCCCTACTGTGTGCCAGGCACTAAACCACACACTCGGTGTACTGTGGCTGTTGTCCTAAAAAAACAAATCCACAAATAAAACCTCCCCGGAGCCCGGTGGCCTGTGCCATAGTCCTAGCTATTCAGAAGGCCGAGGCAGAGAATCATTTCAGCCTGGGACTTGTTTGTTTCTGAGACTCTGTTTCTCTCTGTAGCCCTCTCTGTACTTAAAAATTATTTTATGAACTTATTTTTATTTTATGTGGAGAGGCGTTTTGCTTGCCTGTGTGTATGTGCACCATGTGTGTGCAGTGTTCCCAGAGGCCAGAATATAGAAGTGCCTATGAAAGAGAACACACGCTGTTTGTCTTTCTGAGTCTGGGTTGTAACCTCACTCAATGTAAGGTTTTCGAGTTCCAAAAAGCAGTAGATGCTACAAAGCGGGTGGCAATGCTTACCTGTATGTGTGCCTTACCTGCATGTGTACTTACCTGTATGTGTGCTTACCTGCATGTGTGCTTACCTGCATGTGTGCTTACCTGCATGTATGCTTACCTGTATGTGTGCTTACCTGCATGTGTGCTTACCTGTTTGTGTGCTTACCTGTATGTGTGCTTACCTGCATGTGTGCTTACCTGTATGTGTGCTTTAGGCCCTTGTCAAGAGGAATGTTATTCTTTTCACAGAATACTTGTTTCTTTTCTTTTCCTTTTCTTTCTTTCTTTCTTTCTCTTCCTTCCTTCCTTCCTTCCTTCCTTCCTTCCCTCCTTCCTTCCTTCCTTCCTTCCTTCCTTCCTTCCTTTCTTTCTTTCTTTTTTTTTTTTTTTTTGAGGCAGGGTCTCGCATTAGGCCTAGGCTGGCCTGGAGATTCATTATGTTGCTTGCCTGGCCTTGAATGTATGGTGATTCTCCTGTCTCGGCTTGCCATGTGCTGGGATTACATATAGCACATAGCCACAATGTCTGGCTTTTCTATGGGTGTGTGTGCTCACTTATATGATGTATGTGCATGCATGAGTGTTTTCCTGTACAGGTGTGTGCACATGTATGGTGTATCTGTATGGTATATGTGTGTGAATGTTTTCCAGGGCAGGTGTGCATGTGCAGGTGTGTGCATATGCATGGTGCATATGTGTGAGTATTTTCCAGGGCAGGTGTGCATGTGCAGGTGTGTGCACATGTATGGTATATCTGTATGGTGTATGTGCATGCATGAGTGTTTTCCTGTGCAGGTGTGTGCACATGCATGGTGTATCTGTATGGTGTATGTGTGTGAATGTTTTCTGGGGCAGGTGTGCATGTGCAGGCGTGTGCACATGCATGGTGCATGTGTGTGAATGTTTTCCAGGGCAGGTGTGCGTGTACAGCTGTGTGCACATGCATGGTGCATGTGTGTAAATGTTTTCCAGGGCAGGTGTGCATGTGCAGGTGTGTGCACATGCATGGTGCATGTGTGTAAATGTTTTCCAGGGCAGGTGTGCATGTGCAGGTGTGTGCACATGCATGGTGCATGTGTGTGAGTATTTTCCAGGGCAGGTGTGCATGTGCAGGTGTGTGCACATGCATGGTGCATGTGTGTAAATGTTTTCCAGGGCAGGTGTGCATGTGCAGCTGTGTGCACATGCATGGTGCATGTGTGTGAATGTTTTCCAGGGCAGGTGTGCGTGTACAGCTGTGTGCACATGCATGGTGCATGTGTGTGCACATGCATGGTGCATGTGTGTGAGTATTTTCCAGGGCAGGTGTGTGTGTACAGCTGTGTGCACATGCATGGTGCATGTGTGTGAATGTTTTCAAGGGCAGGTGTGCATGTGCAGGTGTGTGCACATGCATGGTGCATGTGTGTGAATGTTTTCCAGGGCAGGTGTGCGTGTGCAGCTGTGTGCACATGCATGGTGCATGTGTGTGAGTGTTTTCCAGGACAGGTGTGTGTGTACAGCTGTGTGCACATGCATGGTGCATGTGTGTGAATGTTTTCAAGGGCAGGTGTGCATGTGCAGGTGTGTGCATATGCATGGTGCATGTGTGTGAATGTTTTCCAGGGCAGGTGTGCGTGTGCAGGTGTGTGCACATGCATGGTGCATGTGTGTGAGTATTTTCCAGGGCAGGTGTGCGTGTGCAGCTGTGTGCGCATGCATGGTGCATGTGTGTGAATGTTTTCCAGGTCAGGTGTGTGTGTGCAGCTATGTGCACATGCATGGTGCATGTGTGTGAGTGTTTTCCAGGGCAGGTGTGTGTGTACAGCTGTGTGCACATGCATGGTGCATGTGTGTGAGTGTTTTCCAGGGCAGTTGTGTGTGTACAGCTGTGTGCACATGCATGGTGCATGTGTGTGAGTGTTTTCCAGGGCAGGTGTGCGTGTGCAGCTGTGCACACATGTATGGCGCATGTGTGTGAGTGTTTTCCAGGGTAGGTGTGCATGTGCAGCTGTGTGCACATGCATGGTGCATGTGTGTGAGTGTTTTCCAGGGCAGGTGTGCATGTACAGCTGTGTGCACATGCATGGTGCATGTGTGTGAGTGTTTTCCAGGGCAGGTGTGCGTGTGCAGCTGTGTGCACATGCATGGTGCATGTGTGTGAGTGTTTTCCAGGGCAGGTGTGCATGTACAGCTGTGTGCACATGCATGGTGCATGTGTGTGAGTGTTTTCCAGGGCAGGTGTGCATGTACAGCTGTGTGCACATGCATGGTGCATGTGTGTGAGTGTTTTCCAGGACAGGTGTGTGTGTACAGCTGTGTGCACATGCATGGTGCATGTGTGTGAGTATTTTCCAGGGCAGGTGTGCGTGTGCAGCTGTGCGCACATGTATGGTGCATGTGTGTGAGTGTTTTCCAGGGCAGGTGTGCGTGTGCAGCTGTGCGCACATGTATGGTGCATGTGTGTGAGTGTTTTCCAGGGCAGGTGTGCGTGTGCAGCTGTGTGCACATGCAAATGGGAGCCAGAGGTCCTCCACTGCTCTCCACCTTGTGTTTTTGACACAGGGCTCTCACTGAGCCCAGAGCTAACTTATTCTGAGAGACTGGCTGCCCAGCAAGCCCTGGGATCCTTCTGTCCCTGACCCATCAGTGCTAGAATTATGGGCGTGCACCACCACGCCCGGTTTTGGTTTAATACCAGAACTCGGGTCCTAATCTTATGGCAGTGTTTTGCCAACGGAGCTATTTCCTAGCTTCATCCCTTTTTTTCTTTTCCTTTATTCTCTCTCTCTCTCTCTCTCTCTCTCTCTCTCTCTCTCTCTCTCTCTCTCTGTCTGTCTGTCTCTCCAGGGTTTCTCTGTGTAACAGTCCTGGCTGTTCTAGAACCCTCTTTGTAGACCAGGCTGACCTTGAACTCACAGAGACCCCCCTGCCTCTGTCTCTTGAGTGCAGGGGATTAAAGGCGTGTGCCACCACAGCCAGCTCACCTTTCTTCTTTTTTTATGCTTGTTTAGTGCTGGCTGGAGAGTTCCTGGAGGACATTCTCAAAACATCAAAACTTTCAGTGCTGTAGGAAGGCTGAAGCTATTTTTGATATAGACACATATCAAAAGCATTTAATCTCATCACAAATACTATATTACTAAATATGTCTACTCTCTCCCATGGTGAATGCTACTTTAATAGCCACTGTTTTGTTTTGTCTTTGTTTTTTGTTTGTTTGTTTTTTAGCATTACTTAAAAATATTTCTGGGGTTCTGTTTCGCACACACTGGAGCGAGTCACACCTCGTGGTTATAGCATTCATTTCCTTTCTGAGTGAGGGTTGACTCCTGCAGGCTGCCCCATCTAGCTCCCTTGCTGGCTGGCTTTCCACTGGACTGTGTGGAAGACTGAGGGTAAAGAGGGGGTCAGCTGGGTGTGTGCCTTACAACTTTGACCCCAGCACTCGGGAGGCCGGGGCAGAGGCAGAGGCAGACAGATCTCTGTGAGCTTAAGGCCAGCCTGGTCTATGTAGTGAGTTCCAGGAGCCTCTCCTTGCTAAGTGTTTGTCTCTTCAGGAGTATATGCACCACCTCCTGGCCCTGGAGCACCGCGCTGAGGAACAGTTTCTGGAACACTGGCTGAATCCTCACTGCAAGCCTCACTGCGACAGGAACATTGTCCATCCCGTGTAAAGGACCTGGAGCTAGCTCGGTATGTCCTAGGCCTTCTGTTGGAGAGGCTGACCATTGGAAGTATGTTTATGGTAGGGATTTTTTTTGGGGGGGGCTGTGTGCTCAGAGGCCAATGTGTTGGTTGCATGTTGTTTAGGGGGCGTCAAGAGAACCAGGCAAGGGGGAAAGCAGGGAACCTACTGGTCACCAAGAGATCTCAGATTGGGAGGGGATGATACCCTATTTACCAGCTAGGTAAGATCTGTCTGTGCACCACATGTCTGCAATTCCTACAGAGGCCACAAGAGGGCATCAGATTCCCCAGGACTGGAATTACAGCAGTTGTGGGCCATCATGTGAGTGCTGGGAATTGAGTTCTCTAGAAGAGCAGCCAGTGCTCTTAACAGTTGAGCCCTCTCTCACCCTCTCCTAGCCCCGTCTCTGCAGTTTCTTTCTTTCTTTCCTCCTCCTCCTCCTCTTCCTCCTCCTCCTCCTCCTCTTCTTCCTCCTCCTCTTCCTCCTCCTTCTCCTCCTCCTTTTTTTTTTTTTTTTTGGAACCTGGAGCATGATGTGTTGAAAATGCTGGTTTCGAACTCAAAGAGGTCCAGCATCCTTTGCCTCCTGAGTGTTTAAAGACCATGCCCAGCCCTCTCTGAGATCTTTACAGGTCAAAAAGGACAGGATATAATTGGATGGGTTTTTTAAATGTGTGGTCAATGCTGCATAGTTTTCGATACTGTAGTGGTACAGTGATGCTCCCTTCAGAATATCACCCGGTAGTTTGTAGAGTGCTCTCCCACACGCTCTTCCACCCACCATCTTATTACGCTGGTGTCATCGATGGTGTGACTTTGAGCCCGTTTTATGGCGGAGCTGACTGGGTATGGAGCACCCAGGCACAGAAAGGGCTGGCATGGAATGAATGCAGACCATTGGTTGGTCCTGTCCAAGATGCCCCTGGGAGGCAGCCTTGCAGAGGGCAAGAGGATGTGGGAGAGGGCAAGAGTTGTACTCTGGAGGGTAAGGGTTGGGCTAACTCCCCTCTTCTGCCCTTTCTGGCCCCGGAGCCCTATTCTGAGTCAGCTTCCTCTGATGTGCCTGGTGTTAACTAGAGCTGTTCTCTTCAGGGTTTGGGCCTTGGCAGCTTCCATGAGCTAGGCTCAGCTGCTGGTTTTCAATAGGCCAATCAAAGACACAATTAATGGAGAAAGGCAGAGAAAGGAGACTTCTTCCATGGGAGCACACCAGGAAGAGAAGCAGCGGTGACTCCTGTGACTCCTGCATCTGCTTTTAGGGTCATGACATGAGGTTTAGGTTAAATAGAGGATGCTTTGTTAAGTGGACTTGGTCAAAGTGTGGTCTGTCAATCATCCGTCTCTGCTACAAGGTGACAAGGTGACAAAACCTTGTGAAATCTCTTCCTAGCAGACAATTCCTCCCCCCCCCCCCCCCGCCAGGCACTTCTTTTTCCTCCCAGCAAGCTACTCCTAGAGAAATTCCAATTTTTTAAAATTAATTTATTTATTTTATTAAGTACACTGTAGCTGTCTTCAGATACTCCAGAAGAGGGAGTAGATCTCATTACAGATGGTTGTGAGCCACCATGTGGCTGCTTGGATTTGAACTCAGGACCTTCGGGAAGAACAGTCAGTGCTCTTAACTGCTGAGTCATCTCTCCAGCCCCAGAAATGTCAGTTTCTAAGGGTTGATAGCCGAAGGGAGGGGCAGCCCTCCCAAGTCTTGAAGAACTTGTATGTAGACCAGGTCGACCTTGAACTTCTGATCCTTCTTCCCACTGATTCCAAGTACTGGGGTTATAGGAGTGTGCCACCACGGTTGGTTTTATGCCGTGTTGGGGACAAAATTCAGGGCTCCATGCATGCTGGGCTGCTGGGCAGTACTCTAACCACTGAGCCGTAGCTTCACCTCCGCAAGTGTATCTGGAGAATGTTTATTTCTGCCAGGATGGTTACATATGGCTTCGCCCCTGGCTCCCAGGTTGCCATTTCCTCCTGTATCAAGGGTCTTCTAGTCTTCCATCACAGAAAACTCTTGGCGTCTTCTAGAAAATAGAACTGTGGGGGGAAGGTGAGATGGCTCAGCTGGCAAAGACCCTTGCCACTAAGACACTTGCTGTTAAGTTTGATGATTTGAGTTTGAACCCTGGGACCACAGGGTAGGAGAGGATTCCCACACAATGTACTCTTGTCCTTTGATATCTACATCTATACTGTGACATGCACACACTGCATGAATTCATTTGTGTGCACATGGGCATGCGCAAACACACACACATATGCATAAACGCACACATAAATTCTAAAAAGAAAACAGAATTGTGGGGTGCTTAGGGGCTCAGATTCTGGCTAGAGTGAGCTGACCACTCTGCTTCTTGACTCTGTAGCAAGCTACTTCTCCTTTCTCAGCTTCTCTTTCTGCATCTATTTTTTTTTTAAAAGATTTACTCATTTATTTCATGTATATGAGTATACTGTTGTCTTCAGACACACCAGAAGGTGGCATCAGATGCCCATTACAGATGGTTGTGAGCCACCATGTGGTTGCTGGGAATTGAACTCAGGACTGCTGAAAGAGCAGTCAGTGCTCTTAACCGTTGAGACATCTCTCCAGTCCCTGTTTTTGCATCTATACATTGGGATGATGTCTTTGGGCCTGATTCTCTCTTCAGTGAATGACTTCCTCTTCCTCCTCCTCCTCTTCCTTTTCTTCCTCCTCCTCCTCCTTCTCTTATTCCTCCTCCTCTTCTTCTTCCTCCTCTTCTTTCTCTTCCTCCTCTTCCTCCTCTTCTTCTTTGTCTTGTTCTTCTTCCCCTTCTCCTCCTCCTTCTCCTTCTTCTTTTCCTCCCCCTCTTCCATCCTCTTCCATTTCTTCTTCTTCTTCTTTTTTTTTTCTTTTTTGAGACAGGATTTCACTGTGTAGTCCTGGCTGGCCTGGAACTTACTCTGCAGACCAGGCTGGCCTAGAACTCAGAGAGATCTGCCTGTCTCTGCCTGCCAAGTGCTGGGATTAAAGGCATGCACCATCACCACCTGGTAGTGAATGACTTCTTAAACAGAATGATGGGATTCCACAAAGGTATCATTTCAGACATGGAGATAGGGAGGCAGTCGGAGGTGGCTCAGTCTGGAATTTGAAGTCAACAGCTTGTGTCCTGAGTCTACTAGTGACTGGCTGAACGGAAAAGCCAGCCTAGCTGCCTTCCGTTTCTCCTGTAAGATGCGTAAGGGAGTGGCAGCCTCTCCTTTTGTTGTCCCAAGGATCCAAAACATTGGAGATGGCTCAGTGGTTAAGAGTGCTTGCTGCTCTTCCAGAGCCCTTGAGGTCAGTTTCCAGCACTCATGTCAGGAGGCTCACAATCAGCCTCCTATATCACTCTAGCTCCAGGAGAACCTGATGCCCTCTTCTGGCCTCCTGGCACACCTGAATCTACACGTGTATACACACAGATACATAAATACATAAATAAATAAAACCTTTTAAAATTGGTGCACACAGAGGTTTTTTTTTCCTAAGAGATAACATCTGGTGACTCCATCTTTTTCCTCTTTCTTCCACCTCCACCACCACCACCACTACCACCAGCACCACCAGCACCACCAGCACCACCAGCACCACCAGCACCAGCACCACTACCGCCACCGCCACCACTACCACCAGCACCACCAGCACCACCAGCACCACCACCACCACTACCAGCACCAGCACCAGCAGTACCAACACCATTATTCTAACATTATTTTCTCCTTCTTTTCTTTTCCAGCAAGCACGCTGACAGGCAGTGATCCAGAGACTGCTGGGACAGAGAGAAACTTATCTTCTATCTGATCTGAAGCTTTAGAAACAATGTCGTTTGACCTCAAGAACATGTGGCCCTTAGTGAGCGGGGCAGAAGTTGCCTTGGGGGAGATGATGAATATGTATTCTGCTTCATTTTACTAACCCGCCTTTATCATGGAAACTAACAGCTTGAAGCCCAGGGCTCCTGAAGGCCTTCCTGTCAGTTTGCAAGTGTAGTCAGAACCCCAGTTCTTCCTTAGAGGGAGGGAGCTGGGGGCCTGCAGAACAGGCATGGGGCAGAGCATCTGTCCTGGGACTCTGGGGATAGCTTGTTCAGTAGAGGGAAGTGCATCACTGGGGGCTGCTGAGTTTTGGGTCATCTATTTTTTCCTTTCATTGCTGAACTAATAAAGACCGGTGCTGAGTCTTTCTGTGTGTCTCTTTTCCTGTGAGGAGAGAACTGGAAATTGCCTTCCCTCACTCATCTTTGCAAACCCAGTTCCAGAAAGCGTACTAATCTTTATATTTTTATTTTTTAAGGCTAATTTAATTTTAGTTTATGTATATGAGTGTTTGACTGGATGAACACTATGTACGGGGGTTGGGGGGAGACCAGAAAGAGGGTGTTGATCTCCGGGGACTGGGGTTACTAGATGGCTATGAGCCACCGTGCAGGGTTCCTAACCACTGAGCCATCTCTCCCGCTCCTCTACTGTCCTTCGGTCTATGAACGGGCCTGGTGAGATGGTGGGTATGTATGCCTGCTGCTAAGCCTGATGACCTGAATTTAATCCCCAGGACCTACATGGGAAAATGAGTTGACTCCTGTAGGACCTCCCCCGACTTGCACAAGCGTGCTGTGGCATGTGCACACCTACTTATATGCACGGATAGGCTAGGGATCACACAGAATAAATAAACATGTACTGCAGGTGGAAAATGAGTGGAAACAGGAGCTCAGCAGTTTTGCACAAGGGCTACTTTCTGTTTTTTTTTTTCCCCCTCAAAGAAAATATTTGCTCAAGATTATCCCAACAGGACCATCATGCAATTCTAAGTCCATACCTAGTCCTCCAGCAAAGGAGACATTTCTTTTTTTTTCCTTTTTTTTTGTTTTTTTCTATATTCTTTGTTTACATTCCAAATGATTTCCCCTTTCCCAGACCCCCCCTCCCCATATGTCCCATAAACCTTCTTCTCTCCATCCATTCTCCGATCACCTCCCTCCTTTTTCTCTGTCCTTATATTCCCCTCCAATGCTAGATCAATCCTTTCCAGGATCAGGACCTTCTCCATACTTCTTCATGGGAGTCATTTGTTATGCTAATTGTGCCTTGGGTATTCAGAGCTTCTGGGCTAATTAATATCCACTTATCAGAGATTACATTCCATATGTATTCTTTTGTGATTGGGTTACCTCACTTAGGATGATATTTTCCAGTTCCAACCATTTGTCTAAAAATTTCATGAATTCATTGTTTTTAATTGCTGAGTAATATTCCATTGTGTAAATATACCACATTTTCTATATACATTCCACCATTGAGGGACATCTGGGTTCTTTCCAGCTTCTGGCTATTATAAATAAGGCTGCTATGAACATAGTGGAGCATGTGTCCTTATTGTATGCCGGGGAATCCTCTGGGTATATGCCCAGGAGAGGTATAGCAGGGTCCTCCAGAAGTGTCATGTCCAGTTTTCTGAGGAACCAGCAGACTGATTTCCATAGTGGTTGTACCATCTTACAATCCCACCAGCAGTGGAGGAGTGTTCCTCTAAAGGAGACATTTTTTTGTGGAAAGTGGGGTGCTTCTCTGTACCCCATAACCCTCACCTGTACCTTGGTCCCAGAATTAGAGACTGAATTGTCAAAGCTGAAGCAGGGTAGGGGAGTTGCCTTGAGTGGGGTCAGGGGTGGGCTTGTTTAGGAAGAGAGTTACTGAGTCTCAGCATAGCAGAAAGAAAGCCGGCAGGACAAAAATGGAGTCTCTTGTGTCAGCCCTACAAAGGCAAAACAGTAAATAAAGCAGAAGCTTATGAGGCAGGGTTTCCCCACATGATCGCCTGATAGTAATTGTCATGAAGAAATCTAGTAGACCTCAGACAAAGGCCACTGAAACCTTATACAGGAAGTTCTTGTGGTGGTTTGAATAGGCTTGGCCCCATAGACTCATGTGTTTGAATGCTTAGCCATATGGAATGACACTATTTGGAGGTGTGGTCTTGTTGGAGTGGGTGTTGTAGGCATATATTTTTCACAATATTCTTTAATGAGGGTTCAACCTCCTCTCTAGCCCACCACACACCAGAGGGAATGGAAAAGAAAGGTTATTAGGATACTGGGGAAGTGGACCTGCTTAGAAATAGTTCTTGGGGGCGATTCCAATCTCTGTTGTTCTCCGTCCAGTCCAGTAGCATATACCAAGCATGAACCTGCAGCTGCAGTCCAGTCCACTAGGCAGATACCACACATGAATCAGCAAGACAATTCAATCCGACAAAAAAGGAGATTACATCAGACATGTTGAAACAATAATCCTTGGTCACAATGATCAATAATAACAGGAGTAGTGAAACTATGATGCTCGATTATCAGCTCAAGAAGCCGCAGGAGCCTCAGGAGTTCTTTGGTGAGTTCTGTCTATGAAGTCACCACAAGCAAAGCTCAGTGATGCAATGTAAGGTGAACCAATACACGTGCGTCGTCAGTGCAGACTAGCATGGTGGTGCAAAGCGAACCAGTGCTCGAGCTCCCACTGTCTGTGGGGTCACATTTATATTCTTTCTAAACATCAAGCATCCTTTCGTGTGTCTGCTATAGCAAAACATCTTTTCAGGCAATTATACTCACACAGGGGGAAGACATTAATTTAATATGCCTTATGGGACTCTTAAAACTACAGTAGGCTGTGTGAGGTGACATGTGCTTGTAATCCTGATATTCAGGAGGTTGGGCAGGAGGAGATCCAGTTCAAGGATAGCCCCAGCTACATGGAGAGCTTGAGGCTAGCCTGGGCTATATGGCAAGACCCTTGCTCAATTTATATGAGGAATAGCGACCTTTTGCATATTTCTTGTACTACAGGCATCCTTCCTGGGAAGGGTCTGTGGTGGAGTAGGAGGAGACAGCCTCACTGGGGGCATGTACCATTGGAGGTAGTGTGCAGCCTTCAAGCCACTTGAATGAGAAAGTTTTTGGTCCCTGACTTATTACTGACGAACACTAGTGTACTTGCTGAAACAGGCACACTCTTGGTTCAGATGGTGTGGGTTTGTGGCCACAAAGGATGCACACTGGCCAGTAAGACAGCTCAGAGGGGGAAGGAACTGATACCAAACATGAGAAGATGTCATCCCTGGGACCCACATGATGGAGGGAGAGAACTGACTCCCACAAGTTTTCCTCTGACCTCCACACATACGCTATAGTATGCTAAGAATGTACACATAAACATGAGCGCACACACACACACACAGACACACACAGACACATAAACACACACACAGACACACACAGGCACATAAACACACACAGACACACACAGACACATAAACACACATACAGACACACACAGGCACATAAACACACACAGACACACACATACACAGATATACACACACTCACACACTCAGACACACACAGACACATAAACACACATAGAGACACACACAAACACAGATACACACTCAGACACACACACATGGACACACACACTTACATACACACACAGACACACACACAGACACACACAGACACACACACACAGACACACACACACAGACACACACGGACACATAAACACACATACACAGACACACACAGATACATAAACACACACAGACACACACATACACATACATACACACACACACTCAGACACACACAGACACATAAACACATAGAGACACACACAAACACAGATACACACTCAGACACACACACATAGACACACACACTTACATACACATACAGACACACACACACAGTCACACACACTAAATAAGATGTAAGAAAAAAGTAAAAGTAGATGGATATTAAAACTTCTGTGAGAAATTGCCTTTCATATTTCAAATTTCATGTAGTCAGCCCAGCCTCTAGCTGGGAAGTGAGTCTGTTCTTTTAGATGCTCAAAGATAAATAAGGTCCCTGCTCAAATGGACTTACCACATACTGGGAGAGACACAGATGCGTTCAGAGGGCTGCACTATAGGTCAGGAGCTGGCAGGGCCCCACTCTGTCACAGTGCGAGGAGGCACACAGCAAATATCTGTTTGCCCAATTGTGAATCCTCTTCCCGTCCTACCCCACCCTAGCTCAGCCTTGAATTGCAAACCTTTACCCTGGTAACACAGAAGCATGGGATTATTGGATGTGAGATGTTCCCAGAAGACTTCTGTACTGGGTCGGAGAGGTGACTCAGAGGTGACTAGCAGAGTTGACCAGATAGAGTGCACAAGGACCAGGGTATGGCCACTAGCCCTCCATAAAACTGGGTGTGGTGGCACATGCCTGGAGCTCCCACAGGAGCTAGAGGCGGGAGGACCTGAAATTCAAGGCCCTCCTCAGCTACACAGTGAGTTTGAAGCTTAAGTTGCACGAGACCCTTTCACAAAACAGCACCACTAGTGTAGACTGAAAGGCTTGATTTTGTTTTTGTTTTTTTGTTTTTTTGTTTTTGAGACAGTTTCTCTGTGTAGTTCGGGCTGTCCTGGAACTCACTTTGTAGACTAGGCTGGCCTCGAACTCAGAATCTAGAAATCTGCCTGCCTCTGCCTCCCAAGTGCTGGGATTAAAGGCGTGCGCCACCACCGCCTGGCTATGAAAGGCTTGATTGATAGCTAGTGGTACAGCTTTAGAAGTCAGTGCCTACCTGGAGGAAGCAGGTCAGTGCGAGCAGGTCTTTGGAGTCCACCACATCTGTTTGCCTTGCCCCTTCCTGAGCCTGTAACTTCCCTCTGTAACATACAGAATTTGAGACCCTGCTTGAGATCTCTCACTATGAAACTGATTCAGTATGGCTCTCTCTCTCTCTCTCTCTCTCTCTCTCTCTCTCTCTCCTCTTCCTCCAGATGTCCCTTTTTTCTGAGATGCCTCTTTTGTGGCTGAATGCGATGCATGCAGCCACATTCCTAAAGTGTGATCCCGGGGAAGGGACAGGCATTGACTTACACAAGCAAACTCCCAAGCCTCGCCAGTCATCGGACTCAGTGGGGTTTTCAGGAGCGTTTGGAGTTTGGGAACCTGTGGACCCAGAGCTTCCTGGAGCATCATGAAAGGGCCCGAGTGTGCTGGGAGACATGGATGCTTGTTCCATTACGCACATCTTAGGAAATGATCTCTATGTTAGACCCCTGACACGGCTCTAGGTCCATGGATGTGATGGACAAAATATGCACGCAGCATATTGTGTGTGTGTGTGGGGTGTGTGGGTGTGAATGCACACCCCCCCACACACACCTCAGAAGTCAACAGCTTTATTAGTTTTCCATTGTCTATTTCGAGGAAGTGTTTTTTTACTGAACCTGCAGCTCATTGATGGGCTCTGGCTGGCCATCAAGTCTCAAGTCTCTGCTTTCTAGAGCTGGGATTACAGGTGTGCAAGCCGTGTCTGCCTTCTTTTACATGGTGGCTGCCAGGGATCTGAACTCAGGTCCTCATGCTTTTGCACCAAGGGATTGACTGTTCAAGACATCTTCCCTGCCCCCAAAGACTGGCTTATCTGTCTGTCCTTCTGTCTGTCTATCTATCTATCTATCTATCTATCTATCTATCTATCTATCTATCTATCTATCTATCTTCTATTTATCTCTCATCTGTCTATGTATCTATATATCTATGTATCTATCTATGTATCTATGTATCTATGTATGTATGTATGTATGTATGTATGTATCTATCTATCTATCTATCTATCTATCTATCTTCTATTTATCTCTCATATGTCTGTCGATTATCTATCTATCTATCCATCTATCTATCCATCTATCTATCATCTGTCTGTCCATCAATCTATCTTATCTATCTATCTATCTATCTATCTATCTATCTATCTATCTATCTATCTATCTATCTGTCATCTTGCATATATGTCATGTTGTGAACCTGGAAGTCAGAGGACAGCTTGTCAGAGTTGGTTTTCTCCTTCCACCGCGTGACTTCCATGTACTGGACCCAGGTTGTCAAGGACTTTTCTCTGCTGAGACATCTATGTAGCCCTCTTGTAACCAACAGAACTCAGTGGTATTTCCCACATTCACATGTGCAGCCAGCGCCACTGTCTCGTTCCCACCATTCCAACACCCTGAGGACACCCTATGTTCCTTAACTGTCACTCTCTAATTTTACTTCTTTCCAGTCCTCAGCCACACCTAGCTGTTTGTTATGTACAAGATGACCTATTCTCGACACTTCGTATACATAAACTCCTATAAACATTTTTGATTGGCATCATACACATAGCATATGATCTCAAGGATATCATTGCTATAGCATGCATCACTATTCCTTTTGGGGGCCAACTAATATTCCACTGCATGGAGATAAATCCCAGTATACGTTCACTAGTTGGTGGGCATTTGGGTTCCTCCCACTCTTTAGCCCTCCCCAGTGGTGTAAATACTCAGCTACAGGTGTTTGTTTGGGTAACTGTTTTCAATTTCTTTTGGTCTTTACCTAGAGTGGCAATTGCTGGGTCCTATGTGATTCCCTTTGAGCTTTGTTGCTATTATGTGTGTGCAAATTGTGTGTGTGTGTGTACAGCTACACACCTGTGTGCGCACAATGGGTTGCCATCATAGGACTGCCTTTGGTGTATAATTCCTTAGGAACTCTACCCACCTTGCTTTGAGTCAGGGTCTCCCATCAGGCTAGCCAGTGAGCCCCTCGGATCTGCCTGTTTCTCCCTGTCTACCTGTGATTACAAGCGAGTGTGCCACCACATTACAACCGGCTTAAAAAAAATTAAAACAAAGCCTTTCTTAGGGATTGAACTCAAGTCCCCAGACTCGCAAGGTGAAAGCACCTTTTTTGACTGAGCCCTCTCCTCAGTCCTATGTTGACCTTTTTGAAGCTCTTCTTTAGGGCGGCTGCCTCGTTTCTCCCTCCCAACAGCATCATGGGAGCATGGAGACTTCTCCATGACTCTGCCAATAACTTACTATTTTCTGCTTAAAATAATTAAGCACTCTCAGTGGGTATGAAAGGGCATTCACTGGGGATTTTGGTCTCCATTTCTCTAATGACTAATAACAATTTTGAGCACCTCTCCATTTGTTGATTGGCCAGTTCTGTATCTTTTAGGGGGAGGAATCTCCAGGCTTTGTGCTTGTTAACGATTTTCACCGATATCATTGGCTAATGCTTTTGTCATGCTGAGAGCAAGCTTGCTTGGGGCTGGAGACACGGCTCAGCTGTTAAGAGTACCGACTGTTCTTCCAGAGGTTCTGAGTTCAATTCCCAACAACCACATGGTAGCTTACAACCATCTGTAAAGGGATCTGATGCCCTCTTCTGGTGTGTCTGAAGACAGCTACAGCATACTCATATACATAAAATAAGTAAATAATTCTAAAAATAGAAAGAAAGAAAGAAAGGAAGGAAGAAAGAAAGAAAGAAAGAAAGAAAGAAAGAAAGAAAGAAAGAAAAGAACAAGGCTCGCTAAGGGCAGAGTTTTGGATAAGTTGTAGAATGTTCCCTGCTTTGGTTTCCTTTTCTCTCCAGTGGGGACAATGGTGGAACCTGATGTCATGGGCTCCAGTGGGTGACACTTCAGGACCCTCACATGGCCCACAGCAGGCTTTTGCTGTGTAACAGATACCCTTATCACACACGGGTTGAAACTACCAAGGATGACTGGACACTACCAAGATTAATAACTGCTGGGAAGCGATACGGCCGTGATGCAACAGCGGGTAACTGGAAGGCTATTTTAGGTTGGCTGCACAGGGAAGGCTTTTCGGAGGAGGTGACACTTGAGCCGACACCGGAATGACAGGAAGGAGCCAACCTCGTGAAGATCCATGTACAGGAAGGGCACTCCCGGCTGAGGGAACGGCTGGGGTAAAGGTCTGCCTTACAGAGCTGGTAGAAGGGGGTTAGGGCAGGTAGCTGGGTTTGCATCATGTGAGGGGCCCGGCTGACAGCCACAGAATGGGGAGACAGCTTATTTGGCTCAGGGATTGTGGGCTCTCTGCTCATTACCTAGGAACCTTGAGGTACTGACTGAGCCCATTTGATAGAGACTTCCATTTTCTCAGGTCAAAGACCAAGGCTGGTGGGCTCCGGAGTTGTCTCAGCGGGCCGAGGTGCTTTGCGGCAAGGCTTATGACCCGAGTTCAATCCCTGGGACCAACACGGTGGGAAGAAAGAACAGACTCCTGCAAGTTGTCTTTTGACCTCCAGATGCGGGTCACAGCACATACATGTCTCCCCAATACTCCACAGAGACACACGATACATGATGAAAACACTAAAAAGTAAAAACCCAAGTGGTTATGTCTACTTCTATGTAGGAAGACTTCTACGTAATGAAACACGTCGGAGAGCGGCTCCGGTTCTCAGATGTGGCTCAGGGCAGTGTGCAGTAGGGAGGGCTGAGTTGAGGTTTCCCTCACCCCCCTCATACTGGCTCCAAGATGAAGGAGAGTGAGGGTGTGCTTGAATGCCCCCCCGCACCCCAGAATGTGAGGTATGTTTCCCCCTCAGCATTGTGGTTCACGGAGTTCTTACCTTCTCTTGCTTCTCCGTTTTGCTAGAACCTTCCTTCAAACCCTCTCCAGCCCAGGTTTGACTGAACACCCTGCATGCCAGGCCCGAGGCTCTGAAAATGAGGGATGTCCTGTGAGGCCAAGGAGTCCACCGCTCTGCACCCACGCGTGGCTTCTTTCTTCGGCGTCATCCTGCACTGTTGTGGTCCTTAATCCTTAGGCATAAAGGAGACACGCGGAGCAGAGTTTGGGACTCTGCAGCCCTGCCACACCCTGCCACGATCTCTTCTTTGTTGGTATCCACCCACAAACCATAGAGGCAAGTGCGGAGGCCAAGAGACAGGCTGCCTGGCTGCCTGGCTGCCCTGCTGGGCCCATCCTCCCGTAATTATTTAGCCTTTCTGCGCGGTGGTGGCGCACGCCTGTAATCCCAGCACTCTGGGAGGCAGAGGCAGGGGGATCTCTGAGGACGAGGCCAGCCTGGTCTACAGAGTGAGTTCCAGGACAGCCAGGGCTACACAGAGAAGCCCTGTCTTAAAAAAACCAAATCCAAAAAAACCAAAAAAAAAAAAAAAAAAAAAAAAGCCTTTCTGGGTCTCAGTTTGCTCATCTGTGAAATGGTGGTATAGTTCTAGCTGCATATAGATTGCACATGGATAATTTAGAAAGCGTGTGTGTGTGTGTGTGTGTGTGTGTGTGTGTGTGTGTGTATGTACACCTGTGCCCCCCCCCCCACTAATGCTGGGTTTACAGGCTCACCTGGATTTTTTTTTTAATCTTTTTAATGTATACATGTGTGTGTACATGGGTGTTTGCATGTGTGAGTGTGTGTGAAAGCCTGAGGCTGATGTTGGGAAGCGTCCTTAGTGGCTCTCCACTATGCTAATTGAGGCAGGATTTATCACCTGAGCTCAGAGCTCACCCACAGGCGAGCTAGCTTGCTCTGGGGATCACCGGCAACACGGGGACACACACTTGGTGTTTACGTGTATTCTATGTTATCAAAACTCAAGCCCTCATGTTTGGTCAGCCGGTGCTCTAACCATTGGGTCATTTCTTCAGCACTCTTTCTGTGTTTTACGTGGGTGCTAAGGGGGGGTGGACCTCAGTTCCTCATGCCTGGGCAGGAAGTGTTCGTATCCACCGAAGCACCTCCCCAGCCCCGGGTTATACAGGGCACAGGGCGGGAGCACTATCTCTCTCATCAACTCCCCCAGAACTTAGAAACCTGCGGAGCCTGGAAGTTCCTAACGTACCGAGGAAATTGTTCTCAGGAACGGACTGAAGGAGGGGGAAATTGCTTCTCTTGTTTAGAAGGGAAAGGGGAAAAGGTGTGTGTGAGTGCACGCGTGTGTGAGTATGCTGGGCCAGGTGGTGGAGACACAGCACGGGCCACACCCACCCAGGCGTACCCGGGATTGCCTATGTGTGACTAGGGCTAGTTTACTGAGCAAGGGTGGGCAAAGGGATGTAAGGGCTCAGATGGCCACTAGGGGTCAGTGTGTATCCGCTGCAGGCGCCAGCAGGCGGCTCACCTGATTGCAGCCGACTCCAGAGGACAGTCCCTCGTGTCTTGCTTTGTATTTGGACAAAACGAAACAAACAAACAAACAAACCCCCAAACTACTACCCCCCCCCCCACTACAACAACAGCAACACTTTCTCTGTAGAAAGGAAGAAAGTCCAAACAACCTAAATAACACGCTTTCTCTTTGCGGGAAAGTGCAGAGGGTTGCTAAACCTTCCTGTCTTTAGCGCTCCTGGGCGGAGGGAGCACAGCTCCAATTGTGGTTTCTGGCCTGGTTATCTTGGTGCCTCCGAGGATGACACGGGGGAAGGGGGTGTCTGTTGAATTCTTCCTTTTCTATTTTCTGCCTCGGCGAGGAGGAGGGTGTTAATGCCGCTTGGCAGTTACATGAAACTCAGGCGGATGGTGACGGGGTGTGTTAACAAACAAGGGCAGGAAATAGTGTCATATTTTCTGGAGAGCGAACCACTCCCAGGAGACAGACTGCAGGATTCCACCCGAGGAGACTCTTGGATGGGGCGGCGGCGGGGCGGATAAGAAGTCGTGCCTTGAGCTTCCCTCACTGTCTAGTGTCTCTGTACAGTGACAGATTCGGTTTTATCCCCAGACTGGCTAACTAGCCAAATCACTGGGCATAAAAAGAAAACTCTCCACTTTGATCTGATGTCACTTCAGCGGTTAGTTTGTCAAGAATGGCCTCTGGAAGTAAAACTTCAGGGCCGGAGCTACCTGCTTGGAACATAGACTGAATCTGGGCTGTGCTGATTTTTATCCTCGAGTCCGACCGCTGGCCAGGTGGGATGGGGATGAGCCGTCTCCTTTCCTCATCTTTTCTCTCACCTCTTCTAGTTCCTTCCAGGAGGATCCAACTTGCACTTGCCCAGATGATGAACTTTCTCTGAACTTGAATCACACACATGCACCCAGAAGCCTGGCCAGGCTTCCACGTTCTTCTTTATGTCTTAGGTACTATGCCTGATACATTTTCATCATTAGTAGGGAACAGTCAACAACCATAACAGTAATGATTATATATATATATATATATATATATATATATATATGAAAAGATTAAAGAACAATAGCCTTAATTCCTCTACTGGAATTTATGGCCAAAGAATATCGAATAAATTCCATGTCAAATGGACTCTCCCTGCTTTCTCTTATTTCATACAGATACTAGGAGATCTGGCCAAGGAGTCCATCCTCCCATCAGGCTCACTTTATAGACTGGGGGTGAAGCCTGGGTGGGAGTAACCGATAGACCCCCAGTTCTAGAATCTGGCAAGCGCCGGGCGGGGCCGGGGACCTGGCCTCTCATCACAGGGCAGGTCTCTCCCTTCTGGGACAGCTCTGCTGCCCCGCGTTCCTTGCACTGCGTGGAATGAATGCTCACGTGTGTAGCTGGAAATCACGTGTACCTTTCCTTGCTCTCCCTACAAAGACTAAAGTTCCTGAGCCTAGGGCGACGGCTGCAGCTTTTCTGCAGGTCTCTGGGGAGAAAGGGTAAATCAGAGCCAGGGATTCAGGCCTGACCTGAAAAGATGGCCACAGGGGATGAGTCTGCAGAGACACTGGACACGGAGTCTGCAGTCTTTGCTGCCATTTCTGAATGACTTGTCCCTTTACATTCTTTGAGAGTATTTTTTTTTGTTTTTGTTTTCAGACAGGGTTTCTCTGTGTAGCCCTGGCTGTTCTGGAACTCACTCTGTAGCCCAGGCTGGCCTCGAACTCAGAAATCCACCCACCTCTGTCTCCTAAGTGCTGGGATTAAAGGCCTGTGCCACCACTGCCTGGTATTCTTTGAGAGTCTTACACCTTCCTCTTTTTCATTTACAAAGTAGATGCTTTGGTAAAAACCAACAATGCGAACCAGGACAGTTGGTACACATCTGTAACTCTGGCCACTCAAGAAGCCAAGGTGGGAGGATCCCAAGTTCAAGGCTAGCCTGAGCAACTTAGCAAGACCTTGATTTAAAAAGGAAAAATTAAGAAAGAAAGAAAAGGACTGGGAGCTGGGCTGTGGTGGTGTGCGCCTTTAATCCCCAGCACGTGGGAGGCAGAGGCAGGTGGATCTCTTGAGTTTCAAGGCCAGCCTGGTCTATATAATGAGTTCTAGGACAGCCAGGAAAACCCTGTCTTGAAAACCCAAAAGGTGCACGAGTATGGTGTGTGTGTGTGTGTGTGTGTGTGTGTATGTGTGTCTGTGTGTGTATGTGTTGGGGAGTTCACCAGCACGGTGCTTCCCTAAGGTGTGAGAGGCTCCAGATTCAGTTCTCAGGACTGTAAACCAAACCCAAACCCAAACAATACACAAAACCAGATGCTCACCCCTCTGAGGAGACAGAGCTAGTATTGAACATTCCACCTAAGCCTTTGACGTCATGTGTCTTTTTGAAACAGCACAGAATGCCCATCTAAGGCTTGGTACTGAACATATTCAGGGCATAGCTACTTTGGGTAGACACACACTCACAACTGACAAGGCCAGCAGGCCTCTCCGGATGGATATAAATACTCCAGGAGGGGAAAGCCAAGACCAAAGGCTCGAGCTGTCCTGCACCGCCGGCACCGGCTCACGTCCTTCCTGTGTGTGAGGCAGTTTGACTGATATCTAGTCCTTCCTGAGAGCCCGGGGAGCCCACTACGGCCACATTTTTGTCAGTGTTCCCAGTAGTGTCATCAGATACCATGGTCTCTGTGGCCAGAAGGCAGGCTATTGCCTTTCTTGAGAAGGCGGATGGGGAGGAGGCCTTGATCTTGGAGCCAATGAGAAGGAATCGCTTGATCTTGGGGTTAGCGACTGCTTGAGAGTAGGTTATTGCTCGATCTCCCAATATTCACGTGACACGGCTAGCTAGACCTTGGGTAGTGCAGTAGGTGTGTGGAGGCTCGTGGTTGTTTGTCTCCATGGTAGCAGCAGCCCAACTGGGCCTGCCTGATGAAGTGAGGCCTTGTACCAAATGTTGAAACGGAAAGAACATTGGCTCAGGGTGCAATGGGGTCTATATGGGGGTGAAGGCCTCTATCTTAGCGTTCCAGAGGAGGGCTATCTACGCTGAATGGCAAGGAGTAAACGAGTTAGCCAGGGAAAGAGGAAGCAGCTTGTTCTAGGCTTTTGTGATACTTAGTTCAGCCCAATCCTCCTTTTCTACATATGTATGTAAACATATGTGTGGGAGTGTGTGCATACACATGTGTATGGAGGCCAGAGGGCAGCATCAGGTGTCTCAACTGTTCTCTACCTGATTTTTTTTTTTTTTTTTTTTTTTTTTGAGATAGCAGCTTATCATGTAGTGCTAGTGTAACTGGAATTCTCCACTCGGACCGGACCGGCCTCTAACTCACTGAGAACCTCTCCAGGCCTCTCAAGTGCTGGGATTATACACAAAGCCACCACAGCTCTCTTTCTAAAGGTTTATTTAGCAAAAACTTTCATATGAAAGGGTTTATGACCCCATTTTATGTCATTAGTAAAACAAGCCCTTTGGGGAGGGGTATGGTGGGTTTCTCTGCTGAATAGTCATGTTTTAAGCTTGCACGAAGGGGGGGGGAGGGAGTTTCTAAACATGACACATTGTTTCCTTGTTTGACTACTATCCTGGTGTTAACTGGGCTGTCCACTAGTTGCCATGCCGGTACCTTCATCAATCACAAGAGTCACAAAGGGATCAAAGCCCAACACCACTCCTCAGATTCTTTTGCCTCTATTTTACTACACTGCTAATTTCTTGCCCATGTATTTCTCCAGCAGGGCAGGTGGGCCTTGCTCCTAGAAGCCTTCTGGGTGGCCTACCTTCTAACCAGTGGGTGGCTTCACTTTCTCCTCTACCTTATTATTATTTTTTAAAAGATTTATTTATTTATTTTGTGTATTTGAGTACACTGGAGCTGTCTTCAGACACACCAGAAGAGGGCATCAGATCCCATTACAGTTGGTTATGAGTCATCACGTGGTTGCTGGGAACTGAACTCAGAACCTCAGGAAGAGCTGTCAGTGTTCCTAACCGATGAGGTGGGCCATCTCTCCAGCCCCATCATAGAAGTTTTGAGACAGGGCTTCCAACTGAATTTGGAGCTGATCAGTTGTGATAGCTAGGCCCCTGGGAACTGCGGTTTTCTCCTCTTCCCTGAAGCTGGGAACACGGATAAACTCTGTGTCCAGCCTCTTCATGCAGACTCTGGGGGCCTGAACTCAGGCCTTTATGCTTGCACGGTAAGTACTTTTATTGACTGAGCCATCTCCCTGACCCTCTAGCTTTGTTTTATTGGGGAGGGGAGGGTGGTATTTATCTTCTCAGCTGATGTGGCTTATACTGGCCACTGACATGATGTTGTGAAAAAGTCTCTGGAAGTAGATATATTTGAGCAGAGTTCCATACCAGCGACAGCAAAATCTGCGAAGGCGGTGAATGTGTGGCAAAACCTGCAAAGATGAGTATAGAATTTTAAAAAGGAATTGACCACCCGGGCAGTCCACCATCTTGGTTTGCCTCCATCCGTGTTCCTGGTGTCTAGAACTTCCCGTGGGAACTGGGAAAGCCCCAGCCATCTGGGATGAATTGGTCGGTCTGGACCTCAATGAAACTGACCAGTCATCTTTACCAGCTGTCCTAAGTCCAAGCAGTACAGCTGGTTATGCTTCCGAATTTCCCGGGGGGAACATCGGGACATAGGAGGGAGTCAGTAGTCTCCGCAACCAGCCGTGACTAATACGGCGGAACTCTTATATGCGACTGACGAGGAAACCAATGAGTGGGAAAGCCGTGGACCCAGGCAAGGGTGTGCAGAGCGTGGTAGAGCGGGAGCCTGGAGTTAAATAACTGATAAATACCAGCGCAGGGTTCCTCCCTGCCTTTGACCATTTATGTTCCCGAATGAAAGACACACATAGCTTTATATTTTAATATGCCTCAAGTGGCACATTAAAGAGCTGGGCAACTGCCTAGCCTCCATGCTTTTAGAATGAATCCACTTTCCTACCAATAACTCCGAGTTACTACTTACTAATTTCTATGTTTCATTTTGGCTGCTCTTGACCCAACCGAGCATCCCACTGGGCCGCCAGGCGCATTCTCCTTGGCCCTCCTGAATGTTCTTCTTCCTCCTCTTGGTGTCTAGCCAGGGAAACCTAAACCCCGCCCATCTCTCTTCTCCCCAGCTATTGGCTGCTGGCATCTTTATTTACCAATCAGAATTAACTGGGGGCAGGTTCCCAGAAGCTAGATGCAGACTCCAGATCTTTTAAAAGACAAAACCTCAACTGGAGCCCACTCTGTTCCTGTTTAGTTTCAGTTCGTCTCCTCCCCTGGACTCCTAGCTAGGTATCTTTTATACTCTTCTGTCTCCTTTTGATGCCTCCGTTGCCCTCAGGGTATCTAGAGCGATTGACCATTGGATGAGCTTTGTGTGCCTTAATCACTGGATTTCACGATTGTGGGCACTATCATTATTTGATTTTGAGCCTCGTGGAACTGAGAGATACAGGAGTTAGCCACTTGCCCAAGCCATCCGTCTAGTTTGTGTCAGAGGTGACACTTGTAACCCAGGTTGACTGCCTCAGGAACTCGTGGGCCCTTCTCTCTCTCTGCTGATTGCATCTAGCCACACTGCCTTGTGAAGCATCTTCTCCAGAGCCTGCTGTCTGCCTGGCTTCATGTGATGCAGTGGGAAGGGTTCAGAGAGAGAGACGTCTCAGCTCCAGCATCTGTTCAAAATGCACAGGCCCAGAACCTTGTCAACACCTGTTACAATGAACACCCTGCTGGGTTGTCATAACGACCACACCCAAGTCTCTATCAAAGGACTATGTAGACCACCAACTTCAAAACAGATACTAGTTTCTGCAAGCAGACAGGATGGGAGGAGGAGCTGGCTCAAGGATTAAAAAGGAAGTGCGTGCGAAGCCCACCTTGTGGAGGCAACAGCTGACCATTGAAAAGGTCTTAATTTGAAGGTTAGAAGGGGAGGGGTGGTGGAAAGGTGGCTCAGTGGTTTAAGGGTACTGGCTGCCCTTTCAGAGGATCTGGTGCTCTTTTGATCTCTGTGGCACACACACACACACACACACACCACCCATATACACAAAATGAAGCAAAATACAATACATTATTATAGAAAATGTCTAGACAGGGCTTGGGATGTAGCCCAGTTGGTCTGGTGTCTAGTGCCTGCTTCACATCTTTGAAGGCCCGAGTCCAATCTGCAGCATGGCATAAAAACCCTGATAGTGGATCATGCTTGAAAAGAAGGTCAGAAGTTCAAGGCCATCTTGGGCAGCATGAGAGTCTGTCTTGTATAAGACCTATGCAGCAGTGATATAAACAGTGAAGGTTCAGTTTATGTTTGTTGAATGGATTAAAAAAAAAAAAGATGGGGGCTGGAAATGCTGCTGATCTGGGCCAAAAACACAACAAAACAATTCCCAAACAAACCCACAAAGCTGCCGTCTACAGAAGAGAGTCCAAGTGACTCACCCCAGCCCACGCTTGCTGCGCCCCCCCCCCATCCCAGCAGTGGACTCTGGGCGAGACTCTGTACTCTTTCTGCTGAGCCTCATTTCCCACCTTTGCTGATGGTGGTGGGGTGGGGTGGTGGTGGTGGTAAAGATTATGCAATGTGTCCCCACCCCCACCGCCAATGCATCCCGTGCTCAAGGACTGGGCTCTTGGCTGGAAAGCTCTCACTCACCATCAATGGTAGAAGGACCTGGTTGAAAGGGAATGGGCTGCAACTACTTAGAAGATGGTGACTCGTAGTTCTCCACCGCTGCTTCAGAGTGGAAGGCTGGTAAAGGAGAGGGGAGTGTCTGCAGCTCAGTGGGGGAGCACTTCCCTAGGGCTCGGCTTTAATCTTGGGCAATAAAGTGGGGCGGGGACTTGCTAAGTGTGGCTGTGAAATCTTCCTTTAGTTCCAAAACCTCTCTGATCCTTTCGGTAGGCAGAAAGATGGCATCCAGGACCCCTCGTAATCTGCCTGATCCCGCCCTTCTAGTAAGCTGCTTTCGGCCAACCCTATAAACCCTTATTATCACTTTTTTGTAAAAAGGCCGCCGGGTAGTGAAAGTCACCTTCTTCTGGTTTTCTTCCCAGTCCCCTCCAGCCAACAGATACTTATTGCTAACAAAGTTTCCTTCAGAAGCCCAAAGGCCCAGAATTTGGTTTCTGGGTTTGGGTGCACAGACTGGACCCCCTCTCCCACCCTCCAGATTCTAGGGTCTTATCGAGGAGGACTGGAAACCTCTATCAGAATGAGTCTACTGTTGAAGCTGTGGAATAATACTTGGGTGATGAATTTACAGGGTCACTGGGAGACCCTCTAATTTCTGGGAAATAACAAGGCGTGTGTGGCCACGTTGTGTAAAATGTCCTCTTTTCTACCCCAGCTCCATGTCGTGAACTGTTTACTTACAGTCTGAGGGTGTATTTACCATCCAGGCAACATCCCACTTGGTCAAAGAAATCTACTCAGAGTAGGATGTGTTGGGTGTCTGGCCTTTCTAAAAATGACAGGCACCTCTTTTTAGATTTTTTTTTTTTAAATAAATCTTTTTAGGTGCTATGTTCACAGTGCAAATAGCTCAGAAAGGATACTGGTATGGAGTCAAAGTTTAAGTCGGGGCAGATGTGTTGCAAGGAAACAGGATTCTCTCCAGCTTTCTCAAGAGAGGAACAGCCTGTCTCCTGGGTTCCCTCAGCTGTGAGTCCCTGAAGCCAATGTCTAGAGACCAGAGTACGGATTTGCTGAGTAAGCATCCCCTGGCGGGTCCTGTGGCTCACTGTGTCACTCCCAGCTAATGAAGGGAAGTGACAGGAAGCAGTTGCTTCCAAAGCCAATCGCTGAAGGAATGCTTCAGGTATGAGATCGGAGAACATGCCTCCCCACCCCCACTTTAGAAACCACTCCAATTCCATGGCTTCCGACATCAATATTGTCTCTGAACACAAAGTTCTGGCAAAATATACTTTCCCTGATTCAAAACAAGATGTTGTATAAAAGAGCCCAAGAGGGGTGTCTTGGAAGCCCATGGCCTCTTACAAGACAGCCTGCTTGAGCGTTCAAGGGGGAAGGAGCCAGGACCAGGTTTCCTTCTGAAACCTGTGGTGCTTTTAGATGATGCACCATTAATTAGTTGGTGACTGAGGAGCAAAGACTGCTCCGGAAAATGCTTTTGAGGTTCTGCTGACCTGAAGATACTGGGAGATTAGTAGAAATCCTACCAGGTGCCCATGTTTATGATTTTGGAGGGCTTGGCTTTCAGTCTGGCAAATAGCCAAGAGGAACTGTGGCAGGAGGTTAGACCCACTGGATCCTGGGAACTTGCCCTAGCAGGGAGCGAGGATGAGATTACACCCCCAGAGGGCTGTGCCAAAGAGAGGGTCCCGGATCAGTAACTTGGACATTGGGAGGAGGTGGGTAATTGGAGGAAAGCCAGCAAAACAATGGGAAGCTGTGGGGTGTGGGGTACCACCTGCACCCCAGTGTTCCAGCTCTCTAGCCGGTCACCAGCTTCTCAGTGATACGCCTGGATTTGTGTTTCTTATAGAAAGTTAGTAAAGAATCCTGGAGTTATGTCCCTATTACTCATCACGGTGTGTCATTTATGGAAATGCTGATAGGGATAGAATTAGGAGGAGGAAAGTGAGAATTGTCACCAATTGCAAGGACAAGGTCTCGGGTCACACAAGCTGTGACACCAGCGGCTAAGCCATGGGTGACACTTGCTGTTTTCCCATTAGACTGTTAGTTTCTGGGAGAGGTGGATAAGATGGAAGGAATAAAGATCGATGCATAAGTAAGTAGGAAAATGAATGGGTAGATTGAAGGATAGATTGATTGATGGATAAAATAAGATGGGGGTGTGGTGGTTCAAATATGCTTGGCCTTGGCTCTGGAAGTAGCACTATTAGGAGGTGTGGTGGAGTAGGTGTGGCCTTGTTGGAGGAAGTGTGTCACTGTTGGGGTGGGCTTTGAGACCCTCCTTCTAGCTCCTTGAAGAGTCAGTCTTTCCCTGTTTGCCTTTGGTACAAGATGTAGAACTCTCAGCTCCTCCTGCACCATGCCTGCCTGGAGGCTGCCATGTTCCCACCTTGATGATAATGGACTGAACCTCGGAACCTGTGAGCCAGCTCCAACGAAACATTGTCCTTATAAGAGCTGCCTCGGTCATGGTGTCTGTTCACAGTAGGAAAACCCTAAGACAGATAGGTGCATGAGTGGCAGGGTAGCCAGACGAATGAAATCTATAGATGAGTGAGGAGATGAATGGATGCATGGATTGAAGGGTAAATGGAAGCATAGTTTGGTGGGATAAATGGGTGGATGGGTGGATGAATAGGCATCCAGATGGAAGGATAGATGATATATATATGTATATCATCTCTCTGATATATATGAATATATATATCGTTTATATATGTATGTATATATGTTGGATGAAAAGGTAGATTAGCAAGTAGGTGGATGCATAAATGAACAGGTACGTGGATAGAAGGATAGATAGATGTATCTAGGGTGGATGGATGGTGGTCAGAAGGCAGAATGAATGGAAGGGTAGAGAGGTATTCCAAGGATGTGGACAATTGGCTCATGATGTCCCTCTGCCTCAGGTGTCTTTCTTCCTTCTGTTCTCCTTGACCAGTTAGTTAACTTTAGTCACCCTTTAATGCACAGCAACAGAGACAGAGTGCCTAGAGGAAGCAAAGGTCTGGAAGTCAGAAGGATCAAGGTCTGGTTGGGAGGAGACAAGCAAGCGTGTGGTCTCGGGAAGCACTCTGAGGGAGGGGCAGAAGAGGCGGTGCAGCTCCGGAATTTTAATAAGGGCTCAGACACCAAAGGACTCTGCGTGTCCTTCCGAGACTTTGTCCAGCGGGCAATGGGAACTGATAAAAATTCCTCAGAGGACCAGATCCCAGGAGATTTGTTTACCTCGGTTCTTTCCTTGTGGCTGTTGAAATAGTCACTTAGAGCTGCCCTGGGAGGAACAGTCTCCTAGATCAGAAGCCAGGCCATCTTGATGTCAGTGGGAAGCTTAGGAGCTATACTCCGTGGGGTGCCATTGTCCCAGCTCCTGACTGGGTGACACCAGCAGAGTCATTTCTTTTGTGCCTCAGCTTCTCATTTGTACAGCAGACTTACTCAGGATTGACACACACTGGGTAACTTGCATGCTCACATAGGACCTTGTGTTCAGAGGGACCCAGATTCGATTTCATGCTCTACCGTATAAACACTGGAGTGAGTGTCTATATTTCTTTTTTATATCAGGCTCCAGGAACCATGCTGTCTGTCCCAAATTCACATTACAGGGATGTCATGGGGGGGGGGCTCAGAATAACATGCAGTAAAAAGGCAAACGAAAGGGCTTTAAAGCAGCAAAGTACGGAACAGCAGTGGCCTTACTGGTATTGTCTATGGCTCCATGGCCACATTAACGGTGTCAGCCTTCTTGGATACTAGGTGCTGGGACCTAGTGATGGCTGAACTCAGTCTCAACCCTGAGGAACTCTGGGCTGTAGGTAGAAGTAGAACCTGAACTTAGGCCTCCAGCACCTATGCCCACTGTTCCTTCTATAATGAACTGTTGCTAATAGGTCTGCTTGTTCAACTGTTTGTAGGAGTCAAAGTCGGGTCATTTTCCGTACAGGTCTGTTATGTGAGGCAGGCTTCTCTAGAGAAACAGAACCAAAAGAATGATATCTATATCTATATCTATATCTATATCTATATCTATATCTATATCTATATCTATATCTATATCTACATCTACATCTACATCTACATCTACATCTACATCTACATCTACATCTATAACCTATAACCTATAACCTATAACCTATAATCTATATCTATCTATAGATATGGATATATAGATATCTATATTTAATTAGGATTTATTGGATTGCCTATAGATCTGTGTCACAGTGGGAAGCCCAACAGTCACTGGCCCTCATCCCTGGCCTAGCCCTTTTTTTTTTTTTTTTTTTTTTTTTTGAAAAGGGTCTCACTGTGTAGCTCTGGTAGTCTGGAACTTACTATGTAGACCAAGGTAGCCTGGAACTCACAGAGATGGGCCTGCTTCTGCCTCCCAAGCACTGGGATTAAAGTCACGAGTCACCACTCTGGGGGCCCTGGCCGAGCACTTCTTGAAGTTGCATCTTTGCCAGTCTTCACGTGGCTTCTTGTTGCCTCCCTCCTGTGCTGGCATGGGCACATTTGCGTCTACTCCACGTGTCATTCCTTGTGGACTAGAAGGGGACTTGCCACCGGAAAGGTGCCTGATAAATATTTGTTGCATGTACGAGCAAGCGTAAGGAATCAGGGGTGGGGGTGGGTGGGGGGATGGAGGGTGGAGGGGTGGGGGGCATTCACGTGTGGCCAGCATGTTCTCTCCAGCATGATGGAGAAAGCCTTCCTAGTCTCAGGACTAGTTAATAACTCTGGAATAGTAAACTCGCCCCAAGGGCTCTTCACACATGCCAGACCTGTGCTAAGCCCTGTGAATGTACCCACGGTGCAGCTTGGGGGTGTGTCTATGTTGTTTTGTACCACACATAGCAAGAGTGAAGCTCAGAGAAAATACATGTATCTCCTCAAGGTGATCTGAGAACGGGTCCTGTGACCTTGAGGTCAGTTCTGGTCAGCAGTTCTGGGCTTTTCTTTTTTCTCTTCCTTCCTTCCTTCCTTCCTTCCTTCCTTTCTTCCTTCCTTCCTTCCTTCCTTCCTTCTTTTGGTTTTTTGAGACAGGGTTTCTCTGTGTAGCCCTGGCTGTCCTGGAACTCACTCTGTATACCAGGCTGGCCTCGAACTTAGGAATCCGCCTGCCTCTGCCTCCCAGAGTGCTGGGATTAAAGGTGTGCGCCACCACCGCCTGGCCTCTGTGGACATTGTTATACCAAATGCTTCCTGTCCACAGTCTTGGCACTTGACAGGCCTTTGTCTGGAGGATCCTTCCATGGTGTGGAGGTCCTGGGTCAGCTCCTGTTGATACTGCTATGCTCCAGTGCATGGGCGAGTGTGTGTGTGCCTGTGTGTGTATGTGTGTGCTCATGTGCGTGAGTGTGTGCGTGTGTGCATGTGTGTGTGTGGGGGGTGTGTGTGTGTGAAACAACATAAAACCACTATTCACTCTGCCCTTGCCTGGTCCCCACCCCTGTTTCCAGCTCCTGCCTCCCCTACCCTCAGTCACCACTTGATACTTTAGAAGTATGGATTCGATTTTATATCCCACAGCTGTTTCAAAGTTGGAGAAGCCCCGCAGAGTTAAGACACCGAAATGGCTTCCAAGCTGAGAATATTTCTGATGCAGATCTGCCACCTTCTGCTTACACTATCCCTCTCTGGATAATAAAACGAAATTATAAAACATCAAAGCATTCCCATTATTCTCAAGTAGGCAGATCTAAATAATTCATGCAACAAGTGTTTACTGTGTATGTTGACTGACTGAATGAATGAATGAAAGGGTAAGTGGATAGTTTTGTGCTCTTTTAAAGCACTAAGATAGTATGCCATTTTCTGGACTTGATTTTCCTCTCAGAAAGGGGAAACCTGCACTCTTAGGCTAAAATAGATTCCTGGAGTGACGGGGGTGGGGTGGAGAACAGGGGGTGTGTGTGGACTTGAGAAGTCCTCTTATCCCCTAGCCTACCTCTGGGCTGGCTGGGAAGCCACTACCTCATATAAACAGGCATCTAAAGGCCCAGAGAGATGGCGATTTCGCAGTCTCCCTAGGAGTCCTCTTTCATGGTCCAATAAGCCCTCTGAGTCAGGAAGTTGTTTCTGGGTCTGACCTGCCTCTCCTACGCTGCATTATACCCTGCTGACCTCAAAGTATCCCCGTTTCCTGGATGGCACCTATCTGGGGCTTCCCCGGGGCTCTTGAAGGTAAATGAGCTGCCTTTAAAGGCTGGTTTTAGAGGGAATTTGTCTTCCCTGTCGAATGGCTGAGCATCCCTGCTGCTGAGCCTTTGATGATTTCCTTGCTTGCTAAGGATGTTCCGTCCCCAGCAGGGAGACGGCCTAAGGGGCCATGGAGTCCCAGGGATGGGCTCTTAGGTTAGGGCAGGTTTGAGGGGAGCCTTGTACTATATCCTAAACCGGAACCCTCCTTAGGGCCTGGATGAACACCAGGCTGATTTTGTTCTATAATTGCTTTGCTGATGAGCTGGCTGTGTCCATTCTTCATGCCACCTTTCAGCATGCCTCTGCCAGAAGGAGTCTCAAGTTAGAGACCCCGATTCCTTCTGTGCGATGGTGTCAAGGCAGACAGAAGGCATTTTTTTTTCTTATTCTGATCTCTGTGTGCACCACTATGAATGAATCATGGCTTCCCACGAGCCCTCTTGCTGCAGGAGTCAGGTAAGAGCTTTGTGAATGGGAAGATGCATGAATGGACCAAAGAGTGGGTGTATTACCCAGGATTGGTCCAGGCAGGCTGGTGTTTTGGGTTTAGCAGTGGGTTTTCTGTCTCTTGTTAATTGAGATCATAACACACTTTTAGTAAGTAAGGAAGGTCACCTGGGATAGAGAGATCCAGCTGGGAATCTGGAGAGAGTCTGGTTGAATTTTGGCTTCAGCTCTGGGTCACAGCCATGAACCAGACAGGACACTAGGGAGCAGACACAAGTGCCTCTTGCATTGGTGACATCAGCCCTAAAGCACTTTTGCAACTCCAGTCTCTCCATCTTTCTTCCTTTGAGCCCCCGCTTCCATGTCAACCAGGTGGAGGTGGACAGAAGCTGGTAGCTCTGACTGAAGAGGACAAATCACTTTCTCACAATTCCTGAAGAGGTGAAACACACACACACACACACACACACACACACACACACACACACACACACACAGACACTGTCTTTTACTTATTGATTGTGTGGTGTGTGTCTGGATGCCAGCAGATATCACAAGAAGTCAGCTTCTCGCTCTGCCAGCCCAGGTGGTGAAGTGAACCATGTTCCCTTAGCCTCTGTGGGAGCTCCTCAACACATTTAGACAAGAGGGGCAACACTGTCCCTCGGAGATCGTGCCAGATGGCAGCCCAGAGCCCCCAGAGCTCTGAGAGTAAATCCAGCAAGGGGCCCACTGAACAGAGCTCATCTTTCTTCCTCGCCTCTGAAGTGAGCTCACTGGTTTGTACTCGTCTCAACTTTTTGCAACTTGAAAAACAAAATAAAATACAGCTGACTAATCTTGAGTTTCTTAACCTTGGATGTGGCTTTAAACACCTTTGCTTTTTCTGTTTTTCTTTTTCCTTTTTTGGTTTTTTCAAGACAGGGTTTCTCTGTGTAGCCCTGGCTGTCCTGGAACTCACTCTGTAGACCAGACTGGCCTCGAACTCAGAAATCTGCCTGCCTCTGCCTCCCAAGTGCTGGGATTAAAGGTGTGCGCCACCACCACCAGGCTCACCTTTTCTTTTTCTTTTTTTCTTTTTCCATTTTTGGTTTTTCTCGAGACAGGGTTTCGAAACTGTGTATCCCTAGCCGTCCTGGAACTCATGTTGTAGGCCAGGCTGGCCTCAAACTCAGAAATCTGCCTGCCTCTGCCTCCCAGTACTGTGATTAAAGGTGTGCACGGCCACTGCCCGGCCACGTTTTCTTTTTCTTTACCCCAGTTTCCTCTTTCTCCCAGGTGACAGGAAGCTGCCTTTAGGATAGCCTGTCTTCCTGTTTGAGGCTCATACGAGCTGATTCCCCCCCGATTCCCCCCCCCCATCATTATTTAGTTCTCTGGCCTGTGAGAAGCTGTCTTTACTACAAGAAGCTCTCCACCCCCATCTGAATTTTCCCCTGCTTACTGTATTTGATGATCTCTAGAAAGACGAAAATATTTTGTCTGACAAATTAGCAGGAATCTGTTCATTGCTGGCTGTGCTGGCCACCAGGAAACTCCAGCAACTTTTTTGGCACAGTTGTACCGATTTTCCTCAGCTGCAGTCTTTTGACTCATCTTGTCACTAAGCAGCTGCTCCCCGTGGCCAACTAGACTACCGTGTACCTGTTCAGCCAGACACAAAGCCTCCAGGACAAAATGAAGGGCGTGATTCTTCAGGGAAAGAAAGCAGCTTGTTTTCAAAAGACTCAGGGACATGGCTTTGGTACCTGGAGTCAACTGGAATGAACCTCACAGAATGGTAACAAAGTATCAGAAAGAACTCTTCCACCAGGTGCCTCAAAAGGAAAAGGAGGCAGTCGGAGATCTAAACACAGGTCTGTCTGGAAGCAGACGGCAGAGCCAGATAGGCAGGGAAGACAACCCAGAAGGAAGAGTCAAGCCTCCAAAGAAAGGACCAGGGGAGAATGAGAGTGAAGAACGGGGACCAGTTCAAAGAACATTCTCTAATCCATCTTAGGCTGACTCTGAGAGCTCGCCCAGCTCGGTGTTGAAACTGTAGGGATGAAGAAGGGCTGCCTGCCTCCCTTCTTGACTTTTGACTGTAGGCTTCTTTATTTTAATCAATGCTTATAGATACAATGTTATGAGCAGAAGTGGAAACGGCTTGTGCTGTTGAATTTCCTCGTCCTACATGTGCCATCGCTGTGGGAAAGACAGAGTGTGGGCTCAGTGCAAGGAGAGCTGTGTGGACCCAGACAAGCTGCTCCAGGTGACCCCGAGACCTGTATCCTGAAGTCAAGTCACCCATGAGACCCTCAGAAATGGTTATTGATACAGGCTTCTGGGATGTTTGTGTTGGCATGTTATGCAGTGTTAGCTAAGACAACCCGTGATAGTGACCTCGAGTCCCAGTGACATCCTAAAATGTAGAAAGTGGACACATTAATTCCTTAAGAGTAGGATGGTAGCAATAGGAGGAAAGAGTGAACGCAAGTCTCTGGGTGAGCTAGGGGAAGTTCTACCTGCTTGGAGATCTCCCTGGAACTGCCAGATACTGAAGCTAAGCAGAAGCAACTGAACCTTCCAGTCTCCCAGGCTGGCTAAAGCAGAGGCATAAATAGTCAGTTGAGTGCCGGGGTGAGGTGAATCTGTTTACAGACTGAGGTTGCTCAGGAATTCCCAGTGCATATATGCAGGGTACACACTTACTGTTTGATAGGTTTATTATACAGCAATTTTCTGATCATTAAACATCTTAATATAACTTTGTGGTCAGAATGCTTTTCGCGCATTCCAGAGATTACCTTAAAATTTTTTTTTTTTGTTGTTGCATTGTAAGTATTTTTAGAGGAGGGTCGAGTGAACACAAATAGGTTAACCAAGATTGCTCAGAAAGGGGGTTGGGTGGGAAAGAAAAATGCCGTTCAGAAATAGACCGTGAAGCTAAATTACTCGGATAAGCCAACATAAAAAATATTGTTTAAGATAACGGTCATAAACTCAAATTCCTTGGGAGTCATGTGGGTAACATAAATAAGAAATCGAGCTGGGTGGAGAGTGTGGTGTGACGGTGTATGCGCTGAGACTGAGGAGGATGCTGGATGACAATGGGATCTAGTGTAGTTAAGTCTTATTCCAGAGAAACAGGCTGCTGTGGATGTGTGAACAAGTTGTACACTGTACAACTCAGGCGAGAGGGGACAAGAGGCTGAAGTACAGCCCACGGTGGGCTTAATAAACCCCGGAGCCGGGTCACAGGCACTGGAAGCAGAGGAGGCCCGGTTTCAGCCTCTGCTCACCCCCTTCATCTTGCTTTGGTGTAGATCAAGATCACACAGTGCGGACCCAGGAGGATCCCATCTCCTGTTATAGAGATAGAGACTGTTACAGAGATTGGTTATAGTGAACCACTCTTGTTCTTTTTTTTCATGACATGGTTTCTCTGCTGTCCTGGAACTCACTCTATAGACCAGGCTGGCCTCGAACTCAGAAATCCGCCTGCCTCTGCCTCTCAAGTGCTGGGATTAAAGGCGTGTCCACCACCACCGGGCACTCTCGTTCTTTCTCATTCACTCAATCACTCTTTTCTGTGACTCTGGGGATTAAATGCAAGATTTTTTTTTCTTTTTGCATGTTAAACAAGTGTTCGGCCACCTAAACTAAATTCCTAGCCTCCTTATACTTTGAGACAAGATCTCACTAAGTTTCCCGGGCTGGTCTTGAATTTACTCTGCAAACACTTATACACATGAAATGAAGACAAATATTCCTTTGAAAAAAGATTTAATTAAAAAAATAAAAGTAATATGAAGAACTAAAATGTCTGTCTGGATGATAAGGACAAGGAGGAATTGTAGATCGCAAGCAAAGAGATGGAAGAGGTGAGAAGTGAAGCGAGAGACGGAAAGGGGCGGTCTAGGAGGTGGAGCTTCCAAGAGGCAACAAAGCACACAGGAGGGGAGGAGTCATAAGCATAATGGCGGTTAGAGAGTTCCGGAGCTGAAGGGTGTGAGCTGTAGACGGAACGACGAATCACTGTGAATTTTCCTGAATGAAAAAATTCCAAAGCAGAGACACTTAGGATGAAAGGAAGGGAGAAAGGCAGGAAGAGAAAGCAAGGACACCCCATTTCTGAGGGAACAGTAGTCACATTCCCTGTGGGCAGCATCGGATGCTAAAACAGGAAAACAGAGCACGTGACTCGGAGTTCCGAGGGAAAAATGATTCTTAGTCGACTTTCCTCCATTTAGAAAATAAATGATCAGCTATAACTGAGCAGTAGCTCCAAAAGCTGCGAGGACCTACAGAAGGCGTGTGTCATGAACTATTTATTTGGAAGTTAAGAATATGTTCCAGTAAAAAAGCTGGAGAAGGAACTGGGTAGAGAGCAGAGTCCTTAAGTGCCTTCCATGCAAGCCTGCGGACCTGAGTTCCATCCCCGGGTCTACAGGTAGAACTGAGTGTGGTAGTCTGTGTTTGTCACGTCAGTGCTGGGGATCTGAGACAGATCCCTGGAGCTCACTGGCCAGCCAGTGTATCCTTATCAGCAAGCTCCAGGTCCCAGTGAGAGACCTTGTCTCAAACGAGCAACCCCCCCAAAACAAAGAACTGACGCCCGAGGGTCACTTCTGATCCCCACATGCATGTGCAGACACATGCATCCACACCTGTATTTCTGTACATATGCACACAAAGAAAGGTGGAGTATCAGCCTGTACTGGCCAGCTTTAAGTCACTTGACACAAGCTAGAGCCATTTTGGGAGCCCCTCAATTGAGAAAGCATCCCCAACAGACTGTCCTGTTGGCAAGTCTGTGGTGCACTTTCTTAATTGAAGATTGATGTGAGAGAGCCCAGTTCACTGTGGGTAGTGCCATCCCTGGGCAGGTGATCTCAGCTGAGCGAACCATTAGCAAGCAAGCCAGTAAGCAGCACTCCTCCGTGGCTTCTGCATCAGTTCCTGCTTCCGGTTCCTGCCTTGAGTTCCTACCCTGACTTCTCTGTACACTGGACTCTAAGCTGTAAGATGAAGTAAAAACACTCTTTGTTTCCCAAGTTGCTTTTGGGTATGGTATTCATTACAGCAGTAGAAACCCTATCTAAGACACAGCTTTGAAATACTATGATCTAATTGAAGAGGACACATTAGGAGAGTTTAGGGAGGCACTAGAAAGACACCATGGTGAAAGATACCGTGGAAGTCAGGTGAGGGGCAGGGCAGTGTGTTAAGATGCCTTTTGCGGAAAACAAAAATCCCAATGGAACCCACTGTATGATGGAAAGGCTACAGAGAAGAAAAGGACAACATAAGCAGTGGAAGCTCGAAGAAGATAATAAACCTTATGACAAAGGAGGGATTGTTACACATTATTTTCAAATACTATTAGTCCAATACTATAAACACTATGTCTTTTTTTTTTTTTAAGATTTATTTATTTTATGTACACGAGTATACTGTTGCTGTCTTCAGACACACCAGAAGAGGGCATCAGACCCCATTACAGATGATTGTGAGCCACCATGTGGTTGCTGGGAATTGAACTCAGTTACCTCTGGAAGAGCAGTCAGTGCTCTTAACCACTGAGCCATCTCTCCAATCCAAATGCTGTGTATTTTCAAATTTTAGATAGGTCAGGAATTGAAGACAATTATATTGGTTCAATGACAGAATGTAAACATCTTTACCATTGGCACTGTGAATAAAGAGATGTCTGAAATTACTAGATGAGTGTGAGGAGGTGAGCTTAGAAAAAAAATAGAGAGGCCCAAAATTTTTATAAGATAGGAATTTAAGAAGGGCCGGTGATCGTTGAAGGCATGATGCAATTTTACTGCATTGCTTGAATTTGTAAAGATAATTAACATAATTATCCGGACTTCTAAATTCACTTCTCTTTGTAGTTATTGTTGAATTCTGAAGTTGTTATAATATTTCTACTTTTTCCTTGCTCTAAACCGTCCAAATACTCCTCCCCCGTTCTTCTTCAAACCCACAACATCTCTTTTCTTAAAAAGCTGGAGCTATAGCTGACTGTGAACTGCTTGATGGGGGTGCTGGGAACTGAATTCAGGTTCTCTGTAAGAGCACTGTATGCCCTTAAGGGTTGGTTGAGCCATCTCTCCAGCCCCAAATTGTGTGCATTGCTGCTTTTACTTCAAAACAAGGCAGAAATCATGAATTTTAGAGAAATAATCCAGATGTTACTCTCGTGTGCTCGAAATCTCCCCCTTGACACTTGCCGACTATGTAGGCGTCTAGCCCAGAAGCAGGAGCTAGATATATTAATTTCCTTTCCCTACTTCTGAGGGTTTCTTGCTGCTACCAGTAGGAATGACTTGGCTCGTTTCATTCAGCCCCTGACCATGCCCATTGCACAAGGCAGGAGACTTACCCTTTCAAGTTCTGAACTCCACTTTGTAACAAGCAATCCTTTCTTTACACAGAACCCCAGCTTGGGACGTACAGGAACACTCGGTAAATATTTTTAGACTGCATGATGATGCCCGGAGAGACTAAGAGTCCCGTGCAGTCTGTCTATGCACTTCTCTCTCCATATGCTTATTTAGTCAGCATGCATTTATGAGGCGCCTACTGTATTATGGGTTAGCTAGTAAACCGTGCCCCGAGTTTTCACAGAGACAGATGTGAGCTGGTATGTAATTACATACTGCAAATAATATTATAAAAGAAAAGAACTGGATGTTTTGGTCAGAGGAGCGAGTGACCCCTTTCAGTGGAAATGACATATAAATTAGGGATGATCTGAACCTGACTCACATGAAAGGCATGTTCTAAGCAGAGGGTGCTACCCAAACATGTCCTGAGGTAAGAGGGGGTGAATGTGTAGTCATGAGGCTTCTCACACTTTACTGTTTGTCTAAAGATCCCTGCCCCACCACCAGACATGGTTTCTCTGTGTAGCCTGGTTATCCTGGAACTAGCTCTATAGACCACCAGGCTGGCCTCAGGCTCACAGAGATCCACCTGCCTCTGCATCCCGCGTACTGGGATTAAAGGCACGCGCCACCACTGCCTGGCTCATCTGCAGACCTTATGAGAAGGCATTATTCTCACTTAGCAGCTCTGGAGTAGGGCACAAGTCGGGAGTTGACCTTCAGCTTCCTGGTGATGCTGGATCGGCTGTTAGGAGTCTCAGATTTACACGTGGGTTAGTGATGTGTTAAAGGAGCGGAGAGACTCCTGGCAGCATGGCGAAGCATGGCCAGCCAGGAATAAGGTGAGGAGATGGATGGATGGATGGATGGATGGGAGGAGTATGTAGAGATTAGCTCCTGCAGGGAGGTTTGGAAGAGCAGCATAGAACAGGCAATTGATAGATGCTTCTTCAACGTTAAGAAACATCACTGAGAATGACAGTTGTTAAAGTAGATGCGCCCTTGGGTTATTGTAATTCTGGACTTGTATCTTGATGCTGGAGTACCTTAAAGAGTTAAAGGACTGCCAAAGACACCCAGAGGCACCCAGAAGCTCGCAAGCCATCCGACTGCTCCACACTCCCTTCTTGCCACCTGCCTCACCCTTGCTGCTGGGTCTACGAGGGTGGGATGCTGGGGGGAGGAACCTAAAGCTTCACGGTGACGCATTGGCCCTCTGCTAGTCAGATGCGTGCCTGCCCCGGCCCACCCTTAGCTCTCCTAAGCCTCCATCTCTGCTTTTGTACCAGTGAAACAGGCAGGCGCCTGCAGACGCTGTGGAAATGACCTTAAGGTCATCCGGCTAATTAGATGGCCTTTTCACACACCTGTTCTCAAGCTCTGTGCTGAGGAGCAGCTCCTAACAACTGCTGTCCAGATTTCCAGGATGGACACGGTGAGGTAGAAATGCTAGTCCTGCAGAGCTAAAGTGGAGAAAGCGTGTTTTTCTTAAGCAAAGGAATATTATTTGAGGTGAGACTGGCAGAACACATGCAAAAAAAAAAATGCTTTTGGAAAAAGATAATTCTCCGTGGAGAGGGAAAATGAGTTTCCCTGTTCAGGTCTCTGTTGACATTTTCCTTCTCTGTCTGTCTGTCTGTCTGTCTGCCTGCCTGCCTGCCTGTCTGTCTGTCTGTCCTTCTTGGTTAACAACAGGATGCCCTCTTTCTCCCTCTTCCCAGCTGCAAACAAGCCCGGAGCCTTTCTGTCTGCACACCCTGCCTCTGTTTAAAGGAGCAGACACCCATTTCTCACTGAGGAACTGTTAGGTAAACAATAATATATTTTCTTAAACCCAGAAAGTGGTTCAACGTACTCAGCACGAAGTATGTTGGAATGGCCTCCAGCGTTCCAGGGCTGGGCTCAGGACAAAGGTCTCCTGAGGAAGACTCTTCCTCTTTTGAAAAGAGGAAAGGAGGACAACAGGAAACCCTGGCCAGAGGGCGCGGAGCTCCAAGGCCACAGACAGGAGCCAGCCTTAGTTCTGTCTAGGGACCTTGGTGTGCTCAGCCGTCCCTAGCCCAAGCTGGCTGGAGACCACAGCTTTGACTCCCTTCCCCACTCAAACACATGACCTCAGTGCACCCAACGTCAGGAGTTCACAGATCCTTGGGGAACTGTTTCCTTGAGGGAAACTGAGGCCTGGAAGATTAGGTTCTCACATAGATAAGGTTCTCTTCAGGGCTCAAAGAGCTGAGAGTCTAGGGGAGGAGCCACGGGGGGGGGGGGGTCGGGGAAGGAGGGAGTGGAGCTAAGGGGATTGGTCAGAGAGGCTGCAGAGAGAAACTCAAGGCCTGGAGAAACCGCAAGTTATATGGGATAATATAGATGGAAATAGAGTAGTGTAGTGGGAGATCTGCCCAATCTAGGCTTGTAGCTTGTTTTGTTAACTGATTGAGTTGAGGTTTCTTTTACAGGGGAATTAGGTTGGAAACAAAGTAGCAACAACCTCCCACATTGTCCATCACTGTGATGTCATCACATGGTACATTCATTAGTGGAGCCATCAGCTGATGAGGTCAAGGTCTCATTATCCAATCACCCCCCACCCCTCTTTCTCTCTGTCTGTCTTGGTTTTTTCGAGACAGGGTTTTTCTGTATAGCTCTGGCTATCCTGGAACTCACTCTGTAGACCAGGCTGGCCTTTAACTCACAAATCTGCCTGCCTCTGCCTCCCAAGTGCTGGGATTAAAGGCGGGCACCACCATTCCTGGCCCAATCACCTTTCAATGATTGGATCTATCTGGGGACCTAGTCTGCTCTATACATATATGCCCTTTTACAACTGTAATATGTATGTTTTACATACATATGCCCTTTTATAACTGTCTTAGTAGGAATGAAGATATTCTTAGTATCTAAATACACAGATAGTGTCCTTCCCTATCAGACTGGGACACCAGACTCTAGGAGCCTGGAATTTCTCCAGGGATCTCAGGCTGGGAGAAGGATGACTGGATGCCTGGTCCTAGCTGGAGGGGAAATTAGGTCTGTGAAAGAGATTTCGTACAGTTCTGACAACTTGTGAGCTCACTTGGCAGGAGACACCGGAGGAGCCAGTACAACAATGTGTCAGTGATTGACAGGACCACACCTTGGACCAGGACTGCTTTCTTATACATACCTCTGCCCGCCTATTTAAACCTCAACTTCATGTCAGGACCCTGGAACTGAGCTCGGTATGATAGAAGCATCATCGGGACTCTGTTCCTTTTCCTAGTGTGACTACAGTGAACAAACCTCCTTGTTGAGGTTCTTGTTTGTTTAATTGATCTATTAAGTTGTGTGGCTGAGCATAGCTTGGTTAGGCTGTCAGGGCCTGGACTCTAACCCCAAAAACTGCAACAGTATTTGGGGGAGGGGGACACAACATTCAAACCATAACAATGTCTCTCTATCTGACTTGGGCATGCATGGGCACAGCATCTGCTGGCTTCCCCAGTAGAGCTCTAGGATTGCTGGGGGCAGGGAGAGAGGACAGGCGGGTGCATTGCTTACACTATAGAAGAGATCTAAGCAGTCTCCCACTTACAGAGTTCCCCTCTTGCTCCTTGCATGCCCCCCTCCAGCTTCTTCCTCTTGCTTTTAGCCATTTTGGGGACAATTGGGCACAGTTCCCTCAATCTACTATTCAGATGTGTCACTGAAGCGTTGACAAATGTGGAGCTGGCTTGGAATATAGCAGGTGACTCAGCTGGGGTGCTGCTGCAGTAGGCACTGGTGATGCCCACTCCAAAGACTGTGATAGAAAGGAGGCTTGACCCTGGTAAGTTTTGGCAGGGGTGAAAGGTAAGGCATAAGAAAGAGCAGAAGACTCAGTATACACATACACATATATGCAACACATATACACATACATACATATACACACATATATGTAATATACATCTTTGTGTTATGTATTAAAAAACACCATCTCTCAGTCACCCCATTGTTAGACCCTGTTTCCATGGTTTCCTTTTTCACTGCTACCCAGACACTGTTAACTCTTCTCCCTACAACCCCATTCTATCTGCTTCTAGGCCACCATCTCTCTAAAGACTTTGTATCTTTATACCCATTTTCCAGATGAGAGAACAGAGATTTGGAGCAAGGAAGTCCCTATTATTGGTAAGATCCCAAGGCTGATGTCTTCAGCATAGCTGCATATGGCTGCTGGCCACAGAGTGGCTTCTACAGATTAGCATGGATACTGGATCCATGTATGAATATAGTATCTCAGCATGGATACTGGTTTGTCCAGGACCTTGTCCCAGAGTGTTTCTCAGAATGCTGTGGAACTGGTGGCTGTGTGTGTGTGTGTGTGTGCCTATTTGTGGTGTATACACACATACCCTGCAATAAGGGTATCTTCCCTGGGTCAAGCAGGAGTCGAAGTGTCTGTCACACACACACACACACACACACACACACACACACACACACACACACCCTGCAATAAGGGAAAAACTTAGAATCTTTTAGCAGGTTGTGAGAATAGCTGCCCCTGAGGAATGCTGGGAGGGATTGGCTAGGGGACACTTTCAGGTACAGGAAAGGCTGGTTTGAGGGTCTGTAGAAGTCTGTGGCCCCGAAGCAGATGGAAAGAGAATGTGGGGAAGAATATTAGACAGTGTCCTTATGGGCAGCAGTGAAAAGGGGAAGCCAAGAGAACACGATTTAACTGACCACTGGCTCTGGCCCTTGGAGAGTCTTTGCACAGGAGGCCAGCCTGCCTCAGGCAGTTGTGAATGAATACCTTGCTCCTTGGGGAGCAGAGATGGAAGGCCTGGGGGACTTGAATATGCTGATGAAGGACCAGGAGGCTGATCCCATGAGAAGGGAGAGTGAAGCAGTCATTCTGGCCATGGGGAGCCATTCAAGTGGAAAGAGACCATGAGGGCAGGGAGGACTCTCACAGGTGAGGGCAGGGAGGACTCTCACAGGTGAGGGCAGGGAGGACTCTCACAGGTGAGGGCAGGGAGGACTCTCACAGGTGAGGGCAGGGAGGACTCTCACAGGTGAGGGCAGGGAGGACTCTCACAGGTGAGGGCAGGGAGGACTCTCACAGGTGAGGGCAGGGAGGACTCTCACAGGCCCTGGGCTCTTGGACTTGACTGTGCTTTCTATAGCTCGGTTCTAAGCCCCCTCCTTTAACAGTCGGCCAAGATGGGACTGGGGTTAGACATCCCAGCTCTGGAGACCATCCACACCAGGTGTGAGGAGCCACCTGTGATGGTGCCTTTCCACGCTGGCTGCCATGGAAAGACACCCACACCACTGTGTGCTGAGAAAAGCACGTTCCAAGCCATTCATCAACTACGCAAGCCCGTCAGTGCAGAGCAGGAGCCGAGGATGTGAGTCTCTGTGTGGTGGATCCTGGGAACAAACCTGTGTGGCAAACCTCTTTTCTCTGAGGCAGGAGAAAGTTTGACTTTGTTCTTTCCCTCCCTCCCTTCCTCCTTTCCGCCCTCCCTCCCTCCCTTCCTCCTTTCCTCCCTCCCTCCCTCCCTCCCTCCCTTCCTCCCTCCCTCCCTCCCTCCCTCTCTCCCTCCCTCCTTTCCTCCAGTATTTATCTATGTAATAGCCCTAACTGTTTTGGAACTCACTTTGTAGACCAGGCTGGCCTTGAACTCACAGACACATACTCTTTCCCTAGAGTGCTGAGATTAAAGGCATGCCCCACCTTGCTTGCCTTTAACTTTTCTTTTTCTTTCTTTTTTTTTTTTTTTTGGTGTTCTTTTTGTTTTTTGTTTTTTGAGTCAGGGTTCCTCTGTAAAGTTTTAAGTTTTCTTTGCACACATTTAATTTATTTACGTGCTTGCCACAGCATGCACGCGGAGGTCAGAGTTCCTGGTATTGGTTCTCTGGGTCAAACTCAAATTGTCAGGCTTCCGCTGGTGGCTTTACCCATAGTCCTTCTGCTGTCTAAATTTGTTAGCTTTTTTTGCTTTCCCCAAACATTCTTGTGGTGCTTGCTTATTATGAATTGATAATGAGCACATACCCTTTTATTCACAGTAAGAAAGAAACTTTAGGGTCAAGGATACAACTTATGGGGAAAGGCTTCAGCCATACAAGCCTCAACAGTCTGAATTTGATCCCTGGAACCCACATTAAGCTGGATCCCGGTTCAAGCACCTGTAATCCTGTCATTCCTATGGGAGGTGGAGACAGGAGGCTTGTTGGAAGCTTAGGGGACAGCTAGCCTGGGATTCTTGGCACAGGAGCATTGATGAGAGTTGAAGGCACAAGGGCTGATACCCCAAAGTTGAACATGTGCGTGCCTGTGCACCCCCCGGATGCATATATACACACACTAAAACAAACAAACAAACAAACAATCAAATAAATAGAAATGCTAAAAGATTTTTCACTTCTAAAATCTATACATGGAGGATGAAAAGAAAACCACGGACCAGGCTTGGTGTCAGAAGTCTGAGCCAGGAAAGGAAATGTGGTGGACGTTGCTTCAAAGTGCAGGGGCTGAAAGTCTCAGCCTCTTTTTCCAATATACATGTGCCAAGAGAAAGGTATCCATCACTAGGGTAAAGGACAAAGACAGAGGAGGCTGTCACTTCTGGGAGCCAAGGATTTTGGGAGATGGGGGTGGGGAGGGCCAGAGGAGCACCTTTCCCTGGGGCAGGAGGACTGCAGGAAGGATGGTGCACATGTGTGGAGCTGTAGGCGGAGGCAGGAAGGTGAGGGCGGCCTTTCCTGATTGCCTCTATTTTCTCTGCAAAGGAGGAGGCGAGGCCATCCTGTGAGGGTGGGATGGACGGCTTCCCAGGCTGGGGGCTCCAAGGGGCTGGCCTGGGGGAGGTGGGGAAGGACCCTGGGGGATAGAACGGCTGTTACACTGTTACACACAGTTGCAGATAGGTGATCTCTGTCCAGAGCCAGCTGTGCCAGAGGGTTTCTTTCATGGGGCTTGGCACCATCTGTGTATCCCCGGAGGACTTCTCTCTGTGTAATTCTGGTGTCCAGGGCTGTCAGGAGATAAGAGACTTTGTTGGGTTGATCGTAAAGCCCTAAGGTTGGAAAGGTTAAGTGGAAATAAGGCCTGGGAGGCAAGGGGTTTGCAGGGACAGCACGAGAGATGGGGAAGCCGGCAAGCTGAGAAGAGAGGTCTAGTGGGAGTGAGGGGTGCAGGAGTCACCAAACAAAGAGGGATGAGGGTAATCTCTAGGAGGAGAGAGGAGAAGTGGCGGAGAGGGCCCGGGATTCCATTAGAAGTGGAAATACAGTGAGGCAAGGTCATTGACTGAGGCCAGGGTAGTAGACAACCTGGAACAGAGCAGGCAAATGTAAACGGGGGGTGGGGGGGTGGGGGGAGGGGGAAGGGGGGGTGGGTAGGAGGGTGGGGGGTGGGGGGATTCAGGGAAGCCATGCCAGGGAGGTTCAGAATAGAGAGAGCAAAGCACTGAGAAGACATAGGGAAGGCCCAGGAGTGCAAGGAGAAGACATTCTTTATGATGGAGGTGGGGGGGGGGGCAAAATCAAGGAAGGTTGGGGTGGGGGTTGACAGGATAAAGAGCAGTTCTAGAACTTAGACTGTGAGAGGAAGCCCAGAGATTGCTAAAGTACAGGGCACAGTGGAGGGGAAACAGAGGCCAGAAGAGACCAGCTAGCTGCTCATGGCCGATCAACAGCAGACTGCCATGCCACCCTCATGCCAGGCTGCGGCATCTTCGTGGGACTGGGCTGAGGAGTCACGTTGGAATGCACCTCCAGGATAGTCCTTTGGCTTTAAATTAAACGAACAGAAAGCTATGAAGAGTGAGAGGTCCATGTTTCCCAATTCCTGGTGTGCTGTGGATATTGGTGATGGGATAAGGAAGAGAGTATGTTGAGAAGAATCCAGAAATAATATGTGTGCATGTGTGTATGTGCATGTGTACATACAAGTGTCTGTGTATGCAAGTATGCGTATGTGCATATATGCATTTATTTGCAATTATGGGCTGTGTTTATAAGAAACTTGGGCTGGATCAGTATTTATCTTTGCAAAGAAAAAATATGGTTTATAACTTTAATTTTTTTTGAAAGCCCATTTTATTCTTTTTTGTTTTGTTTTGTTTTTTTTTTGTTTTTTGGATTTGTTTTTTTCTGAGACAGGATTTCTCTGTATAGCCCTGGCTGTCCTGGAACTCACTCTGTAGACCAGGCTGGCCTCGAACTCAGAAATCTGCCTGCCTTTGCCTCCCAGAATGCTGGGATTACAGGCGTGCGCCACCACCGCCCGGCTGAAAGCTTATTTTAAATGATGGTTCTTAAATGCTTTAACTTCCCTTGTAGCTCACCACACACCAGAAGAAGTAGAAAAGAAAGGATACGGGGGAAGTGGACCTGTTTAGAAATGGATCTTTGGCGCAACTCGCATCTGTGTTGTCTGGAAATTGGCAGTTCAGTTCACAAATTCGCAGGCAGCGGCAGCTCCATCCAGTCGCAAACACCTCACAGATATATCAGCAGTCCAGTATGGTAGAGTCTAGATAGCAAACATGAATCAGTAACAGCGGTAGGTCCTAGCAGAGACAGCCAGGCCCCAGCCTCAGCTCAAGTCAGCAGGAAGGACCCGGAGGGACTCCAGGAGTTCTTGGCTGTGTCTCAGGGAAGCAGAAGATCAGCAAGGCTGTGAGACCCACAAGAGTTGCACAACTAGCTCTATAAGCAAGCCTGGCTCCCGTCACCGCCACTCGTAGAGTCTTAGTTACATTCCAAACATCACATGTCCTCCCCAGGTCTTACCTCAGCATGTGCATCTGTCTCAGCTGACATTACTTTACCTATCAGCCTGAGTCTGTGGTAGCAGCCAGAAACTGCAGCACACCACCAGAAGTTTGCATTTCTCTCTATGGCGTCACGACAAATGCAGCTCAACTGCGAAATTTAAGGTGGACCAAGAATCTTTCATCACGCGTCCTTTCACGTGCTTGTTTTAGTAGAACATCCTTTCTCCCGTATCTGCTTCCTGTAGGAAGGCTAATCATTCCTTCACGAGCCTGCCTTAGTCTTTCACCCGTGTCCACTTCAGGAAAACACTCTACATGTTTGCCTAAGCAAAACACCTTCCAACACAGCTGACTTCCCAAAGAACCCTTAAGTTTCCATTTCAATGGTTGCCTTTGCAGAGGATGAAGGCAGATGCTTCCCATCGCCAGAGGTGGAGATGGGAACAATGAGCCACCCACTTACCATCTTCTGTTTCTGGCACACAAGGAGCAGGCAGCTGGCCTGTGCCAAGGATGCCCAAACGTTTTGCAGCACACTGGAATTACTGGGACTCTACACCTGCTCTGACCAGTAATATTGCAGGCCCAATCTGCCCATGACTTACACCAGAATACCTTTGCTGGCCATAGAGGCTTAGCCAAGGCTTGCAGTAAGTTTTTAGGATTGTCATAACAAATTACCTCAGACTGGGAGATTTAAACAACAGATTTTTTTTTCTTTCTCACAGTTTTGGACCTTGAAGCCCAAACATGGCAGTCTTCACCTGAGGCCTGTCTTCTTGTCCTCTCTGAGTCTTCACACACTTTCCCCTCTGTGCTTGTGTCCTAGTTTCCACCTCATGTAAGAACACCGTTCAGATTGGACTAGGGCCCAACCTAATGACATCATTTTTGCTTAATTATCCCTTTAAGCACTGTATCTCCAAATACAGCCACATTCTAAAATGCATAAGGATTCAGACTTCTGTTGGGGTTTTGTCTAAGCTCCACCCCACACCTACCTGGCAATAGCCAGGTATGCCCCGCCCCAGAGATCTGGCCCATTATAAGAGGGGCTACTTGCTCCTCCTCTCTCTCTTTGCTCTCCGCTCTCCCATACTCTCTCACCTCTCTGCCCCTGGGGCTCTTCACCCCCTCCACGTGGTCATGGCCGGCCTCTACTCTCTCTCTCTCTCTCTCTCTCTCTCTCTCTCTCCCACTAACTCTCATCCCCTATTCTGAATAAACTCTATTCTATACCATGTCTCTGTGTGTGTGGTCCCTCAGGGGCAGAGGTGCCCAGGCAAGGGCCCGCCTGGACACCTTCCCCCACGCCGCCTAGCCACACTTACCTAACCCCCTATACTCCCCCTATTAAGCCCCTTCATCATCCTGCTGCCGAAAGTCCTCCAATGGTACCCAAAGTCCTTCATTGGTGCATGGGCCGGGAATCGAACCCGGGCCTCCCGCGTGGCAGGCGAGAATTCTACCACTGAACCACCCATGCCACACTCACCTAACCCCCTATACTCCCCCCTTTAAGCCCCTTCATCCTGCTGCCGAAAGTCCTCCAATGGTACTCAAAGTCCTTCATTGGTGCATTGGCCGGGAACGAGAAACACCATGGGATGGATATTAAGCCTCTTCCACCAATGGGATTTTCCGCCCCGCACATGCGCGATCACTGATGCCTCCTGATGCCTCCTCGGCTCTCAGAGTCCGCCACAGCAAGCCTACACTCCTTTCCCGTGGCTGCGCCCCACCCCCCACCACCATACTGTCTCGCTCTGCTGGCTACCCGATTCTCTCACAGCTCTACGGCTTCTCCCTACCCTGTCTTCCCTCTCCTACACTGCGCGGTCTCCCAATGTCCTCTACTGTTACAGCAGGCCATGACTGGTCTTGCAGCCACGCACTGGCAGGTGAAGCAAGGTTGGGGGACTGGGTCACACAGCCAAGCGGTCCACACTGGCTTCCACGTTCCCTGATATTGGATTGCACTTCCTTAGCGAACACCATCAGCCTAAAAAGGTAAGGTCTTTCGGTTGGCTGGACGGTTTCTTAAGTTCAGAAGGGATCTGGCCAATCTTTTCTGGAGCTAGGTGCCTCCCCAGCTAACACTCGTTTTAGGACACTAAACCCCAGGTGCCTCCTAATCCAGAAGTAATCCTGAGTCTCCCCCATTGGCTTCCAACTGTTCACTCAAACCCTGGCCAGGCGGGATACTTCTTCCGGCTTTTGCCTTAGCTCCCAGGGGCCCTCACAACGGTCTGGACCCTCTGGCTTAGCTGCCGTTATTTGTTATATACACTCTTCGGGACGCCGATTGTGTAATAACAATACCCCCACCCACCTGATGGGTAATAGAGTGTCTTCGCCGGTACCTCCAGGCACCCCACTGGCATGTCTCCTGGAAAATCTCAAGTCTCTAAACTAATAAACCTCTGTAATAAGGTCTGGACTCAATATAAGCTAGATAATAATTCCAAATGGCCACCTAATGGCACCCTATACACCACAATTTTATCCATTGCTGCCAGCTTTCTTTCTGTGATCCTAGCATCTTTACTAACCAAGGCAATATACTTTCCTCTACCTATACAACCTGTCAAAGCTACTTAAGATTTCCATTCCTAGTCTCTCTTTAACTATTGCTCTCCTATCTTGCGCTCAATCTTGTCAGAAGTTTGTTATTAGATTTAAGACAGACAGAATTCCCAAAGGCCTGACAGCTTCTCCCAGGAGGTCTCAGAAGAAAGATGGACACCGCCACAGGATGCTGCCTGAAAGTGCAGTGGACAAAACCGGATACCTTGAGTCAAATGACTTAGCTAAACAAAGGTAAGACATTTCTCATGTCATGGGTATCCATTCCACAGAGAAAAGCCGTGAATCTTCTGTGTTTGAAAGCCAGACTGACAGCCAAAGCCGCCATGGAGACCAGAGACCACAAAGAACTGCTGGCTACTGGAATCTGTCATTCTTTAATAATATAACTGCTAAGTTATTGTTTATTCCTCAGACTTCTGACTACATTGACAGCTAGACAGTTATCTCCTTACCTAAACTCTGTTTCCATTAAATGCTTCATATTTCCTCTTCTTGCTCTGTCACTGTCCCAACCTTCAATTCTATTCCTTCTGATCCACAAAGGCTCATCTTAAAGACTGTTCATGTGGTTAACTCATGTTGTTATCTCTTTAATAAACTTGTTAGCTACAGGAAACCTACCCAGATCTACTGCTCATGGACCAAGTAGTCTCCATCCAGATAAGTACATCTGCCCAAGTTCCCACTTTACTACCTTTCCAAAGGGTGGGATTCCTCTGGGTTTCAATTGTACATCTTAAGAAAGATGTACAATTTTCCTTTCTCCCAAATGTACTTAGTCTTATTCCCTAACTAAACTAATGTGTTCCAACATCTTGTTAAGTCCAGGCCCTTGCCATATCCAGGATAGCTCCAGAGAAGCAATCTTCAGATGCTCCAATCTCCTCTCAGCTTCTCCAAACGCAGACAGCTTCTACTGGACCTGTTCTCCTGACCTATCTTCAAATGGCTCTACAAATCCTGGACAGCAAAGAAGCAGCCAGTCATCCTGAGACTGGACAATCACCCCCCATACCCCTTTCTCTAGGTTCCCCAGAGACACACCGCCCCAATGTCAGGATGAAGCAGTCAGATCTCAACAACGACCCTATTCCTGCTTCACCGTATTCACCATCACTTTTCTTTTTTCTTTTTCTTTTATTAATTAACCAAACATTGGGGAATGTTGGGGTTTTGTCTAAGCTCCACCCCACACCTACCTGGCAATAGCCAGGTATGCCCTGCCCCAGAGATCTGGCCCACTATAAGAGGGGCTACTTGCCCCTCCTCTCTCTCTTTGCTCTCCACTCTCCCATACTCTCTCACCTCTCTGCCCCTGGGGCTCTTCCCCCCCTCCACGTGGTCATGGCCGGCCTCTCTCTCTCTCTCTCTCTCTCTCTCTCTCTCTCTCTCTCTCTCTCTACCTCTCTCTCTCTACCACTAACTCCCATCCCCTATTCTGAATAAATTCTATTCTATACCATGTCTCTGTGTGTATGGTCCCTCAGGGGCAGAGGTGCCCAGGCAAGGGCCCGCCTGGACACCTTCCCCCACGCTACCTAGCCACACTCACCTAACCCCCTATACTCCCCCCTTTAAGCCCCTTCATCCTGCTGCTGAAAGTCCTCCAATGGTACTCAAAGTCCTTCAACTTCAACATGATTTTTTTTTCTTTTGCCAGACACAATTCAGCTCATAACAGGGAGCAGAAACCCATATACAGGATCTATGTTTTAAAAAATAATTGGGCTAGTGAGATGGCTCAGTGGTTAAGAACACTGGCTGCTCTATTAGAAGACCCAGGTTTTATTCCAGCACCCAAACATCTGTCTGTAACTCCGGTTTCTGGGGATCCGGCACCTCTTCTTTGGGTCCCAGTCATGAACATAGTGCACAGACACACATGCAAACAAAACACGCATAAACATCTCATTTTCAAAAGAAAGTGTTTTGGGGTGGGGGGCTGGAGAGAAGGCTTCTTGGTTAAGAGTGTATACTACTCTTGTATGGCTAAGTTTGATTCCTGTCACCACACTGGTAGTTCATAACTGCCTGTAGCTTTAGCTCCAGGGGATTTTGTGGAGTCATGGAACTGGGGGATGGGGGATGGGCAGGCCCAGAGCAAGAGTGGGGCCTGTGTAGTCCTACCCCCACATCTCTGCTCCCCTGGTAGTCACATAGCCTGATAGCCAGGTTAAACTTCCTCTTCCCTAATAAGGTCATGCCCTACTGCCTCACCTGGAAATATGCAAATGAGGCAGTGCTCTGGCACCGGCCAATGATGTTCCTTCACCCTGAAAGTCCTTACCAACCCCTCAAAGGTTTAAATAGCCTTTGTCCAGCCCTTCCCATTAAACAAGCTGCCTCACTGCAGCTGCCTCCCGACAGTCTGTTCCTGCTGTGCTCACCACCACGTGGGGTCTCTTATGCTCCCAGCTGTCCCTCCTAGCTTGCCCTCCCAGTTGTGATCTCAGACCAGGGGAAGCCAAGCCTGAAGGGCAGGATGAGATGACCCCGGCTGTCTTTCACTGTACCCGAACTCATGTTTAGACCCACATGTTGGACATAACCCTGTGGCCATCAGCCACATAAGGCCGGGCCCCTAGTGTTCTGGCTGGACTCCCCGCCCACAGTCACCTGACTACAGCCAGGTTTTCCTGGCCCCACAGTTACCTGACAACATCCAGGTAGTCCAGCCCACTATTAAAGGGGATGCTTGGCCCCTCCTCGCTCTCTTGCCCTTTTCTCTTGTCCCCCCTCCCCCCTCCTCATTCTTCTCCCCTCTTTCCACGTGGTCATGGCCAGCTCTCGCCCCTCTCTTTTCTTTCTTTCTTTACTTCTCTCTTTTCCTTTTCTTACTTTTCTATAATAAAGCTTTAAAACCATGAGCTGCCTCTTCTTAAAACCCGCCGCTGTGTTGGAGAAATGGAGCAGGCCTCAGCGTCTCCAGCCGCCAGAAAGGACTCAGGACTTCTCTGCCCGGCTGGGGCTTCCTCCTCAGGCACTCGGGCCTCCCGCCCCACAGGATCAAGTCTGGGTCCCCCCTAGCCGGGTAGCCTCCCTCTGCAGGTACTCCAGTCCCCGCTCATCTTCCCTACAGCCACCGACAAACGTACACACGCACACACGCACACACGCACACACACAATTTAAAAATATTAAAAAAAATAGAACGTCATGAAATTCTTAGGCAAATGGATGGAGCTAGAGAATATCATACTAAGTGAGGTAACCCAGACTCAAAAGGTGAATCATGGTATGCACTCACTAATAAGTGGATATTAACCTAGAAAACTGGAATACCCAAAACATAATCCACACATCAAATGAGGTACAAGAAGAAAGGAGGAGTGGCCCCTGGTTCTGGAAAGACTCAGTGAAACAGTATTCAGCAAAACCAGAACGGGGAAGTGGGAAGGGGTGGGTGGGAGGACAGGGGAAGAGAAGGGGGTTTGCGGGACTTTCGGGGAGTGGGGGGGCTAGAAAAGGGGAAATCATTTGAAATGTAAATAAATTATATCGAATAATAATAAAAAAAAGAAAAAAAAAAGAAAAAAAATAGAACGTTTCTCTTACTTTATTTTGGGAAGCTAAAGGTCAAATCTACCACTGGGTTACCTTCATGAACTAGAGAGCAATTCTTCCTGACTCCCATGCCTCTGTGGAGTGGTGATTTTAAGCTATAGTCATAGATTGACCCTTGTCTCATGGAGATGTGAGGTCTGTATCCCTGCCCCTTGAATCTGAGTTGACTCATGCCTGCTTTGAGCAGTATAATATGGCAGAAGAGTGCTGTGTCCCTTTCAGGCTAGGTCATAAAAGGCCATGTAACTTTTGCCTTGCTTACTAAAACACTCCATTTTTGGAGACTTGACTCACTATAGTACAGAGTCTGGCTTCCGCAAGAGCATGCAGGATAGACTCCAGGAAGATCATGTTCACTGCCCAGCTAAGCCGTATCTCTCAGCCACCGCTGTGCAGGTGCCAGTGGTAAGGGAAGCCACTCTGGATACTGTACCAGCCAGCAGACTGTCATGGAGCAACTTCTGTCAATTCCAGCTGACAGAGGGCTAGTCAGCCAGGCCCTGCCATGTTCCTCACTCGCAAATGTATGCCGTGTAATGAATTGGTCGCTGTTCTCAGCCACTAACTTTTAAAGGAGTTTGGGATGCAGATACAGTCAGAGCACAGGACGTACACCATTTTGTCCTTTGCTCTGACCCACACTGCCCATTAGACTTTCTTGTCTCCTCGTATTTCCTGCTTCCTCATAAATGTAACATACGTGGCTTTCTCTACTCCCAGCCCCTCCCTGGATCTCTGATCACTGCCCACATTACTAGAAATGGGTGAGAAGTAGGACATCCAGGTCAGGGGCAGGGTGACACAGAGTGTGGCATGGGCCACCCTGGGGATGTGAGCCTCATTTGTGCATTGTCAGGGTCTGTGTTAAGCCATCCCACAGGGAGGTCCCTACTTCACATATTAACCCCTTCCTAGCTCTACTGCTTATGCCCAGAGGGAAAAGGTTCTTGCTCAAAATTAATCTTCAGTCTATTCTATTTTTTTTTTTCCGAGACAGGGTTTTTCTGTGTAGCCCTGGCTGTCCTGGAATTCACTCTGTAGACCAGGCTGGCCTCAAACTCAGAAATCCACCTGCCTCTGCCTCCCAGAGTGCTGGGATTACAGGCGTGTGCCACCACCACCCGGCTAGTGCTCAGTCTATTCTATTAAGGTCCCCCGTGCACTTCCTCCAAAACATAAAACCCCCTCTCCAGCTTAAAAACTTATTATTGTGTGTGAGTGTATGCATAATGTGTGTTTGTGGGGTTTTTGTTCGAATGTGAGTGTGGAGGTCAGGGAACAACTTTGTGAAGTCAGTTCTCTCTTGCCAACTGTAAGTGGGTTCTGGGGTCAAACTCAGGCCACTGAGCTGGCATGGCCAGTGTCTTCATCCATTGCATCATCTCTTCAGTTTCCATGGGGACTATCCTATGAGGTCACTCATCTGCCAACTACTTCTTCAAATCTTCCATCAAAGCCAGATAGGGTAGCACATGTCTGCAATCCCAGCACTTGAGAGGTAGGGGCAGGTGTATCAGAAGTTCTAGGTCAGGCTCGGCCACATAGCAAGTTCAGAACCAGTCTGGACTACTTGAGCTCTCTTAAAAACAAAACAAATTCTGTCAGAAGAGCAGGGTATGGTGGCACACACCTGCAATCCCATTGCTAGGAAGGTTGAGGTAGAGGGATTAATGATTTGAGGCTAGTTTGGGTTATACAGCAAGATCTGTCTCAGCAAGCAAGCAAGCAAGCAAGCAAGCAAGCCACTCCCCCAGATGACTTGCTGAACTGAAGTTTACTCGCCTCCCCCTGGATTCTGGTTTTCATCTTGCTCTCACAGGCCCTTCTCAGACTAACTACTTTTTTCCCTTGTAGGACATGTATTGCCACCTGGAGGGCTTGTTTGGGGAGGGGTTTAGAAGGAGGTACAGCTACTCTCTCTCTACCTTGACTGCATGTTAATTCTCCTCTCTTTGGAGAAGGCTGTCCTTTTTGACCTTTGGGATGAATGTCCACAGAGCTGTGAGGGAGGAAGGGAAGGGGAATCAATCCTGGTGACAAATGAGGTAACGGAGGTTGCAGCCAGATTGACCTCACACCCATAGGGCACTGTTTGAAAGGTTCAACCCTTCACTCTAAGGCTTAGCTTTTCACAAGGCTCACATGTAATCACCAAATTAGAAGGGGCAGGCGAAGGATGTGGGTCCGAGTTCACAAGCAGCTGGGGGAATTTCAGCCAGCAAAACCAGCATCAAGGTCCTCACCTTTTCAGCTGCAAACTCTGTCTGATCGGTTATCTGTCGGGTTTTCATAATAGAGGGCAATTGGCTGGCCTCCCTTGTCTAGTAGTTTCTTGGGGGCTGCTCTAAGAAACCACTGTAGTAGGGGGTTATGAGTTAAGATTCTTGCAGAAGCAGAGGTCCAAAATCTAGGTGCTGCTACTTCCTGAAGCTCTGATCTAGCACGTGTTCCAACTTTTGTGAGTCAGTACTTCACAGAGTTTTGACAACAAGCTGGGAGAAAAGCAGTTCAAAGGAGAAAAGATTTAATTTGGCATCTGGCATCTGGGGTCAGCTTGCTCCACTGTGGTCCTGAGGCAAGGAAGAGGATCACGGAGTCTGGAGCATGTGTTAGAGCAGTGGTTCTCAACTTTCCCAATGCTGTGATCCTTTATTACAGTTGCTCATGTTGTGGTGACCCACAACCATAAAATTATTTTGTTGCAATGTCATAACTGCCATTTTGCTAGTGCTATGAATTACAATGTAATATCTGATATGTGACTTTCCCCCCACACAAAGGGATCACGACCCACAGGCCGAGAGCCACTGTTAGAGCAAGCTGTTCACATCACAGTAGCCAGGAAGCAGAAAGCACGCTTGTGTGGGTGGGCTCTCTCCTTCTTCCCTTCCGATTCTTCCAGGGTTCCCAGGCTCTGGGATGGTGCTGTCCGCTTTAGGGTTGGCTTTTCCCTACTTAGTTTATTGTTTCTGGAAATGCCGTCAGACCACACCCAGAAGTATATTTTACTAATCTCCTGTGCATCTCTTTGTACAATCAAGATTAATCACCGGAGCTGGAGAGATGGCCCAGCGGTTGAGAGTACTGACTCAGTACTCACATGGTGGCATACAATCATCTGTTACTCCAGTTCCAAGGATCTGACACCCTCTTCTGGTCTCCATGGGCACCAGGCACGTACATGGTATATCTACACACAGGTAGGCAACACACTCATGCACATACACAAATAAATGAACCTAAAAAAAATAACCACAGCAGCTTCGCTCTTTGCTTCTGGAGGTTACCAGGCAGCACTGGCATGCTCTGGTTTGTAGATTCACAAGTCACTCTCTGCTTCCATCTTTATATGTGTATGGTGGTCAGGCAATATGTGTACATGAGTGTAGCTGCCCTCAGAGGCCAGAAAAGGGAGATGGATCCCTGAATTTAGAGTTGCAGGTAATGATGAACCCCCCTGATATGGGGTGCTAGGAACCAAACTTGGGTCCTCTATAAGAGTAGTACATGCTCTGAACCACTGAGTCATCTCTCCAGCACCACCACCCCTCTTCCTTTTTTAAAGACAGGGTCTTATGTAGTCCATACTGTCTCAAACTCCGTATGTAGCTGAGGATGTCATTGAATTTCTGATCTTTCTGCATTCCCCTTCAAAGGGCTGGGATTACAGGCATGGGCCACCATACCCAGTTTATGGGGCACTGGGGATTGAACCTAGGACTTCATGTATGCTAGGCAAGCACTCTATCAATTGAGCCACATCTCCAGCTCTGCCTCCAGCATCACAAGGAACTCTCTTCTATGACTTCTGTGTCTCTGGGTCTGCCTTTCAATCTTTGTCTTTCAAGAACACCAGTCACAGCTGGGTGGTGGCGGCGCACGCCTTTAATCCCAGCACTTAGGAGGCAGAGGCAGGTGGATTTCTTAGTTCAAGGCCAGCCTGTTCTACAGAGTGAGTCCCAGAACTGCCAGGGCTACACAGAGAAACCTTGTCTCGAAAAAACAACAACAACAACAACAAAAACCACCAGTCATTGATTCAAGGCTTATCTTAACCCCAATATGTCCTTGTCCTAACTCATCAGATGTTTAAAACTCTACTTCCAACTAATGCCACAATCAGAGAATTAGCCTTGAGGGAGGTGTGCTTTGCAAACCAGCACTTTCCTCTTTTTTATCTTTCCCTCCTTCTCTTCCTCCCTCCTCACCTCTGTTCTGCTGGTCTTCATTTTTGTTTTGTATTTTTTTAAAAAACTTATTTAATTTTATTTTATGTTCATTGGTAGAAGAGTGTCAGAACCCTGGAATAGTTGTGAGCTGCCATGTGGGTTCTGGGAATTGAACCCTGGTCCTTTGGGAGAGCAGACAATGCTCTTAACCACGGAGTCATCTCTCCAGCCCCTGGTCTTTATGTTTTTTAAGTCTCCCTTCTTTCCAATGTCAGGGTTACTGGAGAAGTCATAGTTTCTGCACTGTGTCCGACAGAAAGAACACCATGCAAGAACATGTCTGAGACCCTCCAGCAGACAGTAGCCAGTTGCTTCCTGTAGATCTGCAGGTGCCTCAGTATTAACACCCAGATGAGATGTTTTATCATCGTAAGAAGGAGGAGAAAGAAGAGGTGAAGACAAGAGGAGTAGAGATGCAGCTTGGGAATGGAGATGATGTTTGTGCATGGACCGCATCCATGACTTTAGGGAACTGACCTGATTTCTTCTACATCAAGCAGGGATCTTGCACCTCCTATCTGAGTTTCTCTCAGCCATTCCCTAGGCTTGGGTCCTGAGCTACATATAAAAGGGGAAAACGACCTGAACACAGGCATTCTTCACGCCCTGCTTCTTCACTGTGGCACAGTTGGCCAGCTGCTTCAAGCTCCTGACACTTGACTTCTAGCCATGACGACTAAACCCTCCAACTCTGAACCCCAAAATGCCCCTTTCCTTTAAGTTGCTTTTAAGTTTATTTTTATGTGTATGGGTATTTTGACGGCATGTATGTCCATGCATCACGTGACTGCTGTGCCCTTAGTGGCCAGAAGAAGCTGTCAGGTCCCCTGAAACTGCATTTACAAACTCTTGTGAGCCGAACTGTGGTTGGTAGGAATTGAACCCTGGTCCCCTGGAAGACAGCAGCTGCTGCTCTTGGCTGCTGAGCCATCTCTGCAGCCCCTGAATTTGCTTTGGTGCATTTTATCACAGCACAGCAACAGGGAGGTAAACGGGGATGCCATCCTAATGAAGCGAAGGACGATTATCGGTCATCTCAGCCAGCCAGGTCAGTTCTGGAAACTTCTAGGTGGTCTTACTGTAGTGCATAAACTCTGGGCTCTATGACTGCATCAGCTGCTAGCCCCGGGATGTTCACTCACTTTCCTATGCCTGTCTCATCTACTTCAGTTTCAATATGTAAGCAATGTAAAAATTACTAATGAAATACTTTGCTTTCTTTGTTTTTTTTCACTAACTTGAGACATGGTGTGTGTGTGTGTGTGTGTGTGTGTGTAGCTAGTAGCTACACTACTGGTCAGCACCTGTCTTGAAGAACATAACAGCTTTGGACAGGACCAGGGTTCAATTCCTACCAACCACAGTTTGGCTCACAAGTGTTTGTAAATGCAGTTTCAGGAGACCTGACACCTTCTTCTGGCCTCTAAGGGCACAGCAGTCACATGACGCATAGACATACATGGCGTCAAAATACCCATACACATAAAAATAAAGAAAAACTTAAAAGCAACTTAAAGGAAAGGGGCTTTTTGGGGTTCAGAGTTGGAGGGTTTAGTCATCATGGCTAGAAGTCAAAGTGTCAGGAGCTTGAAGCAGTTGGCCAACTGTGCCACAGTGAAGAAGCAGAGCGTGAAGAAGCAGGGCGTGAAGAATGCCTGTGCTCAGGTCGTTTTCCCCTTTTATATGTATGTAGCTCAGGACCCAAGCCTAGGGAATGCTGCCACCCAATTTTTGGCTCCATTTCAACCTCAACTAATCCAATAAACAACCCCACACAGGTCAAACCACATTAAAGAATTCCTCACAGGTGTACCCAGAGGCTTGTCTCCTAGTTGATTCCAGATTCTTGCAAGTCGACAAGGCTAACCTTCTATAGGTCACTAGTCTTGCGAAATGGCCCCTTCCCATCATGCATTTGATACCATGCTGCATCTCCAAACTCAATACAATATAAGTAATAGTTTGGATATTTTGCAGTGCCTTATAGTATCAAATTTGATTTCTAAATTTTAACTTTAATAAAAATATTATGTCAGGGGAAAAATAAAATTTCTCAATGTAAAAGTGTGTGTGGTTACTAGAATAATTTAAAGGATGTCAATGACTCATAGTATCTTCAAAGCATCTGGGCATACTCTGTGAAGCTGACGTGTGCCCTTGCTACTGACAAGCTGTGTACCTTTGGACTCTGGGTTGATTTTTCTGATTTTGTGAGATGGGCGTGATGTGATCCGGGTGCCTGCCCTGCTGCTGGGAGTCAACGGAGTCATCAAAGGAGACAATCATGTAGACAGGCTTCTCAGCTCCAAAACACAGCGGAAACCCTCCTTCTCCCTCCCCTCCCCTTCTCTCCCCTCTCCTCCCCTCTCTCCCTGCCCCTCCCCTTCTCTCCCCTCTCCTCCCCTTCTCTCCCCTCTCCTCCTCTTCTCTCCCCGCCCCTTCCCCTTCTCTCCCCATCCCTCCCCTTTCCTCCCCTCCCCTCCCCTTCTCTCCCCTCCCTTCCCTTTTGGTCTCCTCTCTTCTCTATCTTCTCCTCTATTACCATGTCCTCCCACCTTCCTTTCTTCCTTGTCTATTTCTTACCCTCCTCTATCTCCCCTCCTTCCCCACCACCTCACCCCTCCCCTTCCCTCCCTGTCTCTTCTCCTCCCCTCCTCCCTTCCCTCTCCCTTCCCCTCCCCTCCCTTTCTCTCCCTTTCCCTTTATTACTCTTCCTCTCTTTCCATTCCCTCTTCTCTCCTCTTCTTTCCCCTCCCCTAAGGTCTTAGGGTTCCTGTCACTGAGATAAAACATCATGATGATAGACAACTTGAAGAACAAAGAGTTTATTTTATCTTACAACTCACAGGTCACACTCCATTGCCAAGGGAAGTCAGTGGAGGAACTCAAACAGGGCAGAAACCCTGAGGCTGGGGGCAACAGAGAGACGGTGGGTGAACACTGCTTCCTGGCTTACTCTTGGCTTGCTTAGCTTGCTTTCTTCTAACCCCCAGGACCACCAGCCCAGGTGTGGTACCATGCACTGTGAGCTGCGCCTTTTCTTGCCAATCTTCAACTGAGAAAATGTAACACAGGCTTTCCCTCAGGCCAACCTAGTGGGGGCATTTTCTCAACTGAGATTTCTTCTTTCAAAATGGCTCTAGTTGTGTCCAGTTGACATAAATCTAAGCAGCACACTTCCTTTTTCTTTCTTTTTTTTCTCCTCCCTTCCTGTGTTAGTTACTTTGTCTCTGTGATACAATCCCATGACCAGAAGAAACAGCTTAAGGATGGAAGTTCATTTTAGTTTCCAGTTCCAGAAGGGCTTGATGCCCAGGATGTAGAGGGGTAGGGCGTGTGGAGAACTGGAAGCGGACAGATCACACAAGAAGCAGAGAGCAAGCTGGAAGGGGTGAGGCTATAAACTCTCAAAGCCCCACCCTGAGCAGTTAGCTTCTCCCAGGAGGCTCAACTTCTTAAAGTTCCCTATCTTCCCCAAACAGTGCCACCAACTGGGGATCACATGTTCAAATACAGGAGCCTATGGGGGACATTTCCGTTCTCCTCCTCATTTCATCCCTGCCCCTGCCTTCTAGCTATTAACACCGCCAGCCAGTGGCTTCCGCCACCGCCAGTGGAAAGTACCGACAGCAACATCGCTGCCTCCTCTTTCAGTCAAGGGATTAGGCCACCAGAGCAGGGGCCTCGGACACAGCCCACAAAAATTTCAGCTTTCAGCTCTTCCCAAACTCTGTGGTCTGGTTCTAAGTGAGTTACCCTCAGCCAGATGCCAACAGTGCTTTTGTCTGCTTGGAGGGAGGGGGTGGGGCGGCCCAGGTCTCTGGGGGGGGGGGGATGCCTTCCACCTAACGTTTTTTCCCAATCGACACCGGGTTTGTGTCGATTAGAATAAGACATCCATTTTCCCTCCCCCACCCCTCCGTAAAAGCATTTCTATTGCGTCAGACCACCAAAGCATTTCCTCATTCTTTTTTTGGTCACCAAATATTTTTATGATTTTCCACATATACAGGGAGGGGGAAAAAAACTCGAGCAGCCACTCAGGCGGCAGCGGTAGACACACCACGTCTCCCAAGAGAGCGAGGGATTGAAACAGCAAAACAACAGGGCAAAACCAAAGCCCGAGGGGCGAGGTGAGGGGGTGAGGGGGTGTCCAGGGAGTGATAATTAGTCAAAGATCCAGGGATTTCTATGAATTCTAATTGGGAATTCTGGGATAACAAGCTGGAATTCACTTAGTGGCTTGGGACAGTGAAGGCTCTCCTAGGAGCCAGTCAAACATTTGCAGATGAAATTAGCCCTTGGTGAGGTGAGAGGATCAGGTGTGGAGGGGCCCCAGCCACCTGAGGGTCAACCCCAGGCCTACCACACCTTCCTCCTCCTGGTCTGGCTTTCCATCCCTTCCCGGATGTGCTAACGGTATGAGAATGATGGAGTTAGCGATCTGCTTCCTGTGGGATCCAGGGGATACCACCCAGAGCTTGGGGGTGATGATTGGTTATTTGATCTCCCCCCCTCCTTTTCCCCTTTCTGATTTCCATCCCTAGCTGGTTTTCCCAGAGACAGAGCGGGGCCACTCATAGCCAGCCAGCTGCTCTGTGCTGAGAGATTTAAAATCCTGCAATTGACTCTGACTACATCCAGAACAATGGGCGTCTGCAGCTGATTTATTAATCTGCTGGGGAGGGAGGGAGGCAGTGTTCGGGTCCAGGCTGTTTTCTGGGATGACAATGGATTTACGTTTCAGCAGGGTTTATGATGGCCGGAGGCATGGAAGCCGCAGACACCGCGACTCAGTGAGGACCCACGGGCAGGGAATGGGAAGCAGTAAGAGGGTTGGAAGTTGATTTAGAGGAGATCTCCAAACATTGACCTTCCTAGTGGATGGGACTAGGCAGGGGGTGGGGCGTGCTCCGGCCAGTGGATTCCATTTTCTAGTGATTTAAAGAGTAGAAGTGGATCTTCGTGGGGCTCTTGTGTCTGACTGCTCATACAAGCTGTGGGCTGGATGGAAGGACATTTTTGTGAAGATTGGTAGATTGGAAGTTGGGGGAAAGGTTTGTACTCAGCAAAGTCCTGTCAGGGGGATAGGGAGATGTGGTTTGACTGCATTCTGGGGAGCTTGATGGGGTAACCAGTGGTGTGGTAGGCACATAATTAGGAAGTCAATGTATTTTGGCCCAATTAGATGGAGAGAGTGCATCAGTATTTAAAATAGTAAATGATAGCTATTTATCTGTCTGTCTGCCTGTCTATCTATCTCTATCTATCTATCTATCTATCTATCTATCTATCTGTGTGCATTTGTGTTTGGGTGCACATGTGTCATGGAGATCAGCAGACAGCTTGTGGGAGCCAGTTTTCTCTCCCTACCATGTGAGTCCTGGGAAACCAACTCATGTCATCAAGGCTCGGAGGCAGGTACCTTTACCTGTTGAAACATCTTGTGAGCTCTGGCTTTAGTATTTACAGATTTTCCAGTAGAAGGAAGAGGGGAACTGGCTCTTCTCAGTGGTTCCAGGAACTAGCTATTTCTTGCCTTAGATGACTGGCATCCAAGACTTTCATTCTGCCACTGGTGGGCTGCGAAAGATGGGGTAGTGAGTGCATCTCCCCAAGGCTGTGATTCTTCTGGTGGTGGTGGTGGTTTGCTAGAAGGATAAATAACATACTGCACAAGAGGCATTTAGTACCAATGAAATCCCACGCTCACTGTCCCCCTCCTCATCGATGAACCTGGTCGTTATTTGGTACAGTCAGAAGCAGAACAAATGACCAGACATCATAGGGAGGTTGATCATGGTTCAACTCGAGAAAGAATCCTTTAGAATAGTATAGTAGAAAACAGGGCATGGGAAGAAGAGATCGAGAGAAGAAAGGGGGTAAGGGGATACAGAAGGGAGGAGGGAAAGGGTCACACACACACACACACACACACACACACACACACACACGGCTAAACTGGAGACAGGCATTGGGCAGCCTTCATCAGGGACCCCTGTGGGAGCTGAGCCCAGGACCACAGACCAATCAATCATAAGAGAAGCCCTCAAAAATGCTTCTCCGTCTCCTCTTCCCAAGGTGCCTGGGGCACCCTACTCCAGGACTGACTGGGCAGTGTTTGTGAGGAAAGGCTGGGCTGACATCTTGCAGGTTCTCAGGAGGAAGGTTTGGGTTGTTTTTAAGAAGAACTTCTGTATCAGACCCCTTAGGGCACTGACCCTGGCTCCACCTCAGGGTGTCTGAGTATCCCCCAGGTGTATCTTCTAATCGGGTCTCCTAGATGGCCTTTACCCTACTGTCTTGGTAAAGAACTTTGTAAAGAGCTCTTATGCAGGCTTACGCAGGCTTGGAGACATTTGCCATTTCTTCTCTGTTGTCCTCTCTCCACTGTCAACCTGGGTGATGTGAGTCTCTGCCAACTTTCCTCATTTAGGAACTCACTATGTAGACCAGACAAGCCTCGAACTCACAGGGATCCTAGTGTCTCTGCCTCTAAGGTGCTGGGACTAGGCCTGTGCCACCATGCCAGTCGTGGGCAGCTTCCACCAACGGTGCTAACCTTGTCCTCTTTATCCTTGAATGACCGACTTTCTTCCAGCCGCAGGTTGTTGTGTGCAATGTGGGAGACTCAAGCCTCGGATGAGATACTGGATACAGAAATACCACGTTATGATTCTGTTGTTATCATTATCAGACAGGGAGGCTGGAGCCGAGCCCTTTGTGCAGGCTTGAGGTTAAGACCTCAGCCGCAAACTATGAGTGGGAGACAAGGCAGGAGACCAGGGAGATGGGAGGCGGGGCAGAGAGAGGACTGATGGGAACCAAGTTCATGCTAAAGATACTTGGCGGCAGCCAGGCCACAGGCCTGTGGCTGGGCTCCGGTCCCAACCGCGGGCCTCATTTCCATATGCAGGTCAGCCTGTGGTGTGTTTATAGCCCAGTCTCTGGGCAGGCATAGCTTTACCAGGAAGGCTCAGCCCCTGAATCTGTGGGAGGGCAGCAGCCGTGGGCTGTGGGAGGTGGTGGGCTGCATGCCTTTGGCTGGCAGAGCACGGTTCCCATCAGAGTCAATTACAGGGCACAAAGCTCCTGACGTGAGGTCAGGAAGCAGGCCCGGGGCACCTCGGGGATGTGTGTAGTGACGGAGGTGAGATCTATGTGTGGGGCTGTCCACACATGGCTGTGCGGTTATAAATACACACGGCCCGCTCGTGGAGCACAGTGGGTGCCCAAATAGCTTTGCGGGCAGCTGGATATGATGTAAACACACACTGACAGAGTCAGTGGAAGGCTTGGCCGGACCGCATCAGCATCTCTTTCCACACTTTTAGGCAAATGCTCGTTAAACAGAATAGCCAGGCGCTGGGGCTCAAATCCTAGAGCCTGTTAAATTTGGAAGTCAGTGAGAAGGTTTTCGAGAGAAGAGCCAAGCTGAGATGGTCCAGCTGAGCCCAGGGTTTGACGTGTTTCTTTGTGCACGTGCATGCGTATGTATAGGCCATAGAACACCTCAGGTTATTCACCTTTTTTGAGGGGTGGGAAAGGGTCTTCCTCGGGCTGGAACTCACCAACTAAGTTAAGTCAGTGGGTCAGGGATCTGTCTGCTTCCACACCTCCCTGGCACATGGATTCCAAGCACATGCACCATGTTGAGTCTTTTTTTTTTTCCCTTCTTTTTTAAAACCAGGAAGACATGAGTTCTAGGAATGGAACTCAGATCCTCACTCTCATTACACAAACTCTTGGCTGCTTGAGTTGTTTTCCCAGCCCAGAAGGGCTTCTTTACACACAACTTCCTCCCCCCTCATGTCACACCCCCCTCCTTGTGTCTGGTTCTGCTCCTCCTGACCCCCACACTCACGATGGGTCTCCATTTCCCAAATACCCCGACTCTCTCCATGCTCCTTAGACTGCTGAGGCTCTTTGCTGAGACTTCCATCCTTGGCTTAGTCCTCCACTTCACCTGCCCGTGCTGTTCATCCTTTGATCCAGGGATCTGAAAACTGCCCACAGGTTTCATGGGGTCCACTACCCAATATGCTTTACTCCGCAAGTCAATACTGCTTTAAAAAAAATAAACATTTATTTATTTATTTATTTGATGATGATGATGATGATGATGATGGTGTGTGTGTGTGTTTGATGGGTGTGTGTGTTCCTGCACGCGCGCGTGCGTGCGCGCATGTGTGTGTGTGTGTGTATGTGTGTGTATGTGTGTGTGTGATGTGTGGCACACACATGGAGTAAGAGGACAGTTTTTAGAGTCAGTTCCCTCCTTCCACCTTTACATGGGTTCTGGGTATTGAACTCAGGTTTTCAGGCCTTAGCAGCCAGTGTGTTTACTGAGCCACCTTGAAGGCCCTGCTTGCTTTTTGAGATAGGACCTTTCCACATAGCACAGGTTGGCCCAAATGTAAGATCCTCCTGTCTCAGGCTCTTGAGTGCTAGGATTGCAGAGGTGTACTACCATGCCTGGGCCTAAGACATTAAAAAAATATTATATTTATGTAGCTGGGCGTGGTGGCGCACGCCTTTAATCCCACCACTTGGGAGGCAGAGGCAGGAGGATTTCTGAGTTCGAGGCCAGCCTGGTCTAAAAGAGTGAGTTCAGAGAAGCCCTGTCTCGGAAAAAAATATTATATTTATATTAACTAAGATTAATATTATCAAAATACAACATTAAAATTTAATATTATTTTAATATTTTATTTAATGTATCAAATATAATATTGCATATAATTATGTAATATAAAACACATATACTTGACACTCAATATAATAAAAATTTACATTATTAAGTTAATAAAATAATTAAAAATTTATATATATGTGTGTGTGTGTGTGTGTGTGTGTGTGTGTAATCTCATTATGTAGCCCAGGCTAAACTTGAGATCTCACTGCTTTTGTCTTCTAAGTGTTGGAATTGCAGGCATGTATCACCATATATGACTTTAGTTTTTATATGCGCATGTGCACACACATGTGTGTATGGGCATGTATGTGTATTCGTTGTGTACATATGTACACATATATGTGCACATCTACATATGATAGAGGCTAGAGGTTGAAATGTTTCATCATGCCCTGTTTTATTGACTGAGTGAGGTATGGCATCTTGTTGAGCGCAGACCTTTCTAATTTGGCTAGCCTTGTTAGTCATTCTGTTCCAGAGTTACCTGGTTTCTGGCTTCTGATCACTGGGATTTGAAGTGGGGTTGTGACACCTCTGGCTTTTACGTAGCTGCTAAGGATTTGAACTCTGATCTTCCTGCTTTTTGCAATAAGGGACTTTATTCCCCTGGTCTGTCTCCCTAGAACAATTTAAATGTTGACAGTGCTGGAAAAAACCATCGTATCTTGTGACATGTCAAGTTTATATTGTTACATGGAAGCACAGCCATGCCTGTCTGACATCTGTGACTGACTTGGTTTCAGTGGCAGGGTCGAGGACTTGCCAAAGACACTAGATAGCTTGCAAATCTTCAGACCTTACCATCAGGTCCTTTGTAGAAAAGCCCTTTGGGCTGCTTGTTTGTACCTGAGGCATCTCTGAGCTCTCTGGCAGAGTCACCTGTGTCCTGACCTGCACCTTGTTGTTTCCCTCCATGACAGTGACTGACAGCAGTAAGTACTGGCTGGGTTTTTGCTAGCCCAAGCCTCCCAAAGCATGGCCGAGGAGGGCTAGCTAACACTGTCTCCTGCCCTCTTAGATCTCGCATCACTGGTTGGCTGAATTGAACAAGTGCAAAGAGTGAATAGCATCCCCCGCCCCCCATTTCCCAATGAGTGAATGAAGTACTTCCTTTTATATTCTTCTCTACAATATTTTTGGTATTGGGCAGCATGGGGTGGTTGCTTTGGCATTCTTTGGTAATCCCTGTCTGCCTGCAAAATGTAGAAGGAGAAAAAAGCATCCAAGTGTGGGGCTCACTTTACTCTGTCTGTGTCTGCGCGTGTGTGCACGCCTGTGTGTGTGCACGTGCACAGGCACGCCATGGCATGCATGTGGAGGTCAGAGGGTAAATTGTGGGAGTAGTTGTCTCCTTGTCTCCTACCACATGGGTTTCAACTCAGGATTGAAAGGTCATCAGGCTTCCTGGCAAGCTCCTCCATCCACTGATCACTTCCTGTGATCCGTCTCCTTGAGTCCTGGGTTTGCCCTACACAGACAGAGAAAACTCCATCCTGACTTCATGTCTTCCTTCCTGTTGGCTGTTCTCATCAAATTCTCCTCTCCTTTATCTCTGTTATCCCATTCCCTCCAAAACCATGTCCCCAACCGCTACTTCCCACAGAGCCTTTCTGCCTTTTCCCACCAAGTTTTGAGTGCTTTCTTTGTGCCAGATAGCTGAAACTAGCACCCCTTTCTTCCATGAATGAAAGAACCAATATTAGGTGGGGTACCGGAGGCAGAGGGCTGGAAAGGTTATGCGCATGCCCTTATGGTGCTTGTGGTCCAAGATGGTGGGTTTCAAACCTCGGCTACACAGTCTGTGTGGAGTCTGAAGTCTCTCTGGAGGATGGTGATTCTCTCTGGAGGTCAGGAGGGAAAAACAGGGTAGATGGCTGCCTCTCTCCTTCTTCCCAACTTCTGTGTCTACAAGGTGCCTCTGTGGTTACCCGTTTTACTTTTAGGTCTCAGTAGAAAGACTTCCACTGCTACAACATGCCTGGGAATAATTCATTTGTATAAGACCAAGTGTTTGCAAACTCTCTCTCCCTATAAAACATATAAGTACATATTACAATATCCATATAATTAATATTATTCTACTCAGAATAACATAAGTGCTATATAAATTATTGTTCCGTATTGCTGCTTGAGGAATAATGACAAGAAATAAAAGGTCTACATCACTTCATCAAATGTGTCCCCCCTCCCCCGTGTTTTTGTTGAGTACATGGTTGAATCCATAGGTGGGCAGAGCTAACACGTATGACGGCATATGGTAGATACCAGTGAAGGGGCAATTAAACTGAACACAAAAGTTGAGTAAATGTTGAACGATAAGAAGAGGGAGAACATTTGAGATGGAGAGAATGATGTGCATTGAAGTGTGGAAGCAAGGATGAATGAGATGTGCGTGGAGAATGGGAAACTGCCCGGGGCAGGTGAATAGACTCATACTTGCCAAGTAGCGGAGGTTAGACCTCTGTCATCACAGGTGGTAGGGGGCTGTAGAACCAGTGACACTCTGTCTGACGACAGCAGGGGGAGTTGCCATCAACAGGATGCAGACTCCAGGCAAATGCAAGGTAAGGAGCGCCCGTAGTGGTCCAGATGTCAGAGGATCTGGTCTAGGACCCGGCTGTGTGAATAGGCAGCAAGATGAGGAGACAGAAAATTCCCCAAAGCAGACTCTGCAGTGTAAAGGGGCGATGCTCTAAAGTAGGGACAAGGGGGCTTTCGAGGTAGCATCCCTGTTTCTTGATCCTCTGTGAAACGGAGGTCAGAGAGACTTCTGGGTGAAGGTTGGTTCAGTTAGGCCCTCATGAAACTTGTACATTGAAATGTGCTAAAGGAAGGAAAGATTAGGCTAAGGCCTTGCTGAGAATTCTGTGGAGAAAGGGGGAAATATCTTTTGAAGACCCTTAATGGCCTGCTCCAGTCTTCCAATAACTCAGGCAATTTATAGCAGCAGCTGCACGGATGTTCCTTTGCCTGGCAGTGCAGGTGCTGTGAAGAACCAGAGGCTGTGGAGGTGGGCATTTGGCTTCCTAAAAAGTCCTTTACCTAGATTATAACAAGTGTGAAAAACAGCCTAAGTCTCAGAGTTCAGCCTTTGGGACTTCCCAAAAGTCTCACACTTCTGTAACCAGTCCAAGAGCAAGAACAAAACCTCACCAGCACCCTGGCGCCTTGCTCTTTGGCATACATAGTCACTTTTTTGGGAATGGATGGCAAGGTTCTCTGCTAATGGCCTGACCTTGACAAGGCAGGACTGAGGCTAAGGTCCACACTGCCGCTCTAGGTATCCAGGCATGGTTTGAAGTCTTCAATGGAATAGGAAGTCTTCCTTAGACCAGGCTCACATCTCCCTCGTTCTGTCTTCTCTTACAGCTAGCTCCCCAGAGCTAGACCTACAGCCCACCGATGAGTCCTCTCGTCTGCCCAGCGGTGAGGCCCTCAGACTCTAGTCACAGAACCGACAGGCTGTGGATGGCAAGCCAGGCGTTCACACTACCACAGCCTGTGCTGAGTGGACTCAGGTCAGGCAAAGTTTTTAATCTCTATGATCTTTGAAGCGGAGTCATTCATGACAAGGTCTGTTCTGATAGAGACCACAGAGGTCGTAGCTCCCTCCTGAGCCTTCGCACCAAGTCAAGAATCAGCACAGATACCCTTCCCTTCCCTTCTCCTTCCTTCCTTCCTTCCTTCCTTCCTTCCTTCCTTCCTTCCTTCCTTCCTTCCTTCCTTCCTTCCTTCCTCCCTCCCTCCTTCCCTCCCTCCTCTTTCTTTCTTTCTTTCTTTCTTTCTTTCTTTCTTTCTTTCTTTCTTTCTTTCTTTCTTTCTTCCTTCCTTCCTTTCTTCCTTCCTCCCTCCCTCCCTCCCTCCCTCCCCCTCTTCTTTCTTTCTTTCTTTCTTTCTTTCTTTCTTTCTTTCTTTCTTTCTTTCTTTCTTTCTTTCTTTCTTTCTTTCTCTCTCCTTCTCTCCCCTCCCCCACTTTCTTTGTATACAAGTACACTGTAGCTATCTTCAGACACACCATCAAAGATTCCTCAGATCCCATTGCAGATGATTGTAACCCACTGTGTGGTTGCACTAATGTGTGTGAACTCAGGACCTCTGGAAGAGCAGTCAGTGCTCTTAACTGCTGAGCCATCTCTCCAGCCCCAATCAGTTTATTCTTTAGACAATCATACATGCAGTAAAAGTATAATTCAAAGATAATTATTGTTTTTAATATCTTTTAGACTTATTTTCTTTTATACATACAGGTGTTTTATCTGCATGTGTGGATTTGCACTGTACTTGTGCTTAGTGTCTGCAGAGGCCAGAAGAGGCCGTCAGATTTCCTGGAACTTGAGTTATTCATGGTTATGGGCTACCATGTAGGTCCTGGGAATTGAAAGCTGGGTCCTCTGCAAGTGCTCTAAACCCCAGAGGCTGAACTCTCTTCAGCCCTAATTCTTATTTTTAAATTAAATCTTATTTATTAGTCATTATTAGTGTATGTATACACTAATGTGTGTGGGCACATGTGTGTTATGGTGTGTGTGTGTGTGTGTGTGTGTGTGTAGGTCAGAGGACAGGTTTTGGAATCCAGGGATAGAACTGAAGTCCTCCATTTTGGGTACTAAGCACTTGTACCTGCTGACCTGTGTCACTGGCCCCAAAGACAATTCTTTAGAATAGATTTTATTTTTCTTTAATGAGCTCACTCTTCTCCAAAAAGAGAGGGCCAAAGCAGGGGAACAAACCCCTTTAATTCTAATTAATCCTGGCAGCCATAGCCCGAGCCTATGAAGAAGAGTATGTTTGGGAATTAACTTGGACTGGGATGATTGAGGTCCCTGCTCTGTCTTGTTGGGCTGCTCCCCATTTTTTGCTCTTTTCTAAGATGGTGACAGGTGAGGACCATGCAGTGATGGTGGCAGCCCAGTGACTCTCTGCTTCACTTGGTGTTTGTGCCCTTGTGAAAGATGGCTGCGCCTCTCACAGTCATGGGCTTCAGGAAGCGTTGATATAATTGTGGAGCCTTGTTCTGTCTCTAATTCTGCTCCATACAACACAGTTTACCTTCCTTCTTTCCTTCCTTCCTTCCTTTTTTCCTTCCTTCCTTCCTTCCTTCCTTCCTTCCTTCCTTCCTTCCTTCCTCCCTCCCTCCCTTCCTTCCTTCCCTCCCTCCCTCCCTCCCTCCCTCCCCTCCCTCCCTCCCTTTCTTCCTTCCTTCCTTCCTTCCTTTGATCTCATAGCTCAGAAATGGCATCCAGGAGAGGACAACACTGAGGTAGAAGTTTGGGTCATGGTTGTTGGGCGAAATGAGCAGCAGTGACAGATAACACGGAGCACTGTGTATACAGCCCATATGCTCTGGGAGTTCCCACCATGAATGTCTTTGTCTGTGACCTTGACCTTCAGGCAGGCCGGAGCTGGTATCTTCTCTCTGAATCTGAATTTACTAATTAGTACCTTCCCACCCAGGACTTTGATGAATCAGGGGTCATTTCTTTCCTGAAATTTAGGCCTGGCATGTGAAACAAGTTGATGCTCCATTGTTTAAACATAAAACCTCACACTTCTCCCAGCCTCAAGAAGAAATTAGATTGGTCCCAGCATTGCTCCCATCAGGTGTAACACCAAGAAAGGAGACAGGAGCTAGCCTGAGCCTGTGGTTTTCTCAATATTATTCATCCAGTAAGGAGAAGGTTGGTTCTCCAAGATGCTGGGTAGTTTTTCTAGGATTGGCAGTGATGAGACTAGAGTTACGAGGGGACATTGAGGCTGTGTCCGTGGTCTAGACTGGCAGCCATGACATCGCGAGACCAGCTGCATCTAGACTCCTGTTTAGCTGGATGGCTGCTTTGGCCCTCTGGGAAATTATAACCTGCCTTAGCTCCAGCTTCTGCCAGTGGTGGCCAGTTTCCCTTTTCACATCTAGCCACTACCAAATGAGGGCGATAGAGCCTCAGGCTGGACTTGCTCCTGGCTTTTGGGGAGGCAGAGCCCAGGGCATTTAGAGCAGTGTCTGAAACAACCTCAGAGCATGGCTGGAGTTTGGCCATGGAATGCCAAGGCACACAGAACCTACTGTTCCAGCACAGGTCTCTAGAGACTGGGGCCCCAGGGAACAAATACCTGGACACTGTCCCCTCCTCAACAAGCTGAAAGCACTGTGCACAGGCTGGGGTTATGGAAGGTGGAATCGGGAACTGGGATGGAGGTGGTTCATGGGCTATGGAGTCCTACTCGCGAGGACACTGCCCAGAGTCAGCAGCTATCAGATAGTGGAACAATGCACCATTGTGGAAGGGCTCAGCACCAAGGCCATAATGAGGCCACGATGGCCATCTTGTATGCTGCGAGAGGAGAGACAAGTTTCAGAAAGCAAAGGACAGTCAGAGACTGGCATGAACCTCAGGGGTGCTAAGACAAACACGCCCCAGGATCACGCACTAGTTTCCCTTCATGGAGACAGATATCTAAAATAAACCATATCAAAGGAGGAAGGACTTGTTTAAGCTCATGGAATCAGAGGTTTCAGTTTAGGGTCACCTGGCTCCGTTGCCTTTGGTAAGGCAGGGCAGCGGGGTGGGAATGGGTGGTGGAGGAGGCCACTCAACTTCTGGAGGCCAGAAAGTGACCAGAGAGCCGGGAAGGGGTGCGGTCCATCTCCAAGTCCCCAAAGTCAACAGCCCAAAGTACTGCTCAGAAGTTTCAGCCCAAAGTGTCTTCTGAGGCTCAAGGCCAGCCCGCAGCTGGGATTCCTGTAAAAATAAAAAACAGTCACATACTTCTGAGACACGATAACACAGAATAAACATTCCCATCCCCAAAGGAAAAGATGGAACCAAGGCGACTTCGGAAGCCATCAGTGTAAAAGTGTGAACTCTTTGTAAAGCTTTTGTTTGAAGAGGAGAGCCCTGGGTCTCCACCTAGCCGATTGTTTCTCCAGGATTCTTGTGTTCAGCTGCCTAGGGACTCAAAGGTCACATAGCCACAACTCAACAAGACTCAGTGGCTGAGCCAGCTCGTCGAAGGAGATCTTCGTGACAGCTACATTTGTTAAAGGCAGGACTTTCTAAGCTCTTGGGCGGGTTTCTGTCTTGTCACTAAGTGCTCTGGGAGTGTGTGTGTGTGTGTGTGTGCCAGAATTGGAGCTATAGGAGATGATATTGGCCCCCATGGGTCTCAGACTTGCTTTAGTCCTGTTCTTTCTAGCAGATTTCATGTCCTGTTCTTTGGAGTAAGAATGAAAAGAAAACCAATCTCTGGGGAGCCTTGGGGATGGAGTCAGTGTATCCTTTGTTATTCAAACATGGAGCAAAGTTCGTTGTTAAGCATGGAGTAAAACTTACAGGACTAAAACCCCACCTTTCGTTAGATGCGTAGGATGAGAATGGTTCTTCATGTGGAAAAAAAACATCACAGTCGGTTTATAAAAGTGCATCTTAGGCAGACAGAAGGCACTTTTGCATTGGGCGTCATGGTGGAATGCTATGGTTTTGATTTGGGGTGTCCCCAGAGGCTCCTGTGCTAAAAGACTCATTCCCAAGCTTGTGGCATTGTTGGGGGTGGGTGGCAAGTTGGAGGTGAGGCCTAGCTGGTGGAAGTTAGGTCACTGGGTCACCCCTTGAAGGGGATGTAGGGACATCTTCCTCTTTCCTTTCCCTCTAAAGTTGAACAATCTCCTACAGAGCCCTGATGTTCTGTCTCACTAGGCTTCCAAAGGGAATAGGGCTAAGTGGCCATGGGCTGACAACCATGCATGATTCCACGCATCAAAATAAATCTTTTTCCCTTTTAAGTTGCTTATCTCCCATATTTTGTTGTTGCATTACTCGGAAAGCTTATTCGGAAAGACAGGGTGGAGGCTAATTTGGTTTTTTTGGATTTGTTTTTTTTTTTGAAATAGGGTTTCTCCGTATAGCCCTGACTGTCCTGGAACTCACTCTGTAGACCAGGCTGGCCTCGAACTCAGAAATCCTCCTGCCTCTGCCTCCTAGAGTGCTGGGATTATAGGCGTGTGCCACCACTGCCCGGCTAATTTGGATTTATCCATCTGTGCTTCTACTCATCTGCTAACCCACCAGCCCATCCTTCTACCCAATACATCACTTAAAATTCAATAGCACTTACACAGCATGTTGAGGTGAATTTGAGCAGTGAGGCAACTTAAAGCAGGGCCAGACTCTGTGTTCCAACTGTAATCAGTTGGAGGCCAATGGAACATCTACAATGGCAACCCATGACAATAAACAACAACAACAACAACACTACTACTACTACAACTACTAATAATGTCGTCTTTCAATACATGGTCTCTTGCCCCTGTCCAAATAACAGTATCAATCACTGTATTAAAAAAAAAAAACTTCATTTTAAATTTCATTTTTTAATCATTTTTCAAGTGTGTGTATGTGTTTCTGTGTGTATGTGTATGCATGTCAAAGCAGCTGTTCAAGGGGGCCTGAGGGCTGGATGTCCTGGAGGTGCAGTTCTAAGTGGCTGTGAGCCACCTGATGTAGGTACAAAATAATAATATAATAATAATAATAATGATGATGATAATAATAATAACAATAATAATAATAATTCATGTCTTCTGGAGGAGCATTGTGTGCCCTTAACTGCTGAGTCATCTTTCCAGTCCTTCACCATGTTTTCAAGTATCTACTATAGATATTGGTGTTGCACATGCGTGATCTCATTTCATGTTCCTAATAACATGATGAGAAAACCAAGATCTAGAACAAGTAAGAATTTTGTTGACATGCCTAGTGAGAGGCAGAAAGACAATGATGGCGTCCAAATCTGAAATGGATGCTCCTGTCCTCCTGGGACTCTGGAGATGGCTTTTAAACTCCGGCAGACCTTCGATGGTGCCTGCATAGTGGGTTTACCTAGATCTGGAGCTGCGGATCAGTGGTAGAGTGCTTGCTTAGCACTGCGTAAGGTCCCCATACACACACAAAAAATAACAAGCAGTTTAAAAAAAAATTCAAGGGGCTGGAGAGATGGCTCAGAGGTTGAGAGCACTGACTGCTCTTCTAGAGGTCCTGAGTTCAAATCCCAACATCCACATGGTGTCTCACAACCATCTGAAATGAGATCTGGCCCCCTCTTTTGGTGTGCAGGTGTACCTGCAGGCAGAACACTGGGTACATAATAAATACAACTTTGAAAACATCCAAATACCGTTAGACCTATAGAGAGACTCAAACTATCCTTTCATTCGCAAAAGGAACTGTGCATTTGTCTGGTTCACTTGTGGGGCTTTGAGTACATCAGCATTTACTCTGTAAGTTTGTGTAATCATACTGAGTTTCTAAGTTGTTGTGATGTGGAGAGAATTGTCTGCCTTAAACACTCGGACCCATGAATGGTGTGTAGTGAGTGTTTAGCGAACGTCGTGGGCCATTTCATTACCCCAGGTGCTATTTCCCTTATCAGACAAGTGAATACACATACAGGGAGCTTGGCTTTGCTAGGGTCATTCAACGATGCTACCATGTATTGCAATGTTGGGAGAACCAGAGAAGCCAGGCTTGCTGAGCACAGGAGCCTTGAGACTTAACTGACGCAAGGTTGATGTGAGAGGCCACCTCTATTCTGCACCCTCCCCTCAGCTCTTACCCCAAACCACAGCCAATGTCCCACCACCTAGGAGTAAGTATTCAGTCCATGCTTATTTGTGATTTGTGACTCCTGTTCCTTACCTTCCTCTGAGGGGCCCAAGAGCTCTGCTGCAAAGCAAAGGTGACGATGTCTCAGTATCTCTGGAGCCCTGACCAGGCATCCAGTAAGACTAGTTTCAGGAATAAGAGGGAATTGCTCTGGCCTTAAAATAGCAACTGTGTGGCCGGTGTGCACGAGATGCCACCAGTGGTAACTTGTCCAATCCATTCAGTGTTTGGGATCCTCCTTCAGTGCAGAGTTGACAAGGGAGGATCTAGCTGCTTCAGGAGTGGATGGGTGGCCCAAGGGTGTGGAGACCCAGCCAGGATTGCAAGACTGATCGGGACTGCTTGTTCCTGTCATTTTTTTTTAAACTCTTGAGCTTTGTGAGGTAAGAAAGTATATCCGTTTGTTTCTGTGTCCTAGTGTCTTAGCACAAAGGCAGGGATAAGATGGGCTAGTCCGTGCATAGCTGTGGCCTAGAAAACATGCAGGGATCTGCCACCCCAAAGCCTGTGGGGATGTCCTTCTTCTCCCTAAACTAGCTTCTCATTCCCCCCCAGAAGCCTCTTCCTTCCAACCCTTCTGTGGCCATGTTATCTCCATCTCACTCTCCCCATGCCCAGCCCCCCTTCCTTCCCCTCACCCCTTAATAGAAACCCGAAGGGGAGACAGAGCGCACTGAAGAGAGTCGCCTGCCCAGATCTGATCAAGACACAAGTGAGAGGCAATGATTTGTGAAGAAATCCTGGTCCTGTCTAATGGAATTTTCCCAAAATAAATTCATGTAAACAACTTCCCACAAAGAGGCAGTCAGGGGAGCCTGGTGTGTAAACAGTGGAACAGTTGCAAGTACTATGGGCCCCAGGGGTGCCCTGTCGTCTGGAGGGGGGCTGTGGGGAGACTCCCTTTAGCAAAACACCTTTGGCTCCAGTCCTTCTGACATCATAATGTCAGCCAATTCATTAAACTTAAAAAGAAAAAAAAAGGGACTTATTTTAGTATCATCCCCCAAACATAGCAAGGCCACTTGGTAGCTAAAGATGGATTTTACTTAAATTTTTTTTTTTTACCCCGTTTCAAACCAAGTCAACTGGGAAGATGGTGTGCATACACAGAGAAAGTGGGAACTAAGTTGGAGCCACTGGAGAAAGTGGGAGGGAAGGGTGGTTAGAAAAAGGGAAATAATGTCGTTCTCTGTCCTGGGATGAATATGAGCAAACTCATCATTCCTAGAATTAAGATGAGATCTTTTTTTTTTTTTTTTTTTTTTTTTTTTTTTGTAGACACGCAGAAGGACATTGAATTCCTGTGGCCCGGACGTCTCTGGCTAAGGCCTGATGGGGGGCCCCCGTGGAAAGCTGGATGGCGTATAGTTGAGCAGACCGAGTTTCCGGAGGGAAGTATTTGCAGGGCATCTTCCTGGGACACGCCTTTTCCCCAGACATTTTTCCCAACCCAGTCTGACTTGCCCAAACCCTGAGCTGTTTTCAGGATCTGGGTTTGATGACTTTCCCTCCTGCTGTAACCGTGGCCTAGAGACAGGAGACATACACTCAGGTCTGGCTGGGCCACTGTGACACGACTTACTGTAAGGCTTCCAGCAACTCATCTCATTTCTTGGAGCCTCAGATCCCTGAGAGATCCACACAGGGAGGATCCGGAAAAGCAATTCTAGCTCCCACGTACTCCACATAGCTCAGGGTGGGAGGGAGCTCGGAGGTTCTGGGATTGTCTTTCTTATCAGGTGCATCAGTGCCCAATTTTACTAAAGCTTTATCTTGAATTAGTTGGGTTTTTGATGACAATCCACCTCTCTCTCTCTCTGCAATAGTCAGGACTAGGGAATCAGAAGGAGTTGAGAGGAGAGTGCCTGAGCCACTGGAGCTAAGAGGGGACAGGGGAGGATGAGGCCAGGAGGATATCAGCATCTCTCTGCCAGCCCATTCTGGTAGCTACGTTTGAATCTGTGTCTGTCTGTCTGGGAGTCTTCATTTTCTACCTCCTGGGCAGTGGGACTGTGCAGTTCCTCTTTCCCTTGTGACTTTATTGTACCCTCTGACTAGATGGCACCTTCCCATCCCATCCACGTCAGCTTGGCTACCTGATTTATTTGGCCCAATGAGATGCTAGAGGCACGCTCAGAGGCCTAAACTATTCTTGTGCAACGTGGCCTCTGTTGCTCCTGAGATCTGCTGTGAGGAGAACACTCCCCTGGTCACTGCTGAGCCAAAAGAATGCGTGGAGCCATGGGTAGGTCTGAACCCAACCCAAAGCTCAGAGCCAAGATGGCTGGCCCACAGTCAACTCATCTGAGAGTGACACAAATAAGTGTTGGTTACTGTAGGTCACCGAGCCCTGAGAAGGGCCCTGATGCGCGGCCTTGCAGTTGGATACTCTGATAACAGCCATGAGGTTAGCATGTGTGTAGTTTCATGGCATCTGAGACGTGCAAATGAAGATGTGGCTTTGGCGTGCATATGTTTCCACTAATGTAGTTCCGGGAAAAGTGAGGAGGCCTGTGCTAATTAGAAGCTGCCCCTATAGAACACATTGTGTGTCCCCCCATCTTCCCCCCACCCCCTTGTATGGAGAAGAGTGTGTGTCAGATACTGCCAAGTTTCATGTAGAAGAACTTAGCTTCTCTGATGTCAGGTCATCTCTAACTTGAATTCTGTCTTGGCTGAACCCTAGCTTTATGAATCCTGGAATTCACTCTGTAGACCAGGCTGGCCTTGAACTCAGAGATCCACCTGTCTTTGCCTCCCAAGTGCTGGGATTAAAGGCGTGCGCCACCACTGCCCAGAGGTGCTTCATCTTTGGAATGAGGACTGTGACCATTTTTGTGATAAGGACATTTCTGATATAACACCTTCCACCCATTTTTGTGAGAAGGACATTTCTGATAGAACACCTTCCACCCGGTAAGTACTTAATAAACCCAATTAATTTTTAGCTATAATTCTTTTTGTCCTAACTTAAAATGTTATTTTTGGGAGTATGAGTGATTGTCTGCATGGACATCTGTGCATCACGGGCGTGCCTAGAGGCCTTGGAGACCATATGAGGGCAGTGGATCCCCTGAAGGGGAGTTACAGATGGTTGTGAGACACCCTATGAATGCTGGGACCTGAACTCCAGTGTTCTGGGACATGCAGTGTTCTTAACTGCTAAGCCATCTCTCCAACCCCTTAGCCACTATTCTTGATGTGAAGTAATATTAATACCAGTTAAGCAATGTCATCACTTAGGGTCAACCATAGTGCAAGCCGTGACCACAGGGACATATTGGTTCTGTTTACCTTCTTGGAGGGAAGAACCATCAGTTCCTCTAGGCGAGGACCTTCAGGAAGGAGGTCCAACTGATGATACCCCAGATCTTCTCACACTGTCTTCTCCATCACGAGGCCTTTGTCTCCTGTCTCCACCGGCATCTATGGACCTCTCGGCAACATGGCTTTTCCGGCTTCAGGAAGGGAATCCGGCACAAGGAGCGGAGGCAACCATTTGTTTCAGGACTGGGATCTGTGAGTTGGGTTTTGTAGGCTCTGGCCCTAGCGTGCATGCTTCATTTTCTTTGTGCTGGCAGACGGACATGGTATCTGTGCTCTGAATATTTGTCTTCATGTATGTGTTCATGTGTGAGGGGTGCATATGTGTGTATGCGCATGCATGTATAGGCCAGGGAACAACCCTGGGTGTTAGTCCACCTTGCCTACCTACGGCAGCTTAGGTTAGGCTGCTTGTGCAGTGAACTCAGGGACCTGTCTGTCTGGACTTTCCCAGACTGAGATGACACGTGCCTACTACCATGTCTGGCTCTTGTCCACTAAGTTTTGGTGATTATACTCAGATCCTTTTTTTTTTAAAGAAAGATTTATTTATTATTATTTCTAAGTACACTGTAGCTGTCTTCAGACACACCAGAAGAGGGCGTCAGATCCCATTACAGATGGCTGTGAGCCACCATGTGGTTGCTGGGAATTGAACTCAGGACCTTTGGGAGAACAGTCAGTGCTCTTAGCTGCTGAGTCATCTCTCCAGACCCACACTCAGATTCTTATGCATGTGGGGCAAACTCTTACTAAATGAGCTGTCCCCCGAGTCCTTCAAATGCTTTTTAGTCTATCGAAGTTTCTTCCCCATCAACTCCAGCTGAAGCCACCTCTGTTGCTTCTGACAATAATAAGGCAGAGTTTAGGGGCTGGAGAGATGTCCCAGTGGTCGGGAGCACTTCCAGAGCTCACCCGAAGGACCCGGGTTCAATTCCCAGCACCCGAATGGAAGTTCACAACTGTCTGTAATTTTAGTTCCAGGGGATCTGACACCAACACACAGACATACATGCAGGCAAAATACTAATGCACATGAAATAATTGATGGTGGTGGTGGTGGTGGTGATGATGATGATGATAATAATGATGATAAAACAAGGCAGAGTCCATAAAACAAGGCTGTTTCCTCTGAAGCACGTTTTTTTGGTTTGTTTTTTGTTTTTGTTTTTTGTTTTTTTGTTTTTTGCTTCTCACAGCTCCTACAGGGAAGCAGAAGGGGCTTTGTCAGCCCCCTTGTGGGGGAAGCTACACCTTGGCCCATGAACTCAGATGTGCAAATTGCCCGAACTGGATTTCTAGCTTCTGTTCTCTTGTGGGAATGAAACTTGAGCATTGGTCAATTCTCTTCCCTGTGGACCCTGAGCTGCCCAGGGTGCCTCCTCTTGAGGGTTTTGCTAGAATTCAGTCATGTGTCCCTATTTACGTGTAGAAGCATTCGGGGAATGTAGTCTACCTATATGCCCCAGGACCAAGTAAACAGCCAGGCCATCTATGCCACACTGTTACTTCAGGTGTGTATGTGTGTTTGTGAGTGTGCACACATATGTGTACTCACATGTCTGTGCATGCTTCAAGTTAATTTTTGGGTATCCTCCTTCATCCTGCTTCACCTTTTCACCTTGTTTTTTTTGTTTTTTTGTTTTTTTTTGTTTTTTTGTTTTTTGTTTTTGAGGTACAGTCTTTTTACTGAACCTGGAGTTTGCCCATTGGCTGCCCGGGCTGGGTGCTGGGGGTCTTACTCTCGTCCTCATCTATGAATGGCGAGCGCTCTACCAGTTGACCCACCTGTCTTGGCCCCCATTGTTGCTCCTGTGTATGGAGACTCCTAATCTGGGATCCAACAAGCACACTCTAAGCTATTGTATAGCTGAGATGACCCGAGGACTTTCTTCCCTCTTTTGATTTTGTGATAGTTTTCTTTTTCTGAGGAGACTGAGCCCAATAAACAGGCAGTATTGTAAGGAGACAAACTAGTGACTCTTTCCCTGTTCCACCCTGACACTTGCATAGTCACTACATAATAGAGCCAGGGCCTGGTCTAGAACCCAGGGCCTCCTAATAAAAGAGGCCTTAGAGCCTCTTTTCTTTTCTGGAGCCAAGAATCCAGGAGAACAGGAACTCACCTACAGCCTGATGGGTGTTGTTGGGTTATGCTTTAGGATGTAGTAGGGATGAAATGGGTTAGCTCAGAGACCTGGGAACGTCTAGAAGCCATTAGCAGGAGTCTACTTCCCAGTGGGTTGGTGCCAGTCTTTGTTCCTGAAACCCCCATGTCCAGTCTCCAGTCCCAGCTCTTCTTCCTCCTCTGTAAGCAACATGGCTTTAGTAACTCTCTTACTCCGCAGTGCCCCATGCTCTGCTGCTGCTGGGGCCCAATTGCTACCAAGACTGGGCCAGTGTCACTGGTTGTTACAGCCTATATTTCATTCAGCTAAAGCCTACCACACACTCCTGTATTCCGTGTTATGTTCTGTGAGCTTCCAGGATGACACGCCGAAGGGACCGTGCACAGCTATTCCTTCCCATTGCTGATAAATATATCTATATGTTCTTACTGTCATTGCATATCCCCCGGTATTTATATCCTTGATATACCAGATTCTCTTATGGAACTACGTGTCCGGCACTGCCACGGCAGACTTTTGGTCTCCCTGTTTGTCTGGTCCTTCCTCAGTCCTCCTTCACCTCAGTGAAAGGTGCTCGTCACCCTCTCTCCTTCACCTCCCACATCCAGCCCATGATCACGTTGGTTGCTTGTATTTGTAGGTCAGCCTCTGCCATCCCAGCTGCCTCCCTAACTCCAACCACTTCTTTTACGATGCTCTGGGTTAGACACCAATGGTTATCAGCATTGGGGCTTTTTAGAAAACACAAACTAAGTCGTGTCTGCGCGTACTCTGTCCCCCTGGCCTCCGACTGATGTAGAGTTAAATAGTTGATCTTTCCCATGGCCCCATGGGAGCTGTCTTCTGCCTGCTTTTCCGTCCTTAGCTCAGGTCTTTCTTACATGGCACTACCCCGGACTCTCTTCTCCTAGATCCCGGTGGCTCAGTGTTCTTGGCCACCCGCAGGCTTTGGCTTCCCTCCCCACAGCTCATCACCTCGGTCCTGCACATCCTTTTTGCCTCAGCTTAAATGTCATCACCCCAGTCTAATTCCATTGCTTCCTCTTAGCCGCTCTAGTCTCCCTATTAACACTACCCATATTCCCCCCAAACTGCTCACAGATGGGGACTATGTGACCCTTCCTCTGCTGGCTGTGAACCCTGTAAAATGAGGACCAAGACTCTGGGAGCTTACATTTGTAGTTCCACACTCAGTACCAAGTAGATGCTTAAGAAACAGTGCTTGTTGCATGATAGCAACGGTTAACAAGTTCTCGTACATACCCAGCAGTCTGCCAAGTCTTTGGCTGTGCTATCATATTTTCTGTAATCCTTACTACAGTCCTCTTCTGTGAGGAAGAGGACCTAAGGGTTTTAAGTAACCGGTACAAAAGCATCTGACTAGGAAGTTGTAAACTTGGATATGAAGTCCAGTCCCAAGTTTTTTTTTTTTTTTTAAATTGCTATGCTCTGCTGAAGAGTGGATATGCACAGTAGGTGTGCAGGAAATGGAGTTTCCGGGGATAGGGGTGGAAGCACAGGTAGTTGCCTCTCTCATTCCTTGAAATGTCTGAGAGGAGATCTGGGGAGTCTTTGGCTTGCTCCCCTGGGGTACTCTTCCTCAGCTCCTTCACGTGGTGGGGGGAAGGCAAGAGCAGAAGATAGAGGTTGTAGTCTTCATCGGGGTTTCCATTCCTGCACAAATGTCATGGCCAAGAAGCAAGTCAGGGAGGAAAGGGTTTATTCAGCTTACACTTCCACATTGCTGTTCATCACCAAAGGAAGTCAGGACTGGAACTCAAGCAGGTCAGGAAGCAGGAGCTGATGCAGAGGCCATGGAGAGATGTTTCTTACTGGCTTGCTTCCCCTGGCTTGCTCAGCCTGCTCTTTTATAGAACCCAGGACTACCAGCCCAGGGATGGTGCCACCCACAAGGGGCTCTCTCCCCTTGATCACTAATTGAGAAAATGTCCCACAGCTGGATCTATCTCATGGAGACATTTCCCCAACTGAAGCTTCTTTCTCTGTGATAACTCCAGCTTGTGTCAAGTTGACACACAAAACCATCCAGTACAGTTGTCAATGAGAAGGCCTCTGTGGAGGGAGGGAAGAGTTCCTACTGAGAGGGCTGGAGTGGAGGGTGTCTTCAGGGCTATAGTGCATGGACAGGGAGGGGCTTACTGGGTGTGTTCTGGGTGATGGGCTGCAGACCAGTTGCTTACAACCTTCCTAATGCTGCAACCCTTTAATACAGACCCACAGGCTGAGAACCACTACTTGTGTAGTAGACTCTGTAGCAGAGATTTTACTCTGGTGCTCTTGGGGAAAGGGGACAGAGGAGGACAAGCAAGTTTTGAACATGGCGTTGAATTAAAGGAAGTGCATGTCTGGAATCTGTAAGCCGGGAGGCAGCTTAGAAGAGGCCATGGGCAGGTGTGGAGTAAGCTGGCTGAACCCTGCCCTGTTTCTTCTCAGCCTTGCTGTTCAGTCTGTCTCTAACGTCTTCTGCAGTCCCGAGCACAGGCCGTGCCCCTGCAGTACTATCCCTTGCCCAGACTGACCGCAGCCAGTCGAGAATGAGAACACTTCATTCTTGGTTTTGCAGGTCCTTGCGCTCCGCTGTGCCCGGCATGCAAATGGGGTTTCACACACTTATTGAATGGTTGAATCATCCCAGCTCCCCCAGATCTCATCGGCCACGTCCCCTTCTGTATTACTGTCCTAAAGGGTATTAAACTCAACAGAGCCCTTGATCCATGAAGTGTGCATTTATTTTTATCATCCTCTGGTTAAAATGAAACCTCCTTGGGACTGGGGACCACGTTAAATCTTTGTATCTCAAATGCTCAGCGTCACGGTGGACTGTGTGCACGTGTGAATGATCGCTTTCCTTTGTCATTCCTAAGGAACCTCAGCTCTGATAGGCGCCTCCTAGACTGGCCTGGTTTTGGAACCATGTCTTCCAAAGGTAAGAAAAAGGAGTATCATGTGGCTCACAGGGTAGATGATTGGATGGGACATGTTTCAGGTGTATTGAGACCAGGTGCCTGTGGGATCAAATATAATTTAAAGAAAATGATCTTAAGTATCTACCAAATGTCTTTCACTGGGCCCATATTTTCCTTATTCTTTATATCTACAAATAAAGTATCATTTTCGTTATACAGATTAAAAAACTAGGGGAAGAATATTGTCTTTTCTAAGATAGATGGAACCCATCTTCCTTGACAACACCAGATGTTATTTCTTCAGAGATGAACGCATAGGTCAGCTAATGTTCCCTGCTTAGCTTTGGAACATTTTTTTTTTTTTTTTTTTAAGACTTATTTATTTGAGTGCATAGTTGCTGTCTTCAGACACACAAGAAGAGGGCGTCAGATCTCATTACAGATGGCTGTGAGCCACCATGTGGTTGCTGGGATTTGAACTCAGGACCTCTGGAAGAGTAGTCAGTACTCTTAACCTCTGAGCCATCTCTCCAGCCCCAGCTTTGGAGCATCTTTTAACCATCTCTGTTTGGGGGAACAGTCTTGTGATATGAGCATTATGTCCAGGCTGAGAAAAGTGTGGTCTTGGCCAGATCTCATGCTGACCACCAGGTGGCGCTGTTGGCCCAACATTTAGTCTCGCCAAAACTTGGCCCTTTTAAAGGGTAGTTTTGGGACTGACTGCTCAAGAAAAACCTTACCGCGGTTTGCAATTTACCAACCCCTGACAGTTGTCATCTGCTTAAACTGTGTGTCCTGTAACTCACCCCTATTTGAGTCCTGAACCTCCCAAAGAAGCTGTCATCTCTATTCCACAGAGGCCAGGAGTTAAGTAACTGGAACTAAGTTCTCAGAATGGCTTGGGGCTCAAAGGCAGCAAGGCCCAATCTATATGCCTCCCTTTCATCCTTTCTTTCCTCCACATTCTGATGTATCCCAGGCTAGCCCCGAAGTTTCTATGTAGCCAAGGATGACCTTGATCTCTTAATCCTCCAGCTTCTTCCTCCCAGGCTGCTCAGATTACATCCCGTTCTGCTGCCTACACCACGCCACTACTCCCAACTTCTGTGGTGCTGGGAATGAAACCTAGGGCTTTATGCCTTCTTGGATAGCACTCTGCCAACTGACACAAACCTCCAGCCTTCCATTTCCCCTTTTATTTCCTTATTCTTTTCATGATGACACATGCTGGCCTATGGTGACAGTTGTAATTCAGACAGTGACAATCACCTGAAGGCTCTCTAGAGCAAGGATCACACAGGAGAGAGGTAGCTATCTAGCCCTATTTAACATGTGTTTATGTGTATGTGCACATATATGTAGAAATGTATGTGCCGCTGTACAGTATGTGGAGGCCAGAGGGAGTCAGTTCTCTCCTTCTATGTCAGTCTTGGCGGCAAGCACCCGTTCTTGTTGAGACCTCTCGCCAGCCCGTAGATACCAGAATATGGATTAATAACTCACTAAAAGTGATCGTTCAGTGGATCTCTTGGGAGATCAGGGCGGTGTGCCTGAGGAGTCCCACTGGCTGTCACATGAGCATTCCTATGACATCTAAGATGTGCAAGGGAGAGATAGTGAACAAGTTGTTTTTGGAGCCTCCAAAAAGCCAGGGGTAAGGGGTAGTGGTCTCGATTTTGTAGGTGAGGAGGCGATACCCACATGGTATTGTGGCATGGTAGCCATGGCAGCGTGGTTCAGTGTGTAGCCTCTGTGGTCAGCCAATGTACATTGGTACATTGGCTCAAGACATCCCGTTCTGCTGCCCACACTGAAGCTGCCTGTCTTGAGCCCACGGGAGCCCCAGGTGGAGGGAGCTTGATAAAAGTCATGCTTGTGTCAAACGGCTTTGAGCATCTGTAGGGTCTTCCTGGAGGAGACCGTGGGCTTCTGGGATGCCCCTGCTTGCCCAGTGCCTGCACACTTCCCGTCTCTGGGGGGAGGGCCTCACTTCTAACCGTCCTATGACTCCTGATCCAAACTGATAAGGCCGAACTCATGTCTGCCCCATGGCCCTGTATGCTCAGCCCCGATAGCCCAGTTTAGGTCATCTGGCTACCATCTGGGGACTCCTGACAGCTCTGCGGCCCTGTGAGAACTTACCATCGTGAAAATACCCTTCCTCCACAACCAACGATCAGACAGGAAGCAGCTACGTGGAGTCCCGTGTCACCAAGAAAGTGGCAGATTCTAAGTCTCTGTCAAGTGGATGCTTGGGTTCTCCAGTTTTGTTTTTAGACAAAAACAAGCACCAGCTCCTGGCTGGGGCATTCCTGGGATTCATCCCCTGTTAAGCATAGGTCTGGGCTCTTATGTTCAAAATGCCAGGCCTCCTGTGGTCTCCTCTGGTGTGGGGATAAGGCTTTTGGGAAGCTGAGCAGGGAGCTGACATTTCCCCCCATACAATAGACTCACACTAGTCGAGTTCCAATTCTTGCTTCTAAGCCTCTCAACAAGACTGTTTCAGAGAGAGAGAGATATGAGTAGAGAGATAGAAGAACTTTGCACGTTTACTGAAAAACTATCCTAACTTAGGTCAGAGCCTAGATCGTAAAGTTCCTCTGTTGCTGATAGCAGTGCTGGGATTACAGGGCTGGAGCACTGGGACACCACAGTGTGTTCGCTTCCAAGGGTTGAGATGACAAATGTCCACAGACTGACTGTCTTACAGACCTGAGGTGTGTTCTTGCTAGCTCAGGAGGTCATGTGGCCAAAATCAAGGGGCCAACAGGGCTGCCTCCCTTTGATGGTTACGGGAAGATTTCCTCCTTGCCTTTCCTGGATCCTGGCAGCGCAGGAGTCCCCTAGAACCAGGTTGCAGGTCTTGGCTTCCATCTGCACCAAGTCTTGGCTTCCTTCTGTGTCTCTCTGATGCTTCGCACTAGATCTAGGACCTATGCATATAAATCCATGGTCCCTAGTGAAGAACTCTCACTAGATTCTCAGGGCTCCTTTCCCTTAATGTGCTAAAATGCAGATTTTTAGGATAGGGACATTTTCTGTGGGACCCACCACTAGGGAAGCTCAGGGACATAATTTGTACCTACTGTGGAAAGGTTCTAGTCAGTAAGAGCTAGCTAACACACAGGTGGGCTGTACCCCAGGGAAGAGTGATGTGTTGAGTTTGGCCTCAGGGTGACAGCCTTTGGGCACACTAATCTTGGTGCCCAGGGCATGTGTGTTGGTTACTTCTGTGTCTCTGTGGCCAAACCACCTGGCAGAAATATTTAAAGAGGGAATGAGTTGTTTTGGCGCAGGGTTTCAGACCATCATAGCAGGCATGGTCGAGAACTTTGGTTAGGGCAGCAGGAGGGAGTGTGTGGCCGGGATTGTTCATGAGGCGGCAGATCAGGAGGCAGAGGTAGGAAGCAGGCTCTAACTTTTAAAGATCCACCTGTCTTAGGGTTTTTATTCCTGCACAAAGATCATGACCAAGAAGCAAATTGGGGAGGAAAGGGTTTATTCAGCTTACACTTCCACATTGCTGTTCATCACCAAAGGAAGTCAGGGCTGGAACTCAAGCAGGTCAGGAAGCAGGAGCTTCCTGCAGAGGCCATGGAGGGATGTTTCTTACTGGCTTGCTTCCCCTGGCTTGCTCAGCCTGCTCTTTTATAGAACCCAGGACTACCAGTTCAGGGATGGCCCCACCCACAAGGGTTCCTCTCCCCTTGATCACTAATTGAGAAAATGCCCCACAGCTGGATCTCAGGGAGGCACTTCCCCAACTGAAGCTCCTTTCTCTGTGATAACACCAGCCTGTGTCAAGTTGACACACAAAACCAGCCAGTACACCACCCTAGTTACTACGTACTTCTGGAGCTCTCGTTGATCTCTGTTACGGGGACACCATTTGCAGGGATGCAGTGTGACCCGCTTCACACTTCGGCTGCCTCGGACTGCCCGCCCTTCCCACTATGACGAACTGACTCTGTCTTAAAACTGAGTGAAGCACCCACACTTTGGTCTTCCTTCTTCTTGAGCTTCATGTGGTCTGTTCTTCTGAGAAAGGGAACAAAATACTCACAGGAGTAAATATGGAGATAAAGTGTGGAGCGAAGACTGAAGGAGAGGCCATCCAGAGACTGCCCCACCTGGGGATTTATCCCATATACAGTTGCCAAACCCCAACACTATCATGGATACCAAGAAATGCTTGCTGAAAGGAGCCCGATCTGGCTGTTTCCTGAGAGGCCCTGCCAGAGTCTTGCAAATACAGAGGCGGATTCTCGCAGCTAAACATTGCACTGAGCACAGGGTCCCCAATGGAGGAGTTAGAGAAAGGACTGAAGGAGCTGAAGGGGTTTGCAACTTTATAGGAAGAACAACAATATGAACCAACCAGACCTCCCCAGAGCTCCTAGGGTCTAAGCCATTAACCAAGGAGTACACATGGCTCCAGCTGCATATGTAGCAGAGGATTGCCTTGTCAGGCATCAATGGGAGGAGAGGTCCTTAGTCCTATGAAGGCTCGATAGATGCCCCAGAGTAGGGGAATTGAGATCTGAGAGGTAAGAGTGGGGTGGGTGGAGGAACACCCTCACAGAAGCAGGGGGAGGGAGGATGGGGTAGGGGGTTTCTAGAGGGGGGAAACCTGGAAAGGGGAAAATATTTGAAATGTAAATAAATAAAATATCCAATAAAAAACATAAAAAAACTATGAGTGAAAACAAAATGCCCCCCCCTTTAAAATTTTGGTGCTCAAGTATTTTTAATAGTTTTTTTAAATCACCAAGTTGTCATTTTTTTTTAATGTAATGAAGAGATTTAAATGAAGAAGTCTTCAGGATTTACTTAAAAAAAATTACACAAAGACTGAGAAATTCTATGGAGATAATGCTTCTGGTAGGTCAGCTTCTGTGCCCTACTTCTGTTGAATGGCAAGCTTTTTATTAGGAACTTTTAATTTTTACATCTTATATGTATGGATGTTTTGCCTACACGTATGTATGTGCACCACTTGTATGCAGTGTCTGAGGAGGTCAGAAGAGGGGGTTGGATCCCTTGGAACCGGAGCACACCTGTGAGCTTTCATGGGATGCTGGGAACCTAACCTAAAACCCCTGGGAGAGCAGCCCGTGTTCTTCCCTGCGGAGCCATCTCTCCAGCCCCATTGCCAGGAATTTTTGTCACAACAACAAGAATCATGACTGATACAAGGCCTGCTCGTTTTATCCCATTGTCACTATCATTTATTTTGCATTTTTGAGGATTAATTCCAGGGCCTAATGCACACTCTATTGTTGAGCTACGGCTCTAGCTCAGAAGCCCATTTTAAAGATAACCTAAGAGAGGTTTAGTGAGGCTAAAAAGGTGCTTCATATTTCTGGACTAAAAGACAATAGAAACAGGTTTATTGGGAGCCATATATATCTGATTCAAGGTTGAGTCCAGGCTGTCCTCAACTTAGTGATCCTCCAGCCTCAGCTTCCTAAGAGCTAAGATAACTGGTATGTACCCCTATGCCCAGCTTAGGGATAGTCATAGTATCTGTGTTGTGAGTTGAGTGTGTGTGTGTGAAAGAGGGGGAGGATGTGCACAGGGTGTGTATGTGTGTATGCGTGTAGTGAGTGTACATTAGTGTGTGTGTGAGTGCACACTATGTGTGTTCCTGTGTATGTGTCGTCTAGAGCTCAGTCTCTGGCGTTGTTCCTCAGGAATCTTCTGCCTTGTATTTATTTGTTTAACAATTAAAATATCATATTTATTGTGTGTATGTGTGCACATGTGCCCTTGCACACATGTGTGCATATATGTGCAGAGGTCAGAGGACAGCTTGAGGGAGATGGTTCTCTTTTTCCACCATGTAGATATCAGGGATTGAACTCAAATCCTCAGTCTTGGTGGAAGGCCTTACTGCCTTTACCTGTTGATCTGTCTTACCTGCCCCATGGTATTTATTGAGACAACGTCACTTAGTGGGACGTGGAGTTCTAGGATCTGCCAATTCCCACCTCTCCAGTGTTAGGATGTACAAGCAACTAAGACCGAGATCAGCTTTTTATCTGAGTGCTGGGAATCAAACTCAGGTCTTCATGCTTGTGAGGCAAGCATATATCACTGCTTGAGTCAGTTCCCCAGGCCCTGGGGCTGTGCTCCTAAGTTTCTGGAGGAAATGTCACAGAAGAGCGAAGCACATTGGATAGGAAGAGCATTTGTGTGTGTGGTCGTGTTTGAGCTAGAAGGGAATGGCCCCTTCTGTCCTGGGCTGTTGTTTTGTTTGGACTCTGGGGTTCAGGTGTTGCTGGGTTAATCCTCCTGAGCTCTGAGTATGCCCAGAGAATACTGAGACTGCAGGGAGAGAGGCCTCAGCTCAGGGATCTTCTAGGTGTCCATGATTGTTCTGGGTGGAGTAATTTCTGTAACCTGTGCTGTCTGTCATCCTTTGTCAAAGGAGATGAGTCGGTTATGGTCTTGACTGTCCAGGACAGGATTCATCTGAGCCATGTCCCTTCTGCGGTTAGTCTTGCCATCTGGCTCAGGACCCTGGAGTAGCTCTTTTATTTCAGATCTCCATACTTAGTATATCATGTTCATGATTTAGTATTTTAGTATGTGTTCATGATCTGTGCCTCCCTGGTGTCACTTGGGTGACTAGTCACTAAGTATGTTCCTACAAGCTTACTTACATTAAACGATGTTATTCCTTTCCTAAGCAAATGTAAGCCTTGAAGTCATAGGTTCCTTTATTCATCTATTCTTGTGACAAATGTCAATTGCCTGGCTATGAACTAGGAGGTCCAGTTTTGGCTATTAGAAACGTTAAAAAACCCTAGAAAACCAAATAACCCTATTAAAAATGGGGTACAGAGTTAAACAAAGAATTTTCACCTGAAGAACTTAACTTCATTAGTCATTAGGGAAATGCAAATCAAAACAACCTGAGATTTCACCTTACACCAGTCAGAATGGCTAAGATTAAAAATTTAGGAGACAGCAGGTGTTGGCGAGGATGTGGAGAAAGAGGAACACTCCTCCACTGCTGGTGGGGTTGCAAATTGATACAACCACTCTGGAAATCAGTCTGGAGGTTCCTCCGAAAACTGGGCACCTCACTTCTGGAAGATCCTGCTATACCACTCCTGGGCATATACCCAGAGGATTCCCCAGCATGTAATAAGGATACATGCTCCACTATGTATCCTTTTCATAGCAGCCCTATTTATGATAGCCAGAAGCTGGAAAGAACACAGGTATCCCTCAACAGAAGAATGGATGCAAAAAATGTGGTATATCTACACAATGGAGTACTATTCAGCCATTAGAAACAATGAATTCATGAAATTCTTAAGTAAATGGATGGAGCTGGAGAATATCATACTAAGTAAGGTAACCCAGTCTCAAAAGATCAATCATGGTATGTACTCACTAATAAGTGGATATTAACCTAGAAAACTGGAATACCCAAAACATAATCCACACATCAAATGAGGTACAAGAAGAACGGAGGAGTGGGCCATTTGTTCTGGAAAGACTCAGTGTAGCAGTATAGGGCAAAACCAGAAAAGGGAAGTGGGAAGGGGTGGGTGAGAGAACAGGGGGAGGGAAGGGGGATTATGGGACTTTCGGGGAGTGGGGGGCCAGAAAAGAGGAAATCATGTGAAATGTTAATAAAAAATATATCGAATAAAAAAAAAGAGAAAGAAACGTTAAAGAAAAAAGCCATAGGCAAAATCTCTACCATCTGGAGATTACATACTTTTGGAAGAGGTAGGATATCTTTCTATCTATCTATCTATCTATCTATCTATCATCTATCTACCCCTCCATCTATTATTTTATAATTCATTATAATTCATTATAAGACATGGTTCTGCAGTCCCATCTGTACCTTCAATGTAGCTCAGATTGGCATCCAAATCATGGTACTCCTCCTGCCTCAACCTCCAAAGTTCTGGGTTTACAGACAAAAGCCATTATACTTAAAAAGAAAACAAACAACAACAAACTGTGTGAGTGGTATGCGTGAGTGGTACGTGTGTGTGTGTGTGTAAATTGAGCACCCTATCTACTTAAGGCATCTTAACCTATCCCCAGTTTGTAAGAACATGCTTTTTTACTCGATCTTCGTGTATGTGTGTGTGTGTGTGTGTGTGAGTGTGTGTGTGCGCGTTTTGAGTATTGGGCATGTTTTTATCACACCTTCCTCCTGTCCTTCCTCTCTCCTCCCAAGTGGTTTCCTTGGTTTCCTAGGCAGTGTCATGTCAACTTTCATGTCCCCTATATAAATGACTCTCACGTATAGATACATAAATCTAGGAACCACAAACGAGAGAGAACATGACATTTGTCTTTCCAAAACTGACAATTATCTCCAGTTGCATCCATTCACCTATAAATGACATAACTGTTTTCATGGCTGAAAATTCCCATTGTCGTAGGACACCTAGGTTAGCTCCCAGACTGTTGTGAGCAGTGATGGCTGTAGTAAACACTGATGTGTAAGTATCTCTCAGCTACATTGGCTCAGAGGCCTTGGGTAAACGCCTGGGAATCGGGTAGCCAGGTCGCTCTACCTACTGTGAGCATTTGGAGAAACTTCCGTACCGACTTCCATAACGGCTACACAAGTTTACATTCCTGCTAGCAGTGCCCAACAGCTCCTTTTATTGTCCAGATCCATAGACGTCTCAGTAGGCAAAGTGCTTGCTGAACAAAGCCTTAGGATCTCAGCTGGACCCAGCACCCATGTAAATGACTAGGCACAATGGGGACAGTCTATGATCCCACTAAGGAGAGAGGTGATTTTTTTTTTTTTTTTTTTGTCTTTAGCATTTGTTACATTTTGTTTTCTTGAAAACTGTCATTCTGACTCTAATGAGATGGAATCTAAATGTAATTTTGATTTGCATGTTCTGATAGCTGGGGCTTATTAGACATTTGTACTCATCATTAGAGGACTTTTGTCTGTTTGTATGGAGACGGGGTTTCTCTGTGTAACAACCTTGGCTGTCCTGGACCTCGATCTGTAGACCAGACTAATTTCAAACTCACAGCGATCTGCTTGCTTCTGCCTCCAAGTGCTGGGTTGAAGGAGTAGACTGCCGTGCCCTGCCTACAGACCTCCCACCACCCACTTTATTAGCATATTTATTGATTGGCTTGAGTCCTTGTTGTTTAGGTTTTTGTGTTCTTTGTATATTCGTTTGTTTTGTTTTTTTGGGTTTGGTTTTTTTGAGGCAGGGTTTCTCTGTTTAGCCCTGGCTGTCCTGGAACTCACTCTGTAGACTAGGCTGGCCTCAAACTCAGAAATCCGCCTGCCTCTGCCTCCCACAGTGCTGGGATTACAGGCATGCGCTGCCACCGCCCGGCTTGTATATTCTAAATATGATTCCTTTGTCAGATACATAGCTTGCAAAAATTATCTCCCACCCTGCGGACTCTTTCTTCACTTGACTAGCTGTTTCCTTTGCCATATAGAAGCCTTTTAATCTCACGAATCTCATTTGCTAATTGCTGGCCATATTTTATGAGCAGGTGTAGTCCCAGGGAGGAGGTTCTTGCCTCTGTCTATGCCTTGAAGCCTTTTCCTCAAGCACTTCCAGAGTTTTAAGTCTTACACTAAGGTCTTTGACCCACTTGGAATTGATTTGTGTGCATGGCGACAGATCAAGATCTAGTTTCATTCTACAGATGGATATCTAGTTTTGACAGCACCATTTGTTAAATGGGCTAACATTTCACTAGTATTTTTCAAAGATGTGAAACAGTTTTGGTCTGTTGGAACAAAGCGATTTTACATTGTGGTCTAGTACACACAGGCACACACATGTAGGAATCACACATAGAAAAATGAAATTGCTTAGTTATGGTGCCTTGTCTTAAGGAAAGAGTTTATCTGGCTTACACCTCCATAGCACTATTCATAATTGAAGGAAGTCAGAATAGGAGCTCAAACAGGCCAGGAACTTGGAGGCAGGATGTAGAGGCCGCAGAGGGGTGTAGCTTACTGGCTTGCTCCTCATGGCTTGCTCAGCCTGACTTCTTATAAAAATCGGAATGCCAGTCCAGAGATGGCACCACCCACCAGGGGCTGGGCCCTTCTCTACCAATCGCTAATTAATAAAATGCCCCACAGTCTTTCCTACAGCCCTGTCTTATGGAGGCATTTTCTTTTTCTTTTTTTCTTTTTTTTTTAATTTTTTTATTTGATATAATTTATTTACATTTCAAATGATTTCCCCTTTTCTAGCCCCCCCCACTCCCCGAAAGTCCCGTAAGCCCTCTTCTCTTCCCCTGTCCTCCCACCCACCCCTTCCCACTTCCCCGTTCTGGTTTTGCTGAATACTGTTTCACTGAGTCTTTCCAGAACCAGGGGCCACTCCTCCTTTCTTCTTGTACCTCATTTGATGTGTGGATTATGCTTTGGGTATTCCAGTTTTCTAGGTTAATATCCACTTATTAGTGAGTGCATACCATGATTCACCTTTTGAGTCTGGGTTACCTCACTGAGTATGATATTCTCTAGCTCCATCCATTTGCCTAAGAATTTCATGAATTCGTTGTTTCTAATGGCTGAATAGTACTCCATTGTGTAGATATACCACATTTTTTGCATCCACTCTTCTGTTGAGGGATACCTGGGTTCTTTCCAGCATCTAGCAATTATAAATAGGGCTGCTATGAACATAGTAGAACATGTATCCTTATTACATGGTGGGGAGTCTTCTGGGTATATGCCCAGGAGTGGTATAGCAGGATCTTCTGGAAGTGAGGTGCCCAGTTTTCGGAGGAACCGCCAGACTGATTTCCAGAGTGGTTGTACCAATTTGCAACCCCACCAGCAGTGGAGGAGTGTTCCTCTTTCTCCACACCCCCTCCAACACCTGCTGTCTCCTGAATTTTTTATCTTAGCCATTCTGACTGGTGTAAGATGAAATCTTAGGGTTGTTTTGATTTGCATTTCCCTAATGACTAATGAAGTTGAGCATTTTTTAAGATGCTTCTCCGCCATCCGAAGTTCTTCAGGTGAGAATTCTTTGTTTAACTCTGTACCCCATTTTTTAATAGGGTTGTTTGGTTTTCTGGAGTCTAACTTCTTTAGTTCTTTATATATATTGGATATTAGCCCTCTATCTGATGTAGGATTGGTGAAGATCTTTTCCCAATTTGTTGGTTGGCGATTTGTCCTCTTGATGGTGTCCTTTGCCTTACAGAAACTTTGTAATTTTATGAGGTCCCATTTGTCAATTCTTGCTCTTAGAGCATACGCTATTGGTGTTCTGTTCAGAAACTTTCTCCCTGTACCGATGTCCTCAAGGGTCTTCCCCAGTTTCTTTTCTATTAGCTTCAGAGTGTCTGGCTTTATGTGGAGGTCCTTGATCCATTTGGATTTGAGCTTAGTAATGGAGGCATTTTCTTAATCGAGGTTTCCTCTTCTCGGATGCCTCTAGCTTGTGTCACGTTGACATTAAGTCTCCAGCACACACCGCTTACCTTCAGTGTATGAGGCAGACTGACATTTAACCGTTCCGCTTGTGAGCTGCTGAAGACTTGTAATCTGCCAGTGGATTTCAGTGTCACTGGGACATCAGGGACTGGTGGAAGGGAGTGGGGTGGGCCTAGGGGGTGGGGTGGGGTGGGGGAGGGGAAGACAGGGTGGCAGGAAGAGCCTCTGAGACAGAGATAACAGGCATGAAAAAAAGGTAGCAGCGGGAAGATCTAGAAGATTTGAAGGCTGGCCAGCATGTGAACACCTATAAGGGGTGAAATTTGGGTTGGCATTTTCCTTGTTCCCTCGCTCCCCCCCTTCCTTCCTTCCTTCCTCTTCCTCCTTCTTCCTCTTCTCTCTCCCCCTCCCCTCCTTCTTTCCCCATTCCGGTTGCTGCTGTATCAATAGCACAGCTCTGTCATCTGACTATTCTGGAGGTCAGGAATCCAAAGGGCTTGGCTGTGCTGCCTTCCTCCTGGAGGTTTCAGAGGAGAACACATTTCCAACGGGAGCCGTACATGTTGCATGCTTCGTAGCCTGGCACCCGTTGACCTTAGCCGCAGTCAGTCCGATACCCTCTGTGCTGATCCAGTCTCCTGCCCCCCTTTCCAAGTACCTGCATTAGGTCATGGAGGTGAACCACTATAAATGACTGACCCTTAGTAAGGCGGCATGGTTCAGGAGCCGAGGATGTGGACATGTTTGGTGTCATCTGACTTCTTGGTCAGTGTAACATCCTACACGTGGTCCGTGGGCTCAGGAGGAATTTTTTCACATGGCACTCTGTCCACACGTGGCACACAGTGGGAACTGGATAGTTTGCCAAACAGTTTCACAAATGCAAAGCCCCCCCCCCCTCCCCCCCCCCGCTGCCTGGTGCCACCCTTCCTCTGCACAGAGCCAGAGCTGGTGTCTGGAGATAGGCAGGTCTGGAAACCTGGGGCCTGTGTCAGGACCTCGTGAGAGGCTGTTTAACCCCCATTCTTTTCTAGAGAACCCCTGACTCCTCTCGTCTGTGGCTTCAGGTGGTCCTTGACCTGTTACTGACTTTAAAGAACTGATTTACCTTCAAAACAGATCATTCCTCTTTTCTCATTTCACCTCTTCTGTATGGGAAAGGAAACTGTGCGTCTGCTTTCCTGTCTATGGATGGAAAAAAATGGAGGTCTAGACACAGGTGGCCGTGTCTCCCAACTCCTTGCATACAGCTCACAAGTATTTACCATTTTCTTCTTCTATTTTTAATGGTGCTGGGGATTGAACTCAGGGCCTCAAGTTCGGCAAGTGTTCAGCCAAAGCCACCCTTGCCCACTTCTGGCTGCTTTGTAAAGGATCTGTAGTGCCTGTCATTCAGAGGGCTTCCGGGAGGATGTGCTCGAGAAAGAAGGATCTGTCCCATTTCCTGTAGGGCTGGAGAACAAAAGCTTTGTGGGGAGAGATTTGGTTCAGCCTATGGGGAAGGCATCTAGGATCGAGTCCAAGGACCAGGATAGGCAGCCTAGGGAGGAACAAGGTTCCTGTCGATGGGCTCTTCCAGGCTTGGAAATTGTGAACCTTATTTAGATGATCTCCAAGTTAAAGGTTTAGCCCCAGGGCTTTGTAACCAGACCCCCCCCCCCAACGGAACCCCTTAGCATCTTTCCCTCCTTCTCCATCCGCCAACCCCAAGGCTTTGGAAGGGGGGCAGGGAAGCAACAAGCAAGAAAAGATGGAGTCCTGGGTCTCCTGGTGGGGAGGGGGCTGATGTAAGAGGAAACCTGGGCAAGGAGGTCCCCCACTCCCAGGAGATAACAATCGAGTTATGTACATTTTAAATGGAGTTCTCTTAGTCTTAGTGATTTTTTTTACATGAAAACTCAGCTCACAGTCCTTACCATCTGTTTCTCCTTTTAGGACAGAAATCAAGAGACTATTTACATATTCCTAGGACCCTATCACCAATTAAATCTTTTCTTTGGAACTTCAGCCCTTCTGGTCTCCCCAATCCGCTTCCTCAGATCCCTCCCTGTTTGGGATTAGGTTTCCTGGCAGAACAGGGTTGCTGTTCTTTTTGATGATTGATTTATTTAGTTGGCTTCTTTTCCCATCTCTGGCTTGTGCAGGTCAGACCTTGGCATCCCACTTCTTGTCATGGAGACGTGACCCTTGAGAGGATTCTCCTTCCACTCCACGGCTTTGCTCCGGGTCGATCTGGAATGGGTTGCCCAGGCACTGCAGCTGCCCAGAGGCAGCCTGTCTGGGTGTCACCCTTCTGCACCCTCCCCGCCCCTCCCCCTTCCTGGTCGTGACAGAGCTCTTTCCCTGGGAGATGAGAGAGCACAGCTGGGTGATGTCACCAGGAATGCAAGGGGGCCGCCAAAGGGGCCTGGAAGGGGGCAGAAATGAGATGTCACCAGAGCAACTGGCCTGTCCGTTTTATCATTGTCAGGGAGACAGTCTGGTCCTGCAGCAGACTGAGAAATCTGCTGAGATATCTGAGAAAATTGTATCTGACACGACGCATCTCAGGTCCACTCCCTCACTGACCCACCTGACCACATCTCAGTGTCTGTGGCTCCTATTACCAAAGGCCACTCCAGTCTCTGTCATTGCCCCCTACCCCCTAAAACAATGCTGTGACTGTGGCCATGGCACACAACCTTTTTGGGTCTTATCCAACCCATGTGGCAAGCAACGGTCCCTGTCTTGTGAGATCTGGATGAACCACTGGCTGGATCTCAGGACCCCCCAGCACCATTCCTGATGGGTAGTAAGAATGTTACAGTTGTCAGCCATGAGTTAAATTGTAAGCTTTGACTCCTACCTGACGACCTGAGAACTGAGAGAGACAGTCCTGCAAGTGAGACCTCCAATCTCCTTCAAAACCTCCTCAAGCCTGGACCATGTATCTAGACTCATCTACGTACTGGCAACTCTGGGGTAGCTTTGGGTTTGAAACTTATGGGACCTTGAGGGTAACCAGATGGTTTAGTTATTCGGTGAAGGTGAACCACACCCCATTGTGAGAGGGTAATGCTTGTGTCACTCAGGCTACAGAGAGAATCTTTCCTACGTCAGAGACTGATTTCCGTCAGCTTTAACCTAACACTCCTGTACCACTGATAACATGAAATTCCAAACTTGAAGGAGCTCCTTGACAAGCAGGAGAGACGGGCCTAGAAACAGAGGGACGGGATAAGAGGGCACAAAGTGGCCACCTTGGTAGCTTCTAGGGCTGAGCGCCTGGCCTCAGTTCTCCCTGGTCATCTACTGGCTGTGTGATCTTAAGTCATTTCATGTCCCTTTGCCCCTGCAAACTGGGGGGAGGTCCTAATGCCTATCTTGAAGGGCTGTGGGACATGTTAAAATAATTTGTGTATCTTATTATTACTGTTTTCCTTCTTGGGACAGGGTCTTACTGTACAGTTCTGGTTGGCCTGAGCCCTTAACCCTCTTGCCTCTGCCTCCCTGTGCTGGGATTACGGCTTGGCACTGTTGGGTACTAGCTTCAGGTCTTGAAGAATTGAGCCAGGTTCTGTTGGATGATAGCCCCTAGCCCTAAAGAATTGCTTAACCCTAGCCTGACCATGACTGTTCTGGTCTACCTGCAGAAACTATATGTTCAGGCAGGTAGAACAACTCACCCTGCTCCTAGTCAAACCACAAAACTGGCTGTCACTCTCTCTCTCTCTGTATATATATATATGTATATATATATACACACACACACACACACATATACACACATATATACATGCATACATATAATATCTCTTCTCTGACTCAATTTTTTATTAGAAATATTCTTTATTTACATTTCAAATGTTGTCCCCTTTCCTGCCCCACCCCCCAAAAAGTCTCATAAGCCCTCTCCCCTCCCACTTGCTGTTCCCCAACCAACCCTGTCCTGCTTCCCTGTCCTGGTATTCTCCTACACTGTGGCATCGAGCCTTCCCCCAGACCAGGGCCCCTCCTCTCTTTGATGTTCAACAAGGCCACTCTCTGCTGCCTATGTGTCTGGAGCCATGGACCACTCCATGTGTATTCTTTGGTTGATGGTTTTGTCCCTGGGAGCTCTGGGATCTAATTCACTTTTCCTACAGGCATGACTCCACCTGTCTTATAGAAAATGACTCCAATGACTAGATGTAGAGGCACACTTGTAATCCCAGTGGTTAAGTTGTGGAATCAGGAAGATTAGGAACTTTGGGCCAGCCTACAGTGCTACAAAGCAAGACTCTATCTTAAAACAGAAACAACAATAAAAAAAAATCCCCAAACAAAACAAAAGGAAACAACTAGACAAACAAAAACCAACCAACTGACCAACTGACAAAGGGCTGGGGATGAAGTTCAAAGACAGATACTTGTTTAGTGTGTGTAAGGCCTTGAATCAAGTCCCTGTACCACAACAAGAAAACAAGAGGACGAAGGTGTGGTGTTCCACAGTGTTACCATCCTCACACTGTCTGAGCTCGGGTTCCTGCTGTTCTGAGGAGGCAGTGACTTCTGTGTGCAGCCTGACAAGGGTCTTCCTAGGAACCAGGACACGGCCTCTACAAGCTTAAGATGATGTCGCAGGTATGAATAAGAACTTGGGTGGGGATTCCAGGCAGAGTGCACAGACTGAGAGAAACACTGAAGGTCTGTGTAGACAGTCAGAGGTGTGAACAGTAAATGCAGCAAGAAAGGAATTGTGGGTATGTGGGGAATTGGGATTCCTCACAACAGATCCTGTCTTTGAAAGAGCAGCAGGCCAGCAGTGGGAGGGGTGGAAATGACAGTCAGTAGAGACTGTCCAGACTGGCTGCTCATTCAGGCCTCCTGGACTGCCTTAAAAAATTACCGGCATGGTCACACGATCAGCCTAGGGGCCATCAACAAATGAGTGGATAAAGAAAATCTCTCTCTCTCTCTCTGAGCATATGCATGTCCATGTGCCCCCTGCTTCATGCATACACACACACACAGACACACACAGACACACACAGACACAAACACACACACACACAGACACACACACACAGACACACACACGTGCGTGCGCACACACACACGCATGCACACGCGTGCATACACACACAGACACACACACACAGACACACACAGACACACACACAGAGACACACACACAGACACACACACAGACACACACACACACACACTCGCGCGCGCACACACATACACACACACACACACACACGCACACACACACACACATACACACACACACACACACGCGCACACACACACACACACAGACACACACACGGGCGCGCACACACACACAGACACAGACACACACACACAGACACACACGTTGTTCAGTCACTAAGAAGATTGAAATCCTGCCATTTTCAGGAAAACAGGCAGAATTAGAAATCATCCTCAAACAGGCCAGACTCAGAGAGCTCAGTGGGGCATTCCTGTGGGGGTCTCTGGAAAAATAAGATACATGAATGTAAGAAGGGGAACCATGAGGGAATAGGAAAGGGGGCAGTGTGTGTGTGTGTGTGCACATGCATGTACTTGGGCACACATGTGTGAAGATGTCCTAACAAACTCCATTATTTTGTCCTGTTAATACACACTAATAAAGAAAGTAAACATTTTCCTGTGTTTAAAAATTATCCCTGTGTTGGGGCTGGAGAGACAGAAATTAACAGCATTTGCTGCTTTTGCAGAGGATCCTGGTTTAGTTCCCACTGCCCACGGGGCTACTCCCAACCACTGCCTTCGACTCTGGGTTCAAATGCCCTCTTCTGGCCTCAGAGGGTACTGCATGCACATACATGGTGTGCACACCTATACCCAGGCGAAACACTCACACCAAAATAGATAAATAAATAAATAAATAAATAAATAAAACAAAAATAAAGTTTAGCAGCAACAACAAGCTTCCTGTGTTTACATCCTGGGCCTGGGGGACTCTAATGGGCCAATGCGGATTCCTCTGGACTGGAGGGAGAGAGTAGCTTCAAGCCTTATATAATCCTCACCCACAATCTAGAGATGCGATATGGCCAAAACAGCAGGGAGCAAGAGGTGGGAAAGAGGGCAGCGGGAGGCCAGGGTGGGGTGGTAGCGTTCAGGGAATGTGGCTTCCTCTACAGGCCACTGACCTAGACTCTGGGGTCAGGGACTCTTGGGCAGAAAGCATAAGAGAGGAAGAAAGACATGTTGTGACGACCTAGATACTCCAGACAGGTGCACCCTGACAAGAGATGAGGACTCCTTTGAAGGAGGACTCCGGAGTGCTCTGCAATGGAGGAGCTGTGCTCCATCCTCTTCCTCTGTAGCTCGTGCTAATTCACCAGATGCTGTCCTCAGGGCAGGCTGATGTCACCTGCTGGTTGTCCTGGTCGGGTGGGCTAGGCCTGGGCCCGTAAGGATGCAGGGACAGGCTTGTCTGCCTTTGAAACCAGAGCTGATTGTTTTTAATAATATCAGATTTAAAAAAAAAATCACTTTTTTTTTTTGGTTGCAGCTTTGGAAAACCTTGCCCAGGCAGGGCAGGTGGGATACTTTTGGGGCCTCAGGTGGCTTAGCCTGAAAACGCTGGCCTAATCCCCTTTCACTTTTAAGACCAACAGATACCCACAGGGTCACATGACAGCGAAGTTCTGAGGCATCTGTTTCTAAAGACCCCCAGTTTGTTCTTCTGATGGCTAAGCAGGGGAGGGTCTGGTTCTGTGAGGAGGGGTCAAGTGTGGGTCTGTCGCTTCCTTTCTTGCCGTCCCAGGGGCTGTCCTCTCTAGCTGGCCTTGGGGGTCCAGGTTTTTTCTTTCCTCACAGGGTTGCTTCTGGGAGACAGGCATGCAGAGGAACAGGTGAGTGAGTGTATGGTCAGTCTGTGCCTGTGAGGAAGTGAGTCCCATGGCTAAGTATGGTCCACAAACAAACCAGGGTGTCCAGAGGTGGAGCCTTATTTCAGAGTTGACCATTTTTTTCACTGGGCAGATTACCTCTTGTCTCTGGCCTCAGTTTCTCCCATCTGTGAACGGTGAGAACAGCTGGTCTGCTCTAGCGCCTTTTGGCTCTGATGAAGTTTTAGCCAATAGTCCTAAGATATAAGGACTGAGTTCTTCATAGAACAGTTTTAGGCTTACCTTATGCAGAGAGCTCTGGCTTTTTGGGATAAGAGCCAGGCCACAAGGGATGAGAGAGAAGAGCCAGCCTCTGTGACATGTGGCATCCACTAAGCCCTGCTCGAGAAGTCAAGGCACTGAGACACGGGCCCCGTGTGGAACTCTGAGATAAGGATCAGAAATGTTATCATGCAGATGGGGAAACTGAGGCCTGGAGACCTGAGAAATCTTATGATTTGAAAATAAAAGGAGGGCTGGGTGGTAGAGGGAGGGAAATATGTTCTAATGAAGCTCAATCCTGAGTTGTAAGAACTGCAAATGCACAATTATAATTTGTGGGCACTGAGTGTTTGCTATGGCCAGCTCTCTGATCTGATTACCTTAGTCACTTGGTATCATAGCCAGATGAAGTAGGACCTACTATTTTACAGATTTTACAGATAAGGCATTTCCTGCACCCATCAGCCATAAGACAGCTAAAGAAGTGGCTGATATATTCTTTGTCTTTTCCCTCATCCAAACCTAACAACCTCCAGGATTAAACCAGAGAGTGGAGAGTGAATGGTGGTACTCGATTGAGAGCCTACCAGTGCCTAGGCTGTGGCTTGGGAAAAAGAGAGAAGTTGACCTGGATAGTAGACAGAGACCATGGTGTGTGTGTGTGTGTGTGTGTGTGTGTGTGTGTGCACTTGCACACGCCGAGAAGGAGCTCTAGAAAGGGAAACAGCAGGACACAGGTGCTATGAAAGAGGAAATGGGAAAATGGAGCAACTTTGACTGAGGAGAGGGAAGGACGTTAGGAGAGAGAGAGAGAGAGAGAGAGAGAGAGAGAGAGAGAGAGAGAGAGAGAGAGAGAGAATACTAAAGATATTTTTAAAAAGCTATTTAGAAACACTATTTTATAAGCATATGTATGTGTTTATTTCTTGAGACAAAGCCTCACTGTATAACCCTGGTTGGCCTGATGCTAGCTGTATAGATTAGGCTGGTCTCAAACTCATAGAGCTCTACCTGTTTCTGCTTCCCAAGTGCAACCATTTCCAGCTTTATAAGCTTATTTAAACACACACACATATGAACACACACACACATGTACACACACATGCATACACACACATATGACTCATGCTATATAGGGTGATAATGATCTTCTGAAGAGCCATAACCTAGCTACAAACCCCCACCCCCCACAAGCACGGAAAAGCCCCTTAGGTAACAAGGTTAATAGTCAAGTAACCAGGGAGGGTCAAGAGACTCCCAGAACAACACAGCCTGTTGCTATTACCCTCGACTGCCTCCCAGAATTTGAAGTCAGAGCCCTGGTGCTGACCACCTGCAGACACAGGACCAGATGGAATTGGATTAGAACTGATCTGCAGATTAGATCTTTTTGTATTTGAAGGTGCCCACACCATCAGGGGGAGAGAGCAATCAACAATTCTAACCAGCTGTAAAGCCTGTGGACCACAATGACCGGGTTGGCTCTACAGTCTCAGTGGTGCATTAGTGGCACATTTATCTTGGGAGTAACCAACAAGTGTCTAATTGGACTTAAGGCTCATTCAAAGCAGAAATTCATGCTTGGTGCTATAAAGCTAGTCAATTATTCATGGCTGACAAGGTCATGAACTCTGAAGAGAATCTACTACTGCCTTTTCCTAAACTAATATAATTTCAAACTGTAATCTACTTACTCTTGTATTCACAGAGAAGTGTAGCTTTTTACCACTCATTACAGAGATTTCTTTTTGCAGCAGATGGAGGCTATTCCAGAGACCTGTGGAGTGCTCAGTCTCAAGTGATACATCTACAACACAAACCCTACATCTAAGGCTCAGGACAAAAGTTGCAGGAGATGGGACAGAAAGATTGTAAAAGCCAGAGGAAAAGGATGCCTGCTGCGGGATTGTGTCTTCCATCTATGATAGGGAAGCTGCATGCACAAAAATCTCAACGATATTGTTGCTTAAAACAAGTCCAGCGTAATGACTATACTAGTTGACATTTAAACGTGGATGGTGGATATCTCAGGAGACCACACACCCTTGTGTGAAGAGCTGGAGGCTATAGTAAATGGCTACCAAGATGGAGAGAATCAATTTTCTCTAGGGACAAGCTCATTGATTATTTAATCCCAAGTGATCAGTGCAAAACACATGCATGTATGAACAGCACTAAATAGGATCTTTATAGGTAGGGTTTTAAATAAAATTATGTGTATTCATATATACATTTGTAACAATAACAGTGAAAGAAGAGGTCTTGAATTTGAGAGGAAGTGGGAGGAGGGATGAAATTAGCAATGTAAGAGGAGCTGGAGCTGGTGGGATGGTTCAGTGGGTAAAGGTGTTTGATGCAGAAGCCTGGGACCTGACTTTGATCTCCGGAACCCACATAAAGGTGGAAGGAAGGAGCTGACCCTACGGGGTTGTCCTGTATAGATGCTGTGGCATGTCCCTGCAAGTGATGAGCACATGCAAAAATAATACACAAATAGAACATTTGAATGAGGAGTTGGGGTGCTGGGGATACGGCTCAGCTTGTACTGTTTGCAGTATCAGCGTGAAAAGCTAGTTCCATCAGCGTTGGCCTTTAACTCTAGCATGTCTCTGTGTGTATATATGTGCACATACACATGTTCGGCCAGGAGAATACCTAGGGCTCACTGGCCAGCAAGTGTAGCTATTTAGTGAGAGCATCAGGTTCAGCGAGAGACCTTGCTTCAAAGCATAGAGAGTCACAGGCGAAGACGCCTGATATTGACTTCTGGCTTGCAAACATACACAGATGTATACCCCCAACACACGTGCTTATGTAAAAACATACACTATGCACATACATAAATTTTAATGCAAAACAAAAATGAGTTGATAGAGTCAGAGTTCTAGTCTGGATCTTCTGATCTTGGAACCCAAGGCAGGAGGCAGAGGAAGTGGAAGCAGAAAGTTACCCAAATACAGAAAGGACACCAAAGTCTACTGGGTTCTCTTCAGGCCAACACAAGGCAGCAGAAGCCATCGGAAGGAGAAGAGGCCTCAGGTTGAAGGAGAGGGAGGCCAGTTGACACCGAGAGGACACACAAGGTAAAAGACAGGGTCCAAGGAGATGACACATCCATAAGAGGAAAGTGGTCAGCAGCTATGTAAGGGAAGATCAAGATGTCTATCTCCGGCATCATAGTTCTCACTGCATCTCTACCTCGGATCCCAGCGGGTGTCCTGGTGGTGCCCCTTCTCCATGTTCCGAATCCTAATCTTCAGTTACTCTCCCACCCTGCGGGCTAGGCGTCTGGGTTTAAGCTGGCTATGGAGAATGGGGAAGAGGAAATCAGAATCCTTAGTACTAGCTTTAGTTTGATTTATTTTGACTTATTGTGCTTCACAAAGAATAAAGGTGGATTACTCCCTTTCTCATACATAGGCTTCTAACCGTACTATCATAGAGCAAGAAGCAGCAAGACAGAAGATTTCTGGGCAACACAAAATAGTCAAGGAAAAGTAAATCATAGAAAATTTATTATACATCATGATAGGATACAGCTGTAAAATAACTGATTTTTCTAAAAATTTTCCAAAACATTTATTTTGTGTGTGGGGGATGGGATGGACATGTACATGCCATGTATGTGTGACATGTATATGTACATATATGTGGGGGTCAGAGGGTAACTTTTAGGAGTTAGCTCTCTCCTTACTGCATGCCACTAGACTTCAAGGTCTCAGAAGCTCAAGCTAGGCCTGGTGACTTACTCTCTTCCTTGCTGCCTGTGGATCAAAATGTAGAAGTCTCAGCTCCCTTTCCAGCACCATGTCTGCCTGCATGCTGCCATGCTTCTCTCCATGATGATAACGGACTAAACCTCCTAAGTGTAAGCCAGCCCCAATTACATGTCTTCCTTTAAACGAGTGGCTACTATCATGGTGTCTCTTCACAGCAACTAACTAAGACACACCTTGTTATTTCTAAGGATCAAAATCAGGTCCTTGCATTTGACATGCAAGCACCTTTACACCCTGAGCAATCTTGCCAGCCCTGATTGTTTTAAGAGTCAAGTTGATACAATCTAGAATCACCTGAGAAGAGCATCTCAGTGAAGGGTTGTCCAGATTAGGTTAGCCTGTAGGTATGTTTGCGGGGGAGAATCTCGATCATGTTGACTAAGGTGGAAAGGCCTGCCCACTGTGGGCAGTGCCATCCCTTCCTTAGGGTCTCCCGAATGGGATAAAATGGAAAGGGGGAGGCAGAGAAATAGCAAGCATGCACTAATTCATGGCTATTTGCTCTTGGCCGTGGATGTAATATAACAATCTGCTTTAAGTTCATGCTGTAATGACGTTCCCACAGTGATAGACTGTAACCCGGTCGTGTGAGCCAGATAAACCTTACCTTTCTTAAATTTCTTTTGTCAGAGCATTTTATCACAGCCACTGGAAACAAAGCTAAGGCAGTAACGGAGAGAGCAGTTGTCATTTACTGAGCATCTGTCACGTGGCAGGCACACGTAATCCTTGCTTCTTATCTCCCCCCCCCCCCCCGCCCCTCTTTCTCTCGTCTCATCCCATTTTGTCAACTAATTTGCACTCCTCTCTATAAGCCAGTTATTGACAACTCCCACTTCACAGACAAGTCTTACAGAATTTCCTCCAGCCTCTGTGTCTTGCCAACAGGGAAATGCATTAGTTACTTTTTACCATTGCTGTGGCGGGACACCTGACAAAAGCTGCTTAAGGAAGGATTTATTTCGTCTCACAGTTCATGTGGACGGTTCTTCGTCCTTAGTCAGAGACAGAGATAAAGGCTGACCATGCAGTCTGAGACCCCAGCCCAAGGAATGATGCAGACCCAAATTTATATGGGTGTCCAGAACTTTGTTTCTGTGATGATTCTGAGTCCCACTGAGTCAAGACCAACCATCATGGGGAGCTTGCGACAGAACTGGCATTTATGCCACAACGTCCTACCTGGGTAGATGGGAAGAGGCATGATGATCATTTTAGTGATGGTGCACACAGTGGCCATCAGGTCAAAGCAGGCCACTTGCTTCCTGTGTGAGTCACTTGTCTCATCACAGTAACAACATATCGGTCAGAAGGATTCCTTGAAGGAGGGGAGGCTGCTTTTGGCTTACAGTTTATAGGGTTCAGTCCACCCTGCTGGGGAAGTCATGGTGGCCGGAGAGCCTCATCTTGGTGGATCAGGAAAGCAGAGCCAAAAACAGGGCCAGGCTACATCCTTAAGGCCTCCCACTCCTCGTGGCCTACATCTGCTAGCTAGGTCCATGCCCCAAAGTTCTACAACCTTCCCAGACAGCATAGCCACCCGGAGAGAAGTACTCAAACACAGGGGGTGTCATTAGAATCTTGAATCTCAAAGGAGATTCCATCTAGGTCTTCCAGAGTAACACAGAATAAGAGAATGAGGCAGGGACACCACCTGTACCCGCCTTTCCAGGATGAATATTGGGAAGTAAGATCCCTTGAGAGAATAAAGAGTGGTCTTACCAGAAGTCTCATGGCCTTTGGTGGCTATAACAGAGTTTGTCCTTCCTGCTTCCATGTGGAGTGTGACGTGACAATCGGAGGACTCTGGGAAACTTCCTCTCTCCCCTTCTCCCCTTCCTCTTCCCATCTTAACTAACTTCCTTTCTTTTTTAACTGTAGTGGGTTGGTCTGATGCTGCTTGTATCCAAATGCTCAGTTCTGTACCCCAAGATTTGGGGGCTCCAAGATGAGCAGACTCTCATATACACCAGCTTTTGTTGTATAAACCTTATCCCCCAAGTTATCTTTGATTGATTAATAAAGATGCCTCCAGCCTGTAGTTGGGCAGAAAAGAGGTAGGCAGGGCTTTGGTTCTTGGACTTGGGGCCCAAGGCAGGAACATGAGAAGGGAGAAGAGTGAGGGGAAGACAGAAATTGCCATGAGGCAGATGGATCGCGAGCACATAGCCAGGAAGGCCGGCCTGCTGCTGTAGGAGTGGCCCAGGCAGAACAGGACAAGTCATATATTGGGGTTGTTGACAGGAAAGTAGACCAAATGGCAGCTCTAGTGCATTAAGGATATTATACATATAAAAGTTTTGTGTCTTTTATTTGGAAACCAAATGACAAGATAGAATAGGAACCCCCAAATAATATTTACCCCAACACTTACCTCACTTTCCTCACCTTTCCTCTCCTTTCTTTTCCCCCTTCATTCTTTATGTCCTTCAAATAAAGAAAATCATTGAATTCATGGGCTACCTCTTATTTTTAGTTTAAAACAAAATAGGTCTATCAAAGTCCCACGAGGGGACAAAAATGAGTTAATGAGACAGATTGGCCTACTTAAGAGGCGGGTGCCAAGAAGGGAAATGACACTAATTTCAGGACAAAAAAATCTTTCTCCTGACATTTCTGAGAGTAACAACACACTTGCCTCTTAATATTCCTGGGGAAGTCATGCCATTCTTACAGGAAAAATAAACCATAGTTGGTAGGCCATGTGTGGACTATGGGATGGGTGGCTCATTGTGGCTGTGCATTGTTTTGGGTAGAATTCATTCAGTGACTTGGTACTGGGGGCACCCACCCAAGCCAGCTGTTGGAAAAGTGAGATGCCAGCCAGGGCCTGTTGGCTGCCTCAGTCTCTCTTCTCCCCAAGTGAGCAGGTTCTGACTTTAAAGAACCCCACCTTCCTGGCTGCCCACTGATTGCCCTAGGTCTGTGACAATGATGGTGACCGGCTGCCAAGGGCCCAGGCTCCTGCCCAGGCAATTCATTTGCTCCCACCTGCTACTTGAGTCTGCAGTCTGGCACTGTGCCCAGTGACTCTCTAGCACGGAGATGTGAGCTGTGGGTTTCAGAGTCAGGGAGAGCCCATCTATGTCAGCATCTCAGAGGTTAGCTCTACAACCAGAGGCAAGCCACAACACCTTTCCAGTGTTCTGGGGAGAAGGAAGGGACTGTGACATGCACCTCACAGAGCTGTTGGGCGATAGGACTGAGCACAGGGCGTCTTACAAGAGGGCACGCACTCACCAAGTGCTTCTCTTTGTAGCAAGAGGTTTGTGTTCCATGTCTGGAGTGACTCAGAAAATGCTCTTTGTATCAGTGTGTGTCCTGTTCTTGTGTGTGTGTGTGTATGCATGTGTGTGCAGGTGCCTGCGTCTATGTGCTCACATGCAGAGGCCAGAGCAGAACTTTAGGTGTCTTTCTTTGGCTGCCTTGAGATAGACTCTCTCACTGAACCTGAGGTCCACCCTCTCAGAGGGATTGGCTGAGCAGTGATCTCTCTTTCACTGAGGGAAATCGATCTGCTTCTGTATCCTCTGGTGCAGGGCTTCCGGGCACACAGAACTATGCCCAGCTTTTTACCTGCGTTGCTGGGATTTCAAACTCAGGTCTTCATGTTTGTGGAGCAAGATTTCTTAATATACTGAACCATCTCTCCAGGCCTTTTCAAAGCTGCAACCTCTTCCCACATCTTCTTGGGGCAGAATCATATTCCCTGCCTGTAGACGAAACGACTGGAGTTAGAAGGAGAAATGAGGAACCACCAACCCTACCAGCCAGGAAGCAGCAAAGGCTGGCTTCGAACCCAGTGCACCCGGGGGTTTTGAATCCCGGTTCCAGAAAGCCACTGGGGCGGCCTCTTTGATCTCCCAAAGCTGCTGTCCACCAGTGTGCCAAGGGGAGGGCGGAGAAGCTGCTCTCCGGGCCAGCCCCTCCTCACCCCGCCGCCCAGAGCCGGCTGGCGGCCAGCGGGAGGCATTCCAGAGGCTGCCTGCCTGTGCTCACGTCTGAGGAATGTCTTGCGAAGTCGCGCCTAAGCCCTCTGTGTCTGACTCATCATCTCTCCGTCTCCAGGAGTGTCAGAGAAGAGCTCCCTTAATCCCTCCTGTCCTCGGTCCCAGGCTTTCATTTGTCAAACTAAAAATATTCCCTCCAGGAACCTCCTTTAGCCAGGGGCTGAAGGAGGTACAGGGGGGGGGGGGGGGTTGGCATTTGAGCGTCACTTCCTGACAGCGCCTCCGTATTGTTCCCTGGGCCAGGGGCAGCCAGCGGCAGTGGGGGGGGGCGGCGGGGGGGTGGCTCTGTCATTTTTGGGCTGTAGCCAGCACTCCAACTTTTTTCTTCTGTGAGCACCTTCCTTTTCCGCGCGGGGAGGGAAGCTGAGATAACCCGTCAGCTTGACAGGCAGATTCATGCCAGGTGAGGGACTCTAGAAATGCCAAGTTCATTTCCTTTGCAGCCGGAGGGGAGGGTGGGCTGGCACGGTTCGTACTTGTCTGCGAGGCTGGTTTAACTACTGATGAAGAGGTGGAGAGTCTGAAGGTAAAGGAGGTAAAGGTAAAGCCAGTGTGCTGGTGGCTTAGTTGAGACAGAGAGTCATGGGCTCCCTGCGCGGGAAGGCAGCACCGTGTGGGTAGCTGGTGAGACCTGTCTTCCTTTCCTTTCTTCACCTTGTTACTCCTGGCACAGCCACGCTCCTCGGGGTTGATCCTGAGCGTCCTCCAACACCTTAACCTGGTCAGAAATCTTGGCTCAAAGTGATAAAGCCACCTCCTCGGGACACCGTGGGTTCTCCTTGGTTGGGGCTTGCTCAGTGGTCAAATGGTACAGCCGCTCATTTGCAGGTCCCGATTCCACCCACAGAAGCCGTGTGAGCTCCACTGGGGTACCTCATCTCTGAGCCTCCTTCTCCACCCGTGGGCAGTGTCTGCTCTGCCAGGCTATCATGAAGATGAAAACTGAATTATATGCTGCCTACCACTTAATGGGGACGGAATCTAAACTCTTCCAACCACCATCCTCCCGTAAGACTCAATAACAAACGCTACTACACCCTTGGAATCAGGAGCCCTAGCTTTAAGTTCATTAGCCTTTACTACTATGTGACTTGAAGCAAATCCCCTGACGTGGGGGTGGGGTGGGTCACGTGAGCTTATTTGTGACAAGGAAAAGTTTGGACCTGCTTTCCTCTGCTTGGACCTAAAAATCTTCAATTGTACTACACGTCAATGGAAAGTTTCTTCCTTGTGTGTTATTTAATTACTTTCCCCCCCCCCCCCCTGAACAAAGAGAGTACGTTTATTTGACTCACCGTTTTGGAGGTATTAGGTCAAGGGACTGCATCTGGCGACAGCTGTTTTGCTGGCAGAATTCCAAGGTGGTACACAATCTCACATGGCAAGGAACTGGGAGCATATGGGGTCTCCTTCATCTAAAGGGCTGCTTGCTATGGGCTGAATTGTGCCCCACCCCTACCCACCCCAAATTCACAGATTGAAGCCCTGACCCTTAGTGTGACTGAGTCTGGACATAGGGACTTCAGGAGGTGGTTGTGGTTAAATGAGGTCATGAGAATGGGAATCTGATCCAGTGGGAAAAGAAGTCAGAGGACCCGTCTGCTCCCCAGGTGAGGACACAGCGGAGAGGCACTATGTACCTGCTGGGAAGAAAATGAACCCCAGTAGACCTCGACCTTGGATCTTCAACCTGTTAGCAAGTAGATGTCTATGTTGTGTCAGCATCTCTCTCTCTCTCTGGTGTTTTGTTATAGCAGCCAGTGCTGGCTGATACGTATTGTAGGAAGCACAGTGCAAACCTGTGACTACTCTCACAGAGCTAAAGAGGAATGGCAGAGTGTCTGCATGAGGAAGGAGAAGCCACTCGGGCTGCATGCTTTGCAGCCAGAGACCATGAACTGACGGAAGCAACTTCGTTTTCTGTGGTGAGCATGGGAAGAACCCAGGGTGTGGAGGAAAACAAGTTGAGTCTGAACCTAGCCATCTGTGTGACTGTAGGGAAGGTGACAGACCTCTTTAGGTCTTCTCTTTTGACATGTCAAATGCGTCACTGTTGTCACTGTGAGCAGCGTCAAGAGCAGGCATTGGATAAATGCCAACAGCAATCGTATGCTACTCAAATAATACTATCCCTATATGCATAGCTATTACTAGCATTAATAATGTCACCCACATAACTCATTTCATCTAGTTGAGAAAAGAAAGGAAGGAAGGAAGAAGGGGAGAGAGAGAGAGACAGAGAAAGAGAGAGAGAGAGAGAGAGAGAGAGAGAGAGAGAGAGAGAGAGCCATACTTATCCTGACTGGAGCCCTTGCTTCTCATATCAGAAATTCTCCTCCCTTCTGGAAAGGTCATTTGCATGACGTCCAGTCCACTGGGAAGTCCTATAGATGCCGCAGGAGAGCACAGCTTTGCAGTGTATCCAGAGTACACACCGGATGCTGGAGCAAGGTGTATTCTGAGACAATCTCAGGCTTGGAACTTATGCGATCAGAGCCCCCACTTCACTCCCGTTGGAGGGCTCCTGCTGGGGAGACCCTGCATGTTCAACAATCCTACTCTATGACCTAGATTCCTCAGGTGATTTGAATGACTTAAATCAAAATGATTAGTGGTCCGGAGATAACTTAGTGGTTGTGGAGCTAACTTAGTGGTTAGGAACATTTGCCTCTCTGGTATGGAATTCAGGTTTGATCCCTAGCATTTACAAGGAGCTCCTACCCATATGTAACCCCAGTCCCAGGGCATCTGATACCCTCTTCTGGCCCATGAGTGAGCATTGTGTGCCTATGGTACACAAATACAAGTGTAGGCAAAACACCTAGACACATAAAATGAAAAAAAAAAAAAAAACCCAGTAGTGTAACAGTGCTCCACAAATGGTCTAGAATAATCCCCAGCAAAGAATATAAACGCAGACGGTATACCCTTCACAAGCGTTAACTACAAAAGGGCCGGAGATTTCATCACAAAACTACAAAGCTCCTGAGAGATAATGTAGAAGAGAATATTGTGACCTCGTTGATTTTTTTAGATACACAATCACAAAGGCATCGACTATGAAAGAATCAACAGGTAAGCTGACTTTCATTAAATGAGAGACTTGTGATTCATGAAAGACAATGTCCAGAGAAGGCAAAGACAAGTCACAGTCGGCAAGGAAATCCTTTTCAATGGCCACATCGTCAGAATGTCATCCAAAACACACAAAGAGTCCCTAAGCTCAGCAGTAAAATCAAACAAACAAACAACCTGATTTTAAAAAAATGGGCCAAAGTCTTTAACAGACACCTCAGCGAAGAAGGTACTCAGATGGTTGACAGCGCTGGGGACTGTGCTACCCCAGATGATCTTAGAGGTAGGACATGCCAGTGAGCACAGCAGTGAGATACTACTACATACCCGTTAGAATGACCTTCATCCAGAACACGAACACCACTAAACAGTAATGAGGTTGTGGAGCAACAGGAATGCCCATTCTTAACTGGGGTAACACAAACTGGCGGAAGCCACATTGGATGAGAGCATGGCTTTTTTATTTATTTATTTTTTTTGGTTTGGAAAAATATAAAATCAAACACATTAGTCAGGAACAGGACATATTAGTCAGTGAAAGAACTGATAGAGTGAAAAAAAAATTAACTTGCTAAATCAGTTTATGCCAAAATCTTAACAACAGTTGTCTGTCTTGATCTTGAGGGGCTAAGAACCCAGTAGTTGTTCAGTCTCTGAAGCTAGGTACCTTAGCTGTTGCAATCTGGTGTTGAAGATCTGGAGGGTTTCTGGTGAGCCTCTAGGCCCTCAGTCAACGTTGGGAGCCTGGAAACATGAGTTAATAGCATTGAGGAAGCAGCAGCAGCAGAGCAAATTAGGTAGGTGGCTAGAGGTCAAGGAAGCAAAAGGTAAATAGTTTTCCTTCTATGCATTTTTTTTTATATATATCTGGACTGCAATCGGAAGATGCCACCACATTTAGGGTGGGTCTTCCCGTATCAATTAAGACAATCAAAAAACTTCTCTGGTAGATTCGCTGCTCAGGTGATTCTAAATTGTGGTAAGTTGACCTGTAAAAACCTATCATCACACATACTTTTACCTTGCGATCCAGGAGCCACATTCTTTAGTATTTATCCAAAGGAGTTGAAAATTTATTCCTCATTCATTCATTTATTCATTCATTCGTTCTCCCTTCCCCCTCCCCTTGTCTGTCCAAAACTCTCCAAAACAAAACATCTGCACACAGTTGTAACTCATCAGCTTCATTTATTATTTCGCAGACTTAGGAGGAACCAAATCTCCTTCAGAAGGTGAGAGGATAAATAAACCATAGCCTCGGCCCCTGAATAAATTATTTATGATCTTACAGAAACCAACGGTGGAGATGTGATAAAGCAAAGGAATCATCTAAAACACACATTTCTGAGTGGAAACCAGAGGTACTGGGTGATTCTGACCACACGATATTCTAGGAAAAGCAAGACTGTAGAAATCTGGATAGTAAGAAGATTAAATGAATGGCAGGGTTAGGAAGGCGTGAGGGGGCTGGAGAGATGGCTCAGCCGTTAAAGGCTAGGCTCACAACCATAAAATATAAGAAAGCGGTGAGGGAGGAAGAGACATTGCACATAGGATTCTTTCTGTTTGTTCATTTTTTTATTTTGTGTCAGGGTCTCACTATGTAGCTTTGGCTGTCCTGGAACTCAATGTAAGCCAGGCTGGCTTCAAACTCACAGAAAGCTGCCAGCCTCTGCTTCTGGAGGGCTGGGATCAAAGGTGTGCGCCACCATGTCCCACACACAGATTCTTAAGGCAGCAAGACTGTTCATCTAGTGATGGATATAGGCCTAGACACATAGATCAAACTCTTAGAAGGCACAGCATCAAGTACTAGGACTGACTCCTGACTCAGTGGTACATACTTTTAATCCCAGCACTTTAGAGGCAGAGGTAGATGGATCTTCTGAGTTCAAGGCCAGCCTGTTCTCTCTGTAGAGCAAGTTCCAGAACAGCCAAGCCTAGACAGAGAAAACCTGTCTCAAACAAAGAAGCAAGCAAGCAAACAAACAAAAACAACTAGGAGGAAGTATGCTGCGGACCCTGGACAATGGTGGTGGCGGTTCACTGATGCCCATAAATGTTGCACTCTGGCAGGGACGTTGGTGGAGAGGGAGGCTCTGCACCTGAAGGACAGGGAGATGTAAAACCTCTGCAGCTTCCTTTTGATTTTGTGATGAACCTGAAACTTCTCTGAAGAAGCCTTTGGGAAAAGCATTTATCTGTGTTCAGATCCGGTGATTCCCTGCGCAGATGTGCCCAGGATCCCACAAGACCCTCTGAGTTCTATAAAAGAAAAAGAGGCTGCTACTGGGAAGGGTGGCTTTTCTTAAGCCTTCAAAACCCCTTCCCTGGCAAGAGAGGAGTCTACCTGTTTCGTGTTTCTTTATTCCCCTGTCAGCAAGGGAGGCTGCTCCAGTAATAACTGCACACACCACTGAATCTAAGAAAGAGATTCTCACCAAGGACACTGTGATTTCAGAGATGCCAAAAATGACATGTCTGCAAATATCCTTCCCCACACCCGGGTCGTGTTCAGTGAGTACAATGGAAGCTTTAAAAAAGAATGAAAACCTTTTTTAAGATGTGAGAGCAGAAGTATGAGACGTATTCCTAAGGAATTTGGCTATATCAGCTATTATTTCTAAGATTTAACTCTAAGGCTAAGTATCAATTCATTTAATCCTCAAAACAGCCTTAGGAAGCAGGGGGCTACTGCGGAGGATCAAAGCAAGGCTCAGGTAGGTTACATAATATAGTGTCACATGGTGAGTGACCGGCTAAATTCAACTCCAGGAAGTTGAGGGCTTATTATTAGACATGAAGCAACAGCCACTTTTAAATAGCAACCCTTCTGGCTCTCTATCTCTCCCTCTCTCTCCATCTCTCCCCCTCTCCCTCTCTCCCTCTCTTTCTCTCTTTCTCCATCTCTCCCCTCCCTCTCCCTCTCTCTCTCTCTCTCTCTCTACACACACACACACACACACACACACACACACACACACACACACACACACGCACGCACGTACGCACGCACGCCACAGAGTCTAAAGTCCATCTTACCTGGTCCTTCCAAATGTAATTCTAATATCAGCTTACAATGAAAAGCAAGAAACTGTTGGAATAATTTAGAAAGCTCTCCCTGGGGCCCGAAATCATTGGTCACCTGCAGCTGGCTTTCACCAGATGGTCCAGACAGCATCTTTTGTCCTGTGCATTTAGGGATACATTTAGCTGCAAGTAACAGGAAATGCCAATTAAGAGCAGAGTTTACAAACGGTGTCCCTTTTATTTTTCTTTCTTTCCTCTTTGGGTTCACCTGGCTGGCATCTAGAGGAAGGCAGTTTAGCTTTTGTGGCATTAAAGATGTCGTTCTCTCTTCTTGAACTGCCTGGTGCTTTAACTTACTGGCTGTTTGCTTCATGGTCGGAAAAAGCGCTGCTGTATCTCCAGCCATCTTGTTTATGTTCCACTTGGAAGAAGGATTCTGGAAGGGCAAAATGACTTTGTCTTTTATGTAGAAAAGATGCTGTGGGCAGGAGGCTGTTTAGACGGGATGGGGGTCACCTCAGACTGGCTACCAAACAGGGACAGTAGATAGACATTTTCAGACCTGCTGTGGCACAGTGCTTAGGATCAGGGAAGGGACCTGTGTTCCGAAATCAAGGGGTCCTCAATAAGGAGAGTGGGGAGAAGGTGGGGCTGGCATGGAGGACACTGCGGGTGTCGGCTACCTGCCTCTTTACCCCAACCCTTCTTCATTCATGATTTCTTCCCACCTCTGTCCTCTACTCCTCTCTACTTCTGTAGGCTTCACAAAAAGGGATGGACTTCTGCTGGGCTCCCCATGTCGTCTGCAGAGCTCATCAATGCATACTGGCCGAGAGCCCTCGTGCCTGGGCCACCCTCTCAGGAAGTGGCAAGGGAAGATGGGCCTCCTGTCATTACAAGGGTGGTGTTGACTGAGTGCGTGTGCATTCATGCATGTGTGTCTGTGTGTGTGTGTGTTCTGTGCGCTGGTTAGAGTGCGTGTGCGTATGCGCCTTGCAGCTCCTCCCTGCCTCAGATTGAATTACTTATAAACAGGCCCACACCAACCTGGCAGAGTCCGCATTTCAGCACAACGCCTCTCACAGTTTCCCAAATTCTTTTGATTTGACAAAATCCAAAAATAAAACAAAGCCCCGCCATCTTCCGCTCATAGCATGTCTTGGGAGCCCTATGCCCTGAGAGAGAGCAATGGGTTCCGGATGTTTGGGATGGGTCCCCAGAGCCTGCCAACTTGTCTTCCAGCACATGGCCTTCTCTCTGGAGCTTAGCTTGTGAGGGGCGGGACTCAGGGCTCCAAGGCTCCAGGACTCCAGGGCCCCCTGGGCTTCAGTTCTTCATGGGCCCTTCTTACTCTGCGTTCTGGGACAGCTGTGGCTAGGTTGGCACAACCTGAGAACATCTCTCTGCCTTCATTTCTCCCACTGGCTGCTGGGTGAATGCTTCTGAAGTGTCTCCATCCTCCTGGTGTTCAGCAAGCAGTGTGTTGTTGGTGAACCTCATTTAACCCGATTCTTAGACACTGGAAGTATCTTAGACATTGCTAGCCACTTTTCCCTATGGCTGAACCCATGGCCAAGATTCTATATAACTGAACGTGAGTGCTGTCAATCATGGAAGAGCCGGTCTTTGAAGCTGAAAGATAGAAGGTGTTCCTTTTGTAACTGAGGGAATGGAGGCTCTGAGGGACTAGGGGAGACACCCAGGGTTACACAGCAAGTGAATGGCAGACCCAAGGCTTGAACTAATCTAAGGTCAGACATGCCATCTACAGTGCTCTGCTACCTTTCAAGTACACATCTCCATGAACGCCCAAGGGAATCGGATGCTCGATCTAGTTTCTCTCTAGGAAGCGTCCACACATGGCCATACCCTAGTACTTTAGATATATGGGGTATGCTCTTCAGCCTCCAGCATGGTGACAGATCTCTTGAGAGCAGGGGCTATGACAGAGAGCATCTGGATATGGAATCCAGAGTACGATACAGCCAGTGGCCTGGAACTCTCAGTTAACCCTATCCCTCCAACCTAATACCCACAGCCTGGCTCCTCTGTACCTGTTTTGATTAAAGTAATCCCTTTCCTTAGAGTCCATTTTATTTATAAATTTTATTTTATTTTCAATTGTATATGTGTGTGTATGCATGTGTGTGATAGTGTGCATGTGTGCATATGTGTGTGTGCATTCGTGTGTATGTGTGTGTGCATGTGTGCATTCATGTGTGTGTGTGTGCACGCGCGCGTGCACACATTTGAATGCAGGTGCTCTCAGAGGCTGGAGAAGTTGAACCCATCTGGAGCTGGAGTCACAGGTGGTTGTAAGCTGGCCAACAAGGGTGTTGGGAACAGAACTCAGGTTCTCTTCAAGAGTAGTATGTGTTCTTAATCACTGAACCATCTCTACCCTCAATGTCTGTTTTTCAGTCCACACTTCAAATGTTTGGGGGAATACCAGCTTTTGCTAGGAGGAGAGAATGAAAGGCTGGAGATCGACTGACACTGTCAAGGCCAACCTGACTTGGCAACCCTCTAGATGTGGCTTTCTTGTATCCTTTACCTCTTTAGATTCCAATCTTCTTTAAAGTTAGTGAGTGGAAACTCAGTGGGCTCTAAGCTCCCACTAGCTCTAATATGCATTAGGAAGGGTCTGTGGTGTTGCTTAATGCAGTCTTGAAATCTGGATATTCAAAAAGAAGGTGTTCTTGTTTCCTTTTTATCTCTGGGAAGAAACACCATTACCAAGAGTGACCTGAGGAAGGAAAAGACTTATCTGGCTTCCATGTTCTGATCACAGTCCATCATGGAGGGAGGCTAAGGCAGGAACTCAAGCAGGGCAGGAACTTGGCGGCAGGAGCTGAGCAGGCAGGAGAGACCTCAGAGGGATGCTAGGAATGCCGCTTACTCTCTGGCTCCTCAGGGCTTGTTCAAGGTTTGTTTTCTTAGACACCCAAGGGTTGTCTGCCCAGGGATGGCATCACCTACAGTGGTCTGGACCCTCCCACATCAATTACTGATTGAGAAAATGCCTGCAGACCTGCCTCTGGGTCACCTGATGGAGGCAACCTCTCAATTAAGGTTCTCTTTTCCTAGATGACTATAGCTGGTGCTAAGTTGGCAAAAACAAACAAACAAACAAACACACAAACAAACCAAAACAGCAACAACTAATTAGCACGGAATGTTCGGTGCACCCTGGAGTACGAAACTTCAAAGAAATGGAAGGAGAGCGCACACCGAGAAAGCAAATGGTCCAGATGGAATGCTTTGTGTACAGCGTAGGGCATATTACGTTACTCCATCTTATTTAATCTTCAGCGTGATCACATCTGGAGAAGCCTGGCCCTGGCTTCCTCCAGCTTCTTACACTCTTTCCAGAATGCTGATATTACTCCGTGTGTGTGTGTACATATATATATAGGTCAGAGGTTGATGCTGCCTGTCTTTCTGGATCACTCGCCATCTAAGAGTTAATATATAGCAGTGGGATCTCTCACCTGAACCAAGAACTTGCTGATTCTGTTGGTCTAGCAAGGCAGCTGGCTCTTTGGAAGTCCCCTGTTCCTGCCTCCTCAATGCTAGGATTACATGGGGACTATCACATATGCTTTGGTTTTTATGTGAATTTGGGGGTTTTTATGTTTGCAATCTGATTACTTTATCTGAGCCGTCTTCCCAGAAACCTTTACTGTTATTTGTGGCATCTTTTATCTACTGAATATGTATGATATTTTAGATTCTATTCCGGAGTAACTCAACCTTATTTTATTGATTTCTTACCAGGATCCTGACGAGATGAAGATTATTCTTGTTATGAACAGAGAAAAAGAAGCACAGAGAAAGGAAGTGACTTTCTTGGGGCCACACAGTTAAGGCACAGTAGAGTCTAAGCCCTTACCCCTTTATTTTAACTGCAGTTCCCAGGTAGTGCACCGTTCTCAGTGGGATGTGTCACCTCCCCTTTACTTTACTGAGTGCTGTGGTGGTTTGGTTGAGAATGTTTCCCCCTCCCCACAGGTTCATGTGTTTAAATGCTTGGTCCACAGGTGTGGAACTGTTTGGGAAGGATTAGGAGGCGTGGCCTTGTTGGAGGAAGTGTGTCACTAGGGATAGACTTTGAAGTTTCAAAAGTCCACACCGTTCCCAGGTATCTCTTTCTCTGCCTTATGCTTGTGAATCAGACAGAGGCTCTCACCTACTTCTACAGCACCACGGCTGCCTGCCATGTAGGCTGTTATGATGGTCACAGACCTACTCTCTGAAACTGTAAGCAAGCCCTCAATTAAATTTATTTTACAAATTGCCTTGGTCATTGTGCTTTGTCTCAACAGTAGAAAAGTAAGATGGAAGTTCGTGTTATTAGTAGGGCATTTACCATGTACTTGCCCAGAGGTTTTCAAAGTATTATCTGAAGACAAATAACATGAGTGTCTTCTGGTAATCTTATTAAAACTTCAGATTCCTAAGCTCTTCTTCAGATGTCCTAAAAACTGCCTATCTTGGAGTTGGGATGTGGAAGAATAGTTTCAAACATTCTCATGAGGGGATTTTTTTCCCTATGCGTTTGAGAACCACTTACCTAGGAAAGGATGGCTTTCCTTCTCATCCAACAGACCACTGAATACACATAGGAGGTCCAAGCTGTGGTGGTTATATCCAGCAGGAAGGGAACTCAGGTTTATTGTTACCTTGCTGAGACTCCCATGAAGTATAGTTCCTCCACTGTAGTGCCCTGGCTATGGGTTTTATTTGTGGGTTGTTTATTCTTTGAGACAGAGTTTCTCTGTGTAGCCCTGGTTGTTTTGGAACTTGCTCTGTAGACCCAGAGAGACCTGCCCACCTCTGCCTCCCAATCGCTGGGATTAAAGTTGTGCACTGGCCACTGCCTGGCTTTGTTTCTGTTTTTAACATTAAGTAAAACTAATGTTTCAATCACTTAAGATTGGGTTATATAGTTACAAGCAATCTCCAAGTAGGTATCAGTCGTTTAAAATTCTGGTTTTATTTTTCTCTCATACATTATAGCTAATGTGTGTCTCTCATAGAAGAGGTTGGGCTGTCCTCATTTACTGTGTCATAGTGCCTGTTGGTAAGGACTTCAGAAATGTCATAACTGGGCAGCATCTCTCCTGAGCATGTTGTCTGTGCATTCAATGGTGGTAAACTATTTGAAGGATCCACTGATGCTGTTTCCAGCATCTACTCTGAAGACAGAATACTTACGTGAGTGTTGGCAAGACGCCTCAGTCCTACAGCATATGCCTCTCCATAGGCGTCTTCATGACACAGCATCTGGCTCCATCCAGGAGGGGTGAGCAGGCAGAGGCTGTGACTGTCCCCTGACCTGGTGTCCACAGCCACCCGCCTTTACTTCTACTTTATTATCTTTATTAAAATGAGTCCATAAGACTGAGGGGAGGAAAACTGAATGGAAGAGCACAAAATACTTAACGAATATTTCAGAACCAGGACAATACACTTTCTGGCTATAGATACAAAATAAAATCCCCATCTAATAGAGGTGCCCAAGCACTGTTGCACCACAGTATTCATAGAACTTAATTTAAACCGGAAGCTGAGGAGGTGCTCCAGGTGCCTCAAACGCAGCTTCTCATCCGTAGTTCTTCTGAAGTATGGAAGCCCTTGAATGTCATGATAGAATCCATATGCTGCAGACATAGGTGCTTAAGCGGCCTTCAAAAAGGACTCACTAGTTTGAGGCATCTCTAAGAATCACCCAGAAAAATTCTGGAAGTTCTTTGGTTAAGATTTGACCCTAGGGCTAGGGTGATAATACCAATGACAAATTGCTTATCGTACAAGCATAAGGACCCTAGTTCGATTCCTGGCACCTGCATAAAAAACTCACAGCTGAGCATGATGGCATACATTATTAATTTCATGACCTGTGGGGGTTTACTAGCCAGTGGGCTTAGTGTATTGGCATGCCCCAAGGTCCTAGTGAGAGAGGGAGAGAGAGAGTGACTTTGTGTCAAAAACAAAACAACTAGAAAACAAGGGTGGGGGCTGGAGAGATGGCTCAGCGGTTAAGAGCACTGGCTGCTCTTCTGAAGGTCCTGAGTTCAAATCCCAGCAACCACATGGTGGCTCATAACCATCCATAATGAGATCTGACTCCCTCTTCTGCAGTGTCTGAGGATAGATAGCTACAGTGTACTTACATATAATAAATAAATAAAAATAAATCTTAAAAAAAAAAGAAAGCAAGGATGGGGCAGTACCTGAGAGGAATGACTCCTGAGGTTGTCCTCTGGCCTGCACGTGTCCCTGCATGCAGCTGGGTGGTTTTACTCCTGACAGACAGTAAACCTCCAGGCTCAGCCATACCCTATGTAGTCTAGGTAAGTCCCTCCTCACCTCCCACTCTTCACTCTTCCTTTTTTTTTTTTTAAAGCTGTGGTCTTGTTTCCAGCTCTTCTATGACTTTGGTCTAAAGATTCCTTTCAGTTTGGTACTGTTTCTGTCTCAATGGCTGTTGTTCTTAAATACCTGAGAGGTTTTCTCTGAACCCTATTGGGTTCATTTCTTTGGGCAAGAATAATACTAGATAGCTCTTTGATACAGTTAACCCCAAGAACTTCAGCTGGAATGGCTGGGGATGACAGCCTTAGGATCTCTTGTTTAACATATGCTGTTTCAGAGGCGCACACACCTTTACTTCCTGTGCTACGAAGAGTTTTAAGCCTCACATCTCAAGCATGTTTTAGCTTTTCAGTTACCGAGAGCCAGCAATCTGGAAATTACTTAGCTAGATAGTTCTGACTCAGGTTGTCTCTTGAGGTAACTATCAAGAGGTTGGTGCCAATTGGAACAACCTTCTCAAGGAGAGCTCATTGGTATAGCTATTGTCTGGAGGCCTTACTTCCTCAAGGACTGCTGGTTGGAGGTCTCAGACCCTCTCCACAGGGAACTTCTCTGCAAGGCTTCTGAGGTATTCTCATAAGCTGGAAGCCAGCCTCCTCAGATTGAATGATTCAGAGATACAGAAAGGAAGCTGTGTAGTCTTAGAAATGGCACGTTGCTACTCCCATTACCTTCTAGTGGTCACACTGAATGACTCTGATACAAGGTAAAAGAGGGTCACTCTAAAGCACAAGCACAACAAGTCAAAGGTCACTGAAAACCATCTCAAGGTTGGCTACTCTATAGCTCCATGGACTCATATTTCTGGGTGCATAAAATCCTGCAATCAGCAGCAATACCAGTTGGAAGGGAGACTGACTTTTGTCACACTCTGGGCCATGAGGTCTGATTTCACACAGAATTTCAGCAACATTAATTATATTTAATTTTTACTCAGAGCCTGTCATTTCTTAAGATCTAGGCATGATCCCACGAAGGAGGCTGGCCAGGAAACAAGTCCAAGAGGCAGGCGGCATGTGCTACAGCCAGAACCACCCTTCCGCTGAGCATAGGGATCTGTTTAGCCCCTGCTCTTCTGCCTAACTCCTTGTTCCTGTAGCTGAGTAATGTTTTGGAGTCTCTGTCAGCATCTCACGATGATAAATAAACTTCTGGAGGGGATCAAGAGCATCCTGGATTCATGTCTGAATCCCTTGTAATAGGCACAACTTAGATACAAGATTGGGCTTTCCTAGCATTTCTGAGAGTTAGCACAGTCTGAAAAGGTGACCTAGGGGAGAAGAAGCTTGAACTGTCCTGATGATGCTCTCTGTGGACCTACCGTCCATCATGTGATATTGGGCCTGGTCTACATCCCTTGCTGAGAGAAGCAGGTCTAGCCATAGTTAACCGATTAGAATTCACTGTAGCTACAGAGGGCTTGGTAAGGTGCGTTGTGCCACTCAGTACTGGTCCCCTGTACCTTTAGAATAGATTTCATCTTCATTCTTCTATGACCTCCTTCAGATGTTAGATTCCTGATTTATTTTCCAATCTAACAACTTCTTTTTGCCAACCTGGTGACATACCTTTGGTACTTTTTTGTTTCGTTTTTAAATCTTAACATAATTTTATTTTCATGATAGAATTTGTTGATTCTACCCTGACTTTGGCTTTAGATTGCTTTTCCACCAACTTTGGCTTTAGATTGTCTTTCTACCAACATCTGCTATAACACACACAATGTCTGTCTGTCTGCCTGCCTGCCTGTCTGTCTCTATCATCTATCTATCTATCTATCTATCTATCTATCTATCTATCTATCTATCATCTATCTATCTATCTATCTATCTATCTATCTATCATCTATCTATCTATCTATCTACCTACCTACCTACCTACCTACCTACCTATCTATTGATAGGTGTTAGTTTTTTGTGTGACAAAGTATCTGACAAGCCAAGGAAGAAAGCATTCATTTCTGTCTCACACTTCCATCATGACATTAGCAGTATGGTGGCAAGAGTGGCTTTAGTTGTGGTACCAGGAGCGGGCAGCAGCTGGTCATATTGCAATAGTAGTCAGGGAGCAGAGAGAAATGAATGCAGGTTCTCAGAAGGATCTTTCTCTACTTTATACAGTCTGGGACCTTCAGCACATGTGATGGTGTTGCTTAAGTTTGAGGTTATTTTCCCTCCTCACCTAATCCTCTCTGGAAACACTCTCCCAGACTTGCCTGGAGGGAGGTGGGGGGTTTCTTAAAAGATTCTTAATCTAGTGAGGTCACAGAGAAGACTGGAAGAATAAAAGGAAAGGTCAGGCCAAGAGTCATGCTTCCAAACGAGCATGGGAGGTGCATGAGGTCTTCTGAAAACAGGATGCTTTCAGCTGTGCTTAGAAACATCCCATGCATTTTCTTGCAGAAATCAAGGGTAAGAACTTGGCTTTAAACTTGGGATAGTGTAGTGGCTAAGGAGTCAAGACAAGATGGGCAGAAGATCTGGAAGATGTGTGCACAGTACATGTACAGAAGCTAAGAGCCATGCTCTCAGGCAAAGCTCATAGAGAAGCCAAGAGGCTTGGGAATCTACATCAAAAATGGAATAGAGAAAGAAGGTGAACCAGACAGAGTTGGAAGAGGTGTATTGGCTGGTTTTGTGTCAACTTGACATGAGCTAGAGCCATCAGAGAGGAAGGAGCCTCAGTTGAGGAAATGCCTCTATGAGATCCAACTGTAAGGCATTGTCTCAACTAGTGATCAATGGGCAAGGACCCAGGCCATTGTGGGTGGTACCATCCCTGGGATGGTGATCCTGGGTTCTATAAAAAAGCAAGAAGAGCGAGCCATGAGAAGCAAAGTGTAAGCAGCATCCCATTATGGCCTCTGCATCAGCTCCTGCCTCCAGGTTCCTACCCTGTGTGAGTTCCAGTCCTGACTTCCTTTGGTGATGATCAGCAATGTGGAAGTGTAAGATGAATAAACCCTTTTCCTCCCCAACCAACTTTTTTGGGAGCGATGTTTTGTCATGGCAATAGAAACCCTAGCTAAGACAGGTGGCTATTATTTCAGAGTGTTGATGTCTGGTGGGAAGGTACACGTGTGAAAACATGGTTCACTTAAAGGATGGAGAGTTCCAATAGAAGTAGGCAGGAGATACTCATTCATACATACGAAGCCTGAACATTCATCAGCCCAAGAGTGAAGATAACAATCCATCTGAGTGACTGAAAACACACACACACACACACACACACACACACACACACACACACACACACACACACACAGAGAGAGAGAGAGAGAGAGAGAGAGAGAGAGAGAGAAGTGATAATGATCTTTATTGTACTCTTTATTTTATTTTATTAGATATTTGCTTTATTTACATTTCTTTTTTTAAAGATTTTTTTTAAAAAAGATTTATTTATTCTTCAGACACTCCAGAAGAAGGCATCAGATCTCATTACAGATGGTTGTGAGCCACCATGTGGTTGCTGGGATTTGAACCCAGGTCCTTCAGAAGAGCAGTCAGTGCTCTTAACCGCTGAGCCATCTCACCAGCCCCATTTACTTACATTTCAAATGGTATCCCGTTCCTCATTACCCCTCCGAAAACCTCCTATCCCAGCCCCCTCCCCCTGCTTACCAATTGGTAGGCACCATCAAAGTACTTTCCATGCATTATATCGCTGAATATTTACTACAACCTTAAAAGACATAAATTAATTTTTCTCATATCATTGGTAAGGAAAGATCAAATGATTTTTAAAAGCCAAATAGATGGAAAATAGAGATTCCATATCCAGGCAATCTTTAGGCTTTCATGAACAATGGTAAAATTTCCTGATGAAGAAAATATGGTAGAGGCACAGTAGAAATGCTTTCACCCACAAAGAATGAAGTTATATCCTTTGCAGGGAAATGGATGCAACTGAAGACAGTAATATTAACTGCCTTAAGCCAGTCTCAGGAAGATGAATACTGTGTTTCCTCACATATGTGGTTCCTAGTTTTATATAGATATATAAATCATATATGTGTATATGACATGAAAGATGTGTTCAGGGGAACAAAGGAGAATAAATGGGAGGGGCGGCTGAAGAGGGGGAAGGGAGGGGTGATGGAGGGGAACACACTCAGCATACAATTCATACTTGTGTGAAAATGTCCTTATGCAACACAATACCATATACAATGATTAGTAAAAAACAAACAAATAGCAACAATAAAAACCCCACACCTATCAAGGAATGGCAGTGTATACCTTCAATCCCGGCAGAGGCAGGTGGGTCTTTGTAGAAAATTTTAATCCCAATCTGGGTTTTTTTTTTAAATCATTTTATCCTTTGACCATTTAGTTCCTGGATAAAACACACACACACCTTTATATTTATGATAAGCCTTAAACAGCACAAGAGCTGAGCAGATGCCTACGTTCTATGCATTCGAATCTACTTTCCTAGCGATAACCCTGAGTTATTCCTCAGGGTTTATTTCTTCTGGGCTGCTCTTAACTGCAGGTGGCCCGCCCTCAAGGCCAGGTTTCCTGACTCACCTAACCCATGGCAGCTTCTCCTTCCTCCTCCTGCACCTTCTTCCCAGTCCTGGTTCTCCTCAGACCCCAAGCCTGGGAAACCTAAACCCCACTATGTCTCTTCTGCCCAGCTATTGGCTATTGGCATCTTTATTTACCAATCAGAAATAACTTGGGTGCAGAGTCACATCCTTGGGGTCTATTTGCAGACTCCAGGTCTTGGGGGACCCCACTTAGCATTACAATAGACAACAAGACTAAACCTTGAGTTTGAGGTCAGCCTGATTTACATAGTGAGTCCTGGGTCATCCGGGACTGCATAGTGAGACCCTGTCTCTAAAACCAAAGACAGGCATGAGCAAGGTTTTCTTCTAGGTGTTAGCGATTCTTGTGGGAGAGAAACCATGTCACGTGTCACATCAGAAGTTGTGACAGTGAGGATGGGGACTGAAGCCATTCTTAAGCATATTTGCCAGACTCCAGGAGGATACGTGTATTAGTTAGAGTGTTTTCAGTGACTAGGGAAGGGAGGAACTGAGCTGGCCCTATGTGACTTGGAAGCCTGTGAGTAATTAGCTTCAGGTGCTGCTGTTGTGATGAGGGCAGACAGAGCCATTGGGACTCCCTTCCTCTCCAATATCCCACCCTTTGGCTCTGCAAATTGACATCTGCTAATAGATGGGAAAGAAAATAGCCTTTAATATCAGGTGAGTATCTTCCCACTGTCGGTTTCCAGGTAGGAAACACCCCCTATCTTCCTCAGTCTCTACTTGCCCATCATCCCAAATCTCTCATTGGCATTCTTTGGTCTCGTGTTCGTTTGGAATAGTCATGATCTCAAAAGGGTGGGAGACAGGCTAGGGAGATGGCTTAGCAGTTAAGAGCACTGACTGCTCTTCCAGAGGTCCTGAGTTCAATTCCCAGCAACCACATGGTGGCTCACAGCCATCTGTAATGGAATCTGATGCCCTCTTCTGGTGTGTCTGAAGACAGCTACAGAATACTCATATGTACAAAATAATTAAATGAATGGAGAAGTAGGGTCAGGATGGAGTTTGAGGAGAAGTTCCACAAAGAAAATAACATTTCTGGAATGACAGCATATTAAAAAAATAGTCATGAAGACATGCTCTAGAACATTCATGGAAAAGACACAAAACCATAGTCTGGGTGATTTTAATGATAAAAGCGTGTGCACTCATGTGTTGGAATGATTACAGCCACCATGAAGGTTGCTCTATAGTGCCTTTAGAAAGGACCTGTGTTCAAAAGGATGGGCTTTAAGGTTGACACCAAAGGATGGAGTGGATCTTTGGGAACAGTGACTAGATAGATCAAGGTCCACACTGATTTGGATGTGAAGAGGGGGGATTTCTGGCCACAATACAAAGTCTTTCGGGGGGCCGTGTTTAGTGAGTGGAAGTACACAAGCTGGGGCCAGTTGCCTAGGGAAGAAGAAGTGAGTTAGATAAAGAAGATGAAGACAGAAAAAGAAGTTGAAAATACAGTAAAGATGTCAAACTAGAAATGGAAGAAGAGCCAAGCACACCCTGGAGGACTGCTGGAATGGGACCTTCTGACATTATGGCTTCCCTCTCTGTTGGAAGGTGGCTAATTTTCCAAGGTCAACACTATCTCTGAAGCATGGCCTCTGTAGTGTACATTATGTTTGGTAAATTGTTATGTGCTGTTTGAGCCCGCTAAGAAGCTAGCCCTAGAAGCTGTGGTTGCTCTTCCCTTTTCAGACCCAAGGGTGTTTTGTCTCAAAGTGCCCTCCAAGGCCCCTCATTTGGTGATGGGCTTCTCTTTCCCCCCAACTCTGACAAGGAGAGAAGAAATACTAAACAAACCAAGAATAAAAACTTGGTGTCCTTGAGACTAGCTAGAAGGTGAACCATTTCCAGCAGAGGTTGCTAATGCTTAGTTTATCCCAGGATACTAACGTGCCTGCAGTAGAGAAGTCAGAAATTGGGCCACGAGGAAACTCCTGATCCATGGAGAGACAGTTCAGTCTGGAACCCCAGGTGACAGTCTCACTGTACCATTTGATTTCTGATGGATATTTTGAGCTCCGAATTTAATGATTTTTTTATTTGCCTGCCTGCCTGTTTATCTGTACTTCTGTCAGCCTTCCTTCCTTCCTTCCTTCCTTCCTTCCTTCCTTCCTTCCTTCCTTCCTTCCTTCCTTCCTTCCTTCCTTCCATCTATCTTTTGCTATTTATTCTTTTACTTTGGCTTGCTATATATCTGATAAAGTCATTCGAAAAGGAATGTGTGACTGTCATCCTCTGGACTATGCAGACGGTTCTATTTTCACCACCATTGGCTTAAGGATAGGATGAGACTTACTTTTGACCAGTGAGGTGTGAGGTTCAGTCTGCCAGGGGTTCTGAAGACTTGTCTTTCTTTGTCTCTAAGCAGGGATGTATAAAATCAGTAATCCTTTTATGGCTGGGCCTGGCTGGGCCTGGCTGGGTTTGCACAGCACAGCTGGAACTGCAAACATCATTTGAGACCATGGGGGAGTTAAATAGCCTGGGGTTGAAAGCAGAAGGTTAGCGACATCCTCAAAGACATAATCCGCCCATTGAAGTCATCGATCCGGAAGCCCCTGTACCTACCGATTCTGGTTTTGTGAGTTTATCAATTTTCTTTGCTGTTTAAGCTAGTTGAGCCTCCCAGTAGTCCACAATGCCTTGATTGGCTCACAGCTTAAGGAAGATAAGATCAGACAGGGAGGGGCAAGAACAAGGTGTAAGTGGGCCTGGGTAATTGAACTGATGAATCACAACCATGGCGTGGAAAGAACTTTCCAGTGGGACTGGGAACTTTCATTTAATTATAGAGAAATAAAAACTGGTGCCAGAATTAGGCACTGGGCACAGGTTATCTGATTTTTCAAATAGGGCAAAGGAATAGTTTCTGGAAAATGCAGGCAACAGTGTTTGAGGTAGATCCTTGACAAAGGGAAGCAGGGGGGGGGGGGAGATTAAGAAGCAGATGGTGAATGAGCATTTAGGAAGGAATGCCGTGGTCAGTTAAAAGCAAAATGACTTCATAGAGTCACGTGGTTCCACACTAACCTCATTTCCTCGCTTGACAAGGTTACCATGCATGTGGATCAGGTGAACGCCATAAACATTGTAGGTCTTGATTTCAGCCTAGGGCTAACAGTTTCTTTCATGGTTTCCTTGTGGCTAAGATGGTGAAATGTGGGTTGGATGAGAGCAGGGGTTTTGTGTATTTGCAGCTGGCTCGACAGCTGAATCCAGAGTGCTGAGTATTGGATGGATGTCACAGTCCATGTGTTGAACTGGGGCAGAGTGGTGGGGAGGGAAGTCACACATTGGTCTGGGCCAAGGGCTTGGTTGGGAATGGGAGTCTCACACTCTGGGTGAGCAGACTCTGAGCCTGCTTCCCAGGGACACACGGCGAAGCGGGAGGGGATCAGGTAGATCTAGGAAGCATGTGTAAATGAGAAAGCATGCAGAAAATCCCAGAGAGGCAGATGCAGACACAGGGCAGGGGGAGGGACAGGTGGAAGCAGGTGGGGAGGCAGGGGGAAAGCCCCAGGAAGTTGCCATCACTTCCTGCACCAAGTCACTCCTCAGTTCTTGAAGACGACATGCTTGGCAGATGCCAAGGGATGCCCACTGTGAGGAAGGTTTCTTGCAGCATTCTCCTTCCTTGATTCTGCTTGATCTATCACTAGATGAAAATTCAGGAGGCACAGTGATCGCAGGACTACATATCACAAAGTTTGGATGGATGGTGCCTACCAGAGGTGACAAGGTGAGACCCGGAGTGACCCTGACAGATTGGAGTGCTGGCTCAAAGCCAATATGATACAACTTAACAGGCCAAAATGTAAAGTTGGACATTTACTCACAAAAACATGCAGTAAGGGAGATCACCTTAGAAGCAAAGCATGGGAGAGATATTTGAGACATTGGAATGGTTACCTGTTAACTGGGATGAAACCACAACACTTCAGGACCAATGGAGACAAAGTCCTCATGCAAGGGCTGGCCTTATCACATTGTCATCAGATGATCTCTTGGATATCATATTCAGTTTGGTGCATCAGATTTTGGACAAAGGCACTGATGAATTTGAATGTGTTCAGAGATGGGCTGTTAAGATAAAACGAAAATTCCAGAGATTATGTGATGTTAGAAGAGGCCGAAAGAGATGAGAGTCGAAATCAGGAAGGTGAGAGACAGTCAGGCCGTTGGAGTAAGAACTTAGGACCGTTTTCTAACGTAGAACTACAGCCAGAGGACAGATGACGTAAAGAAGCCAAAAGTTACCTATGTAAAGAAAAGCATTCTAATTATCACAATGAGGGACATAACAGCAGTGCCACAACATTTGCAACTTTCAAACCCATAAAGTGGTTGGTGAGGTGAATCATACTTTGACCTCACAGTGAGGTCATTGTTAGAAATGACAGAGAAACTAAGGTATGAAATATAATGTTATGCTAAAGTATGCCCGCCATCTAGAGCTCCAATATTTATTGACTGGAAAGGTGTCAGGTTGACTATCTTTCCTAGAGTCACACAGATAGCCTCTTGGGGGGGGGTCTACCTTAATGACTCCACCATATGTTCTGCATCCACCCTTGAATGCTCTGAGATGTGTAGGTAGCCTTGGGGAGTACATGTGTGTGTGTGTGTGTGTGTGTGTGCAGGTTCCACATGAGGATCTAGATTCCTGGTATGGGTGACAAGAAGGAACAGAGACCATCATAAGTCCTTCCAGGTTACCGACCTCATGCAGAATATTCCCATTCGAGGGTCTAAGGTCAAACCGAATGTTGACCCTATCTTCATGAAGACACACCGTGGCTGCAGTTGATCGTATCTTACCCTGCAGTCTGTCTCTCATTGTGCCTGTAGAGTTCTATCTGGGTGTGGGTGTTCATTTGTAGTGTTTCTATATCCAGACACACAGAGAAAAATTTTCACATATCAGTCCTCAGTGAGGATAGGATTCCAGCTCCCAGAACAGCCAGAGGTATGCCTTCATATCTGCCTGGCCATTTCTGAATAAAGAAAACTCTGCTTTTGTGAGGGAAGAAATTCCTCTTTCTGAAGCACAGGCAGTCTGCAGTTGAGTCCAAGACTGTCTCACGGGAACTTAAATACGGGTCCTTTCTACACTGACCTCCAGGAAGAACTTTAAAGCCCCCCAACCCCCACCCCTTTTGGTAGAAATGAAGGTATACCTGGAAGGGATGAGGTCACAGGCCATGGCACAAAGTTGGCAATATCAGCTTTGGTTTGTCTTCAGTTCTTATGGCGGAACAGTGTAATAGACGGCTCGCGGTGATGGAGGGTCCCAGGGACCACCTTGCCGTTGGCTGCCCTATCCTCCACCCTGGGTGCGGCTAAGTGGTATTCATAGTCTCCACTAGGTGGAGAAAAAGAGCGGTTATGAAATATACAAAGCCTCAAATTAAAAAAAAAAAAAAAACAAAAAAACCCACGCAGTCAAAGAGTAAAATCCAATTCTAAATGGAACTTGAAAACTTGAGAAGTAATTTAAGGGAACCACATTAAATACTAAAATGTTTAATGGGGCCCATGTGTCCCGAGCAGAGAAAGGAGGGCGAGAAACGGAACAGAGGAAATCAGGGAGACAATATGTCTGTGCGACTTGTTCTAATTAGGGGCACAGCGCTGCTCAGGATCATTCATTATAATTTGGTTAAATCTTCAACATGGCCCAGGCACCTCTGCTGAGGGGCGGAAAAACAAAAGCTGCCTCGCAAATTGGGTGAGCGCCTCTCTGCTGGAGGTTAACGCCAGTCACTCCAACTCTGGAGGGCCCAGGGGCTGTTCCTCACCCTCCAGCTCTTCTTCATAACGCCAGTGCTGGGCTCCAGCTGCACATGTCTGCAGATTTCGAGGAGGGGAGGGGAGGCCAGGGGGTGAGAGTGGGAGATGGAGGTCCTCCTCCCTCCCCGCGCTTGCGCGCTCATTGTCTCCAGCTTGTCTGTGGCTTAATTCAGTATCTCTGTCTGTCGCTGGAGCAGGATGGGAAGAGTTCAAAGCAGGAAATCAAAACAACTCATAGATCAGAGTGTGGGAGTGATCTAGGGCAGCCAGAAGACACCCGTGCTCCTCAGGCTCCGCTTTAAAAGAGGGGATGCACGTGGAACAGGGACACATGCTGAAGAAGAAGGAGGAGGAGGAGGAAGAGGAGGAATAGGAGGAGGAGGAGGAGGAGGAGGAGGAAGAAGAAGAAGAAGAATTGGAATAGGAATTGGAAGAGGAAGAGGAAGAGAAGGAGGAGGAAGAGGAGGAAGAAGAAGAGGAGGACGAAGAAGAGGAAGAAGAAAGAAGAAGGGGAAAGGTGGTCAGAGGTTTAAGGGATGCAGGTTGTGTGGGATCAGGGTCAGGTTTAGGTTAGAGCTAAATATGATGGGTAAGTGATGTGAAGAACCCAAGATGGCGTTAATAGCCATTCCCAGTGCTCATGTGTGTTTGGACTGAGACATGACAGCTCTGTCTGTTGGACTCCCACCTAGCTCTAAAATTTTGGGAGGCACCATTTGATTGCTTTATGCTGTTGCCCTGTATTCTGTCCCTCAGCCATCCAGCTGTCCTGAGGTGGCAAGGACTGGCCTCTGGTAGTCTGTGGGTACCATTAAAGACCAGATGCTGCCTGTAGTGACAAGCCAGTAGAACCTTGAGCTAGGCTTATGGCTTGTCAACCAAAATGCCTGTTTGGAATTTCTTACCCAGTGTCTTCATGCCAAACCTAGACTGCCTCCTATCCTTAGGCCTGGGTCCTGAGCATAACAGACTCCTTACTACTCCAGGCTGTTCCAACTCTACTGCCCTAAGAAGTTGTACCCCAGATTAAGTTTACAGAGACTTCTGGGTGATAGTTCTATCTTGGTTGCTGGCTGGGATGGTTTCACTCTGGTGATGGGCAGCTGCATTTCCTGGCTTCATCGCCACACCTATGCGGCTCATCTGCAATTGTACATTATTGGCCTGAGGGAGGACCAGGGAGACAATGGATGCGAACCACCATGGAGAAACTCCTCCAAGTTGAAAAAATGCTTTCCTCTGTGCTTCTTTGCATCCTTCATGGTACCAGATGCCACACATCTGTTCACTTGACTGTCTGATGCCCCTGCCCCTGTTTAAGCTGTTAATGGTGCCAGGAACAGGCTGTGTGACTCCTGTTCACTTTTATATCCCTGTATCCCTGTATCATGGCACCAGGTTCAATAAATCCTTGTCTCTTCATATGCAACGGAAAGCATTTTTATTGCCTTGGCTCTGGTTTATCTGAGCTATTGTAGTTTCATTCATTGACCATTTATTGAGCATCTGCTATACTGGCGCAGTGCTATGTGTTGCAGACACAAATGTAAGCAACACACATGATTGGTCCTAAAAGATTCTCACTCCAGGGTAGAGTGAAGAGAGAGCTGGCTGAGAGAAAAGACAGATATATTGTTAAATTTCAGTATGCTAAGTCTAAAAATGCCGAGGTACTAGCTCCAGTGGGGTTCACAACAGGGGAGAAATCTGGTTTGGAAGGAAGTCCTTAAAGGGGGTTTGTCCCATACAGTGGCCACCTTTGTAAAACGTGCTGGCAATCATGACTCCGGAGACATTACATGGTATGTTTAGAGACTTTTCAAGGGTCTTTCATGAGCTTTTCAAAGAGTCACTCAGGTCTTGAAAGTAGGCACCAGGACATAACCATTGGATGCCCTACTGCCTAGACAAGACTCACAAGTACTTTGTCACAGGAACAGGACAAGCATTTTCCCACTCCCCTGGCAGGGAGAGTATCTACATAGAGAACTGACAGACTTCATCTTTTACATCTTTGAGGTCTACATCTGGGCCAATCTGTGCTTCTGAGGAAGACATGAATGGAGGAATCAGGAGATGTGTGGACAACACTTGCTTCAGCACACCCATATGAAAAACTTCAGAGAGGCTGGGAAGCAGAGGACACAGGGGAGGGCCCTGGTGCTCAAGCTCAGCCGTTGATCCTGGTTTTGCGTGAGGCATCAAGGATCTATGAACCTGTTTTCTTTTCTGCAATGGGGGGGGGTGCATTGAAGAGACATGGTGGGATGAATTAGGGAGGTTTATGTGGGAGATCATTTTTTATTCAAATTCTGGCTGTGGTGATCCAGGGCAGTATACTGTTTCAAGAGTCCAGTGGAGTTTCAAGAGTCCAGACTTCTTCCTCCTTAGGTGCATGTGTCATGGTTCACCCGGAGCTCAGCACGCTGTTTGGGAAAGGTGTTTGATATGTGTCAATAGTACTTATATTGAAAATCTAAGTGGCAGATGGATGGTGGACAGGCTGGCCATAGCTCTTATTGGTCTGATTCTTTTAGCATAACTTGTATTGTAGAGAGGTCCTGTAACATTTATTTATCACCTGCTGTTTGCTAGGTATACCACCTATGTATGAAGAAAACAAATAGGAGAGATGTGGTCCCTACCTTGTACAAAATCACAGGCCAGGGATGAGAGTTACCTTAACCGGCAATCAAGCATTCCCATACATCCACATTTTATTTACCAAATTTAATTGCAAGTTCTTCAAAGACAGATATAGCTTACAACTGATAAGAGCTTTGGCTGCAAAGTCAATCTCTCTTGATTTCTATTGTGGCATTAGGCCTCGTTACTGAATGAGCTTGGGCCATACATGATTCTTTCCTAGCTGTTTTAATGATATATCAAGGCAAAGAGTAACCTTCTCTTTCAAGGGTTGATGTAAGCATTACATGTAGTGAGGTGTGGGAGTTAGAGAATATAGTAATTGTCAGGAGGCTGTATACTTTGTTTTCTTGGTGCCTGATTTTTTATTTTTGATTCTAGTTTTTAAATTACCCTGATTGCTTTCTGCAATTCTATGTCAGAAGCAAAGGTTAGCTGGTAAAGGCACCAATATTCCTATGATTCTTGCAGCATGAGGAAATTATGGAGTTGCATTTTATGCACCAGTCGTTCAGTCTACAGGAGCTGCATACCCATCCAGGAGCAGGCCATGGGATAAGTGATGGAAATAAACAGTATGGAATCTCAGCACCGGTGATCCTTAGCCATGAAGGGACCTGGGATGGGGGAGGCCAGTGATGAGCAGAGGCCTTCAGAGAGGCCATGATGGAGACTCTTGCAACGATGGCTTAGGCCCCAAGAACCAATGACCCATGACTGGGGTAGACTGTGTGGAACTTCCAAGGCTAGGAGCTACTGAGCTACATTCTGAAGATGGAAGAGAAGTTGGATTGCTTAATGCTCTCATTGCTCAATAGGCTTGAAATTTGTATTTTCTGTGCTGTCTCCTTCTGCCAGTGACCTGCTGTGTGGCTTTGAGCAAATCATTTCCCTTCTCTGGACCTTAGATCACTCGTTGATCTAGTTGGAAGGAGCCTTTCAGATTGAAACTTTTTTATTCTATATCCAAGAAAGATTTGATCAGCACCCACCATATGTCAGACGTGGCTAAGGGCCAAGGAATTAAGAGTGGGTTGGGTATTATTATGTGTGGCTAGAACCTAATCCCATTGGGAAACCTTGGGAAACAGAATAAAACATAAGCTCCAGGGTTACCCCGCAGATGGGGTATTTATACACCAACTTCTGCCAATCACAGAGTGAGAGTTGTTGGGATGGGTGTGGCAGGTACAGTAATCAGATTCTCTGCCACACATACAGGCGGAGTGCTGTTCCAAGGCTAGGGGTATTGGCAGGGCACCAATAGCTTCTGCTACATCCAGACACCACAATAAATGCAAAGCAAGAGGAACAACAGGAAACTCTGCAAGTGTGAAATCCAAATGTAATAACTCCCAAGGACTTAGCTTTCCTTGGGAGCTCTTTGGGGTTAGTAGCCCTTTTGTCTAGACTAGTGGGTGTAGACATTCTGTCCTCTAGGGAACACATGATAATTTCTGGAGAGATTGTGACCCCCATGATTTTCAGGTGTATGTGTGTGTGTGTGTGTGCAGCACAAGCGAGAGAGAGAGAGAGAGAGAGAGAGAGAGAGAGAGAGAGAGAGAGAGAGAGAGAGAGAGAGAGAAAGAAACTATTTTAAAAAATCGTCAGCTTTAAATGTCACTGCTGACCAAGAGGAAGAAACCCTTCACTCTTCTACTTGTAACTTATTCTGGTCAACTACTCAGAGGTGACACAGAAGTGCTGTGGATGAGAGTGGGAGGGAGAGAGTCATCTGTCCTTGGGCAGAGCAGGAGGAGTCTAGCTTCTGTTCTTGACAGTACCTGTGGTTGATTGGGAGTTTGCTGTAAGAATATAAATGTCCATTTCTCCTCTCTCACTTGGCACATATGATTCCTGTCTCTGCTCGTGATGTGTCTGTGCTTTTATATCCAAAGGGAAAGGCTGCACACATTAGTTTACCTAGTGTGCCAATCTCTACAAAATTGCCTGGGATCCTGGGGTCTTTGACTGAATCTATGTGTCACCTTGAGCAAAGTATCTATCTATCTATCTATCTATCTATCTATCTATCTATCTATCTATCTATCTATCTATCTATCTATCTATCTAATCTGGATTTAGCCTCATCTGTAAAATAGTGAGAATTAAGGAGCTAGTGTTCAGTGTGTTCAGGAGACAATCAGCATATATGCCCAGCATCTAGCAAGCATGCATACTTGTTAGCTGTTAGTCTCCGGCAAAGTTGAGATTCAGTGTAACCAACCATTTCATAAAACAAATTTCCATCATACCTAGTTTTTAGGGATGTTCACCAAGGATTCAGGAGTCAAGGGATTCGACATAACATGTGCAGGTAACATACAAGCTGAATTCTGTTTTGTATGTGTGTGTGTGTGTGTGTGTGTGTGTGTGTGGTTCATGTGTATGGATATGTGAATGCACATGTTTATGCATGGATGTTAAAGCTAGAGGTCAACTTTGGCCCCTTAGTCATGGATTTTTAAGTGTTGTTGAGTGGTTGATTGTATTTTTATTAATTCTTTAAGAATTTCATAGATATTTACAATATATTTTGATCATATCCACTCCCCCCAACTCCTAGGGATCCATCCAATATCTCACTCCCCTTCTTTTAATTTTCTCTTAAAAAAATCCCCCACTGACCCCAGTATTTGCTCTCCATATATTCATGTCATGAAGTCCTTGGCTAGAACTACCAGGGCCCATTCTCTTAAAGAAAACTGACTCCCATAGCAGCCATCAACCGACAATAGCTCCTTAGCTGGAGGCGAGGGCTTGTGAGCTCCTCTTCTATCCATGCTGGAATGCTGACTGGCCTGATCTTGTGCAGGTCTTGTGTAGACAACCACAGCTAGGCAGACAGCCATGGCCGCTGTGAGTTCCTGAACACTGTGAGTCTCTCAATTCCGGAGACACTGTTTCATCCTGGTCCACTCTTACAATCTTTCTACCCTGTCTTCTGTAATGTTACCCGAACCTTGTGTGTGTGTGTGTGTGTGTGTGTGTGTGTGTGTGTGTGTGTGTGTGTGTGTGATAGAGATATCCATCCCATTTGCAGCTAAATAGCCTACAGAACCATGCATTCTCTACAGTTTGATACTATGTCTGGTTAATCAAAATTATTTAGGCTCACCTCCAGTACCTGTGAGCTCCCAGGGTCATGAGCTCCCAGTTGTGCATTTCCTACTGTGGAATGGGCCTTAAATCCAATTAGAAAGCAGTTGGTTACCCTCATAATATTCATACCACTATCGAACTCATGAGATAGCCTATATTACAGCTTGGAGGGTTCATAGCTAGGTAAGACTGTCTGTAATTGTCCCGGCCCCAGCAGCCTGCATAGCAACTTCTGGTACTAGGAAACTTATGCAGCAAAGAAAAAGCTTCCTAATCAGTACCAGCTTTATTTCTCCATGTTTAGTGACCAAAGGATGTAGGAACCAAGAGCAAGGGTAATAACCTAGTTTTGTTTTGTTTTGTTTTTGAGGAGTGGGGGGGGGTTCTCCAAGACATGTCTGGCCAACAACTCACACCTAGTACTGGGATTTTTAGTTATTAACCCATGTCTCGTTGGGATGAGCCTTATCCATTCACAGAGGGCACCCGTGTTTAAAATCTTTGACAAATTTTAAATAAGGTTATACTATAGTAGCTTTTCAGAGTCTTTTTTGTTGTTGTTGTTACTCCTTAGTTTGGGTTAGCCCTCTCTTCCTCTCTCCTCTTCCTTATCTTCCCATTCCTTATCTGCATAAATCCTCCCACCCCTTCTTCCCTCATCCACTTTCATGTCTGATGTATTCTCCTCGTCCCCCTCCCTCAAGGCCTGTCTCTCCTCCCTCCTAACATCCTCTTTTTATCTTTCTGGTCATTATCAGCACTCAAGGTTAAACACACCACTCTAGAAAATTCATAGCTGGGATCTACTTACAAAGGAGAACATGCGGTGTATGCCTTTCTGGTCCTGGGTTACCTCATGCTGTATATTTCCCAGATCCACCCATTTTCCTGCAATTTTCATAATTTATTATCTTTTTTATCACCAAGAAAGATTCCATTGTGTATATGGACTCCATTTTCAATATCCTTTTATCCATTAATGGACATAAAGGCTGTTCCATTCCCTCACTGTTGTGAATGAAGCCAAGATGAGCATGAGTGTTCAGGTATCTCTGGTACTTATCTCCGTGGTGGCTGTAGCAGTTCACACTCCCACTGGGCAGTGAATGAGGCTCCCTGCTTTCCACAGCCTTACCAGCATCTGTGGCTATCTGTAACAAGAGCCACTCAGACTGGAGTAAGATGAAATCTCAAAGTATTTTTGATCTGCATTTCCCTGGTCTCTAAGGATGTTGAATACTTCTCAAAGTATTATTAGATATTTTGTTCTTCAGAGAACTCTTTTCAGTTCCAGAGATTTGTTTGTTTGTTTTGAGATACAGCCTAACTTTAATCTCTGGCTGACATGGAACTCAATACATAGACCAGGCTGACTCCAATTTCACAGAGACCAATCTGATCTGCCTCTGCTTTATTAGAGATGGAATTAATGGTGTGAGCCGCCACACAGCCTCATAGATGATTTTTAATTAGATGCTTGTTTTCTCAATGTTTAGCTTTATAAAGATTTTTCTCCATTCTAGACACCTATCGTCTGTTGAATGTATAGCTGGCAAGGATCTTATTCTGTTCTGTAGGCAACCTCTTCACTTGATTATCAGGAAAGAAACTTTATAGTTTCATGAGGTCCCACTTGTCAGATGTCTGATTTTCTGAGTGCCTGGAGTCTTATTCAGAAAGTCCTGATCTAGGCCTATATCTTGAAGTGTATTTTTTACTTTATCCCCCCCTGCAGTTCAGAGTTTCAGATCTAACTTAAAGGTCTTTGATGCATTTGGAATTGATTTTTGTAAAGGGTGAGCATGGGGATGGTGTTTCTTCCTACTACCTGTGGCTATTCAGTTTTCCCAGATGAAGAGACCATCTTTCTTCCAGTGTGTATTTTTAGCTTCTTTGCAAAATATCCAGTGCCTGTCACATGAACTTCTATTTGGTCCTCTCTTATAGTCTTGATCTTTGTGTCCCATTTTGTAATAGTGCTGGGATGTTCATTACTATGGCTCTGTAGCTTAACTTTAAGTCTGGCATGGAGATGCCTTTGTGAGGATTCTTATTGTTCAAGATTGCTTTAGCTATTCAAATTCTTTTGTGTTTCCATATGAAGTTGAAGTCTTTTCTTTTCTTTTTTTTTCTATTTCTGTGAAGATTGACTAGACATTTTGATTGGGATTCCATTGCATTTGTAGATTGCTTTGGTGGGAATTTTCACAACATTAATTTTTTACAACATTTCACAATATTCATTTTCACAATATTAATCCTACCATTCTAAGAGTGTAGGAGGTGGAAGGTTTTTCCACCTTCTAGTATGCTCTTTAATTCTGTTCTTCAGTTTTTAAAATTGTCGTTGTAGAGGTCTTAAGCTTTGCTCTAAGGTATAATATTTTTTAGGCTCTTATGGCTGGATGGTCTCCATGATTCCTTTCTCAGTATGTGTGTTGTTATAATGGCAGGTTACTGATTTTGTATTTCAATTTTGTGACCTGACACTTGGCTGAAACTATTTTTCATTTCTAGGAGTTTCCTGGCAGAGTCTCTAGGGTGTTTCATGCATGGAGTCATGTTATCTATATATAGAGGTATTATGACTTTCTCCTTTCCTATTCATATGTATTTTATTTCCTTCTCTTGTCTTACTGCTCTTGTTAAGACTTTGAGCAGTATGTTAAGTAGGTGTAGGGAGAGTAGACAAGCCTTATCTCTTTCCTGATCTGAGTGGAAATGGCTTGGGTTTTTCTCCACTTAGCTGTTGGCTATAGGTGTATCATATATACCCTTTATTAAGGTCAGATATGTTCTTTCCACTTAGTTTCTTCAAAGTTTTGATCATGAAGGAGTGCTAGATATTTTCAAAGGTCTTTTCTGCATCTACTGAGATGATAATACAATGTCTTTCCTTATGAACATTTATTTGATGAACTGCATTTATTGATTTAAATATTTTGAAGCATCCCCAAATGTCTGCAATGAAGCTAACTTGATCGTGGCGAGTGATCTTTCTGATGTGTTCTTAAATTCAGTTTGCAAGTATTTTATTGAGAAATTGTGTGTCTGTGTTCATCAGGGAGGTTGTTTTAAATTTTTCTGGTTTTGATTGTCTTTGTCTGTTTTTGAAATCGGAATAAATCTGGATTTGTAAAAAAAAAAAGAGTTAGGAAGCATTTCTTTTATTGAATCATTTGAGTGGTTATTGGCTTTAGTCTGGTATAATTCCATGCTGACTTTATCTGGAGCTGAGCTCTTTTTAGTCAAAGATTTTAAATTACTGCTTCAATTTCAATGTGTTCTAGATCTGCTTAGATTATTTCATTTTGGCTTAACTTTAGCAAGTCATACCTATCTAGAAATCAATCATTTCTTAAAGAGTTTCTATTTTAGTGGAGAATATACATTAAAGGTGTGTCCTCATGATTTTCTGGATTTTGTTGGTGTTTTCTGTAATGTCTCTGTTTCCATCTCTAATTTTAGTAATCTGGGTCTTTTTTTTTCTATTTTACTCGGCTAAGGATCTGCCAACCTTGTTTATATTATTTCATTTACTCTATATTTGTTGAGATGTGCTCTGTGTTCTCATCTGTCATTTTATTTTGAAGAAAGTTCCATGGGCTGCTGAGAGGGCAAAGTACATCCTATCCCGTGTTCCCGTGTGGGTGGGATATTCTGTAGATGTCACAGAGGTCCATTTGATCTATGGCGTCAATCAATCCCATTGTTTCTCTGCTTATTATTTATTTATTTATTTATTTATTTATTTATTTATTTATTTATTTATTTATTTATTAGTCTACCTGCTCTGTCTAATGCTGAGAGTGGAATATTTGAATCACTTATTACTGCTGGGCTGGGGTTACTCTTTGACTTTATATCTTGCTCATATTAGGTTTATGAAGTGGGATAAGTCTGTTTGGTGGATATTTATTTAGAATTGTAATTTCCACTTGATGGTTTGTTTTCTTAATTGGTATTAATTGACTCTCTACATCCCTTCTGACTAGATTTGTCTTGAAGTCTAGTGTTCAGATATAAAGTGTCTGCTTTTCATATTTTTATTCTGTTTGTTGGAAGACCCTTTCCTACTTTTGACATGGAGATGGTGTCTAGCTTTGAAGGTGTATAGCCTGTGCTCACTGGAGGCATCAATGTGATGAATCCTCTTTCCTAATCCAGTCTGCTAATCTGTGAGTTTTGGTAGGGGAAGTGAAAACATTAATATTCAGCATAATTATTGAGTGGTATGTATTGATTCCTGTCTTTAAACATTTTTGGGATGTTTTCTTAATCTTTATTTGTTAATATCTCTTAGCCTTGTTATTTTATGTCTGCAGCCTCTTGGGCTTTGATTATCTTTCCTTCAGTCTAAAACATTCCTTCCAGTATCCATCGCAGGGCTGGAGTAGTGGTCATAAATTCAGTCAGGCTGTTTTATTATGAAAGTTTTTTTCTCCTTTTCAATTATGATAGATAATTGTGCTGGGTATATTAGGCTGGATTGGTGGTTTTGGCCTTTCAGAATTTAAAATACATCTTTCTAAATCCTTTTCTATTTTTAAGGTTTCCATTGAAAAGTCAGCATTCTTGTAGGTCTGCCTTTTTGTGCAACTTGTCTCTTCTCTTCTCTTTTACAGAAGTTTCCACATTCTGTATTTTAAAATATTTTAACTCTGGTAGGGAATTTCTGTAGGGAATTTCTTTTCTGGTCTTCTCTATGTGCCCATGTATGCCCCTTGTATTTAGATGGGCATCTCTATGCCCAGATTTTTGTAATGATTTTATTGAAACTGTTCTCTATCCCTTTAGCATGAAGTTCTTATTCTATGTTCATAATTTGTAAATTTTTCCTTTTCATGGTATCCCAAAGATTTCCAATATCCCATCCACATGCCTTTAAAAATGTCAGTGACTTTGATTTTCCAGTATACTTCCTCTATTTGCCTTCTGGCCCTGAAGCTTTCCCCTCCATATAATGCATCCAATGGGTGAGGTTTTCACTCAACTTTTTACTTGACTTATTCTATTATTATTATTTTTATTACAATAAACTTTAATTATGCATCTGGAATTTTGTCTATGTCATTGTATTAGTCAGGGTTCTCTAGAGTCACAGAACTTATGGAAAGTCTCTATATATTAAGGGAATTTATTACAATGACTTACAGTCTGAAGTCCAACTAACCCAACAATGGGCAGCTGTGAATGGGAAGTCCAAAAGCTCAGTCCGAGAGGTTAGTTGTTTCTCCTGATCTTCTGTATAAGATGGAATCCTACAGAAGTTGGCTCAAACAGGTGTGCTGGCAAGTAAGTGCAAACAGTTGAAGAAGAGTGAGTCTTCTTTCAATGTCCATATGTAGGCCTCCAGCAGAAGGTGTGACCCAGATTAAAGGTGTGTACTACCACACTTGGAACTAGAACCTGCCTTGTCCTAGGCTGGCCTTGAACTCAGAGATCTGTTTGCCTCAGTGTCCTTGGATTAAAGATATGTGCTACCCTGTCTGGGCCTAAGCTCTTCATGGCCACTATGCCTAAGATCTCCATGTCAAGATCTGGGTCAGAAGCCTGTATCTTCTAACTATAAGATCTGGGCCACAGGCGTTTCCTCCATTTCTGGATTGTAGTTCATTCCAGATGCAGTCAACTTGACAGTCAGGAATAGCTGCCACAATCATTTTTCTTGGGGAGTCATTTCTAGGAGACTGGTAATTTTTGGAGAAGACTAGTTGTTTTTGTTTTTCATGTTCCTACTATTCTTGGAACCTGGTACCTTTCCAGCTGTAGTTTTTTTCTATGGGTCAGGTATGTGTGTGTGTGTGTGTGTGTGTGTGTGTGTATGTGTGCGTGTGCGTGTGCATGTGTGTGTGTGTGTGTGTGTGTGTGTGTGTGTGTGTATGTGTGTATACCTGCCAGTGTTGGGTTACAAGGTGTGATGATTTGTGTATGGTCAGCCCAGGGAGTGGCACTATTAGGAGGTGTGGCCTTGAAGTAGGCGTGATCTTGTTGGAGTAGGTGTGGCCTTGTTGGAGTAGTGTCAGTCTGGGACTCATCTTAGCTGCCTAGAAGCCAGTCTTCTCTTAGCTGCCTTCACAACAATTGTTAGAACTCTCAGATCCTCCAGCTCCATATCTGCCTAGATGCTGTCATGCTCCTGCTTTGATGATCCTGGACTGAACCTCTGAACCTGTAAGACAGCCCCAACTAAACGTTGTCCTTTGTAAGAGTTGTCTTGGTCATAGTGTCTGTTCACAGCAGTAACACCCTAACAAAGACCCAAGCATAGTACTATGTCCAGGTTCTGGAGTTTGCCTTTTGATATGGATTCTGGGAATTATACTCAGGTTCTCATGGTTGCAGGGCAACCACTTTCCTGATTGAACCATCTCTTTGGCCCCTAATTCTTCTTTTGCAAATAGCTGACCCTCAAGAGACCTTGAGAGGTTGTAGGAAATTGCCAGAATCCCGTAAAGGGACTGTGATGCTAGCTGAGAATGGCACTGTAGCTTCTCTTGGCTCTGTCTTGGCATGCCCAATCCTAGAATCATGTCACTTGTAATCCCACCTTGTCACTTGTTACCACCTTGAGAGAATCCCAGGCCTTGTCATGTGGTTTTTCAGGCTTTTAAACCAAAGAATCTGAAGGCTCCTGCTTAAAGTGTGGGTTCCCTGGGAAGAGATGGGGAAGGAGAAGAGCCAATATCATACAATAAGCTCAGAGAGTGTCTTCTTTCAAATCTCACATTCCTAAAAGTCAACAGGCACCTTGGGTCTTGAGAGGTTGAGGCATGAGGATCACAAGTTCTAGGCCAGCCTGATCTACAGAGTGAGAGCCCCCAACTCAAAACCAAACCAAAACAATCAGGCATTTCATCTAAGATCCATTAGAAATCTCTTTCAATCTAAAAATAATTGAAAAGCAATATTAACAGGTAAATCTGACTCTCTATAATGTACCTTGTTTATCGTGTTGCTTGTATCGTGCGTGCGCATACTGGCAACGACCCCAGTGCCAAGCGCCTCTGTCGAGTTACAGGTACCCTGTGAACATTCGCTTCCTGTTCTACTCCCTTTCCTTGCTGGCTGTCCAACCTCTTCATAGTTGTTCTTTCTTTTCTCCAGTGTCCATTGTTTCAGTGTGGTGGCATCTGTGATAGTTTTGGGCATTGTTTAAATGTGTTGGTGGTATTCAAGTGGGAGCAAAGAGCCATTGCTATATAAGATTGTGTCCCCAAAAACATGTGTTGGAAACTTTATCACCAATGTGACAGTGACTAGGATGTGAGGGGACATCCTGTACTGGCTGGTTCTGTGTGTCAACTTGACACTAACTGGAGTTATCACAGAGAAAGGAACTTCAATTGAGGAAGTGCCTCCATGAGATCCAGCTGTGGAGCATTTTCTCAATTAGTGATCAAGGAGGGGAGGGCCCTTTGTGGGTGGTGCCATCCCTGGACTGGTAGTCTTGGGTTCTATAAGAAAGGAAGCTGAGCAAGCCAGGGAAGCAAGCCATTAAGGAACACATCCCTTATCAATAAATAGATTAATATTGTAGAAGTGAGTTCTTCATGAGGGGATGAATTCAGTCCCCTTTTCTCATCTTTTTCTTGTGTGTACATTCTTTTTTTTTTTTTTTTTTTTTTTTTTTTGGTTTTTCGAGACAGGGTTTCTCTGTGTAGCCCTGGCTGTCCTGGAACTCACTCTGTAGACCAGGCTGGCCTTGAACTCAGAAATCTGCCTGCTTCTGCCTCCCAAGTGCTGGGATTATAGGCATGCGCCACCACCGCCTGCCTCTTTTTTTTTTTTTAAAGATTTTTATTTATTTTATGTATATGAGTATGCCATTGCTCTCTTCAGACACACCAGGGGAGGACATCAGATCTCATTACAGATGGTTGTGAGCCACCATGTGGTTGCTGGGAATTGAACTCAGGACTTCTGGAAGAGCAGTCGGTGCTCTTAACCACTGAAACATCTCTCCAGCCCTTGTGTACACATTCTACTGTCAAATAAGGAACAGTGTTCTTCTCCTATGTAGGACATGGCCTTCAAAGAAATATCAGGAAAATGGCAATCAGACCCTTACTAGATACCAAAAGGGCCAGTACCTAGTCTAGGGCTTCTCAGTATCTAGAACTCTGAGAAACTTCTTTGTAAATTACCCAGCCTCAGGCATTTTGTTATAGTAGCACAGAGTAAGACATTATCTTAGTCTATTTTCTGTGGCTAAGGCTGCTGCACACTACTACAGACCATGCACATGTACATTAAAAAAAAGGAGGTTTGCTTTAACTTGTGGCTCTGGAGATGTAAAACCGAGTCACCACATCTAGTGACAGCTCTCTTGTTGGCAGTATCTCAGAGCTGTGGAAGGTATCACATGATAAAAGTCAGAGCATACATATATTTATGTGTTTGTGTATGATATATATGATATATATGATGTATATTATGTGTATGATGTGTATATGTATGTATATGTATTCTAGCCTCTCTCTTTCCCTCCCTCTCTCTGTCTTTCCTTGCAAGACCTCTAGTATTCAGTCACAGGTCTTGATTATTTTAACTAATCCTAGTCACTTCCCAGAGGCCCCACCCCTGAATGTTATTAGATTAAGTGTCCACCTTCCTGATATCTCTCAGTGAGGATCAGGATTCCAATCCCCAGAGGGAAGAAATGACCAAAGTCTGGTCCCCAGCTCTGTGACCCTGTTCAGGAAGCACACCCCCTCCTCTTACCAGCCTCTTTGCTAAGCTTCATGTTGTGCCTTCAACACCAGGAGGAACGTCAGATGTACACAGGGTCCCACCATTGTTGACACAGAAGAGGCTGAGGTGGGGGAGGGGAGACAGCCAGCCACTGACGTCAAGTTGAGAGTTAGGAGAGAGAAGTACTGCCCGTGAAGAAAGCATGGGGCAGAGTCAGTTCATGCCATCTAGGAGTGGGTGTGTGTGTTGGGGGACTTCCCTGGAAGCTGCCTTTCAAGTCAGAAGCTGAAGGTTGAAGAGGGAAAGGAAAGATGCCCTAGGTGGAGTGAATAGTGAGAGGCAGGCTGTGATAAGAGAGGTCATGGGCCACTGGAGGAACCACATGCAGCTTGGCTTGTCCTTATGTGGAGCCATGAGTGTGAAGAGATGAAGTTGGAGTCCCAGAAAGCCCAGAAATCAGAGCTGGTCATCCCTCAAGAAAAGAAATTTAGGCTCATCCTGTGGTGAGAACTCAGTTGCGTCTGTATGTGTTAGTGTGTACACATGTTGGCAAATGTGTTAGTGTGCGTGAACATGGATGAGGTGTGTGGGGGCATAGATGTGTGTGTGCGGGTGCTTCCCTGTGTACGTGGGGATGCGTATGCATGTCTGTGTGCTTTGTGTGAATATGTGTGTGTGCCTGTGCATACATGTGTGAGTGTGTGCATGCAGATCATAGATGAGTAAGAGGATTCTGTCAGCAGCTTTCTGTTGAGCTCTGTGATGTAAGCTGGAACCCCCTCGACCAGCAACACCACAATAGAAAGTAAAGAAGCTGACATGTCATCATTGTCACAGGATATAATTAAGGATGATATGGGCTTAAGAGTCTGAGAACAAACACGGATGAATCAGAATGGGTGTGCAGAAGCCAGCATGAAGTAAGGTCAATGCTCTTTGGATAGAAACCTGATTTATTGAGACTCTGACAATGAAGTGGCCTCTGGAGACTCTGCAAAAATTGCTCAGGTCCTTCCATCAGTCTTTGGGGAACAATTCAGGGTGAAAAGCATGGGATCAGGATGCTGGGTCTGTGAATGAGTGGCTCAGTCCTGACGGCTGGTAAACTGGAGGGATGCAGCAGAGGAGGCAGGACGGGGCATGGAGGAGCAGAGGAAGGGAATAAGGACCTCACCTCCGCATAGCCAGACAGTCAGTCCCATGGGCAAAAAAACCTGGATGACTCTCCAATCTCCCACCCCAGACTGGACTCTCCTCACTCTGAGTTCCCAGTGTATGCCTTTCAGATACCAGAAAGGTAAAGGAGAATTCACTTTCTGCAACCTAAGAGGAGTCCCCACACAACCAGTGGTTTTGTTGTTGTTTGTTTTGTTTTGATTTTTTTGAGACAGACTGTGTGTGTGTGTGTGTGTTTGTCTCTCTGTGTGTATCTGTGTATGTCTGTGTGTATGTAGTCCTGGCTGTTCTGGAACTGACTCTGTAGACCAGGCTGGCCTCAAACTCACAGAGATCTACTAACCTCTACTTCCCCAGGTGCTAGGATTAAAAGCATGCACCACAACTGCCTGGCTTAAACAGGTGTTAGAAACCCAACTCTTTCCTTGAAAAGCAGGACCACAACAGACTGGGACAGAGATATAGGTTTTTGATTGAAGGAAGAATTAAAGTACCTACAGCCTGAGGCTGGGCAAGGGAGCCTTGCAGTATGAAGACAGACATCTTTATCCACACATCAAATGTGCTGAGTACTGGTGCAAGTAGTCCTTTTTACAACAGCCACAGCCTTGTTTTTAGGTCTACTTATTCCGCTAGGACATTTAAATATCAGAGTCTAGCTATCTTGTCCTTTGCAACTGCTTCATTAATAAAACATAACAGAGACAATGCTGTAAACAGGTCCCAAAAGACAACATAGCTGTCCCTAGCCCTCTCCTTTTGTTGTGACCCATCTTAGAATCATGTCACATGGAGAGGCCATATATGGCAGACTTGTAAGCAGACTTCCTGCATACCTGGATCCTTGCCTTGGGGCTTCCCCAGGAGACACTGAGTGGAATAGAGACGGGTCTCTCTCCTGAGTCTTGACTCATTGCACATTTGTGAGAAAAGTAAATACCATGTGTGTGTGTATGTGCGTGTGCATGTGCATGTGTTTGTGTGTGTGCCAAGGGAACCCCGAGTTTGTGTATATTAAGCACTGAGAGGCACACTTAGCCCTCTGTGGATGTTTTCAAAGACAACTGTGTTTTATTGCTCCCCAGCATTTTGGCTAAGATCAAGTGAAGACAGTAAATTGTAAGGGTGATTTATTATGAAGCCATAGTAACTGGAAGTAGTGTGTTGCAAAATAGCCCAAAGAGTGACACTCACCATTCGTGGGAGCTCTTCAGAGTTCACACAAGGCTTTCCCACCATGGTCTTAGCCAGGAGTCAAGGAACTCTGGGAGACGGTTGTGGTCATGTTAGGATCGTACACAGGCTGGGGAGGCTTAGAGCGATGGGATGGGTGGCTCAGAGGACACGGAACTGGTAGCTGAGTTTGTTTTCTCCTTATGAAGACAATCTGTCCTATTCCAGTTGACCAAGGCCTAACTCTAGAGCCCAAGATTCAACAGAAAAAGACCCCCCTGCAGGAGAGCTTCTTCCAGAGGGTGGAATGCCACTCATGTACAACCAACCACACAAGGCCACAGGATATATTCATTCATTCACCAATTCAAAAACAGGCACATAACTCAACCATATTCTAGGAATGAATATTTCCCTGTCTCCCTGAACTTCTGTTTTAGTGGCAGATTTCCTGTAATCCTCACTGTAGGTTTAAGAGCTGAGGTCCTCACCCCCTAGGATCTTAATAGGTGACCATTTGGAGACAGGATGCTTTGAAAGTACCAAGTGAGGCAGAATGAAGTTTTACCCCCCCCCACTTTAATATTATTCTTTATAGTAAGAGATTGGTTTGGGCCAATAAAGTGGGTCAGCAGGTAAAAGGGGCTTGCTGCCAATCCTGAAATATTGAGTTCAACCCTTGGGACCCACACAATGGAAGGAGAGAAAAGATTTCTACAGGGTGTCCTCTGACTTCCATGTGTGTGTAAGGATCTGTACCTCTCTCTCTCTCTCTCTCTCTCTCTCTCTCTCTCTCTCACACACACACACACACACACACACACACTGAGACACACAGACATTCACACTAAATAAATGAATGTAATGGTGTAATGGAAAAGAAGCAATTAGGAGACAGGCACGCTGGAGAGATATCATGAAGACACTTAAAGAAAACAGCAGTTTTCAAGCCTCAAGGAAGTCAGCCTCAGGAAATCAACCTTCTGACGTCTAGACCAGGCTAGTCTGTCAGGTTCCATGGAAGATTTGGAAAGCAAGAACACTCATGCCTCTCGACAGGGCAGGTTCTGTAGTGGAGAAAATGACCACACAACATTTACTACGTGACTCTAATCGAGGACTATTGAGCTAGACCATTCAGGGCCTGGAAGTCAGCTAAGAAGCAAACTTTTTATTTAGCTCAAGATCTTCCCTGAACTTATACCCCTGGAAACAGTTGTCCAGAGGATTGTTCAATGTCCCAGTGACCCATTTCTGAGGATGGTAAGGCACACAGGGCCTTAGCTATGGTAGCTTGGCAAACCACTCACCTTTCCAAGCCGGATTGGTCTCCTCACGGGTAATGTGTAAGCGCATGCCTGTCAAACAGAGAGGTCCCCAGGCTTTTGCTGTGCCTGGGGACACTGGCAGCATGACAGAAGTGTGAGTAAGGCCATGCTGTGATGTTGCATGGAACTCAGGAACCACCCCCTTGCTCTTCTCCCTTCCATCTGCAGCTGTCTTCTTTCTGCTCTTGTACACCCTTGGCCCCACGCCCCACACACAGCCCGAGCCCCATCCTTCCAGGGAGAGAATCAGCAGCTTGTGAAATCAATCCCACCCGGACAGGATGCCCTGTCACTGAATGCCGATGTCTAAGAGTGTCCTAGCCCAAAGACAAGGCTGGTGACTCAGCAGCCAAATAAATGACAGGACTTTCTGCTCTGCAGGCCTTGCCCCACAGCCTCAGTGACTTTCACAGAAAGGGAGATGGGTCTCATCTGAGGGTGACATTGTTTCCTTTGCCCTAGGAGACATTTGCCCATGTCTAGAAATAATATTGGTGGTCAATAATGGAGGAGTTCTGGGATGAGAATATGACTAAACGGACAAGCATGTTTGTTGTATAATCATGAAGACTCCAAGTTCGAATCCTTGCCTCCCAATAGAAAAGCAGATATAGTCATATGCTTACTTGTAACCACAGCGTCACAGGAAGTGGAGTTGGAATGGATTGCTGGGGCTCAGTGAGACAAACTGTCTCAAGGAATAAGATAGAATGATAGGGTAGGACATTCAATTATCCTCTGGCTACCAAGTGTGCACATGGACACACACACAGACACACACACAGACACAGACACACACACACACACACACACACAGACACACAGACACACATACATACAATGTAATCATGCATGCAAACAAGCCCCCAAAATGAAGTGAAATAACAATAGTAAAACCATCAAAAAGAACTGGAGTAGCAGGGCAGTGGTGGCGCACGCCTGTAATCCCAGCACTCTGGGAGGCAGAGGCAGGTGGATTTCTGAGTTTGAGGCCAGCCTGGTCTACAGAGTGAGTTCCAGGACAGCCAAGGCTACACAGAGAAACCTGTCTCAAAAAACCAAAAAAAACCAAAAAAAAAAAAAAAAAAAAAAAAAAGAAAAAAAAAAGAACTGGAGTATTGAGTTTGCGGATGCTACTATCATCCAGGTGGCCCCTTGCCACAGAGTTACATGGCTCAGAATGCTGGTAGTATGGAGGTTGAAAGGGAGTGAGAGAGAGAGAGAGAGAGAGAGAGAGAGAGAGAGACAGAGAGACAGAGAGACAGAGAGACAGAGAGAACATAGGGAGCCATTACGTGCACAGAAGCTAACTCTGGGTGACAGGGCCTGGAGCTACTGTAGTGTATATCATCCTGGGAAACGGTCATGCACTGTTTGAGATGGCTGAGAAGCTGTCTCTTGAAGTTGGGTTGCACATCACACCAACTTCAGATGTTAGAGTACTGAAATCAAATGCCCTACAAGACTCCTTGACCAGGGATGGGCTGGTTCCTTGACTCTGTGGCATGATAGGATGAGAACGACCAAAGAGTCCAGGAATAAAAACACTGTCCTGGAGAAGAAGTGTTAGAAGGTAAGCCATTTCTAACAGAGGCTTCTGTTCATCCCATGGCATGGAAGTGCCTGCAGTGGGGTGGGAAGCTGGAAGTCCAGCCGCTAGAAGCTTATCCACGGAGGGAAAGTTCACCGGGAACTCCAGCAGACCACCTCAACTTCTCTCGTTGGTTTCTGTGCCTATTTGTTCTTTCACTTGGAAGCCTCTGCTGAGGAGGACACAGTTCTGCCTGGGACTCTCAGGCAGTTGGAAACTCTATCTGGCTGCCTAGGCAGGTCTGACCTCATCAATGTCTGCTAGATGTTCTGAGCTCCCAATTTAATGATGTTTCATTCTCTATCATCTATCTATCTATCTATCTATCTATCTATCTATCTATCTATCTATCATCTATCTATCTACCTATCTATCTATCAATCATCTATCTAGCTTGTTATTTATTCTTTTACTTTGGCTTGCTATGCATTTAATAAATTCACTCATTCTAAACCAAAAATAAGGACGCCACAGACTATTCTTTAAATCGTACAGAATAGATACTTCAGGGTAGAGATTTTCTAGACAGAAAAGCCTGGGAGTGGAGAGTTGGGAGGGTCTCACTTTGGTTTAGGCCACGACGTCCGGGTGCCGGATGATACTCCTGCTAGTGATAATGACTGACCCCAGACACCAAGGCCACCAGTCAGGATCTGAAAGGGGTGCTCTTTAATTTTGGTGTTATGCAGCAGCTGACATTGATGACAGGCTCCTTGAATGGTGTTGTTTTGACATCAGGAGCTGTGGACCTAGTTGGAGATAATCGATCATTGTTTGGCATGGGCATGACTCCGCAGGTGTGTGCTTTTTGTTTATAAAAATCCACTAGAAGGCGTATCAATGTTCAATCTTCTGGCAGGTGGCACAAATGACATTTGTATGAACATTAGCTTCCTGTTCCTGGGTGGTGAGGGAGACAGGAAGGAAGGGATGGGGACAAAAAAAATGAGGTTATTGATTCCTACCGTTCCCTGATGCATGCTCTGCCTGCCAAGTGGGGATTAAGAAGGCAATTTGTAAATTTGCAGGGCCTGGTGTGAGCCTCCCAGTGGTGAAGTATACTATTCCTTGGGGTAGTTGCTTGGAGTAAAAAGGACAAGGTGGGCTGGGCATAGTCTGGAGGTGAAGCTTTAGGATGGTGGACTATTCTGAGAAAGGGCTTCCTCTAGTCTTCCAATTCCTTCTCTTCAGGAGTCACATCTCCAAGATCTGGACTGCCTGGCCAGGAGGCATTCACACTGAACCAAACAGAAAGAGGCATAGCTACTAAGCCTCTGAGGCAACAGTTCTCAACTTGTGTGTTGTGACCCCTTGGTTAGAGGGATGAAAGACCCTTTCACAAGGGTCACCATGACCATCTTAAAATAGATATTTACATTACAAGTCATAACAGTAGCAAAATTACAGTTATGAAATATCAATGAAACCAATTTTGTGATTTGGGGTCAGGTGAGCGTTCTAATATGAGGACCGTATTAAGGGGTTGCCACATTAGGAAGGCTGAGAACCAATGGTCTAAGGTCTCCAAAATTCTTTCTCAGTGTAGAAGCCGAAAGCTCTTCTGAGAAGCTGCTGTATTTTGCATACTGTGATGCATGGGGCCTTCTGGGTATACCAGCTTGGGTTGCCTAAAGGCACAAGGGACCTGGCTGCAGACAGGCTGGCATGCAGAAAAGGGAGTTGTGTTGCTTTGGTACCTGCCTTGCTTGGGCGTTGAAGAGCGTACCATTTGGTTGAGAGATGAGGAGAGTGGGCAGGAAGAAACATAGATACCCTGAGTTCAGGCAAGAGAACAAATGATTTGCTGAAGGCAGTCGGCTGGGCTGAGCTAGGAATAAGACTTCTGACATCCCTCAGTTTGAGCTTTGGCCCTGTACATGCTTAGGGCTTCTAGCACTGTGATAAATGATTAAGCACCATGACCAAACACAGTCAATCTGAAGAGGAAAGGCTTTTTTTTGGTTGTTATTTCTTTTTCTTTTTCTTCTCTCATAGCTTATAGTCCAACATCCTGGGAGTCAGGGCAGGAACCCAAAGCAGGAACCTGAAGGCAGGAACTGATACAGAGGACTTGGAGGGATGTTGTTTACTGGCTTGCTCCCAAGGTTTGCAAAGCCGACTTCTTTCTGCACCTGCTTCAGGAGTGCTCTGCCCTCAATGATCTGTGCCCTCCTACATAAACCAGCAATCAAGAAAACATCCCCACAGATTGTCTACAGGTCAGTCTTACAGAGGCGTTTTCTCAATTAACATTCTCCTTTCCCAGATCAGTCTAGATTTGTGTTAACTTGACAAAAATCAATCAGTACACTAGGCAGGTAGCAGGTTAGGTGAGTGTTCTAATGGTGAGCTGAGTCAATGCATCTCCATCCACTTAAAACTCACTGCTTTTAACTTGGATGCACGGACAGGTTGGAAATGAGAAGGAGAATCTGTTTTGGGGGCTCGGGGGTAAGATCTGTGCTCAGGAATAAGAGATGGTTTTCTCTTTTCCTACTGACACTGCCCGAAGGTAAGTCAACATTAACCAATCTATTCATCCAAAGCCCCAATTCAGCCCCTGGCATGCGCTGTGACTGGGGTAAAACTCTCAGTGGTTTAGTTTTCTCATTTGAAACACACAAATCTGAGATAAAGCTTGAGAGTGGCCGCCTTACAATACATGACAGGTACCCAGTAAGTGATTGTTCCTCTTAACGGTCTTGGGTCAATGAAGTGACCACTTGTGGGGCTGGTGAAGGGCTTGCTAGGCAAGCATGAGGACCGGAGTTTCTAGCATCAGGATCTACAAGTCAGCAGCACATACGTGTAATCCCATAGCTCTGTGGAGACAGAGAGAGGGGAGGGGCCTTGGACTTGGCAGCAAATCCAGCTGAATTGGTGGCTTCAGTGAGACAGCTTGCCTCAAAAAATAAGGCAGATGAAGCCACCTAATGCCAACCTTTGGCCTCCACATGCACATCCCCATCCCCCACCCCACCTCACCCCCATTCACTCAATCTCACTTACTCACATAGATACACACACATACACACACTCCACTCACACAAACTCACTTATGCACATACTTACACACTCACACACACACATACACACACACACACACACACAGACACAGAGTGACTACTTGGTCACTACAATAAAGGTAAGAGACCAAAAAGACTCAATGTGAGAGAGTCAAATTGACAGCCAGCAGGGCCACCTTGATGTCTGTTACACGACTGGCACTGATGTGCAGTGTTGAGGTATAGCACATGTTTGTTGTAACCTGCTATTTATTGTCTTCTCTATTTCCTCTATGCTGACAACTCCGATATAAGAAACATTAGTCTCTGAGAGGGTCTATGTCTCTAAAAAAAAAAAAAAAAAAAAAAAAAAAAACCAAACAAACAAAAAAACCCAAACAAAGAAAAAAAAAACCAACCCTGGCAGGGATTTGTTTTATTACTTTTTTATGCAATTAGATATTTTGCCTGCATGTACATATGTGCACCGCATGCAAGCCTGGCACCTGTGCAGGTCTGAAGAGGGCATCAGATCCCTTTGGTACTGGAATGGTTGTGAGCTACCATGTGGTTGCTGGGAAGCAAACCTGGATTTTCTAGAAGAGCAGCCAGTGCTCTTAGTTCCAGAGACATCTCTCTAGAACCCCTGACAGCAATTGTAAGGTGCAGGCATGTCTGAAGGTTTCCAGAGCTGCTTAGGATGATTGGTGCCCTGAGCCATGATGAATTCTACAGAAACCTGGGTGGGACAAAGGGGAGAATCCGTAAGATCAATTTTACTACCTTTTGTTTGCTTTTGTGTTGATTTTTGACTTTAAAAAACATCATATTCAATCATTTTTATCCTGATTCTTAAGTGTTTTAGATGTAACCCCATCTCCTTCATCTTCCTATGGTCCCCTGGGTACCACTGTGATTCTGTGTTAACACTTCTGGGTGGTCTAGCCTGGCCATTATGATGCTCAAAGATGCAGAGGTCATGAAAGGAATTCAGAATCCCCCCTCCGCCCCCCTGTCAGCACTGGATGAGGTTGGTCGTGAGGAACCAGGTCGTGAGTTTATGTCTGAGGACCTTAAGCAGTGGTGGATCTCCTTCCTCTGCAATCAAACAGGCACAGGAGGTGATTCAGATAAAATAAATGCTGTGTGGCTACTGACATAAAACGTTTCAGCCTGCAAGTTATCCACCCTCCTTATCAGAGAAAAAGTGAAGAAATGAGAGAACTTACATGCTGCTGAGACACATGTAAGTTAGCACAACTCTGGGCCCGCAGTTTAGTCATGTTTATTTAATCTAAAAATAAGCATATCCTTTGACCTCAGAAGTCCTCTTGCAGGAACCCACTCCTTGCACTGCATTCAAACATGTTAATCATAGCTTCAAACACTTTATGTGCCCACTAATAGAGAAATGTACATTATGGTTTCTCTATATGGTGGGGATGTACATAGTTAGAAAGAGGTGTTAAGTTGGCTGAATATGTGTTGAAATTACCAATCATTAAAAAATATAAATATCTGAACATCAGAAGAAGAAGAAGAAGAAGAAGAAGAAGAAGAAGAAGAAGAAGAAGAAGAAGAAGAAGAAGAATCTGTAGTTGGGTTCATTTGTGTTCCAAGAGTGAGTGTTTGTCAAAACCTCAGAGCCAAGCTCAGGAACTTTATATGGATGCAAATGACTCTGAGCTACCTCTAATCCTGCCACTGCTTTTACTCAGGTTGATATCACCATGAAAGCCCTGGACTCTATCCTCCACCTTGGTGCCCTTGCCGTTAACCATTATCATCTACAGCACAATTATTCCAGATTTTAGGTGAGAATGTTAGTATAGAAATATCCCAGTTGGGCTGGCTGATCTTATGTCAGCTTAACACACAAACTAGAGTTACCTGAAAGGAGGGAACCTCAGTTGAGAAAATACCTCCCTAAGGTCCAGCTGCAAGCCATTTTCTTAATTAGTGATTGATAGGGAAGGGCCCAGCAAACTGTGGGTGGTGCCATCGCTGGGCTTGTGGTCCTGGGTTCAATAAGAAAGTAGGCTGAGCAAGCCAGGGGAAGCAAGCCAGTGAGCAGGACCAGTCCATGGCCTCTGCATCAGCTCCTGCCTCCAGGTCCCTGACCTGCTTGAGTTCCTGTCCTGACTTCCTTTGGTGATGAACAGCAATGTGGAGGTGTAAGCTGAATAAACCCTTTCTTCCCCAACTTGCTCTTTGGTCATGGTTTTTCATTGCAGATTGAAACCCTAGCAAAGCTGTAACAAATGAAGCCCTGGGGCTCAGTTGCTAATTCCTCCTGCCCACATGAATGTTTCATTTTGTAGCATCCTTGTTAAGAGTCCAGTGACTCTCTGTAGCACCTTTCTTCAGGTTTTAGTTGTTCTTCATCTTGAGGATATATACCACATTGTTGTATAACTTTTGTGGCCCCTGAAACTTATGAAGAGAAAGCTGAGGACCTCACAGGGCCTGTGAGCACCAGGCGAGGAAAAGGCCTGAATTGAGTATTGGTTCCTCTCATGTTTCTTTGGTCAGGAGTAGTAACATGGTTCAAATGCAACTGCAAGGGCATCTCAGAGAGCCAGGAAAGCCCATAGATGTTTAATGAGTAATTTACTGTCTCTGGCTCAAGAGGTGAGGAAAAATGTGGATTAGAGCTCACATTGGCTCTTGTTATGAGAAGACACCAGGACTAAGGCAACTTACAAAGAAAATGTTTATTAGGGACTTACAGTTTCAGAGGGTTAGAGTCCATGACCATCATGCCAGAGAAAATGGCAGCAGGCAGGCATGGTGATGGAGGAACAGTTGAGAGACCACATCTTGAGACACAACCAAGACTAAGAGAACTTATTGGGAAAGACACTGACTTTTGAAACTTCAAGGCCCTCCCCTACTGACACACCTCTTACAAGGCCACACCTCTTAATCCTTTCCAAACAGTTCCAACAGCTGGGGACCTGTGAGGACCATTCTCATTCAAATATATGAGCCTGTGGGGCCATCCTCATCCAAACCACCATAGATCTTTAAGTTAATACCACCTTTCATTAAAGCAGTCAGACCTGGAGGCTGCTTATTGCTCAAAGTTACTTGAGAATCAAGGGTGTGTGTGTGTGTTGGGGTGGGGAGGTAGGGGAAGGAGGGCCTTTCTTGTTAACTTCTGCCTACCACTCAGGACGGTTGGATGGAACAAAACTGCCACTCTCCAGAGAGTCTTTGCGGCAGCCAAACGTACTGGCTTAGCTCAAAACCTTCACATTTTTCTTTCTTTGTAATTTTCTTTTGGAAATTTTCTTTATTTTTATCATCATCATCATTGTTATTAATAATTAATTAATTAATTAATTTTATTTTTCTGAGATAGGATCTCTCTTTATAGTTCTGGCTGACCAGGTGAGAGTTATATAGACTAGGCTGGCTTTGGATTCACTGAGATCTTCCTGGTTCTGCCTCCCAAGTGCTGGAATTAAAGGCCTGTATCACATTACCTTTATTTTAGGTATGTGTTTTGCTTGTATAATTTTATGTGTATCACATATCTACCTGGTGCCTTCAGAGATCTGAAGAGAGTTAGATCCTTTCAAACTGGAGTTACAAATGTTTGGGAGCCCCCTGTGTGTGTGCTAGGAATTGAACCCAGGTCCTCTGTAAGAGTAAGAAACACTCCTCACCATGAAGCCATTTCTTCAGCCTCCTTGAAAAAAATTTTTTTTAGCATATTTACAATTGCATAAAGGGATCAAATGCATTTTGTGGTTGTTCTTTCTTTCTTTTGTCTTTGGCACCTACAAGTTAGATCTTTGAAAAGATTTAAAAGTTAAGGCAGAAATACTAGTTAAAATGAAGTAGGAAAAGGCTCAATGAAATAACAATAACAAAAATCAGAATTTTCCTCATAGTTGCTGTAGAGATGGGGAAAAAAAGATGGAAGAAACCCTTTTAAGCACCTTATTGCAGTTTATGTCTTTAGAGTCTTACCTGTTTGCATGTATACAACACCAAGAACTATTAATGAATCAAATTAACCACTTCTTTTTCTATCTAAATTGGGCATGTTTCTTTTTTTTTTTAAAAAAAGGATAACTTCATTTCCAAGGGATTTACTACAGAGTCTGGAGGAACAGAGAAGTACCTAGAAATGCTTGAAGACTAAATCACTCATTATGTCCTTATAACATGGCCTCTAAAGAAGATGGATCTATAGAAATCAAATCCCTCTGTGAAAGGCTCAGAGACCATCGTGTAAGAGAGGCAGAGAGAACCTAAGAGCCATAGGTTGGGGAAAACCAGCTCAAAACTGTTGTCTGGACTTGACACTGTACCCATGAATTCACAGCCTCCATGGTTGCCTTAATAAGACTTGCACAAGATGAAGCCAGTAAAAAATCCTAGCAGGGGGTGGGTAAGGGCTTATGAGTCTCTCCACACCTAGTTGAAGAGCTATTGACCAATGGTGGCTTCTGGGGGGAAGGAGAGTTGGTTTTCTTTAAGTGTGTGTATGGGGGTGGGTGGGCATGGTAGACTGACCATGCTCCAGTAAATGACCCCACTGACATTCATGAGTATATGAACAGTATAACTCTGTGAGTTAGAGAGAGGGGGGGGAGAGGGAGAGGGAGAGGGAGAGGGAGAAGAGGGAGGGGGAGGAGAGGGGGAGGGGGAGGGGGAAGAAGGGGAGGGGGAGGGGGAGGAAGGGAAGGGGGAGGGGGACAGGAAGAAGAAGAAGAAGAAGAAGAAGAAGAAGAAGAAGAAGAAGAAGAAGAAGAAGAAGAAGAAGAAGAAGAAGAAGAAGAAGAAGAAAGAAGACATGATGTTGGGATTAAGCAGGAAATGAAGTATATGTCTGAGAAGTGGAAAGTGAATATTATTAAAATACATTGTATGCATATATGAAATTCCAAAAAATAATCCTAGTAGTAAAAAATTCTATTGTGAAAGAATCAAACTGAGTATAGAGGTAGCACTGTTCCAAAGATGGGAAAACTTGAGCAGAGTCCGGGCCTGATAACCAGACAAGCCATTTCCTTCCAGAGGTGCCCTTTTGTGTGCACAGGGAGTTATAGTGCTTTCTGCTTTGTCCTGGGCTGTCACAGTGGTGGCAGCTCTCTAGCTGCTGTCCCGTTGTCTCTATCCCGTGCTCCAATGACTCTGCCAAATTAATCTTCTTAAAACTCCTTTCTGATCATGGAAAAAGTAGACTTGGCTTTCAGAGCCTGCTCTAATGGTCCCACCCTACCTGGCCAGCTTAATTTGCTTCTGTTTCCTGACACACGCCCTCTTCTCCAGGCATGTCTGTCTCCTTCTTATCCCATAAGCATGCCGGCCTTGTTTGTTGACTCTGTGCATTTGTCCGAGGTCCTCGGCGAGCCTGGAATGCAGCCTTGGGTCTGCATCGTAGGGATTCCTTACTTTCTGCAGTGAATGGACTCCTGGCTTGTCATTTAAAGTGCGTGCATGGAGCAAATCCCTTTTCCATAACGCTGGTGCTTAGCTTCAGAAGTTTGTCTTGGTTTGTGATTCATCTTTGACTGGCAGTGAGCCCAACCCTTCGCTTTATATTTTTCTGTCTCTTAGTTGCTGCCAATCTATAAGCCAACACTTAAATCCTTCAAGGAAGTCCCATTAATAAAAGAGGCATGTTTAGTAGAAAGCAAGAAAGTCACCCCTGCATTTTTTTTTTAATGTTTGTTGTTTTAAGCCTGGATTGTAGCCAACCAGGTTTTCTTACAATAGGGCCCTACTTGTATGCACCAAACGCCTTCTTTACAATTTGGAACTCTAAGATGGTTTGTCCTAAAGCCATCCTATGAGTTTTTTGCTCAGCAAAACCTTTAGAGATGTTTTTCTTCTGCCACCTTTGTACAGGCCTGAATTTCAACCAACCTATGAATATCTAGTATATAAGAGGAGACTCCTCAAGGTGTATCTTTATCTACTAGAGACCTTTGGTTTATTTTGCTTGATTTTGATGCAAATGGCTGTGTGATGGACATTTTGGAATTGACTATCAGTCCTTGGATCAAGGCCTCTTGGCTGAAAAAAAGGAAATAAAAACAGTTGCTCAAAACCCCTTAGATTGCAGCAAGCACAGGGGAGGAGCAGATTATGGTGGGGGAGAATGTCCAAACTTGGTGTGTGGACACTGCTCAGGGCCATCTGGGAGTAATACTGGTACTTAGACTTCTGGTTTGGTTTCCTTGGAGTAGGCTGTAGAATCCTTTGAGGATAGAGTTGTAGAAGAAAGAGGGAAGGAAGAAGGAGTGGCTCAGTCTTCATAGTGAGTGGTGGCCTCAAGGCAGCCATGTCTTATGACAAAGAAACACAAAGCAGGAGAATGGTGACCACAGCAGAAGCAGTGACCACATGTGACTTTCAAGGCTTCATTCGGAACCGCTTTCTCTTGGGTCTGAGTCACCATGATGAGGAGATGCCAAAGCAACTCCGGAGAGAGACTGTGGAGGGGTCTGTTGGCTGCTGCAGGAGTCCTGGCCTGCATCCTGCATCACCAGGTATCCTATGATGCGTCAGGATCTCAGCCCTCAGGCTAGTTCTGCTCAGATGTTCCTAGCCTTAGACCTGCAGAATACTCTGGCTCTCTGTGCATCCTTAGAAAATTTCAGACCCCTAAATCTATAGTTTCCATAAAATTATGGAAAAAAATGTGTAAAAAAATGGACTATGCATCTTTTTCTCTTCTTGTGGTAAAATACCCGCAAAAGCACCTTAAGGGAGAAAGGGTGTATTTTAGCTCATGGTTCCAAAGTGGGGATCCTGACCTAATGTTCATAATCCCAAAAGACTTGTCTCCTAGGAGATTCTGGATCCTGTCAGGTTGTCAATCAGTATTAGTCATAATTTGTATAGGTCTAATTTTATGATGGCTTTCTTTTTTCTTTTTCTTTTATTGAATATCATCTTTATTTACATTGCCAATGGTAGAACCTTTCCCAATTTCCCCATCTCCCAAAGACTCCCAAACCCTCCTCCCACCACCTGCTTCCACGTTATATGCCCCTCCCTCCGACACATTTCCCCCTCTCCCTCTTGGTTTCCCTTTGTTGGGGCCTCTATTGAACCTTTACCTGACCAAGGACCACTCTTTCCACTGATGCCCAACAAGGCCTTCCTCTGCCACATTTTTGGTTTGAACCATGTGTACCCCTTGGTTGATGGTTCAGTCCCTGGCAGTTTCAGGGCATCTGGGTGGCTGAAATCATTTTTCTTCCCGTGGGGCTGTAAACCCCTTCAGCTCCTCCAGACCACCCTCCAGCTCCTCCATTGGGGACCCCATGCCCAGTCCAATAGTTGGTTGCTAGCTTCTGCCTCTGTATTTGTAATGCTCTGGCAGGGCCCCTCTGGAGACAGCCATGGCATGCTCATTTTGGTACATGCTTCTTGTAGTGTCAGGGTTTGGTGACTGTTTATAGGATGAATCCTTAGGTAGGGCAGTCTCTGGGTGGCTTTTACTTCAGTCTCTGCTCCATACATTGTCTCCCTTATTGCTCCTGTGAGTATTTTGTTCCCTTTCTCAGAGAAACCAAAGCACCCTCACTTAAGCCCCCTTTCTTCTTGAGCTTCCTGTGCTGGGTGAATTGTAACGTGTTTATTTTGAGATTTTGAGCTAACATCCGCTTATTAGTGAGTGCATCCCATGTGCGTTCTTTTATAACTGGGTTCCCTCGCTCAGGATGACACTTTCTAGTTCCATCCATTTGTCTAAGAATTTCATGAATTCATTGATTTTAATAGCTGAATACTACTCCATTGTGTATATATACCACAGTTTCTGTATCCATACCTCTCTTGAGGAACATCTGGGTTCTTTCCAGCTTCTGGCTATTATAAATAAGGCAGCTATGAACATAGTGGAGCATGTGTCCTTATTACATGTAGGAGCACCTTTTGGGCATATGCCCAGGAGTGGTATAGCTGGGTCTGCAGGTAGTGCTATGTCTGATTTTCTGAGGAATCACCAAACTGATTTCCAGAGTGGCTTTATCAGCTTGCAATCCCACCAACAATGGAGAAGTGTTCCTTTCCCCCCCACATCCTCTCCAGCATCTGCTGTACCCTGAGTTTTTCATTTTAGCCATTCTGACCAGTATAAGGTAAAATCTCAGTGTTGTTTTGGTTTGCATTTCCCTGATAACTAAGGATGCTGAACATTTCTTTAGGTGCTTTAGAGACATTCGAGCTTCCTCAGTTGAGAATTCCCTCTTTAGTTCTGTACCCCAATTTTTAATAGGGTTATTTGACTCTCTGGAGACTAACTTCTTGAGTTCTTTGTATACTTTGGATATTAGCCCTCTATGGGATGTAGGGTTAGTAACAATCTTTTCCCAATTTGTTGGTTGCCATTTTGTCCTATTGACCATGTCCTTTGCCTTACAGAAGCTTTGCAGTTTTATGAGGTCCCATTTGTTGATTCTTGTTCTTAGATCGTAATCCACTGGTGTTCTGTTCAGGAGCTTTCCCTTGTGCCCATGTGTTCAAGGTTTGTTTCCACTTTCTCTTCTGTGATGGCTTTCTGTTGCCCCCTCTTCCAGCACCTTCCACTCTTTCCTTCCCTCCTCCCTTCCTCTTCTTCATTCCTTCATCCTCCCCCTCTCCTTACTTCTTTTTCCTTCATCCTTTCTTCTCTTCCTTCTTTCCTTTCTTCCCTCTATTTCTTCTATGCTTCTCCCTCTGTTCCCCTTCTTCTTCACCCCTCTTTCACTCCTTCACTCCATTCATCCTCCCCTTCTTTCCCCCTTTCCTTCTTTTCTGAGTCTGGGGAGATTTGTTTCACAGCAATGATAGCTACTCTAGTATGCACCGAAATGACTTGGGGTAATGACTGAGTCCTCAGAAGACTGAGATGGATATTACTCACATCGACATCTGAGTCATCTGAGCATCCTCCAGCCCCAGTTAGATTATATAGGTACCTCCCTCCCATATATATCCTCGGATGCTTCCTGGGCTGGCTGAACTGCCTCACCTGGGAGCCCAGGGCTGCAGGGCGTGCCAGCTTTAATCTCAGCAGCTCTAATACACATTTCATTCTGAGCAAATCCTTCTCAGGAAACACTGGCAAAGGAAAAAAAAATCAGCATTTGGTACATCTTCCAGAAGCTTCGTCCCTAGAATTTTTTTTCATTTTGACAAACATAGTGAATATATAATTTTGTGTCCTGTTCTTTTCCTTATTGTGGTTTCAGATGGATTTTTCCTGTAGACATGCAATTTCAAACTTGAGTAATAATGGTAATACTATACAGTATCTTATCACATAATAACATATACGTGCATGGGGCATGTTTTCTTAAATGGTCGTTTCCATTTGAAAGGTTGTGGTTGCCGTTTTACTGAGGCTTGTCCACAGTCATCAAACAATGGAGATTAGGTTGGCCACTCTGATCCCAGCATTCGTGGCTTCTCTGTTTCATGTGACACTGCTCATCATTTTAAGTGTTGTCACACTACCCGTGTGAATGCTGTGCTTTACCGTGTTCTTGGTTCGGGTCACTCAGGATATTTACCAGTGTTGGATACTGTAAACAAGGAGACCAAGGGTATCACTGTGCGCTCAGACTTTCCCTTAGTTTTGGATTATCACCTCTGAATAGAGTCCCAGGAGTGGAATTACTGGGTTAAAGGGTAGGATTGTGTTTATGGCTTTTGATACTTTTTGCCAAATTGCTTTCCCAGAGGATTGTGCGTAGTGTAGCAGGCCCACTTTATAGGCCCAGGGGAATCTCTTTGCTCCTCCAGGATGCTGGGCTCACCTCTAACCACTAGAGGGCGTGAAAGGATGCTGTTGGAGAGTTGGCCCCCTCTAGGCAAGCCCCAAATTTGCTAGAGGAGCCCTTGGTGTTGCCTGGAAGGGAAAGGACTGTGCCTAGTTCATTCAAGGTTGGATGACATCTCTGCCTTTCCACTGCAGGCAGCACGAGTTTGTGCTCTGGACTCAGGCCCCGAGTGTGAGGCCTGTGTTTGTTCCCCGGGATGACGTGTAGAGACCCTGAACCTTCAATCTCAGCTCAGGGATACTGGAACACTCTGGGCAGCAGTCTTGCGGGTTTGCCACTTCCACAATGGCAGTACTTGTTGAGAACACAGAGCAGGGTGCCTGGATGTAGGAAAGATAGAGTCTGGAGTGGACACAGGGATACGGGCCGGGTTCCTGTTCTACATGGGTAGCTCATCCAAAGGAGGGATGTTGGGTATTTATGCGGAGACACTGAAAATGGGGAGATACTCAGAGAGCGATTAGTCCACATTCTTTAGGAACAGAGGCCCGCACAGTTATGATTGGTATCCATTTTATTTTCTCGTTTATCCAGAAGTTATGGAGCACCTATAGTGTATGGAATTCTGTGCTCAGAGTTGGGGGTAGTAAAATGGCATGCAAAGTCCCCGCGTCCACAGAGCTTAGATCTGTGTAGGGAGATGAGCCGCTGTGATGAACACTCAAGGCTGGCTGTACCTCAGACAGTGAGGAAGGCAGGCAAGTGGGGGCGGGGGAGGGCAGGGACTTGCTTCGATGCTCCTAAGAAGCCCTTCTTAAAGCATAGTCTTTAGAAGCTGGGTAGTAATGGCTCGTGCTTTTAATCACAGCCCTGGGGAGGCAGTGGCAGGTAAATCTGTGAGTTTGAGGCCAGCCTGGTCTAAAGAGGGAATTGCAGGAATGTCAGAGTTATGTGGAGAGACTCTGTTGAAAACAAAACAAAACAAAACAAAACAAAACAAAATGTATCCCTTAGAACATTAGTTTAACTGAAGGTTAAATCGCTGTTAAATGATATGTGGGTAGGTAGCTACAGTCGTCAGCTATGGCTGCCTTACTGCTGCGTAACAAACAACCCTAGACTCAGTCAGTAGCACTCATACTTATTATTATTTTTAGAAGGCTTATGGGTCTGGGTATCAGCTGGGGTGCCCTTCATTCCTCTGAGACAAAAGTGTGCAAGCTTACTTGCATTGGTAAGGCTTCCTTTAGAAATTTTAAACTATGTAGATATGCCTTAGACATACTTGTTCGGCAGAAACAGTGCTTCAAATTTTGATATTTTAAACTTTTAGAGGATCTATTCTTTTTATGCACATGCATATTTTGTCTGCTTTCATGTCTGTGTACCATGATCATGCATGGCAGAGGCCAAAAGAAGCATTGGAACCCTGGAACTGAGTTACAGATGGTTGTGAGCTGCCATGTGGGTGCTGGGAATTGAGCCCAGGTCCTCTGGAAAAGCAGCCAATACCTCAGCTTCTGAGCTATCTTTCCAGCTCTTGATCTATCTTATGTTATATGAATTTGTATGTGTGTGTGTGTGTGTGTGTGCCACATTAATGTGTGTGCATATACATTAGTATGTGTGCATGAGGAAGACGGGTTGGAGAGGCACCAGGGCAGCTGAAGGGATGTGGTGATGGATGGATAAGATCAACATATATTATGTGAAATTAGGAGATTATCAAACAATAAAATATTATTTCAAGAAAGAAAAAAAAGCTGTAGGACAATGGAAATGCAAAAAGTCAAGGTAGACAGAGCTACTGTTATTTATTTCTGTGTGCATGTGTGTGTACTTGTTTGTGTGTGTGAGGGCGTGCATGGACCAGGCTCATATGTGCAGCTCAGAGAACAACCTCAGATGTCAAGCCTTACCTTCCACTGTGTGTGAGGAAGAGGCTCTCTTGTTGGATGCCATTGTCTGTCCCAGCACCTTCCAAGGAATTCTCCTGTCTCTGCGCCCATTTTGCCCTGAGAGAATAAGACCACAGGCATATGCCACTGGGTCCAACTTTTACCTAGGTTTTGGGGATCTGAATTCAGGTTGTGCTTTTTGCCCATTGGTCCATTCTCCTCATCTTATTTTACTTTTGAGGTAGAGTCCCTCACAGATCCTAAAAGTCACTGCCTAGGCAATATTTTCGGATCAGTGAGCCATAGGGATCCATTGGTAACTCCCCAGTGCTAGGTTCAGTCCATACCTGGCTTTTTAATATGAAATCTGGGGACCCAAACTCAAGTCCTTATGCTTCCACAGCAAGGACATTACCCACTGAGCCCTCTCTCCTACCCTTAAGCCCTATCTTACATCATGCCTACTAAGGTCAATCAAGCCACAAGGCCCAAGCTTTTCACAAAGCACAGAAATATACTTTGTCTTCAAGGACTAGAATCACAAAACCATGGCGGAGTGCGTGGGAGTGGGCATGGGGAGGGGCAAAGAACCAGGAGCAGCAAGCTTTTCAGGGTCTTTATCAAATACTCTGCCTTAAAAAAAAAAGGAAGAGTAAGCCGGAATGGGGGAGTAAGCTGAGTTTATAGTCATTTAACACAGTCCTGCAGTGACAGCCCCGGCCAGCTCTGTGGCTCTCAACTGGGGCCCTATGCTTTCCTCTACACCACTCATGTGCCACAGAAAGATGGTGACTGCACAAGAGCTGAGCTGCTGGCACACAGGAGGTTGAAGTGCTTCTCCAGGCACCTTCAGGAGAGAGACTCTCAGGGAAGCTGGGTAGGAAAGACCACTCAGTCTGTCAAGGAGGCCTGTCAAAAGGACAATGTTAAGGACGTGGGCTATGAGGTCAAGCATATGCCAGGTCAAGGTATGCCAGCTTGCTAAGCTTTAGTTTCCTTGTATGCAGGGAGGTTGATACTCCTCTCTCACAGGGTAGTTGAGTTAATATTCATAACATCTATAGAACAGAGCCATGAGAGCTTCAGACTGGATATAGCCATTAGTATCATTGCTATTGTAATTTATGTCTACTCTATTGTTCCTTTCCTGTCTCTGGGCTTTTCTACCTTCCAATTTTTTTAATGCTCCATTCATCTTACTTTAGTACCCACTAATATGCATTGGAACAGTAAGTATTATTGGATATTAAAACAGGGACATTGGAAAGTTTAAGGTCCAGAGGTAGAGTTGTGCCTTTCAAGAGGGAGTCTCATCTAGACCATATCAGATTTCCTCCTCTGGCTGACCCCCTAGGCTTTCTGGTAGTGGGACGGAAGTGGGTTGAGTTGGGCTGGGATGTGTGATTCATCCAACACTGTGGTTCGTGAACTCTGGCTGGATACTAGAATCCGAAGAGAAAATGCCTGGCCCCATCAAGACCAGTGAAGTCAGAATCTCAGGGAACTTGGGGTGTGGTATGACCTACAGGCTCTACAGACAATGTTAATCTCCAGCTAGGCTTAGTGCCACTGACCTATGGGTGAGTCTGCTGTGGACTGTGGAGGCAAATACAAGTGGGTTTGCATCTTCATACTTTTACTCAATGCACATATGAGTCCATATAAGTGCCAGTTGTTTTTTTTTCCTCCTATAAAATATGGGTAACTTTGAATATCTTGCTGAGATTTTGTAAGAAGCAAATGAAGTCCCAAGCAATGAGTTTTCTGCAGCAGTCCAATGAAATGGGCTCATAAAGTCTTTGTTAACAAAATGCATGGTTATAGTCAGTAATACCCATGTTGGAGGCCCATGTTGGTATGACCTTATACCAGGATGGGGCCATTTGGCTTCTTTACTATTGGAGCTGTAGGATTCTGCCTACACCACTCTCAGAAGATAAAGCAAAGAGGCTGGAGACACAGCTCAGCTGGTAAAGTACTTGATATGAAAGCATGACTTTGGATTCCTAGAACCCCCATAAAAGTTCATGTTTATAACTTCTAGTACTTTGGGGGCCAAGAAACGAGGCTCCCTGGGGTTTGTTGGCCAGTTAATCTGGCTGATCAGATAGTTTTCACAGTGAGAGATCTTATTATTATTATTTTTTAAATCAATTGGAGAGCTAATGAAGAAGACACCTAATGTTGACCTCTGACCTCCACATGCATGTACACACAAGCATGTGTGCATCTGTGTTCTTTTTATCTCTTTCTTTCCACACACATCTTTTTCATATGCACACATACAACCACAGCAGCAACAACAACAAAACTTGTTGGAAAAAAAAAGCAAAGAAAAGAAATAGAATGATGGAGACCTTTTGGGTTTCTCAGGCTATCTATTGATTAGTCTGGGGGCAAAGTGAGGGTTGAAATTCCAGTCCTTCTGATTGCTAGGAACTGTGTTCAAAAAAAAAAAAGATCAGCTTGGCTGAGGGTGCTGCCCTTTCTAAGTCACACAAAAGTCTATGTGAGTAAATGGAATGGTTTCCCAAAGCCTTTGTTAGCAAAATAAGTGACTATGATCCGTAACCAACATTGGAGACCCGTGTTGGCAAAATCTAGTCCCAGACTGAGCATAGAGATGCTAGGAGGAGGCTATGCTGTCCCTGTGCCCAACTTGTTGTTCTGGCTCTGGCCACACTGGCGGAGAGCCCACTGGGAAGAAGTCTAGGAATGTATTGAGTAAGACTGAGTCGCACGTTAGAGGAGAGGTTCTAGGCCATACGAAGATGGAAGCCTGGTGATTTTCTCTAGGCGGTAAGAAGCACGAAGACCTGGATTTGGATCCCTAGAACCCCCATAAAAAGCTCGTGTCTGTAACTTTTAGTACTTTGGGGCTTGAAACATGGGGTCTGGATTCTGCCTAGGTTCACACTAAACACCTGATGATATTCACATTTTGTCCTGAAAAAAAAAGGGGGGGACCAATATCTGATAAAGCAATTGGCTCTTGTGGCTTCCCACTGGAAGGCAGAAGGCTAGGAAACCAATGTTAGAATAAGCATGTTTCACCACTGAGATCTTTTCACTTGAAAACTGTTCAACAACAACAAAACACTCCTGCCTCATGTGGCATTACCGCCTGCTTGGTCGTTGCAAAGAAGATTCTGTATGCATGACTCTTTCATGGTCTGTTCTACCTACAGAAACAACAGAGCTACTTCTGTCTTGAGATGCTGATGTGTACCCTGGGGCTCACATGAGGAGCCTGGTGTGACTCACGAAATCCTCTGGACTTCTCTTCAGGTGTCTAGACATGGCAGTCTCCAGAGCGCAGCCCCACCCTTTGAACCCAGTCCGTGATCTGTCTACACAGATGGTTAAACAAAGGAATTCACATCAACAAATTAGTTCTGAGGCCAACAAACAGAACCTGGTTTCTCATAGTACAGCTTCCCAATAGGAGTGGGTGGAAATTGTCCCACAAATCAAAATATATTCCTGGTAAGCTGGGTTCACCTTACAGACTCTTTTTTTGTACTAACCTTATTAGTCATCAGATAAAACAAAGAGCTATGCAATTACTAGCTGTTTAGATTGGGGACATTTAGATTGGAGTTCATAATCCTTGGGGTAACCTACAGATGAACAATTCTCCAAGTGAGCTACAACCACCATTTTTGTAAGTAACATTTTTACATGTATGGAGATCTGACGTTTTTGGAAGGAGATAGTATATAGCTTTCATCGCACTCTCAGCAGTGTATCTCAAAATGATTAAAAAGTACTATTCTAGACTGATCCTTTTATGTCAAGAGTTAGCAAGAAGAGCAAAATTGTATAATTGTATTCACAGAGTAAAAGGCTGCCTGTACTTTCTTTTTACAAAGAATATTAACTACACCAACTTTTTTAGAGTACCTTCATATTTTTTTTGAGATCATAGTTATTTTATTTTATGTGTGTGGGTGCTTTAATGTGTGTCATGTGCACGCAGTGCTCATGGAGGCCAGAAGAGGGCGCTGGCATCCCTGGAAGTGGAGTTACAGATATTTGTGAGCTGCCGTTAGGTTCTGGGAATCTAACCCTGGTCCTTCCTCTGTAAGAAGAGCTGGTTCTCTTAACTGCTGAGCCACCTCTCCAGTTCCCAGTATGCACTTTGCACAAAGAAAGTTAGAGGAAAGGTAGGAAAAAAAAACAAAACTTCTGGTGGAATATCAGTAAGAGCCCATCCTCACATAGTTGCAGATTTATCTCAAGAGTTCACAGTTTCTGTGTGATGCAGAGAAAGAAAAAGGGGGGAGCTGGCCAGTGGTGGTGCACGCCTTTAATCCCAGCACTTGGGAGGTAGAGGCAGGTGGATTTCTGAGTTTGAGCCCAGCCTGGTCTACAGAGTGAGTTCCAGGACAGTCAGGGCTACACAGAGAAACCCTGTCTCGAAAAACCAAAGCAACAACAACAACAACCAAACACAAAAGAGAGAGAGAGAGAGAGAGAGAGAGAGAGAGAGAGAGAGAGAGAGAGAGAGAGAGAGAGAGAGAGAGAAAAACAGGAAAAGGGGAGGGGGAGGGGAAGGGAGAAGGAGAAGGGGAAAAGGGAGGGGGAGGGAGAAAGGAAAAGGGTAGGGGGAGGGAAAGGGAGGTTTATTCTTCTGAAGCCACCACTGGTGAGGCAGGTGACAGAGACCCCATCTGTTAAGTAGTGACATGAGATGGCTCCTACACATGCTCTCAGAGTCTTGAACCTGTGAGATTTTGTTCCAAGTTCAGGAAATAACAGAATATAAATCTGCCCGAATCATCTCAGCTCACGAAAACTCAACGCTGGGCCGCAGTGGCTCTGGCAACATCTTGTTCTTTCTGTCGTAATGACTTTTGATGCTGTGGATTTAGACGGATTAGGCCATTTAGGGGAAAGAGGAGAATATTAATATACAAAATTGTTAAATGTCAAATGAAATCCCTTAATAATGTGCGTGTTTAAGATGAGCATGCAGACGCTTTGAAAACATCTTGAGCTCAAACATTTAAGAAATCCATTTTGCAAGTTCAAACAAATAACCCTCCGCCAATTATGCTAGCTATACCTGTACAAGTGTGAAGTGAGATCCTGCATAGCCTGGTTGGGACTGAAGACCCATTCTCTTCTTATTGTTGGGAGCCTCAGCACCCCTAATTATTCATGCAATAGCAGAATGCTTACGCCCCACAGAGCAACAGACAGCTTGCAGGCAAGACCTGGCTTTTGTATTCCCCACAAATGAATTACCCAAGTGGCTGATTTGATTTATTTTAAAGGCTTGTGTGTGTTGGAGGATCCAGGCAGTTCCCACCCAGGTCTTTCCATTTTGGTCATATAAATACTTGCCAAAAAACTACCTGGGATTTGAAATTCTTGGGGTAGGGGACATAATTGGGAGGGGTCAGGCAGTAAGGGTAAGAATTCTAGCTTATTTCATTATGTGATATTACTTTTATAACTCTGGTGCATGCTGAAGGCGTAACCATCTTTCATTTATCAAGTCAAGAATAATGTCTTGTCACACACCTGGAAACAGGCTTGTTTAAAATTATCTGTGATTAAACTCTGTTACTCCTCCTATAGATGTTCCTGAAGGACTATGGGCTACACTGGGGAAGAGCCTGTGTCTCTGGGGACACAGTGGGATATAAACAGGGATGGCATCTCGGGGTGGATACGTTTGCACTGGGTCGTGTTAGAGGGATGGGCTTTAAAACCAACGTCAATCCCATCCTACTCATGTTGCCTATCTGCACAGTATCATTGTAAACATGGCAGAATTATATAAGCAGCTGTTTGAACGACAGAAGAATCAGTGGGCACCATTGCAGATCACCAAGGTGATCCAACTGGATTGCCATTTTGCTGCCTTTCCTGCTAGCTTGGGTATGGCCTCTCCCTAGCTATTGTTATGAATATTGTATGTTGTCATATTAAACATACATAATGGCATTCGTTTTAAAAAATATGAATCATGAATTGGAGGCCCTTTTCCATGCTGTCACAAGAGTGGGCGGATTGAAACTGGGTGGAGATGCAGAGTGAAGATTCAGGACATGGGCAGAGCGAAAGCTGAGATTTAGTAGGGGGAAGTGACATGTTGCTGGAACTCCACCAAAGCTGTACTGGATTTCATGGCGGGCCTGGCACGCCCCACAAAGAAGCTGAGATGCTAACACGTGGGTGATGGACCGTCATGGAAGTTCTGTGTGAGAAAGTGACCCCAGTTAGGATTTGATCCTGCCTAGGACTTTGGAAATGCTAGGATTCAGTGGGACACTTGGGAATATCAAAGTTTCTTATGGAGATCCATAAGCGATTCAACAATAATTCTAGAGAAAAAGTCCATTAGCTAGCGTTTGAATGAGGATGCTCATATATTCTGTAAGAACTGCTTAGTGTAATTTCCATGGGATAGGCTGCTATGGACTGAGGCAGGATGTGACAAATATCATTTAACATCTGGGTTATTGGAATCCCGTCTTGTCCAGCCTGGTCTGGATAATGGACAACAAATACTCTTCAACCCACTTAGCATCTTCAAAGCTTGGCTGCAACCCCCTTGAGAACTGTGTTGAGATGGATTCCAAGGGCTAGTCTGGGCTTCAAAGCAAAGAGCCAGTTAAAGCAATGGCTCCTGTGTGCCTACGTCATATTCAGCATCCTCCTTCTCTTTAAAGGGTTCCTTTCAGCCAGGTTTGGTGGCACAGGTCTGGTGGCTGAGGGCAGTGGTATGGCAAGTTCAAGGCCTGCTTGGGCTAAGACTGAGTGCAAGTCTGTACAACTTAGACAAGGCCATATCTCAAAAAAAAAAAGTAACTAATAAAAGGGCTAAGGACGTAGCTCAGGGTAAAGCATTTGTCCAATATGTACAAGACTGTGGGTTCAACCCTCAGCACTGTAAAGAATAAATTCACTTTAGATATTTTATATTTAATCTTAGCATGGCTCAAATTGATATAATGGACCCATTTGAAGAAGGAAATGAAGGAGATGGAAACAAAACTCCAGTCAACCTTTTCTTAAAGTATCAAACTTGACACATCCATCTTCTTGTCCATATATCCACCATCATCCTTCTATATATGTATCTATCCACCTTCCACTACCCACCTACCTTCTACCCACCCACCCTCTGCCTACCCACCCACCCACCCATCCTCTACCTACCCACTCACCCACCCTCTGCCCACCTACCCTCCACCTACCCACCCTTACCTACCCACCTTCCACCTACCCACCCACCTTCCACCTACTCACCCACCCTCCACCTACTCATCCACCTTCCACCTACCCACCCACCCTCCACCTATTCACCCACCCTCTACCTACCCACCTACCCTCCACCTACCCACCCACCATCTACCCACCCACTATCTACCCATTTGTCTTTATTCTGCATCTATAGAAGGCCTAGGCAATGCATGATGCTCTGGAGATTAAAAAAATTTTTTTTCTCATGAAAAAAGAAAGGTACATGAATTTACAATAGTGCTCTGAGCTGGGTCAGACAGTGCATGGCCTAGAAGTAGAGCTTTCGGCCAGCCTGTGGCAGGAGTTGGTGTGAGGATAGAGGTAATCTGTGCTTTACTCCTAGCCCCAAAGCTCCATGATCCTATCGAGTCTTGCATAGTGCATGGCATACAATAGGTGTTCAGTGAATTTTGTTGTTGTTGTTGTTGTTGAATAAATAAGGTATCCCCAAGGAGTAGAAGGAGCCTCCAAAGGCCATCCAGTCCATCCACCTGCCTCTGGATGGAGCCACACCTAAACCATTCCTATAGTGCTATTTTGGGTGTGGTTATTCTTAGCTGACAGCTGGAAAGAATCAGAGAGGCAGCTTGTCTCTGGAGCCTTCTGTTCTGTAGGCTACACTTGGGAGAACTCTAGTGGAGACAGGACTGGGAAGAGAGGCACAGACAAGTGTCCTTCTCAGGCCGGAAGCTTCATGGGAGGGAGCTTGGAGAAGGGTTGTCACCTCTCCCTAGGGGGGCCAGGAAGTGACATTGAGAAATACTTCTCAGGAGGGGCTTGAACACTGTGCAACTGAGACTCTCAAGGGAGTTAGGCACTGATGGGACCTTCGTGAATAAGGACATGGCTCCTACAGCCCACAGAGAACAGGACCCAGGAAGGATGGCTTCCCTATCCACTCAGTGTGGCTCCCCTTTCCCCTCTGTCAGTGACGTTGGAGAAACTATGATGCGAGGCTCTAGCTCCCTAAGGAGAGATTTTCTTCCAGGCTCTCTCTCTCTCTCTCTTTTTTTCCAGGGTGTTTCACAGTGGCTGGAGCATGTCGGGACCTAACGCAGGCAGGCTGTACCAGGAGCCAGAGCCCAGAGTCTTATAATCTCATGGGAAGATAGGAAGCGATGATTAGTACGCGTTGAATGGCCCTGCTGTGAGTACGCTGAGCTGGACTGTGCCTGGGACAGAATCAAGGGCAAGTTCTAATCTCATTTTCAGGTAGGGGAAGGGTAGAGAAGGCACTTTCTGGGGCAGTCTTTTGAAAAATTGGCGTAAGCAGAGAACAAGGGCAGCATTCCTTCCTGACCTGCTCAACCTGGTGCTTGATACGAAAGGGGTTTGAGGGTGCATGGGTGCCCGTGTCAGAGAGCGCGCGCAAGAGGCAGAGAGACTAAGTATAAACTTGTGAACCCTCTTAGGAGGCTAATGCTCGCTTCTCAACCCCCCTCCGCACCCTCTGGACGGGGATGGATTTTGCCTTTTGTTTTCTTTTGGAAAACTAGTGTTTATTAAATGCAACCCAGAAAAGTAGCTCAGCCGGGCTGCCCCCTGACCTGCAGGACCCTCCATGGCTACCCTGTCTCCTCTCTTGAACCTCCTGCCACTCAAAGCTTCTTAACTAAAAATAAGTTTGAGACTGAAATGAGGAAGACTTCCTCTGGGCCAGGGAGAGCAGGAGACACGGGGATGACAGTTGGCTCAAGCCCTGCAGCCGAGAAGGGCAGACACGAAGAGACAGCTGGCATTGAGTTTGGCAAGCACAACTGCACTGCGACCACGTACCTAGACATGTGCTAGGGTTTGCAGACACGGCAGAGAAGAGCGAGATACTCTCTGCCTACAAGGGACGTCTACGACCCTGCTCTTCTGGAAACAGACACCAGGAGCTCATTAGAGACTGAGTCGGATATGCCCTTGTTAGCCAAGATGAGGTTGTAAATCAAGAGCTTTCTATACTATGAGATCTGTGGTATGTGCACAGTGAAAACTTCCGAGGCTGGCAATTTTGAAGCGTTGAGATGCTCCTTGTCAGCCTGCCCTAAAGTAAGCTCCTCATAGGAGAAGCCTGACTGTGTGACATTCATCCTCCTGTCCTTCCCCTGAGTGGCACTAGGCATGTCTTGGCTTTGCCACCCCATTCTCTCTATGCAAAAGTTGTTCTTGGGCTCCAGTTTCTTCCCTGACATTAGAGTGACCCATACAGAATTGCTTTCTTCCAAAGTCAAAAGCAACCACATACTAGTCATTTCTTTTCTTTTTGTTTCTTTCTTTCTTTCTTTCTTTCTTTCTTTCTTTCTTTCTTTCTTTCTTTCTTTCTTTCTTTCTTTCTTTCTTTCTTTTTTATTTTTTTGGTTTTGGTTTTTCGAGACAGGGTTTCTCTGTGTAGCCCTGGCTGTCCTGGAACTCACTCTGTAGACCAGGCTGGCCTCGAACTCTGAAATCCACCTGCCTCTGTCTCCCAAGCTGGGATTACAGGTGTGTGCCACCATTGCCCAGCTAGTCATTTCTCTTTTAAAACCTTTGTGGTTATTATTGTTGTGTGTGTGTATGCATGTATGTATGTATGTATGTATGTATGCATGTACGTATGTGTGTGCATGTGTGTGGGGAAGCCAGAGGACTATTCTGCAAAGTCAGTTTCATCTCTCCACATTTACATGGGTTCTGGGGATTGAACTCAGCTTGCTCGGCCTATGCTGCAAGCACCTTTAGCCACTGATTCCTCTTCCTGCCCTCTTTACCCCTCCCCCCATTATAATTTCATTAGCTTAATTTAACAAAACACAGAGATTCATCTGCTCCCTAAAGTCTCTTATATCACAAATGTTCTAGACCCCTCCAATAATCTCCCTTTCTTCCCTACTCTGCTCACCATTGCACCCACTGCCCTTTCCTGTGCTTCTGGACTGGCAGCTGCTTCTGTCTTATGGAGCTGAGATGGTCTTCATGTGTTCTTTTCCTGCGCTGGAAAAGACCTTACCCTTTAGTCCCAGCACATGCTCTTGCCTGGATCTCTCATCCAGAAAGAATCCCTCTGTCCAGTCCAGTCCAGGGCCTCTTCCTACATCTTTAGTAACACCGTTTTTTTTTTTTCTTTAAGTGCAAACATGGAATAAACATGGAGTAAGACATGGGTATTGCCCAATCACTCAGTGTCAACCCTGGGTGCACACACTTTCAGAGCCTAGTATTGGATGTAAGTCTATTCTTGAACTGCCACAGACCCATAGAAAAGATTCCTTTTTCTCTGTGTTTCTTTCATTTAATTATTTATAGACTTCCAAACTCCTCCCACTAAAAGGGAAAGGTCATTTTCTGGCTCCTTCAACTTTGAAATTGGCCATATTACTTGCTTTGGCCAACACATTTTTATTCTTTATTATGTTAGTATATAATAAGGTTATGATATTTACATAAGAAAATAATCATAATCTATTTTTCTAGCAGACATGAACTGAGACTATAGGAGAGTACAGGGTAAGTGGTACCCAATTCTTCTCTTGGAATTATTGGCAAAGAGCAGGTAGATGTTTAGTAAGATAACAAACTTGCTGTTAGTGTCAATACTCTCCTGGTGTAAGTTATCCCAGAACACTGTGGCCAAGGTAACAGGTATTTATTATCTCACAGTCTGGGTGTATCAGGGCTCTGGAGTTCTTAATGGAGTCCTCAAATCCTGGATCTTCTGGGGATAACCATCATCCTAAGGTTCAACTGGTAATTGAGAGCTTTTAAGTTCATCAGAAAGAAGCCATTAGGGGTAGCTCATACTCAGTGGGAAAGGATCAGGAGTGGCCATGGATTCACTGAGTCTGGACCACTCGAAGCTGTCTGACTTGGAATATGAGAGTGTGTACACTGGTGGAAGCCATCACTTGATTTACTCTTCCATTCTTTCATAGTGATAAAGACAGACAAGGCCAGGGTAGACGATGTGCTGCTGATTCACACACTGGCTACTCAGGCACACCCCTAGGTAGTAGATACAAAACAATGAGTTCCATCGGCTATGTTTCAATGTGCAATGTCTGTTGCATGTAACTCTTGTGTTTGTGTGATACAACTCTTGTGTTTGTGTGTCTTTGGGATGTGGGGCAGCTTTCAGATTCTCGTAGGAGTTGTTGCCCTCTAAAAGGGAACAACTCTCAGGGATGGATAGGGGTGGTGAGGGAGATGCCAAATCTCATAATTTAAAGGCAGGCTCAGGCCAACAAGAAGTTGGGTGGACATTTCACTGGGATGGCACCCAGTGAACTTGGATTACTCTTAAAAGGACTTACTGGCCTGACTCCCCAACCAAGTCAGGAAAAGTTCCTCGTGGAAGCCATTTTCCTATCATTCCACCTGCTCAAATTATACAGCTTCCCTCTTGCAGGTATGTGGACTGCCACCCATCTTGTCAGACCAGGCAGATCAGGCTATTGAGGAGGAGCACTGGGCATCTTTAAATGTGGATTCCTACCTCTCTGTCACCATATCTCCTTATGCTCTCCTCTCTAGAACTATCACTGTAAGGTTGATAAAAATGGCTGTGCCACCTCTCTGACAATGAACTCCTTCCTCAGGATAAACTCTCATATTCTCAGAAGGCACCACACAAGCTGCTAAGGGAGGGAGGCAAACAATAGTCCTAACCAGCTGTGACACCTATGAACAACAACAATGACGATGATCATGTCACCACAACCCTGGTGGTAACCAACAGCTCTCTAGTCAGACTTAATTAAGGCAACAAGGGAGAAATGATTCTATTAATGAAACCTAGTCAATTACCCAGTGCTAGTGAGAAGGAGAATTTACCCCCACTGCACATTCTAACTGCATTATAAATATGAATCCTCATACCCACATATAAGTATCATTCTCACCCTTCACCAAAGAAACTTCCATTTGCAACAGAGACTATTACAGAAAACCATAACCAATCCAACTGCAGAGAATAAGAGATTGTGTGGTGACCAGTCTGAACTGATACATCTGTAGCACAATTCCTGAACCCGAGGCTTGGAGATCATAGTGGAAGAGGGAACAGAAAAATTGTAAGAGCCAGAGGAACAGGAAGTTTGCTGTGAGAGTGTGTCTCCCAGAAATGTCAGAGAGGCTATACCATGAAGTATCAGCAACATGGCTCCTTAAACAAGGTCTGACACCAATGGACACGGACATGCTAATGTGGAAGAGAGAAAACACACAAAGCCTCAGTCTAGACAAAGAACTATGGGCAACCAGGAAATTCTGATAGGAGCAGAAATGTCCTTCCCCATGGAAAAGCCCTTCAATTAGTTACCTAGTACCAAGTATTCATCCCTGAGATCATACAGGTGCAGGTAACATATATGTCCTGAGTAGGTTGTATTTATGCATTTAGGAATTTATATCTTTCTCTGTATGTAACAACAATTAAAGAAAAGGAGGCTATGAGTTTGACAAGGGGTGGTGGTGGTACATGAAAGGTGTTATAGAGAGGGAAGGGAAGGGGGAAATGGTGTAATTATGTCAAAAAATAAAATAAAAAATAAGTTACAAAAAATTAAAGGGAAAATGGCCTTGGATGGTTAACATTAACATGGCTGTAAATTAACATGATTGTGAATGTGTTCAGATTTCAATTGTGTGACAGGGAACCACTTTGGGACCGCAGGGTGCCTATGTCCTGCCTACTTCCCTGGGCTGCTCTGAGGATGGGGCGAGATATAGAGATAACTGGTGCTCAGCCCACTGCAGGCTCCAGGCTGTCTAAGATCCCAGAGCCTCCTCCTCACCTGTGAAGAGAACAGACCAGCCTGGAGGGTGCACTGGGACCCTTCAATACATCATCACCCCTCAGGCCCTGAGCCACATGCCTGCCTTTGGCCTGCGGAGGAGAGCTGCACCCAGCAGGAATCCTGGCATCTCTGGGACTGCTGAAGCCCTTTGAGGTTTGAGTTACATTTTCATTTGGCAGGGTCTAGTTCCCTGATTCAAAGAGAAAAGCTGTCAGAGAGGCAAAGTGGCAGAGAAACTGGAGGATGGGAATAGGAGGAAGAGGAGGAAGAGGAGGAAGAAGAGGAGGGGGAAAGGGGGATGAGGAGGGGAGGGGAGGAGGAGGGGGAGGGGGAGAAGGAAGAGGAGGAGGAGGAGGTGTGGCTTCTACACCTCTCTGGACTTGGGGTGGCTTCGAAGAGAGGAGGAATGGTATATGCAAATCAGAAACATGTGCAGAGACACAGTTATCCATACAGGCTTAGGAATGAAGGCTTCAAGGCCTTAGAGTGACTCCTTAAGGCTGGCCTGGCTTGCACTGGAAAGCAGGGCATGGTGGGTACTAAACCTTTTCATTAAAAAGGGAGAAGGTGGGAGCCCTGGCTGGTTCCAGAGCTCTACTTTTGGACTCTGGAAGGTCTTGAGGCCTTGAGATGTTGTGGATTAGGAGGCCTGGCATAACTATTGTGAGTAACATTTGGCAGTACAGGACAGTTAACTGGGCTGGGCGGCTCACACCTATAATCTCAGTACCAGGAAGATGAGGCAGAAGGAAGTTTGAAAGCTCAGGGCTAGCCTGGGCTGCATAGTGAGACTTGTCTAAAAATTTAAAAAAAAAAAAAAGAAAGAAAGAAGGAAGAGAAGAGGAAAGCTGGGTATTTGGGTTAGCACCTGACTATGCCCGCACCGGCTATGTGACCTTAGGCTTTCTTGTGCTTTGAATCTTCTTACCTTAAACACAAGGCCACATGTTTTTTTGTGACTAGGTTTTTTTTTTTTTTGTTGCTTTTTTTGTTGTTGTTGTTTTGTTTTTGTTTTTGTTTTTTCAGCCAACAGGAGACATGGAGAGAGTAGTTTGCTTGACACAGGCCCCAGTGTCTGTCTCAGGACTCTGCCCCAGATTGTAACTGGAGCCAGTGTTCAGTGGTCCTTTTGCACTAGATTGTTTGTCCTGCCTTGGTCCTCAGTGCACTGTGCTGGGGGATAGACACAAGAGTCGTTGCTGTCTCTGAGGGACTCCACATCATACCGGGGGAGGCTCACTTACTGAAGAAGGCTGGCTATGTGGCAGATTAATCCTTTAACTGAGACCTATGCCTTGCTCACACCTCTCATAATGGAGACCCACTCGCCTCCCCCCCCCCCCCTTGGGAACTCTTGGGGCAGGGGTGAGTACCTATCTGTGGCTTAGAGCTGAAGGCAATGAAGACCAGTTAGGCCGCACTCAGGAAACCCAGACTTTCCCCCTTGCATCTTTAGGTCGGTGATACCTCACCTCTCTGGGGCTGTTCCAGGAGAAAGCAGGGCAGTGCTCTCCCATAATGGGAGCCTAGCTCCCTCCTTCCTCCCCCTCTTTGTCTTTCCTTCCTGGGTGAATGAAAGGCAGCATGAATGAAAGTTTCCATCCTGATGGGAAAAACTCACCCTGGCCTTGTAATGAGCTAGAATAATTGATTTGTCAATGAAAACCCGAGACTGCGGCCTTGATGCTTAGTGTCAAAACAGCCTGGGTCACTTTGGTACCCATTCATTGTCGCTGGAGGGAGGCAGTTAGCTGGGAGATCAGTGAGAAAAGGAGCGGGGCTGAGCAGAAAGGCGAAGAAAAGATTGAATTGTGTTAAGGCTCCCTGGTGTGGCGTCGCCCTGTCCACATCTGAGTTCACCGCCTAGATCCGAGGCCCTAATATTCTATTTTATTATTTTATTTATTGTATTCCTTCTCTTTTTCTATGGTAGAAATAACTTGGCAATTGCTTCATTTCATCTGTTGTTTGAACACGGCTATTGATTTAATCTAGATCTCTCCTCTCTTACTCTAAGCATTTAGGGATTTGTCAGAGGCCTTTATGTTCTTATGATGTGATGGGCAGTAAAAAATGGAGGCAAGCGGCCCTAGTTGGAGTCTCCATTGGTCTCTTCCCTTTCTCCCACCCCACCCCTGCTTTTATTATCCCAGTTTCTCACCACTGTGAATGATAACAATAAAGTTTTCCTTATATGCGTGTGTGACACAGAGGCCACAGGGAGAGAAAGAAAGAGAATGCACTTCGGCATCAGGGAGACCCATAGAGCCACACGTAGGTGTTCAAGTCCTGGATCCTCTCTCTATGAGCTGTACACCTTAGGGGAGCATTGAGGAGCATTGTCTCCTTGACTGTGCACTGTGGGCACCTGCTCTGTGAGCAAGCACAAGGGCCAAATGAGGTACATACATGTAGAGAGACTACTATGATACCATGCACACTCAATGATGCTGCCGTTAGCTTAAAAGCATCAACTCCCAAGCCTGCCTGCAAAATTCCCAAAGCCGGACTGGTGAGGCGGGTGGCTCAGCTGGTAAAGGTGTCGGTTGCCAGGCCTGGAAACTCACCTGGCAGAAGTAGAGAATCAATTCTTGCAAGTCGTCATGCATGGATGAGACATGTATGCCCACCCCACCACGGGTAAATAAATGAGTGATTAAAAATAAAGAATAAAATCCCCAGAGGGCCTTTTTCTGGTAGAAGGAAGCTTGCTTCTTCTCTGTGGTACCTAAGTGTTATTTTTCTTCATAAGTTTCTTGCAAACTAGAGAAAATGGGGTGTGGGATGTGGGGTGTGGGGTGTAGGGTGTGGGGTGGGGGCATACACTCTATTTTATTGTTACCCAGGAAAAGGGCACAGAGGAAAGTCTTGAGCTGTTCTTGAACCAAGTGACAAGAGGGAGGGAGGGGGCATAAATGGTTTTTGCAAATCAAGGAAATTAACTTAGATATGGTGGAACATGTGTTCCAGGTTATATGGGGACTTGGGGAGTTTGGTTCTTTGATTGCCCCCACATTTCCTTCTTTTTTTCTCAAATAGTAGATTGTCTACAGCTTCCGACCATGGTAGAAGGGTGGAGTCTCTTCACCTGGGAAGCCCACAGGGTTGGGGGAACTCATTATCTAATTGTTGAATTACTTTCAAGATATTTGTTAAGCATCTGTTTTGTGTGAAACCAAGGGCTATGGACAATATAATATAAGCTTCTGTCTTTGAGGCTCCGATTTTTTTGTTTTTGTTTTTTTGTTTTTGTTTTTGTTTAGAAAGAAGGACATTGTTTGAGACTGTGAGAGGGGTACATTTTTGTGTCCCCTGTTTATAATGGCACCATCAATTACAAAATGAGAGCATGTGATGATGTCATCAGAATCAGTGTATTCTCCTTCTCCCTCATGGCCCATCCTCAGCACTGAAAGTCTTATCTTTGGTTTTCCTGGACTTGGTGGTGGCTCAGATCTTTAATTTCAGCATTCAGGAGGCAGAAGCAGGTGGATCTCTGAGTTCAAGGCTAGCCTGGTCTACAGAGTGAGTTCTAGGGCTACATAGAGAAATCTTGTCTCAGAAAACCAAACCAAACCAAACCCAAAACCAAACCCAAAACCAAACCCAAACCCAAACCCAAACCCAAACCCAAAACCAAAACCAAATAAAACAAACCAAACAACAAACAAAAGCAAAACCCATTCAAACAAACAACAATAACAACAACAATGACAAAAATCAAGGGGTCTTTTGTCACTTTAGGAACATTGCTTCACTTTGCTGTCATTTTGCTTCATAACAACCAAGTGAGCTGGAGGAAGTGGTTTACACATCCATTTGGTTTTCATAAGTACCGTGAGGTGATTTGGCTGTAGCCTGTTTATGAATTCCCCACCTTCCACGAATGGAAACCTAACCTTCAATACGATGGATGGCATTAGGAGGTGACATCTTTGGGAGGTGACTTGGTTATGAGGCTGAAGTGCTTGTGAATGGGATTAGTGTGCTTATAAAAGAGATTCTGTTCACTTACTGTCTTCTGATGTCATGCCGAAAACGGTAGCTTTCTGTGAACCAGGAAGCAGTCCTCACTGAACAACTTGGCTTCACCTGGAGCTGTGAGAGATCAGTTTCTGGTGTGTATAAGTCATATAGTCTGTGAAGTCCTGTCTTTGCAGGGCAGATAGTTTAAGATGATCTACTTCCTAGCCTAATCTACAGACAGGGAACCAGGAACAGGGAAGTTACCAGTCTACCCCTCTAGGGACACCAGGATCTTGGGGAAGCCCAATAGCAGGGTGGACCCCAGGGAGAACCTGATAATGTGTGGACTCCTGGACATGAGGTTGGAGAGTACCCTGACCAGCTCCCGGAAAAGGAAGGAAATTCCAGCCTGCTTAGGGCTGGGTCTGATACACTCCCTTTGGATCAGTCTGTGGCCACTAAGACAGGGCTAGCTCTGATGAGTTTCTGAGGCCAAGTGCACATTTCTTGGCTCCATGGAACATTCTTAGAACTTCTGGGAAGCTAATGGCCTTGAGGCAATGCAGTGATTTATTATGCTGGTGGGGTTGGGGGTGTATTCTGATTTTGATTTCTCCCTATTTGTTGATTCTCCACCCCTCTCTTCTTTTGGATCCTCTGGCATTTCCATCCCTCTTTCCTTCTCTTCCACCTTCACACCTGTTCTTCCTTATCTTTTTCTAGATTTCAAGAATAGCCTTACATAGCATGTATATAAATGCCTATATGTAGTCCTATGCATTTGCTGTGAGATACCTATATAGCTTATATGTGCATTCACTGTACACATGCACATATTATGATGTATAATTTTTCTATATGCTTTATGTATGTATACAAATGTGCACAAGCATAATTATACATATGGTCATATATCTTTTTATCATTATATTCAACACAATATATATATTTTCTACCAATCATTAAAATGATGGACATGTTATTAAATAAACATAAAAAGATAAAGTCTTTTTGTTTGTTTTGTTTTTAATAGAGCTTAAGATCTTGGCTCTTACTGTGGTACAAATCCAAAATAAGAACAATTTTTAGATATTGGAGTTCATTGTAATAAGGCTGTACTTCAATGTCCCTCACATCACCAAAGGATTTTACTTCCATAGTAGCTAAGCTAAGAGTTGACAGTTCTGCTTTGTCGAGGAATGAATTGTAGGTGCAATTATTTGGATACAGGTTTCCTGCTATGATCAAAGCTATTTGACTTGAGTGATTTTTATCATTCTCAGCCCACAGGGAACAGGTTACATTCATTTAAGAAATGGTGTGTGTCTTAAGATGGTCAATGAACAATGGATCTGCTTGGAGGGTGCAGATTCTGGTTCATTAGCTGTGATGATTTTGAAAAGCATTAATCTCAGAAAAAGTAACTTAAAAGGTCATCTTCTTCAAATTTGATACAATAATTATAAATGTCAGGCAAGACATTCAGTCTCTCTCTTTGCTGTTCCCAAGGTCTGCTCAGGGCACCAGCCCAGACTGGAAGGAACCTGTGCCACTGGTCGGGTGGAGTTCCTGCGTGCCTGGATCCTGCTGGTCCCTGTTACTCCCAGTGTTGGGACAGATGTGTCCTCCTTACCTCTGATCCTACATAGTCATATATCTTATAATACAGTTTTAGTCAACTGCTTTCATGACAATGGCCATATAAAATTATATCTCCAGGTGACATCATTGCCATCTTGGTTGTGTAGGTATACTCTATGGTTCACACGTGACAGAACTGCCTAGTGACAAGGCATTTCTTAGAACATATCTTCATCATAAACACCATGTCTGTATATAAAAATGAGGATAATTACACTTCTAGATGTGACCTGCTAAAAATACAGCACATCCAGAAAGCCAGGCATAGAAGTCTGGTAAGGTCCCCAGTGGGGAACTCAAGTGGTCAGGAAATGAGCAAGGGAATTACAGCCTGCCAGAGGCACAGACTTGCAGTGTTAGAGACCACTTGGCCTAGAATTTTCTTTCTGGTATCAACTTGCCATGTAATACTGGGGACAAAACATACCCTAACATCTGATAATACCTATATGCTTTAGCAAACTGCTGGAAATGAGTCTCTGCCCCACCAAGACTTGATCCTAAATTGTTGTGTGAAGCCAGGCCTTTTAGGCTTGAGAAAGTCCCCAGCACCCACAGGCCGCAGCTGGGATCATTCTCCAAGCCTGCCTTTTCCCAAAGGGGTTTCCCACCAGGGGATTCAGATTCGACCAGCAGGGGCCAGGCGGGGGTCCCTTGGTAAGACCTGCTTCTTTCTGAGGACCGTCTCCTGAAGATTTAGTGTGATATTTTTTCTCACCCTCAGGAATCTGGCCACACTCCAGGGCCGCCTATCATGAGCCGTCTTGTTTGCTTGCAATTTGCAGAGTCGCAAGGGGTAAAGGACTGGCTTTGACTATTCAATCTCTCCTGTGGGGGCAGGGGGCTGCCTTAGGCGGGAGGTGTGGACTTTTCTCTTTTTGAGGATCCAGGGCATTCACATACTCCATTCAGGGGAAGTGTGTATGCATGTGCATGCTGCATGAGGGCATGTGTGATTAAAGAAACAGTACTTTTTAGTAGGGATGCCTGCTTGGTGCCAGGACCATCTTCTGGATGACCTCTGGGTTCATAATAATTATGATGCTTAGAGGTGTGACTCTCTCCACTGAGGTTCAGAAGGAAAAAATAATCTAATTGCATCTAGGTCTGTAGCACAGGTAGGACTACAGAAGTAAATAGTTTTCCTGGGGCGGGGCTGCGGGGGACAACAAGACACACTTCTGGGGTAGGGTTCTGAGATTTCGCCTTCTTTCTTGCCACCCTACCTGAGCAGAGGACTCTGAGGAGCCATGACCAGAGTGGCTGACACCAGATTGTGCCGTTTAGTGTCCTGGAGTTTGAGGATTTGCTCTCCAGGGAGAGAGTCATTCCAGATGGGCTTCCCATGCCCCAGAACCAAGAGCTGTGGCTATAATTGAGTCCTTGCACATCTTTCTTCCAAGAACCCCGCACAATGACCACTGAAGAAGATCCAGGAGGAGAAGGGTATAAAACTGTGAGAACTTTCAGAGTCTGAAGAGGATCAGCTCAAGCTTTGTTCTGTCATCTTCTAAATGCAGGACTTCAGTCAACCCATGGCACCTTTGAGCCCCAATCTACCTGCCTGTCAAGTGGAGTGAAGGCCCTGTACTTTGTCAGAGCAAACCCTAATAGAATGAGAGGGATGGTGTGGTATAAAACCTGGTTTAGGGTAGGTGTTAAACAGATGTCAGGGACAGAAGTGTCCTCTGAAGACCATTGAATAAAGAGAGGTCCCACTGTCCTCTGCTCTAGCTGTTCCAAGGAACCTGAAGGGAAACGCCCTTCCCAAGCACTGGCCCTCACTTATCAAGAAGAGCAAAAATGGAAGGGAAAGGGATGACCCAGATGCTCTGGGTCTGCAGAGCCTTTGCTGTCGTCAGAGCGATGTCCAGAGCCTGTCTCATCAGCTGTGGGTGGGAAGAGCTCTCTGGGCTGGAGACTCCCCGTCTGGCTGTCTGGAGTTGAGGGGCAGAGCCTGCTGGGGTTCCAGAGCCAAAGAAACAAAACCCTTCCAACTTCACAAGAGCGGAGAGACACTTCTCGTGTTTGTTTTTAATCAAGCTCTCCACGCTGAACCCTGGGCTCCATTCAGTCATTTAAATAGTTCCACTAGCAAATAAACGCTTGGCCAAATATTTGCCCTTATGTGCTTTCCATAGTAAATACCAGCTATATTGCTCATCTCCTTATATCACCCCGACTGGGCCACCCCTGGCTGCTCTGAGGCTGAGTAGCCTTTTAAAAGATGGGTGGGAACTCCTTCCTGACCTCCCACCATGACAGCCAGAGCAAAGGCCTTCCTCCCTAGTGACAGCGAATCCTCCCTCCCTGCAAAGGCAGACTAGCACAAGGTCTCTTGTGTGATTTGTGTTGACGTGCAGCGGGTACTGGGTCTTAGAAATATATTCCTGTCCTCCGTTCTCAGCCCTGCTCTCGACTTCCCTGCACTCAACAGTTTCTGTGTGGTTACCAGAGTGCTTTGGAGGAAAGACCAGAATTCATAGCTGCTTCCTTATCCCAGTAGATTTTAGGGAGATATATCCTATCCCAGTGGACTTTAGGGAAGGGCTGGAGGTTGGGAGAAGCAGAGAGTGAGAGGGTAAAAGAATGTTTCAGTTTTTACCAGTATAGGTGGGGCCCTGGGACCTTATGTTATATACAATACAAGGAATTCTACACCTACCCACATGTGAACACATGAATGATACCTCTTCTTACATATCAAGCACAGCAGTGGTTATTATCCTTTGGCTGCAAACAATAGATCATGGCGGGCTTCCTTAAGATGTAAAAAGAAGATCCACTGAAAGACCAAAAGGTAGCTTATGCCTTCTGGCTTCCTGTCTTGCTATGTGGTTCCCCCTACCTCTGTTCTCTCTTCTCAGTTTTTTGCTTCTGCATCAAGGCTTGAACCAGAAACTAAATCAATGTAGTTACCCAGTCTTGAACTTCCAGTCCTTAAAACCCCAAACTAAAGAAACCCATTTTATACATTAAGTTAAAATGCAACAGTGTGTGCTCATAAGTGCAAAGGCTTGTAACAGAGGTTTTGAAAGGAGGAAACCAGGCTAAGGTATTGGGAGGGGGCAGTAGTGAGGTTTACTCAGTGGTCTCCATCACATGAAATTGACACTGTCTTGTCAATTTTAGTCTCAGATATTCTGCTACTGAATTGAATTCTAACTGAGAGAATTCACCTTGACTTTCGGCCCCCTCCCCCATTGACGGGGGAGACAAGGCACATTGATGAACAGTTTTGGGAGCTTGGTACTGTTGTCTCTCTACCAGTCCCTGGCACACATAGAACATTTATAAAATGTTGGAAAGATGGTGTTTTGTCTATATAACAGTGGTTTTCAACCTGTGGGTCATGACCCCTTTGAAGGCGTGATTGAATGACCCTTTCTCAGGGGTCACCCAAGACATTGGAAACCACAGATATTTACATTACAATCCACAATAGTAACAAGATTACAGTTATGAAGCAGCAATGATAATAATTTTATGGTTGGGGGTCACCACCACATGAGGAACTGGATTAAATGGTATCAACATTAGGAAGGGGAACCACTGGGCTATAGGCTACTGATGCATCTGACTCTCTCACCAGGGCCAAGTGCCTCAGTCACTCACTCTGGTGTGTCCTTTTTTTGGCAACCACTGGGAAGATCGGCCGTCAACTGTTTCCAAGGAGAATATGGACATGGAACCAGGATGCTACCAGCAAAAGGAAGTGGAACGGATGCTGCATGCCCCACCCCAACACGCTCTGACACTCCCATCACCAATAGAGCAACTGGGTGGCTCTCATGCTCTCCCTCCCTCTCTTCTTTATCTCAGCCCAGCTGCAATATACTGATTCTCAATTCTTTGTAAAGGGACAGCAGAGAAATGTATTTATATCTCTGTTCACATGCTTAAATCTCTGTTTCTGAGGCCGAAGGTGCTTGAATCCAGACTCGCTGGTATTTTCACTGGCAGCTAGACTAGTATTTTGTATACACAAGTCACTCTGGAAAGCAGACCCCAAACTTAACCAAAACCTATGCCAAATAGGCCAAGCACTTAGCCTCATACCTGCCCTGGTTTGTGTGGGACTTACTTCATAAGTGAGGATGTTTTCAAAGGAGACTCTTGATAGAAGTTTCTCTTCGAATAGGAACTAGGTCAAAGTATCTGAAAATTCAGACATTCTATAGGTCTTGCTTGTTGAAGATTGACATCTGAAATCTCTTGGGAAATCTTGATCCATTCTGCTAACTTCTGCTGTAGTCTTAGCCTGGCTGAACTGTCATATCAAGTGCTTCTACCAACCTACAAGGCTTGAGAAGTAAAGGCAGAACTGCTTGGAGGTGACCATGCACGTCGACGGAGAAATGGGCTGATGTGTAAGACATTTTGATGGAGTCTCAGGAAGGTTCAGGAAGGAAAAGACTTCTGGTTCAGCTTCTCTGGGCTAGGTAATTACCCTTGTATTACTTCCCTGAGTTTTTTTTCCTGCAAGCCTTTGAGGTAATCACATTTTGTACATGATCTGCATGGATGCTGGGATTATTCATAATGAATGGTTATGAGCAAGTCCGGTGCTCGAGATCAGGGTTTCTACCCCTGCTCCAGAGACATTCCATGTTTTACTAGCCCTTTCATTATTACGCATCTTTGTGTGTGTGTGTGTGAGTGTGTGTGTGTGTGAATTTGGTTGAGTTTAAGCTTGTATTAATACATATCACGAGACAATAATACAATACATAATACACGATACATAATACAATACATGAGGTGACTTGACTTGTTACCTCATGAGGGCATGGGTGGCTGATCCACTGTGGTTGGTGTTTCCCTCTAATGCTCGCTCACACAGTGCATGTAAGCCTGGCAAACCAGGAGATGAGTATGTATGTTACTGAAGTTCTCTGCTGGTCTCTAGAAGGGCATTGGAGAGAGACACATCTAGATGGACAGTTAGCTTAACCACATGACAGCTGTGAAATCTGGAAGAGTCATTTGATCTTCTGTCTCAGTTCATCTGTGCAGTGGACCAAACCACACCTTCTTGAGTGGCCATGATCTGGACAAGTACACAAACATTTTGGCCAGTCCAGTTCATTACCTGCCTGCTATCTCTAGACCAGTCTTTCTTTACTACTCAGATTCCTATGATGTTCAGATGACGATGAGTCCTGCTGTGTTACAGTCCTTAATAGTTAAGCATGGTTTCCTAAGCCTAAAAGTGTGGCAACAGTTGACATCAATACTTTTATCTTTCTTTTTCTTCACAATTTAGATGAATCCCAGAAGGTAGAGAGGGGCTCATTCTAGCGACCTTGAACTCAAGATGTACATGCTAGAAGTTGAACAAGACAGGAGGCCTTGGTCCTTGCTGTATTTTGGGACTGAATGTCCCTAGAAGGCCCATGTATTGAAGGCTTAGTGCAGCATGGCAAAAGTTGGTAGATCCATTAAGGCAGGGCCTGATGAGAGGTCCTTAGGTCAAGGTAGATGTGCCTTCCAAGGGGATTATGGGATGCCAGCCTTTCCCTTTTTCTTTCCTTGCCAGGAGTGAGCCTTCATCTTTGTGTCCCAACGTGCTTCTCCACCTCAAGCCCAGAAGCACGGGGTCAGTTGATTATAAGCTAGTAACTCCAGAACAGAAAGTTCAAATAACTCCTTTCTCTTATTTTAATGATCTTAGGCATTTTGTTATAGGGTCAGAAAACAGACTAATTGAAATTATTTGTTTGAAAATATTCACAGTGTCACTGTGTAACTCAACACATGACTCTCTCTAGGTGAAAAAAGTCACCCCTTCTTCTATTTTCTCAGGAGTGGCCATTTGCTGGGCAGTGGAAGGGGATCAGAAGTGACGTGTGATCTACTTGGGAATAAGTCTGGTGTCATTCCATGCCATACGAGAAAGAGCAGCTTTTATTGGGCTGGGCCAGTATTTATTGGTGACTATGGTATTGCTACCCAGAATCACGAAAGCACCCATCCTCACGTTTCCTTGAGGAATGTGTCTCTTGAATGTGTCTCTTCAGAGATATCCTGTGTGTCAGCCTTGAACATTTTCTACATATCAGCTCTGGCACAAGGGTAAGGCAAATAAGACATTGTGAGGGCAAGATTTCATCATGAGTGCAAGTTCTTGTTCACAGGCTCATGTGGTTCAGAGCTGATGTGTTCATGAACCTGAGACTGAGAGACTCTATGGGCACCTGGCTTTGTCTCACCACAAATCTGGTGTGTGTGTGTGTATGTGTGTGTGTGTGTGTAAGATTATTTTTCAAACTTGTAGTTGCTTAACTATGACTTTAAAAAAAAAAACAACTCAACAATGTGCCCAAACCATTTGTGTCAACTCCTACACATTGACCTCAGACATCAATCCCTCACATTTGCCCATGTGTGTATATGCACATGTGGATGCCAGAGGCCAAGATTGAGGGTCTTTTTTGATTCCCATTCATCTCTCTCCATCTTATTTTTTTTTGAGGCATGGTCTCCCTGAACCTGAAGCTAACTGATTCAGCTAGGCAGACTGGCCAGTTAACTCTGGGGATCCTCCTGTCTCTGCCTCCCTAGCCCTGGAATTATAGGGGCTTGCTGCTGAACCTGTCTTTTTAAATTGTTTCGAGGAAGGAGTGTTGGTAGAGGAGTGTGTTACAGTTTTTGCAAGCCGTAATCAGAGTGCCTTTCAAAAGTTCTGCCCCGATTCCTCTTCCCACCAGCAGTGCGCAGGGATAAAATAGTAGATAATTTTACACTAGAATGAGCTGCAGGATTTCTTTAAATAGCCAGCTTTCTCGGTACTTATGATCTTCCCAAATTAGACTCACATGCTGCTTTCCAGCAGGCTGTTGCTGCACACATGCAGAGTCTGGCTGCAGCACGCCTGCCTTTGGGTCAGCTCTTTCCCTGCTGTGTGGTGCAGCCGGGTGGGGCTCGCACTGTCGTTTCCTGCAAGCCTGTAGGGAGCTTGTGTTGGACTTGGCTTCTGCTGTGGGTCAATGTCTCTTAATTGCTCTGTGTTCCCTCCAAAGACTGGAGAGCAGGATCATGGGAGCTACAGGACACTAGGAGCAACAGCTTCCTTGGCAAGTTCTATTTCTCTCTTGTGGCTTTAGATCATGGAGCTCAGGGCCCAGCACATGCCAGATAAGTGCTCTACCGCTGAGTTGGACCCCCAACCTTCAGTTTGGATGCTTTTGAAGGAGGCATCCCCTTTGGATGGGGATAGTGTTAGACTAAGCAGGCGAGCAGGCAGGGGGCTGGCCCTGGGGGCCTTTTGAGCTTCTCCATTTCCCATGCCTTCCTTGTCAATACTGGGCATATATCAATTACTATTCAACTATCTTACATATCTGGGGATGGTGAGCTCTGGCCCCTCACTTGCCTGTAGGATCCTTTTATCACCATGCTGAGTTGTCTGCAAATTGTCGCAGAGCACTGTAAGACTAGGACCTCCCCAAGCCTGAAATGGTTCTGGTCCGGCCTTTTGTAGACCAAGTATCAGATCTCGTTTACTGAATATGTCACTTAGCTTCCCCTAACCTGATCCCTTGGTCCTTGCCACTCTCCAGGCCAGGGGCCTGTCACTTGCAGCAGCACATGGTCACATATCCTCATGAACATGCATTTCCTTCTTTCCTTTGTGTTCACAGTAGCCACTCTGGATGGTCTCCATTGTGATATTAGTGTAGTATTAGTTTCTATTATAAATCTCTTTTCTCTTCTACCTTACTGATTTGAGGACACAGGGGAACAGGGAGCCTGTCTTACCCACCTCAGCATCAACAGTGCCTGGTCCTCAAGAGTGCTAGAGACAATGTCTGTTGACTGACAAAACATCAATACTCATGAAATTCTTTGTCATTGTTGTAATCAACAATTCCTTTCAATTGTCTCTATAGTTTTGTGTCATGTGCACAATTATACTTGATCTTTGCAGATATAGTAATTAAGGGCACAGAGAAGTTAAATCAACTGCCACTAAGAGATTGCCAAGCTGTTGAGCCCTGGCTATGAGGTAGCCTGGTGGATCCCAAGCACTAACTCCTGGGTTAATAACCCTCAGATGGGTGGTGACGGAGAGAAAGAAAGAAAGAACACAATCAGAGAGGGTAGGAAGGTAAATGCTGCATGACCTTAGGAAACTCATCAGCAGAGTTTATAAAAGAAAAACACAAAGATTCCAGGAGACCTGGCAGGGATGGAGGCTATGGGGGGATTGGCAGGCCAGAGTTCAGGGAGAGTTTAAAGTGAGTGGAAAATCAGACTGTCTCGGGAATCGCTGGAAATACTCGAAGAAGCTGTAGGTCACAGTTAAACAAATAAGGCCTGCCCCTAGTGTGAAAACGTTGTTAACTTTAAGGTTTATGGCATACCTACTGTATACCCGGCGCTGCGCTAGAGAGATGCACGCATGCTGGGTCACTGAATGAGAACTGTCTCCTCCTTCCACAGTCCCGATTCACTGAGTTTTTACTGTGCCTCTATTAAATGCCAAGTTCTTAAAACTAGAAGCCAAGAGAACAAAATGGATAGAATTTTAGGGGTTCCCTGCATCACAGGAAGACAGATGAGTGACTAAATTCTAACAGTGCACTTAGTATTATCAGACAGACACTATTAGGATTAGCTCTGTCTAGAACTGGGAGGAAGGTTCCAAACAGCAATGACTGACTTGCTTGTTTTTCTTGCATGTATATGTGTGGGTGGTGCATATGTATACACACACACACACACACACACATATGAGTGTTTACATGAGTGTAGGCATATTCGTGTATGTGGATAAGAGCACACATGTATGCATGTGCTTGTGTGTATCAAGGCCAGAACTTGATTTCAAGTGTCTTCCTTTACCACTTTTTACCACATGTACAAAATCTCTCTCTGAACCTGAAGTCTACTAGCCAGCTTACTTTGTGTCCTGAGTCCTGGGATTACAGATAGCCTGGCCTGGTGCTCATGCTTGTGCTGTGTCCCCTGACCCCTTCCTCAGAAGATCCTTTAGTCCTCTGCTGGGCTCCAGAAGGCCATGTGTGTTACCAAGACTATCTGCTTTTCTGCAGCATGGAGATGCTGTAACCATGACTTATGTAAAATATTTTAAACATACTTAGTATGTTCCTGCCTGGACATAGTTCTATTTCTTAAACCCCCCCCCCCCAAGTTAACTTTTACTTTTTTATTTCTAATTACATGTGTGTATCTGCATGTGAGTATTTGTACTTGAACATAGGAGCCCACTGAGGCCAGAGGTATCAGATCCCCTGGAGGTGAAACCACTTGAGGTGGGTGCGGGGAACTGAGCTCAGGTCCTCTGGGAGAGCAGCAAGTGCTCATAACTGTTGCGCTGCCTCTCTAGCCCTAACTTTTAAATTTCCTAATAAAATTTCCAGAAATTATTACCCATTATGCTTGTCTAGCTAATTTTCTAATATCTCATAGGATAATGCTAAGAATATAAAATTTAACCCAGCTTGATAGCACAAGATTATAATCCCTGCCCCTCAATTTGAAATTTGAGTAGTTAAGGCAAGAGGGTGGCAAGTTCAAGGCCTGTCTAGATAATTTAGTGATTCCATACCTCAGAAAAAAAGAGGAGGGGGGAGGCACTGGGTTGTAACTCAGTGGTAGAGCTTGCCTAACATGTGCCAAGTTTCCATCCTTACTGTCTTTTCATTTTAAAGGGAGAGCTTTAACTTCACAGCTCTATACGGACAAGGAGTGGAATCAGAAGAGAGTATTGTGGATCTTTGGGTAAGTCAGGCAAGCCCGGTGTGAAGGAAGGCATGTGGGATTTGGAGTGAGAGACTGACTGACGGTTAGCCGTCAGCCATGCTGTCCAGAGAGCCTCTGTCTCCTCCTCTACACAGTGATGCTCACAACTCAGGCCTTAAAGGATCCGACCAGGAAGGCTTGTAAAGTGCTTCGGAGAGCCTCTCAGCTCTGGAGCCTGGTCTGTGTCCTGACTAAGTCACTAGAAAAGGTCATTAAGAGAGTCTGAATTCTGTCTGGGAGGGACGTTTCACCTTCAGTTAGGAGCTCTTCCGTGTAGGTAATTCACCCTCCACTCTTGAGGCTGGAGAGTTTAACAGCATCATCCTCTGCATCCTCGGAGGAGTGGCAGAGCAACCAACGTGTTTACTCTCTTCATGCTGCTGAGAAACGGAATCTATAAGCTGAACGTTACAAGTGGAGAAACAGAGCTCAGGGAGGTGCTTTGGACATGGCGTTGGGAGTGGGCTGCGGGTATAAACCGCAAATTGCCTCTTCTTGACACATGGCACTGAGGCGAGTGGGCTCAGAAAGACCCCAGCACGATTCCTCTTGCCTATGTGCGGGCCTTGGGGCATCCTTAGAGCTGGGGTTTTTCAGGTCTGTGGGAAGGTGAGGATAGATGGCATGCTTGGCCTTGAGCTGATAAAGAGTCTTGTGTGTGTGTGTGTGTGTGTGACTACACAACAGCTGCGACCCAAAAGCTGGGGATTAAGGTGATGAGTCCTCCTGGGCCTTCCAGAGCTGGACCCGGGCCAGGGTGCAGGGGGCCTAGGGCTCCTGGGAGTCCGGCTCCCAAGTCATTCTGGGAAAAGCATTTGTAGCAAGGCCAGTCCAGGTGCCAGGCCAGACCATCAATCCCTCACTCTTTGGGGCAGCGAGTTTATAAAGTAGCAATTAAATAAGAGCTCTGTAAGTGCTTCTGGGAACTGCCCGAATGCATTTTCCAAACATAAATAACGGGGACCTCCACTCCGAGCACGGCACATGGCATGCCTGGCAGCAGCCCGAGAAGAAGGGAGCCCTGTTGTGCTAATGAGTTGGGCTACGTGCCCCTGGTGTGCACGCGTGTTCTGGGTAGGTGGCAGGTCCATTTGTCTTCCCGTCCTGGGTGGTATGTTAGTTTGCCTGGACAGGTTGTGGTCAGGAGCCAGTGGCTGCAGCTCCCACTCCACTAGGAAGGCAGGGTGTCATTTCAGAGACAATGACACCGGTGCTGAAACAACCCACTGTGAGCGTCCTTTTGTCCCATGAGCGTCTACTAGGTGTCACCTGCCCAGAGACTGAGGCTCATCAAGAGGCTTAGAAACATGTGCAAGGTGACAGAGCCTGTCAGATGGAGGATACCCAGTGAGGACTTTTTGGCACCTCACATTTATTAGGTAGGCCTTTACTACACACCAGGTTCTAATCTAAGAATTATTGCATGAATAAACTATGGGATGTGTGCATGTATGCACATGTGCACATGTGTGTATGTGTGTGTGTATGTGTGTACATTTGAAGGCCAGAGGACAGGTTTAGGTGTCGTTCTTTAGGTACCAACCACCTTCTTTGACATAGGGTCTCTCACTGAACCTGAGGCTGTATGACTCAGCTAGTCTGGCTGGCCAGTGAGCCCCAAGGTGATCTGCCTGCCTCTGCTTCCCAGCACTGCGATGACAAGGATGAGCTGTCGAGTGTGCCACTGGGGCCATCATCGTTGTTGTTGTCGTCGTCGTCGTTGTCGTCATTGTTGTGGCTGTTGTTGTTGTAATTTGTTTGTTTTTTGATTATGGGTGCTGGGGATCTAACTCAAATCCTTGTGTTTATAAGGCATGACGAACATGTTTACATGTTCATGTTCACATACATGTTCACAGATCTCAGTTTGCAACTGAGATCCCTCTCCAGCCATTTATTATCCTATGTTGCAGGGGAGAAGCAGAAACACGGAGAAGTTAAGTCTTACCCAGAGCCATAAGTCTTACCCAGAACCTAGGATGTGCTTGCTTGACCCTTGCCCTTCCACCCCATCTTCTCCACCGAGGCTTGGTCATTATAACTGTCTGACCCAGCAAGCACAAGCAGAGTGGTTCAGAGAATAGAGTCTTTTCTTCATCTTCCCACCTGCCCTTCTCTCATCAAATCTACCTTCACCCATCATATCTCACATCTCAAGTCTTGGCTGAGTACAGCCTGAGCCACGCTGGTTCCTCCAGGATGCCCGGGGCCCTATGGACCACACTGCTTCTGTTTTTACACCTGCTGCCTTTCCTCCTACTGGTCCATCACTCGATGCCCTAGGTGTAAAGGCTGCTTGCTCTTGAAAGTATGTCCCAACCTCCACCCTGCATCCTTCCAGTCCTGCTGGGTTCCATGCCCTTCCACTATGAACATCTCCCCCAGAACATGTTCATCATGTCTCCTTACAGTACTGCTGCATTTACTAGGATCCACTATTCCTCTTCAGTAGAAAGTAAATAGTGGGGGTTCAAAAGGTATCGATCGACAGGCTGGTGGAGCCATTCTCTAGCAAGGGCGGGTACATCACATCATGCCTGGTGTGCTCTTGGGTTTTGAGAGCTCTGGCTGTCATGCCTAGATCCGTATGGAATAACAAGTATGAGTGTAGTGAACTTTGATCTCTACTCTGCTACTAATTTGCTGTGACTTGGACCAAAATCCTTCCCATCCCCTGGGCCGCGATTTTCCCATCTGTGAATCAGGAACAATATCTTGCAGGTAGCTTGCTGGAAGAGATAAAGCACAGAGAGCAAAGACAATTAACACATAATGGGGGGTTAATAAGTATTCATTGCACTTCCTCTTCTCTTTCTCGAGTGTTTCGGATAGCATGGGGCGGGAAAAAGGGGTGACCCTATGAAAACCCCCTTGTAAATAGGTGCACATACAACATAAACAAATAAATGAAGACATAGGAGATTGCTGCCAACAGCACTTTGGGATGAGTGTGTGTGAGTACACAGTTTACTATGTGCTATCATGGCCTGAAGGTGGGGGATGGGCCTCCCTGCTTTCTACAGAAAACTCAGCTTCCTCAAAGATTCTCCCTGCCTCCATGCCCTTGAGCAGATGCTGGGCATCGGTTTGTCACCGCCACTTGCTGTCTTCTGAGCATTTGCACCAGAGGATGTCACCGTCAAAACCCCATCAAGAATCTGTCCCCTGTTCATTCCCTAGTCGGGAGTTAGAGATTTCCCTGTCTCGTACAGACTCCGTCCAAGCTGCCAGCGATTAAGAAACTCATATATTTTCACACTCATTAAAAGAAACATGATGTTCACTCTTCCAAGAAAAGCCATCCTTGTTTGTAGACTCTGTAATATATTGGGAACGCCTCTTAATTGGCTTCTAGGACTCCGTGTCAGAAGTCAGACCCAAGTTTGTTTATTGACACAAGGAAAAAAATAAAACGTCTTATAATTAGTTGAGTGACTGACTCTAAATTCAGTAACTCCCATCGGTATGTGGCCTTGTCAGGGTTTAAGATTCCATTTTGGGTTATGAAAGAGGCCAGGTCCCCATAAGCCAGACGAGGGCCACACTGCATCATAGCTATTGTACAAATGAGCTCAGTGTCCTGTTTGTGCTAAGATGGAAAACTTTTACCTGTTTGATTTTTATGCAAGTCAATTAACTTGTATTTTTTTTATAACTGTAAGGCTTGCTTTGCAAATAAGATTACTTACCACTATAAATTATGGGAACATAGGAGCCTATTCAGACAAATGTTACACACCTCTAGCCTGTGCACCAGGCAGCACGCTGGCCTTCTGCAGCAGGGGACAAGGACGAGGCAAATGGAACCAGAACTCCAGGAGGTGAGGGAGGGGGGAGGGGATTATTTGGTTGTATTCTACAGAGCCTTTCCCAGATGGGTGCAAGGGGTGTGTGCAAGAGCTGGGGGGTGGGGACCAAGGAGTGACTCAGAATATCCTGCTCCTGGTTCATCCCATCCCACCCCAAGTCTCTCCCAGGTGGCACAGAGCTTGGCAAGGCCTTTCCTGACAAGGCAACACAGTGGTCTCAGTGGATGCTTTGGTTTTTCCCTGCCCCTTATTCTCACTTCCCACCAGTTGTTTCTTAGCAACAGCACAGTGAACACATCTTCCTGAAGTTCGGCATCTGGGGCAAGGCTAAGCCTGTCACATTGCCACTCTTCTTGCAATGACTGTCGCACTTCTTTCTGAACATCCTGTGGGTAACCCCTCCCCCAGAAGAAGGAGAGGGGCTGAGAGTCTCAGAGCTGGTTCTCTAGTGGACTGTGCTCCTTGGAGTTCAGAGGTCTGGCAGGGGTGCAGGCAGGGCCTAGTCTTGGGTATCTGTGACTCCCTCTTGACCTGGACATAGGGGAGGACCCTGCAATTCTAGAAAATGATCCTGGGATTCTTTTCTCTCTCCCCTTTGTGAACTCAGACATGTTCCTTCCTACTCCGAGTGTTAGTTGTTTTTCTATCCTGTGATGTGATATAACTCCCAGTGATGTGTTGTCCTGGGCCATCTCATCAGGGTAACATTTTGTTGTGTTCTTTAGCCAGTGTCTAGAGACATGATCCGAGAGCTGAAGGAGGGTCACTGGCATCCAGGAGTTCAAGGGCAGCTGGGTAGCTCAGCAGAACTAAGGTGCAGGTGAGCCAGTCTCTGCTTCCAACTGAGAATTATCTGGCTGGCATGCCAAGCACAGCAAGTTTCAGAAATCTGCCTTGGGGGTGTGGGGAAAATCTCTGGGGGCTGATCTGTGTGCCTGGGATAGGGTTTGGTTTGCTAAGATATCACACCGCACGTTAGGTAATTCAGGAGTTATCTTGAACTTATCAGTAGTATCTACATCATCGATAATATAATCCTTCATAAAGGAATGGGTACAGGGCCAGCAAGAGGCCTTGCGGGGTAAAGGTGCTTGCTGCACAGCCTGATGGTGATCTGAGTTCAATCCCCAGGACCCACCCACATGGTAGGAAGGGAGAACTGACTCCTGAAAGTTGTCCTTTTATCCTCTTATATATGCTATAGCATGTGTATACACACACACACACACACACACACACACACACAAACACATGGCCCCACACACAGACACACCACACACAGACACACATACAGACACACCACACACAGACACACCTACCCACAGACACACAGGCACTGAAACACACAGACACACCACACTTAGATGCCCACAGACACACTACACACAGAGACACACAGACACAGAAGCATACACAGACACATAGACACACACAGACATAGAAACACACAGAGACACACACAGACACCCACAGACACAATGCACACTCATGTACACACAGACACACACAGATACAGATACATACACAGTGTAAATTAAAAAAAAATAAACAAGATATTGCTGCTGAAAAAACTTTGCGATGGTCGTGAGACTGTCAGAGCCCCACACCACTTTTGTGAGGAGCACCATAGTGACTAGTAATCCTAATAAGAGCCAGGACTGTGCACTTCTCTGCTGATTAAAAAATGATGCTTAAAGTATGGACTGTCTAGAATCACACAACAAACCTTGGGACTCTGGGCCCTTTTCACATGCGGTAAAGAAATCCGGGTACAAATTCTATTACTATGAAGCATCTGATTCAAGCCAAGGCAAAAGCTGTTGTTGATGGAGGGCCTGGTGGTACGGGCATGGCTTGTCACGTTAACTTCTTGAGAAGTAGAAACAGGAGAACTGGAATTTCAGTGCCTGTTTGGGATCCAGAGTGAGATTGAGGCCAGCTTGTATAACTTAGTGAGACCCCTGTTCAAAATAAAAACATACAGAAGAGTTGGGAGTTCAGTGGTAGGTGTGTGCCTAGCAGGTACAAAGCCCCAAGTTCTGGCCCCAGAAGTAGGAAAGGGAAAAAACTACTGCCAGGCTTCAAAGAGTTTGCAGACACTGTCCCCAGTGGAGGCCAACCTTCCAGAGACATCTGTGCTTCCTCTACGCACCTGAGACTTTGTACTCACTCCCTGGGCTGTCGGTCATGGCCTCTGTGTCTATCACCTCTGTTGAATTATCATCTCTTTAAGGGGGGGATGCCTTAGTCATCTTGACAAGCTTCTTAAAGCTGTATTTTCCTCTTCTAGAAAATGGGATAACAGCTCTGATCTCACCTGGCACACTTTCCTTAAATACCAAGGGGCACGTGGTGACATAAGACACTGACTTTCTCACCCTTTATTTTTTCCTTTGTCTGACTGATTCCATTTTGGGACTTTGGGGTACCTAGTGTCAGAGAAAGTCAAGGTTTTGTGGAAGGTCCTAGCAGAGTCTTTGAATACTGAGGATTCTATCTTGAGATATTCAATAATGTCAATAACATGGCATATGGAAAACAATGTGGAGGGTGTCAAAGGCAATTGGTCTTGGAGAAGCCGATTTTCATGAGTACTAGCAACTAATGGTAAGATTTCAACTTGAAAACGATCTCTCCGCTTGTCTCCAAATGTCTCCAAAGAGATTTGTCTCCAAGCTGACTCTTGGCAGACCCAGAACTCACGGAAATGTTAGCACTTGGTCCTAGCAAGATTCAAGGCTGCCCTGGTGTCTTCTCTCCTTTACTGCTCAGGGTGTGTTCATTGGACAGAGACCTCTGGAAAGTTATCTGATGCCTTGGCCATAGCTTTTCACCAAGTTTGATTTGGATGTTATTACGAAATGAATTTTATTTTAGATGCTTCACCAGAAGAGTAATACAGCCAAAAGCTTGACTCTTGGTTTCATCAACAGGGTTGGGAACATACTTTATTCATTCATCCATCCTACACCTGCTTGCCCAGCCAAAGCTCTAGCCATACACATATCAGTATTCTCCATGGAGAAAGCTGTGTGATATTGGGCAAAACCACATCTATCGGTCTTGATTTTCTCTTCTATAAACATATGATAAATCTTGTTTGTGGGGTTCAGTGTCTAGTTTCAGGCATGTGGTAGTAGTATTCAAGAAATGATGGTTGGCGTGGGTCTCACAGGAGCAGCCAAGATGCAAAAGAAAAAGGTTTAAGCCCACCGATTCTGGGCTGAAGATGTAGCTGCTTGTTGAGCACGTGTCATACCCTGCTTTAATTCTTCTCATTGAATAAAATTGGACATAGTGTTATATCCCGTGATTCTAGAACTGGTGAGGTGGGGAGGCTGGAGGATCAGTAGTTTAACACCATCAACTAGATAGTGAGTTCAAAGCTAGCCAGGGATACATGAGCCTCTGTTGGTTCAACAACAATAGAAATAAATATTAACTTTGCCCCTATGCCTATCAAAGAGTCAAAACAGCTGATGTTAATGACATTGGAGGGCTCTCCAGAGGAGGTGAGATCAAATAAGGAAGACCTTAGATCGCAGCTGGAATCACAATCAAGTTCCACCTTTGACCCCAGGGAGGCTGCCTCCTCCTTCCCTCCCATTCCTCCTCTCTCCTTCCTCCCTTTTGAGACAGGGTCTTGTTACGTAGCTTGGGCTATCCCAATACTTTCTATGTAGCCTAGGCTGGCCTCAAACTTACAGTAAATCCTCTTGTTTGAGCCTCTCAAGTTCTGAGATGACAGGCATGTACTATCATGCCTGGTTTAATTATTATATTCTGCTTTTTGAGTTGGAGAAACCGGAAGTGAGTGAGGTAATGAGCTGTATAAAGCACGCACAAACACCATTAACGTGTCCTTCCTGAAAGCAAGGAAACCAAGGAACAGAAATATACTTAAACCTCCCCTAGTAACACGTCAGGAGACAGTAAGTGAACGGGACACGAGCATGTTGGCTCTATTGATTGGGATTTTAACCTCCAGATCCAATGAGGTCAGACATCAGAGTGAGGAGAAAATGGGATTTGGAGTTAGGTCAACCTGACTTCTAATCCCTCCTCCAACTCAGACTATCTTGTGTATCTAGAAAAGGCACTTAACCTCTTTAGCTCTGGTTTCTCTTATCTAGAACTGGAAATGATGGGATCCCCTCCCTGCAGGATCCTTGGGAGAGAGAGAAATAGGGAGTGTGGTCTCTTTGATAGTGTTAAGTTTACCTTGGGACATCTTTGACTTGTGAACCTCATAAGAACTTTTGCAAACACGACAGACCTCTCCATGAAGAATGCAAGGGAGAGACTTTTATCTCCAATCTACAGATGAGAGACGAGGGTGAGGGAGGAAAGGAATTCTTTCCAAACTCCACCATGTATTCAATAATTAGTCTATTGGTCAAATGTCACTTAAGCCTCTGCTGCACTCTGTGAACTGGTGATATTTATTTAGCTAATGCCAGTTAGGCAGCAGCGCACTGGTTGGGGGGTGGGATGAGGAGCAACTCCATTTCTTTGGATAAGGAATTGCTTAGAGAAACTATACAATGTTGCAAACAGTCTGACAGACAGCCAATTATGTACAGTGTTGCAATTCAAACAAGACACACTGGAAAAAGTTTGTCTCTAAGACATGGGAGGCAAAGCTAAGGAAGACTTCAATTGTAGTCTTCAGGACCTTAACCCAGAAGGGCTCCCTTTTGCCCTACTGCGTTGATTAGGCCTTTATATCAGTAGGATTTTTATAAGTCTAAACTAGCATTGGCTAAGGCAAAATGAAAAAGGCATGTAGAATCCCAGGACAGGAAGTTTACTTCCTTGATTAAACTTGGGCAATCTGTTCATTTCCAGTAAGATTTTTCTGCCTCCAGGCAGATACCCACCTCCTCAATACAGACTGGCCCTATCTTCTGGTCAAAGTGGTTTAGAGATGGATTAACTTGTATCTTGCTGATATAAGTTAATCCATGGGAGGAGCATCTTACTGTGGTAAGAGCAGTCCTAGAATCCATGAGTAGGACACATATCGTCCCATGGTACCTGCAATCCCAGCTCTGCATGGGTCTGGAAATGAGGAAATGGCCTGGAGCCAGAGAGATGGGACTTAAATATTTGATTTTTCCTACCAGCGAGCCAGCTTGTGTAGCACCATCTCCATCTAGGAAGTGAGGATAATGATGCCTTTTTTTTTTTTTTTTTGCTCTTGTCACACATAATTAGTTGAGACTCAAAAGGCATAATGAATGTTTAGACTGAAGAATATATAATATTCTTTTCTTAAGGAAAAGTCATGGAGAGCAAATGAGGAGTGAGAACATTTCTCTGTGTCTCCATCATGATCTGAAGGACAGAAGCGCAGAATTTAACCTAGTTGAACAGTGTGCTCATTAGGAAAATACGTGTGCCCTGCTCAGTGTATATCGTGCCAGGCTGCACCTTATGAACACAATGGTGGTATAATAATAATAATAATAATAATAATAATAATAATAAATGGTGCTATTTACAGCACATTCCACATGCTTTTTATAGTCATTTTTATCTTTGAAATTATAATATAACTATGTTATTTTCCTCTTCCCTTTCTTCTATTTTAAGTTCTTCAATGAACCCCCTTTGCTCTCTCTCAAATTCATACCTTTCCCCCTTGAATTGTTGTTACATATGCGTTTGTGTATGTATGTGTGTGTATATATATATATGTATGTATGCATACATATATATAATATTTCTAAATATATAAATACAAGCGGCTTGGACTATACAATGTTACTTGTACCCATAAGAGCAATTCTCAACCCATGAGTCACCACCCTTTTGGCTTTTGAATGATCCTTTCACAGGGATCACCTCAGACCATCTAAAAACATAGATTTTACACTATGATCCATAGCAGTGAAATTACAGTTATGAATCAGCAATGAAAAGAATTTTATGTTGGGGGGGTCACTACAACATGGGGCACTGTGTTAAAGGGTCGCAGCATTAAGAAGGTTGAGAATCCCTGGCCTATGGGATCTCAGGGCTGATCACTTGGCACTGGATAACCAATCAGAGGGTTTTCCCCTGGGGAAGACCTTTTCTCCCCTTGTCAGCACTCCCTGGTTGTCCGTAGTTGTTTGTCTGGGGCTGAAGCTCACAAGCTTTCCCACTTCTACATTAGCATGTCCTTGTTCAGATCCTGTTTAGGCAGCCATGCTAAGACTTCACGGCTCCAGCCTCTCTGATATTTCTAGGAGACACAATCTCACAGCAAAATTCCTGATTCTCTAGATCTTGCGTCTTTCTGCCTCTTCTGCAATTAACTCTGAGCCTTAGGTATAAGAATTGTACTATAGATGTAGCAGTTGGGACTGAACACCACTCTCAAGTTTTATTCTCTGCATTTTGATCAGTTATGGCTTTTCTGAAATGGTCTCTGTTGCAAAGAAAAGTTTCCCTGCGTGGAGAGAAATATACTTATCTGTGGATATAAGGATACCTTATAGCTATACTATATGTAGAATGTAGTTAAGAATTGTGCTAGTTTAGTAAAATGATGATTGTAGATTCTTCTCTAAGATCCATGACTTCACTAGCCCTGGGCAGTTGGTTAGGTTTCTGTGGTGATTTGAATATGCTTGGCCCAAGGAGTGGCACTATTAGGAGGTGTGGCCTCGTTGGAATGGGTGTGGCTTGTTGGAGGAAGTGTGTCACCGTGAGGGTGGACTTTGAGACCCTCCTCCTAGTTGCTTGGAACTCAGAGAAGGGAGTTCCTTATGTGTTTTGTTTGCTTTATTGTTTGTTGTTTGCTTGTTGACAATCTATGACTCTTAGGGTAGAAGGCATTGTCAGCCTGGATGGGAAAATTTTATTTAAACTATATACCACATGCAGTTCTTATTTTCAGTTCCCTGATTTGATCCTGTCTCTTGCTTTCTAAATCTTGCTCAATATGGTGACTATAGCCTGGAATATTTTGCTGCTTTCTCTGCCCAGACTAGCTATTCACTCTTCAATAACATCTTGTATATAATCGCTCAAGGAAATAATTACTGATCTATTCCATCACCAACCTGGTCAAAAAAGTCCTCTTGAATACTTGTTGATGTCATAGCTCATGTTGCAATGGCCTGTTATATATGTATATCCCAACCTTTTTCTTGGAGAACTGGGGTCAACTCTTTGGAATCCCAGGGTTAATCATGGGGAATATGCTCAGGGAATAATTCTGTATGAGTAAATGAATTAAGTAGTGAATTTTACCTTCATAAAAATTGTTTGAAGAAGTTAGGCAGGACTAGAATGAAGAACAGTCTCAGACACTCTCAACGTCAGAAGAGGAGTCAAGGTCCAAAATTAAATAACAATACTGAAGGAACCTTGCCTACTGGAATCCACAGACTGGACATAGCCCTTTGCTTGGTCTGTAGATGTTCTTTCTGTCCATATCCGTGGTCTTCAGGAAGCCTCAGGATGATGCTGTACATGCATGTAGATTTGTATTGGATTGGAACACATTGAGGGCTATTAAGAGAAAGAACAGAAAGATTTTCCTTGATATGATTCCCCCCCCACATTTACCATTCACAACAACCATCAAATTCCATTAGTTCTGCTCTTGAGAAGTTTCTTCATTTATTTCCATCTCTATCTCCAATCCTTTAATTACTGGAGGTACCCCTCAGTCTTGATATCAGAACTCAAAGTGTTTTATTAATTCCTATATACCCCTAACATCACTTATAGAATGTGCCATGGCTTCACGTTTACTTTCCAATGGTTTACATGAGAGCCCTCTGCATGAACAATATAGTGCTTTCCAGTGGTCTTGGAGGTAGACTCTAATCTTTGAGCACGTCCCACAACAGCCTCCACTGTATGCCATTTACTTGCAGTTCAGTCTATGTTCTTGTCCTTTCCAGACTCATGATCTCTTTCACAGGATCCTTGGATCAATGGCACTCTCAGTACACATCAAGCTACTTTATTTCTCTCAACCTATAGCCTTGCCATTCTCCATGCCAGGCAAGACTTTGTCTCTTTTTCTCTCTGTCTTTCTTGACTAATAGTTATTCACCCTCTGTATTGAGAAAGCTCTTGAGATGAACCAAGAGTTTGAAAAGACATACTTAACAGATCCAGCACTGGTTTTAATTGATCTTTAGCAAGCAGATGCTGAATTAGACTACCAGGAGTTGAGATGGGAGTTTTAATTTTATCCTCTTGGTATCTGTGTGGTTTGCACTCAAGGCTTCCCCATTTTAGACTTTGGTGGGTACAGGGTAGAGTTTTCTGCTGCCATTTGGGAGAGATGAAGAAACATGCTGTACAATCTCAAATGACAGTTTCTGCATCAGTTTCCCCAGAACAATTTTATTCCCTTATAACATGTTGTAAAATGTGTGACATGTGATAACAGTCAGATAACTAACTGATTTTCCAGAACAATTTTATTCCCTTATAATGTGTTATATAGTATGTGTAATATGTGGTGTCTGATAACTAACTGATGGCCATTTTCTTACAAGGGTAATTTTGGGCTTCTTGGAAACCTTTAAATACTTTTAAATGAGCCGGCTGACCTTGACTCTCAAAACTGGGTGTGTGAAGAGACCAAAATCATGTTACCTTTTAGTTGTTGCCATGAATATCAAATGCAGAGATGCTGAGCCATGGAACAAAACCAATAGTGTTTGTATATATATATTGAATGTGTGTGTGTGTGTGTGTGTGTGTGTGTACACTAATACAAGAGATTGAGAGGAAAGGGGGAGGGTCTAGCATTTTAACAATCAGAAGGGCACTATTAAAAGTAGATGAACACTTCCATACATGGTCTACAGTGACTGCCACTACATGAGCACACTTGACCAGAACAATATTGTGGGTTTACTTGTGGTGTCCTTGACCGCTCTGGCTCCTACAGTCTTCCTTCCATTCTTCAGCAGGATTCTCTGAGATCCACCTAATGTTTGGCTGTGGGACTCTGTATCTGTTTCCATCAGTTGCTGGATGAAGTCCGGTCATTCTTCAAATGGATGGCTTCTCTCATTCAGAGTTAGGTTCATCCTGCCTACTGTGCCGACCTGGTTCAGATGCTGGGATGATGTCTAAGCCTTAGGAAGGTCACATCTCAAAGTATCTAAGAAAGAGGTGGCAACAAGGCACGAAGAGCCAGCTTAAAGTCTCTTCTGGCATGGAGGAGGCAGCTGAACCAGTGGACAGAAAGGGGATTGGGTCTGACAATATCATAGATGGCTTTTACGTCTCTTTTGGGGTGTCTAAGACCCTAGAAAGGTCTCACTGAGATTTTTAGGATAGTGGGATCTGATGGGTACCTTATTTGAAGAAATGTTGCGCTTAGGGACAAAGAAAGAAGAAAATTGTATCAAACTATTTATTTACTGTATTTCTTATGTGTTCATGTGTGTATGTATGCAAGTGCCCTTACACATGTGTATGCATGTGTGTGGGCCAAAGGCCAGTTCCAGCTGCCATCAGGATACTACCCACCTTGCTTTTTGGAGATAGAGTTTCTCACTAGGACCCAGATCTTGATTATTTAGCTAGGTTGACCAGCCAGTGAGCTCCAGGAACCCTCCTGTATCCTCTGCACTTCTTGGGCTGTAAACAGGCACCACTATACCCAGCCTTTCCCATTGCTGCTGATGCTCAGTCTCCTTATACCTGTACAGCAAACACTTGGCCAACTCACCTATCTTCTCAGCCCTACCATCATACTTTAAAAAAAATGATTCTAGGGAGGCATGGTGGCACATGCTGTTACCTAGCAGTCCGATAGGTAGGTGAGGCAGGAAGATCATGAGTTCAAGGCAAGCCTGGGTGGCACAGCAAAACTCTGTCAAATTATACCTCTCCCTACAAGGCAACAAAAGGAAGTGATTGTGCTGTTGGAATGACTGTGATCCTGACTGTCATTGGCACCTGGGACCAGCTTCTGTGTCAGCCAGATCCTGGGCCTTCACTCTAATGAAATCAATGACAGGAATGAATAGCTCTAATGGCCTTCAATTCTTCTCTATGTTTTCTTACTATAATCATATGTGACTCCTGATGGTTAAGTCTCTTGTGGGACCTACTCCTCTTAGCTGTGCCTCCTGGAAGAGCCCCTGCCTTGTGTGGAGATGCTCCAGGGATCTCTGGGTTACAGCTCCCCTTTCCTCTCCATCTGGGTGGGGACAGCTCAAATGCTCTTCGGAGAAGCACACATTATTAATAACAGACTCGTGTTTGCTCAGGGTCTTAGAGCTTAGAACGCCATTAATATTATCAGTCAGTCACGCAGCTGGGGAGAGGCAGAACAAAGACAGCTCTGACTTCAAAGTCTATGTATTTAACAGCTCCATGCTACCTATGTCTTCAAAAGGTCTCCTTGGGTCGAAATTGGGATTAAACAATGTTCGTTAAACAACCCAGCGAATGGTATTTGGGTTGATGTAAGGAGAAAAAACAGCTCCCTTTTCATATTTAATCACTCAAGTACTCTTCCACTACGAGCTTACTGAATACCTACTATGTGTTAAGCATTAGTTTGGATGATGCAATTGAGGCTTAGAATCGAGCACAGCAGATACTCTCAAAGAACTCTGAAACTTAGAGGCAGCCAAATATGTACAAGTTGTTGACAGTTGGTCTTGGTTGTCAACTTGATTGGATTAACCTAGGATGGATAAGCGTGCCTGTGGGTGGATGGGGTGGGGGGTGGGGGTGCTTACAGAGAGGATTGGCTGTTGGACAGTGACAGACATTTTTCCTATTGACTGCTCCTCTAGAGAACTCTGACATAGGATCCATATTGGTTTGGCGTAATTTGGTAAGTACTGGACTAATGTGGTGAGATGCAGTAGGTAATAATGGACTAGATATGGGTCGTGGATTGCTATTTTTGAGTCTTGATTTTGCTGCTATTTAGAAGTCCTTGGTTATGATACCCAATTGCTGTGAACTATCTCACAGCAATAATAATGTCACACAGGATCCCCAACGAAGTTTAAATGATAGGATGCAAATAAAGTACCAGGACAGTGCTAATCACAGATAGGCAATCAAGGTGTGATGGTTAGGGATGGACAATGGGCACCTTGTGTTTATGGCAGAGCCATTAATCAAGAAAGAGAAAAACAAAAATTCCAAACTTAGTCGATTTAGGTTTAGGAAGGGAGTTAGAACCAGATGTGGTGGTGCATGCCTGGACCCAGGTCTTAGGAGGCTGAAGCAGGATGAGTTTAAGGTTCTGGATAATAGGGAGTTCAAGGCCAGCTCAGGCTACAAAGTAAAATCCTGTCTCAAACGACAGACAGACAGAACACAGTAGACTTTAACTTTGTTGACATAGTTGGTATGAATTTTTCTAGGCTGTTGGTTTTGCAGTGTGGAACTCAGAAGGATGTCTGGCCTGGGTAGAGATGTGGAGTATTGGGCATCCAGAGATGACAGATTCTTCTCTGGGACACTCAGAACTTTGATGAGGATCTATCTCCAGTCAGTGAGAAAGGGCACTAGCACTGAGCATGCCCAAAGCTGCCTCTGGGCTCCAGTGCCCAATGCACGGTCATCTGCAGTGTTTCTTTTCAAGGGCAGGAATAAGACAACAGCAGAGTCCCAGGACCTTGGACAACCTGTCTCGAACCCTGGTATTTCAGGAGGTTGTCCCACCTAGGGAGTGGGAGACAATGGAGCCTGTCACACCTCAGCTCAGCAGTCCACAACCCCCACTGAGGTTCCTCTACAGTCTCCTTTCTGATGGGGAGGCATGTGCCATCTTCCTGTTACTGTAATAAACACTCAATATCCTCAACTTAGAAGGAAAAATTAGTTACTCTGGGTCATAGTTTTGGAGGATTCCACTGCTTTGGGTCTACAGTGAAACAGAACATTGTATCTTGGAATCTACATGGAGATTAAGAAAGAAGGGGCCTACAGTGCCCTTCACCTGAAGACTTCCCAATAGGCTCTGCCTGGCAAAGCTTCTCCTTCTGGAAGCATCCTTCAGCATATGACCTTTAGGGATCTTTTAAGATCCCAGCTGTAGTGGTTGGACATAGATTGGGTAATTGTTCCTTTCTGAGCCCCAGTTTCCTCTTTTTGTAAGGGTTGTGAGTAGTCAGATCCCTTTAGGGCTCTCTGGGGATGACATTGCATGATGACTTTTGGGGACCTTGTCCATACCTGGCTGTGATTCTGTCATAACTAAGTCTCTGTCGTCACTTCTGGTGGAGTCCATTATCATCACTGGTCAAGGGCCAATAAGCAGAAGAGAAGGAATTTCTAAAACCAATCAGGGCTGGTTTGCTTGGACTGAATTCTTTCCTTTGTTCATGTGAAACAAATTCCTTGGTTTTTCAATTTTCTTCCTTCCATCTCTCTTAGCTAGCTTTGTCTTTGGTTATTGATTTTCTGATCTTCAATCACCTTTTCATTTAGCATCTTTATTTTTTTGAGGCAGGGTCTCATGGAGCCGAGGCTGGCCTTGAATTTCTCTGTGTAGCTTAGGATGGCCTTAGACTTCAAACACTCTTGCCTCCTCTACCTCCTAAGAGCTGGGATTACAGATACATATTATGCCTTTTTTAAAAAAATGCATTTCTGGGGTTCATGCTAATTCATTTCAGGGATTTGTGCATGCTTTTGACCAACTTAGCAACATCTCTTGCCTTGTCTTATAATTTAAAGTCACCATCACTACCAGCAAAGAAACAATAGTAAAAACTGGCATTAAACCCAAAGCCTTTGTATCAACTAGGGAAATGAAGTATCTACCGGGTGTTGCCTCTAGCAATAGGCCTCAGTGAATGAACACACACACACACACACACACACACACACACACACACACACATATATATATATATATATATATATATATATATATATATATATATATATATATATATATACTTACATACATGTTGTTACCATCCTTGGAAGTGGAACACCGGGCTTCTACACTGATCAAGAGAGATATATAGCCCTGGATATAAATCCCACCACTTTGGGGGATGTCACTAAGGCCTACAGCTACGAGTTAGGCATAGAGCCCAGATCCAATTCTTCCAGACCAACTGGCTCTTTTAAGTGTCAGTTCCTTTATCTTTAAAATGATTATTAAATTCTGGCCACGAGCTGTCACATGGATGTGAAAAACATAAAAGATGTGAATGCAGTTTGTAAACTGTAAGGCAATAGACGTGAGTTAGTCATTGCTTAATTTTAGTACTCCCTGGGCATGAAAGATCAGGCTTTAACCCAGGGCAGATAAGGTAATCTCTCCCATTTTTAGGATTTCAGATGTGGGGAAAGGGATTCTTGCTTCTGCAAATTGTCTCTGAACTCTCTTCATAAATCACTCAGCACTTTGAATCTTCTGATGGGGAGTGGTCCCCAGGCAGTGATCTCCCATTGAACAAGAGGCCCATCATTTGCTGGAAGGGGTTATCAGTCGGTGGTTATCCCTCCTTGGTCAGACAGGACTTTAAGATTCAGTAACCAGGGAGTCACTATTATCTCCAGAACTGATAGGGTCACCTTAGGGTCATCTCCTCCCTGTTCTGTATTACACATCTCAGTATGTTCTACAATTTGCCCTGGATCACTGTTTAACAGGAGCTGAGCTCTGAGCTCCTGGCATGCCTAGAGGTCCAGCTGGAATCTGGCTTAGACCAGGAAGGGAGTCAAATAACATCTTCTCATTTTTTTCAATGTATATAATCCTCTGAATATAGAATGATGCCTATAAGGACTTCAAACTCCCTGGTGATCAAGGATGTTGTGACGAATAAAACAGAAAGTAAATTATAAACACAGTCACGTGCTGCATGGAAATGCTTACTTTACAATAGATTGTATATATGACCATAGTCGTATATGATTATGATGCAATATAAACATTTCTATGTCCTAGCCCTGGTCATGACAGTGCCAACCATGCCTCGTGAGTTTGTGGGGATTCTGATATACGCATGCACACTGTGCTGCTTGCTAGGTGAGTATGCAGAGACAGTGAGTGACCCTTGATAGCAGGCATGGATGACTACAAGCCTGGTTTATGTATTTGCTATATTAGTCCCTCAATCAATATTTTAGACTGTACTACCAGTTTTTTATTTATTTTTTTAAAAAATGTTGTGAATGGAGAGATGGCTCAGCAGTTAGGAGTACTTGCTGCTTCTTGCAGAGGACCCAAGTTCAGTTCCCGGCACCCATGACAGGTCCTTTACAACTGTCTGTGACTCCAGCTCTGAGGAGATTCAATGCCTGTTCTGGCCTCTGAGACACACACACACACACACACACACACACACACACACACACACACAGATATAGACACAGACACACAGACAGACACAGATATAGACACAGACACACAGACAGACACAGACAGACACAGACACACAGACATACATACACACACATACACAGATATAGACACAGACACACAGACAGACACAGACACGCACAGACACACAGACACACACACACACATACAGATATAGACACAGACACACAGACAGACACAGATATAGACACAGACACACATACACACACACATAGAGATATAGACACAGACACACAGACACAGATATAGACACAGACACACAGACAGACACAGACACGCACAGACACACAGACACACAGACACACAGATACACACACACACACACACACACACACACACACACACACTGTAACAAACTCACCCATCTCATGTTTACTGTTTCCCTCAGCAGTATCAAAGGCTACAGGGAGTGATTGACCTAACAGGTGTGCCCACCACCATGCAGCGTGTGGACCGCATGTGTTCCGGGATAGCTGTCAGCAAAGCTCAACACAAAACTGCCAATTTATTTAAAACATTATGAGAGTATGTTGTAACTCAATTATGTTCCTTCTTCTTCTTTCTCCTCCTCCTCCTCCTCCTTCAAAAATGAGAGTGGGTGGAGGTAATTACATATATCAGGTTGGCTTCGTTCTTTGTTTGTAGCCAAAGATGACCTTAAGCTTTTTTTTTTTTAAATATTTATTTTTATTATGTTTGTATGGGTATTTTTCACTTGCGCGCGCACACAAACACACACACACACACACACACACACACACACACAATGCACCATGTGCATGCAGTACCCATGGGAGCCTGCATGAGGGTGTTGGCTTTCCTGGAACCCTAGTGATAGACTCTTGTTAGTCATTATATAGGTGCTGGGAACCGAACCCTGGTCCTCTGCAAGAGCAACACCTGAGACTCCTCTGAGCTGTCTTTTCTGCCCCTAACCTCGAACTTCTGGCCCTCCTACCTCTGCCTCCCAAGTGCTGGAATTACAGGATGTACCACCATGCCTGGTTTATGGAACACAGGACTTCTTATGGGTTAGGCCAACGTTCTACTAACTGAGATACACGTGGAGCCCCTCCCAGCCCCACCCTTGTCTTTTGGGTTTTTCTTTTTTTTCTTTCTTTCTTTGTTTTTTTTTTTTTTTTTTGATTCTATAGTTCTTGAGCATGAATTTTGCAGATGGCTACATTGTATCATAAAATCAAATGATTGGGCACAGCTGAGCCTGGATTTTCGATAAGTACATTCTATGATGGTCCCATAACAGTAAAAAAAAAATTTCACATAACAAAGCAGTTCTAATACTGTGGGGACCTGATCTGCTCCCTCACAACAAGAATGAGGTCTGAAGGAGAGTGGTACTTAGTGATACTGGTGGCAGTGGAAGGCATCCCGGAAAACAGCTATGGCATGTGCAAAGGCCCTGGAAGCAGTGGGAATAGGAGCCTCCTGTATAGCTCAAACCCACATTGGGGAGGAGAGTTCTCAGTCTGGCAAGAATTCTGCTCATTATCCTAGAGCAATGGGAAGCCTTTGGGAGGTTTTAAGCAGGGGAGTGACAAGACCACATGTGTGTCTGTCTTAAGGTCACTCAGTCTGTAGCGTGGAGAATGGATTGGAGCTGGGGTGACTATGGAAGGAGAGAGCACAGTTAGAATTATAAGCTCAGAGCTCCCAGCCCCTGCCTCTCAGGCAGTCAGTTCAGAGTCCTTACACCACTGGACTTCCCGCCTCCACCCTCAGCCAGCATCTGGATCTTGGATGAGTCTCTTAGGCATCCTGTTGCCTTGGGTTTTGGAATCTGTAAAATGGGGAAAGGCTCTTTCCCTTGCCTGACTGATTTCATTTCCTTCACTGAATTACAATCAGTAACAGTTGGGAATCCTTTATAACATTGGCTGGGAGCAACGGACAAAGTCAGTGACTATAGGGCCTTTGTCGAGAGCAGGGGTCTAGGCCCAATGTCTTCTTTATTCGTGTTGTACAAATCTGCTGTGTCTTCAGATGTAGAGCTGCTTTCTGTACTTTGGCTACAGAGACATAGCAGCCGTTAGATATTTGAGACCGCAGGACACCAATATAGCTGCCTTCCTGACCAGGAATGAGTTCCGTGAGTGTCCTGTCTCCTGCTCAGCCCCTCTGGCATCTACTTTGGGTCCTAGGAGTTGAAGCTTTGCATCTTCACACTCCTGCCCATATTTGTTGCTGTGGGTCAGACTCTGAGCCAGCACAGACCTGTTTCCTGTTCTCAGGAGTCTTTCCACGTCATTTCACCTAAAACTCTGCTTTGAAAATTGTAACACTGTAGGGACTGGAGAGCCGGCTCAGTGCTTAAGAGCACTTGCTGTTCTTGCTGAAGATTGTTGGGTTCTCAGCACCCCCAGGAGACTTACCACAGCCTGTTACTCCAGCTCCAGGGGATCTGGTGCCTCCTGTTGGCCTTCTCAAGCACTGTAATCATATGGGGAGCACGCGTGCCCACATTCACACTCATACTCCCCCCCACACACACACAAGTGTAAAGATTAAATAATGAAGCCTCGTGCCATATACATCAATAATGACTTAAGAAGGAGAGCTGACTTGAAAAGCTGGAAATGTTGCCTCTGCTGTCAGTTTTGATTCAGAGTGCCTAAAAGTAGGGCTTTCCCACTGACCTTGATAAGCCTTAGTTTCTGCATCGGATGAAGGCTAGAGAGAAGCTTCAGGACATCCCCAAAGAAATGCTGCAATTCTATAAAGTTTTCCTCACAACTTGGATCCCAGGACACCCCCCCTTTCCAAATCCTATGTATGGTCACCCCCTCATTTCAAAAGAATCAAAATACTTTTGACTTTCAGTCCTCTCTCTCCACTAACTTTAAATGCTCATGAATAGTCTCGGTAGGTACTAAAATGAGCCACACACCCAGTAGGGAGAGGTGGGCTCTATAGCTAGACAGGAGCATGTGTCCTATTTAAAGGAGACGGCTTGTTCTCAATGCCAGCAAATCACTACTTTATATTAAAAAAATGTAGGCTGGAGTCAACTTCCAGTTTCCTTCGAGGACTGTCTAACCTTCTGGTATTGTGATACAATGTTATCACATATAACTTCATACTTGAGAAGAAGAACCCTGTGCCAGGGTTCTAATATGTTAAGTAACTTTACAATGTTACTGTCCGGTTGTATTTATGGTATCCATAGCAGCCTTGCTGGCCTCACATCCTAGGTTAGATGAGGATCTTTCAAAGCACTATTTTCTTTCTAATCACACTGTCTGTCTGTCTTCAATTCCATTTTACAGTTTTATTTGTTTTTATGCAAATTGAACCCACACAAGACCCTTTCTACTTCCTCTCTTGCTGAACAACCCATTATGACATCCCATGGACCCCTATTCATTTCCCTTTGCCTAGTATTTCCCGAACACTTCCCAATACCATGTACTGTTCACAGAGTGGGACAGTGGCCAGAGTGCAAGCCCTTTGAGCTCCCTTCCTGTGCCTGGTCCCTTGCAGACTGAAAGATCAGCAGCTACTTAGACATCTCCGTCAGCCCCTTCCACCTCCAGTCCTCAAGTCCTTTCTAGCCTTCTGGCCAACAAAGTCTATATTCTTTGGCCCTGATGGCCCTCAAGCTGGGACCTCGGCAAGGTCCTCTTTAACCAGCCCTAGAGAAGCCACACTTGCTATCCCCCATCGCTCTCAGCGGATGGTGCCAGACTTCAACTGGAAATGACTCGTTCTGTGTTTGGGTCTGGGAAAACTCAACAGCTCTAGCCCAGGGCCATGCTTAACACAGAGTGGTTTACCACAACCACAATTTGTCCCTGCTGGTCCACGAAGAGGTAGTGTTTGGTGTCCTTCGCCTTGCATCTGGGCTGGTCTGAGAGACTTGCTTAACCAGTAGACTAAACTGGAAATGGTGTCACAAGACTTGCAAGAGTGTCAGAAGATGCCTTGCAGCTACCATCTGAGCCTCTAGAGACACTTTCTCTCAGAGCCATAGCTGCCAAGTGTGTCCATCTGTCCTGAAGCCATTATGTTGTGAGAAAAGTCAAAGTACATGGAGAAGCCAGTGTGTGTATGGAGGGGAGTGGGGGGGGGGGGGCTCTGGTCAGTATGCCGGTTGAGCTGGCTGGCAGCCGGGTGCTAAATTGTCCTTTTGAGGGTCAATCTTCCATTGCTCATTTGAGACAATGAGTGTCGTGGGTGAACTCTCTTAACTTAAAAGAATCATGAGCAAAGCGAAATGTTGATTTTTAAGACTTCATCTTGAGCTTGCTTGTTGGATACCAATACATAACCAGAACGGTGCTCCCTAATTCTTGACTGAATGAATACGTGATTCCTTTCTGATATGGAGCTCGTGTGGTATATCTGACCTATTCAAGTCCTACTGCTTGAGAAATAAGGTTTGGGGCTTATAGCTGGCATTCACAATCCTCTCTCGTCTGGCTTCAGCCTGCTTTTCACTTTATTGCTTGTGCTCTCTCGGCATGAATCCAGCCTATGCTAAAGTTTGAGCTGTTTCCCAAACATACAAATACTTCTCCAACACCATTCCTTTATGTAACACACTCTCCTCTCTCTGTCCAAATGCTTTTTTTTTTCTTCTCTCCCTACCTTGGTCAGTGAATTGACATTCAACAGGCTTATTGAAAAAGACTTTGTAGTCAAACACCTTTCCGGGTTGCCCAGTCCGGGTGTGCCCCTTCCTCTCTCTAGCCTTCTCATGTGATGGTTTAAATCCTTTCATTGTATTGAGTCTCCATCATTTCTCACTCCCCCATTGCATGGCCATCTCCTACTGTGGGATGGGAAAATGGTGAGGTACTGATGTGTGCACAGCGCACAACCTACCTGCATGGAGGCTGACCCCTTCGTGGAGTGGCACATACTGTTTCCCAAAGCCAAGTGCTCAAGTCCTTAAAGAGAAAGAAATCTCCAGCAGAGGCATGGGCTTTGGTGATGACTCGAGTTTTGAACTGTGTCACATACTGTGTGGCTTTTGGGAGAGCTGTTTCAACCCTCTGGGCTCCGGTTTCTTTATTTGAAATGGAGAGCGCTCATGAGAACAGGTCCAAAGGATCTAACTTGGTGCTTGGTACAGGAGAAGCTCTTAATGCATTCCTGTTGAGAGGGCACAACAGATTGGCCAGTCAGCTTGAGGAGCCTCGGGGATGGTATCACTTCAAAATCTATTGGTCTCCCACCGATAAATTTTCTTAAGGAATAAGGAAGAAAGGGGGAGGGTGAGAGGGTAGAGAAGAGGAGAGGAGAGGGAGGAGAGGGGAGAGGAGAGGAGAGGAGAGGAGAGGAGAGGAGAGGAGAGGAGAGGAGAGGAGAGGAGAGGAGAGGAGAGGAGAGAGAGAGAGAGAGAGAGAGAGAGAGAGAGAGAGAGAGAGAGAGAAGCTCTCCTAGCAGAAGCCAAGTGTATTAATCTATGTGATGTTAGCAAGCGGCCTCTGAGGAAGGTCTTCTCACCAGCAGATTGAGCAGTGGGTCCTGGAATCTAAGCTCCCCTCCAGCCTTAACATTCCAAGAGCATTAAAGAAAAAAGGATGAATCACCCCCTTCAAAATACCAATATGGGCTGGGCCCTCCCCTCGCTGTCCTCTTGTAGCACAGCTAAGAGCTCTTAATACACACCCAGCTTCCCCCTGCAGCTGCTACCAAGCTTCAGTCCCCTTTCCCAGGAGTCTCAGAAGCAAGACTGATAATGGACCTCCGGCTTCTCTGTCTCAACAGGGAGCCAGATCTCGTTCCCAGACTCTAGGGGCTGTGGGGCCTTCCTTGGACATTTGACCTCTGTTTCCTTGAGTGTGGAGAGTGGCGGGGTGTTGAAAGGATGGCGGGAAAGAAGGGGAGACCTTGAAAAAGAGAGGGAACCCTCACAATCCTGAAGGGAGGGGCAGCTGCCCCACCCTCTGGACTCTGGTTGGTACTGGGTTTGGCAAAGGCGGTATGTCTGTCATAGTTATAAATCTCAACTGGGGAAGACACTGTCCCTCAGCAACTGCGTCAGTTCATGCACACAGGCTGCTGCAGAGGACTCCTAGATCAATTTTCCTCCTCTGAGGAGACAGGCAGTAGGTGACAGTGGGGATGGGGCCTCTTTGCCTACAGCTCTCTCCTTTAGAATTATAGAATCATGGACACTAATCATAATAGGAGGAGAGAGTGGCACACACATTAGTTCCAGGACCAGCGCCTCCTGCCTTCTTCTTGTGGGACCGCCTGCGTCCGGCAGGGTTCTCGGTGTGCGCACGGAGCCGTCTTGGGCCAGCCCTCCGGGTCTGTCAGTGCCGTGGTCTGTAGCCCGTCACGTCTGCAGCGCGGGTCCTCCCAGCTCACCAGAGTGGCTCCTGGCTCTGAAAGCCGAGAAGCTCGCCGGCTGCGAGCGGGTTTTCCAAGTGGGCAGGGGTGGGGAGGAGGGGCGCAGGCGGGCGGGCCCGCGGCGGGAGGAGGGGGCGTCGCGGAGGGAAGACCTCGCATTGTAATCCAATGACATTACCAACGTGGGGGTGGGGGCGCTGGCCTCCGCGCGCTCTCCGAGTTTTGGCTGCCCGCCCAGCTGGGAATAACTCTCTTCGCATAATTCGCGTGTTTACCAGGCATGAAAATTCTTGCTTTGGGCTCCCCCCCCCCCACCCCGACCCAAGCCCCCTCCTCGTCCCTCCTCCCCACCTCCTCCGCCCCTCGCAAGTGAAACTCTGTCTACAAAAATATTGGCCCGGGGCATAGAAAGTTTTGCATAAATTCATAAGTGATGAATGGCTGATTTTTAACGTTATTTGGGTATTTGTCAGAACTTAACAAATATACATGGGAACGGCGGTTCATAAACTTAAACATCTCAATATCCTCTTTCTTCTGGAAATAAATTACGTTTGTTTGCCCGGCTTGGAGTCTTAAGGTAGCCGACATTAGGAATATTTTAAAAGCCACCATCCATCGAGCATGTCTCCCAGGCGCCAGAAAGATTAAATGAAAGAATCATAAGATGGAGGTCTTTAACTTTTAATCCTTTTACAATGAAGCCTCAGATAGTCGCGGGGGCAGGGTGCCCTCTCTGGGGGAAATAATGCCGTTATTCCTCGGCTCCCAGTTAATGAATACCCTAACGTCTGTCCCACGGCTGACGGAGGCAGCGCCGGGGAGGGGGCTCCGGCTCCGGGGCCAGGCTATTGAAATGAGGAGCCACCGAGGCTGCGTCGGGAGGGAAGAAAGCGCCGGGCTGGAGGGACAGGGAGGGCGGGGCCCGGGGCATTGAGACAGAGCAGGGGACTCGGCGCAGGTTTGAAATAATTAGCATAGATTCGCTGCGACTCCAAAGGAGGGGGGGGGACGGCGCGGGGGGGGGCGGAGGACAGGAGGTTTGGAGGGAGGCGCGACGAGGTGGCAAGGGGGTGGGGAAGGGAGCGAAGGAGAGCGACTGTGAAGTCCAAGATAAATAAAAGGAGCGGGGAGCGGTGTCAGGAAGCCGGCCCACGTGGAGCTGAGTGGATGGCCGCCACTGGGGAGTGAGGCGGAGGGATGCGCGCGAGAGTCTAGAGCCGGTCCCAAGAAGATGGAGTTTTAAGGGTGGGGAACAGTGATATTTACCCGAACCTTTAAGGGGTAACTTTGCCTCTATCCTAAAGAGCACAAATCCAGTTGTGATTTCCCCTCTCTTCTCAACTCCCAAGTGGAGTAGGTGTCCGGGGGGGGGAGGGGTCGTGTCCCTCTCCTCAGTGCAGGTCCCAGACTTGGTGATTTATTTGTATCCAGATTTCAGATCGCTCTGAAATTTGGGATCTCAGTCTTCCTTAGGTCCTGGAAGGGGCCCAGGTGAATGTCAAATATCCAAATGATCTCTCCCTAATCAGCTGTGGGTCTGAGGTGTGGGGGCTCCAGACCTGCAGGATCCCTGAGGTTGTATGTAGTTGAATTCAAGGGGTTGCTTTAGCCCCAACCAACACAGTTTCCGGGCATGCAAAGGGTTAACAAGGGCTGGATATTGTGGTGGGGGTTAAGGAGGGAGGGGTGGCGGGATCTGGGTGGGCGCGCTCTGACATTCCCCCCCCCCATTCCTCGGGGGTCAAGTTTCAGCGGCACTCCGCCCCCAGGGAAGGTGTGAAAGACACGTGTCCCCATTGTGAAGGGCCTGTCAGCCTGGACAAAGCAGCCGCCCCCTCCCTCCCCCCCTCATTGGCCCAGCCCGGGGTCAGCTCCAGGGGGGCGGCTGGGTGTCGAGGTCACTACAGGCCTGAGCTTTGGTGTCACCGGGGAGGGTACCCTGGGAGACTCTGTAGAAAGCCACATGATACTTAAAAGATGGGGTTTGAGAATAACACCCCTCCCCACACCCACACCCACACTGAAAATTTTACAGTCACCTTCATCACCCCACAGGAGTGAACGGATGAGCATGTCTCCCAATAGGCGTAGTAAGCGCGGTGACACCCCCAACCCCCATCAATCACCAACACAGAGAATCACAGTGCAGAGCCAGTCGGTTTTAGTGGTTTTCTTTAATCCTGTTCTGCACTTCTTTCGTATTTACTACACGGGATATTATAAAGAATAAATAGCAGATACTCTTAATTTACAATGATTAGTCATTCCATTTGTTCTCTATATTTACAATAACTGTAAAATAACATTGAACTCTATAACTTCTTCGAGGTCTAAGGAAAATCAAAACACTTTCCGAAGAATGGAAAATAGCTTTTTGTTTTAAAAGTCCTTCTACAAAAGTTCCCCCTCTCTTTGTACTTTTAAGAAAAAAATAACTTTTCCCCCCTGCTTCGCCATGCGAAGGGTACTGGGATATAAATAGCAGGTTAACATTATTACCAACAACCAGAATAAGTCTCTCTTTTCTCTGCTCTTTTTTTCCTTTTGCTTTTTTTTAAATACAGTAGAAGCCGGGTAACTTTTGACGTATAATACTGACCTTTTAATAAGTAAATTAAAACTGGAACCGTATATACACACACATATACATTCCTACACAGTTAAACAGTGCATTACATGAACCAGAAAGCCAGGTCTCTGTAGCCAAGAAGAAAAAAAAAGTTCATTGAAAACCCTCGCTAGAGGGTGGTGAAACTGGTTGGAGGCAGTGGAAGGGGGGTGTTGGTGGGGATCCATCAAGTGTCTGGGAGCGGGCAGGGGGCCCCCGAGTTCTAGCAGGAACACTTACACTCAGAAATGATAGGGTACTGGATGGGAATCCAGCCGCAGCGCTGACCCCCGCGCCGCTGACAGCGCCACCGCAGCACCGTGAGGTGCACAGACTTGGATGGCTTACACACCATGCCCTCGGGCACAGAGCAGGAGCGCTTGCTGAAGCAACTGCCCACCTTCACGTAGCGTGGCCAAAAGCGGCTACCTAGGTCGTTCCACGCGTACAGCACCGGGCAGAAGGTCTGTGACCACAGCCACATCTGTAACTTCCTCCTCAGCTTCTTGCTCAGGCGCTGCTTCTTGCCTTGGGCCAAGCCCTCGGAGAACTCCAGCCCTTTGATCTCGCTCGGCATGGCCCCTGACGGCCGCTGCCGTAGCAGCTGGTCCAGCTCCGCTAGGTCCTCGGCACCTCCAGCCGGTCCCCCGCCCCCTCCGGGTCGGTCCTCTGGGGGCGAAGTGGCCATAAAGCCCGGGTCGTAGTGGCCCCCGAGCAGCGAGCGCAGCAGCGTCTCGTTCAGATCCTTCTCCTTAGGGTCAAAGATAGGGTCTGGATGTTCGATGAGGTCCACCAGGGGCAGGTTGTCGCTGGGTGCTGGGCGGATGTGTAGATAGTGCTGGCCGCCGGCTGGTGCTGCCCGCAGCCCCAGGACCACCACCAGGGCGTAGAGGGTGACCCCCAGGCTGGGGCAGCGCTCCATGCCTCCCGCGCGCGCCCCGGGGCTGCCTCTTCGTCCCGCGTCCCCGGAGGAGAACACGCCGAGTCCGCGGCGCTGCCGCGCTCCCCCGTCCCTCCGGAGGCGGTTCACCCGAGGCTGGGCAGGCACAGGGCAGGCAGCATGAGCCGCGAGGAGAGCCGTTCGCGCAGCGCCGGCTCCCGCCGCGGCGCAGAAGACGCGCACGAGTTGGTCTCAACTCTCCCCCGCCGCTCTACTTGGGAAGGCGGCCGCGGCCGGGCATCCGAGATTACTCCAGCGCGACCGTGGGGAGCTGGGGGCGCCGGCTCCTCGCTGCTCTCCCGGGCTGCCGGCGGCGCAGGGCGCGTGGACCAGCCTCTTCCCTCCTCCTCCTCCTCCGGCCGCTCGGCGTCCTGCTTCTCTGTGCAGAGCCTCCGGTCGAGCGGGTCCTGGGCCACTTCTCTCTGCCTGCTCCGGGCTGCGCAGCCGGCTCTGCCCGGCGGACTCCAGCGGCGGTGGCGGCGGTGGCGGCGGCGGCGTCCGCGCACGTTGGCACCGGTTTGTCTGTCTCGCAGGGTCCAAGCCTTTAAATTTCCTGCACTTTCAGCTCCATCACCATGGAAACCACTGACTCTCTCTGCGTTGCCCCCTCCCCCTTCTTCCCCCCAAACAACAACCCCACCCCCCACTCCTCCACCCGCGAGGAGCCGGAGCCGCACGGGCTCGGGGGGAAAGCGACTGCACTGGTCGCCGCGGCGGCGGCGGCGGCTCCGGCAGCGCCCAGGACTGTGCCCCGCCGGACCCAGATGCCCCGGGAAGCCGACAGTCAGGCTGCCCGCCGGAGCTCACAGGCGGCGGCGGCGCGGCAGCGGCGGTGGCGGCGGCGGCGGTGGCGCTTGGCAGGTCTCCGCGCAATTTTCTCTCCCCCCCCCCCGCCCCGGTTCTCCTCCTCCTACAAAATGCACCGCCCCCCTCCTTTCTCCTGGAGCAATGCAATGGGGCTCTAGGCGCCCCGCCAGGGCCAGTCCCGGGGAAAGCTCGCGGCGGCGCTGGAGCCAGGCTGGAGGGTGCAGGGCTGGAGTTGAGGGGTGTGGGGTTGTCGAGGTGGGGCTGGGGGACTCTCACTAGCTGAGTGATTTGTACCGGGAGGGGAGCAGAGAGGAGATGCCGGGGGCGGGGTTGGGGGGGGGCTCGGTTTCCAGTGCAGTTCCTAGCAAGAAATTTCTCCATGCGCATGGAGCATTTTCCCGGGTGCGTGTCTTTTTTCCTCTCTCTTAGCTTGGGCTAAGTCCCCTCCCCCCAGTACACACACACACACACACACACACACACACACACACACACACAAGCCGCAGTTTTGCGCAGTGTGATGTAATTTCTAGGTAGCACTCCTTCTTCTCTGCCCCTCAGATTCACGAGGCGGGGGCGGGGGGGCGGTCTTCTCACCCTCCTCCTTGGCCTGGTCCTACCCGGTGAGTGGCGGGGAAATAGAGGTACATCCTCCTAGCCTGCGGGTCCCCTAATCCTCGCTGCTTGGTACAACTAGCTCTCACCTCCCTGGGGGCGGCGCGCCCTCTGCTGGCCCTTTGTGATCCCTGCACTTGGTTCGGGCTGGAGTGTGTGAGTGTGTGTGTGTGTGTGTGTGTGTGTGTGTGTGTGTGTGTGTGTGTGGTGTCGTGTGGTCCTCAGCTAGGTGGGTTTGTATGCTGCCCCTCTGTGTGGCTTAATTTCAAATTCTGCATCTGTGCCATATTTATGTGTACTGACAGGTACTTTATGCTTCTGAATGCTTTCTCATAGATCTCCAGACTTAGTGTATACAAAAATCCTGAGATTTTTTCCTCCAAGATACTTGGATTTCACAAGTACACAGGTTTGCATCATATGTCTGGGGTAAATGGACTAGAAAAAGAAAGGTATATTAGAAGTAGGGGACCCTAGTTCTGGATGCCACCCACCCTGGTACATCTATGTAGACCTTGGATAAGTCACTTGTGTGACACTCTAAACTTTAGGTTTTGGATTAGTGGCCTAACTCTAGGTCTTTTTTTTTTTTTGAGCCTTACCAATCTTATAGTTCTAACAAACTGAGTTAAGGCATTAATTCAAATTCAGTCCACCAAAGGGACACTGCTTATTGAAAAGAAGGAAAAACCCCTTTGATGAGAAGTGGGAGCTGAAGTGACCCCTCCCACTAATTTTCCTTCGGAGGAAGAGCTGGGTCAAGGCTGAGCTCGGTTCTTTATGGTGATGAGATATTGGCGTCCATCCGGAAGGGGGTGGAGGAGAGACATCTGGAGTGAATGTCACAGAATTCACCAGGACTGGGAGTTAGGCAGCCCCAGTGTCAAACACACCAAGGTCTAGTTTTCCTCCTAGTCCCCTAAGGGGAAAGCACTTCATTGTATGATCTTCCTGCAAGACCTCAGCAGTTGAGAGGAATGGCTAGTTTCAGGTGCAAACACTTCTCATAACTGTAACGGCTAGACAAGTAGAATTAGACTCTCTGGGTTCTGTCTACAACAAGGTCTTGCTTTGATCACCACTGGAGACAAAAGTGATCTATTGCGATCAGTGTGATCTCAGCATATGGGATGCTGGGCAAAGGGGATTAGAGTTTAAGGCCAGCCTGAGCTGCACAGTGAGTTCTAGGCCAACCTCAAGAAAAAAAAAAAAAAAACATCATTTAAGAACAATCACTGGGTTTTAAAAATTGGTCTAGTTCTCAGAGTTAGAGAGATGACTCAGTGGCAAAGGACACAGACTGTTTTGCAGAGGACCAGGGTGCCCTTCCCAGCATGGTAGCTCACAGCCATCCCTAACTCCAGTTCTAGGACATCTGATGACCTTTTCTGACCTCTGTGGGCACCAAGCATGCCAGTGGTGCACAGACTTGTATTTAGGCCAAAGCCTCACACATAAAATAAAATCAATAAATCTAATTTTAAAAATTAAGAAAGTAGTTTAGTTTGCAAATAATATGAGACGGTCTTACAGACTCTACTTTTTGATGTTTTATGGTGGTTTGGCAATAGTTTGCTGTCTCATGAAGATTAAATGTTCCGGAGCAATTTTGTCACTGCTGAGAATCAACTAAGAAAATACTTTTTTTTTTCAGTAAAGACTTGAGAAGATAAACTCCAGCCCAGTTCTCCTGAGACAGGGTTAAGTTCCAAGTATTGCTCACTTACTGAGCTATTTTTTCTTTCTTTTCTCCTTCAAATCACCTGTGGGCTTTTTTAAAATGTCGATTTACCCCTGATTTTAAATTTATTATTATTTTATTGTATGTGTATGAAAGTTTTGCCTGCATGCATATCTGTTTACCACATGTGCCTATAGAGGTCAGAAAAGGGCTCAGAGTCCCCTGGAACATGAGGCACAGATAGTTATGAGCCATCAGGTGGGTGCTGGGAGTTGAACCCAGGTCCTCCGGAAGAGTAGCCAAAGCTCCTAACCACTCAGTCATCTATCTCTCCAGCACCTCATCACCTGTTTTTTTTTTTTTAAACCAACCCAGAGCCTTTTGTCCTTTATTTAGTCTGGATAGATCTGACTTAACAGTGAAGAAAGAATGGGAACCCAAGCATACTCAATGACGGCTTAGGTGACTTATTAATGGAGAACCTACTGTGTGAAGATCAGAAGGAAACACAGGTGTGAGACATTGAAGAGCTGACTCTCCCTACAGCCAAGGCTTCTGCAGTGCCCAGATGGGAGAGATGACAACCATAGGAAGAAAGTTTTTAAAGGACATTGGAAAGATGGATAGATCACTACAAAATTGTCAAAACTGGTTTCCTTAACTCATGTTCTCTTTTGATAAACTTAATACTTTCTGTTGATCTTTAAGTGTTGTCTGGAATTTCAGGAGACACTGTCTGGAATATCAGCGCAATTATCATATGCACTGTTGGGCTCTCAAACCCACATCTGCAGAGTTGGAAAATACCACATTTGGGAAGGCTATAGCCTGATTCTGCTTTACAATAGGGAACAACCTTATACATTCAGGTACCAAGGAACTCTGGGTCATTGCTCCTAGAGACTAGACTGAGCCAAATCTTAATGGTAGAATGGAAATTTAGCTAATCTTGATGTAGGATAGTGGTGTTTCCTTCTAATGAGGGAGAGGAGGATACTTCAGACATAGGATATGAGTTTGAAAGATAAAAGAAGCACACTAGATGAGGGACAGCCAAAGGGCCTTGGGGCATGCTGAGTGGAGGAAGAGCTACATCTATGGTGGTCCAACACAACGGTAACTTCTGCACCGAGTAGAGTAAGGTTGGAGTCCTGGCCCTGCCACTCATCAGCAATGTAACCTTTACACCGGCCAGCTTCTTTCTCATCTGTGAAGTGAGGATGCTGCACACCTGACTGGATGGTAGCCTCTAAAGAGGGCAAAGGATCTCTCATCCAGCAGGATGCTTAGGGTTGAGCATACACCTCGTAGTGTTTCGTTTGGAGAGTCCTGCTGCCCTCTATTGGCCAGCTATCTCTAGTCGGAACAAGAGAGGGCTGAAGTGGTGGGAAGGCTGATAGACATCAACGCCAACACCTATGCTCTGAGTATGTATGGCTGAGCTGTCCCTTCCTGACCTTCGGGAGTAAAGTCAGTAGAAGTTCTTGGGGGTATTCCATACATGGGATGTGTACCCAGGGAGGAGTGGCTATCACCTGACCAGGTTGTCACTGTGTTCAGACCTTAACATTGGCTGGGGTTGGGGACCTTACTAGCTTTTATAGGAAGTTCAATCATCAGCTGCAGTGTGGGTGTGCCATGGCAGTCCCCAGGGCAGGTATATGTCCCACAAAATATTCCTGGCACAGAACCACAAGACTCTTTGGAACATTTGCTTGGGCAGGTCCATGTCACAGCAAGAGGAGCCTGGAGGAATTCTACGATTTTTTTTTTTTTAAGTTTTCATTTGGTCTTGAGAGAGAAGGCCTGGGGCGGGTGTGGAAGACACCCAGGGGACATAGGATGCCTGAAAATCTTCTGTGTGACCTTAAGTGAATCTCTTTACTTCTCTGGGGGACTCTTAGATACCAGAAAGTCAGAGGGGGTATGAGGTGCCGTAAGGAGAGGGCATGAGAAGAGCCACTTTTTATGGCTGGCACCATCCCAGGTGTAGGACAGTCACCACCCTTGGATTCTGCCCCACTAAGTGTAACTAACATCTGACAAGTTTAAAAAGAGAGGGAGATAGAGGGCTAAGATACTTGCCATTTTCTTCTCTTGATTGACTGGAGGAAATGAAGGTAGGGATATCAGAGCCCACCCCCTTCTGCCCAAGCTGATGAGTGGTGTGTTCCTGTGGTCTCCTGGGAGCTGGGCCCCCTGCACTCCGTGGAGTCCGAAGGACCCAGCTTATCTTTACAATACATTATAGTCATGCATGTCCAATGGCAGATGGGAGTCTGGTTAGAGAAGTTAGGTTGCAAACCAGGAGAAAGTAGGAGAGAAGGAAAGGGGGGGAGGAGGAGGAGGAGAAAAACGTTGAAACGTGGATTGGGCTGAGAAAGCATCCGGCAAATGCGTTTGGGACACACTTCCCAAAATAGAGAACGTGTTTAAGACCAAAGGAGGAGAGGAACAAGACTGACTGACTCACTCCAGCCCGACAGCCCCTTGCCTCCCTCAGTCAGTGGCCCCCTCCTCATCTGGCTCCACGCTGGTGAAGGGGAGCCGTCTCTGGAGCCCGGTGGCTCATTCATCTCCTGATAAACTGTTTATCTGAGTTTTAACGAGGGCGCCTCTCTCCACCCTGGAGACAGGAGCCTCTGCATGTTTAGCCTGCCCTGATGTGGGGGGCCTGGGGATGGGTGGGGGCGATGCCGGCAGACATCTCCCCCCATTACTTGCTGCCTCTGCTTTGAGCTGGCTCTCCTGGGTGGGCAGACTTGGCCTTCAGCTTCTTAAACTGACATCTGAAGTCAGGAGAAACTCACCCGCAACCCCTGTCACACACTTTTAGAAACAAGCACTATTTATTTCCGAGTTCTGGATTTTTTTTTTTTTTTATCACACGTAACCTAGTATTTCAAAAGGAAAATGGATATAATGCTACAGTCTTATTGCTAGGCCTGCAAGTAGTCTGCAAATGACAACTGTTACCAAATTAATATAGATTTAAACTCCAAATGCCCCTGGACTTCCTTTCTACTCACCAACGAGGACCCTTGTGGATTTGCACAGATATTTACTCTTGGAGACACACATTTATTGGAAAGCAATATAATGTCCCAATTCATATGGCAGTAACAAGTAAAAACATACTTGAGCAAGCACCTGCACCATGCGTGTGCACACACAGCCCAGCACTAGCCAGGCTTCAGACACACGTGTGGATGAATGCACACTGCTGCCCTGCTGCCTTCTGTCCCTAATTCAGCTCTTCAGGCTTTGGAAAGCAGCTCCTGGCAGCAAGCCACCCCAGGAGGTCCCACTCATCTTCTTACAATAGACACACAGATACCTACCTACCTCAACCTGGGCTGGCCCCCCACCAGCCACCCCAGTCCTCTCTGCCTGTTGCCTTGGATGGATGTTTATTGTGGTAATGTCTAGTCTTCCTTATCCTCCCAAAGCCAAGATAACAAGGAGACAGACGGGAGCTCAATAGCCTGAGACATAGGCTGGAAACTGACCTCACTTCAGGTAGGTGTAGTGACTCCCAGGTTCCAGCTACAAACCCACCCAGCCTTGCCTTTTTATGCCTTGGACCAATCCACCTCATTTTGATGCTTGACCATCTAGATCCCAGGTCACTCTGGAGAATGAATCCTGTGACCACTCGTTGTCCCTCACCCATTTGTTCGCCCGGCAGGTGACCTGCTGGTGGATGCTTTGCTTGATGAAGACCAAGAGCTCTGAGTTCAGAGACTGTTGGGAGAAAACAGAAAAGTAAGAAGAGGACTATAACCCATATGTCAATCTCATGATGACGTATGTCAGTGTAGGGGTCCAAAAGGGCTCCCCAAGAAAATTCAGCGCTCAAGAAGAAAGAGCTGAAAGGTCATGAGGTCATTAGGAGTCCGCAAACCCAGAGGAGTGAGCACTGCTCCCTGGGCTTGGTGACATTTTAGGCTATGGAGAAAGGGATAGAATATGTCTGAAGTGCTGGAGATGAGTTGTGGTTTGGGAACTAGATTCTAGAAGACAAGGAGATTCTAAATACATTTTAAAGAAACCAAAGCAACAAACAGGCAGACACAACAAATAAATCTTGAAAGCTCTACTGCATGGTGATTTTAGGTTCTCAAGGCTAGCGGGAGGCTCAGGGAAGGGCTCGGTCAGGAGAATTCTTGTTGCACAAATGTGGAGACCTGTAACAGGATCCTTAGCATCCTTGCAAAAGCCACAGACAGTGCCATGCGTGTGTGGCTCCAGCACTGGGGGCTGGGGAAGGGACACCGACAGATCTCTAGAGCTCACTGGCTGAGTCAGTGAGTACCAAGTTCAGTGAGAGATCTTGTCTCAAAAAACTGGTGGAGAGCCACTGAGGAAGACACTTGATGTCAACGTTTGATATCCACAGGCACAGGCCCCATACGTGTACACACACATGCACACTCGTATGCACTCAGACACACAAGCACACAAAAACCCATGCTGCACACACCACATTTGAAAGAAAAAAGGCTTCAGGGTAGAAAAAAAAATCAAAGCTTCACTCGAAGTTATATCAAGATGGCGGTCCAGGCCCTCCAATCCGGAGCCCCTGCTTTAAGTCTCTATGGAGGGATCGTCTTTTGTGAGCAAGGAAGAACTTACAGGCGATTCCTAAAATTAGAGTGGTAAGTGTATTTTTAAGAGATGATGGCTTCCTTAAAAGAATAGGGTTAAGTGTGTGGGGCAGGGAAAGAGTGAGTCTCGCGTTGTAATTTTACATTGCCTTTGAGTAAGTCTCCTCTAAAAATCAAAGAGAGCAATCAATGTTTTTGTACTCCAGGAGAAAACCAATACAAGATTTACATCAGTGAATCCAGAAGAAAGAACATCCCCCAAAGTAACTACCGAGCATTAATAAAGCTGGAGATGGCGTTGAAAAGATTTCTGAAGCCAGTGTGCTTTGTTTCCGGTTTGGTTAAACGGTTCATCGCCCAAGCGCGGTGGAAACGTGAGGGACTTGCACATTTGATGAGGCCCTGAGCACAGGGGGTGCATGTGCGTGTGTGCGTGTGTATGAATATTTGACAGACGCTGTTTCACGACGCTTTAATCTCCTGTCTCAGACATCTACAGAGCAACGAGATTGCTTTCAACATAAAAATGATACCCGAGTCAAAGCCCACCGTCAGGTTGAGGAACAAAGCAAAACAAAATGTGAAGGCAGCCTGAACCAATCTCATGCTTGGTCAACAACTAACTCTTCAGTCTGGAATGGGTTTGAGGGGAAAGTTGGTGACTGGAAATAAATGACTTAAAATCGATGGTCTGAAGGACAGGGCCATCAATGGAACACAAAAGAAACTTATCCTCTCTGTTTCAGGTCTGGGGAACTAGAACCCAGTGTTAATACAGATTGCATCTGGCCAGCTGTCTGGAAGACAGGGTCTTCTGGGAGTCTTGCTGGAGCTTCTGGAGGGGAAGGATGGATTACTGCCATCTATCCATTTTATAGATGGATACATTGAGGAACCAAGAGATAAGAGGGCTTCTTAAAGCCACAGTCAAGATTCCGGGATCACCTAAGTAGAGTGGGGTAGGAGTAGGGGCTTTTAGCTCAGAGCTGTGGCCTGCATGAAGGCTCTGGGGTTTCTCATACATCTGCCTTCTGGTTTTGAATCACATTTGGCTCTCGGGGTCATCAGTGCCTGTGGGTCCAGAGGTTTCCATTCATAGTAACATGTGGAAACAGGTCAAGTACATGTAACATGTAGATGACAGAAGGCCCATGTCATCTCTCTGAACAGGGTCTCTACCTCCTGTTTTGGAATTCAAGTACAAGACAATAGAAGCTTTTGATCCTCCATTGAGCTTAAGAAATTTTGTCTCCTAAAACTCATATCTTCTATAATATTTTGTCCCCTTTCTGTTTTAACCCTATGTAGTGGTTGAGTATGCCTAGCCCAGGGAGTGGCACTATTTGGAGGTGTGGCCTTGTTGGAGTAGGTGTGTCATGATCGACTTTAACACCCTCCTCCTAGCCGCCTAGAAGCCAGTCTTCTCCTAGCATCCTTCAGATGAAGATGTAGAACTCTCAGCTCCTACTGCACCACGCCTGCCTGGATTCTGCCATGTTCCCACTTTGATGATAATGAACTGAACCTCTGAACCTGTAAGCCAGCCCCACTTAAATGTTGTCCTTTGTAAGACTTGCCTTGGTCCCGGTGTCTCTTGACAGCAGCAAAACCCTGAGACATCCAACTTCATTAAAAAATGTATGCAATGAAAAAAAAAGGATTACATTTTTTATTAGAATTTATGAAATGTACCTGTTGGAAATGGGGAAGAGCTGTCGGGTTATTAAAGAGCATCTTTAAAGTTCCACAATGGCTTCCTGCCTTCTCCTTTGCCCATCTGGGCAAAGATCTTCCAATTTGTTCTTTGGTGTCACTGACTAAGCACACAGAAACAGGACCCCCGAGATAGCTCAGAATACTTGCTGCACAAACCCAGCAGCCCGAATTGAATCTCAGATCCAACCATGGAAGGAGAGCTGCATGGCAAAGTGTCATGGGACCTCTGAACTTTCTGGGCCTCTGTACTTGCACAGTAGTAAGTGCAACCCACATTCTCGCCACACACCTACCCACCAACACACCCACACTACTACTGCTAATGAATAATAATAATAGTTACTAATAATACATAAAAGAATAATTTAAACCACACAAAGATTTATTAATTTACCAATATTTTAAGGCATTTTTTTTTTTTGCCCTCCAGTAGCATGTTTAGTGCACATGTGCTGGTTTCCATGGGACTTTCTAAGGCAGGACTCATCTCTAGTCATTAGGAATTTTAGAAAAAAGAAATAGGAGTTATTTTATATATTCACAGGATGTTTTTGATCAGTGTGCACTTGTAAATTAGAAATCAACTTCTTTATACATTTTAGAAAAAATGGAAGCGTGTAGCCCAATATATAGGCTTTTTCTTTTTCTTTTTTTTTTGTCCTCTCCTTGCAAGATCAATCAGGACCACTACAATTTCTTTCCTCCCACGAAGGCTTAACCACGTTAACTAGTTAAGTAAAGCTTGATTAAACCCACACAGATAATCCCCAAAATGCTGAGAGAAGGGCCCTTGAAGCGCCTCAAGGAAGCAGAGAAGGGGTGGGGTCAAGCGATGAGGCAGGGGTGTGGCTCCACACTTCTCTTTCACTCCTTTCAGAAATCATTTACTACTGTTCATTCAGCAGGGCACGCTGAGAAGAGTGCCAGGATGCCTCCCTCCTCTCTTGCTGGGATGGGCCTTTAAAAGTCTAATAAGTGCTGTCTTAATTACCACGCCACGGGTGTAAGAAAATCCGGGCATATCACATTTTTATAGAACCCTGCTTTTCTTTCAAGCCCTCTTGGCCCCAAAGGAAAGGCAGCTCCAGTTTAGACTAAATGTTTATGGTTTGGTCTTTTTTGGCCGCGTGAACGTTTACTTCTGAGCCAGTCCCATTGTTCCATCCGCGACTTAAATATGCTTCTTCTAAATATTTTGAGAGCAAAGCAAGTTGTGGAGCACTTGTCCTTTTTTAGGGACTTCTGGGCCGTCATTACAGGTTTGCAGGGACTGTCTGGGGGAGATCTCTGTGGGTTCCTGGTCGTTTTTCTTCCTCTCATACGTATGGGATGTTAGCTGAGGATGGCTGTCTCCAAAGCGACCCTAAGTCCACACTGAGAAAGAAGTAAGGCTCACGCGTGATCCATTTCTTGAAAGGTCCCAGCGTTTTTCAAGGAAGAAATGGGCTAAGATAAATCAAGTCATAGAAAAGTTGATGGCTTATGATAGTTTAAAACTAAAGTGTCTCTCATTTACTCTGAAGACAAAGTTTATGATGTCCCGTGACTGTCGTGATGTGACCACCCTCTGCCCTTTCCTTTCACCTCTTTCTGTTGCTCCTCTTGGGCTCCAGGGAACCTGGCTGTCCTCTTGGGAGGTCTGTACGCACACTCTGTTCCTCCTCACTCGCATATTCCATCTACACACTGTCTCCCTTTGGCAAAATCATTCGAAACCTCTAGGGCTTGCTAAAACAGTACCTCCTCCCGCCTTGATCAGCTCAGGACAGAGTTATCTCCCACTCCTCTCTCCTTGTACACCAGCATCTTCCTGCTGCTCCTCTGTACTGACACACTGCAGGCTGGAAGCTCGTTTTGTTGTTGTTGTTGTTGTTTGAAGGTCCCCTCCATATTCCTGGTGCCTAGCTTGGTTTGATATTCGGAAGCCTCCTTGTAAATGAACGAGTCTCTGAACTTGTTTAATTGGTTTCAGTGACCATAATGGTGGTAAAACCCACGCTGATCTCTTAATGAATGGATCTGATCCAGATAGAGATTGCTTACATACCTTCTGCCCTCTTATAAACCGGATTCCTCACAGGTATCTAGAAAAGACCAAAAGATCAGTTCAACTCAAATAGATGTTAGCTAATACACACCAGTGTCATGCCCACGCTGGGCTGGAGATGTCTTGGTTGCTGCAACAACTCCTGACAGCCTGAGTCCTCAGAATTAGCAGCTATGTGAGGGCAGCTGACTTTGATGGCAGAGTCAGGGCAGGGCAGGATCAGCGATGGTTGGCTCTTTCCCAGGAAGTTGCAGTCTGGGGTCTGAGGGGGAAGGGCAGGGAGTAGTTGACTAATCCTAGCTCATTCTGCAGAAGCAGTGGCTGCTGGGATACGGAAGAGTGAACTTACCCCATGTCCTCAGAGAGGAGATGGTTCTTTCCCCTCCTCCAGCCTTGAGCCCTCGGGACCTGGAACTCTCTGGGGGCTGTTTTCCTTCATGTCTGCTTCCCAGTCCCTAGTCATGTCTGTCTTCTTGGGGAGGTGGCCTCAGAAGCTACTTCCAAAAGGACAGGCTATACTAATCTCCAAGACCGCTCTCTTTGGTGTCCGATTCCTCTTTGTATAGCCAAAGAGCCTTGTGCACCATCTGGCGCGATCATCGTGCTCTGGGGTGGCTGGATCAATGGCTGGGTCCACTGTCAACACCAACTGGGTGCTATTCTTTAAACATCCCTCAGGTACTCTAAGCTGTCACTTCTCAGTCACAATTGTCCAGATAACCAGGTCAAAGGTGCTTCTACTGCGTATTCTTTTCTCAGCTTGAATGACGCAGCCCAATGCAAGAGTTTCTCAGGGCAACTCCCTGTCACTCGGGCCCTTTCCACCTGGCCCAAGAGCAGTGCTTTGAAGAAGAAATAGATTAAGGTATTGAGTTACAGTTTCTGGGGCCAGGCTCTAGCCTGAGCTGAATGTCCTTCCCCAAGAAGGGTGACTTGGCAGAGTGGTTCAGGCTTCAGGCCGGTCTCTATTTTCCTTTCCACTCTGAGGAAAGAGAGCGACTCCTGTTCCCTATGACGTATGCACATTTTGGTAAAAGGCAAATGGGACAGCTGCTCTTGTACTTGGGCACATCGTCTTGTGTCAGAGGGAAGAGGAGATGAAGGCAAGAATGCTTTGGGAGCCGCACACGTGGAAGCTGTGTTAGCCCAGCCAGGATGGGGATGTCCACCCCTTCCCTTCTGTCTCCCTTTGTCTCCTGGGTAGAAACTGAGTAGGCACACAGGAGTTCTTACTGTGTGCCGAGTGCAAGGTGTTCTCTTTATTTCATGTAGTCTTCAAGACAGTTCAGTTTCGAAGTGAGGATGCAGAACCTCAGAGAGGCCATGACCCGCGCAAGGTCACCTAACTAGGAAGGGGTAGAACAGTGGCCTAACTCTCGGACTAACACTGAGGCCGGTGACCATCTAGGCAGTTTCTTCTTGCTCCATTTCCTGCCTGGGGGAAGTATGGTCGGGGAGGGTGTAGGGAAGGATCTGCAAGTGGAATCTGCTGGGACCCATAAAATAGTAGTTTGAAATGATTGATTGAATGTGTACCGATGGTTTTGCTGCATGCCTGTCTGTGCATCATGTGCATACCTAGTACCTACAGAGGTCAGAAGAGGGTGTCGGATACCTGGGACTGGAGTTACAGGTGATTGGGAACTGCCATTTGGGTGCTGGAAATCAAACTTAGGCCCTCTGTAACCTAATGCTCTTAACCGCTAAGTCATCTTTCCAGCCCCTAGGAAGGAATATTTCTATACAGAAATGCTAATTCTACCAATGTGAGGATGATAGTTACAGCTGAGGGAAGGGTGAAGGGTAAAACACTTGGGAGATGCCAATGCATATTTTCTTTCCTTCCTCCCTTGATCTCCCTTCCTCCTTCCTTCCCTCCCTTTTCCTCTCTCCTTCCCTTTTCTTTTTACTTTGTCTTCTTCCTTCCTTCCTTCCTTCCTTCCTTCCTTCCTTCCTTCCTTCCTTCCTTCCTTCCTTCCTTCCTTCCTTCCTTCCCTCCCTCCCTCCCAATCTCTCTCTCTCTCTCTCTGTCTCTCTCTCTCTCTCTCTCTCTCTCTCTCACACACACACACACACACACATACACATGCACACACATACACACATATACACTCATACACATATACTTCCAAACACATGTATCTTACACACACAGCATATTCATACATTTAAAAAGAAAGAAGATTTGACATGGGCTCTAATATGGTAAATCTGGATTCCACACTTAACTGTGCGAATCAAGAGAAGGAAGGTTCACTTATACGAGATGCAGAGATTAGTTGCTAGGAGCTGGAGGGGGCTAGAGAATGGGAGACTCCTGGGTGTGGCTTCTGTGTAGGGTACTGGGAGAGTTCCACAGATGAATGGCATGCCTGTAGCACAACAGAAATGTGTGCAATGCTACCAAGCTGCACACTTCCAGATGACTGAAATGGTGAATGCTAGCTTACCACTGTGGAAACATCAAATCTCGACATCCCACGAGGGTGTGCCAGAGCAGCCTCAGGAACACTCCTGCCTCATCCCCGTTGTTCCTGGAGACATTAGACACAGAGCCAGGGCAGAAGTGTCCCTTGCCCTTGGGCCTCCCAGGAGGTAGCATTCCTGTCTCAGGTGGCTTGGTAGCTGAGTGAAACTTGAATTTCTCTGTTTTCCCTGCTGTGGTTGAACCAAGCTCTGGACACTTTCAGGGTGGGAGGAAGTTCATCTGAAAACAAAAGCAGTCCTTCAAGGGTCCATTCAGGATCGAGCTCCTCCCTTCCTGCTAGCCTCTGAGCCCGGAGGGTGACTCTAGCCAGCCCCCTGGGTATAGTAACAGCCCTGTCAGCCAAGGCAAATTGGGCCGGACCTCAGAATCCCAAATTAGCCCTGGGCCCTTCGATAGGGCAACTTTGGTTTGAAGCTTAAGTGAGACCTTGACACTTATCCTGACTTGAGGGGAGGCCTCAGGCCGACTCTCATAGGATGCTCTTTCTTCACAGGAATGTAACCGTGTGTACAGTGTGGCGTCTGCAAACAGCCAGGCCTACAACTGCAATTAGGGCCTTTCAATGGAGGTGTCAGCCACACTCAACGGCTCACCGGTCTCACCCATGACATTCATAATGGGATAGAAGTTCCATTCTCGGACTGACAGCTTCAGTTGGAATTTTGTGCAATTTTTTAAATTTATTTTCAGGCTTGTGGAGTGGGGGGAATGGGGGGCGATAAAAATTCCTCCTCCTCCTCCTCTCATCACGAGTGCCTCCCCCACCCCCCCCAGCTCCCAAGGATAAAAATGAGGGTTGGGATTACATTTCTAGGGAAGCAAGGCTATATTTAAATATGCTTTGGAAAGTGTGGCTGTAAGTCTGAAAACCAGGGAGACAGCCTCGTCCAGCTTGGCCTGTGACATTCCTAAGAATCATATTGAGACTTTGTGCTAATTGGTTCCAATTTATCAGTTCCAATTTCTCCTGTCCCAGGGCCAGGCTGAGGGCTCCGTGCTTTCTGAGCTAAGCCACACACTGAATTTTATTCCAGGAGTCAAAGAAAGATTCCACAGCTTTACTTCTATGCCGTCCTCTTGCCGATGATGGTGGCTTTGAATTATTTCTTGAACGTCTCCTTTTTTTTTTCTCTAGCCAGATCCTGCCAAAATCCTGATTCTATTAGTTGCCTCTTGGTAGATCTTCCTTGATAACTTGAGTTCACTCTATCTGCACGAAAGTAGTGGCTTTTTGCGATGTTAAGTGAGCCGGGGGAGCTGGAGGTGGGGGTGGGGCTGGGGCTGGGTGCTGGATTTATTTGTAATTACAGTAAACGCCCCACTCTCATCCCCAGCGTTCTGCCCATTCACAGGCTCCGGCCAGGGCTGGCGCCAAGATCTCCAAGTTGCCCTGTGTTTATGTCATTGAGACGAGGACAATATTTCAGTGTGGAGCCAAGCCACAGGGATCCACTCTATAAAACCCTCACTAAAAATAGATGCTCCAAGCTCTGGCCAGCCCCCCTCCCCATCTCGGAGACTCCCCCACGCCTGCCCCAGCTCTAGCAGCACCCAGCTTCAATTCTCAGGGAGACAACCGTGCCAAATCGGCAGAATCTGCAGCTCTGGGGGCCCAGGGGGCTCCTGTCTTCCTGAAGAGTTTGAACCCAGAATAAAAGGCGTCAATTAGCAGCCTTTAGAGCTGACAGGGCAATTAAAGTGAAATTGCAAGACTGAGGAGAAATGGAAGAAGGAAGGAAAGGAAGAGAGAGAGAGAGAGAGAGAGAGAGACAGAGACACAGAGAGAGACAGAGAGACACAAAAAGACAGAGATAGACAGGCTGAGAGACAGACAGAGGCAGGCATACACACAGAGACAGAGAACCAGACTACAGAAACACAGAGAGAGAAAGAGATAGGCACACACGCACAGAGACAAAGAGAGACACACAGAGAGACACAGAGATAGGCACACATGAGACAAGAGAGAAACACACAAAAACAGAGATACACACAGAAAGAGACAGAGACAGAGAGAGGCAGAGAGACAGAGACAGCGAGACAGAGACAGCAGGCAGAGAGGCATACAGAGACAGGGATAGGTACATACACATACAGAGACAGAGAAACATACAGAAACACACACACACACAGCCACACACAGAGACATACACACACAGACATATACACAGAGAGACACAGAGAACAAGAGGCACACATGAGACAGAGAGACAGAGAGCAAGACAGAAGGATAGAGATAGAGAGACAGATAGACACACAAAAATGGAGAGACAGAGGCCAGAGCTAGGCACACACAGAAAGAGACAGAGACAGGAGGAGAGAGCTATTTCTTTTTGGTGATGGCCGCATTTTTGAGGAGGGCCAGCCTCTGCACCTGGCTATTTGGAGGTATTCTTCACTTCTGAAGAGCTATTTCCAGACAACAGTGATACTCTCACTTTATTACACTTTTCGTGTTAGATCTGAGCTGCCTGGGAAAATTAAAACAATCCTAGAGTACAAGGCTGCCGTCGTCACAGACACTCCAGACTGGCTGGCTTCCAGTCTGCCCATTTCTGTCTGATAGTTTAGGCATAGCATGGGGATGTGAGGAGACGAGGTGTGTGGGGCAGGAGAGGAGCGGGGTGACAACCACAGATCAAGTTTGAGCCTCCCAGAGTTTAGGGCCGGCCACTTGGTCTTTGCACATCTCTTGGTTCTAGCCCAGGCAGGACCGCAAGTCAGGTTGTCAAAGTATCGGAAGACAAAGTTTGAACGATTATTCCTAGGTGAGCGTTCTTTATTGACAGGCTTTGGGTTGGGATCTGGGAGGGTCTGAGATTCTTATCCTTGAATTCAAACCTTTTTAAAAAATTATCTGCCGCTCTCTCCTTTTCTTTCTCTCCTTTCTCTGATTTTGTTTGAGATAGGATCTAGCCAATAGGCAAGGCTAGCCCGAGCTTGTGATGATCCCGCTTCCATCTCTTGAGTGCTGAGATTACAGGTGTTGTCACCACACCAGCCCAGCTCCTGTTGAGTTTTGGTACCTTGTTGTAACATCTCTGTTTGGGGAAGCGGACTTAAGAAAGCCTAGTGCCCAGCAAGATGCAGGAGAGGAATGGAATGTTAACAGGGAAAGCTGGGGGAACCAGAGCTTCTTTGGCTTCCCAACTTCCCAGCATCACACCACACCCCATTCCAACCTGCTCAAGGAGGAAGGCAGTAAGTATCTGAGGATGTTTCCTTGGACTCAGTATTCAGATTCCCAGCCTGACTATGGCCTTTCTCCTATCTCCATCTGGCAAACCTCGTGCAGCTGACCCTGTTGTGGGGGTTTCCAGGCAAAGATGAGGTGTATGGTGGGCACTGTTACCATACCTATGTCACATAAGTGGAAACTGAGGCCCAGAGGGACTTGAATTCCTCTCAACATGATCTGGTTGGTGAGTGGTGAATCTGGGCTAGACTTAGGTCTAAGTTTAAAGTCCGAGGTCTCAATGCTTATCCAGTCAGTACTCCTTCTAGGGAGGCCTCACGCGAGCCCTCAGGAAAACTCTAACTTGGGATCAGTATTCACCCAGATGCTGCTAAGATCTGAAGCCTTCTGTAAAAGGTGACTTTATAGTCCTCAGAGAGTGCTGATGTCACAAGGTTCAAAGTTCACCACACTGAGAGCAAGCGCTTCTGAGTTGAAGGACCCCGTCAGCCATGTTCAGTGGAGGGTCCCTCAGACAGGCCTCAGAGAGCCCAGATTTCTGAGAATTTATGCTTATGAGCATAATGAGATTAGGCATTCTACACAATCTGGCTCAACTGCCATGCTGACAGCTCAGCAAGGTGAGAGGTCAAAGGTCACATAGTTCCAGCAGATGAAGTCTGCCTGGGACTGTTGCGGCAAACAGTGGCATATACGTCTACTCGCATGACTTGACTGCAGCATCTTGGTTAAGGGCAAGGACTGGTTCTAAGGTCTTCAGTACATGTAAAGGCAACCTAGAAAAGCCTGAGATAGAGACAGAAAGAGTTTCCATGTGCGAATGGCTGACCAGTGTTACTTCCCCTCAGGGATGTTGTTCTTTGGCCCCAATACAGTCTCCTAATCTCAGCTGCTTTAAATCAAGCAAACTGACATTTCTTTGTATAGCCAGGGCTCTTCTCCACCCATTCCACACCCAGTAATGCTTGACAGGGATCTTGATGGAGCCAGGCACCGTGTTGTGACTTGGTTATAGATTGTACCCCACGGGCTCATGTGTTTGAATACGTGGTTCCTCACTTTCAGTGTTGTTTGGAGGCTGTAGAAACTCTGGAAAGAGGGACCAGTGGAGGAAGGTTGCTGAGGAGGAGAGTAGACCCTTGAGGGTTTAAACCTGCCCTGTTTCCAGCCCACAGCTTTCCTGTTTTCTGGTCTGCGGATATGGAAGACTCCGGTGAGTACTGTGAATTCTGTCATGGTTATCCGACCACTAGGAACTGTTCCCTCCCAAACTGTGAGCCATGTAAGTTCTTCATCCTTTAAATTGCTTTTGACAGAGACCAGGAAAGTCGCTAAAACAGTGTTCCAGGTTCTAAACAGAACAGACGAACTACCCACTTCTTTCTCCAAAGCTCTGTTTGATAAGACGTTGTTCTGCTATCCTTAAAAAAGGTTTTCTATTAGTTACTTTCATATCGTGCGTATGAGTATTTTGCCTACATGTATGTGGGGTATGTGTGTGCCTGATTATCTGCTGAGGCCAGATGAGGGTAGTGGGTTCCCTGGAGTTCAGGTGCTTGTAAGATGTCATATGGGTGTTGGGAAATAAACCTAGATCCTCTGAAAGAGTAGCCATTACTCTCAACAGCTGAGCCATTTGCCCAGCTTAGATATGCCCCTCTTTTATTATATATAATATATATATATATATTATATATAATAGCATATAGTAGGGATTTAACCTGACCTTGAGAATTAGGAAGAAAGAGGCCTTGTTTGCCTTTCTAAATTGTTGTTGGTTTTTAAAATATAGTCTCTTCTAACATGAATACATGGATATTTCTTACCTTTTAAAGTTTGATAGCTTATAGCTTAAAATTATAACACAGCACAGTATTAAAACATAAAACAGTAAAGAAATATGAAAACTAGGACACCTGGATGTCTTCTTCCTCCCTCTCAAGAGCAGCCAAAGTTCATGGTTGGGTGTTATATGTTTTTTTCCTCTGTGATATGTCTTTGCAGTCGCCATACGACGTGTAACACTTTAATAAGTGTTACATAAGTACACAGGGCAGGGGTTTCCTTTGAGGGCACAGAGCTGGGTCGCTTGGCTGGTGTGCTCACCAGGAGAATCGAGTTCCCCATGGGTCTGCAGGAGTGGCACGTTTGATATGCCTCTTGGAATCATCCCAGAGATTTCAAATTGAATTTTAGTATTTCCCTCAAGAGGGTATGAGTGCAGCACCCCATTTTGTTGGCTGCACCCCATTTTGTTGACTGCACCCCATTTTGTTGGCTGCACCCCGTTTTGCTGACTGCACCCCGTTTTTAAGTGCGTACTCTACTCTCCCTTGCTATGGAATTCTGCCATGTTTTTTTTCAAACAGCAGTTTTACTGATAACAAGCATATTGACCCTTATACTTATTAGAGATCTATTTATTTTTGAATAGGAGTGCTTTCCTGCATGAATGCATGTGTGTAGTGCCTGTGGCTGTCAGAAAAGGCCAGATCCCCTGAATCTCTAGTTACAGTTAGTGTTGGGAACTGAACTCCTATCTGCAGGGGCAGCAGGAAAGTGCTTGTAGCCATTGAGCCATCTTGCCAACCCCCATTTTCTTCTCTCTCCATTTCCCTCCCAATAAAGTTTCTGAGGGCCAACGGTGACACCTGTCTTCTGTTTACTTATTTCTTTGAAATAGAACCTCAGACATATTGTTGGACCCAAAAGTTTGAGCACTGATAATTTTCCTACCATTTTCTTTTTCAAGTTGTGTGCCAATCATACACATACATTTTACTTGCTCATACTAGAATGGGCAGTTCGTGCTGTCAAGGACAGAATACAGTATAATAGGTAAAGGTGCTTGCCACCAAGTATGACTGTCTGAGTTTGATTCTCAGGATCCATGTGGAAGACTGAAAAGAGAGAACCAACTCTGACTTCCACACAGATGCTGAGGTACCAGTGAGAATATACAATAAACAAAATGTATTTTTTACAAGAGGTGCTTCAAAAAGATGCTGTTGGCCTTTAATTTGTAGCTGCTTAAGGGCAAAGCGGTCTGGACTGAGGAGGATGGATTGGAAGAACAGCTTTCCCCTGAGGATGGCCAATATCATCTGTGCCATGCTACAGTAACATGTGGGTTATTATGTACAATTCCAAGGGCCCTAGGTTTCTTACCTGATGGTCAGGCTTGTATAATATGACCTTCAAGTACTCTTGGCTTGCTATGAGAATGAAATGCTGCCCTGTCCCACCAGGCTAAGAAAGGGGTTTTGTAAAAGCCAGGCTTGAGCGAGGTATTTTGGTTCATGCCTATAATCTTAGCATATTGGGAATGGAGGCAGAAGGATCAGGAATTGAGGGTTATCCTTGGCTACATATTAAGTTATTGACTTTAAGGTTAGTTTGGGCTACATGAAACCCATTCTCCACTCATTACCACAAAGCCCACACAAGTCTCTTGTTACTGAGACAGGATCTCATACAGACTATGGGGATGGCCTCAAACTGACTGTGTAGTTGAGGATGACCTCCTGGTTCCAACTCCCCTACTTCCCTGCTGAGATTACAGATGTACACAGCTGCTCCTGGTTTATGGGATGCTGGGGGCCGAACTCAGGGCTTTGAGTAAGGTAAACAAGCACTCTACCAACTGATCTGTACTCCAGCTAGTTATGTCATGCTGATTACTGTAGATCCAATGGATCCTTGGTACGAGGACTACTGCTTGGGGAGAGGGAGGAAGGGAGGGAGGGAGGGAGGAAGAAAGAGAGAGAGAGAGAGGGAGAGGGAGAGAGAGAGAGAGAGAGAGAGAGAGAGAGAGAGAGAGAGAGACAGGGAGAGAGAGACAGAGAGATAGAGAGAGACAGAGAGACAGATAGAGAGACAGAGAGATAGAGAGACAGAGACAGGGAGAGATAGACTGAGAGAGACAGAGAAACAGAGACAGACAGACAGAGACAGGGAGAGACAGACAGACAGAGAAACAGAGACAGGGAGAGACAGAGAGAGAGATAGAGAAACAGAGACAGAAACAGGAAAGACAGACAGAGAGAGAGACAGAGAGAGAGAGAGACAGAGAGTGCTTGCAGCTGAGATGGCATGGGGCACTATGAGTAGCTATTACAGGACAACCAAAAGATACCTATTATCTGAGTGTTTGAGAAAGAAGTTTTGAGATGAAGTTTTGGGCTGGCTTTCAGATAAAGCTTTGAGAAGTCTGAAGTGCTAATAGGTACACCTGTAGTCTGTGCCACAGACAGAGAAGGATACTTTAGGGAGTGACCTGGAACGGAAGGTTGATTTTTGTGTGTTAGATCTGGCACATGAAAGGAGCTCAGTGAATACAGAGTGTGCTTACAGATATTCCTCCCACTTAGAGACCAACAGGGACCTTGAGGTCAGAGTCCTGAATGTCTTTCTGCACAACACAGCAAGTAGTAAGGCCTCACACTCTACCTGACTTACGGGACTGGCTGTCAATGTGTTTCCATTTTCTGTACTCCTCCCCTCTCCCCAGCCTCCCAACTCTGTTTTTTTCTCTCTTCTTTCTTGAATTAGGGGATCGTTATGCACAGTGGTAGTCTAATTTCAACCTTTTCATTTACTTTCTTTTATAGTATTAAAAAAAAACAATTAGCTTGGTCCCTGCCTACCTGTGACTGGAGAAAACAGCCATTTTAGACATTTCATGAGGTTTAGGTAAATGGTAGTATAGGGTACTACTGTTGTGTTGATGTCCCAACATGATGAGTTTTTATTTATTTATTTTTAAGATTTACTCATTTTATTTTATTGTTTTATGTGCATAAGTGGTTTGCCTGCAAATATTTATGTGTACCACAGGTGTACCTGGGGCCCATGGAGGGTTAGAGGAGGCCTTGAATCCCTTGGAACTGGAGTTAGAGGTAATTGTGAGCTGTCATGTGGCTTCTGGGAAGAAAACCTGACTCCTCTGCAAGAGCAGCTAGTACTCTTAACCACTAACCCATCTCTTCTGCCCCATGACAAGGTATTTTTAGATGGCCATCTTTTATGTTCTTTTAATCAACATACCATCAGTTTGGTTGGGAGGGCTTACAAACATAGGTAGCTACTTTCTCTAATTCCATTCTTAGAAGACTCAATGTAATTGTATCTCTGGAAGTCGAGTGGTTTCCCCAATACTCTATCCCTCAAGATGGTGAGCTACATTTCTGTACCAGGTTGAGTTTTCAGGTCTAAGTCAACTTGCTTTCCTGCCTGAACTCCTGTTACTGCCCCAGAGGACCATGAATACTTGCCAATTTCTGGAGGAAATGAAACATATCACCTGAGTTGGCACAGAGCTCCACCTTCCCCACTGGCCTCCATCCTCCTGAGTTCCACCTAGATTCTTTCCTAGGCCTTAGGAAGCAAAGAGGGGGCTGGAAGTGTGGGTTCCTTGAGTTAACCATTCTCAAAGAGTGAGGGACAATCCTACGGAGGGTGAGCCTCTCTTTTTGAAGTCTGTGGTGGGAGGTGATCTCATGGGGGAGCAGGTCTCCAGAGAAGAGCGAGGTTAAAGAAAGCCAGACTGGGAATGACCTCGCCACACTGGCCTCTCCCTTCTGACCTCCATCCATCACTCGGCTCTCTCCCAGTGTCTCCAGTCTCCTGGGGGATGGCTGTCTCCTCCTTTCTTTTCTCTTTAGCATTAGGGAAGATGACTCAAACACAGCCCCAGGGCACCGAAGGCATCCACAAATTGGTCCCAATCCCAGCTAATGAGGAAGGCAAGAGAGGAGACTGGCAGGCTGGGTCCTGTGGCTTTGGGCTGCCAGAGGAGAGGAGGAGGCAGCCAGCTAGGTCCTCCCCTGACCCCACACAGCTCCGAGGCCCCAGGCCTAAGCCTCAGATCAGTTTTTCTAACTCATCTTCTGTTCCAAACCAGTAAATAAACAGATCTTGCTCCAGCCTCCCTCCCTTCTTCCCTCCCTCCCTCCTTGCTGTACACACACTTTCCCACCCATCCTCAGGAAGTATCTGCAGCTGGAGCAGAGGTTCAAAGCGCATCTCTCAGCAGCCAGAAACGTTCTCTCCTCTCCAACTTATCTGCTCAGAGGTCTGGGCCTGAGGGTGAACCTGTCAAGCCCCCTAAGCTTCAGTTTTCTCATCGATGGAGTTGATTCCTAAGGTTTAATACTATCCCTTTGAAAGAGCAGCGAAGAGGAAGTGGGATCCGAAATGGAGATGACACTCCTGTATGGTGCCACACACCTGTGAGGGCTGGAAATAGGAGAAGGATCAGGGGTTTAAGGCCGTGCTTGTTTATGTAGGAAGTTCGAGGCCAGCCTGGACTACTTGTCTTACAAACCTAAGACAAACTAACCAATAAACACAACTCGGAAATGCATGTTTAGTTGGATGTGGTGGCTTATGCCTGTAATCTCAGCATTCCAGGGGCTGAGATTGGAGGATCACTGTGAGTTCCAGGCTGTCCTAAGCCACATAGGGAGTTTCAGGTCAGCTCTGGCTAAAGAGTGAAAGTCTGTTTTTTTGTTTTTTTTTTTTGTTTTTTTTTTTTTTTAAATGGATCCTCCTCCAAGACATGTGAATTGCCTGGAACCAAACCTTCAGGAAGTGGAGTCTTTTATTATTTCAAACAACCTCCTTCCTCTGACTCCACCCCTGCCATCTAGCACACACACACACACACACACACACACACACACACACACACCTAACAGAGTAAGGCAACAATAACTGCGCAAACCCAAGACACATTTTTCAGTTCACTCCCATTCTATTAAAATTGATCCTTCTGTGGTGGCTTGTAGTGTGAGGACCCCGCCCTCCCAGAGCAAACTGCAGTATCAGCATCACCACCCTGGAGGACAGGCTCCAGAGGTCACATGGGCTCAGCCCACTCCTTCAAGTGATGTGGGGGAGGGGAGAGGGCAATACTAACCAAATAATGGCTAGAGGGTCTTCTGAAGTCTTTCAGGCTAATTCTCTCCTCTCCCCATCAACACGTAATCGCCTCTAATTTAAGGTGGTCTCCTCGGTTGATAAACTCAGCTAACTTCCTTTTTTTTTCACGCCCGGCTTGAAGTCGGAAATTATGTTGGTAAGTCTCACTGTGGATATTATTAATGTGCTTAATGGGCACTCAAGGCAATTTAAAGATCTTAGCCTTTGCGCTGTGCTGTGCCTTTAGCCCACCCTGGGGGTAAATAATGGAGATGCTAACACAGTTTGTAAAGGGGAAGGAGCAGAGGTGGCCCTGCCTGCCTCACAGGGGCAGGATGCTTTGATGGCCTGTCTGCAGGCAGGGGATGAAATCAGCATTTTTTTTATACCCCTTTCAAAAGGCCAATTCTCCCAACACAATGCACATTTCCAAGTCGTTTTTAATTTGGCATGAAAATGTCTCCTTTAGCTTAGACTAGAGGCAGTGGAGTTAATGGGAAACACACATCTGGGCAGCTGTGCTCTTCCAAGTGAGGAGGTGAACAGTAGGGAGGGCCAGAAGTGTGGCCGGAGATTAAAGATAGGTGCTTTCAGGGTCCTGTCAACCTACTCAGACTGAACCCGTCGAACGGTGATTCTCTATTCTCTGGGCTATCTGTGGTTCCCTTGAACAACCATAGACTCCTTCATTTTTCTCTTTTGGAGGAGAAGTATAGGGTGGTAGGTATGCTTCTACCCTGTGGGCCTCAGGGCTTGTACTCCAGTTATCAGGCTGAATTTTGTACATGCTTGGACGCAGGGGATCTATCCCTTTGTACTCTCTACTGAGTCCCAATGATTTTCTGTCTGGTCCTCTTCTGTTGCAGATGTTCTCCGTGTCTGACTCGTGGCTGGTGTCAGAGGACAGAGCATCTGGTAGAGGTCAGTGGGGTTCATTTCGAACACACCCATGCCAAGCTTTTAAGACCTCCCACTGTCTGCTTTCATCCCCCTTTCTGACCAGCTTCTTAGTGCACAGACTCAATTTTAGCATGGGTTTGTATGGAAGACAATGCCATTGTAGCCGTAGTAAATACCGACCTTGCTATGGATGCCGAGGGTCCCACTGGAGGGTTCTCCGTGCAGACTCACCCCATCATCAATGCACCGGCTTCAGGTTTTACTCATACTTTTATCGTTCTGAGTCTGTATATGATTCTTTTTAATTGCTCTTTCAGGCTGATAGGTGTAATCTGAGGAACCCAAGGATCTATGGATTTCTTGAGATTGCCTGTAAGAAGTGTGAGTGCTATGGTTTTCATCAAGTGACTGCAAAGACTGAAACTCAAGTGATCCCAGATCCCAATGTATTTGAGACAGTTTCAATTTACAACACCAGTTGCCTCAGTCTTGTTCATAGCAAATCATCTCACTTATAAAAGTCTCAGGGGCTGGTGAAATGACTCAGTGGATAAAGGCCATTGCTTCTCAGCCCGATGACCAGAGTTTAACCCCTGGGGTCTACATCTCCTGCCAGAGACCCAATTCCTACATCATGTCCTCTGACCTTCACATACATGCTATGCTATGTGAATGCACATACTATATATGTGCATGTAATATGTCTATGCTATGTATGTCTATGCACATACCAAAGGGTATGTATATACTATATATACATAATACTTATAATAATACACATTAATAATATATGTAATAATTCTGTATATATGTAAAATAGTAGTAAATGTAATACGTTTAAAAAAGAATCTTGGTATGGGATTGGTGATATAGCTCAGTTAACAGAGTGTTTGCCTAGCATACACAAAGCCCTGAGTTTGATTCTGAGTACCACATAAACTGGTATAGTGAGGCATGCCTGAAATTCCAGAACATGGAGGGTAAAGGCAAGAGGATCAGAAGTTCAAGGTTATTCTTAGGTACGTAAAGAATTAAGGCCAGTGGAGCTATTTGAGACCCTGTCTCACAGGAAGGAGGAGAGAAAGGGTTAGGGATAGTTCCACAGATAGGCAGGAAGACAGACAGATAATCAGAGATAGAGATAGGGAGACTGTTGCTACAGATGATAGATTAATTTTCATTATTTATAGCTTTTCTAGATATGAGTTTACCATTGATAAGCTTATATGAACCCTCCAGTGAAATCTGCTACTTTCATGGTCATTCTGAGTGCAGTATGGAGAAGGATTGCTTTAAATTGCTCTGTGCATTTTTGAAGAAGACACGCCTGATGATTCTGTTTTCTTGTCTCAGCTCTTATACTGTAAACTGGCATTCTTTTCATGATCCGTGCAGTGCCTCTTTTTTTTTTTTTCTTTTAGCATTTCTGTCTTCAATGGTGGTTTTGCTGTTTACAGAGATCTCCACAATACGGTGCTAAAGTGCTGTCTGGCATTCTCCATCAGAAGCATGCTATGACGAGCTCATAGGGGAAATGAATGTGGTGGTCAAGCTTTGATGAGCTATTGTGCTGCTGGCCGTGAGTGCAACATTAATAAACTCATGAAGTAAAGGCACAGTGAACGAGATGCTATCCACATAGATTGCAGTATCACAATGGACTCCATAAATACATGTAATTATTATATATCACTAAAAAATACATAACACAAATGGAAGGATTTATATTGGGAGCTGGCTCATGCACTTGTGGAGGCCAAGATGTCCTGTGATCTGATGTCATCTACAAGCTGGAGATCCCAAAAATGTCAGTAGTAGGATTTCATGAATCTGAATGCCTAGGAATTCTAAGAGCCAGAGTAAACCCAGCTACAAATCACAAAGGCCAAGACCAAGAGGGTTGATGATCTAGACCAAGAGAAAATGGATGTCAGTTTAAGAGAGCAGTCAAGTTCACTCTTCCTCAGGACTGTGTCTTGTTCTGGCCCTTAGAGTGTTGGATGATCCCAGCCTGTGACGTGGTTGTGGCTGACACTTTGATTCTCAGTTCAGTTGTTCCCACCAATTGCAGGAATCATCCCAGGATGTCTACATAGATTGAAGTATCATGTTGCATACTGTAAATAAGTCATGTATTCTCTCTTTGTTAGTCATACTCCAGTAAAACTGGCAAAAGAGAAAGCAGAAGCAAACAACAAACAAAGTACTAATCTTTTCTGGAAATTCCCTCTCAGACACACCTAAAACTGATGCTTTACTGGAAACCTGGGTGTTCCTTAGCTTAGTGAAGTTGACACATATAATTAAACGTGAACAGTTTGCTCAGACCACCCCACCCCCCACACATGGACTCATAAAGTAACACTTCCCTAGAAGGGAGTGTGGTCCTTGAGTGACATTTACTTTTCTTCTAATATCCATAACTTACACACTATGCTGTGAGATTAACAATGCTCAAATATTGATAAAAAGCCATCACATGCCATGTGACATGATAGAGGGATAAGAAAGGATAGCAAATGAATATGTTTGTTTAGTATATGTGTATATACACATACATGTGTTAATAGCAAAACGACAGAATCTGCACAATGGTTCCCGTTCTGCTTTCTGTACTTGGGCGTTTCTCTGTAGTGGGTATATTTAACTACCACCCCACCTTGTATTCCCTTTATGCTCAGCAAACATCTCAAGTGGACACAGTATTAATCCACAAGCATAACCCAAATCTTAATTTTTAAAAGGTGTGGATGGGTTATTGTTTTCCATTGATTTTCCCCCATTGACACAAAGATCCATCTGAGGGGTTTCCTGTATTCCACAATTAAAAATAAAAAAAGAACCTCTATTGTGAAATAATAATGCATTTTTTCCTGGGAAGACCTGGTCAACCATCCCAGGCAACACCATAATCACTCCACTTTTCTTCTTCTTCTTCTTCTTCTTCTTCTTCTTCTTCTTCTTCTTCTTCTTCTTCTTCTTCTTCTTCTTCTTCTTCTTCTTCTTCTTCATCTTCTTCTTCTTCTCCTCCTCCTTCCTTCCTCCTCCTCCTTCTCCTTTTCTTCTTCTTCTCCTTCTCCTACTCCTCTTCTCCTCTTCTTTTCTTTCTTCCTCTTCTTTTCTTTCCTCCTCCTCCTCTTCCTCCTCCTTCTCTTCCTCCTCCTCTTCTTTTCTTTCCTCCTCCTCTTCTCCTCTTCCTCTTCTTCCTCTTTCCTTTCCTCCTCCCCATTCCTCCTCCTCTTCCTCCCCCTCTTCCTCGTCTTCCTCCTCCCTCCTCCTCCTTCTTCTTCCTCCTCCTCCTTCCTCCTCCTCCTCCTCCTCCTTCTTCTTCTTTTCTTCTTCTTCTTCTTCCTCTTCCTCCTTCTCCTCCTTCTCCTTCTTCTTCACCTGTTGACTGAAAGGTATGAGGAACCCAATGTGTCTGGATGGTGGCAGTCTTAACTTTTAGTTTAACAGCATCTCTACTGTATCTCTTATGGAAACACTCCTCTCTTTGGAGGGAAGCTCTTGAAGCCAGTGTGATGTCAGAGCTTGAAGTCAATGTTTCAGCATTGGGTTACTAGATGCAGGAGTGTGTGGAACAGTTCTTATCCTTACGCCTCTCCTGGACTACGAGTTACAGTTTTGATCAGAAGTATCTCCTGAAGGCTTCTGTGTTAAAGGCTTGTGTGACACCACTGACAGGTACTGGAACCTTGGGGAGGTAGGGACTTATAGAAGAAAATTAAGTTCTTAGGGAAATTCTCTTGAAGGGTTCTCTTCTTCCTCCCTGTCTCCATTTACTGGCTGCTGTGAGCTGAACAGCTCTCTTCCACCAGACACTGCCATATGTTTTGGCTCACACTGGCCCAGAACAAAAAGGTGAAGCAACCACAGACTGGGACTTCCAAAAACCATGAGCCCAAATGCAGTTTCACTCCTTTTAAGTTAATTATCTCCAGTATTTTGTCACAGTGACAGCATATTAAGCCTTCTGGAGAACTTTCTCGAATCTGGTAAAGGACTTCTACCTTGTTGGTGTTGTATTGGGGTCTTCAAAACCCACTCCACTATTCTATCAAACCAGCTCTTTTACGATGGTAGGGGAGCAGAGAATTTACAAGCCTGGACCCACTGACATATTTCTTTTGGTATAAAAGTGAACTCCTTGATCAAAGTTGATGTTAAATGGAATATCATGACAATGGACAAGGCACTGGATAACTCTGGGCATGGTAGTTTTGGTTTATATGTCACTTCTATTTGATAGTGGAGGGTTGCGACTCCCACTCAGCTTTATGGTTTGATAGATCAGATGACAACCAGTTCATAATGGACAACTCATGTTGCCTGGTAACTTAGTGGCTCATGGCCAAAACATTCAGTTGCTATTAGAATATACCATAAGAATTATCTTTATGAGGAGGGTGGGTGTTTGGTTGGTGACAGCAAAGTTTTACTCCACAATTAATTTTAGTGTGGGCTTTGTTTCATCCATGTGAATGAATCACACACACACACACACATGCACACACACACACACACACACACGTACACACACATGTGCTCACAAATGCATATTTGTGCGTCTACTTATGTGAAGTCTGAGATTGATACCAGGTGATTTTCTCTACTGTTCTCTATATTACATCTCTGAGACATGGAAATTGAACCTAGATTTTGGTATTTTGGTTAAACTTGTTAGCTAGCCAGTCCTGAGAACCTTTCTGTCTTCATTCCTCTCCCCAGTGTTAGGATTATAGGTATATATCATTATATATGGCTTTTATGTGGGTTCTGAAGAATTCAAACTCAGGCACTGAACTCTTTCCCCAGACTTTACTCTCAATTTTCTAATCCACAGATGTTTTAAGAAGTCTAATATAGTTGCTACTTCTTGACTAGGTACAGTGGGTAGGATGTCGTGAATGTAAAAGACTTAGTGTGATATCTTATATTAGGGAAAGGATATGAAAATCCCTGGGAGTTAAATCATAACATAGGTCTAGAAGGCTGATTCACTCTGAGGCTCGAACATGGAAGATGTGCTGTTTGCCCTTGCCAGCTGAAACCAATTGGTAGGCTTTATGGACAGGAATGGATTAAAGTGCATTTGCCAGACCCACAGCTGTATCGAGGTGCTATGTGATGTGTTAATTTGATCAACTCACTGTACCACATCTGAAACATTGGAAGCAATTAGAGCCATCCCTTGAGTAAATTTACAACAATTCACTGCCATTCTCTAGAACCTATCTGTCTTCTTCACAAGCTGTGTAAACGTTGGATGAGAATGTGATAGAGATCATCTACTGAACTCTTCCAGGCCCTTGGCAGTGGCACTAATGCTCGCCATCCTTCTAGAATGTAATATTGCTTCTGATGAACCACTTTCTTAGGCAGAGGCAGTTTTAATGGCGTCCATTGGCCATACCTAGCTTAATGGCCTTCATTACAGGTCATGGAGAGAATTTAGAGACTCTGTTGATAGCTAATTGTGACTGTTTCTTAAAGATGTATTTATTTTCATGTGTACTGATGTTTTGCCTGCACGTATGTCTGTTTGAGGATGCCTGATCCTCTGGAACTGGAGTTACAGACAGTTGTGAGCTGTTATGTGGGTGCTGGGAATTGAACCAGGGTTCTCTGGAAGAGAAGACAATGGTCTTTAAATGTTGAACCATTTCTCCAGCCCAATTGTGACTAGTTATGCTTTGTTTGGAGCCTGGAAAATAACCTGCTGAACCTACTGTAGTATGGATTTGTTGAGTCTCCACTGGCTTCTTTAAGTCCATAAGATTCGTCCTTGACTGCAAGGATAATGTTTTTGACTTTCTAGACTCGGTCAGTTTAAAGTCAGTGTCTAGTACTTCTCACATGGATCTGTTTATTTTCTTGATCTCAATGCAGAATTACCTTGATGAAAGAATAGCTCTTTGGCAAGAGCTGGGAGGAAAATTCATAAAATGAAATTTCAGTAGTATACCAGGGTCCTGTTTTGAAGGGGTTTGGCTTCCTTTCATTCAAGAAGTTCTAAGTGGATCAAGTTATTCAACTGAGGAGGGGATGTTGTTCTGATTACTCTGTTGTTGCTGTCTAAGATAGGGTCTCATGTCGTTAAAGGCAGACTCAGACTCACCATGCAGCTGAGGCTAGCCTTGAAGTATTTCTGCCTCTACCCCCCCAAATTTTGGGAATACAGGTGTGTGCCACTGCACCTAGCTTGAATTTTTGTTTTATGGAAGGATTTAGATTTGACTTAGAACTTCTCTGTACACGGCATGGGCCACCCTTTTTGGATTACCAAGTGGATTCTACTGTCAATTAAAGGGAGATCTTGCTTTCAGCGGAGGGGTGACACCACTTGGCCTCTGCCATATTGGGATCTGCCTACTCTCAGTGCACATAGATTGTTCAACTGAATGGCTGCAATTCCCATTGTATGTTCCTCTGGCAGAGAAGGACAATCTCAGAGCTCATAAAAGATGCAGCATTTTCTTACACAAATGTATTTCTCAAAGTATTGGTGAAAGATCTTCTGGACTCTTCCTAGTGTGGGTAAGTATGTCTTAGAAGACAAATCTGCTCAAAGAGTCTAACCTCCCTATCTTAGTCAGGACACCTATTGCTTCAATAAAACACCATGGCCAAGAATCAAGTTGGGGAGGAAAGGGTTTATTCAACTTACATTTCCACATTCCTGTTCATCACTAAAGGAAGTCAGGACTGGAACTCATGCAGGATAGGAACCTGGAGGCAGGAGCTGATGCAGAGGCCATGGAGGAGTGCTGCTTACTGGCTTGTTTCCCCTGGCTTGCTCAGCCTGCTTTCTTATAGAACCCAGGACCACTAGCCCAGAGATGGCACCACCCACAATGGGTCCTCCCACCCTTGATCACTAATTGAGAAAATGTCTTACAGTTGGATCTCATGGAGGCATTTCTTCAAGGGAGGCTCCTTTCTCTGTGATGATTCTAGCTTGTGTCAAGTTGACACACAAAGCCAACCAGTACATTCTCCAAGCCTTCAGATCTTTTCTTCTACATTAAACAAATAGGTGGGAGATGAACATTTCAATTTCAGTCATGAGAGTGAACCATCTTTTGATCCAGGGTTCAGCCTGCTAATCAATCAATCAATCAATCAATCATCTATTAGAATCCTCTGTACCTTCCTGAGAGGGACATCACACACATACTCTTTGCTTAGTAAATCTGCAGCAATCAATTCATTACGATCCAACCTTATATTTCTTTCACTATTATCACATATTCTTAATATTCTGTGCTGGTTTGAATGAGAATGCCCCAATAGGCTCAAATATGTGATTGTTTGGCTTCTAGTTGGTGGACATTTTAGGAAGGATTAGGAGGTGTGGCCTTGTTGAAGGAGGTGTGTCACTGGGGATGGGCTTTGACTTGTCAAAAGCTTATGCCTGGCCCAGTTTCGCTCTTTCTATGTTGTGAGCTTGTGGGTCAGATGTAAGATCTCAGCTATGGCTCCAGCACCATGACTGCCTGTCATCATGCTTCCTTTCATGATGATCACAGACTGTAAGCAAGCTCCCAATTAAATGCCTCTTTTATAAGTTGCCTTGGTCATGGTGTCTCTTCATAGCCCTAGAACAGTAACCAAGATATACACACTCTTGAAAATTCTCCCTAAGTTTCTAATTTATAACTTAGAGAACTCAGGACCAGGCATATAGCTCAGTTGATAAAAATGTTTGGCTAGCAGGCATGAGGCCCTGGGTTGCGCCCCTCATACCATGTAAACCAGGTATGGTGGTGCATGTCTATCATCCCAGCTCTTGGGATGTGAAGGTAGAAGGATCAGAAATTCAGGGACGTCTTCGGATATACATATTGGGTTGGAGGCCAGTCTGGGATATATGGAGAGACCTTGTCTTAGAAAAAAAGGTTTAGAAGACTCAAATGGTTCTTTAGAAGTGGAGTACTCTTTATGGACCACAGTTTGTGAGACTGGAGTGAAATTGCAGGTCTAAAAGAAAGAGGACTGGAGGGGAGGCTGAGAGGAGGGTTAGCCTTGCTTTGCTTGGTAGCTGGTCCAGAGGAGGCCATGACAGGAAAGCAGAGTTAATCTCTTAGACAGAGGGGGGAAAGGCCTAATATGGATAGAAATCCTGATGGCAACAGGAGCAGAGGGAATGATCCATATAGATGGAGAAGACCTATTAGAATTTAAGAGCCAGGTGCCCTTACCCACCCTCTTAAGGTCTCTAAGAAGAGGCTTAAAAGTCTCTTCTCCCATGGCTCCATTCTCTTTGGGATTGCTCCAAATTTAAGAGTTCCTTATTTCACAGTCAATGCCCCCAGTGCCCTTAATTTAACAAAAGATACTATTCAGATCTATATTATTCGATAGTATTAGAATTCGATACTATTAGAATACTATATCTGGGTCTCCAGATGCCATATGACTGCTGGTCTGACAGGCTGATGAGAAACAAAGTTTTCTCCCAGGGTATAGCTTGACATCTTTAAATCATTTATGCAATATTCTAAGTACTTGGAATTTGAATTTCTAAGTTAATGCTTTTCCTTTATTTCTTTCCCCAATAACAGTAAGAAACCAACCCTTATTTGTATTTCTTAATTTTCTAAAACATGTGAGATGATCACAGTACAGAATCGTTTAGAGCCTTGTTTCTTATAAATGGCTGATAAGGAGGATTAGGAATACCTGGTGTAATACTTTCTTGTACTTATGAGTAGTTCTACCTATGGGTCATCGGTGATCACTTCACTACTGGCAATAAGGCATTAGCATCTTTAACTATGATTATATTGGAGAGGGAATTACAGAAATCTCAGAACCAATTTAGAAAATGTAAATGTGCTGTTCTGAATACCAAGTCTTATATTATTCAAGGTATTCCCAAGAAGCAGAATGATTATGCATATGTGTGCAATATGACCTGGCTTGTGTAGTTACAGAGGCTAAGAAGTCCTGGAACTTGTTATCTGCAAGATGCAGAACCTAGAAATATGATGGGGTAGTTCAGCCTGAGTCCAAAGGCTCAAGAACTGGGGACTGCACGGCAACATAAGTTCTGGTCTGAAAGTTTAGGAGTAAGATGTGCTGGTGACCATGGACAGAGAAGGTGGACACCTCAGCTCGAGCAGTGAGAGCAAACTTGACCTTTCTCTGCCTTATTTTTATAGGTGGGGGCTTATAATTACATCCTCAATGGATTGGATGATATCCCACCATAATTATTAGAACCGTGCTTATTACTTAGTCTACCAACTCAAATGCTGATCTTTCCCAGAATAAGCTATATAGATGTACCTAGAAAATCATTTGCCAGCTATATGGCATTTTCTGGCTTAGCCATATTGGCATACAGATTCACACCTGGCATACAGATCGGCATACAGATTCACTTTCTTTAAGCAGAAACACCAGGTACATGTGGTTGGTTGGGATAGACAGAAATGTGATCAAAGACTCACAGGAGCCACACACTGTTTCCTGTGGGTAAGATGGCCCAGCATCTGCAAATTAGGTGGCTTTATGGACTGTAAATGAGAATTTACTGATTAGTCCTCCTTTGCTGAAACCCACTGTTTATAAGATCACCAGATAGCCAGACAACTGGACAGCCAGACAACAGACTTGATCCTTGATCTTTCTTGCTTCTGAGCCCCTCTAACCTTGAGTGGAATTGTCTCCTTCCCTGGGCAGCTGCCAGTCCTGTGCTCAGTGGGGATGAGAAGGATCAACTGTGGTCCTTCCTCATTTGCCTAGGTTGAGGTGCCTTTCCCTCCTTGGAGAAGCACGCTCTGGATGGTAGTGAAGACTAGTTGCAGGTGTCTTTGTGTATCTGGAATAGGCTGGCCTCTCTCTCTCTCTCTCAAGTCCTTTTAATGGTGGCCTTCCTTCCTTCTCCACTACCCGCCTTCCTTCATGGAGTACCTTTCAAAGTCCTCAACCTTGAGGAGTCCACCAACTAGACCCCTGAAGGAGGTAGGGCCAAACCCCAGTGACTCTGATCAACTCTGGGACTCAGAAAACTAGAAAGATTGTCACTTGTATTAATCCTGCCCCTTCCCCCATCCCAATTGTGCAACCTCCTTCCAGGAAACAAAATTAATTACTTACAACATGCAATGACGTGTCCACTCTTTCAGGCACCCTTCCCTTCTCCTTATAAAGGAAAGTCCCAGAAGCAGGGGTAGGGTGGCTTTCGAGCCCTGTTTTTGCTGAAGACCATTCCCTACCTGTAGACTGTAGCTTACGATTTTACTTTAGACTTCAGCAGTGCTACAGCCTCATTACTGTTGCTCTTTATTTTACTCAGACACAAAGAACCTGGACAGTGTGCCACAGGGGGATACCAAGTTCCTCTCTGGTAGCCTGGCTCTCCTGGAAATACCTAGTTCTGTTTTACAGGTATACCTCAAATCCTCATGGGAAACATGAACCTGTGTCACTAAGAAAAATCAGGAAGAGAATGACATTGAAGCTCTCCCATCCTAAGTGCCAAAGAGTTGGGCATTGTACCTCAATAAATAACCCATTTCCAATGTTGGTTTTGTCAGCTAGATATTATTTCTGTTGAAGAGCAGTTGCAGAACAAGGCTTGATAACAGATATGAAATCTCGGCAGGAGGTAGAAGCAGGAGGATCTCGACTTTCAGCAAAGGTCAGTCTGGGCTGCCTGAGACATGATCTTAAAAATTCCAAACCAAAGAACATTAACGATGATAAGTAACATGAAAACCGACGCAGGGGGATGGTTTACTGGACAAGAACATGCACAATCGTGAGGCCTGAGTTCCCATTCCCAGGATCTTGCACTCTCTGCTGTGTTTAGGGAAGGACCCTGACTCAAGGGAATAATGCTAAGAATGACAGAGCAGGATACTACCCCATCATCTGGCTTCATTCCAGGGGCACATCTGCACACAGATGTGCATAACCCCCCTAAAAATCATCAAATAAAATGAAAGAAAAGAAATCATAGACATCGAAGCTGAAAGAGGTGAGACTCTTGCCTGTGGTCAGTCTGTTAATAGTTGTGTGAAAACGTCAATTTCTCACTCCATAATGTATCTTTTTTTTTAACTTCTGTACAATAATTTCTAATAAAAGTCGCTTTTGGGTTGTGTGTGTGTGTGTGTGCATGTGCGTGTGTGTCTGACTCCTCAGGGAACTTTGAGAAGCAAAACACATCTTATAGCACCAGGGAAACTTCTGGAAGGCCAGGGTTCCAGAGGCCTATCTGCAGATCGTTACAGAAGCAACAGTGGACCTCCAGATGAGTTGTTTCCCTGTTGGCCCCAAGGTCTGCTGGCCGAGGAGCGTGGAAGGCCATTCCCTTAGCCCTGCCGGCCGGCAGCTCTTTACTGCTTTCGAACTCCCTTTGCAGAACAGGAGCACAGTCGCAACACTCTTTTGCTTGGCCCCAGGACAACTTTTCCACTGTCTCCGCCCTGTAGCCTCAGCTGGCACAGAAATTCCAAAATAAATGAACGTGTTGTAAATCGGGAGAAAATATTGTGTCCTTGTGGGGTTGATGTTGATTGCAGCTCAGAGGCGCAGGCGGCCACGACCACAGCTCAGTCTGCAGATTCCTTTACCCAAACACGCAGAGGGCCTGCCCAGGCCAGGATTTCTGCAGACTTCTCCATTCAGGCTTCTTAAAGGTGCGAGGGAGCTGACAAAGTGCCGTTGATCAGAAGCCCCCAGGCAGGCCAGGGGCCCAGGGTGTCAGAGCCAGGTTGAGACAAGACGCGTCAGTCTTCACCGAGGGAAGCGTCTGGGCGTCCAGGCCTGACGATAACACTTTGGCAAGAGGTAGCCCTGGAACGGCACGCTGCTGGCCTCAGGACTGGCCCTCAGGCCCTGGTTTAATTGAGGCTGGCATGATCCAGCAGGAGCCCAATGAAGAGAGGCTTCAGGGAGGGGTGGGGCCCGGGTTGGCTTGTCAAAGAGCCTGGCTGCAGCCTCGAGGGGCTTGAGAGTTTGACCACCCAGCGTCACGGTAGAGACATGAATAAGAGAAAACAATTTATTTTTAAATTGGAAATTATTTATTTAAAAATTTAAAAAACGTATTTAGACAGGGTTTTTGTTTTCTAGCCCAGGATGTCTTTGAACTTACAGTTTTTCTAGGTCCCAAGTACTGGCATTACAGACTCGTGCCCTCACACTTCACCAAAATATCCTTTGAAGTGCAAGGAGCCAGAGGGAGACAGGACACTGATTTGTCACCAGGCACCCCCATTCCTCCTATTCCTTAAGTACTGGACCTGATTTTTCTAGTTAGCAGGCATAGCTGGTGCAGGCTACCTTCCCAGTGTTTGTACTGGCCAGTTTTGTGTGTCAACTCGACACAGGCTGGAGTTATCACACAGAAAGGAGCTTCAGTTGAGGAAATGCCTCCATGAGATCCTGCTGTGGGGAATTTTCTCAATTAGTGATCAAGGGGGAGGGCCCCTTGTGGGTGGTACCATCCCTGGGCTGGTGGTCTTGGGTTCTATAAGGAAGCAAGCTGAGCAAGCCAGGGGAAGTAAACCAGTAAGAAACATTCCTCCATGGCCTCTGCATCAGCTCCTACTTCCTAGTCTGCTTGAGTTCCAGTCTTGACTTCCTTTAGTGATGAACAGCAATTTGGAAGTGTAAGCTCAATAAACCCTTTCCTCCCCAACTTGCTTCTTGGTCTTGATGTTTGTGCAGGAATAGAAACCCTGACTAAGACATTATTGTTAGTTATTATTATTAATAATAATAACCCACACATTCTGTTTTAAAATATTGGCCTACCAACTAAGGAATTCTGAGAGCAGAAGAAATAATCTTCCCAAGGAAGAGTACAGCAAATTGGTTACTCAATACCAAATGGTCATCGTCAGCCCTGAAAAACTGTACATACTAGCAGGATGTACACACCACACACACACACACACACACACACACAATGTATTTATCTCACATATATACACATACACATATATGTATAACAATAATTACATACACACATACAAATATACATATACATGTATACATACACACACACACACACACACACACACACATATATAAATGTAACAACAAAGAAAAGAGGCCATGAATTTGAAAGAGATCAAGGGGGGAGAACATGCTCGGATGAAGGAAAGGGGAGGGAATAAATGATGTTATTGTATTATAATCTTAAAAATGAAAAAATAATATAATAAAAAATAAAACATTGGCCTCCTTCCCAGTTACATAACTTCGGTATTTGTAGTCATGATCACTCATGACTCTGGCAGTAGGGGGTGGGACATACTCTTGATCCACCAATCATAGGACTGCATCCTGCTTTTGATTCCAGGTGGATCTATCAGAACTCTTCCCTGAAACTTTTTTCTTTCTCCTAGACACTTTGGATTTAGAGGAGAAAGTGGGTCAGAAAGCTCAAAGAATGCAAATTGGGAAGTAACAGGTGACAGTCTTTCCTATTGTTTAGGGGGAGGCCTATTTGCAAAACAGTAAAGAAGAAAGCTAATACACAGCAAATGTTGGGGAAGACAGTGAGAAAAAGTCACAAGAATCATGCTTGGAGCATGGCTGGGCAGGGTCCTTCAATCTTCTGACTGAATGGGCCTCCCTGCCCATGTGCTGCCCTAAGATAGCTTTGACTGTCCTGGAACCCACTATAAAGACCAAGTTGGCCTTGAACTCACAGAGATCCATTGGCCTTTGCCACTCAAGTGCCAGAATTAAAGTTGTGCACCACTACATCTGGCCTCTTCCCCTTTCCTTCTCTTTTAAAGATTTACTTACTTTATGTATATGAGTACACTGTATCTGTCTTCAGACACATCAGAAGAAGGCATCAGATTCCATTACAGATGCTTGTGAGACTCCACATGGGTGCTGGGACTCAAACTCGGGACCTCTGGAAGAGCAGAGCAGCCAGTGCTCTTAACCACTGAACCATCTCTCCAGCCCTCCTCTCTTCTGTTTTGCAACCCTAATTAAACTAGTTTGAGCTGGTTACTGAAAGAATCGTACCAAGAACAAAGCTGTGGACCCTAGTATTTATGAGGGATTGGTTCCAGATTCACTTCAGACTCCCTGGATCTGAGGATGCTCTTGTAAAATGGCATGACATCTGCTTTTAACCTACACAATCATCTTGTTCACTATAAGTTAGCTCTAGATGACATATGTCCTGCAATACAATGCAAATGCTATGTAAATATTTGCTGTACTGTATTGTTTAGGGAATCATGGCAAAGGGAAAAGTCTGAGTGTGTTCAGAAGAGATGTATTATTTTTTCTGAATATTTTCTTTGGTTGATTGGTTGAATCTGTGACTAAGGACAATGCAGACAGAAAGCATTTGCCATACTGGCTGTGGCTGAGCCTTGGCCAAATCATCAAAAGCATATTTATGAGGGTGAGAAAAGAGGCCCTGGGAAGGGAATTATGGAAGTGAGCTCAGGAAAACCATGCATGAATCCTTCTGTGGTCCCACCTCTATACGTGTGTGCGTGTACATGTATGTATGGATTTATGTATGTATGTGTGTGTGTGAATATGTGTATGTGTGTGTGTTTGTGTGTGTGTGTGTGTGTATAATGCCTATTCTATACCAGGGTGGAGCTATGGAAATGAATAATGTAAAATCTCTGCCACAAAGTGTTCCAAGACAAACTTGAAAACTAGACAAGTAGAGGGCTGGGGAGATGATTTGGTTGGTAAGGCCTGGCCTCACAAGGATGAATACATGAATTTGGATTCCCAGAAATAGTTTTAAAAGATAGGTAGCACGCTTTTTGCCTATCATTCTAGTGAATAGAGATGGGAGACAGATGGTTGGAATTCACTGGACAGCTAGTCTAGCCTGCTATTGAAATCCTAGGCAAATAAGAAACTATGTCTCAAGCAAAGGGTTGAGAAACAACATTTAAGACTGCCTTCTGGCCTACTACACACACACACACACACACACACACACACACACTCACACACCATAGGTGGGGAGCAACAATAGTCATCATTATAGTAGAAAGTTAGGATTAGAATACAATTCTATAATGGGGCTGGTGCCCTGGAAACATGGAAGAAGCCAGGAGCAATGGAAAAATCATAGACTTCTGTGAAGAGGCAGAACCTAAGGGACAGTAGTCCCTGGGGTGGTGTGTGGATGTGGCTGCTCTCCACTGCAAGAATTAAGAGTCAGTATCATGTGGAGCACCAGAGAGGAGCTGATGGGTGCTGTCCTGAGTTGTACAAGGTATCAGAGAAAGAATTTAGTTCCTTTCCCAAGTGAGAACTCTCTAACAGACAAATTTAGTAAAGAGGTGTGACAGATGAGCACATAGGTCTAGTGTTAAATTCCTCTCGCATGCATTGTGGTTTTCATGCCATCTCTGGTGTGTTCTGAAGTGGCTGGATGACAGGGAGCAATAACCAAGGTCCGTGACCATGAAGGAGGGGAGCCTTATGCTTCTTTAAGAGTAGGAATCAGTGGACTTGGCAGATGGCTGGGTAAGCAATGTGCTTGCTAGGTGAGCATGTGCACCTGAGTTTAGATCTGCAGCTTCCACATTAAAAACTGGACATAGGGGGCTGGAGAGATGGTTCAGTGGTTAAGAGCACTGGCTGCTCTCCCAGAGGTCCTGAATTCAATTCCCAGCAACCACATGGTGGCTTACAACCATCTGTAATGGGATCCGATGCCCTCTTCTGCTGTGTCTGAGGACAGCTACAATGTACTTATATACATAAAACAAACAACGAACAAACTGGTTGTGGTGGTTCACATACGTGACCCCCAGGACTGGGCACTAGTCACTGGCTAGTCAGCCTAAGCAAAATAAGAAGCCTCAGGCTCACTGAGAGCCATGTCTCCAACAACAAGGTAAAGGAATGATGTCTATCTCTGGCCTCTGCATGGGTGAACATACCTGCACACATGTGCACATATTCACATGCCACCCCAGCACATTAAGAATAGAAATAACATAGGCTGAGATTTAAAAATAGTTTAATTGTGTTTTTAAAATGCTTATTTTGAATTGGGGGTAGGGCATATACTCAAAATTACTCTAAATACTGTTATCCATAATCTTTTGCTAACAACATTTTGGTGAACTTCAGTATTTTAGGCATTTTGAAAGATTACATTTGTGTGTACTATGCACACACATATATGTATATATATCTGCATCTATACACACATAGAGAGGAGAGAGAGAGAGAGAGAGAGAGAGAGAGAGAGAGAGAGAGAGAGAGAGAGAGAGAGAGAAAGAGAGAGAACTACATAACTATAGCATAACAATGGAGCCATTCTAAGGAACACTCCAATAGGGTCCAGTTATTATTTTTTTTTTTTAGAGACCTGATGGTATTCTGTGTTACTCTTTACATTTTAACAAATAATGTATTTTAGCGCCCATGTAACATTCTCTTGAACGGAAGTACCCCTCTCTGATGACTTCTATTGATCTGAAGTCACTTTGAGAGGTCAAAAGCTTTATAGCTCCATAACCAGCTGGCCTGGCCCAGTCTCCCTGGGTAGAAGTTTTTAAGAATCACACATACTTCTTAAAATGACTTCTGTTGTTGTCAGAGGTCACTAAATGGAATAAGTTAATAGTTTGTGTAACAGAATCTGTGTTAAGAACTGTCTAGGGAATAAATTCCCCAAAGAACCAACCAACATTCTGGATTGTTTCCATACTAACATCACTCCTTGCCATTCTCTAGGTAGGTGGCACTTATTTAGTGGCACCTTTTAGTCTTGGAGGCACGAAGTTGTGGTCTTGACTTGAGGTATTGAGTGCTTGATTTAGCTTTGAAAACTTTATTTGAGTTTTAGAAAACTTATGTTTGAAAGGAACTTGCTCAGGCAGGATTGAGAAGGATGACTTGAACCTGGGAAGGTAGAGCATCTTCCTGTCAGGGCCTTGGGATGCAGAGATGCAGAGTGGAGCAGTGGTTGGTCCCTGGCTGAGCCTCTTATTCTGAACCTGAAGCTGGAAGGGATGAAGAGATATGATGTTGAATTAAGAAACACCTGGGCTGTTCATAAGTCATCACTTTTTAAATGTGTTTGTGATGGTGTTCCCAGGGGTGAAGACCTTTCCTGAAAGTGGATGGCACATCTCATGAGTTAGATGGTCTGAATCAAAAGGTGTAAGAGAAGGAAAGCAACATTGTTCATGCATTCTGAGTTTTCTGCTTCTTGGCTCACTGTGAGGATCTCAGACCCGTGTACCCACTGTCATGGTATGTCTTCCTTGCAGTAGTGGACATTTCCCTCTTGCACCATGAGCCAAATTAAGTCCTTCCACTGAAAGTTGTTTCTGGCCAGGTATTTGTTCATAGCAACAAGAAACGTAACCAACACAGAGGAGGACCATTACAGAGTCATGCTACCGCGTGGTTGGGTGGTGAGGCTGAGGCTTGGTGTTATAAATGATTGACCCACTAGGAGCTGTGGGCACTTACATATTCCAGTCAGGAGAGAGTCCCTTCAGGTGCCATGGCCAATTGTTCTGTTCCTCTTTTCTCCCTCTGTGTTCTCTTGATTCCTTTTGACCACCATCTTTGTTATATGTCTGCTTTTTTTTTTTTTTAAACAGTAGTTTGTGAATGTATTTTAAAATCAGGTCTCTTACTGGTAAAATAATTTTGATGAGGCATTGGAATACTTACATATTTATTTATGTATCTATAAATTATGTATATAACAACGGCTGCAAAATGGTGTATATCAAATATTTTTAAAATCAAAATCAGGTAAAAGGAGAAAAGTGAAATGTTTTAAATGCTTCAGTGATTGACTAGCTAAATATACAGTGGATACACCTTATGGGTAAGGCTGATGAACTTACGTCTGTCTGTTTTTAAATTACTGCCTCTTTCTCCTCTGAAGAAGATAGACTGGGAAAGCAGGAGTGGGCTTTGTAATAAGACATCTCTTGCTCTCAGAGACATTTCTAGGAGATATGGAGGGAAGGTGTTATACTGGCTAGTTTTGTGTGTCAACTTGACACAGGCTGGAGTTATCACAGAGAAAGGAGCTTTAGTTGGGCAAGTGCCTCCATGAGATCCAGCTGTGGGCCATTTTCTCAATTAGTGATCAAGTGGGGAGGGCCCCTTGTGGGTGGTACCACCTTTGGACTGGTGCTCTTGGGTTCTATAAGAGAGCAGGCTGAGCAAGCCAGGGAAAGCAAGCCAGTAAGAAACATCCCTCCATGGCCTCTGCATCAGCTCTTGCTTCCTGACCTGCTTGAGTTCCAGTCCTGACTTCCTTTAGTGATGAACTGCAACATGGAAGTGTAAGCTCAATAAACCCTTTCCTCCCCAACTTGCTTCTTGGTCATGATGTTTGTGCAGGAATAGAAACCCTGACTAAGACACGTGGGATGTGTGGGCCAGGGAGCTGTGGGACTGGGTGTGAGGACCAGGCTCAGAGTAAGACTGTGGTCTAGGTGTGTCCAAACCCCAGAAATCTCACCCTGGGATCTGCAGGAGTAGGATTGCTCTCCTGCCTATCTTGGCCTATGTAGCCCTGTGCTCCCACCTTTGCCCATAAGAGGAGGACACATAGTTTGGTAGCTAGGTTAAGCTTCTTCTTCTCTTATAAGGTCATGTCCAGCAACACATGGAATTCCTCCTTATGCAAATGAGGCATCTCCAGTGCCCTGGCCTTGGCCAGTGCTGGTATCCCCTACTCACTCCCAAAGGTTGAGAAAGCCTTTGTCCCCCACTCCCTCACCCCCATTAAAATGAGCTGTCTCACTGAAGCTACTTCCTAAGAGTCTGTTCTTGCCCTGCTCAGAGACTGATCAGCAGGGACGAAGAGGTATCTAAACAGGACCAATAGGGAAAGGGGAGGGTTTTCTTTGAGGCTTTTCTGTCTTTCCTGGACATTTCAATTATTTGATCTCTGCAAAGAATGGGCTTGGTGATCTGCTAGGTGAACATGAGTACCCCATTACTTCTCATTCCTCTCTTTTTGAGCTAAGAGTTCTATGTGACTCACACTGGCTTTGAACTCACGATGTAGCCAAGGAGGACCTTAAACTCCCGATCCTTACTCCTTCACCTCATAAGTTCCTGTGATTACAGGTATGTGTCACCATCGAATAGTTTTCTTAGAGATTTAAATTTTTGAACAGTTTCTTTATGGTATTGCAGCCCATAAAGAACTTACTAGAATGAGGTTAGGCTGTATTTTTCTGTTCTCTTTCTGTCATCTGTGTTTACGCAATCAGTATTGTTACCCATCCACACTTTGTTTGCAAGAACTCTTTTCAAAGACACGTCCTTTTTGTGACGGTGAATTCTGAAATCAGGGAGTTATAACAACTTGATTTACATATAGGCTGTGATATACAGAAATGTTCTGAAAACCAGGTGAAGCACAGTGGATATCTCTGCCAGCTGTCACTGATTCAAAGTGTAGCTCTCAGCACACCATGGGAGTTGTTTGGGTTTGGTTACATCTGACAAGTAAACCGACATAGGAAGAGCAAGTGTATCATCATAGGCATTAAATAGCATAAAATCCAATCAATTTATCTAAAGAAATAAACAGGCATTGCATTGCTCTGGTGTTCGAATGAAAATGGCCGCCATAGACTCATAGGGCATGGTCATGTTGGAGGAAGCGGGCGGGGTGGCCTTTGAGGTTTCAGAAGCTCAAGCCAGACATTGTGGCTCACTCTCTCTTCCTTCTGACGGTTGATCTGGATGCAGAACTCTCAGCTACTTCCCCAGCACCGTGTCTGCCTTCATGCCACCATGCTTCCACCATGGCGATAATGAACTAAACCTCTGAACTGTAAGCCAATTCCCAATTAAATGCTTACCTTTAGAAGTGTTCCGTTATAAGTGTTTCCTTGATAAGTGTTTATAAGTCATGTTGTCTCTTCACAGCAATAGAAATTCTAACTAAAACAAATGCCAATGAACTCTTCTGTCTTGGAGTTGGTCCTGTGCTTCCTCTGGAATGTTAAAATCAACCTTGGGAAAGCACCTCTCCTCCTCCTTTGGAAGATGTATTTGAGATGGAAATAACTGTTTTTTGTTATTTATTCATTTCATGTGTATGAATGTTTGCCTGTATGTGCACTATATGCATTCCTGGTGCCCTTGGAGGCCAGAAGAGGGTTGTTGGATCCCCTGAAGCTAGAGTTACAAGCAGTTGTGATCTATAGTCAGTTTTAAGCCCCAACCGTAGGTGATAAAAACCAAATTCAGGTCTTCACCAAGAGCAGTACATGCTCTTAACTGCCGAGCCATCATCTCTCCATCCCCTTCTTGATGCTTTAAATGTGCTGCTATTTTTTCTTTAGTAATCAAACATCCAAAATTTGTGAATTGTCTTAGAATAAGTAGCATGACACTGGCTAAATGAAGACTTTAATGCTGTAATGTCTCTATTCAGCAAGTGACATATTAAGGTCATGCAAACAACTTGATATACTTCTTGGAAGACCCTTTTGGGATCTCCAAGCTCCCAGATGAGAAGTTGGATTATCTGCACATACAGCAGTAAGCCTAGCCTTTTAGTGGTCCCTGTGCAGGGTTCAGTGTAGGAGTAGCTGGCTTCTGTCTCTTGTTTCAAGTGGTCTTTGTTGATCCTACATGGAACAGAATAATCATGCAACTGTGCTTGGGAACAGAGGAACCACCCAGCTGAGTCTGCCTAAAGGGTGACCCAGGCATACATGCCTGAAATGTAATGTCAAGGGGTTGTAGAAGACACCACATTTTGAGGTTTGTTATGAAGCAAGAAAAATTTGATATGTGGTTACCTTCCAGTTAAGATGTCCATGTATTTTCTCTTGACGTTCAGAGGGGATTTCCTTTCTGACCCCATATTTTTCTTGGCCTATGTTTGTCAGTGATGTTGTAGTCTGTGATTGCTATCTCTTGGAGGGAAAGTGTTGCCAGAAAAAAATCCCCAGAATTTTGTGTTTGATTTCTTTCTTTCTTTCCTTCTTTCCTTCTCTCTCTCTCTCTCTCTCTCTCTCTCTCTCTCTCTCTCTCTCTCTCTCTCTCTCTCTCCCTCTCCCTCCCTTCCTCCCTTCCTTTCCCTTCCTTCCCTTCCCTTCCCCTTCCTTCCTTCCTTCCTTCCTTCCTTCCTTCCTTCCTTCCTTCCTTCCTTCCTTCCTTCCTTCCTTTCTTTCTTTCTTTCTTTCTTTCTTTCTTTCTTTCTTTCTTTCTTTCTTTCTTTCTTTCTTTCTTTCTTTCTTTCTTTTTGAGACAGTGCTTCATATAGCTTCATATAGCCCAGGCTAACCTCAAACTTGCTACGTTTTCATACAAGGATAACTTTGAACTCCTGATCTTCCTACCTCTACCTTCTAAGTGCTGGGTTTACAGGTGTATGACACCATGCTCCATAAAAACTCAGATCTTCTTAGCTCCCTAGAGAAATGTGACCATCTCTGTCTTTTCTGTGTCTAAGGCTAGATCTGAGTTTTAGCCCTATCTCTGGATCCTTCTACCCAGAGATTCCCATTTCTAGTTGCTGATCATGTGAGAAGATTTGTCTGAGATGCTTTGCTGATGGATGGAAGGTGCCCACTGCTCTCTCCGTGAGTCCCCTGGAGCTTGTTCGTGTATGACTGACATTCTCAGTACAAGCTCACTGCAGTTTGCCCTTCCACCTCTCTCTCCCTCTACCAACCTAGAAGTTGTGCTTTCACTTTTCCCTCCAGGGTGAACTTCTCTGGCTCCTAACTCTTGATTTAGGCCTACTTTGGCCCAAGGCAATTCAGATAGCATGAAGTCTTTGGATTGCTATCTCCTCACAAGGGAGCGGCACTGGTCCCTTAATCCCATAATAATCCCATAATACAGTAGGTGTCCTTGCCTGTTCCTCCTTATTCAGGGACATCTTCCTTACCACAGAGCCAGGCTGGCTGGGCGGCTAACTCCCTCACTGAGATGATGAGCTCATGCATCTTATCAGTGCTTATAGCAAGATGCTAGCAACAAGCCACTTCAACCTCGATGACTCGAACAATATATACCTGTATGGCTCACTGATCAAGGCTTTGCTAGACAACTCTTATGGCCTCAGCTGCTTTACTTGTATTCTGCAGCCTGGTCAAGCTGTGGTTGGTGGCTCTGCTGGTTTAGGTTGAGGATTACTATGAGTTGACTGATGGGAAGCTGGCATGAGAAGTCTTGGTTGGGAGATTGACTCCCCTTGCAACCTTCCGAAAGACCATCCTGGTTATGTTGTGAAGGTCTATATTGTGGTGGATGTAGCAACATTCAAGGGTTTTGCATTTTCTTTAAGGTGTTAGCTTTCCTGTTGCTCCCCCATTTCTAGCTTTCCTATTAACTGAAGAAAAGCCCATAGTAGGGCCAGAGTCAGAGTAGCAGGGACTGTAAGGGTCCAAGGGAAATGTGACCAAAGGAGGTCACAGTCACCCAAACAATAAGCCCGACTTGTTCTTTTTTAATAAGTGTTTTCATTGGCATTTATTAGTTATACATCATAATGAGTTTTATATGAGACACACATATTTACAAAACCATAACATGTTTGATGCTCCTTTTATTTGTCTCTCATTTTATCCCCCATTCTTGCTTCTATTGCCCCCCTTTAACTTCTACTAACACCCCCTTCCTGTCCCTATTACAGCCCTTCCTACTTTCAAGTATTTCTTACCTTATCTTTTGGTGACCCAGTGAATTTGATTGTCTACAGAAGCATGTGTGACAATTTGTTTACAAGACTCTAGGTGCCTTGCTGAGTCTACACTACTGAAAAAACTGTTCCCTCCTCTTCTACTAATCATTAACCAAATATAAATTCTCAAAAAGGATGGGCCCTGTGAGCCTCTCTCCCTTCCATGTCAGGGTGCCGAAGGGTCCAATCTTATAGAGATCTTCTGCAGGTATCTTCAGCTGCTGCGAGGTCAAGAGTGTAATAGTTGTGTCTAGAAGTCAGAGTTCCGCCCTGGTCCTCTTCCTGGCTCCACCTTCCTTCAGCTCCTATGTTCTTTATTCTCTCTGCTCTTAACCATCTTCCATGATGCTTCCTGAGCCTTGGAATAGGTAATTTAGATGTCCCATGTAGGGATGGTGTCTTAGTCAGGGTTTGTATTCCTGCACAAAACATCATGACCAAGAAGCAAGTTGGGGAGGAAAGGTTTTATTCAGGTTATACTTCCACATTGCTGTTCATCACCAAAGAAAGTCAGGACAGGAACTCAAGCAGGTCAGGAGCAGGAGCTGAAACAGAGTCCATGGAGGGGTGCTGCTTACTGGATTGCTTCCCCTGAATTGTTCCGTTTGCTTTCTTATAGAACCCAGGACCACCAGCCCAGGGATGGCACCACCTACAATGGGCTGAGCCCTCCCTCTTTGACCATAAATTGAGAAAATGCCTTATAGCTTTATCTCATGGAGGCAATTCCTTAAGGGAGGCTCATTTCTCTGTGATAACTCCAGCTTGTGTCAAGTTGACACACGAAACCATCCAGTACAGATGGGCATTCAGCTACCATTTAGTCTCAGTATTTTGATCATCAATGTTCTGTTCTGTGAGATGGTTGTTAGACTATCCCTTGGGACAGTAGATAGTCAGCCCTTTGGTTGGAGCTATACATGTGAGAACGTGGCCATTGGGAGACACACAGCACTCATAAAAGGAGAAGCAACAGAGAAGTTACCTATTGACCCCTTGACCCTCGGCTTTCAGATGCTGCCTTACTATTTCTTAAGCCCTTTCTGAAGCCAGCCAGAGTTCAGAAGATATGCAGTCTATACAGCATGACAGAGGAGGGAGGAACCTTTACCCCCCCCCTTCTCTCTCCCAGACATGTGTGTATTTGTGTGTGAGTGTGGTCATCTTGACTGTAGTCATAGTTTCGGAAAGAAACTCCCAACTGTAAACTCAAGGACTTAGGGAGCAGGTTCTCCCCTTCCTCTCTTCAATCTTCTCTCATAGTGGCTAAGTTCTCCAAAACATAGATAAGGAGACAGCTTTAATTTCTCAATGTAAATTTAAAATTGCACATGTTCATTTTATGTGTGAGTGTTCTGCATGCATGTATGTATGTGTACCATGTACATTTGTGGTGTCCTTACAGGACAGAAGAGGACATCAGATCCTCTGGAACTGGCATTATAGATGTTTGTAAACCACCTTGTGGGTGTTGGGAATCGGACCCTACAAGAGCAACGTGTTTTCTTAACCACTTAAGTATCTTTCTAGCCTTATGACCACAGCTTTGTGAGAAATGCATGTCAGGGAAAGATGGGAGGTGGGGAGTTGACGGAGATGGAGAGAGCCACAGATGCAAGGTTGACACCAGCTAATGAGGCAGGAGGAAAAGCTGAATAGACAACATCTCGAACTGCAGTACTGTTCCAAAATGTTTAGGTCTATCAGGAAGTTCTTGGGCCAAAGTTCACATTAGATGAATGATACCCTTTGAAGGAACCGTGAGCTTCTTATGTAAGGGTGAGATGTGCGTCTCACCCTTGGTGGCACACCAGGAACTTGGTAGATGCAACCATTAGTCACAGAGTAGCAGAAGACCCGCAGGGAAGATTTTAATGCTTCTATCCTTCTCCATACTTTTCCTCCCTTCCTCTTTCCCTTCTGTCCCTTCCTCTCCCTCCCTTCTATCTCTTTCTTTCTTCCTCTAACCCTTTTCCCTGTCTTCTTTCAGAGTTGTTGTTGAAGAGGGTGACATTTTGTAGCCCAGGCTATCCAGGAACGTAGGGTCTTCCCACCTAGCCCTCACTCGAGAACTGGGATTATAGGCATGTACCACACAGTTGGAAAGTTATTGTTTCAATAGAGTTTGTTTAGGTTCTATGTCTGGTGGCAGGCACTGGTGGTATATAACAATGGGACACACACACTGTCTCCCCTCAGAATTCACATTCTTTATTGTAGTGTTCTCCTGAGTGATATCAATCAGAAGCATTTATAATTGGAGAAAATGATATTCTCAAGCTCTGCATCCTCTGGCCCCATCTTTTTTTTTTCAATATATAAGTCCTTTATTGTCCTCAAAGAGCCCAAATTGTATTCATGATCAGGATCTTGTTTTTGGAGCTAGAAACTGAGGCCTCACTCATCAGCCTGCTGCACAGTTCCCTTCTCAGACACATAGATGCCATCCAAAAACTTCCTGATATCCTTGTTTTTAACTGTTGTGGCTTGCTGAATAAGAGCTGCTGAATTTGAAACAAGTTCAATATCGTTTCCTTCAAGGATTAATTCATCCTTCTGGGCTTGAGAGACAGAACAAGCAACACCTGTCCTCATCCGAGCCCTGCAGATGTATTTCTCACCCAAGAAATTTCGGATTTCAGCCAAAGACCCATGAATGACGACGTTGATGGGAAGTGAGCGTACACGGACCTCATCTTGCAATGGAAGCCCAGTGTAACACCCTTGATCATGTTCTGAACATGACTGCAGATGGTTCTGACAGTGGCCAGCTCCTTTTTGTTACCCCACTATTTGTCAACCCCGAGCCTTTTCTTCTTTCCAAGAAGACTCAGCTCTACATTGATGTGATTGAAATCCCTCCGCAGAGTTCCCCTGGGGCCCTTCACAATGACTGTGAGCCCCTTCAGAGTGATGTCGACATTTTCTGGAGTGTCGGACAGTCTGATTGCTGAGAATGGTCTTCATTCTCACAGTAGATGGGGCAAAGAGCGGCCCCATCATTTTTGCTCCCTAAACAAAGTCCTAAACATTGTTACAACAACCTCACATCCCAAACTATAAAACATGCCATTGCTACAAGTAGTAAAAACTTATGGGAAGTGTGAAAGCTAAATCTTACTACTTTTGGAGCTTGAATCTCTTTTAAGAACTAGGGAAAACTCATGGAATTGGTTGATCCAAGGAAGTTCAGAGTGTGTATTAAATATACAAACATTGACTTCATTCGCCTTATCTGGATGTGAGAGCTGAGATCCATCAGTATTATTCATAGGTGTGTCATAAGATTACATGTGTGGGAATTGGGAAAAGCCATTCAGCTGGTCTTGGGAAAATGGGGGTCACACAGAGTCTAGAGTGGAATTGTAGCAGATGGACTTCTGAGTGGCTGGGGATGCTGGCCCCAAGAGTGTAGGGATCTTCATTCTAGAGTTCCATAATTTCTGACTCACTGTCTCCACAGTCTGAACAATGTTTCAAATCCTCCTACGGATGGTTTTTCTTAGTCTTTGTCTTCTGTGTTTTCTAGACCTCATCACTTCTGACCCTTCCGATTCACCTCATCTGTGATGGTCCTTCTGGTCTTGTTCTGTCTCAAGAATTTTCATTTACTGTTGCTAACTGCTTTTCTCTCCTAATATTTCACTGTTCAGATTCCAAAGAGAAAAGTCTATATTTGGCTCAGGGCTATCTGGGGACTCTTATTCAGACTCCAACTGCAATGCAGTCAGCTGGGAAGGAAAGGAGAGAGATCCTCATATGCTGCCCAAGGCTTCCCCTCCTTCTGGGGCAATCAGGTTTCCCTTTGGACAGAAAGACAAATTTGTTGTTGAAGACAACATTTTAAAAGTCTTACTTGGCTCTGTACCACATCGTGCTGAATGAAATACGGTTCCTTACATGCCTGCTGTCTCCTGGGGTTTTTCATATGAGTGAATCCATTCTTTCTACTTCTCAGACTGAAGGAGGTGTGAGGATGCCAATATAAGGTTTATGAAACCCACACCCTGTGTGAGAATTCTGCTAGGGGTTCTGTATATACGGTTTTATTTGATGATGGTGATTGCCTTGTGAGGGACATGCTGTCCACATTTTGATGAAGCTGAGACCTGGAGAGGGTGAATCAGTCTCTACATCTCCTAGAACTAGTCAGTGGCTTGCCCAGAATTTAAACCCACATTCTTCATCCCAAATCTGTACACTTCCCTCATACACATTGCCAATGTGAGGCAAGTCTTGAACTGCTCAGCCTCATCCCAACTCCTCCTGTATGTAGTATTTCTTCAACATCCTCCAAGCCCTTCAAGAAAAATACTCATGAACAATACTCATGAACATGTGCAGGTAGTATTTAATAAATACCTATCTCTAGCCTCCTTGCCCGTGACCCTAAACAGGAACCTCTCAGAGTCCAGGGAACTTTCCTCTGTGCTCTTCCTTGTCCCTTACTCATTTCAGAATCCCAGTGACTATTCTTGAGAATGGTGACCAAATGCTTCCTCTGTATACTCTGTTGACCCTCTAACCAGACACTTTCTCTGAGGTTGGCTAGGGGATGTCAGAAGACCTAACTTTGCATCTTGGCTCCATTACTAATGAGCTGGGTGACACAAGGCCAGTTGTTCAAGCAACATGTGAGAAGGGATCTTAAGCTTCTTTGAGTGGATAGGATACATCCAGAAGGAAAGGTGGCTTCTCTGCTTGACTCCATTTCTGTGAACTCCTTGGCTGTGGTTCAGAGTCGTGAACTTTTCAAGATTAAGCCCTCGAAGCTGAATCAAGGTTCTCGTGCAGCCTACTGCTCCTTCTCGGAGCCACCAGATGCCACAAAGGGTGTGGATGTTGAGTGAACGCTACTTTCCATCTGATTCAGGGCCTTTCATGTGGGAGGAATGTGAACTCTAGCCGAGTGGGAGAACAATTCTCCATGTCTGAATTCATTCTCTCCAACTCTTTCCTCAGACCATGGTTTTGATTTACCAGGGCTCTTGGGTGTCATAGGCATCACTGTAGCCAGACTTGCTTCCCAGCAGACCTGTTCATGCAGACCCTTGCATGCCGAGACCCCTTTACATTTTTTGACATTACGTACCCTTTCATTTCTTGATATTGAGTACTTTGTATAGTTCTTTGTTTTGCCTTTTTTGTTTTGTTTTGGGTTTTTTTTTTTGTTATTTTGTTTTTAAGATAGGGTCTTATTGTAGCCCTGGCTGCACTTGAATTTGTTATGTAGTCAAGAATGATCCTGAACTTCTGCCTTCTCTTTCCGTTATCTCTGTAGTGCTGGGATGATAGCTCTCCTAGTTTATACAATGCTGTGTGTGTGTGTGTGTGTGTATGTGTGTGTGTGTGAAGATAGGGTTCATGTATTCCAGTCTGGCCTCAAACTTGTTATATATGTAAGGATAATCTTGAATACCATATCTTCCTGCCTCCACTTTTTGAGTATTAGGATTACATCTGTGCACAGCCATACCTGGCCCATACATAGTTTTTGATTCTAGACTTATGAGAAAAGCAGATATGATTACTTCTGTCAGACTGTCCACGGGAATGGCAGCAAGCACAGGCAGTGGTAAATTGGGCAAGTCTCCTTCAGAAAACTTAGAGGAGCAAGGCAAGCAGTGCTGGCATCTTTTTAAAAGACTGCCTCTTAGTGTTAAGTATTATATGTACAATCTCACTGTGAGCAATTTTTCCAATGGTTCCCCTGATTTTGTCATAATAAAATACAGTTAGAGTGAATCTCAGAGTCATGGTTTCCTCCAAGGAACCTGCCTTCTACTGAGGCTGACACATACTGACTCTCTCCTGGGAATCGGCAGGGGAGAGTGGCCTTTATTTCTGTGGAGTCAGGCGGGCCTGTGTTTGCATTAACATTTCTGTACTCATGATATGCCACCAGAGTGGCTACTTAACCTCTCTCAGCACATATGTGTAGGTATATTTAATATATATGTATTACATATATATGCACACACTACACATATGCCATCTCAAATAGGACTATGATGAGACTTCATGTGAGATAACAAGTTGGCACACTTTGCACATGATGGGAGCCAGTTACTAAGATGGATTTTTCAGCCCTTTCCCTAAGAGTAAACGAGCGAGTGGCTAAACAGACTGTGCCCATAGTGAAGAAGGACGTACTCAAACAGACATTTCGAGTTGAGCCTACTGTTCCAGTCAACCATTAGGTCATTCAGATTCATCCCAGTTACTCATTAAATAACTGTACGCCAGGATCACTAGGTCAGCTGGGTTGTGAGGAGTATGTGGGAACCAGGGCAGAGTTGTTGCCCTAGGGCGCTATTTTCAATCCCCCCCATTCCCTTCCTTTTCCCACTAGTGGGCTTTCCACTGAGATCCAGCTTTAGATAGTATGATTAAAGGGACATCATATAGGGAGTAGCAAGCAGAGAGCAGAAAATAAGGCGGAGGCTATATTTCTGTGCTGTGTTTTTCTTCAGCGATATTGATTAGAGCCCTCTTGCTAGGGAGGGTGGTTCTCACACGGGAAGGCTCTTGAGAGCGTAACTACTCTATAGTATAGTATTAATTACAGCCATGTGGGCTAGCAGCCACCCATGGGAACTCTGCTCTTATTTGTGTAGCTCTTTACATTATAGGAAGTGCTGGAGGCTGACCTGTGCTGCTCTCTGTGGGGATGCAGGCCAGTGAGGACTTATAAATGTGGCCTCTGGCTGCCAGCAACAACTGCTAACTGAGGTGATGGAGGGGTAGAGGCTTTGCATAAATAGAAAAGCAAATGTGTATTTGTCAGCAATGCTTTCTCCTCCTTTGTTTCCCCTACTCTTTCCAAAAATAAAGTGTATTGTTCCCAGGGGGTGGAATTTGCAGCAGCAGCTGCCTGCCTGCTTTCCCGCTGAAGAAGCCACCAGGGTTGACCTAAGTTTGTTCTGCTTTCCATGGGCTCTGGGATCCCAGCAGCCCAAACAGATGGATTCCGGAGGCATAACATTGTGGCACCCCACCCCAGCCCCGCCCCACCCCACCCCGCCCTGTGTGTGCTCAGGGCCATGTGCTCACTGTCCAAGGTTTGCCAATTATTCATGTGCTTGGTGCACACCTGAGCCCTAGGGCTCTGCGTAGAACTTACCTGAGAACTTGCTCCAGAACCCTGCCCTTCTTCATAGCTTCTGAAACAAACTTCTTTGCCTTGGCTCCAGTGGAGGTTTGGCTTTCAATAGGTTCCTGCAATGTCACCTCCTGTTCTCCTGAGGGGGTCAGGCACGGCTGGGAAGCTAGGCACAGGTATGTTACCATGTTGTCGGCTGGCTTTACAAGCCTTTGAGGATGTAGTAGACTTCTGACTGACAGACAGCATTAGGACCAACGTGCTAGCACATGGTGGACAAGTGCCCTGAGTTATATCTCTAGGCCTCGCCACCACTTGCTTTCTTCGAGTCAGGGTGCTATCTAAACCAGGCTGGCCACAAATTTGCTATGTACCCAGGGCTGGCCTTGAACTCCTCATTCTCCAGCTTTACCTTTCTAAATGGTGGATGTCATGCTTGAGGTATGTCAGTATGCCCGGGCACAACGCTTAAATTCTTAAAATTTCTTTACAGCGGGGTCTCAAGAAGTTGCTCAGGCTAGCTTTGAACTTACCATCTTCCTTTCTCAGCCTCAAAAGTAGCTGGAATTACAGGATTAGTCCATCAGGACCAGCTTAAGAGGGGGGCTGTTTTATTCAGGGAAATGTGTAAGATTTGGGTGCAAAAGAAAAATCAAATCAAGGTTCTTGGTGCTGGGTTAAACTGATTTGATTGCATTTAACCCACATAGATTACAGCTCTTGGAGTGCTTGATATAGCAAGGTCACTGCCCAAAGTCATTGGTTTTCTGTTCAGACAGCTTCTCTGGTATAAAGACAGGTAACAGGAAAATGATGGAGAGACTTAATTGTCACCGCCATTATCCGTCCAGCAGAATAAGGGAGACGACACGGGAGACTCTTCTCAAAGCAGTTTATTCAGGAAACCTTACATCAGGAAGCCCCCGATCCTAGCCTGCTGCCCCAGTTATATCCAAGCCTGCACCAATCAGCTACCGCCACAAAGGGGATCATGATTGGATCGAGACGATGGCCCTGAGTGGCCTGATATGACGTCAAAGGGTGCATATGCACTTCTCCAGTGCATACATGACTCTTAAAGGGGAACAACAGGATGCAGGGTTGAGTCATGCGACCTGGCAGCCAGCCTGGGCGCCATCTTGGGATGGCCGCCATCTTGGGATGGCCGCCATCTTGGGATGGCCGCCATCTTGGGATGGCCGCCATCTTGGGATGGCCGCCATCTTGGGATGGCCGCCATCTTGGGATGGCCGCCATCTTGGGATGGCCGCCATCTTGGGATGGCCGCCATCTTGGGATGGCCGCCATCTTGGGATGGCCGCCATCTTGGGATGGCCGCCATCTTGGGATGGCCGCCACACCCGCTCTCCACACTTAATGTGATCCCTGATCCCGGGAGCACCAGTCTTAGGAGACAGCAGAAAATAACAAAGCTTGAGTATAAAATAGCTTCCCCCAGCTGAAGAGGTGGCTCAGTGGGTAAGGCACTTGTTCTTACAGAGGACCCAGGTTTGATTCTCAGCACATACACGAATACTCTCAACTACCCATAACTCTAGTGTTGGGTATGTGTGTGTGGGAGATCTGATGCCCTCTGTCGACCTCTAAGAGTACCAGGCATGCAGGTGGTTCATAGATATGCATCTGAGCAAAATACTCACATATAAAATAAAGCAAATAATAAAAAATAGCTCTATGATGTTTTATCAATAGGCACTAAATTATCAAATGTGTTGTCCAGACCCATCCCATCTCTCCATACTTGATAAGAAGGCTTTTATGTTAGGTACTAGGCTATTTGACAATATGTTGTGCCTTCTATAACAAAAAGGATGATTACTGTGTTGCGTTATATATTTGTTAGGTTTTTTTTTTTAATCTATTGACTTGATACAAACTAGGATCATCTGGGAACAACAAACCTCAACTGAGAAACTGACTCCGTTTTATTAGCCTGTAGGGTATTTTCTTGATTAAGGGTTGATGTCGGAGGAGGGTCTATGGTGCATGCTGCTGCCCCTGGGCAGGTGGTCTTGGGTCATATAATAAAGAAAGGGATTGAAAAATGAAGCAAAGAGCGTAAGCAGCACTCTTCCGTGCTCTCTGCTTTAGTTGCTGCCTCCAGGTTCCTGCCTTGAACGTCTGCCCTGACGTTCCTCCGTGGTGAACTGTTACCTAGAAGTATAAGATGAAAGAAGCCCTTTCCCCGCCTTGCTGCTTTTGGCCGTGGCAATAGAAAGCAAACCATGACACACTGTAACTCAACTAGCTTTCCCCAAATACGGATACTTTCTGATCCCAGAGCTCCTAGGCACGGAAGCTTTTTGGGAAATAAGTTCTTTGCAAATACAATCAAGCTAAGGGGTCGCGAGATGAACTCATATTCTGGGTTGTTCTGGTGTGTTCCAAATCCAATGGTAAGCACCACCCTGTAAGGGGCATGCAGCAAGAATAGGAAGTGCCTTGTGGAGATGGGGGTTGGGTGGGGTGGGGGCTGAGGGTGGGGGTGGAGTGGGGTGGGGACATCTACAAACCAAGGAATGTCTGCCATCTCCCCAAATTGGAAGTAAGAAACCCCTTTCACTTTAGACCCCTAGCCTCTAGAACTGCAAGATCTGTGGTTTTAGGCCACCAAATCTGTGGCAATTTGTTGCATTAGCCATAGGAAGCTGGCATAAGGCAGAAGCAGGTGCTGTCTGGAAATTGATCATTGGAAGCCAGCAGGGCATGGGTGTGGGAGGCTTTATTTATCCTGGGGAGTCATTCACTCCCTTAATAAAGCTGCAGCTCAGGATCCATCCTGCTCTTGGTTCTGAGCAGACAAAAGAAGAAGGACCTGATTTATCCCCAAGGAGGGTGTTTCTCATCAGAAAGAGAAGAGCATCCGGAGGCAGGTTCTAGAAATGGCAGAGGAGAATGTCCTAGCCTTTGTTTGTACAGGGAGACAGTCATTTTCTAAAACAGACACATACCTCATGGCATGCGTACACTCAACCCAGGGCCAACCTCTGCTTCCACAGAGAGCGCTTGTAGGGGTGAGCTAAGACCTCTCTATTCCAACCTCAGTCTCAGACTGAGCTCATAATTTATAGGATCCCCATGGGGAAGGAGACAAAAGAGTCCTTTCTTGAGTAGGCTGGTGTGTGAGCAGAGTTCCTTAGTGAATGCCCCTGGTCTGGCTCGGAATCTTGACTGAGGGAGAAGGTAAAGTTAGTGTGGGTAGGTGGGATGGCAGTGAGGAGCTTAGAGACAGGCAGCTCCCTCAGCTCCTCCCTCAGAGAACAGGTACTTCTAGGGAGAGATGGACTGAGACATTTCTTAGGTGTTGCTTTGCCTCTGATCTTATTCAAATAGTCATTAATCAATCTATCCATTTATCTATTCCCTCCATCTATGTGTCCATCCATCCATCCATCCATCCATCCGTCTGTCCATTCATCCATCCGTTCAGGAAACACTAGTTTATTGCACAACACCAGGCTGAGGTCAAGGTGTGACAGTCTGGAAAGATGGAAATTTCCAACAGGAACTAAATGTGCCATGGGAGAAGTGGGACTTAGTTTGACTCTGCAGTGCACTGTCAGGCCAGGTGTGTTTGGCACATGACCTGTGTTATGCAGAGAGACATGGTGGTGCTTCCCATGGAGAAGGAGAGGAGGGGAGTGGGCGAGGGCACGATCGACCTGTGGGTGACCAGACGAGGATGAGGGAAGCATGGGTAGGGTTGAGATGAGAGCAGAGGAAGGCGGTCCTCTCTCTCTCAAGCTTCCTTCATCATGGAGAAGAAGAGCAGAGAGGAGAGCATGCTCTTCATATGTCTACTGTCAAGGGACAATTGTCACTGGGAGGGGGAGGGTTATAAGTTTGGTTTCTCTGGGACATTGGCTTTTCTTCTTAAAAAATATTGGCAGTGAAAAGAAAATCAAGGGGCCTAATAAGTAGAGCGCTTGCCTACAAATGTGAGGATCTGAATTTTATTCCCAGCACCCATGTGAAAAAGCCAGTGTAGTGATGGGGGGAGGGGGAGGGGACAGGGGAAGGGGAGAGGGGGAGGGGAGAGGGGGAGGGGACGGGGGAAGGGGAGAGGGGGATTCCTGAAGCTCACTAGCCAGTCTGCTCACGTGCAAACAGCAGATTCAGTGAGAGAGCTTATCTCAAAAATAGGGAGGGGAGTGACTGAAGAGGACACAGATGTTAACCTCTGACTTCCACCGGCACACACACATGTGCAAGTGCACATAGAAACATGCCTACAGGCACGCGCACATGAGTAGACTGGCCAGATGATGGTGGACTACACTCTTTATAGCCAGGCACAGTGGCTTCTGTTCCTTTAATCTCAAGGAACAGAAGCAGGAGTATCTCTGTTAGCTCACGGCCAGCAACGACTACACAGACTTTGTTTGGGGGGACCCCCATATTTTCTATCTTTAAAATAATAATGCTTATTATAGAAAGTAGAAGGATCACAAGGAAGAAAAAAATTAAGCATTTGCAATTTCTTTCTAAAAATGCTTACTCTATTTTTCATACATGTCATTTTTTAAGATGGCTGCAGGACTCAAATCTAGACTATTTTGCAGTTTTTGTCTTTAATCTTACCACAATAAGGCAAGCATTTCCTGATGCTATTTTGGTCTCGACAAACTGGGTTTTAGTGCCACGTCTAGGAGGTGCATTCTAACTGATTTAATCTTGCCTCTACATCTGAATATTGGATTTATTAGCGCTTTCTCCTCCTTGTGGATCGTGCTGCTGCCTTGAACTCCTTCGTGTGATAAAGCTTCTTCCATATCTGTGATAAATTCCTTGGGCTGGATCCCTCAAGAGGGATTCACTGAGTCAAAGAGTGCGGGTATCTTTAAGGTTCTTTGAACATTCTGCCAAATTGCTTCCTTGGGGTTTGTTGAGCTTTAGGAAGTAGATGATGACAGGCGATTCTCATCGCTGAGGACAGGCAGAGCCAGGCCAGAGAGAAAGAGCATTCCGGACATTCTCCTGAGAAGAAACATCCCAGAGTCATCGAAGCTGCAGCCCTGGTGATGTGCTCCTCTGATAGGAAAGTCCTGCTGGCATGCCTGCTGATTGTAGAAAGCCGGTTTCAAGCTCTGCCCTACAGAGACAGCAGTGCTCTTGGTATGTTGGCTTTTCTTTCCTTTCTTCCTAGAGCACACTATGCTTATTTTCACCACAGGGCCTTTGTACCCACTGTGGTCCTTTCCTGAAATTGCTCTTTCCTCCCAAATGGCCACACCTGGTGCCATCTTGTCCTTCATCTCCAGACATGCCCATCGCACTGATTTGAGTAACAGCTCTTATGACTTCTGGCCCATGTCAATGTCCAAATATTCCTAGAATGACTGAACTCATTTATTCTGAACTCAGTATTTCCCAACTACTACTTTAAAGTATTTCTATTAAGATAAAGAAAAAAAGTAGCCAGTAGCTCATTTTTCAGAACTGGTACCCAGCCAGTCTCTCCTCTGTTTACTCACATGTGGCCTTAGTGTTTGAACATCTGAAATCTGTGCTGCCTCTCTGTGTTTGAAGATACTGTGCTTCTTGCTATTCCCAGGGCCTTTGCATGTACATTGACCTCTGATCTCCACCTGCATCTGCACATGCATGAACACACAAACAGGCATACAAGCACGCACTATGCACAGAACAGTCTAGAGCAGGTTTCTTTATCGTATTAACTCCTGTTTCTCTCTCAGCTCTCAGGCTGATGCTGTCTTCTTGGAAATCTTTCTCGCTCCTCACAGAGGACAATCCTTTCCTCTGTATACCCCCCTTGTGACCGCTCATCTCCAAAGCGTCTCCCAGTGGAACAGCCTGGAATTTCATGTTCTCCTCTTTGAATCTATCCTTGCTGCAATGAAATCCTGACCCTGGGATGATGACAGAGGGACACTGGGCAGCTCATCTTCCACCTGGATCTCTTAAAATGTTTACTCCGGAGAATCATCCCAGTCTGATGGAGAAGTCTTCTCTAGCCGAGAAGCCACAGCAAGGGGCCTGGAGAGCAGTCAGCCTAAGTTACCAGCTATGGTTTTGACTCCACTGGTTACCAGAGCCTGAGTTGGAGCTGCTCTGTCTGTCAGCATCACCAGGGACTGTTTGTTACCCAGCTCTAGAGATGGAAAGCAATACCATTTGACAACACCAAGATCATGTTATCTTCTTCACCGTGCCTCTTACGGCTGGGATATATGTTTCTTCCTAGGGCATCCAGTTAATAATGTTCCTTTCCTAGTCCATAGCTTTATGAGGGGAAAGACTATGCTTATTTTGATCATTATTTTTTTATTTAATTTATTCTAATATTTGCTTTTCAACATTGTCACTTTGTGAATACTAAGAAATGTTCATGGAAGCTGCCACAGGGTGAGAGCTCTAGGAGAGTTAGGTTATACTCTCTCTGCAACATGCCTAGGAAGCCAAACCATTTGGTTTGCTTCTTAAGGCACTGGGCTCAGCTACTTCAAGGTCCTGCAGGAGTCTTAGAATGTGGGCTAGTGAGGCAGGACGGCCTGAGAACTGCTTTCTGGCATGTAGGGGTGGTGCCATCAACACATGACCCAACGCTGTCAAGAGTGGTCTGGGTGGTGTCTCAATGCACGGCTCTTCAAGAGCAGGCTCATTTGTTTTCTCAGTGGCTTCTCCAGCCTTGCAGAGGGTCTTCTGGGTGCTTCCTTCCAGAAATCCCACTTTTGTATAAGTCAGCTTGAATCACTTTCAGTAAGCGGAGTCATGGTGACCAGGGTATGGAAAGCATTGTTCAACTATGTTTATAACAGTTACATGTTCTTGTTGCTGTAGCCAAATATCTTCCAAAAGCACGTTACAGGAGGAAGGGTTTTGTGGTTGTTATTGTTGTTGTTGCTGTTGTTTTATTTTTGGGTGGTGGTGGTGGTGGTGGCAGCGGTGGCGGCAGCGGCAGTGTATGATCTGAGGATACAGCCCATCATGGTGGTGAAAGGCTGGTGCCAAGAGTGGGCTCTAGCCACAGCATCAGAAACATAAGGCAGCTGCTCCTTCTGCAGTCAGCAGATAGAGAGAGGACTGCTTCTACCCAGATCACTGTCTCCTGTTTATTCAGTCTGAAACCCCAGGCCTACGGGATGACGCCGCCCACATTCAAGGTGGGTCTTTTCTGAAATGACTCTGGAAGCATCCTCAACAGACCTGCTTGGAGATACGCCTCCTTGGTGATTCTAAATTCTGCCAAGTTGACTATAAAGATTGATCCTCATCATATACATAGACATCTAGATTTGGGGTGGGGGGATAAATGAATCTCTAATTCAGAGGAGCTTACCGTCTGCTGTTATGGATAAGCAGATGCTATTATTACAAGTAAGTGCTACAAGACAGTTAGATAGGAGTTTATGGGATCTAGACCTAAAAAGCAATGTTGGTAGGAGTGGGGGAGGTGGAGGGATAACCTTGGCTTATACCTGTGGCTATGTTTAGATGAACAGCAAATGCTCATTTGTTGATTGGATGGATGAGATGGTGAAGTAAAGGTTTGGACAGCTTTTGTCCATTGTGCATTGCCCACCTGAGTGGAGAGTATTGTTCTTACAGGAACACTTACTCTTTGCACTAAGACCATCTGTAAGATGAATACAGAAAATGCAAATCCAACCTGATGATATAGAAGGAGAAATGGTTAGTTCAGAAGAGACACCTTCAGGGGTTCTAGTGTTGTTGAACTCTCTTCAGCTCTGATCTTTCCTGCGGTGCTTCCGTTCTCAGGTTCTCTCTAACTGCTGCTTCTCAAACACTCAAGACTCCCCTGTCTCAGGTGCAAACCCAGAAGAATCAGACACGAGGCTGTTTCTGCTTGTTTAGCATGTATCCTTGGGTTTGCACTGCTTGTTTGCATTTGTTCTAGCTTGGGTGGCATGTCCATGTGAGGCAAGTGTGGGTGCAGAAGGGTATCCATGATCTTAGGGCAGGCTGGGCCTAGTTCACAGCTTATTCCTGGAGATGGGGCAGAAGGCAGGGTGGCTACAGTTGCTAGTGGTTAGGGCCATGGATCCAGGCTGGAATCTTTATTTTTTTTTTAAGATTTATTTATTTATTTTTGAATGTGAGTACACTGTCACTCTCTTCAGACACACCAGAAGAGGGCATCAGATCCCTGTTACAGATGGTTGTGAGCCACCATGTGGTTGCTGGGGATTGAACTCAGGTTCTCTGGAAGAGCAGTTAGTGCTCTTAACTGCTGAGCCATCTCTTCATCCTGCAGGCTGGAATCTTGATTCTACCATTAAGAGAACATGTTTAGAGGCAGTCTAGCAGAGACAATTCTCAGAAGGGTATGTTGGTAGCACCCATATCACAGAGCCTCTATAAGGGCTGAATGAGTTCGCATGTTGAAGTGTTTAGGGCAGGGCCTGGCAGGAGCTCCCTGAATGTGAGTTAGCTTAGCTGTTGTGGCCTGGACTAAGAATAGGGAAGGGTTGTTTCCAGAGAAACGCAGACAACTGTTACCAGAAAAGGGATGGATGCTCATAAGGCCAGTACGACAAAGGTCCATCTTCTGTGGTCCATCCACCAGTCTCGGGAGGGAATGGGGTAGGAAGGTCTTCTTGGAGGCAGCCACCTGGGGCTGAGAGTTGATTCTCAGTGTCAAGCCCTGCCCTCCCAGGAGAAGTCCCAAAGTGCAGTCACATGCAATCCATCAAGTCCCCTACAGGGCTGAATGTCGCCTTGGAAATTGGTTCTCAATTTGCCAGGCATCACCTGTGGGTTAGTCTTAGACTCTCCACGCTCTCTGGCCAGCTCGAGTGCATATTAAACCATTTCAAAATGTTAGAAGGGGAAGTCTGCATGCTTAATGTGTAATTCAGCTGGAAGAGCTGCAACAGCTCACATTTTGGTATGTTCCTCATTTTGCAAATGAATGTGATTTTCATAATGGCCCCTAATAGCTCCCTCAGAGTCATTCTGCACTGTCATATTAATATGGATTACTGCGCTTTAATAAGAGTTGACTTCGGGTTCCCTGGGCTGCTCATCAGGGTCTCCTCGCTGCTCACACACACAGTCATCAGTCATTACTCTCCTTGTGACCCGATATTTATTCCTCCGTTCATTATTTCCGTGGGGGTGAGTGAGGCCATGAATAATAAATACATCAAGGAGCCCCAAGCTACGTCAAAGGCTTGATGTGACAAAGGACTGGCTTTTAAGTCCTTATGCAACCCTAATGCCAGAAGCATGGTGCCCATGTTGTTGGATTAGTCCTGGAGTTTCCATGTCTCTTTTATGCTTCTGTTCTGTGGGAGAGAGACTCCAGGCTGCTCCCGACTTCCTGTTTTGCTTGAGCCAGACTGTGTTTAGATGAGGATGCTCACATCATAAAGCAAGAAGGATATTCACAGGCAAGCAGCCCTTCTCTCCTGTCTTAAGGAGTGTAGAATATTGTCAGACTTTATGTGCTGGAAGTCCTACTGCTTATGGACTTTGGTCGTGGCTGTGATAACCTATGGCACAAGGCTCCTGACCCATTGCTGCCTCTGTCCAGCATGTAACAAGACTCAAAGCTTTCTTTGATCTCTGAATGGTGACCCAGTATTCTAGACTCCTAACTATAGGGTCCTTGTCAACCTTCTCTCTCTCTAAAACTCTAAAGTGGATCCTGCTTCCCAAGTCTATTCTGAATGACACATCTCACTACTCACAAATATGGCTGTCTCTTGCCTTGGCCTTATCCCACAAGGTAATCCCTTATTCTGAAACACAGTCTAGGCAGGGTCAATATGAAACACTACCTGATTTTGTTACAATATGGGTCAAGCTCTTTACCCATTCTTGGTTTGGAATGTATTATCACAAGTGTGCTTCTCATGTATGATATACGTGATCTGTTGCTGATCAGGATACAGGATAGAGCATGGCCAATATGATCAGAAAAATAAGGTTCTCATCCAGTGTCACAAACACAATAGCTGTGCACTTTAGGGTAGGCTACTCCATTTGTTTTGTCCTCAGAGTTGTCATCTGTCAGGTGGGCACTGTTACAGCTCTTCTGGTGGCTCTCTGTGGAAAGGAAATGAGATGACGTCAGGAACACAGCTCACTGGTGTACGTGCCGAATTCTGGAGCAGAACCGCTCCTTGGTTCTTTGTGACACTACCCAGGAAGATGGGATACAGGTTTGGTTTGTCTGTGGAGAATACTGTATCCTATTCTCTTCCTCCTTCCAGGACTCCCAACTCTTCTCAGGCTTTTTCTTGGACTTTCTCCTTATTCAGAGTCTGTCCTCTCTCTTTCTCAATCCCACACACAACTTTTGGAAGACAGATGAGCACAGCCTTGTTTATTTTGAAACTAAATTCAACGTTGACCCTCAGAGAGAACACCCACTGCAATGCACTCTATTACCACATAGGCACCATATTAAAACAAAGCCTTTTGGCTTTGAGAGAAAATTACTGCCCCACTGGGAGACATAAACTGGGCGGGGGGGGGGGGGGAGCTGGCTGTGTTAAGGAGGGGCACACAGCAGCCAGCAGGCCATGTCCATTGAAGGAGGAGCTCAGGCTCTTAGCTGTCAGTGTTCATCTTACTTGGACAACTAGGCTCCCTTTTCCCCTCCACACACAGGAAAAGTGACAGCAATGTGTTCAAAGGTTGGTGGCAAGAAAGCATCAAATAGCACACACTGCAGTCAGTAAGAGCTCTGTTCAGCTATAAACTAGATAGAAGTAACACTGTTGAGGACGGACTAGTCAAGTGGTAATGTCTCAAATTGGTATATGGCTATGACTTCACACACACATACACAACACACACACACATACACACACACACACACACACACACACACACACACACACCAACAACAACAATAACTAGGGGCTGGACAAGAGACCCATGGTTAAAAGCATGTACTATTCTTGCTGAGGACCCGGATTCAGTTCCTAGCACCTTCTTCAGGTGGCTCACAACTGTCCATAACTCCAGCTCCAAGAAGGTTTGATGTTTTTGGTTTCCATGGGCTCCTGTAGTAACATGCAAGTCATGCACAAACTTAGAGAGAGAGAGAGAGAGAAAGAGAGAGAGAGAGAGAGAGAGTAAGAGAGAGAGAGAGAGAGAGAACGAGAGAGAGAGAGAGAGGGAGAGAGAAAGAGAGAGAGAGAAAGTAGAGGGATGGGGAAAAGGGGAGGAAAAGGGGGAGGGGGAGGGAAAGGGGAAAGGAGAGAATAAAATAAAAACCTGGGTAGTAGAGCCAAGGAGCTTCCCTTTTTTTCTGTCTAATAACGGTTATTATTGATCAGAGCTGACATTTATTGGGTACATTTTATGTTCCAGGCACTCAGCATGGTGGAGAATTTGATATATAAGCTCACTTAATTCTCAGAATCACTTTAAGAGGAAGGCATTACTTTGGTTCTCATTTGTACAAGCAGGGAAACTGAGGCATCGAGTTCATTAACTCAAGCCACATAGTTGGTGATTTGGGCTCGACCATTCTGACCCCAGAACCCAAGTTCTTCCGCTGCTCCTTGTTTGGCCCCATTCTGTGAGCAGTCATTGCGTTTGCACACACTGTAGGCGCACACACAGGGGCACACACATGCCCAGGACATGAAAGAGACACAGACACAGCTAGAACTTGCCTGTGGGTTGGGTACTCTGGATTTTGGGTAACGCTGAGTTATCTATTGCTGGTCTTGTCCCTTTCCTAAGAGGCTGAGAATCTTGGAGGATCATTCTATTTCAGATGCTCCTACTGGCCTGAACCATTTATGTGATAGCCACAGAGAAAAGGTAGACACTTTTCTCCATGGATTACTGATGGTGAATGTGAACTCAATAATCCAGAGGAGATGGAGATGGGCAAAGGACAGAGAGGCTGCAGAAAGATGTGGGGAGAGAAGAGGAGCAGAGGTGACCTTGAGAAATGTGGTAGATCCAGGGCAGAAGAAAAAGGGCTTGGGGTCATGAAAGCACCCAGAGAAAGGATGGAAGGATGAGGGTGCAACAGGTTCTAGTAGGTCAACCACAGTGAGTGCTTGAACGAGGCGCAGTTGACCACTGCTTGGTGTAGAGGAGTGTGTAGAAAGCACTGCTTGTAAGATCTAGGGGCCCTAGTATGATGCCGTGGTTAAGTGCGTAGAGTCTAGACACCAAATCCCAACTCAGCCCTTCTTCAGTAGCAACCCACGAGGCAAACACATCTCTCAGGGTTCTGAGTGAGGGGATTAAGAGAGATGGTGCCTAACACGGCCCCATAGCGAACAGACCAAGAGCCATGGTTCATCTGCAGCTCTAAAGAGGAGAATGAGTCGGCCAGGAGAAAATTCCAAGCAGGAGGAAGGTTTGACGCCAATCATTTGACCCTCCTAATGAGAACTAAAGAGAGCATTTGCCTTAGGCTACTGTTCCTCGTTCCATTGTAACCCAGGGATGAGAGGGTCTCCCTGAGGATGCACGGGACCAAGATGCTGCTTAGGTTCATATGTACCTGTTGGCTCCCAGGATGTTGGGCATTCTTTACCTATCTCACTACTGTGTTTCAGGGTGAAATTTTTGTAGTGAAGGTAACTTGGCAGTGGCGGTGGCGGAGGTGGTGTGTGTGTGTGTGTGTGTGTCGCGATCAGGTTAGTGGCCAGACCTTCTGGAAGCATCTTTCCATTCCTGCTTCTTAGAAACACACAGCCTCATTGCTCCTATCCTCCAGAGGTTCTAGACCCTCACTTGTTCCCTCCTACAGACTTTCCCTTTCCCTTACTATCTTTGTCTCCCACTAACTGAGTAGCTTTGGGCCAACCTGCACATTCTTTAGCTTATGTTATCTTTTGCTACCATTACTAAGTTCACAGTATTGAGTTTTTCAAGTTTCAGGCATGCCAACGGGTCAACTCCCTGAGGACAAGGTATGCTGTCTGGTTGGCTGTTGCAGTCTCTCTCCCTAGAACAGTGCCAGGCACAGGACAAAGATTCCAGAAGCATTCGTGGAATGAGTCAATATCTTTCTTCCAAGGACACATACCTCCCTGGACATTCTGTGGGGGTTCAGACACACATCCAGACTAGTGTTATTGTTATGGTAATAAACTATCTCATTTCTTCACACCTGCTTCCTACAGCCTTGCCTCAACAGCTAGCTGATCATTAAGATCTTTTTATATTGCAGAAATGTGATGTCATGCGCCCTTAATCCCAGCACCCAACCCAGGAGGTAGAGGCAAGAAGATCTCTTTGAGTTTGTGGCCAGCCTGGTCTACATAATACGTTTCAGGCCATCTAGGGCTACATAGAAAGATCTTGTCTTAAAACAAAATAATCTCCTGAGAGGTCCTGCCAGAGCCTTACAAATTCAGAGTTGGATGCTTGAAACCAGCCATTGGACTGAGCATGGGGTCCCCAATGGAGGAGTTAGAGAAAGGACTGAAGGAGCTAAAGGGATTTGCAACCCCAAAGAAAGAACAACAGTATCAACCAACCAGACCTCCCCCCTCCCCCCAGAGCTCCCAGGGACTAAGCCACCAACTAAGGAGTATCTATGGCTCTGGCTGCATATGTAGCAGAGGATGGTCTTGTCAGGAATGGAAGGAGAGGTCCTTGGTCCTATGAAGTTTTGATAGATGCCCCAGTGTAGGGGAATTGAGGGTGGGGAGGTGGGAGTGGTTGGGTGGGTGGGTGGGAAACACCCTCATAGAAGCAGGGGGAGGGGAGATGGGATAGGGAGTTTCCAGGACTGGTGGGGGAAACCAGGTAAGGGGATAACACTTGAAATGTAAATAAATTAAAAATAAATAAATAAAAATTAAAAACAAAACATTTATATTTTTATTGGAGTTTCATAAGAAATGTTACATGAGGTGGGTGCTCTGTTGGTGAGGAGAGATGGATTTTCTGGTGTAGTGTGTGTGTGTGTATGTGTGTGTGTGTGTGTGTTTGGGTATGTGTATAGGTGTGTATGTACAGCTATGTGTGTATGAGTTTGTATATGAGTGTATGTATGTATATATTTGTGTGTACAGGTCTGTGTGTGTATAAGTATGTGTGTATGTACAGAGAGGTATGTGTGTGTGTGTATGTGTGTGTATGTGTGTGTATGGGTATGTATATAGGTGTGTATGTACAGCTGTATGTGTATGAGTGTATGTATGTATATATTTGTGTGTACAGGCCTGTGTATGTATAGGTATGTGTGTATGTACAGAGAGGTGTGTGTGTGTGTGTGTGTGTGTATGTGTGTGCAGATGGGTTTGGTTATGGTTTCCATAGCCTGTAGGGTTAGAGGGGTATTTGTTAGTATTAGCGTGGCTGCCTCGCAGGACTCCTTCTGTAATGTGTAGAACACCTTCACGGGTGTTCTAAGGCAGTCTGTGAAGCCTGTGAACTGGGCTGAGAGCTGGGATTTTAAAGAGGATGACTCTATTCCTTGTTCCTCTTCTGTACATTTTTTTTGCACTTAATTCTAGGCTCCTCCAGGAAATTTGGGATTTTTAAATCATTAGTACAGGTCATTTGGTGTTAGTGTTTATTTTTTCTATTGCTTTTCTCCTTTTTATTTTACTTTCTTCTTCTCTTCCCCCTCCTTTTCTCCCTCCTCTCCATCCTCCCCCTCCTCCCTCTTTCTCCTTCCTTCCCCTCTTCCTCCTCCTTCCCCTCCTCTTTCTACTTCTTTGCACATATTGTCTTCTAATTTTTGGTCACACGGTCTCACTTGTTCTTTTGTTCCTGGATGGCACTGTGGAAACATGGCTTATCTTTGCCCTTGAGGAGCTTCTGAGATGAGGGGACTGGCCAGGGTGGTCGGGAGGCGTATGGGGGTTGGGCAGGGTGAGGGGCAGGTGTCAAGGACAGCTTCCAGAGGTGGTGAACTCTGTCAGTGAGAGCTAAGGATGCTACAGACATTATCTCATCCACTCCTCACCGGCTACAGGACTTTTATCCCTGCTGGGTGACATCACCTCTCTATGTCTTGGTTTCCTCATCTGTGAAGTCCACTTGGTGAGACCTCAGAGAAGTCTGGTGAGACTTCTGTGGTCAAAGTATATACAAGGTGCTTTGTATTTGTGCTCTGCGAGCTTGGGTGGTTCTGGGTGGCTCTGGAAAGCTGTCAGGGGTGGGGGGTGGGGGTGCTGAGGCAGGGGAGGGCGGGTGGCTTGCTTAAGGAAGGAACTGACAGGAGCTCTGTGACCTTGCATATCTGCTTGGAAGTACAGAAAGTCTGTGGGGCCAAGGTATACACACTACTGAAAGGTTCTCAGCAGGGTGGGCACTACCTTCCATGACTCACACTGTATAGTTCAAAGGTCAGCGTCTACAATGGACTACCTCCTTCCTGAGTTTCCTGGCTTTGACACTTGCCTCTTCACCCTCAACCTAGGACAAGGGCTGACGTTTTAAAAAGAAGGACGACTTGGTCCAAAAAACGCAGCCCGAGGTTTGTGTTTCTTTGGATGGTCGGTCAGGGAGTAGCTCCCTGCAGTGGAAAGGATGAAGCTAATTGAAGCACCAAGGGTTCTCACCATGGAGCTGTTCGGTGGCCCAAAACAAACATTCATTCTTATGGAGTCAAGGGTGGTGAAGGGAAAGAAATGAGGGGAGAAAAAGAAGGAAAATAAAAGCCATCTATCCCTGTCTCTTGGTGCTGCCGAAATCATTTTTAATCCTCTGTACAGAGTCACCACCAGGCCCTTCTTGAGCTGCCTCCCAGGGCAGTTGTAAGGAGCTCGGATAAGGATTTATGTGGTTTGTTTGCCCTCCCTGGGGCCTTTGAAGGCTAAGCGAGGAGGCGACGTTTATGGCTGCTTGGTTAACCCTACAGCTCTCTGGGGTCTCCTTCTGCGACCCCTGGGCAGGAGGCAACAGGCCTTTGGCTGCCCCATCTGGAGAGCTGGCTGTCTAGGGTGGGGAGTGGTTTTAGGCCCAAAGCTCTGCAGACTTTGCTCGCCACAATGGCGTCATCCCAGCGCAACGCCCCCACCATCTTCAAAATAGAACCAGTTCATATCCCTCAGGAGATGGAATGCTTGAAAATCTGCCTCAAAGGTTGAATGAAGCAAGATCCTCCTCGAGGAGTTGATTTGGCTTGAAAATGGCTAATCCAGGTCAGGTGAGAGAACTGTCCCGTGTTCTTTGGTGTGAAAGATGTTCTAGAAAGATATACACATACTTAAAAATAAACAAACCTCTGCTTTATTATTATTATTTTTAAAATGTTAATATTTTCCTGGCACTGCTGGTTAGAATTACTTGTCCGGGTGTCCTGAACTTGGGTTTTGAGACCCAGCTGAGAAGCCGGCACAGCTGGAGGGATGGAGATACCTTGGGGAAGCGAAATATTTGGTGTGCCTTTCCAACCTTATTAAAAAACGAATCCATTTGTTTTGTCCACATGTTCCTCCACATCCCAGGATAGGAGAACATTGGAAAAATATGTCCTTTTTGGGGCTAGGTTGGCCGATTGCTTCAGAGAAGCAGGGTCTTACAGGATTTTACCTTGTGCCGGGACCTCAGAGAACTTAAGAGTTTTGCATTTCTGTTCTGAAACCCTGGCCTGAGGTGGGGGGGGGGGTGTGGGGATGGGGTAGAAAATGGGGGATGGGGTATGGTGTGGGGAATGGATGGGCTTGTAGGGGGAGGAGTAGGGGGGTGGAGTGAGGTGGGGGGATGCGATAGCGGTGCAGGTGGGGTGTGGAGGAGGTAGCAGTTGGGGTGGCAAGCAGTAAGACATTGGCATTCTCCCTCTGAGAAATGATAGAGATCTGGGAGAGCTGGGGACAGCAGTTCACCCATGAATGTTGCTTCATTCTTTTAGTCAACAAACTGGCCTCAAAAACCCCATGGAGGGCTCAGCTGAGCCACAGTAGTCCTGAGAGGGCAGTGACCATCTGCTCTCCTGATGTTATCTCCTCATCTCAGTGAGTCTTCCGGTGGGAAGACTGCATTCACCTTATCGTTGAGGGCCAGTTCTTACCATTCTTTCTGGAAGATGACCCTGGTGTCTTCTGTCTTCTGGACTACACATTAACTTTCTCTTTCTTTTCCCCTTAAGGTCTCTTGTAGCCCAGGCTGGCCAGGCTTAGTAGATGAAGATGGCCTGGGACTCCTGATACTCCTGTTGCCACATCCCAAGGGCTGGGACCACTGATGCTCACCACAGCCCCTGATGCTTGGGGGGTGCTATGGACCAAACCCAGGGCTTGTGTATGGTAGACGAGCACTCTACCAGCCAAGCTAGAGCCCTAGCCTCATCACCCACTTTTTATAGTAGGGTAAACTGAGACACGCTTCTGGGATTGTAGATGGCACCACATTCCTGATGTATTTCATACTCTAGGCAGCTCCCCACCCAAAGCCCATGGTGGAACCATCTAAAATTGGGGAACCAGAAAAGCCTGGGTTCAGTTCAGTACCCCTATTTCCTTTGGTTTCTCCAATCCTCAGTTTGTTCATCTGTAGAATGGAGATCAAAACAACAACGGAATGACCATGGTTATGATGATTGTAAAACCAGACACAGTGTTCAGGGCCCTGTATGAAAAGGCTGTCTCTAGAGAGTGTGATTATTGAAATTTGTAGGCCAGGGTTACTGTGTGTGTGTGGTTTTTTCTCTCTTCCTGGGGCTCTGAAGGGGTGCAACTGGTCCACAGGGAGTCTATGTGGCCTCTCAGAGGGGCAGCTGCTACTTTGGGGGCTGTGTTGTCTGTGCTGGGCAGTGGTGGTCTTCGGACTGAGAGCTCTGGTTTCTCTACCAGGAGGCAGAAATATTTAACATAACACAGTGACCTCACCAGGGCTGCAGCAGATGCTATCATCTGCAAACAGCCAGCCATTCAAGCCGAGCAGGCCCCACATGCCACAGGTAGACCAGGGGGAAAGAGAGATTGAATTGTTCAGTCCTGCACGAGTGGAGGTCTGACAGAGAAGCAGCGCAGCCTTTACCCAGAACTTTAAAAAGCAGGCTAAATGGGTTTTTCCATTGGAAAGGTGTGGAACAGACCGAAAGCAGGATGATGAGGAATTTTGTTTTTTCACAGGGAATCGTCTTCCTGTTGCTCTTCCCCCCAAATTCTTTTTTGTCTCCCACCCCTCCCCCATCCAGTTTCAGCATCCATCACTCCTGTTCCACCCCACCCCACCCCACCCCAAGAAATGTGTCAGGCTCCAATTAGGCAGACCCAGCTCCATAAATACACACTCTCCCCAAATGAGCAGAAATATTCCAACTTAAAAATGTATATAAAATGTTTATGAAATGAGGAGGGTTGAGACTCAAACGTTATTGTAGGAGCTGGCAGAGAGGGTAGGGTGGAGAGCACACGGCTGATGGGTTCCTTTGTGATTGCCATGTAAAATATGTAGACATGGAAGGCTTTCCCTGTCCCTAGTAACACACACACACACACACACACATACACACACACACACACCCGCATATATATGCGCACATGTATTGACTGAGGAATCCAGCAGAACACGGAGCTGTTCTTTACAGGTCAGGGAGCTCGTTGTTTTAGTCTGATGTTTTCATTTCTATACACCTGCACCCCTTGCCCAAGACCCCCACCACATTGCCCGTCTCAGCCCTCAACACTGAGATGTGTGTTTCTGAATAAATCACACATTATGTGGCTTGGTTTCCTCAGGAATTTGAGAGGAAAACTCTGGATCCCTGTGAATTGGGCTTAATTGCATCCCATAGGTGCTGGACATATTTCACCTGCCTTGAATTTGTTCTGTGGGACCCCAGAATCTCCATCCATTTCTTCCTCCTGCCCTACCTTCAGAAGCTACATGCATGGTGAACTCGAGGTCTTTGCCCTTAGCAGGAGCAAGGTAGTGAGTTTGGTTTGTGGGTGGGAAGTTCAGCCTGGGCTACTTGACATTCTGGTGGCTAAAGGGTGGGTGGAGGGTGGGCTCGGACTCTTGGCTGATGATGAACTATTTCATGCATTTGACGTTTAGCTGCTATGGAGTCCTATTTGCAAATGTTAAGTAACTTAGTCAATGTGGTCTGAATTATCAAGAGCAGCAGGGGGAATGTTGACTGCCTCAAGTTAGGCTTTGAAGACATTTCTGTGTTCTTGGTGGAATCCCTGGGCAGTGATGTCTTATATCCAAATTCCCGTTTGCTGGGTTTCTAAATTCTAAATTCAAGGGACAGAATTGCAAAAATAAAGAAGTGGCTTTTCTCTGGTGGGGATAAGCCAATCCAGATCCGGCCTTGACCAAACATGAAAGTTACTGTACTTGGCTAGCCAGAGGAGAGAAGGTTCAGAAATCAATAGGAGCTTCTTGGAACAGGAAGAATGAGTGGATAAAAACAAATATGGGTTCTAAGCTTACTTTTAGGTCAATAAATGATACCTTACAAGTATCCCTGGAAGGGGTTAGACTTGTTGAACACAGGGAAGTCAGTATTTTAGTCTTACACTATGACATTTTATCAATACACAATAGTGACCACATGCAGCCCCCATTTCATTGGCCTTCTCCCATACCCATCTGAGGGTTACTATTTGACTTATCCACTGTTGCATTGTGAACAACTCACATCTGGCAGTGTAAAGACAGAATGCGTTTATTAAGACCCCAGGAACAGTGTATCTGGGTAGTTTTGCTCTAAAATATCCCATGAAAGTAACATCAGGATGTTGTTGGTAAGGGCTGCGGTTAACTGAAGCTTGAAAGGACTTTGGGAGATCTGCTGATAGGATTGCTTCATTGTTTGCTCTTGGCAGGAGGCCTGAGTTTCTCACCAAATGGGCCTCTCCATAGAACTGCTTGAGCTCTTCTTTGTGTGTGTGTGTGTGTGTGTGTGTGTGTGCATGTGTGGGTCAGAGAGTCAGAGGTTAATATCTTTCCCTACCACTTTCTTATTGTTTTGAGACAGGGTATCTAACTAAACATGGAGATCATCAGTTGCACAGGCTAAGTGACCATGCTTGTCTCTGTCCCCCCTGCCACCTCCCCACAGTGTTATGATTATACACACACTGGATAGGGTCCAGCTATTATGTGAGTGCTGGACATCTGATCTCAAGTCTTCATACTTTACACTGTCAGCCATGTCTGTAGCCCCTTGAGTTTCTTGACATGACAACCATCTTCCCTTAGAGCAAGGGATTCAAGAAAGTGAGCAGGGTGGAATCTATAATCATTTCATGGCCTAGCCACACCCAACATATTCTAGTCAATACAGAAATATTAAGCTCAATCAACTCACAATGGGCGGAGAACTGGACTCTCTCTCTCTCTCTCTCCCAGTGTTGACAACTAAACCTAGTACCTCACACATCCAAGACAAATGTTCTATGATAGAGTTTTATCCCCAATCCCTGACTCCATCTTTTAAAGGGAGGAGCATCAGAGAATTTATGAACTTATTTTTTCAGTGACTACAGTCATAGATTTCCTACATGGTATTATGTATAGAAATCTATTTAATGGCCATCAGAGAAGTCTTCCTAAAATTTCACTGCAGGTATCATAATACCTCAGGCTAAATATTTGTAATTCCCTGGATGATTCTCTGCATGACCTGGGAATATATATATATATATATATATATATATATATATATATATATATATCAATGGTTTCTGTTTATCATGGCTGGAAAAATGGAGGAGACAGAATTCAGTGTAATTGTTAGAGCTTATTAACACATAGTGCCTAGCATCTAAAAGGTAGGTATTCATTAATCTTTACTAGTGAACTAGTGAACACATCAAAGAGTTTTTGAATGGACTTCTTTCTACATTGAGGCTGTGTTACAATGCTTTTTAAAAAGCAGATTTTTATATTGCCACTTGAGTGTTTTACATAAAGTGCCCCAAATTGATCCCATCCCCTCTCAGATAGTTTGTCCAGTTAAGAGTCCCTATCCTCTTAGATTATTTAGTAGTTTTCTTTTTTTTAAATTATATTTAGGAATCTGTTTATTTAGTTCATCTGTATTTAACTTTCATAAGTCATATGCATCTAGAAATCTGTATCTTTCTTAGAGTTTTGAGTTTAGTAGAATACAAAATTTGAGAGTTATGTCCTTATGATTTTCTGAATGTCCTTGGTGTCTATTGTATTGTCTCCCTTTAGACCTCTAGTTTTATTATTTTTGGATCTTCTCTCTCTCTCTTAACTAGTTTGGCTAAATAGTTGCCAATTCTTGTTAATCTTTTTAAAGAATTAAATCATTGTTTCACTGATTCTTTACAGTGTTTTTAAAAATCCCATTTCATTAATTTCATCCCTGATTTTGATTATCTATTTTTATCTAACTATTTGTGTGTGTTGTTTGTTCTTGGTTTTCCAAAGCTTGCAGGTGCATCATTAAGTTACTAATTTGAGTCCCCCCTTTTCCACCTCCCTCTCTTCTTCTCTACTTTTCTCCCTCTTGCTCTCTTCCTCTTCCCCTCCATATCCCACTGCATAAAGACCTTTAGACAGTGAGATTCAGTGGCCTCCCACAGCCAGCTGTTTCCAGAGCCCAGCATCTGGATGCTAGAGAAAGCAAAGTCGGGAAGATGAGGGACTGGCAGTACAGCTGGACTGGAAAAGATCTATTCTTGGCTATTTTCAGCAGGAACCAGATTCTTCTTTTGGTGTAAGTGGTAGGAAGAATGGAGACAGGGAAGATGGGTCACAACCTCAACCTTTGCATCCAGCAGAGGTGACCACTCTTAAAAAGAACACAGCCAGTGACAAGGGGACACACCTGCACCAATGTTGTTGTCTGGGTCCAATTCAGAGCTGTCCTTTGGATGTACTTAAGGTGTAAAGGGAGGGATCTGAGTTGTCCCTGCTCAAATCAGATGTGGTCAGATTCTGACATTAGTTTACTTTCATCTTGAGCTACTTTATGGTTGTTTTTAAGTTACAGAAACATTGTTTCTTTTAAGACAAACAATTCAGTATTGTGCAAAAATGCTAATCATTCTATTTTCCTTCTTAGTCAAACTATGAAGGTAACGCTTATGTTTCTGAGTTTACTTCTGTGTGGGGACATACAGCACACATATACTGCCATAGGATTTAACAGTAGATTGGATTCCTAAAATACATGTCACCTTCTAATCTTCTTTCCTGTGACTTCTCAGTACATCAAAGTGTCATTCCAGGTCAAGAGAAACAGATGATTTTTCAAAAAGTTATTTTTATTTATGTGTGTGTGCATTTGTGTATGTACATGATAGATCTGATGTTCTCTCTCTCTCTCTCTCTCTCTCTCTCTCTCTCTCTCTTTCTCTCTCTCTTTCTCTGTCTTATTGTGGTCAGAGGATACTTTTTAGAATTGGTTCTCTCAAACTTTTGTATTGTAGGTACTTTCCCCCGCTGAGTCTTCTGGCTGGCCAAAAACTACAAAATGGTGTTTATTCATAATTTATTACAGCACTATGGAGGAAACATAATCGCCTGATGATCCTTCAGCTCATTTGCAGTTGGTTTTGTCACAGCAAGCAACTGTAATGAAGTGCAGTGTGACATTCCTGGGAATGTTGTCTCTACACAATAAATAGGTTTTCCAAGGCAAGAATCCAGTTGCCTTAGATGTTGGTTTTTGTATTATTTTAGACTCCTTACTGCTACAGTAAACATCTTCTCTCCACCAACCTTCTAAGTTATTTTATTCATATAATGCCTACTTCCCAAAGTGCTGATTTGGTTGAAGAAAGATCCAGAAAAGTGTATCTGCTTGCTGTTTGGACTGGCTTTGGAGTGGATTTATTAATATGGGTCCAGTGTTGAGATTGGCTACTTGTGTTGTTGAGGATCTAAATGTATATCTTAGGTTTTTTGTTTGTTTTATTAAGAAAAGATTTACTTATTTTTATTTTATGTGCATGAGGTTTTGCCTGCACATGTTTGGTGCCCACAAAGATCAGAAGGGCATGCTGAGCTTGAGTTATGGAAGACAGTGTTGGATTCTCTGGAACTGGAGTAACAGGTGTTTGTGAGGCACCACATGGATGGTCACATGGAATCAAACCTGGGTTCTCTGGAAGAGCATTTAGTGCCCTTAGCCACTGAACCATCTCTCCAGCCCTACCTCACATCTATGAATCTTAGTTCAACTGAAACAAATGTAAGAACTAATCATATTCAAATGCTATTCTAAGGCAAATAAAATAAATGGATTTCAGTAAGAAGGTATAGTATAATAGAGAATGCATAAGATTTAAAGCTGGTTTTCTCCTCCTTTTGGTGACTATCTTGTAAAGTTTATACCTTTGTAAAGGTGTGAGTGCAGTTGTGGTACCGACCTTCCAGGTTGTGAGAACTATAAAAGAGCTATCACACTGTAAACTGTACGGACCTTGAGAATGATTTAAATGAATTGAATGAAAGCAAAATACTTTAGAGGAAGGTGATATTCTCAAAACAAAACAAAACAACAACAACAAACACAAAGATACAAAGAGGCCACCAAGGTATTTACTGTGCTGGAGAGATCTTCAGAAAACCCAGGAGAGCAAACCCTAGTAGTTCCTCAAGAAGGCCAGGCCAGGCCTAATGGAAGGAGGCAGAGGCTCAAGAGGAGTCACACACAACAGGCTATTTAAGCATTTTCTCCACGGGGGTGGGGGGTAGATACCAGCATACTGGTTAGGGTTACCTTGCTTGGGGGAGCTGTTTGGTTTGATCTTGGGTTTCTAGGGTCTTTCTGATGGATTGTCACAGCCTTGTGCTGAAGAACCTTGGGATCATTCTACTCCTCCCTCTTTAGATTTATTTTATTTGATATGGACAGATGTTCTGCCTGCATGTATGTGTGCGCCTGCCTCCTGTGGCAGTCAGAAGAGGCCATCAGATCTCCTGGAACAGGGGTTTTCATTCAGAACTACCATGCAAGTTCTGAGAGGCAAAAATGGATCATCTCTAAAAGCAATAATTGCTCTTAATCCTGAGTCACCCCTTCCCATCTTCTTTAACTAAGACATGCAATTCACTAATTTGCTTAAGACTCCTCTGTTTTCAAAACTACAAGGGTAATGTCTTGAAGCTTAAGCTGTGAGTCTTTGGGGGTCATCATAGATCCTGATCTTCATATCTGAGTGGCCAAAACTATATGTCATATCATGAAAATTGCTCTCCATTTCACAACTCCTGGGAGTTATTCTCAATTCCTTAACATTGGTTGTGTGGAAAATGAATGTTCTATGAGCTGGAAGAAAGGATTTTCATACTGAAATTAAATAACTACTTTCCCAAATGAACAGAAAGAAGAGAAAAAAGATGGAAGGTAGAATTTTCTTAATTTTTGTACCCATTATCCTATGTACTCATCTATAACCTTACTGCTTAAAAATACATATTGTTATTATATGTCACGGTATACCATAGAGGTCTATGGCTTCTAATGTGCTCTATGCCTTGGGCTAGTTTATTCATACCTGAATACTGTTTTAACATAATTGCCACTACCTCTTCTCCCTCTTTAACCCCACTTATGTCTCCCTTTCACATCCATGACCTTCTTTAATGATTATTGTTATACATATTTACATATACATTTGTATGTGTATGTATGTTTGTGAAACTTGATGAGTCCCTTGAGTTTCTTTTTGTATACACATTTAAGGCTAACATTTGGGATTTATAACCTATCAGGAGTCTTGTCCCTGGAGAAAGACTGATTCACTCACACTCAATAACCATTGGTTGCCTGTGTACTTCTTCATTTAGGACTGAAGCATTATGGGACTTCTCCCATCCTCACTGGCATGTCAACTGGTGTTGTCATGTAGTCCCTGGTTAGGCAGTCATATTGTTGATATGTGCTCTTTCCCATCAAGCATAGAGGATACAGTCTTACCATAGGGATCCCAGCTCTGTGACTCTTACAATCTCTTCCCCCTTCTGTAGTTTTTCTCAGAGTCTAAGGTATAGGGGTTGTGTTGTAGTTGTATCAACTGAGGTTGGGCAGCCAAATGGTCTGTTCTCTGCATTTTCACTTGTGAAGTTCTATAATAGTTTCCATTGACTGCAAAATGTACTTTCTTTATTGAGGGCTAAGAACTATACTTATCTGTGGGTACAAGGATAAGTATTTAGAATACAGTTAGAAATGATTCTTCTTTAGAAAGGTTCTCCCCCAGTGTCTATGACCTCATCAGCTGCAGGTAGTCAGCTAAATTTATGGTACCAGGCATGAATTTTTTCCCATTGAATGGGCCTTAAGTACAATAATTTCTAACTCTATTCTAAATACTTATCCTATTGGTTGCTTCCAAGATATAAGTGCCACTATTGTACCATTGGGAATGTCTTAGCTGGTCCTTGTGCTGTATCCCTCAGCAGGATTTTTGATTACCTTTCTTCATTGCCGACTTGCATAACTCATTCAGGTACTGTAAAGGATAGTCATCAGGGAGGAGGCTTGCAGAGTAGTTCCAGGTTGCTTCCTTCAAGTATTATATCCAAAGTTTGGAGTGTCTTGGTCAATAGACTCTTACCTTCAAGTTCAAGAAGACACCCAAGGGTAACGGTAGTCTATATTAGTTAGGAGTTTTGTGGACCTCCCTGACCAACAACCCAAAGGGTTGTTGTCTGTCACTTGGTTTTCATTAGTCTCCTCTGGGCCATTTTCAAAAGGATTTTTTCCCCAGAGAAGGTTAAATGGTGATCATACAAAAGAATGCAGACAGGGACATTATAGGCCCTCTTTTTCCCAGGTAGACTCTGGTGAGTACATGACCCGGGATTCTGTCTAGTTAGTGCCCACTTTCACTATCAAAAGTGTTGTAGTTTTGATGATTAAGTTACACACACACATACACACACACACACACACACACACACACACACACACACACACACACACACAATGTGAGATCTAGTTGAGGGAATTTCGTTTGCCTAGATAAAATATGCTAGTTACATAGCAGGCACTGGTCTACCACTTTCTGCATTTTTCTCATCTGACCTTAAAGAGCATAAATAGGTGTTATTTTAAAGATAAGGGATTTGATTCCCTGAAAGATAAGGTGTCTTTATTAAAAGGCTATGGTAAGTGGCAGTGCCAAGTTTTGAACCCATGCCGGGCCAACTACAGAGGCTATGCTCTTAGAGGGCATATTCTTGTCACTTCTGCCCTAGCAAGAGTGGTTTGAGATGCAGGACTCCAGCTGCCTCAAGTCCTCAGGAATTCCAAGGAAGCAGCTGTAACCTCAAGGGGCCAGTGAGGCTTCCTTCTGGGAGAAGCTGTGTGCCTTGGGTAGAGAAAATGAAGGGTTTGTCCTCTGTGAAGCATTTCGATGTTCTTGGGGACCTTGTCTGTACTTCTTCACTGGGGCTGTCTGTTTAAAAGCTGGACCCACCTCCTTCCAATTAAAGTATAATGAATCTGCTAAGACCTGTGGTCCAATATAGCCCTGCCAATTGGGTGTTAGGGGTGTGTGTGTGTGTGTGTGTGTGTGTGTGTAAAATGAAGAAGTGTGAGCCCAGGAGTCTGCCCTGAGGTAAGAAGAGAAAAGAGCCGATCTGTATGCGTCCTAGTAGCCGGAGCTCTCCCTGAGCTGTGGCCTGGACTGGGACTGTGGGCCAAAGGAGCACTGGAATTGCTTAGAGCTGCCTCTGTGCCTTTAGCTGTCCGGGGTAAAAACATCACATCTCGAGAGGCCTGCGCTGGAGCACAAACCCACGTATTGTCTGGCCCCTGGCAGGCTAGTCTGTGGAGGGGACACTCTCAGAGCTCTATTTTAATCTTTTGGAGCTGGGCCAGAGTAGGAATTCAGCTGCCAGCACCAGGCTCCCCCCCCCCCCATACTTGTTCCCCACCCCCAGTCCCTCTCCAGGTTTCATTCCTTCTGACCTCCCATCATGAGAGGTGCTGGTGTTCATTCTCTCTCTCCTCTCTCTCTCTCTCTTTCTCTTTTTTAAAAAAAACTAGCAGTGTTCTTTCATGGGTTTGACCTCCCAAAGTGTTGCAGACCAGGGCTCCTCAGTGGGCTACTTGGGGCTCCAAGCTGGCAAGAGGCCAACCCTTGAATCCTGAGATTTACCTCCAGATGTGTGTGCCTCTGTGCCTGTGTAAATGCATGTGTGTGTGTGTGTGTGTGTGTGTTGCATGTGTCTGTTTGTATCTATCTGGCAGTTTTCCTTCTCCCGAAAAAAGCGTATGGGAAGGGAATTGAGAACAGAGGGAAAAAGAGTGGCTGAAGTCTGTAAACCTCTTCTTCTCCTCTGTCAATACCTCTCCTGCTCACACTCACGTAGATGTCCCTCTACCTAGCTCTTCATAGTCTCCCAAGTCAAGCCTACTGAGTCTCTGGGCAGGAATGAATCTTATAGAGTAGTTGTCGACCTTCCTAATGCTGTGACCTTTGAATACAGTTGCTCATATCGTGGTGACACCCTCCCCCCCCAGCATTAAATTATTTTTGTGACTACTTCACAACTGTAATTTGGCTACTGTTATGAATAGTAATGTAAATATTTTTGGAGATGTAGGTTTGCCAAAGGAGTCATGACCTCCCCGGATGAGGACTGCTGTTGTGGAGAGACTGCACAAAAGAACGGGAGGGAGACTTCAGCAGTGACCTTGGACTTCTCTTGTTCTCTTTCTGGGTGTGATGCCAGGCATGCAACTTCCCTGCTCAAAGCCCAGTTTCTTTTGATCAAACACTACTCACTGTCCCAGAAAGTAGAATGCAGAAGGTTCAGTGATACCCAGAAGGTGCCCCATATGTTGTTGGCTTCTTTTTTACCTACCCATCCTACCCTCTTCCTTGAACAAACTCTCAGAGGCCTAGCTCTGGCCTTGGGGTAGAATCCCTCAGCTGGTCTGGAAGGGCTATGCTCTTCCTGAAAGGGCAGAAGGGTGCAGAGGGTGTGGTCCTTTCTCTCCCACCCAGCATCTCCCATCTCCTCTCACCCCTATCCTTCTGGCTCTGCCAGTGATGTGCATTTTCCCCTTCGCACCGACCTCCCATCCTGACTCACTACCTCGACAGGGTAGCAACTTCCAAAACAAAACTTTTCAACCAAGGAAAATATAACCATGGGGAAGGAAACATTTCAATATCAGGCCTCCCAGGAGCCGAGGAAATGGACTAAGTGTCTTTCAGAAAATGATGCCATTCTGACTTCACACACAGAGTTGGGGTCAGAGAGAGAACAATACCTGGCATCGGGCTTCAGCCAAGCCAGAAGAGACCAAGCAAGATCTAAGCTGATGCACCAACTTGGAAGAGTCAGATGTATGTCCAACATTGTGTCTAAAAAGGAGTCCTACCGCGAGATGATAAACGCTCCACAGAGAAGCCCTGCGCTGTGTCCTACGATTGCCCCTGGTCTTCCCTTCCATCTCAAAGGAGATGCCTACTCCAGCCTTGCTGTCTGGCAAAGGGGCCCGCTTGCTTCATGACTGGCTTCTGGGAAGTGGCTAATGGGTACACATTCCATGCTTAATAATAGTGCCCCCTGGAGATGGACAATGCTTTGACAGGGAAGGGATCTTGTAGCAGCAGCGATCAGGCAAGATCTAAGAGAACAGCTGGTGGAGAGTACTGGTGCCAAGCTAGATGTCAGGGAAGGTCCAAGAGATATCCAGACCACACCTACTGTGATTGCAGTACTGGATAGCTTAGGCTCGGGGAAATGGAAACAGGTGGCACCATCTTCTGAGAGAGCCTGGGGCCAGGTGAGGCAGAGTCCTGACTTAAGTCCTTCCACAACAAAGAACGTTTTCTGGAAGTGAAGGAGACTCTGGGGACACCCAGTCTGGCTTTCTCACAGGTTCTTTTTCTCTCTGTGTGATAGACTCAGTGTCACATCCACATTTTTTTTTTTAAAAACGTGTGTCTTCTGACCTAAAACAACAGCACAAAACATTATTAAAATAGAAATAGTTGGAGGGCCTCTGTTCATTTTTGATGACTACTCAATGTGAGCATTTTACATGTGCAGAATTTCAGCTGAGAAGGAGTTCACATGTTTTATAAGCATTTTCTGCTGTGAGTCTAGAGAGGAAGAATGTGTCTCCCATGGTCACAGAAAGCCTTAATCCAGAGCTCAACACTGGGTGTTGTAGGGAAGAAGATGTCTATGTAATGTGCTATTTCAGTTCCCTTCATCTCTGAGTGTGTGTGTGTGTGTGTATGTGTGTAATATGTATGCGTACATGTGGTATGTGTGTATGTAATAAGTATGTCTACATGTGTGGGGTATGTGTGTATACATGTACCTGTGTGTGTGTGTGAAGATGCTCCCTGTATCTTCCAGTTCTGGAGAGAACTTCCATGATCTCTTTATTTTTCTTTTGAAAGGATCCAATTCTTTGGCATGTCATCGGTACATTGGAAAGTCAGGAGGTTGTGGCTCTGGGTTTTATTTTCTGGGCCCTACTTTTATTTATTTATTTATTTATTTATTTATTTATTTATTTATTTATTTATATTAAATGGAGATAAAAGTTCTTGTCTTGGAGCTGGTGTGATTGCTCAGTTGGCAAGTAACTTACTTTGCAAGTATAAGGACTTGAGTGTGGATTCTAAAAAGTCATATAAGAAGCCAGGCATGGTGGCAGGTTCTTGTAATCCCAACGATGGTGAGACAGGAGGCAGAGGCAGGCGGATGCTTTGAGCTTGGGTAGCTAGGCATGCCCACCTGGCAAAGTTCCAGGCAAAAAGGTGAAAGGAATCACACACACACACATACACACACACACACACACACACACACACACACACACAAATGCCCACACGCTTCTTGTCTTGGTCTCTTCCCAGAGTTGTATGCCCAGCTTAAACACAATGGCACATTGAAGAGTATTTTATAAATGTGTCAGAGACTGTAATTACCCTTTTTTGTTTTATTTCATTTTAAGTGCATCGCGTTTTGCCTGCATGAACATCTGTATGAGAATATTGGATACCCTGGAACTGGAGTTGTGAGTTGCCATGTGGGTGCTGGGAATTGAACCCCAGTCCTCTGGAAGAACAGCTAGTGTTCTAATCCACTGAGCTATCTCTGTAGTTGTGAAATTGTAGTTCTCAAGAGCTGAGAAAGAAAAATACACTCAGGTCTTCTGAGATCTGAGAGATTCAGCTGGAGTAGGTGATGTGCCTGACATTTTTAGATCATGGTGACACTTGACTAATTTCTGAGAAGCAACAGCCTATGTGCTCACAAAGGGTACAATTCTGCTTCCTCAATGCTCTGGGAATGTCTGGGATGCATTGTGGGACTTTTAAAAGTAATACTAAGGAAATAATTTTAAGGCACCCTGAAGAGATGACCTGAACTTCATCAGAGCCGTTTTAGTGAGTTTAAGCTTGACTACATTTGGATAGGTCCTTGAATCCATTCTGCCTAGAGAAATTAACCTAATTTTAAAGTACTTTCTCTATAGCTCCTTTTATAAGTTTGTCTCCCAATTTTAAAAGCAGGTATTAGTAACATAAGCTTACTAATAAGTGGTTTGTACAATGGGTTCCTCCCATGGCCAGGAACTGACAAAGCAGGAAGTCACCTTTGACTAAGAGTTTCTGACCAAGTGTCATACCCCTCTTGGTACCTCACTCCCTCTAGCTGATGCCTAACACCTGTGTCTTCTCAGGCAAAATGACCAGATACAATGGTTAATAAGACAGACTACTATATGACAAGAATGCTGTATACTACTTGAAGAGGCATTCATGATCAATTCTGAAATAAAAAATAAATAAAATAGTTGCAAAAATCTCCGTGTCTTACTAATCCCCCTAAATAGATGGTAAACAGTTTTTTCTTACAATTTATTTATTTTCTTTATTTTTAATTTAATGTGCATTGGTGTTTTGGCTGCATATGTCTGAAGGTATCAGAGCACCTGAAACTGGAGTTACAGAGAGTTGTGAGATGCCGGGTTGGTGCTGGAAATTGAACCTGGGTCTTTTGAAGGGAAGCCAGTACTCCTAACTGCTAAGCCATCTCTCTAGCTCCAACACTCAGTTTTAACTTGTCTAATTCTTAATTTTTTAATTATTAAAATGAATGAATTGCTTGGAACAATATTATCAAAAGAGTCAAGCATTCAGTGGAGGCATATTTCTTACTTAACCAGTAAAACTCAAAAGGCATCCTCTTCCCTTTTATTTTAGGCTATACTACTCCACAACATCTCCTCAAGAACGGGCACAGAAGAAAGAACATATTTAAGAACAGTGTCGTCTCTTTGGTTTGAAACAGAAGGCAAAGCTTTTATTTAAAGGCAGAATTAAGACAAGTAGGTAGTGGTTTACTTAGAAGGTGATGGTTTACACAGGAAAACAGCACACTTGGCCAGAATCACAAAACCAGCTTTCTGAGGCTGTCAGAGAAGCTGACCGCAAACATGCCAATAAAAGGTGTGTGTTTGTGAGTGTTTGCGCATGCCCGCACACACATGCGGGCGCATATGTGTGTCAGAAAAAGAACCTAAAGCAAATATGGTGCAAAGCAGTGAGTTTCCTATTCTTGGAGATTCAGGAGGACCTTTGTGCAGGTTCCTGGGATTGAAGTAATCTCTATGGCGTCTTAGATATGGTTGAAATGTAAAATCTCAGCCAGGACCATGGGGGAAGGAGGAGCCTTGCAGGTGTGGAAATAGAAGGGGCAGATAGAGCCCATGGAGACAGAATGGTCATGCAGAATGCACTAGGGGTGTTTAAACATGCCTATAAAGGCAGAAGCAATGAGGTTCCAATAGCCAAGCTGCATTCCCATGGGGATATTTACCATGGTGATCTGATGCTGTATTTTCTCACTACTAGGCAATAACAAAGAGAAATGTCTCCTGATGCCATCAGTTAATCGAAAGCTAACTGTGTAGACTTGGCTGACACAGGTCAAAACGATGTCCCAAATAATAGCTTACAAAGTTTTAGTGAGAAGATTTTAAAAGTTCAGGTAAAAGAATTTTATTTTGCCTTCATAAGACACAGAAAAAGCATTGGGTAAGCCAACTACTGAGAATTCTATTAGTTTATTATTGAATTGACATTTTTCCACTCTGAAGACAAAGGGTTCACAAACTACCCTTAAAACATCAAAAAAAAAAATCTCATGTGAAGAATCAAAAATACTTTTGACTTCTTTATGTTTGATGTAGATCTCAACAATATTGGGGTAAAACAATATTCAAGTGTATTTACTGCTTATGGGACAAAGTCATTCCAATGGAAAACTAGCATTTCATATGTTGACATTGTTTTTCTTGAAAACACAGTGAAGCAGGTAGGAAATTATCAAAAATACTTGCCATTAAAAATTATCCTAATTTTTGTTAATTCCTGACTACTTCCTAAGAGGCATGCATGCATTTCACCAGTATTGTGTTTGACCAAGGGTGATGGCCATTCACAATATCCATTTGAAAGGTTCAAATAGTTTCCAAATGTACATATTATAAAATATTATTGTTCTGAGATTGGAGGTCACATTGAACACGCCACACAGGATTCATTTGCGTATTTACAGAGGTATAAAGCACACAAAATTGTGCAGATAATGTACTGAAGTCTAAATTTTAACATACACTTAATTTCATACAAGGCAATAGGATACAATAAGTTCTGGACTAAGAACAACCAATAGTCAGCCAGGTTACTATGTACACATCAGGCAGGAAGCAATCAAACACTGCATAATACATTATCATCTAAATTACTATTTCTATGAAACATCTCACACATTGCAACACGCAACACACACACACACACACACACACACACACACTGATTCTTTTTCCATCACAAATATCAAACAATGTTTATGATAATATCCATGGATTATCTCCATATAACTGATTTGTCCCCAGGCAAGAAGCAAGACAGAAACTCAGATGACAATCAGTCTCCAGACTTGGCTTTGTAAATTACCTGTTAGATAATGGTTACTATGGGGGTCTATTTAAGACATCCATATGGGTTGAAGGAAGAGAAGCAAAGAGCTTTACCTAGCAGTGTCATAACACTTGCTACTGAGTTAAATATTGGCTTTTGTTGAAATCAAAAGTGTTTATAACTGGGAAAGAAAGACCTCTCATGACATTTAAATAGCAACAAACAACAACAACAGCAACAACAACAACTTTCTACTTTCTTTACCAAAACAAAATTCCTTTTTCTTTTTTTTTAAAATTGTACTCAATTGTCAGACAAAACTAACTATGCTACTGAATAACCATTTGACAAATTTATCATCAACGGTAGCAGAAGATACAGCTGAAACACAAATATGACTGCGGTATACAGCAGAAAAAGCAGAGACCTGAAATATGGCAAAATCAGTGCTTCATAAACAGTTAATGGATTTTTCTCTAAAAATACTTTTTTTGCTAATGGCAAAGTCCAACACCTCAGAAAAACTCTGAATTAAGATCTTAGAATACGTTTCCAAGCTATACAACATAGTTTTAAATACACTACCCTTGTTGTTTGTAAGGCTGCATGGAAGTTTAGCTTAACAGTCATGAGCCATGTGTTTGGACATCTTAAAAGAAGAGACCAGCAAAGAGAGACCTTACCCTCTCTCTCATCTACCCTACTACTTATGAAGAGATTCCATTGCTTTCCAGTTTGTTTAAAAGTTTCCTTAAAGATATACAAGGAAGCCTCAATTTGCTTCAGTGAATCATCTGGGAAGCTATTTAGACTTTATGAAATGATACATCTGCTAAGAGTGTTCTCTTATTAATCCATAACAACCTTCTCTAATTGGTATTTTATCTCTTAATAAGCAGATATGCAAAGAAACACACTTACTTAGTAAACTAGGAAACCACAGCTAATAGTGTCTTCTCACTGCTATGAACATTTTTTTTTTGAAATGAGTGACTTCTATGTAACAGAATCATGGTTCTGAAATGCACTGCAGACCCCTGACAGCTCGAAGTGACACTTGTCTGAGACAACTATGTCTTGAGTAGAGAGCAGAGAACAAGAAGATGCCAAAGAGGTGGGTTTTCTGCTATACTTTCTTGTCTGACCGTTGACTTCCAGGGTGGAGCTCACCTTCTGCAGAGTACGGGTTGGTATGTCAGGATAACAATGAATGAGAGGTCAGTCTCCTTTTTCACTTGTCTGGCATGATCTCCTGGCAGGGATGGAGTAGGTGTTTGCCAGGTGGCTCCCAGACAAGGTCTCTTTAGGGGAATACAACAAGGCTTCAGTCATTGCTGTTCATAAAGTGCTTTGGAATCCTTCAGGAAAGGGGGCTGGCAGGATATTATTTGTAACTGGCTTCAGTTTTTGAACCAAATGGAGCCATTTTCTTCAGTATAATTATTGCTTTGAGCATTAGTGAATGTTCTTAAGACTGAGTGGAGCTAGCTCATCTTTAAGTACCCGCTTCTTAAAATAAACTCTTCCCTGGAGTTAATGGTTTTAATTACTGTGCCCCAGGTACCCTCACCAATTAGAGGATGTGATAGCTTGACCCTGGAAGTGGCTGCATTTACATTTACACAAAGTGAGTTTCATTTTCCAGGATGTACTCCCTCATGAATAGACAGCAGGAGTGCAGACAGAGACCTCTAGCCAGGCATGTGCTGTCTGTTTGTCTGTCTGCAACAGGCTGCTGCCTCTTCTATATATCCATGAGATGACATATGGTTAGTATTTGGCTAAATTCTTATATTGTGAGTACTCTGTGACCTCAGAATGTGTTTCATTCTTGACTCTTCGGTTCTCTATTGAGCCTAGAACACAAAAAGATACAGGGGAGCTACATTCCATGATATTTAAGGATCTTCACGAAGGATGGGAGATGGATATTTCAGGTCTGAGGAAAGGAGATTGGAAAAACTGGAAAAGAGAGTTTGAATAGGGAAGTTTCCTTAAGAGCCTCTTAGACTGTATTTGAAAAGAATAAAATGTCACATTCATCATCTCCAAAATAAAGCAACAAGAAAAAATTCATAGGTATTCTAAGTTTCCCATGTATATGTCATCAAAATGAATCAATACAAAACTGGGAATTAGAGAACACAGTCATTTCTCCCACAATGCATTAATTTAAAGTAGGTTCACAATTTTCCAAAGTGAGGTCAGGTGTGAACCTGCTTCTTTGAACAAATAGGTAATTATTGAGGCTACAACATACCTATTTTATATGGCATACTGTTAGCAAATAACATTTTCAATTGAGTTAAGCATGTCTATTGAAATCTACTGCACATTATTCATTCAACGGATGTGCTTTTGCTCATGGAAAATGAAAAATTAACCTAGTAATCCCAATATAAATAAGTAGGTTTTTTATTCAATGTGATTGGGTTTAGTAAGTCAGAATTTGCTGAACACAAGATTAGGAAAGTGGGTGAGCGTCTGCTTTAACTCCTTGTTGATGGGAGCATCTAATTCACAGTCATAAGTTGTCCCTTAAGTCAGTAGAATGTCAGGATCTGGGTTGCTTAACTTCTCTCTTCTTGACAGTTCTAGCAACTCACCTTACAAATGTACTCAGTGCATCTGATCTTTCTTCTAATTAGAAATGAGTGAAATCAAGTGTAGACGACTCTGTCATCTCTGCTGTTAATAAGGAGTCATATTTTGAATGGTTTGTTGACTCTGTCTATTCATAAGATGTGAGTTCTCCAGCAATAAAGAGATTCATGATGTTGGTTGAACACAGATTCAAACTTGGAATACGAAGAAGATGGTTTTATGGGACAAAGAGCAGAGGCTAGACAATCTCTGGTTGACAAGTATGCGCCAATTTCCAGTGGTGTATCTTTAGAAAGGAGGGATTTTTTTTGAATTCTAATCCTGACATTAAGTCAGTTCTTACAACCTTCAGTAAATCACCACCTCTCTGGTCTTAAGTGACTTTTTGTAAGGCCAAAGACTTAAAATACATACCCTTGTTGCTTCCATAATTCACGGAGACAGGAGAAACCTGAATTTTAAAATCCTCCCAGGTATGGCAAAACTCTAGATATTTTATTTATTTTTTTGGTTATTCAAGACAGGGTTTCTCTGTTACAGTCCTGGCTGTCCTGAAACTTACTTTGTAGACCAGGCTGACTTCAAATTCAAAGAGATTTACCTGTCTCTGCTTCTCAAGTGCTGGGATTTTTACTACATCCTGCAGACATTTTAGTCAAGATTCTTTGAGAGTTCACTAAGCATAAAATCTCTTAAAAAAAAAAAACAACTAAGATCATAGTTTTAGTTTTCCAATGATCACAGGTCAGTAGCCAATGCTATGCTTTTGCACAGGGTAATTAAATGTATTATTATTATTTTAAAACAGAGGGAATTAGAACACCATGGTGAACATAGAGTTTGCGTGAACTTTCAAGAGTAGCTTAGGTCTGCGAGGTCAGGAGCAGGATAACATAGCAGTAGTTAACTGAAAGGCCTGTTCTGCAGAAAAGGACCATTTAGAATGGCGGTGGACTGAATGGGTCTTTACTGCAGGAGAACTGTGCCTTTCTTGAATATGCAGTGTGAGGAATTCACTTTTGAGAAATTCAGGTAGGAGGATAGGTGAGAAAAGCAGGATATACAGGTCTTACTGAGCACATGCTTGGTGTAAACTATGGGCCGGAGCTACAAAGGAAAGACTTCCCCATATAGCCAATGGGCCAGAGGATCATGGGGAAAGAACTCACTTTGTGAGGAACAGGGTGAATGCAGAGGGAAGCCTCCTCCCCGCAGTCCTGAACAATCTTGGGGATGAGGGGTGATGGGTGAATGATGTGCCTCTGGTACTTAGAGGAACCCATCCCTCCGTCACTGCATCTGGTAGACACTTTCTTGTTCAATAACTGATCAGTTTAGAATCTGGTGAGCATTCACTGCCCTTCTAAGTGGTGTAGCCACCATGGACTCATTGGTTTGCTGTAAAGAAAAGGGACTTTTTGTCCTGTTCTCTTCCCCCTTTTCGTTGCTATATTTCAGGATTTCACTTAACCCAGCCATCCCCTTACTCGCTGGAATAATTAACTGCTCGTTGTCAGGACTGAATGGGATCGGAGAGTGCAGGAAGGCTGCTTCCTGCCCTATTGTATCTCGAAAAGCAGGGCTAGAAAAGAAGCGTCCTCCACTTTTTGTTTCCGGGGGTTCTCCACATAACACTCAGTGAAGAAGAAAATCTTTCCAAGATCCCCACTAAACTAGGCAAGTGCTAATGGATAGACTTGGGGACCCTGCAGTTTAGAATATCCTGGTTTAGTTGAAGGAAATCCCAGCGCAAGTCTACTTGAATCTTTGCTCTTGAGATGCAACATGGGCTGCAGCTTCTAAAAGTTTGGATTTGAGGGGATAGCTGTTATTCTTATTTTCACCCACTGAACTCCTTCATCAATCACAAACTCACTAAAGAACTCTCAGCCCAGGGTTGATATTACCAGAAAACTGCAGAATTAAGTGTCCCTGTTGGACTGGCCTATCTCAGCCACAGGTGAAATACATCGAAGGAGCTATGTATTTGAATCATGGATCTCAGACTCCTTAAAATTTTTAGGGTGAGGTGTGTGGGATCCCGGTGGGAACCCCTCCCCCCTTTCCTGTTGATCACTTTGGAAAAAAAAAGCCTTATATGTGTAACCTTTAGATTTCTGACTTTCAACACTTTGAAATAGGTGAGGACACAGAGGTGCAGGATGGGGCTATGGTGAAGAAATGTAGGGAATAGCCGGGGACTAATAGCCGGTGCAGGCCACCTTAAAGCATACTACTTAGTATTTCTGAAACTGGAGATGTGGGGTCTGGACTCATCTCTGAACTAGTGGAGCTTGGGAGGCTGCGGCGGCCTGCAGGGGTAGGGCTCAAATTGGTCCACAGCTTTGTGTCCTGGCCTGTGAGTGTGTCAGAATAGGGTTCCACATAGACTCTGTGCAGTGGCCGCCTTGGGTCCTGGAGGCAGCTTCTCCGCTCCTCTGGGAGGCTGGCTGCATGGGCCAGAGGCAGGCCTCGGGGGCCATCCACCCCAGGTCCAGGGCCCTCTGCTTCCCCAGGATCCTCAGCCAGGCCGCAGGCCCTAGACAGGTGCTGGGTGTAAACACCTTCAGAGAGTGACAGCGACTGCGTCTCGCTGTGCATGCGCAGCCAGCGATGGTGGCGGCTGAAGCCACCATAGTGCTGGTGCTTGCCTGGCTTCCGCTTTCCCAGGAAGCCCAGCGGCGGCCGTGTGCTTGGCACCATCTTGGCATGGTTCTTGGGTGCCAAACCCGTGAGGGTCAGGCTGTGGAGAAACTCGACACATGAGTGGTCGGTGTCAGGACCCTGCACTGGGCCCTGAGGGTCCTGGCCAGGTCCCATGGAGGCCTTCATGTCATGCACCTGTAGGACATCTGGGGCGCTGCCACTGAGGCCGCTGAGGGCCTGCTGGGCAATGTCATGTGATGACAGGTAAACCAGGTCCAGGTCTCGTGGGCTCAGAGCATCGCTGGAGTCATAGTCACTGTCTGTGGGGAGGAAGACTTCTGAGCAGCCTTCTTCATCCGAGCATGGTTGTGACTCTGCAAAGCCAGGGACAGATGTTAGAAAGAAGAGGACTGTTACTGATGGCCTTATTCATAGGCTTAAGTAGGTTCAATCCTTGCTAGACGTGGACCAAGAGCAGCACATTTTCACGGAGCACAGGACTCTGCAGATTATGTAGGCTTTCGTCTTAGTTTAAAGGTAAAGGAAATACTGGATGGGTCCAGTCGGTACAGTAGTTGTGGGAGACACTCCCTCATTCCCTACACGTGCATTCTATGGTTATTTTCTGGTATCTGCCTTTAGAGAGGATGGATGGAAAAACAAAGTGGAGTGTTAGTCACTCTCTATTATGGTTTCAGAAACAAGTTTTGCATTTGACAAAAGAGCAGCGATTTAAAAAGGGGAAGGAAGGAGACATTGGTGGCAGAAGATGAGAAATCTGGTTTCAAATCTTAGCTGCCCTGGACCTCTTTCTGTGATAAAATTACTTCTTTGAACTTCAGTTTCTTTTTCTGCAAGTGATAATGATATTGGAACTTACTTGGGGAGACTAGAAGCTACTGATTATAAAGATAAACATTCAATATACTGACTTTTGGAAAAAAGGTCAAAAGAAGAAACAATAAAAAGTGGGGCAGAAACCATCTCAAGGTATACATAACAGTCCTGAGTGAGCTAAACATTGGTTCCCTATTTGTCATTTCATGCAATAGCTGTTTGCATCTTTTTCCTTAATGATATCATACATTTTGATGGCAAGCGATGTCTAGTGTCCATTGGGTTTCTCATAGTGCTAAACCCATAGTAGCTTCTTGGTGAATAATGTACATGCTAATCCTGAAAACATTTTACAAAGCATTTATGTCAAATATATCTACCACCTCTTTCTAAGTGTATGTCTTGGCTAGAAAGGCCTTGCCATACAGAATTATAAATATATTGCTTTCTAATATTCTGGGATTTGTTTACTGAATTTAACCATATGGAATTTATTTCTATATATGGAGGAATGTGGAATAAAAAGGACTCCTATTTATTTTACTGAAAGGATGGCCAGTTGTTACAGCACTATATATTGAATAGTCTATTTCTTAAAAAACACTGGAAATTTAAAACAGTTCTAATAAAAAGTTTTTGTAGTATTTTAAAATAGAATTCAATAAATTGTTTTGAAAATTTGTCTAGAAGAGATTTCTGAGAATAATCAACTTAAAAAAGATACAATAGGGAAGAGATGGCTAACCACATAAACCAGACTATAGAACTTTGGTCATTCAAACTTTAGAGTGTCAATATACAAATGAATGGATAGATATGTAGAATATAAAAAAGCCTAAAAGCAGCTATAATTTTGTGATAATGTGACAAAGATAACATTTCAAATTAGAGAGTGAAATAGATTATCCAATATAGAGTGCTGCAAAAATTGACTATCATTTAAGTAAAATAAATAGGAGTCCTACCACATTTCATACATAGAAATTAATTCCATATGGTTAAATATAATAATAAAATCTCAGAATATTAGAAAATAATGTATTGGCAATTTTGTGTGGGGAGGTTTTTTGAAATAAGGCACACCCTAGAACTGTAAAGAAGTGGTTGATGAATTTGACATAAATACTTTATAAAACAAATGACACTATAAGCAAAGATAGTAAGTAGTAGTAGAAAAGAATAATAGCATTGTAACAAAAAGTTAGAATTCACCTTGTATAAAGAACTGTAAGTCAGAAGATAACGAAAGAGCAAAAAATAAAGACCAACACTTGTGAAGAGTAACAAATGGCTAACTCACACATTACTATGCACACACTAACTTCAATTCAGATAACAGGTCATATAAGAAGAGTGGGACAAAGAGGCAGTTTTCCTCATCAGATTACAGAAAGAAAGGGGGAGGGGTAGAGGTGGGGGAGGGGAAAGGAGAGGGAGGGGAAGGCAGGGGGAGGGAAGGGGAGGGAAGGAGAGGGGAAGAAGAGAGGGAGGAGAGGGGGACGTAGGAGGGAGAGAGAATATTGTGTGTTATTGATGTGTGGGAAATAATCAAGAACTCTCATATAATGATGAGGAATCTAAATTGGTTTAGCTCTTTGGGCTGAAATTTGGCAGAATGTGTCAAAAATATGTATATCATTTATCCTCACAAGTCTTTTTTTGGCTATCTGTTTGAGAAATTGTCACCATGTGCACATGGAGCATTTTAGAAGTTGTTTACTGCAGAATGATTTATAGTACTGAAAAACAAGACATCATCTTGTGGTTGAGAATGCTGTCAAAGGAAGACTTATAGGCACAGAAGCACTAAGAAAAGGAAAACAGTTTACTTGTAGACTTCTGCAAGGGAGTCCACGCTCAGGAGTTGCTTACTGATTACAAAATACAACAGGAATTAACAAAATAAAACCACAAGGGTCCTCTGTTAGGCTGTTCATAGTGGAAAGTTAGCTGTGGCTATTTCAAAAATATTGAGAAATACAAAGATAAAATTTATTTTGTTAAGTAGTCAGTATCAGGACTTTTTGTGTTAGAGATTCCTTAGCTACCTAAAATTATTTTCCATCTCCCCTCTCCCAACCCTTATTTGCTTATTTCATACTCAGTGTGTGTGTGTGTGTGTGTGTGTGTGTGTGTGTGTGTGTGTTTCCCACCCTAACTAGAGGTGTCTTGTATAACTACTAGTAAGTTAGGTACATTAAATGCTATTTGAGTGTACTGAGTGGTTTTGCGTATCAACTTGACACAGCTGGAGTTATCACAGAGAAAGGAACCTCCCCCTGAGGAAATGCCTCCATGAGCTCCAGTTATAAGGCATTTTCTCAATTAGTGATCAACAGGGGTGGGCCCAGACCATTGTGGGTGAAGCCATCCCTGGGCTGGTAGTCCTAGGTTCTATAAGAAAGCAAGCTGAGTATGTCAGGAGAAGCAATCCAGTAAACAACATCCCTCCATGGCCTCGCCATCAGCTCCTGCCTCCAAGTTCCTGTGTAACAGCTGGAATCTAGACCTGTTGTGTGGGTTCTATCCATTTTCTTTTTCTGTTAATGTCTAAGTGACGTGTTAGATGTTAATATGGGGGTTTGAGGAAGGAGAAACAAGTGCTTTCTGCGATCCTGTGTGTATAGGTGTTGCAAAACGTAATCTTAAGAGACTCTAGTCTGAAAAGCAGCTAGAACCAGAGAGGATGGATTGCTTAGATAAGAAGCTAGCTCCCGGTTGTATAGCCAACGGGTGATTATTGAAAGGTTTTGAAGAGCACACAAGATGAGAAGAGGGATGTAGGGCAGTTATGTATCAGGTAACAGTGAGAGAACAGTGAGGAGGGGGGAGCATAGAGGGCAGCTAGCAAGAGAGGTCGAGGCTGAACATTTCCTCAGTGTTTTTCTTCCTCAGGCTGTGGTGCTGAGCAGTAGCAGAGTGTGTATGGAGGAAGAAGGCTTGCAGGAAAGCCATTCATTGTAAGATGTCCATTGAACGTAGCTTATGCCAGACAGTTAAGGACTCACGTTTAAGCATCTAATAGGGTGTGAATCAGACAACAAATAAGTCAGGACCTATGAACTCGAGATAATACAAAGTCCTGTGAACAAAATGATATTGGCTTTTAGCTAGCGGGTGAGTTGGGAGGGAGATTCTTTTGATTAGATGGTCAGGGCCTGCATCTCTCTGCATCTATTTGTGAATCTGCACGAGGCCTTGGTGATCAGGGGAGTTCTAGGGAAGAGTGTCCCAGACAATTAGGAGAACATTCGTGATGTCCACATTCATGATGTCTGCAAAGGTAGGAAAGCCGGTTAGTTAGACTGCAGCCCTAGCTTAGGTTGGGCAGCAGAGAAGATGGTGAATTTGATCTGGGACAAGTTTGAGGAGATGGCAAGAGTATCCGGGAGACCAACTGGGAACATGCTGTGAGAGAAAGGCGGAACACGTGGGTGTATGGAAGAAAGCCCCACTGGAGAGGGGACGGTTGAGGACGTGTGGTTGGTGAGGCTGTTGACTATAAAAGGGGGTGGGTCAGGGTTGGGAGAATCATTATTGGTGTTGGTGCTTTCAGAGATGGAATAATATGCTGTTCTCAGAGAAAAATGATTAAGAAAGAAGACAATAAATGTGAAGAGATTGTGTGTGTGTGGGGGGTATGGATACGCATGTGGATGCGTTAAAACGAGAGGAGTGAATAAAGGCTTAAACAGTGATTTTTATCTTTGTCTTTTTAAAAAAGATTTTTTTTTATGCTGGGGATTGAACATTGGATCTTGTACATATTAGGCAAGCTATATCTTCAGCCAAGTTTTTTTTTTAAACACTTTAGACAGTTCTCTCTCTGATCTTTAATGGGAGAAAATCAGGCACTGAAAGAATCAGGAACATTCTCACTGTATGGATTGAATCATGAAACTTCCACACCTAAAAAATATGTCCAAGTGTTAATCTTTGCATCTTGGAATTGTGGCCATATTCATTTTTTTTAAAATATTTTTATTTTCTATATTCTTTGTTTACATTCCTAATGATTTCCCCTTTCCAGGATACCCCCTCCCCATATGTCCCATAAACCTTCTTCTCTCCATCCCTTCTCCAATCACCTCCCTCCTTTTTCTCTGTCCTTATATTCCCTTCCAATGCTAGATCAATCCTTTCCAGGATCAGGACCCTTGCCATATTCATTTTTTAAAACGATCTTTCAGATACAACTAATGATCTTAAGATGAGATTATTCTGAATTAGCTGGGCCCTCAACCCAATATCAAGGGTCTTCATAAACAGAAGACACAGACACTGAAGAAAAGCTATGAACCAATAAAAAAATGTAAAGAACACTACCTGAAGCCAGAAGAAGAACTGTTCTTTTCCCCTCCTTAAGATCTGCCAGAGGGAATGTGGTCCTGCTAATACGCTGAACTTGGGCGTCCAGAGCTATGGGAGATACACCTTTATTCTCTAAAGGCATCAGTGTCGAATTTGCTATAGCACTGACAGGGAAGCCAATGCAAGTCTGAGCAGCCGCAACGCCCAGGCTCCCTTGCAGGGGACTTCACTGATACAATTCTGTGTCAGTCACTTAGATGGACCAGATCCCTGCCATCAGAACGAATCCAGAGGAAACCCATGGAAATCCTTAAGTGGATATCAGTCTGTGGAGAAGTATGAATCTGTATTTGGGTAACAATTCTGCCATTAATCAGCTATACAAGATGCAAAATTTAATAAGCTCAAGCTTCAGTATTTTCACTGGCAAAATGAGGAAAAAAACAAGCATTAAAGAGTGCGGTTCACAAATAACCCTATTAAAAATGGGGTACAGAGCTAAACAAAGAATTCTCACCTGAAGAACTTCAGATGGCTGAGAAGCATCTTAAAAAATGCTCGACTTTATTAGTCATTAGGGAAATGCAAATCAAAACAACCCTGAGATTTCACCTTACACCAGTCAGAATGGCTAAGATTAAAAATTCAAAAGACAGCAGGTGTTGGTGAGGATGTGGAGAAAGAGGAACACTCCTCCACTGCTGGTGGGGTTTCAAATTGGTGCAACCACTCTGGAAATCAGTCTGGTGGTTCCTCAGAAAACTGGGTACGTCACTTCCGGAGGATCCTACTATACCACTCCTGGGCATATAACCAGAGGATTCCCCGGCATGTAATAAGGATACATGCTCCACTATGTTCATAGCAGCCCTATTTATAATAGCCAGAAGCTGGAAAGAACCCAGGTATCCTTCAACAGAAGAATGGATGCAAAAAATGTGGTATATATACACAATGGAGTACTATTCAGCCATTAGAAACAATGAATTCATGAAATTCTTAGACAAATGGATGGAGTTGGAGAACATCATACTAAGTGAAGTAACCCAGTCTCAAAAGATCAATCATGGTATGCCCTCACTAATAAGTGGATATTAGCCTGGAAAACTGGAATACCCAAAACATAATCCACACATCAAATGAGGAACAAGAAGAATGGACGAGTGGCCCCTGGTTCTGGAAAGACTCAGTGTAGCAGTACAGGGCAAAACCAGAACAGGGAAGTGGGAAGGGGTGGATGGGAGAACAGGGGGAGGGAAGGGGGCTTATGTGACTTTTGGGGAGTGGGGGGCCTGAAAAGGGGAAATCATTTGTAATATAAATAAAAATATATCGAATAGAAAAAAATTACAAAAAAAAAAAAAGAGTGCGATTCAGTATCCCGGCATTATGATGACTCACAGTAAGTAAACACCAGATAGTGTTATTAGTATTGGGATATAAACAAGCACATAAAAACAGCTTCACTAACCATAGAGGTGGAGAGGGAAACTCACCTGAAATCAATTACTAATTCTTTGCATGGATCTGATTTCAAACCCAGTTTCAGATCTTCAATTAACCTCTCTTCCGACTCCTAAGGCACCTCTCCTAGCCATCATCAGAAAGCAGTAAAAATCATAAGTTCCAGAGTCTGTATATGCCTGTAACAAGGAGTAGGTCCCGAGGTGCTTGGCAGTGTCTTTCTCCTTCTAGTAAATGATTTGAGTGCTTGACTAAAGCAATTTGCACTTAAAAAAAGACTTATTTATTTTCTATTTTTTATGTATGAGTATGTATGTGTGTACGTGCATGCAGGAGGATAGAAAAGGGCATTGGATTCCCTGGAGCTGAAGGTTTAGGTTGTGAGCCAGCTTATTTGGATGCTGGGAACTGAACTCTGGCTCTCTGTAAGAGCACTGAGTGCTACTGAGCCACCTCTCCAGCCTCCAAGTTTGCAAATAGAAGTTATTATTTAGAGAAGACAATGGGAATACAATGAGAATGTAACTTCAAAGAAGCTGATGTGAATTGTCAGTGGCGGGCCATATTTGAAGATGTGGTTTCTAGGGAGGGCCCATACTAGCTTCCCCAGGAGGCATTAGTTTCTCAGTTTTCTCAGCTTTCAGAGGATTTTATTTATATCTGCGTTACTGCACTTACCAAGTTTCATTATAAACAATCCACTCTCTCATATTTCTCTCCTTTGGACTGTGGACTCTATAGAGAACATGTACACTGTCTTCCTTATCTCTGTTTATTAAAGTTTTAAAACTTCAGTCAGTAAAGGAATGAGAGGAACAAGGTAAGCAAAATGGTACCTAGAGTCTTCTGCATGTACCATGACCTCTAATCGGAACATGGGCATTGAGCAGCGCACGATGGTTCTCCCCATCCTCAGACTGTCTTATCATCCTTACATTAGCCTCTTGTGTGGAAAGTACACTGAGCTCTAGTAAAACAAATATCTGTGGAAACCTGGGTGCACAAAGAGGAGTGAGGCTGATCGTCTTTGAAAAGCAGCACTCCAGAAACAATCTGGAAAGATCTAATTTACCTGGTTTGCCATAGAAATTCACTCTCTATCACTGGTGACATCAGAACCAAGAGTCCACCCACATATGCAGAAAGAACAGTTGACAAAAATCAGACAAACCTTGGCTAAAGGCTTGTCTTCTTTCTTATTGTGTATATAGTTTTAAACAAATTACTTAGCTTGTCTGAACCCTGTCTGCAGCATAGAGGTTGCTTATCTTCCATGGGTGTTATGCTTATCTTCCATGGGTGCTTATGCAGACTTTTAAATAGACTTTTTAAAAAGACACTTTAAGTACCCTATAGACAGAAGGTATTAGTATCCTTGAAAGATGAAGATTACTACTTAAGACTATAAATGAATATTCAAATACACTTTAGGACTTTGTTGAGAAGATTCTTTTGATGATTGGGAAAAGCTATCCTGGTGTTCAACACTGTATTTAATAACTAGATTAAATAATGAGTTAGTAAATTATGTAATTTACTGTATGACTGCTATAGCATGATAGATAAGAAGTAAATCAAGAGAAGACATAGTTATAACTGTAATAACCCAGAAAGGAGGTGTAATAGAGCCAGAGAATGGAATCTTAACTATCTTGTTGGTCCATGACCCTGCCCTTAGGAAAACTATTCTGATAGGATTGGATCTTAATATTGACTCAGGTGACTGTTGGGTTATTTATTAGAAGACATAATAGAATCTCTTACCTAGAGTGGTATAGCCCTCCAAGAACAGGCTCAGAAAGTCTCCAGGATGCATCCAGGGCATCCCGGAGAATTTCTAAGGACTTGGGCCACTACTTCTTCCTCTCCTCCAGGAAGAGAGCGCAGAGTGCAGCTTCCCTCCCCAGATCCAGGCCATGTGCTCCTGGTAGGCACCTGTCCCAGCTTGTGCTACCCAGCCTGGTGGTGCTCCCTACTTTTTCTTGGAGGGCACTGGGCCCGGCCAGCATTGGGAGAATTTAAGCTTCCTCTCTGTTTGACCAGGGAGGTGCTGGATGAGGGTCTAACCATACTATTAGTGCTGGAGTAGGAAGCTTGTGATGGATGCTGCAACTCCTGGTCTTTGGGAGGTCAGTGGAGTTGCTGTGGGTCTTGAGCGTGTATGGGGAGATGACATTTATGGAAAGAATCGTTAGTTTAAAGTTATTGCTTTTTTTCTTAAAAGTGGGAGGTAGTGGTATTGTTAGTGGTCAGACAGAAAGAAAGGAACATCAGGTCAGATTTCCCTAAATTCTATATCTACGCAGAATAGAGCAGTATCCATATACATGCATATACATCTCTGGGCCTCACTGTATCTATTTCCATATGTTTAATAGAAGTGAAATAATTTATAATTAAAAAATATATTAACTCATCAAGACTTAGGTTGTTTTGTTCTTTTTTTTTTTTAAATTTCCCAAGAGAAAGAGTGCCTCGAGGGACCATCTGGTTTATGCCATGTTGTTCCTGACCTCTTCTGGGGAAAGGTTATCAGGAAATTTCACATTTGGAAGAATGGGACGATCTTCAAAGACATTTGAAGCAAACAACACGGACCTTCCCTCCATTGCCTCGCCCGTGTGTTACGAGGAGAAACAATCAGTGTTGGGGAAAAATACTGCTTCCTGTGAAGCTGTCCCCAAAGAAAGGGGGTGGGAGAGCATGCCCATGGGATGGAGCAAATCTCCCTCCCCTTGCCGTGGACCGCCTTTTCTTGGAGTCAACATTCCGCTTAGAGCCCTTGGGAGATGCTTTATTTTAATCAACTCAGAGGAGTCCTTTCTGTTTTGAAAGCCAGACAGAATTGGGAAGTTAGAGTTCTATTCCCTGTTCTCATGCTAAACAGAGTCGCACAAACAAACCCAACATACTCAACAACTAAGACAGAATCTTGGGTTGGTGCTGGCTGGGGGCAATGTCTGAGACAGGCTCTCCATTTCCAGGGGGCGCTGTAGAAGTTGAGGGAGTTCACCTACATAGAATGGAATTGTGCTGAGAACTTACTTTGTGCTATGAAAACACAGTTGAAGGGGATGTTTGTCTTAGTTGGGTTTTCCCTGTTCACAAGTGATTTCCAAACAACTCAAAGTGGTCCCACACATGAAGAGACAGATTCCATTGCTCTGAATGGAATCTGTGCCCTTTTTTTTTTGGTGAGGAGGTAAAATAGTGTTTCTCCTTTACGGTCCACAGGGTGTTCTTGTCAATAGGTTCTATTTGCCGTTTACTGCTTTTCATGTCTCTGTGTTTCACAGCCCAAGGAATTTTGGTTTCAGAGAAATAAATGGACCCAGGAGAGAATTATGTTTTAAGAAACAGAATGATGATCACTCACAGTTTCAGTTAATAATAAAATCCAAACGCAATTGGGCAGATCCTCCCAGCAGGGAGTGTGTGTAATCCATTCTTATGCCAACGTGAGAGTCTGCCATTTCTAGGGCATAGAGGAGGCCACCCTCATACAGTCGAGGAGGAGCCCACTTGGGGCCCCGTGGCTAGAAGATTAAACACTGGGAAAATTCTGTGAATAGAGTGAGCAGATGAGCACGAAGGCGGAAATAGAATTGAAAGTCTGTCTGTGGGATTATATACACCGTGGGGCTGCCTTAGACGTGGCTTCCAACCTGACGCGTCTCTGGTACTTGCTGCCTTTTTTTTTGTCTTCTCTTTCACAGCCAAGACTCTAGAGTGTGTTTTTCCTATTTTGTCCCCTCCCACTTATCCCCAGTCTAGTGACATGTCTTCCTCTTTTCCTTCACAAACTGTTCTCGTCAAGGCTATCGATGACTTCCTTGTTGAAAAAAAGCAAAAGAACAGAAAGCATACAGTTGTTTTATTTAAGTTTTCTCCGTCCTTTGACCTGCTTTAATTTTTGTGGCACTGTTTTCTGATTTGTTTTATTTTTCTTTTTAAATCTCTTGTCCCTGGTTGTTCCTTCTTAATCTAAGACATCTTATTGATTCATGCCACAGGCATCTTCCGTAGGGTTTCTCTCTCCATAGCTTGCATATACTGTCTAGAGGATCTCATGCATTTTTATAGTTTCAGACCCAATCCATGGGCCAATGGCATCTTAAATCTTATATTATTATTATTATTAGCCGGATTATCTTTCCAGTGTGATAGACATCTACATTGTGTTTTTCCCCCTGAATGCTTATTTTTGTGGAAATATTCAAAGCCATTCATATTTAATACACACAGCTATTGAAGCTTATTTTTCCTCCCATCTCTCTCTCATCCAGAAAATTTAGCTTCTTCTTTTTTATTAGCTTCCTAAACTCTCTGCTTTTCATATTTTCCCTGTTGTTTTCTTCATACAATAGTGAGATTTAATTTTAAGAGAAATTCAGATCCCATTGATTCTTGCTTATGGTTTCTAGTGCCTTTCTGTCACAAGCTGAGAAATCCAAACTCAGTGGTGGGACCTTCAGCATCCTACCTGGAATGGCTCCCCAGGAGTCACCCTACCTCTTACCCATCCTTTCAATCACGCTGGGCCAGGCACTCCACCTTCCTCCCAGCCCACCTTGAAGCCTTTTGCTATTTTGCTGCTTAGGAAACTCCAACCCCAGATTTTTGTTTTGCCCTGCGGTAGTTTAAGATGTCACTGTCTCTGGTAGGTCTCCCCCAAGCATCCTAGAATTCACCATTTTCCGTCTGCCCTCATCGCATTAACATTCTGCAGTTTTAATGGTCTGCTATTCTATTTTCCTTGCCATCTCTTCTAGACTAAGTTCCACAGGAGTGGAGGCTTTACTCTTATTCGTTATCTTCTGATTACTCAAAACAGTGTCTGGCACATGGAAGCAACCAATGTGTATTTTTATGTGGACATAAAGAATGAGCAGCCAGCACCCTGACCATTAGCCTGACTGACAGCAGCTACTGAAGTACAGCCCAGAACAATCCACTTCCTCTGCTCAATCTCTCTTTCCTCCTCTGCACATCTTCTGCTTACTCAGCCCTGGCTCCTGCTTTGATCTAAAGAGCGTACGGTTAATGCCACCAATCTTCTTTGTAACCCTAGGCAGTTACAGAGTTGGTTCTGTGTTTTTGGTTTTTTTGGTTGTTTTTATTTTTGTTTTGTTTTGTTTTTGGTCAGCCTATCTAAATCTCCCATTAGATCAGTTTCTGGCACAAATGATATTTGATTTGTATCCCCAAGGTCAGTGCAAGTTAGTAGAGCAAATCAAAAGAGTTCAAAACACCCTAGAAACTCTATTGAAATAATTATTTTGGTGAATTAGTTGGTAAGTCACTGACGTCTTTGGTAATAAGTTAGCTGCTTCCCATGTTCTTCCGCCCTTGCCAAGTTTTACTTTTAGAGACTGAGATTTTTGAAACAGCAGCACACACAGATTTGCTTATAGGAAAGGCACATGTCCCTATTAAAAGTTTTACATGAAGATGATAACATAAAAAATAGGGTAGTTATAATATACTTCTTGCTACATTTCATTTATCTTTGATAGTTTTACTCACAAATGACCCCTCAAGGTGAAGGCATTACTATTTTGATTTTACATGTACAGAAACTAATACTCAGCTGTAGCAATCTGTTCACTCGAATGCAGCTAATAAAACAAAATTAGAATTTGAATACAGGCCTCTGATTTCTAAGCCCAGGCTCTTTGTGCTGCACCATGCTGCCCCCTATGGGACAAGCCTATAAATCGGAACTGTTCATTAAAAGTAGTATTGAGTATTAATATTGGAGTATTTTTCAGACGTAGAATTAAGAAAAGCAGTTTAAATGGCCATTATTTTTATTGACTAGAAAAATGACACCAGACTCAACCTGCCCCAGGAAAGAGTGTTACATAGCATTTCCTAAATTTATATCGTTTTTTTTCTGCCTAGAAGCACAAAGATATTTTGAGGAAATTATGTTTTTCCAGTCATCTTTTTTGCCACATAATCTCATCCTTCATTTCTGAGGTGTGGGGTGAGACATTTCTTTCATATTGGTTTCTTAGATCATTATGTCCGTGACTATCCTGAGCTTACTGGGTTTCAGTTTTATCCAATTTATCCAAGATTTCTCTCTTCCTCACATTCCACTAGAGAGCATGATATGAGTGGGAGGTATGTCCCTACCTCTTACCTGCTTCGGGCTGATGTCCTTACCTGGAACAGCAGCTGTCCTCCTTTAGGGAATTTTTAGATCTCCATTCTTGTTCCGTGTCCTTCCATACCTTGGTCATGTGGACTAGTGCTGGTCTAATCTTCCCTACCACCCCCCTCCCCCAGCTCAAGTCCTCCACAGCAAAGCAAAGCAATCTCATGTTATTGCCCTAGTTGCCACAGCTCTGGGTTTGTTTCTTTTATGCTTTGCGATTCTGACTCCTGAACTGTGTTTCCTACCACCTGCTAGAACCAATCAACACAAAGAACATCATCAGTGAAGACAGGGCCAAGACTCTGGTGGCCAAACCAAAGAGCTCTAGATGTCACTGCTTACCGCTCACTGCCTTTCTTCTGTGCATCTCTGGGGATGGGGATGTGGACGGAAGACAGTCTATGTGTGATGACGTAGAACTGATCTTCTTCAGATTCTGCTCACTGGAGGAGTCTATAAGCTTAGTGATGGGTAAGCCAGAGACTGGTTGCTTGTATCGGGCATACTGTAGAGCATCCATGATCCACCTTGTCTCACGCCAGACTTCATCGATTTGCTTTGGAAAGAATGGTGAAAGGCATTAAGTTATGAAGCACCCATTGAAGAAAAAAATTACAGTTTCTTATGAGTACAGGATGAACCATTTGTTAGACCACTGGATTGTATATGGATTGTGCCTTAGTTGCTTTATTTGCAAACTACAGATATATGTACCACAGGATGATTGAGTAGGATGCCGGGTTTGAAAGCATGAATGATGCTGCAGGATGCTTAGCTCACATATGTAAAGCTATCTTCATCTTCAAGTTGTTCATTGTGTGACTAATGTTACATTCAGTGTCCAAGACTGGAGAGGTTTTAAAGATAAGGTATCACCCAGTGTAATTTTATTTTCAATGTTTTTCTTAGGTCTTTTTATTTAACCATACTCTTAAAAAACACAGTGCTAAAGAACCTTGCACTCCTAGCACATAATAGATTCTAAAACTATGACATTCCCTCTTATGGTCACGTCCAATGACAGGCTGGCTAAAATGAACTAGAGGGTGAAAATGTGTGGCCAGGGGCAATTTCCTCTTGCTTTCTAGTTCTGTGCTGCCCTGGTATAGGACTTGGCAGAGTATTGGTGTTGAAAGCATTAGATTGAGGCCCAGGGTTTGTTCACTCCCTTAGCTGGACAGGAAGTTCCCCAGAAGCCAGGTGCAGGAGGAGGCACTAAGCTAGGTTAGGGGGAGAATTTGAAGGGAACTTGAAGTTCATGAGGGCCAAGCCAAATCAGGACTCCCAGGTTAAACCAGCATGGATTTCCCTTGATGAAACAGTTACTTTTTCAGCTGGCTTTTTGGTGGCATTCAGTGTACAGTGGTCTTGAAGTTGTTTCAAAGGCCCTGTCTGATTATGGATAACTCCTTTAGAGTGCCTGTCAAGAACAAGAACTATGATTTGCACCAGGGAGCTGGGAGACTCCACAGCCTTCTGTGCATAGCCCACCAGGAGAGAGTGATCTCCCAGCAACACTTTCACTTCTGAGTGCAGAGGGGACCAGCTAGGAGCACACAAGGCCTAAGATCAGTAGAGCAGCTGGGCAGAAGTCTTCCTGCCACCATTTGCACCAGGAAGTTGGGAAACCTCACAGCCTTCTGTGCATAGCCCACCAGGAGAGAGAGATCTCCCAGCAGTGCTTTCCCTTTTGAGCTCAAAGGATTAAGAACACAGGCTTACAGGCCCACAGGAGGAATAAACTCCAGTGAGAGACAATACCAACTAGCACCAGATGGTGAAAGGCAACCACAAGAACCCTACCAACAGAAACCAAGGCCACATGGCAACATCAGAAACTAGTTCTCCCACCACAGCAAGTCCTGGATACCCCAACACACCAGAAAAGCAAGAGTTGGATTTAAAATCATATCTCATGATGCTGATAGAGGGCTTCAAGAAAGACTTAAATAACTTCCTTAAAGAAATACAGGAGAACATCGGACAACAGGTAAAAGCCCTTAAAGAGGAAACACAAAAATCCCTTAAAAAAATAGAGGAGATAATGGGTCAACAGGCAGAAGCCCTTAAAGAAGAAACACAAAAATCCCTTAAAGAATTACAGGAAAACACAAACAATCAAGTGAAGGAACTGAACAAAACCATCCAGGATCTAAAAGTGGAAGTAGAAACAGTAAATAAATCACAAAGTGAGACATCTCTGGAGATAGAAAACCTTGGAAAGAATTCAGGAGTCATAGATGCAAGCATCAACAACAGAATACAAGAGATAGAAGAAAGAACCTCAGGTGCTGAAGATACCATAGAAAATATTGACTCAACAAAGAAAATGCAAACTGCATAAAGCTGGTAACCCAAAACGTCCAGGAACTCCAGGACACAATGAGAAGACCAAACCTAAGGATTATAGGTATAGACAAGAATGAGGATTTACATCTTAAAGGCCCAGTAAATATCTTCAACAAAATTGTAGACGAAAACTTCCCTAACCTAGAGAAAGAGATGCCCATGAACATAGAAGAAGCCTTCAGAACTCCAAACAGACTGGACCTGAACAGAAAGTCCTCCCGGCACATAATAATCAAAACACCAAATTCACTAAACAAAGAATATTAAAAGCAGTAAGGGAAAAAGGGCAAGTAACTTATAAAGGCAGATCTATCAGAATCACACCAGACTTCTCACCAGAGATGATGAAAGCTAGAAGATCCTGGGCAGACCTCATACAGACCCTAAGAGAACACAAATGCCAGACCAGGCTACTATACCCAGTAAAACTCTCAATCATCATAGATGGAGAAACCAAGATATTCCATGATAAAACCAAATTTACACAATATCTGTCCATAAATCCAGCCCTACAAAGAATAATTGATGAAAAATGCGAACACAAGGAGGGAAACTACACCCTAGAAAAAGCCAGAAAGTAATCTTCTTCCAATAAACCCCAAAGAAGATACCCACACAAACATAAAAATAACATAAAAAATACAAAGCAGCAATCACTATTCCTTAATATCTCTTAACAACAATGGACTGAACTCTCCAATAAAAAGACATAGACTAACAAAATATTTCTCATGTAAATCTTCAATTTTATCAGAAAATGTTTGTAATTCCCCTTTTAATTTAGTAATGCTTTTTATGTCTACCATTTTATCTGCATTATTTTTCATGATAATCTTCAATTTTAATTTGTCTTTCTATATACTTCTTCTATTTTATCAGAAATGTTTTTTCAATGTAAATCTTTGATTTATCACAATGTTTCTAATTCCACCTTAAATTAATTTAGAGTTTTTATATCTACCATTTTATGTGTAAAAATTTTCATGAAATGGTCAATTTTAACGTGTTTGTCTATATATTTCTTAAATTTTACCAGAAATATTTCCATGTAAATCTTCAAGATTATCAGAAAATGTTTATAATTCCACTTTCAATCAACTTAGGAATACTTTTATGCCTACCATTATTATATATATATAAGAATTTCCATGATAATCTTCAATTCTAACATGTTTTTCTACATTTTCTACAGTTTTATCAGAAATATTTTCCACATAAATCTTCAATTCTATCATAAAATGTTTCTATCCTATATTTCAATTAATTTAGCAATGTTTTACATGCCTACCACTTTACTCTTTAATTTTCCATGAAAATTGTCAATTTTAATATGTTTATCTGAAATATTTTCCATGTAAATCTTTAATTTTATCATAAAATGTTTTTAATTTCCTTTTCAATAAAAAATAGGAACTATGCTTTTATATTTTTCTTAAATTAGATTCTCCGGGGATGATAGCACAGTAAATGAAAGGATGGAAAGGCTACCCAATTCTTCAGATTTCTACTCTCAGGGTTATTGGAAAGATTGGGGATATGGGTGAGCGTGCTTGGCAAACTGAGTCGTATTATATAACGTCTTCAGTTGTAGGATGCCAATCAAAATTCTTTCAGTGGGATGAATGTGAATCCCTAAAAGATTTCCCAATCCTAACCCTCAGGACCTGTGGCTATTACTTTATATGATAAAAAAGTGAGTACCACTTTCTGTGGCAAAGCTGAGGCTGCTAAGGACTCTAGAAGAGATGTTTGTCCTAGACTGTGGGAGAATTAATTCCAATGACAAATGTCGACTTGCTACCAGAGTGGGGTGAGGCAGAGGGAGGCTTGGCTGACAAGGAGAGAGGCAGCACGGCCACAGAAGTAGAGATGGACATGAGTTAAGGCGTGACAGCAGCTCACAGATGCTGGGGGAGGAAGAGAATGGACTCCGCCCAGAGCTTGCAGAAGACTGCAGTTCTGCCAACGGGAATTTCGAACCTCTGTTCTCCAAGGCCTAGAATAATGTTCAGCCACTTTGTGGTAACTTGGAAACTTATGTGAGTTTTTCATAACAGTCCACCTGTTCTTTTTAGGTAGAGGTGTTTCAGCCAATTGCCGAGCACGGCAGAATTGCATGAGGCAATGCTGCCATCTTTGAGTATCTTGGTGCTGAGGTGGTGAGGGCCCAACGGAGGAAGAAGGAAAGGATTGTAGGTTCAGGGAGGCCTGTGGGCTGAGTTTAATGCAACCTCGCTAAGTAGCTCCAAAAGAATTCCAATTTCCACTCATTTCACCTTCTACTGTTGATCTAAAAGCAACTGACAACATAATCCCCCCGATTTTAAGGTCCAAATTTGCCTTCTGAAGACTTGCTGACACGCTTTTCAAATGAACGCCTGTGAACTGCCCGGGTCTGTTGATTAAAGGTTCTGCATTCCCTTCTCACCGTGCTTTTTTTTTTTTTTTTTTTTTTTTTTTTTTTACAAATTTCAGTTCTCATCCTATAAATTATACCCTTTCTCTGGACCCAGGCGAGATAATATTTTTATTAAAATGTAAAGGTGATTGGTTTTCTCACGGCATAGCTACAAGGTGCTCGAGGGGATGATAGATTGGCTCTGTCTAATGAGCTCCGTTTCTGTTACGGCTTAGGCACATTTGAAGCATTACAGTATATAAATTATAGCCTAATTGCCCTTTTGGTTTTAACAGCTCAAAGTATGCTAAGCCTCAGGTCTTCATGCTTTGACGTTTCTCTCTCTCTCTCTCTCTCTCTCTCTCTCTCTCTCTCTCTCTCTCTCTCTCTCTCCTTCCTTCACTCACTTTGACATTTCTACTGCCTGTACAGTCTATAAAGCCTGTATACCTTATCTGTGACTTCTCTATGCCTCCCCTGGTCCAGACCTCCCCTTTTTTGGCCACACTCCTTGGCTCCTTTTCCGAGCAGTATTTACATAGACTCCCCTGCTCTTTACAATGTTTGGTTTGTGTAGTAACACTGTCTTAGATCTAGGCAGCCCTGGCAGTTGCCTCTGCAGGCCCTGGTTCTGGTGTGTGGTGGGCTGAGCTGTGAACACCAATGGATGAGTGGCTGCAGCTGGTTTTCATTTTGGGGGTGGGGGCTAAGCAGTGAACACAGGTAAAGGGGAGCCAGGACACTGGGTTGTCTGCAGGCAGTGAAACTGCTCATGTCGGGGCCAGCAGGGTGGCATACTGAAGGCTGGGGTTCCAGGTAGATGGTATGGAATTACCCTACTCTAAGAAGTTAGTTTTTGAACACTTAGGGAACTGGCTTTTATCCAAGTCTATGTGCCTACGGGAGTCCGGAGCAGACAAGAACTTTGAAAAATTCTTGGCCTGGCCTGCCATTATTCAGCCCACTTAAACATTTGATCAGAAGGAATAAGGAAAAAAAGGCTCGAGGCTAGGTGAGGAGTGAGGGGAGCATGGGCAGTGGTCAGGAAGTGAGGATGCAGTCATGGATTCTGGGAAGGCACAAGATGGCCACAGACTAAAGGAAGGCAGTGTCCTCATTGGATGAATGAGATTTGGAGAAGCTTACAGGGGAATAAGGCAGAAGAAATGCAATCCAAGGCATGGTTAGTAAAGTGTTTCTTTAAAATGTTTCTTGTTGCGGGTCATAAAAGTAATGTTAGAGTTAACTAGGACCAGAGAATTTCTCTAGTCTAATCCTTCCATTGCAGATATGAAAAACAAGACCTGTCACCCACCTCCAGATCAAACAAAATGCCATCTGCTCTGGGACAGCTTAGAACCAAAAGCTGTGTTCCTTGACTTGAGGACTCTTTATTACTCAGACAGTGTCTCTCTATGTGTCCCAGACTGGCCTTGAACTCCTCATGTAGCCCAGGCTAGCCTTGAACTCTCAGTCTCCCTGTTTCAGCCTCTCTATCTCTGGATTACATGTGTGTGTCAACATGCCTGGCTTCACCATGGCACTGGACTCAAAAGATGAGGAGGGGATTGTAGAGACAGCTCAGTGGATAGGAGCACTTGCTATGCAAGCACAGAGACCTGAGTTCAGATCCTGGTTCTCACATAAAATGCTGGGCGTGGTCATGGGCACTCTCTGGTAACTTCAGTGCTGAGCTGAAGGAAGGGTTTGCAGAAACAGGAAGATTGCTGGGATTTGCTTGCTGCTAGCTTGGCCAAGAAACAACTAGCCCCAGGTTCAATGAGAGACCCTATCTGAAAGGGATGTGCAGAACACTCGACATCCCTTCAACTCTCTGACCTCTGCGTATATACAGGTGCACACACCTACATACTCATGTGCACATCACACACACACACACACACACACACACACACACACACACAGTCTTTTGTGTTATCCTTATCTCATATTCCCCTTTTCCTACTCTGTCTCCACTGTCAACATCTGTTCTTTACTGGAAATGAGATTAATGGACTGACTGTTTTCATATTCTAAATTCTACAACCTCAGGTGGAGAAGTGAACAGGTACTTCTTTGGTCTGAGGGTCATCCTCATTTATAGATGAGAGAAATAGGGAAGTTCTACCACTTAACCACATTTTCTTTCTAAATATTACCAAACATTTATTTCACTCATTTTTAAATTTCAAAGGACTTTTATTTCTATCTTTGTAAAAAAGATTTATTTATTTATTTTATACATATGAGTACACCACCATTGCTCTCTTCAGACACACCAGAAGAGGGCACCAGATCCCATTACAGATGGTTGTAAGCCACCATGTGGTTGCTGGGAATTGAACTCAGGACCTCTGGAAGGGCAACCAGTGCTCTTAACCGCTGAGCCATCTCTCCTGCCCTACTTCAATCTTTTTGTTGTTTGTTTTTGAGACTTTATTTGGTGTTGCCCTGACCCTGACTTCACTATGTAGCTAAGGATGGCCTTGAACTCTTGATCGTCCTGTGTCTACTTCCTGAGGCATGTCTTACCATGGTTGGCCTTGCACTTCTTATTGATGAATGAATATACAACTTATTGACTAGTTGGTATGTGCTAGGCATTTTATGGACATTAGTTCACAAAAATTATTTCTGTAACACTAAAATAGTACTAAGATGTAGGACTATTATCACACACCCCTCCCCCCCTTTTTGGAGATAGAGTCATGCTGTGTAACCCTGGATAGCTTATAATTCTCCATGTAGATCAGATTTGCCTTGAATTTTCAGAGATCACCCTACTTCTGTCTCCTGAGTGCTGGAGTTAAAGTGTGTCCACAGTCACTTTATTGTGACTATTTTTCATAAATGGGTAGAAAATAGGGAGTTTGTGTGTATGTCTGTGTGTATGTGTGAATATTTATGTGTGTATGCATACATGTGTGTAGAGGTTAGGGGACAACCTGCAGGACTGTCCCTCAGGAGCTCTGGACACTCTACTTCCACCACAGGGTCTCTCCTTGGCCCTGAGCTCACTAGGAAGGCTAGGCAGGGCCAGTGAGTGCCAGAGGTCATCTTGTCCCAACGTCCCGAGCACGAGGTTTATACTGCATGCCCACATTCCCTGGAGTTATAAGGCAGGCCCCATGAACTTACGTTTTAGTGTAGTTTCTCAGGACCTCATTCTCTGGGATAAGTACTTTACCCAAGCCCAGGTGACTTACCTATCGAGCCCCAAGTTCACAATGTTTCCTCACACTGAGTTCTTTTTACGTCTCATTTGGATAGTTCTTGGAGCTTCTGGTCTGGCTGGTTCCTTACCTTTAGTTCTCTCCTTAAATTCAGGAGAGACCAGGCAGACTATTTAGTGAGCAGAACCACACAGAATCCTTAGAGTGAACCACTAGTACAAGTATAGCAGTACCCACGAGGGGCATGGCCTCCCTGCCCCAATAGGAGCTGTGACAAACTGTGATTTATTTATTTATTTATTTATTTATTTATTTATTTATATATTTATGTATTTATTTATTACTGTGGCCTGTGGGCTGGTCCTCTGATCTGCTCTTATTGTTATCATCCAGTCTTGTCTGGCCACCCAGTGTTCAATTTATGCTCCCACCAACCTGAACACCTTATCGTTCTCCACATCTTATCTTCCTGCCTGTCTGCCTAGTCTGTTTATTATTTTCTCTTTGGATGCTGAGCTCTGTTTTTACATGGTGTGTGTAGTCTAGCAAGTTCCACGAGCCCCGCTTGAGGCCATCAGGGCCTTCCCACGGCATCTCTCCTACTAGCCACAAGCGAGTATTAAGAGCTTTACCCGAGGAACAGCAGCCTCACCTGAATGAAGTCCAGCACTTGCTGGTGCCGTTGTTTGGCAGCTGCGACCTCGCTGTCTGAGATTGCTTCCCTCAGGGACTGCTGGGTATTCAGAGAGTCCAGCTCCACAACAGCAGAGAGGCGGCAATACAGACTAATAAATTTCTCTCTGTAGCTGCAAAAATGAACTGGAAAATGGACAAGCAAAATAAAACATGTTAAGATCTGGTATCAAAATAGAGAAATTCATACAGCACAGAAAACCAGTCGCATGGAAACATGATTTATTAACCCTATCAGTGGAAAATATTAAGCCATAAATAAATTATAAATGTGCTCTTAAGGGGCCAGTTGTCTGGCTTCAGTCAGACAGTCTTCCCTTTTAGGTTACCAGCCCCTCATAAGGTGTGGGGAAGGGGGCTCAAGCTGCAGTTTAGATGGACTTTTTCCCTAAAGTTGGGGCCTTTTTCATACATAGTCTTGTGCCACGTAATGATGTTTCAGTGATGTCTGCACATGTAGGGGTGGCCCAATAAGACTATGTCACTTAGTGATATCATAGCCATCTAGGTTTATGTAAATATAGTTATGTAGTGTTTACAAAATTGACTAATGGTACAAGTTTCAGAAGTACTGAATTGCTAAATATACATTATTATTTGTAGGGCCACACACACAGACACCCACAGAGACATGCACACAGACACACACACAGACACACAGATACACGGACACACACACACACACACACACACACACACACACACACCAGCTTGCAAAAAACACCTTAAAGGCAAAACAAAAACAAAGTCAAGTAGCAACTTGCAGCCTAGATTTGATTTTCAACCAAGTATCTTGCTTTCTCTGCCTAGAAGATGAGACAAGCTTTTCTTAGGCTGTCTCATGTCTAACTAGAAATTTCCCGTTATCATGTTTGGATTTGAATCCCTTTCTGACTATTTTCCTTTTGCAACTTTGGAAGGATAGTGGGTTTGAATTCTTGAGCAGCTCTCCTGGACCCCAATTTTTTTTGTCTGTAGATTTGGCCTTCATTTCTCAAAACATATGGAGACAGAGGACACAGGGAGGTATAAACTGCACGCCCATTTTGCTCCTCTTCAGGAAAGGCCTCTGGCAAGTTTTCCTACTCTCTGGGTAGCTCTGGCTACACACTGTGTCCTAGGGTTCCAATGTGGTGGGAATGCGTCCTGGTGTAGGATGGTGTGCTTCGAGGGTCTTCCTGGTCCACCATCAAAGCCGGAGACTAGTCCCCATTCATCTTGTATATGTCAGATTTCCACTTCACAGGCTTTGAAAACAGGGTCACTGTAAGCTCACGGGTATTAGAATATTTTTGCTGTGTCTTCTTGGGTGAGAAATTGTACTAAGACCATCCATCCAGTTTACTACCTATGCCTCGCTTTGCTATAGGTCTCAGTACCTAATGTCCAACCATTCGGGGAAGCTAAGCCATCACACCTCAGAGTGGAATAGCTGTTCGTCTCCACTAGTGAGGAAATCTTGCTCCTTTGCAAGTGAGAGATTTTTGCGCATCTTACACCCTTGTCTGCTCCCTTGCTTGATATCCTATTATGAGAAATTTTAGGCCAGTAGAAGTGTGACCTATACCGCCTTTGCTCCTATGGTATAGAAAGAGGAGAGAGGGCTTCAGTTCTCCAGCTTTTCTTGAGCTGTGGTCTATTTTCTCCAGGCCTTGTTTCCCTGACTCCAGCTCAGCCTGTCCTCAGATCTGGGCTTCTTCCTTCCCAGCCTTCCTATACTCTCTAGAGCTCTTAGAGAAGAGCTGATTCCATGTTCTGCCAGTAAATGGTAAGCTCATAGCCTTTGCACAAACAGTAGCACTCCCAGGTAATTTCCTCACTTAAAACTCTACAGAGATCCCTCGTAGTCTTTCCCTCAGTAGGGAAACTCTTAAGGTCTAGGATTTGAATGTGAATCTTTTATTATACAGCTAGCACTTGATGCGTGTCCTCCCTTGGCTGGAGAGTGAAAAGTCTCACAGACTCTGTTTCTAAATAAACTTGCAAATGACAACAGAAATAGACTTTTTTTTTCTTTCTAAAATATGAAGGATGACTGGGTGGTGGTGGGGCACACCTTTAATCTCAGCACTCTTGAGTTTTGGGGGAGGGGGCAGAGGCAGGTGGATTTCTGGGTTCAAGGCCAGCCTGTTTTACAGAGTGAGTTCCAGGACACCCAGGGCTACACAGAGAAACCCTGTCTTGAAAAAAACCATAAAGAAAAAAAAAAAAGAACGTTGACTGTGAAGAAACCGAGTGACACTTTTGAAAGCAGCAATATTCCATCTGAATTCTTGAAGACTAGGATATTCAGTTTTGTCTCAAAGGGCATAGACTCCAGTTTTCTCTTGCGTTTTGTGGTAGGAGCTGTGGATCAGTGGGTGGTCTCCCATGCCCACACCAGCCAATGCCATCCATGCCACGCACCACCAGTGAGTTACGAGTGTGTCTCAGCTGCTGCACTTCCCCTGCTCCAGCGGTTTCTATCCGCAGCCTTTAACGTCACTTTGACAAATGTTACTCTAACACAGTCTTTTGTGGTTTAGCAATGATACATTTGGTAGCCATCCCCGAGGAGGGGAAGATAGACTGGAAGCGTCTAATTTTTTTTTTTTAATGTGAATCACATGCATTTTGCAGACACACTGCTATAAGGTGATGATAATGTCATTATTGGGACTACATGATTTGTGAGTAACACACAAACTAAGACCAAATCTCTGTGGTGTTGTTTTTCTTCTATTTCCCCTCTATATAACATAGTGACAGACTAGAGTACAGCTGCTCTGAGTGCCCATAGGACAGTAGAGGAGAAAGTGAATGGATTAATTACCATGTAGGTAAACAGCTGTGCGGTTTGCTACTAGTGTGTGATGTTAGGGAGGTGATCTCCAAGGCCCTCAGTCTTATCCTTAAATCTGGGCTAAGAAGGGCTCTCTAAGAGGAATCAGCACAGTGTTAGTGCGATACCCAACATGCGTATGGAACATACCAGAATCAGTTTGTTATAACTCTCTTCTCCTATGCCGTCACTTTCCAGGAAGAATGAAACATTTAGCAGTTCAAATATTAGCACACTGGGATTAGAATAGACTAAGAATGCCCATCTCTTCAAATCCCAAGGCTATCTGAAAAGTATGGCCTCCTTTAAGAGTAAAAGAATAAACAAGATAAGTTTAGTGCCACAAATCTTTGCCAGGGTGCCAGAAAGTATCTGGGCCTAAGGTGCTGGGGTCACAGAGTCCTGGTAGTGAATGGATCAACATTTAGAATACAGGATTTGTATCTTAAGTCAGGAAAAGTGGGGATTACAAATAAAGGTTGATGCTGGGCTGTTTCCTTCAAGACTGGGGTCTGGATTCCATTAAGCTCATTGCCTAGATATCCCACAAGTACCTCAGACTCATCATTTGTCAAACTGAACTCATCATCCTCCCCTCCCCCAACTTCTTCCTCCCCTCCTGTTTCCGGCTTTGGTAGAAGGCAATGCATCCATCTCAGACCCCATTCAGACTCTCTGGCTCCTCCATCTTGCCCCTCAGCTGCATCAAATCAATCAGCAAGTTGCAATGATTTTTTTAAAACTCCTGAATCCCTTTGCCTTACCGTCTACCCTTAAAGTCCCACTGTGCCAGCCCTGGTTCCAAGGTCTCATCATTGCCCACCTGCACCAGTGTAACAGTCTCTTAATCGTCTCGTCACCTCTAGTCACAGCTCCAGTACCCCACTTTTCTGTTTTCTGTCCTCCCTAGAACTGCTGAAATCCATTAGGCCCTTAGCATCCCTTTCCTTAAAACCTTTTCACCATCTCTTCTCGCCCACAGCCCACAGGATGTAGTCTCACCTCCTTGGAATGACTGACAGGAGTCTGACCTTCTAGCTTCCCTGGAGGTGCTAAGCACAATCACAGTACTAAGGGCAGACCTAATCGGCTTATCCTTTGTGCATGCTGTTTCCTGTCTTAAACTGATTTCCCTCTTCAGCTTTGCCTTTCATTTTCTGAATTTTGATTTATTCCACGCCCGCCCCCGTGATCCAGTTAAAAATAATGCCTATGAAGGAAGATCTGGTGTCCTTCTGAAATTCAGGGGTTAGGGGTCTTACAGTAGGGCTTTCATAGTGCTAGGATTGTTGATAGAAACTCCTCTCTCCCCTCTAGAGTCTGAGATTCTGAGATTTGGGTGTGTGACCTGTATGCCGTGAATGTCTGCAGGTCCACACAGTACAATAACTGGCCTGGCTCAGCAGATGTGTGTTGGATGAAGAAGGGTATGGCCAATTTTTTTTTTTAATTCTCCAGAATTCTGTCCTTTTAGTCCAATTAGCACAAATTAGAGAGCCAAGGAAATCAATAAAAATCAGCTTTTCTCATGGTAGGCTTGCTGTTCGTTGAGACGGCCCACAGGGTCAGGGCAAGGTGACCTCCTCAGTGCAGGCTAGGCAAATCCTCAAGAGGCCACGTCATTGGATGGTGTGTCTGAGCTTGTGACGTTGTTTCCCCTTTTCTTCTGGGAACAGTTTACACAGTGATGCATGTCTAAGGGCCTACATCCGTGGGCTTTATGGTCTTGTAAAGGTTCTGCTTTACCTAAAGGGGTGGTGGGATGTCAGTCCTAAGGCTGTGGAGAGAAGTGAGTCTCTTTGAAACTGTTTCTCTTGGTCTTAACTCAACCCGCCTGTCCAGAGCTTGAGACATCTTCCTTTGCCAGTCTCTTTTAGAGTCACAATATCCTGTGGGTGTGTCCTACTGGTCTTTGCTCCTGGAGACAGGAGGCTAATCTAATCTTCTTATCATTTTGCCCTTGCCACATCTGTTTGGTGATGGAACGGGCACACGGATGCAGTTTTCCATTGCTGGTCAGCAAGTTATTTACGATTCAATTAAGGTCACTCGTGGGAGCACAGTTGGGTTGCTAAATCTCAAAATTTTCCATGAGGTAGAGGATGCTGACTTATGCAAGTCGAACTGAAATATACTGCACCCCTTTACTATAATTTACATATTCTCATAATTCACACCTATTCAAGTTTCATTAGAATTCCCTTGTTATTAAAGTTTTCTCCCAGTTCTGACTGAATTACTAAAAAAAATTTTTTTTCTTAGAAATACTCAGGGTATCTTTACCACTTATTATGGAATGACCTAGAGCACAGGCCCTAGTTAAAAATGGTTTTCTTAGCATCTTCCTCAGAGGGGCCTGGTCCAATCTAACAAGGCTTAAAAGAGTTCCTATAGAAGTTGTCATTAATTTCTTAGTGGGCTGATGCCCAGTGAAAGAAAAGAAGGTTTGCCTCTTGAAAAGCTCTGGTTGTTTGAGGATGAGGTGGGGTTTGCCATGATTCTTACTAAGAGCCTGCAATATTTTAAAACTTGTTTCTGACACAACAAACTTTGAACTGGACAGTGTATCAGTTTCTACTAACTGGCGACACTTTTCCATGGTCCTTTCAAAAACCAAAGACACTAATGGAATTGGATGTGTCAATGGAACAAACCCCAACCAAGTGGTCTTTTCCAGAAACTACATGGTGTTCATTAATCAGTTAGATAACCCATGGTGTAGCCATCAGGGAGGGCCAGAGGAGTATCAGTTTTTATTTAGAAAAAAAAAAAAACAGAAACAACCCAACAACCTTAAAGCCAGGAACTGTGAGACACAGGCTTTGATCTATGGCCTATTTTTCATAGATGAAGGCTAGCGTGTATATGGTCTTACAATTGCTTTTAACAATAAAAGTAGGTAAGACAGATCAAAGTGGAAGACACAGTTGGATACTACTAAATTACTCTGCTGATCATATTTCTAAGTCTGTATTTATCTATTTACCTCTGGGTCCTAGGAAGAAACACTTAAACTATGGCCCATGGATCTGTGGCGTCATGATTACCCAGGAACTTATTAGAAAAGTCAATTTCCAGCTTACTCTCAGCCTCCTGACCCAGCATCACTGAGGCTGGGCTCCAGGAATCTATATATTAACAAGCTCTCCAGGTGATTCTTATGAACATTAAACTTCGAGGAACATTATTCTAGGGCCTTTGTATCCCTAAGTATGTGTTCTGTGGATTTTTTTTAACAGATGCTGTGCCAAAAATGTTTCCAGTTCTGGTCAGATGAATTCAGAAAATTCTGGGTTAAATAAAGTCAAGCTTTCTTGTGTGTGTGTGTGTGTGTGTGTGTGTATGAGAGAGAGAGAGAGAGAGTATGAGCGAGCTTATAGTGCATCTTGCAGAACTTTTAACACTATGCTGCTCAAAACTATCCACTGAGTTTCATATCAATACGCACAATCAATACACTCCGTTCCCTGTCAGAGTCTTTGTGTGCTGAAGGATCCAGCTTCTCCCGCTGTGACTTCCTCTCCTGTCTTTGTTTCTCTCACATATTCCACACTATGTTCACTGCTCTCTTCCCCACACACCCTATTTCTCAAAGGCCTCCGTGCTCTTTCTTTCCCATCGTCTGGAAATGCCAGGTCTCTGCTCAAATGTCTTCACGGAGGCTTTCCCAGGTCACAGAGAGCGGTAGCCCTGTGACTTTGCTCCAGTCTTTTTCCGCGGCTTGCTTTGCTCATGGCCCGTACAGCTCGGATGTTCATGCCATCTACCCATTGGCTGCTCATTTGTCTCCCTAACTAGGACATGTGCTACTACTGTTTGACTCCTCCCACTAGGATGGATGTAGCTTCTTCATGAGAAGCTGCTGATTTACTGGCGCCTATGATAACACCTGGCATGTGGTATTATATGTTGGTTGGAGAACAAAATCAATGAACAGAGGGAAAGGGATGCTATAGGCTTCACCAGCTGCAGTGTGGAGAGGCATAGAGAGGAGCGTGATGAAGGGTGGTGGGTCAAGTATGTGACCCTCACAGGATTCACAGGACTCCTTCAAATGTCTGTGACCCACAGGATCCTAGGAGGCATACACTGTCATAATTGGTCCCAAATATTGATTGTTCCACAGGTGGTGCCACTGAGTCTCTCTCTCTCAACACACACACACACACACACACACACACACACACACACACACACACACACCTATAATTAATTAGAGATAAGGTATGATCCAGGCTAGCTGCACAATGAAGTCTTTTCCTTCTCTCTTTCCCTTTATCTATCCTGTGGGAATCACTTGTTTCCTTGGCTTCAGCAGCTACTTGTAGACACTGCTTAAGCCTTTTGTTGTTGTTGTTGTTGTTGTTGTTTTTATTTTTTGTTTTGTTTGCATTTCTGCTGCCAAAGTGACCTCAGAGACAATCTCCCAATTTTTCTTTCCCTCCTGTTAATAGTCACTTACTCTTACTTGATGCCCTAAGGTGAGGGAATATGGGGGGGGGGAAGCCCTCTTAGAGACAGAGGAGGCAGAGGTGGGGAGGAACTGTTTGGGGGCGGGGGCAGAAGGGGAGCAGCATTTGGGATGTAAATAGAGAGATGATAGATAGATAGATACAAACAGTTGCTCCCTCTTGACTACACTCAGTGTTTCTCAAACCTACATTTCTGTCTTTGCCGCAAGCTCTCATCTTGCCACTAGACTTATAAGCTCCTCTTTGAAGGTTTTGGCTCTCACTTTCCATTCATGTTACACATCCCTTTTGAGCAAGGAAGCATGGCTACTTCTTTCAGTTCAGCTGAATGTCCTCTCTACGCCTGACGGCCCCGACCTAACCAAACGGAACCTCTTTCCCCAATCTTCCTGACCTCTATGCTCTCATATCTGTGCTAGATTGTCTCCCCCCTCACAAGAAACTCTTTCTTTTCATCTATATTTACTAACTCGTCCATCCTTAAACAACTACATCAAATATACAGTCACACCGGGGCTTTGAGGAATGGTATGGTCACTGTTATTAATCATGGGACATAGCAAAGGTGTGGAAAGTCCAACAAGAGCCAGTGTCATACAGTAGGGGACCCAGCCCTGTCTAATCTTTGTCTGCAAGTCTGCTTCTAGCTTCTCTTAGGAGGTCTTGTGCCTCTGGAAAAGAGCAGTTGCGCGTTCATGGCCCTTTGGGTGTCTAAACTACACGGAACAAGGGCAACTAAGTGGTTTAAGCAATTTATCCTGAAAAGAGAAATTTGGATTCAGATGCCCAGCTCTCAAAGTGAAGTTTCAGGCAATCACCTTGTATATTTCTAAGTCTAGGCTTAGGAGCCCTCCAAAAAGGGTCTGCCTCCATTTTACCCACCCACCCACTCAGCCTCCCCCAAACTGCAGGATTTATTTCAACCGAGGGAGCCCTTGCTAATTGCTTCTTATTGGTCTGTTACAAGATGAAGCACCAGAGAGGAGACGAAGTCTCCCTGTTCACATGCTCAGGGGGCAGCAGGATTCTCTGCAGAGAATACAAGCAGGCTCTTCATTCTGAAGGCCAGGGAAAGATCTTCCACCATCCAGATCCTTCACATTAAGATCACAGCATTGCATTCTGGGGGATCTTGTCCACTCCTCGAATTGTTTAGGCTATTTAGAGTCTAGTTAATATCAATTTATTTATTTAATAAATCATGACTACTTATCTTTTTTTTTGCTCCTAAGTAATATAAACTCTCTCTATTTCATTGTTATGTTTTCCTAGCTGACTGTAAGAGGAGAGACAGAGACAGAGAGACAGAGAGAGAGACAGAGACAGAGAGACAGTGGGCAGGACGTGGAAGAGGGAAGCATCTTCATGAACATGGTGTTCTTGAATTCATGTTCTAAGAAGTCGGGAGAGAAAGCAGTGAGTAAGTCTGATAACTTTCACTTTAGAATTCCTTCCTCTCCATCGGGTCTTAGTTAGGTTTCAGTCGTAGTTTCTCAGTCTAGTCCTGGAGCCTCGCTCTAGCTCACACTTGTACACAGTTCTAGGAAGGGCTGTTGCCAAAGCCATCACGTGATTTACTGACCCTCCACTGGGACAAGGGGGAACAGATATCACTTTGTGATTTTATTATAAGGAGGCTGGGTTAATATTTCTAGGTGAAACAAGCTACTATACCGAGTTCAAACATCTGAAGAGGGAGGTTAAGAAACCCTGAGTGAGGGGTGTAAGGATTATTCTGTCCTGGGGCTGTACAGACGTCGTCTGAGGCAGGGAGCAGGAGAAGAAAGGACACATTGTGACCCATTTCCAACACCTCCTGTGTGTAGAGGCGGAAGTTCCTTGCCTGCAGAGGGACACGCGCGGAAGAAAAAGAGGAGAGTTACAACATGGCACATACATAAACAACGACAAACCGGCATAAAACATCTAACAAAATCACACAACTTCAAGCTTGGAATTTTTATACAACATAAATATTAGGGTTCAGCCCATTTAATAATGCTATATAAAATCAAGATTTAAGGCAGTAATGTTCCACATAAACTCTGAAAACAACATTTATGCTTCTTATAAAAGCAGAAAATGATTGCATTCTGTGGGCTTTTCAAAATGATGAATATAATTACATGAAGCAACAAAAAATGGATTGAATTAAAAATCCACTAGCTTCAATTTAAGTCGGTTAAGGGGGAAAAATGTAGTTTCTGGCCAAGGACTGAGAAAAATTTACAAGTATAAAAAAAAATGTTGTATGCACTGTTATGCAGTTAAGCGGCCTTCTCCCAACATGTATATATAGCCCGAGTCACCAATGAAATATGAGCTGCCTCAAACCTGCTAAATCCAAGAAAACCTTTAATAGTACCTACTGTCACAAGGGGAGCTGCTGTGTTCCTAATTTTTCTCGTTGTGAGCACAGGGCCACCCCTGGAATAATCCAGTAGCTCCCCTTAGCATCTCTTACGATTCAGTCTGTGTCAGTGTTGGCAGGTTTGGACTGGCTGTGAAGTATAGCCTTAAAAATCAGCAAATTCTTAATAGTTGGACACTTTTGGAATTTCTGACTTATTGCCTTTGTGTGGCCAGTGTGTAGCTCTTTCTCTTCTGAAGAGAGAACAGGTCAGTGCTGTCACGAGCTTCCTCAGGCGAGATACACTTGCTTCTCTCCTGCTCCGTGTTCATGATGTGTCATAAGGGGCAGGGATGGCGAGAGGAGACAAAACAAGGCAAAGAGCAGACAAATCCATCCCCGACTTCAGCATGTCACTAGACAGAGCCTAAGCCACTTTTACCCTTCATATGCCAACTACCAACCGTCTCCTTTGAAGTTCTGACTTACAGGGGAGAGCTGCGCCTACTTTCATTTAGATAATGATTAAAAAAAAAAAAAAGTCAACATGAAATCAATTGGCCATTGTTTTAAATTCCATGATTCTTCTTTTGCCCTTAAAATATTTATATATCTAACGTTACTGCTGTTTGGTTATGTACCCATCTATGTATAGATTCTTGCATTTCACAATGACCTGAAGCTGACTCTTAGTATCTTTCAGGGTAGACAAGAGGGTCTTTCTTGCTGAGCCTGAGCACCCTGTGAGTGGGGTCTGGAAAATTCATAAGAGGCTGATATGAAGGAACAAGAGAAAAGGAGCCAGAGCGTAGCCCGGCTCTAGCTGTAGGCATTAAATTCAAAACATGCGTGTAGAGGCAGAGTGGTATTTAAATAAATGACAATAAACATACGTACATATATATATATGGCTCTTGAGTAAGTTTTATGATACAACTCAGTTTCCATGAACCATAAAAAGGAGATAAAATGGTAAAGCCCGGTACCTGGTGTCGAGGTATATTGATCTGCTTCAGGAGAGCCGTGACTGCCATCTGGAGCTCGTAGAAGAACAATTGCATGGGGCAGTCAGCATTATGATCCACACTTTCCATAGATTCCGAGCCAGACAGCTTTTGGATCCACTCCCACTCCTCTCTGTATGTTGAGTCAAGTTAAAATTAGAAATATAAGAAAAGTTCAGCATACAGCTCAGGACTTTCCTTGCTATGTATCTCCAGAACCTGAAACAGCTACTTCTTGGTGGTTAAAAATGCTTTTATGGCACCTGAACCTTTTGCTACCTAGAGGGAGTTCAAATGGACTCTTGCTGATTTCAGCTGAGTTCATCCGTCCAAGCATCTGTCCCTCGGAGCAAATAGGTCTGGCTTCCATGAATGAGCTTTCGAGACTGAAGCATTCAGGTGTTTGTAGTTGCTTCCTGACTGTCCTTATTTTCTTGTCTCTGTGGATCCTCTGTAAGTTCTAAGAGCCTACGTTTTACCACAGGGGCATCTACTGGTTAATTCCACAGTTGGCTAACCACAGGACTCTGATCCAACTCAGGCAACAAACCACACGGCACATTTCAGCTCCGGCCTGTTGTAATCATGGGGACTATTTTGGTTTCGTCCCCTTTCCAAAAGCTTGAGGAGAATCACAAACAGGAACAGCAGACAATTCCAATAAAAGGAACCAGGGGACACACATCACTGCCTCCTTCCTCCTCCCAAACCAGTCATCTGTGTCTCCATTCTGCTTGCGCTATAGTTCTTCCTAATGAACTTTTCCAAATGTCAAGCAGAAGGGAAGGGGAAAGAACGGTGGTGGGAGGAAAGAACATCTGGCGGGTCCCCTAAAAGCCACTCTTCAAAAGGGGCTTGAAAAGATCAAGGTAAATGCCTCTCGGCAACATTGTTTCCACAGGTAATTTGCACAAGTCTCTAAATACATCCAGTTGGCCCAGTTTCTCCTAGGTCTGCAGGGAGCAGTAACTGGCTCCCAAGAGCAGGCTAGAGAGGAAAGCCCTCCTCTTCGTGGTGGAAGACTCTCACCAAAATTTCATCATGGCCCAGGCTCCAGTCTCTGGGTCAGAAAACCAAATTGGCTGTGTTAGAGGAGGTTCGTTAAAAAAAAAAAAGCAAGACAAACAAACAAGTCAATCAACCATCTCCAAGCACTCTCTTACTGCCCTCTTAGAAATGTTTCTGTTTTTCAGAGATCTGTTTCATTTCAAGCCTCATACTGGACAAGACTATGGAAAAATCTATCATTTGTTCCAATAAAAGAGAGAGAGAGAGAGAAAATCATACTTAAGTCCTATTGCAATTTGGGTATACTTTTAACTTCACAAATAATGGAAATCCTTGAGAGCCTACTTGGGATTGAGTTCCCTTTTCTCATCACTGATTCACAACTTGATGAAAGGCTTGTGATTAGCACAATATACACAGACCCTAAAGGACGACCTTGCTATAATGGAGTATAGAACCAAATTAGGAAATCCCCACTAAGAACCACACTGCCCTGAACTAGTCAGCATGGGCTCTGAGAATGGCAAGATGACAGGAGTTTGCAGGATGAAGGGGCACGGTCTTTTGTACTAGTGAATCTTGGGTCCTTGGAACAGGAAAAGTCTGTTGATATAATTACTAAAAGATGGTGACCAAGACTTTACGACACAAATCCAGAAACAGATGAAAATGACCATTGTGCAGTCGGGTCACACATGAGACTTGCAGTCTTCTGGAAAAAGACACTGAGGACACCAAATGTTGATTATTGAAATGACCACCAGGGGGCAGACTTAAAGCCCAGGTGCAATTGCTAAGAGAAAGGAGGACTATGGGGGTCAGAGAGTACTCAAGAGACTGCCAAATCTCTCCTGCCTCAGCTGCCTATATTATCCACTGTCACCAGTAGTACTCCTGCAGCCCTGTGAGACAGTGCAGTCACTAAAGTTTCTCCACTGTAGACACCAAATTTCAAAGGGCCCACATTTGTTTTCGTTAAGCAAATCTATACTTCTAAAGACTTTGAGAATCTAGTTTGTATTCTTTGACACCTAAAGGAAATTCGGAGACTTTTCTTTTTATTATGTATTTCTTCTTTTTCTTTGTTTTCACATTGCACACAATTCAGTTCATTACAGTAGATGAACAAGAGAGGCCTGCTATTAGGGTTAGTTATAAAGTTGAGACACATTACCAAGACGGGACAACTGTCCCAAGATTAACAAAGTAATTGACCACATGCCAAACCATAGAGGAAATTTCTGAAAGTCTTGGCCCTGTCACACCACTTCTTTTCTTCCCTAGAGAATAGTCATACACGTCAGAAAGATATAAAGTCCTAAAGGCAGAGAGAACATGTGTGCTGGGAGTGGGTAGACCGAAAGTGGGCGGGACATTAGCTCCACCAGATACTATTATCATCTGAGATCTTAGAAACAAAGAGCATGGAGAGCACAGCGATTTCTAATGGCGAGGAAAGATAATAGGAACAGCAGTGTACAAAGACAAAGTCTCTGATCGGTCGTAAGACAGTGGAGCATCATTGGTTGCACCCTGAGGGAGGCAGAAGAGACAGGGAAGGTGTGGCACCTCCCTTTAGTAGCTTTGCTCCTCCCAGTTGACCTTATCCTAGGCGTTAGGATCCCACCATGATGCCAAACATCTCTCCGGGGACACTACCCTGGTAGATGACACTTGACTTTCTTTCCTTCGGGCACATGAGACCAAGGAAAATCGTGACTCTGGATCACTTACTTGGAGATGTTGTGGTTTTCACGGATCTTCACGTGGCAGAGAATGTTGGGCAGCCTTTGGGTTACGAGTACTTTGATCTGATCCACAGAGCTACATAGCTTTAGGTAACCTAGATAAAGTCCAGGCGAGAGCCGCTGGTGACTCCTCTTGTGATAGGACAGAATATCCTGTAGGGCAAAGAGAGACGAAAATAAGACCAACCAGTCATTGCACACAGCTCTCTCAAAACCCATTCTCCAAGGTGAGCCGTTATGAGCGGAAGGGACGATCACCATGTTGTAAGGAACCCTGGGTACCGCCAAGGGGCGCTGGGAGGTTCCGAGGTTACCGCTAGTCTTAATATATGTATTGAATGCAGTCTTTAATATATGTATTCAGTGTTTGTTTTTCTCAGATTTCTGTGCCAAGGGTACATTTGTGTGTCTGTGGTAGGTAATAGGCTGCTCCGAGAGAAGCAGATAAATAAAAAAGATAGAATTCACAATATCTGTCCCTGGAGGGCTGTGGAAAAATAAACATTTATCTTATAAATGCTGACAAAACATATTATTCTTGATTTTAGAATAATTAAGATAGAAAAATCTACTTTAAAGAAAACGATTTAAAATAGAATTGTTTAAGTGGTAAGCTGTAAAAAAAAAAGTTTGTTCTTTATTTCCAAGAAGTAAAAGATTAGTACCAAGTGGTTTATTTAATTTTTTAAAAACCATTTGTAATTACAGGCTGATTCTAAGAGTAAAGAAAGAATGAGAGGTGCTCTGTTTCCCTTTGGATTAACATTTTACATCCCAGTGTGTGGGAGCTGATGGCGCTTTTCTTATTTGACTTCCCCGGGGGAGTCTTCATGAAGAAAATCAGTCTAACAAAAGCATTTGAAGTTTTTGAATTCTTTCCCTGAGACCTTGAAGATGCCGATATGCAAAAAATGTCCTTCTGAGGATCCTGGTCATTTTCTGTTCTTCCTTTTGGTCATTGACTGTCCTGTCATGTCTGGGCTCTCTGTGGCCGATGACTTTGCATAGGAGTTGATTGAGTCTTCTTATAATAAGCTTCAGAAAATGTCTGCTGTTGGGACGGCAGGGTATGCCAAGTCAGGCACAATGATGATATGGCCTGCCGACTGTGATCAGCTCTCAGTGAGTCCTGTGGGCTCTTACACTCAACTCTCCGTGCAGCTGCAGAAACTCAGATAACTGACAAATGGCATTTCCCCATCCACCGTCCCGCTCCATGTATTAGTAGATGCATCTACTAACTATATAAGCCTTCAGACTGCAGAGTTTGCCAGGGGTGGGGGTGGGGGTGGGGTTGGGGTGGGTGAGGAACTGAAGAGTCAAGTAACTCATTATAGAAAAGGTCTCTCTTGTAGGTTGCATGGAATCTGACTTCCAGAAAGGACAAAATAGCTAAGAGTGAATTTAAAATGAATCACCACAAAAATAGTAAGCAAATAAGACAGCCGATATTCTAATTAGCCCAGTTAATTATTTTACATTGTGTACACGTACAAAAGCATCACTTTGGACTCAGTTAATGGTTATAATCATGATTTTTCAGATTGAAAGCAACATTAAGAAAGCAACGAATTAAATTCTTAGAAGAGTAGAATAAAGGGATCTTTTATTCTTACTCTTTAGGGGGCTTTTAGCACTAACTGTAAAGAAGACAGGAATTAAAACTAAAGCCAACACCTGAACTTGCACAGACCTCTAGTGAGGAGGAAGGGATGCGGCTCCATGAACAGATTCTCTCTGAAGGAACAAGTCCTCCTCCGGAGAACTCACTGTCTGAGAGTGCTCCTTGTCATACCCTCTGTACTGAGCACCACACTTCTGAATACCTGCCTGGTGCTCCACCCTAAAGGAAGCACAGGCCTTAGGTAAATGGGCTGTGACATTTAGGCCTCAGGCAGACACTCCTTGGAGGCCAAGAAAGGCAGGTGAGTGAAACATTGCACCAGGCAGACTTGGGTGTTGTGATAGGGCAGGAGAGGCGCCAGGTGAACTCCGCTGAGACGTACTTTCCTCTTCTGTTTTTCCTTTTGCACCCACAGGAGTTAGACCCAGACCCTCACACATACTCGGGTGCTCTGCCTCTGAACTTCCCTCAGCCCCTTTGTCTTCGTCTTGAACCAGACAATGAAGTTAATGATAAGGCTGTTTTTTTTTTTTTTGTTTTGTTTTTTGTTTTTTGTTTTTGTTTTGTTTTGTTTTGTTTTTTTTTTTTTTTGCTTTTTAAAATTTTCGTTTTAAAAATACTCATGTGTAAATTAGTATACAGAGTGGAAGTCAAATCTCTAAGAACAACAGAACAGGAATAACCTAAGACCTGAGAGACAAGCACATCATGACACTCATAAAAACACAGTCTAAAATAACTTTCAAGAAGCATTTAGCAAAAAATAAAGTAGGAAAAAACCCCTTATGATCAAGAAAGATGATCACTGATGTAAGGGGTGACTGAGACTGAATGTAGTATTTCTCCCATGTCTCTTCCAAACAAACCATGAGGAAGTGGCTGCCTAGAAGGGGCCTGGTGGGTGGGTCAAGGTTCATGTTTTGAGAAATTAACAACCTCAAAGGGTGATAGGTGATTAAGGTGAGAAGGAAAAACAGAAGCATTCGAATTGTCAGAGTTTGGTGATATCTGCCCCAGGCCTTCTAGCAGATGACCTCAGGTCATTATCTTTGAGACCTCATGGAGACTGGAAGAAGTCCTTAAAGACTAGGAAAGGACAAATATGTCTTTGCCACAGAAGCAGGGAAAACACAGAATCCTCTGGTAATTAAAGACATTCGAATTATTGATCTTTGAGGGGGGGTGGTGGTGAGAGAGAGGGACTGTCACACAATCAATTTGCAGCTACCTAGGCAATCGAGGAGAAGTCGGCATGGTTTTGTGAAAAGAAACGCATAGAGACACTTGTCATTTCCAATAGCAACAAAATAGGGATCCGCAGAGCAGGCTGAAGCCTCCATTGCAATCCATTTCACTAGTAACTGGGAAAGAACAGACTCTGGACCACATTGCCTTAAAGAGCCCAATAACAGGGTGGAATATTTGTGGATGATGAAGATGATACTGGAACAGTAGATAGATGGAGAGCTAAGTAGGGACTGCTCCCAAGGGCCTGTGTTTTCAGCCCATTTATTGACATTCTGGACAAAGCAAATCAACAATGTGTGGATTGAATTTGTGGGTCCAAGATTTGGTGTGGTTTCGATTTTCTGGAAAAATAGCAATAAAGCTAGGAATGGCCCAGTGCGTTGGAAAAATAAGCCTATCATGATTAGGGTTGAAATGTAATAAGAAAATGTGCTTGTAAAGACTCAACCCCAAGGGTACAAATATAGGATGGGTAAGGGTGTCAGAGAAAAACATGTGGGGGTCAGAACTGACCACAAGTCGGATGGGAGTTAGGAACATACTGTGGTTCTGTAAAAACCGTCACCACGCTGGGATGGAGTAACTCACTCTCTCATTCAAGCTCTAAAAAGAAGGTTACTGAGCACTTACTATGTATTTTTGTGTCTTTACACAGTCATTTATCCTTTATTAGTCAGAATGTTTTTGGAGCCTGGAAAATGAATGGGAAGAGAAAGCTGTCTCATTCACATAATCTAACGTGCTAGAGCGGCCTCTAAGACCAAACTGAATGCCCATCGCCTGAGCTAACCTCTAACCTGCATCTCCAGGCTCTCCCTTTTCACCTTCTGTGTCTCCTGTGTTTCTAATAGGGTCTTGGGAACTTGCTTAGGCTGCCTTTGTACGTCCTGTAACCCAGATATGTCTACCTCGGCATACTCCTGCCTCAGCCACACTACCATGTCTAGCACTATTACAAAGCACCGACTTAACACGTCGGGGATTGTGCGTGGTCATCGATGACACAGAGATGAATGAGATTTATCTTTTCCCTTGTGTAGCTTACATTCCAGTGTGAGGGAGAAAGCTATGAGCCAGTTTTTCTAATCAGCTTAATAAAGTCCATATGAAGATTGTGTTAGGCCCGTGTGAACTCCAGGGAGGCTGTAGCTGCTCTCCGAGATCCTGCCTCCTTTCTTTGCCTGTATTCTCTCATTTAACGCCTCCTCTCTTCCTCTCTGGCTCTTTTTTTCCCCTCCATCTGATAAACTTAGCTTCTCCTCATGGCTCAGCCCAACACCACCTCTTCTGCAATGCCTGATATTTCTAGGCAGAATTAATAGCTGCTTTGTGTGAGCTCCCATAGTACACTGTTTGTACTGCTATCAGGAGCTGGTTTAATTCTGCCTTGTATTACCTTGATTTGTTTACAAGTCTGTCTCCCTCCCTTGACTGCACTCCTTGAGAGCAAGGACCTTGACTTGCTCCCTTGGTTTCCCCATAGCCTCGAGAGAGCCCCACACCTCGATGATGTTGCAAAAACATGTTTGTGAAAGGCAGACCTAGGTGAGGTCTGGGTCTTGCTGGTATGGGGTCTGAGAGTCCTCTGCCCAGCCTACCCTCTGTTCTTTTAAGAGCTTGCTAAAGGGACAATAGGCAGCTGCCTTTCCAGTAAGACATGGACTTTTATTTTGCTGGGCCAGGCACTGAAGCCAATTGTGTAGGAGGGCAGGGGTCACAAAGGAGTGGCTAGTGGCCACTGTGGGGTCTAAGACTAATTAGACCAGAAAGTACTTAAGTTTTCTGAGTTGTTTATGGCTTTTAAAAATAGAGAGATCTTACTCTACATTTTTCATTTCCAACTTCCTTCTAAAGAATGGAAAATGTTTTGACAATGGCACCATGTTCCTGTACCACAGTGGGTTGGGGCTGACTGGGGGGCTGCCCCCTTTCCATGGAAGGATGACTATAGATTAGTGTAGTCTCTATTACTTCTGTCATTTCTTCTGTTTTTAAAGTTTTTTTTTTTTTCTGGAGGCAGGTGTCTTGTATGTATGTATGTATGTATGTATGTATGTATGTATGTATGTATGTATTTAATGTATATGTGTGCACCGAAGCTGTCTTCATCTACACTAGCAGAGTGCATTGGATCCCATTACAGAGGGTGTGAGCCACCATGTGGTTGCTGGGAATTGACCTCAGGACCTCCGGAAGGGCAGTCTTAACCACTGAGCCATCTCTCCAGCCTGCATCATTTCTTCTTCTAAAGTGAGGTGTAACTCATTAAGTTTCATCTTCATAAAGTATTATACTCATCGGTTTGGTATATTGGCAAGGTTGTGTAACTGTCAGTAGTAACATCCAGACCTGTGTAACCGTTCTCCCATCTGTCTTTCCCCACCCCCGGGGCATTCTGTCTCATTGATCTTGCTTATTATAGATACAGTACGATTATTATAGATATAGTACGATTGGAGTCACATAACCTGTGATGTTTCCTATCTGGCTTCTTTTGCTTAGTATGATGTAGAGTGCACGGCTCATCTAGGTTGTAGCCTGGATCATACCTGACTCACTAACATTCTTGTTGGGAAATACCCTCACTGCCAATCAGTTTGCTCAGCGGGACTCTAATTTGTCCATACCAACTTCGTGACTTTCCAAGCGTTTCTTACTTGTTATGAAAATGTACATGAGGTGACAAAAACACCTCAAGGAATGACCAGCCAGCAGCAGAGGTCTCTCTAGGAAGGTGGAGGAGTTGGATTTGAAGTGAACTGAGGGGAGCCTAGTATTGCTTGGATTTTCTTAAGTGGAAAAGTAATAAAGATTATGAACGTTTCCTGTGTCGGTTACTCTCCTGACACTCGTATGCCCTTCCATGGCATCTTATCCAGAGCCCTGTGAGGTAAAGTTCTTTACAGAAGAGGAGGCAAAGAGCTAAAGGGCAACCCCCTCTGGCCACACAGCTGAAGGGATGGAATAGAACTACTACCCAGTCACCCTAGCTTCAAAGGGATACTCAGAGTGTGTTGTGAGGCACCAGAAAGAAAGCTCTGATGGCATGCCTAATATCCTTCAATTCTTCAAAATAAGAGTTTGGCTTGTCACTGGGATAGGTACATAGCCATCTTTGGGCCACCAAGGTCTAGCTCAGCCTTCATGTTGAGTTGGTGAAACCAACTCCTGATAGAATTAGGTCTCCAGTCTTCAGTGTTTGGTCGCCAACTCTTAAGAGTCTTACTGTCCACTTCCAGGCCAGCCCAGCATAAGACCTGCCTGGGAAGTGGGAGAGAAAAGGTGAGGGGAGGAGAAGGGAGGGTTGGGAATGACATCAAGCAGGAATGTGCCAGTCAGCAGGGGGTGAATTTTCCACTTGGATCTGTGTGGAAACCTGATCCCGCCTCTATTTTTGGTCTCCTTCTCTAACAACCTTTCACCAGATTGGAATTTTTCTGCACCTGTAACACATTTTTAATGTAATAAGTCTAGGAGAAACCAGGTATTATATCATGCTGGGGCCTGTGTTTCTAGGAGTAAAGGTAGCCCAGACCCCAGTTTATCCCTATAGGGGATTAGTGTATTAGTCACCCTGTAAAAACTAAATTTATTATGATTTCTTAAACGTTTCTTTTAGCACTTGCTTATAAAAGGTGAAGAGAGGAGCCAGGAGTGTGTCTGTGCTCCCTGCTCCCATCCCCTCTCTCTCTCTCTCTACACACACACACACACACACACACACACACACACACACACACACACTCAGATTACCTGTGCTGTATTGCACTTTGTCCTGGTTTGGGCCAGGCCAAGTAGTGACCAGGCTCATTCATTCTTGCACTAGACACTCCTTGGGAGTGAAAGTGAGTAAGCTATTTAAGGTGAACATGGGTAGCTCGTGTGGTTGAGGTTGGCATTTGTCTGTGTGGAACAGGGCCCTTCCTTCCCTGTTCCTCAGAACAGACTCATGATATATGCCCACGGTTGCTCCGGGCAGATGTTTTCTACCTAATTGATGAACTCCACTCAACCGGTGGATTTCTTTTAAAAAAATGAAAGAATGAAAGAGAAGCAGTGTGAAGTCCCTGTCACATATGAATGTGAGTCACTGGGGGGAGCCGGGCCTGTGGCTAGTGCTGTGGTCTAGCCCAGGTCTGCACAGGAGTTGCTCCAGTGTGAATTTTGATGGTTAGCAGGAGCTCTTCTCTTCCACCTGCCTCACTAAAATCCTAAGTTAGTATTTACTCCCAAGGCTCTCACTCATCCCACAGAATGTGATTGTCAATTAAAAGGTTTCTTCCGCCATTTGGTCAGTCGGACTCTCAGTTTTGGTACTTTGATGCTATTGTGTCTTGAGCCACATTCTGTGGCTTGCAGCATCTGAGGCTAATGCAGTTTCTGATCCTGTCTTTCAGACAAAGAATACAGGGCTGGTAAGATGGCCAAGCAGGTAAAGATGCTCACCTGTAAGCCTGATGACCCGAGCTGGATCCCTAGGACCCACAAGGTAGAAGGAAAGAGCTGACCCTTGCAAGTTGTCCTTCGACCTCTGAGTGTGAGCTGCAGCATACTCCTACCCTCTAATAAACAAATGCTACTGAAAAAGAATATAAGCTTTTCAATGCTAACTGCTGCAGTGCTGGCAGCCTTGGAAACGGGCTCGTGCAAGTGGAAGACTATTGGGGTCAAAGCTTCGTTAGTCCCACTCAGTCGACCTCTGTGTGCCGCCCTGTGTCCCTTAACGTCTTTGAGCCCCAACTGTCTCGTTCCTAAAGTGGAGTTAATTGTGCCTTGTTGTTGTAAGAGGGGAGTATGAAGAACAAGCAGGGGTAGATGTGGATGTGTGTAATCCCTGTACTGTTGCGCTCCATTCTGGCACCCAGGTAATGTTTGCAACATTCTCTGCAGACCCCCTGCTTGCTTGTCTGAGTTCTTCTCATTGGTTCATCAGTGTTAAGGTTTGCATCTTAATTGTATCGCACCAGTTTCATGTTTTGATTGCTTATTCCTCTGACTGGTAGACTCTTGGAGGGCTATGGGAAACAGGGTCTGGCTGGTGGGAGTAGCTCACCATCAGGAGAGGGTCGTTGGAATTTATTAGCCTCATCCAAACCCTCAGTTCCAGCCACTCACGGTGGACTTCCTGATCCACCATAGCTGAGCCACTGTGCCGTGCATTTGTTGTGATGGACTGTAACAATCTGAAACTGATAACCAAAATACACCTTTCCTTGTTATGTTGTTTCTCTGGGTGGTATCTTGGTCATAGTAATGTGGAAGGAGTACATGTAGCTGTCAAGGCATTTTCAGAGTGACCGCTCTTAAGATGGTTTGACCAGTTCTATACTTAGACAGAGATCAATGAAAGCAAGCCCCAGCATCGTTCCTATGTATGGAATCTGAACTCACCGCAGGGCTCTACGGTGTCTTCATTGATGTGAATGGCTCTTGGTATATTGTATTAGAGATGCCATAAACATATCCGAATCACAAATATCAGGAAATTGAAAAAAAAAATCCTACTCACCTGGATGGTAATTAGTAAAATATCTAAGGCTGTTGGCTCTTCGGGTGTTGACAGAGATTTCCTCTGGCTCTGCAGTTTTGAGATTTGCATCCATTTGCCATTAAAAAAGGAATAAAGCATCTCCACTTCTCTGATGGTAACTATGAGGATGTTGCCATGGCGATCTTTAATGGGCTCATAGTAAAGTCTTCCCAAGTTGTGCGTTCCAAGTAAATTCTACAAAGCAACAGATTACTGGTAACTTGGTTGATATCATAAAACAGAGCAACAGGACCACAACACAAGACATGGAACAACTGGGTTTCTGAGGAGATCTTTGCTTTTTCTCAGACTTAGACTTAGCGTGGGTGCGACTGCAGAAATGTGCTTAAGAGAAAGCTTAAAGAAAAGTCTTCACTGTGAGCCTGCAAAGATTATAGCAAGAGGCACAGACCTTATATTTTTTTAAGCAAATTCAATATCTGTAAATATCTTTTGCCCACATAGACACACCGGCACATAAACCTCAGTGACCAGCACTTGAAGAGAATCCCAGATGTTTTAAAGAAAAATGTCTGATATTTCAAGTATGCTCCTTGTGGAGTTTTCAAGAGATCTCCAGCAAGCGAGTATGAGGTGGGTTGTTTAAAATGGAGAGGTGAATTGACAATGTAGCACATTGTACAGAGATCCCAAGATGACTGTGCAGTACCTGTAAAGTTCTTTAATCAGGATTGGCCTGGTTTGACTTACTTGCATCTCAGGGAGTTCTGCCTACTGAAATGGTTGTTTAAATTGCTTATAAACTCTGTCAACAGAGCAGACAATGCTTTTAGAAAAATAGGAAGAGAAGGATGCTAACATAGCATATGAAGGAGCTGAGGCGTGGGTTATTCAAATAAACAGGAACTGTGGAAGTACGAAGTGGGTGAAGAACTCTAGCCAAGAGTGCTAGATAATTAGAATCAAATCCCATATAAATCATTGCTGGTTCTCTCTCTCTCTCTCTCTCTCTCTCTCTCTCTCTCTCTCTCTCTCTCTCTCTCTGTGTGTGTGTGTGTGTGTGTGTGTGTATGTGTGTGTGTGGTGTGAAATCACACAAATTACGATGTGATGATATATTGGCATGAGAGCCGATGTAGAACTTGTCAATCTGTAAAAATGACAAGGTTGAGCTAAAGATAAATGAGCCAGCTGGTCAATTTTCAAATCTCAAACCACGGAGTGTCCTCTCATAGAGACTGTGTCTTAAGTCTTTTATTTTTCCTCACAAAGACCAGACACAGAATGATCAAGGAGTTCCATAAATAACTACTGACAAAATGCATTTGGTGAGATTAAATTTTAAGTGGCCCAATCATTCAGATTTTTCTTTTCTAACAAGTTACTTATAAATCACACACACACACACACACACACACACACACACACACACACACACACACACACAATAAAGGACCAGGAGTGGGGTAACTGGTTTGTAATAAGCGACAGCCTCCATAGTGTAGTCCATTCTGGGCTACCTTGGGTATGACAATATTCAAAGTTTCTGAATATTTAACAGTTGGGTTTTCAAGCCAGTACTGAGTTGGTTTAGCATACCATTAGGACTTCACTCCTACAGGGGTTGAGTTTCCAGGGTGGCCACCGTTCACTAACTGTCAGACTGTTTACTCTGTCTGGTACCAAACTTCATCAGCTTAAACCAAAGGTCCTTATGAGTTAGGCATCACCTTGGCTAATCCTTACCTTGAAGAGTGTTCAGGGGCTTAAATCAAATAACACAACCAAATATGTTTCACAAATTCTCAATCCTGCTACCCCGCTGAATTCAGGTTTTTACAAATCTGCTGTAATTGGAGTCTTCTCTAGGTCTCCAACTATAATTTCTAGATTCAGCCCAATTGTACATTTCCTGGGAAGACATTTTAAACTCTGCTATGGTTTGAATATGGAATATTCCCCACAGGCTCACTGAGGTGATTGCATCATGAAGGCGCCAATCTTTTTCTTTCTTTCTTTCTTTCTTTCTTTCTTTCTTTCTTTCTTTCTTTCTTTCTTTCTTTCTTTCTTTCTTTCTTTCTTTCTTTCTTTCTTTCTTTTTCTTCCTTCCTTCCTTCCTTTTTTTTGTATAGAGTAGAGTTTATTCAGGGTAGAGGATGGGAGTTAACGAGGTAGTGAAGGCAGAGAAAATCAGGGAGAGGGAGAGAGTAGAGAAGTAGAGGCTGGCCATGGTCACGTGGAGAGAGAGGCAAGGGGAGGAGAGCCCAAGAGGGCCAGGAGAGTAGTGAGAGAAAGAGAGAGCAAGAGAGCATGAAGGCTCCAAACTAATCAATTGATTCTGTCATTGATAGATTCGTAATTTGATGGCATTATTGGAGGTAATGAAAACTAGAAAATGAGACCTGGTGGGGAAGTAGGTCCCTGAAAGTGTGCCTTTGAAGGGATTCTGGTGTCCCTGGCTCCTCATGTATTTTATGCTTTCTGGTCACTCTCAGGTTGGCAGCCCCCTCTGCGCAGGCACATGGCCATGATATTCTGTCTTATCTCAGGCACCAAGCAGCAGAAGAGCCAAACTGAGTAGAGACCTCTGACACTGTGAGGCAGAACGATGTTCTCTCCTTCTTGTTACTTTCAGATGTGTCAGAGCCGTGTACATGCTCTCCACTATTATCTAGGGTAGAATTCACCATCCTTTATTTTCTACTGTCTTATGTACAACTTTCTTAGCACGTAACTCTCCACACTGCATACATTTGAAGTACCTGTCCAGAGACACAGTTCTCTTCCTTTCTGTGTTTCTGGGTCCTTTGCACAGGAAGAACTCAGTAATAGCTGACTTATTCATTTTCCTTAACACATAGCACATAATTCACAAGGGACTAACACTGATGCGTGCATTTGAATAAATTTATGAATAAGTCAACTTATTGTTTACTGTCATGTTTGGAAAAACCTTTCTTTCTTTCTTCCTTCCTTCCTTCCTTCCTTCCTTCCTTCCTTCCTTCCTTCCTTCCTTCCTTCCTCCATCCCTCCTCTCTCTCTCTCTCTCTCTCTCTCTCTCTCTCTCCTCTCTCTTTCTTTCTCTCTCAAGAGAAGTCTCACTGTGTAGCCCTTGCTGGCCTAGAACTTGCTATGTAAACCAGGTTGTCCTTGCACTCACAAGCCTACAACTACATCCCGGTCTTCTTCCTTGATATAAAAATGCTTTGGATAAGCATGATAGGTATCGCTAGGTACTTAGGTAATTCTATGTCCAATTTCTGAGGAACCACCAGACTGATTTCCAGAGTGGTTGTACCAGCTTGCAATCCCACCAACAATGGAGGAGTCTTCCTCTTTCTCTATATTCTTGTCAGCATCTGTGGTCACCTGAGGTTTTTATCTTAGCCATTCTGAGGTGGAATCTTAGGGTTGTTTTGATTTGCATTTCCCTGATGGCTAAGGATGTTGAACATTTCTTTAGGTGCTTTTCAGCCTTATCACTTCTGGCCATATACCCAAAAGATTCTCCATCATATAACAAGGATACATGCTCCACTATATTCATAGCAGCCTTCTTTATAATAGCCAGAAACTGGAAAGAACCCAGATGTCCTTCAACAGAGGAACTGATACAGAAAATGTGGTACATTTACATAGGGAGTACTACTCAGCTATTAAAAACCATGAATTCATGAAATTCTTAGGCAAAAGAATGGACCTAGAAAATATCATCCTGAGTGAGGCAACAGAGTCACAAAAGAACACATATGGTATACACTCACTGATGAGTGGATATTAGTCCAAGAACTCAGAATACCCAAGATACAATTCACAGACCACATGAAGCTCAAGAAGAAGGAAGTGTGGGTGTTTTGGTCCTTCTTAGAAAGGGGAACAAAATACTCACAGGAGCAAATATGGAGACAAAGTGCAGAGCAGAGACTGAAGGAAAGGCCATCCATAGACTGTCCCACCTGAGGATTCATCCTAGATATAGTCACCAAATGCCGATACTATTGTGGATGCTAAGAAAGGCTTCCTGAAAGGAGCCTGATATAGCTATCTTCTGAGAGGCCCTGCCAGAGCCTTATAGATACAATTGGATGCTAGCAGCCAATCATTGGACTGAGCTGCAGGGGGTGGGGAGTGGGGTTGGGGGGGTGGGAGGCAATGGAGGAGTTAGAAAAAGGACTGAGGAACTGAAGGGATTTGCAACCCCATGGGAAGAACAACAATATCAACCAACCAGACCCTGACACCCTCAAGCTCCCAGGGACTAAGTCACCAACCAAAGTGTACTCATGGCTCCAGCTGCATATGTAACAGAGGACAGCCTTGTCAGGCATCAATGGGAGAAGAGGTCCTTGATACTATGAAGGTTTGATAGATGTCCCAGTGTAGGGGAATTGAGGGGAGGGAGGCAGGAGTAGGTGGGTAGAGAAACAGCTTCAGAGAAGCAGGGGAAGAGGGGTAGGGAGTTTCTGGGAGAGGGGGAAACTGGGTAAGGGGATAACATTTGAAATGTAAATAAATTAAAATAAATAAATAAATAAAAAGGAAAAAAATGTTTTGGATAGCATTTGATCCATTGGGCCTAAAGGAGAAGTAGACCCTGACAATACCCATCATGCTATGTTAGGCAAACCTGTCTCCTGCCTAGAGAAGAGGAAGGAGACCTGTGTGATGGTTAGTAAGAGGACATCTGGTCAGAAGACCTCAGTGACTAACAGTTAGCTGTAGCCAGGGGACACCATTGTTAAAGACCTTCAGTTTGAGATGGCATGAGAAGTTAAAGAAGCCCTGGAGGGACTAGAAAAAGTAAAATTTGGGATTTTTCTTTTCTACTTAAAAAAGTAAGAAGGAGGAGCATCACCCACTTGCTCTCCAGTTCTTGCTCATTTCTATGAACTGGGAGGAACTGGGAGGAGGACCGTCTACTGTAAAACGATCTGCACTGTCTTTCCAGGATAAGTATTTTAGATTCCTCTCCATGTGGAGGAGGAAGCTTCCTAGGAAGGAATCTTCCAGAGAGGACAGGCCTCACCATTCTCCTGACAAAATGAGGAGTGTGGGCGGGGCTCACTCTCTCTTCGGTCCTCACCTTGACTCGTCACATCCAAATGCTGATACTTTTTGCTTAGGTAATTTTAGTTAATCAAGTAACTTTTTGTACATTTCACTTTTCAAATATATATATAAAGCAAGATTTTCTGTGTAGCCCTGGCTGTCCTGGAACTTGATCTGTAGACCAAGGAACTCAGAGATCTGCCTTCCTCTGCCTTCCAAGTGCTGGGAATTTCTTTAGGCTATTTCTCAGAAATGCCAGATTGTAGCCCCACTTTCCCTCTTTCCCCCCAACACCCTGGAACTCCCACACGTGTAGCCCCATGATGTGAGTGAGGGGGCCCAGGTTTGTTTGCTTTGATAACTGTTGTCCCACCAGTGCAGTTTCATAGGCATGGTAGTAGAGCTGATGGGGAAAGAGGAGGTTTGTGGAGAAGGAGGACCTAAGTAATTCTTTCAAGAAAGTTAGCATGAGGAATGAAAAACTGGTTGTTTGGTAGCTGAAAGGGAATCTGAGGATGCTTTAGGCATGGGGTTAATTTGAAGCCAAGTTTTTTTTTGAGATTTAATTTTTATTTTTTATTACATATATGTATCTGTGTGTGTGTCTATAAACATGAATGCAGTGCCCATGAAAGGCAGAGGCAATGGGTCCATCTGCACCTGGAATTACAGGTGGTTATGGGCCACCTGATGTGGGTTTAGGGAATAAGATCTTCTGCAAGAGCAATAAGTGCTCTTCATCAGTGATCCACCTCTGCAGTCTGAGAAGAGTATTTTAAAATGCAGAGAGAAGAGATGAGATTCTGAGCATGTGCAGAGGAGTGAACTTTTATTTGGGAGAATGAGGCCAGATGAACTCTAGGAACAGGGGAGAGAAAGGAGAGGATGAGCGTCTGGGAAGCTTCTGAAGATTCGGTGGTGGAAAACCTTTCACATCTCTAGGAGAATCAGTGAGATGGTCACTTGTTGGCAGGATGGAGGGTGTAGGGGATGGGAAGGAAGGCGGAGGAATGAAGAAGATATTTTGAATAGTCCTTGATAGTATGAGAAGGCAAGTTACTACAGAAATGCAGTGGGACCACTAGACAGCATCCCAGGTAAGGATGGTGGCTGCGTGCACAGCAGAAAACCAGTCAGTCTCTTTCATGCATATGATCTATTTTCTTTTCAGAAATCTATGTGAAACTACTTTAGTGTAGACATGTTGGCTAGATCTAGGCTTATATATTATTTTTTCAAGAGAAAAATCTAGAATATTTTCAAGGAGTGATTGTGATGCACCAGGACACTCAGCTTGGTAAAGAGGGATCAAAAGACTGTGGGATCAGAAGTGTTTGACTCAGGTTGCTGATTGCCCATGGACGTCTTCAAGGAAGACTCCAAGAAATATACCACGAAGAATTTTGATTGAGATTCTAAGGTGGATCAGTCTCTGTGCAGGCCTATCCCAGCTGTATAGTGGGCTAGTGAGGAGGTTGAGCCTCATGGAAATGTTTTGTATGTTAAAGAAAGGCCAATTTGGAAGATGGTGGTCCAGCCCAGCCAAGTGGGTGGGGTGGGTTAGTGATGAAAGGAGGTACCCCGACACCATGGCCCGGGTTCAAGAACTTCTCCTTAAGTCGTAGGAGGAGTTTCTCAGTCAAGAGTGAGTTGTAGTAAAGAACACTACAGAAATCTGTAAAGCCATAGAGGACACGAGATAGTTAAGGTCTTGTGTGATGGAGTGTACCAAGGGTGTGTGTGTGTGTGTGGGGGGGGTGCAAATGTAACCTTTTCTAGCAATGTGGAAATTGATATGAAGTTACAGGGTGTGTCATTATTGCAGGGATTCAAAAGGAGAAATTCTTGCTATTATAAGTGGGAGTGGAGCTCTAGGAGTTTTTAGAAACTCTTTTTCATATCATGGTTGGTGTGGGCCTACTAGTCAAATACAGCTTACTCTCCCATCATGCCAATTTCTAGAGATGGTAAGAGGCAACTTTGTGCATAGAGAGGCTCAAGGTTCTCTTAAGGCCCTCAGATTCATATGCATGCACAGGCTTTTCAGAAACAGCACATCAGGAAGCTGCTCTAAGCCCCTGCTGCTTTCTGTTCCCTTCCAAATGTTCCTACAAAACAGCACTGGTACTTCAGTGATCTGGTCAAACTCCCCTTGTTCTACAGACAGTGAAAATGCATCCTTGAAGAAGTTGGCCGATAAATATCAAATGGAGAACACTTTGTTTAGGATTTCATACCAAAGCCCACCATGAGTAGGGACATAGCTCAACCTGTCCAAGATCCCTGTAGTCAGGGATCTGAAAATGGAGAGAGCTCTGCCCCCTTTTCCTTTTCAGTAGGATTGGTGACTGAGCCCTTCCGGTTTGAAGACACTTTTCAGAGCTCAAGCCTGAACCCTCACCTGTAGCTGGGCTGTGGCAGCAAGCATCTTCTGTCGCGCTTGCAGCACGGTGGACGAGGACATGGAGATGGGCACGCTCTGCCTGAGCCACCTGATGTCTTCCCACATACAAGACAGCTGCAAAAGAAGTCACGAGGTCAGATCATCGTCCCAGCCAGAGAATGATTTAGGTTGTGGCATCAAAGCAAAGGAGGGGGGAGGAGGAAACCTGACCCCCCCTTGATATTTGTTCTCCTCTCCATTTTCAGATACACACGAAACAACTTTTTGATCTCTGTCCAATTGGAAAAAGATCTGAATGCTAATGAAACAGTCAGATCTACATTTTAGTCTTTGCCAAATGATCCCATAACTCTGAACAGTGGAGACATGGTCTGACAGGATGCATGCTTCTTTGCTTTGAAAATGTAGTGGAGACACTGCTTTGGCCTTTGAAAGAAAATGACATGGGGCATACTGGGGCTGTAAGGGATCGCTGAGATAATTTACTCCCATCCCCAAACTTTGATCGTGAGAAACCCCTCAACGAAAATTTTGGAGATTTATGTGAATTAACCCTGGTGCAAAATAGGGAAAGAAAATGAAATGAGAACTCAGTGTACCTTCATGAACCACAGAAAATCTTGTGTAATAGAACTGGTGTGAGAGTCATCTATTTCAACAATTGGTATTTGGTCTTCATTGGTGACTAACATATTGTCTTTATAATAAAATATAGCGGCTATGTAAAGTCCTCTGTAAAGAAAAAGAGAAAGAAAAAAAAGTCTTCAACTCTTTGCTTTTACCAAACCCAAGTCTTAGGAAATTATCTATATCTATATATCTGCATATAGATACACGCATATATAATTAATCCTATTATTATAATATATATATAGCTAAATACATGTGTATAATTACACACACACACACACACACACACACACACATATATATATATATTTGGTTAGTTTTAGACATATTGCAAGCTGAATTGAAAATAAACCTAGAAACATATTTTTGCTATGCATCACAAATTTACTGGTTGGAATTTAGAGACTGCTATCTTGCCCAAATTTTTGGGAGAATTCATTCTTTCAATAAAAATACAAAATTTCCACTAGGTTTCCTCCAGCTGGTCCACTCCTGAGATGTTAAGACTTCCTAGACAAGTGTTTAGGACCCACCGTTTCAAAGTCTTCACAAATTTGTTTGAGGAATGGAATAGGTGCTTCAGGCTCCTAGACACTGACTGCTTGCGGCCTGTGGTTTGCAGTTTCGAACTTTCTGAAACGTAGAAAGAAGATGCAGTGCAAATTCCTTCTGACAGATCAACATTCCTGCTTTGTCTTCCTATCTCCCCCTGGCCTTCCCTTGTCCCTGTAGTCTCACTTACCAATATCATACAGCTTATTGAGATACCAGTTGCTATGGCTAGAATCAGAAATGCGCCTAATAGGCTCATGTTCTGAATTTTGGTCTCCAGCTAGTGGAATTGTTTGGGGCTGTTGGTAGTTTGTAGGCTTTAGGAGGCGAGGCCTGGCTGGTGGAGGTAGGTTACTGGGACCAGGTCCTTGGGGGAGGGGAGTATGTCTGTTCTGCTCTCTTAGCTTTCTGTTTCCCAAAGAGTAAATGTAATAGTTGCTATGCACCCCTTCACCATGCCCTTCCCACCAATGGCCATAAGAGAAAGCAAGCCGTTCTTCCTTTAAGTATATTCTGCCTGGTCTTTTGTCAAAGCTCTGTAAAAAAATCACTAATACCTCAGTAGTTGACTCAACAAGCAGCTCTTCGCAAAGATTGTAGGTGACCAATATTTATATAGGAAACCACTAAAGGTCTTTTGTTCATACTCCCAGGGTAAGTGCTTTATTATCAAGCAAGATGAACAGAGAGGGAATCAATTCTTGTTCTTCTCCAGCCTCCACCAGCTGGCTCTCTAGCAGTCACCACTTCTCAATCCTTCCAAAGTTTGTCTTGTTAGTTTATATACCCAATTAGCTGGTAGTCTTGGGTTCTATAAGAGAGCAGACTGAGCAAGTCAGTAAGGAACATCCCTTCATGGCTTCTGCATCAGCTCCTGCTTCCTGACCTGCTTGAGTTCTAGTCCTGACTTCCTTTGGTGATGAACAGCAATGTGGAAGTGTAAGCTGAATAAACCCTTTCCTTCCCAACTTGTTTCTTGGTCATGATGTTTGTGCAGGAATGGAAACCCTGACTAAGACACCAACCTCATACATCTACATAACAGCTCCTGCTCAGGGAACATTACAGAAGATGGGGCACGAAGACTAGAAGAGTCAGAGGACTAGGAAGTCTGCTCTGGAAGTCTGTCTTAGAAATGGCTACATAGACAAAACAGGAACAATGACAACATCAATGAACATGTTGCCAACAAGGGGGAAAAGGGGGAAATTTCTTGAGGTTCCACCCCTAGAGAAAGATCTACAGAAAACACTGAAACCCCCCAGTGGACCACTGAGAAGGAATGTGGTGTACCCCACTGGCTTCATGGTTGCCAGTAGGGAAAGGGGCACAGGTGCAGGTAAAACTAGAAGTTTCTGAAATCTGCTTAAAAATCATACTTCTAGATTGCCTCTACTGCATAGCTAGACAAAAACTGCTTTCCTGCTCTAGGGGAAAGCTAATGGCTTATTCTCTGAGAAGGAAAACAAACAAAGATCAATGGGCCACAAAAGAAAAGTCTCCCTGAAAAGGAGACAAGGAGACTTCAGGGACAATGGGACATGGATGATGGCGGTGGTGTTGCTAGATACGAAAACTTGTAGATTTAGTGAAAGTTTTCATATATAACATTTACCCATTCAGTTCTCAGAACTTACATACTGAAAGTTAGACTCTCTAGCCAGGACCCCTAAAATGTCTCTAGAGAATTTTGCAGGGATTACACCCACAGATTATGCCATCGGTGATTTCCCAACAAAAGTGTGACACCTTCGCCTGACAGTGAAGCCTTTGAATCAAGTTCCTTGTCCATGTCCTCGGTGGCTAGCAATCTCTCATCTTTTAAATATGAGCAAACGCTGAAGGCTCATTAGGTAGTTCTGAAATCGACCCACTAGAAAACACAAAGCCCCGCGGGACTGGGGAAAAGATCAAGTCTGAAGGGAAACAGAAGAGGGAACATTTAGTTTCTTTGGCAAGTTATGCCAAATGATGTTTTGCTGGCACAGACAGGTGAAAGGTTGCCTTGCTAAGGCAGACATGTAAGAATGTTTCCCTGAAGCAGGCACAGCTGAAAGGAAATTTTGCTGGAGCAGACATGGGAAAGACCATTTTCTTGAAGCAGGCACAGATGAAAGGATGTTTTGATACAGCAAACACGTGAAAGGACCCGGGATGAAGGAGTATAAATATGACCCCACAGACAGTGGGCGACAGGCACTGAGCCTTGGTTTGGTTTGCTCCACCTCACTCTTCTTTGCTAAAGACAAGGATGTATTAATTCTCCTTATAGAGCATCGTTGAGCTCAACTTGTGGTTAACACTACCATTGAGAGGAACTCACCAGCACTGCTTGGCTTGTGAGTTCCTGCGGCAGCTTGCGGCTTCTGCAGCCTTGTCTCAGGCCGGCTGGCGAGCCTGGCAGTTTCTTCAGGATTGAACTACAGCTGTTGGTTCATGCCTGGTGTCTGCCTGCTGAAAGGACTGGACTGTAGCTGCCCGTTTTATGTGTGGTATCTGCCTGCCTAGAGGACTGGTCTCCAGCTGCTGAACTGTATTTGGTGTTTGCTACAGGACTGAACTGCTGAGGAAGGTAAGGCTTACCCCCAAAGAACTGTTGCTGAACAAGTCCACTTCCCCCATATCCTAATAACTTTTCTCTTCCACTACCTCTGCTGGGCTAGAGGAGAGGTTGAACCCTTATTAAAAGTAGGTTGCAAAAAATTTATGCCCACAGGAGACTGTGCTGAGAAAAATACAACACGGAACAAAATAGAGTTTGCCAGTAACATTCTGAGAGACGAGATGCCGAACTCGGATAACAGCAGGGATTATTAATTTTTTAATAGTAGAACGAGAGTGCATTGAGAATTTAAAGTGTTATCAGAAGGAAAAATGTTATCAGCAACTTAAAAATACAGCAGAAGGCTTAGAAAATGCAAGTGATAAATTTCTTGAGAAAGTGGATCAAAAGGGCAGTCAGGACAGAGGGTCGAGGGGACCAGTAAGGGAAATTGGAGGAGGTAGGCTAGACATGGTGCATGCACAAGCTGAAATCCTAGCACTGAAGAGGTAGAAGCAGGAGGATCATTGTGAATTTAAGGCCAGCCTGGTCTGCCTAGTGAGTTTCCAAGTCAACCAGGGAAACATGCTGAGACTTTACCTTACAAACAAAGAAAACAAGGGTATTAGGATAAAAGAGTTCAACCTCTAATAGCAGTTCTAGTAGGAAAGAAGAGAAGAGGGGCTGCAGTGGAAGAAATAACAAGAGAATAGTTCTGATGGAAGGCATAGACTTCCATGTAGAAAGGACTTGAAAGGCCTTGGTAATGACTGGACAGGGCTTGGGAGGAGTACAGTTAAATGCTTTCCCATTGCTTCAGCACTGGAAGCTGCTGGTTATTGATGAGTACCCCACTTTGGTCCAGTGGAGTCTCCCCTCATGCTTGAATGCTAGGATGTGCCAGTCACTTGCTGTAGATGGAGAGTGGCTCCATTTTCCCCCTTGCAAGAACAACAACTGGAAATGAACTAGCGTTTGTGAGGGGCTTCCGCTGTGCTGGGTGTATTGGATCCATCATCTCTTGGCAACAGTGTAGGTTAGATAGCCTGATTCTCCGATGAAGAAGCTGTGATCGAGGCTAAGTTAAGTGTTCTTCCTCAAACTCTAAATGGTAGAACTTTCCCCCCCTCTTTTTGCCATGTTTATAAAGGTTTATGTCCCCAATAAACTACACTATCTCGATGTAACTGAATATCCAAAACAACGGCTTCGTAGGTCCCCATGAGCGATCTATCGGAAGTTTCTGCTTATCCTTTGAAACTCAGAATTATGTTGGAGTATCTTAGAAGCATTAATATTTTGTCTGTGAGGTAATTTATTTTATCCAAAGTTTATATCACAGAATACTAATTCTATGGCAAAGGTTTTCTATGGCTGAAGAATCTGGAAAACACTTGTTTAATCAGATTTGCCAGGTTCTTTAGGGCAGTCTTCAATATTTTGATATCTAGTTTACGTTTCTGTGAGAGGGATGAACAATTTGGTGTCTCCTAATCTTACCTGACCTGAACTCTTGAGCCTAACCTCTCACGGGACTACTGCATCTCTCGCATTGTCTGTATTACTTCAGTGCCCAGGATATACTTTAACAAATTCAAAACTGTCCCTTCTGTGGAAGGTCTACTTTATTCCTTAGCTATGTCATTCCTACTATTATGCGTACAACTGTGGTTGGGGAAGGGGTGTATGCATACATGGTAAGAGTTGAATGGGAACTATAGAAATAATTGGGCTATCCAGGAAATCATTTCTTGGTTACTGAATAGTAATCATATAGTACTAGGAAGAACATCCGAATTCTTAGTAATATGCAAATAAAAAACCAACCCTCCTGGTCATGGGCAGTTTCAGCTCCCTTCTTAAGAATACCAAACACAAAGTGGCTATAGATTGCAAAGAACACCTGCCCCATTGTTATATTCCCATGCTCTCATATAGGAGCCTCTAGGCAGGGAACATAGGGGAAGCAATAAAGAGAGGAACCCAGGTGACACCCAACTTGATTTAAATGAGCCTGGGAACTCAGAACTGAATGGACCCTGGTCAGTGGAGAATGTTGCAGGTCTCCTTTTGGGGAGTGGGGTGGGGCCGAGGGAGGTGTCAAATCTTTCCAGAGACCCAGAAATGCAAAAGCCACATGGGGTTTCTTCTCCAGCTGCTCTCAGGCCAGTTTACATCTCCCAATGAGCCACTCATTAGAAAAACACCATTTTCTTGCAAGCACTTGTCCTCATCTCCAACTAGCGCCAACGTTTCTAAAGGGCCCTGTTGTCAGAGCTATACAGTAATTGGGAAACTTTTTGCTAATGCTAAGTATGATTTATGCCTCATCTAAACAGCAAGCACAGCATCTTAGCTTGAGCCATGGGTGTTTTACCCAGCTGGCTCAGCAGTGCCCCGAATCCAGGGAGCATAGGGTAGTTGGAGATCTGATGGGAGCATGGAAAATGAAAACTTTATGGAGGCTTTAATTCTCCAAATAAAACTAAGTGCCTCTTCCACGAATCATTACACAGATCAGAAACCTGACCCTGTCCCATCTGAGCAGCCCAAGCAACAGAGAAGCTTTTAAAAGCATCTCACAGAGTCTCTGGGTGAAGTGGGGCTAAAATGGATAGGAGGTGAGCTCTACTCCCGTCCAAACGCTGGAATGGAGAAAGGCTAAAGTTCAAGGTGGGATGAAAGTTCAGGGGGACAAAAATGAGGTACCACAGGACGGCCGGACACGGCACCGCAAGTCCCAGGCCACAGCTTGGCTTTATGACATTGGGCAGATCAACTTAGCTTCCCCTGCAATGACCAAAGTGAGGATGAAATTTTGGCATGGGTGACGTGAAGCAATTTTAGCAATTGATGTGAAGGCTTGTTTTGGTTGTCATCATTGGAACTCCTTCTATGTTGCTCAGGGGTAAAATGTTGAGGGAGTTTGTCTCAGAGGGTCCACAGAGGAGTCTTGTGAAGGGCCAGCTCAGAGAGAATAGTAGCAGAGCCTTTTTCCCCCCTTGTGCTTACTTTCAAACTTTTTGTGTGGAGAGGAGGAGAGACGAAGGGGAAGGCTCCGTGGCACGGTTAAAGCAAGATAGTGCTGTAAAGTGATTCCAGATGTACAAATATTAATATCTCCTTTTCCCTGATGAATGAGAAGGTATGACCCAGCTAGGAAACTGCTAAAATTACCGGCGCCACTGAGACCTCAGCCGATGGCCCAGCACAGATTTTATCCTTACCCCGGCAGCTGTAATGCTGGTGAAGGGCTCGGACCTGCTGCAGTAGGCTCTCCAGAACCTCGCTCTGTCCCTTGTGTCTGGGCTCTCTGTCGTCATAGTCTTTCCAGTCTATTGAACAAAAGAAACAAACAGAGGGACATTTGAAAGCTGAGGCAGACCCTGCCCTGCCTTGCCCGAGGTACTGGGGTTTTGTGTTCACTGCCCACAGGCTCCGTGGATGAGTACCCAGCACACGCAGAACTGGCAGGCGATGCCGCCGGTTTGGGAGCTGCCATTGTTCAGAGCCCTGCGCAAAACAGTAATTGTGGTTGGCTTCTTGTGTTGGGCAGTTTGGGGGTGGGAGAAAATGATACTTGAGAGCCAAAAGAAATAGGGAATTTGGAAGTCCAATATCTCCTCTCCTAGCCCTCCCTTCCCTTCTTAGCATCCCCTGCCCTGATCGGTACCCCTGTTACCTCTTCAGTCAGCACCCCAAGTTTCAACTGGATTTTCACAGTAGGAAAGACGGGCGGGAATGTGCAGACTAGATGAAATCCACAGTCCCAATGCTTTTATTGTAGGTTTCACACTTTTGGCCAAATTGACATTTCTTTCCAAGGAAAGAGCCCATGTCAGATGCCAAGAAATGGAAATCTACATTTTGCTCTAATGAATGTCTGCTTTGGTTAGCTGGCACAGCAGCCCCCGCACATACTCTGAGCCGCCACCACCCTGTCTGCTAAGGCTCTAAATATACAGTATTAGCTTACATGGCAAATTTAAATTGCAGTCCCCACTGAGATTTTCTCCTCCTATTTTCATTCCATTTGGCTATAATGATATCAAGAGTAATAACTCATATGGGACTAATGTCAGGATTGCAGTTCTGCTGTCTATAGCTCTCCGGTTTTCCCCAGCAGGTCAGTCGCTCCCCTGTCCATCCCTGCTCCTATTTTACCAATTCCACCTCCTCTGGTTTGCCTTTCTGAACATTTCAAAAGCAACAGCTTCAAGTACATCCCTGTGAAGATTAGTCACTCACCTCGGGGAAGCTGGTCTGCCCCCAATTCCCTCCCTGACAGAACTGTCTGAAAGTACGGAGTCTCCTGCATTCAGACACTCAAATACTTCACGGCAGCTAAGTCATGAAGGTCTAAGAATCTCACGGTGGTCCATGCAAGGCCCCAGGAATGTATACATTTAGGAGGAACATCATTGGTGGTCAGCTAAGCCCAGAGAGGGTTCAAGTTAGACCAGGCAGCGTAAGGTAAAGTTAGATTGTAGGGTCCACTAAACTCCAATGTGAGAGCATTGGCTCTTTCTGTTCCCAGCTCACTGAAGGCCAGTCCTTTGTATGCACAGGGCCCTCACTCCCTAATTTGAAAAATGAGGATGGTGTCTGTCTCGTGAGAGGTTTACGAGGACAAAATGAGAACTATATTAGGGATCTGGCACAACGCCTGTCCCATGACAGACATTCTGTAAATAAGGCTTGAAGGCCATTCAGTAGGGAAATGCCAATTCTTATCCCAGCTGATGATTATCTAGGGGGAAAGGGACTGTGTAGATCTTCAAGTCCCTCTGCCTTCCCCTTCTCTCCTATGGATGGTTCTTTACTTTACCTTGAGGAAGAAGAAGACAAAACATTGCTTCCCCATTCCAGCCCTGTCCGTCAGCTCCGTGGCCCTGCCAGCACCATGGTGTGGTCTAGTGACCTTGGCTGTAATGTTCACATTCATTCCATTATACTGTGTACGTTAATGTTTTCTTTTGGGCAAGAGAGTTAGATCTTAGTTGGAGTTTGTCTGTTGGGGCTTAGTTGTGGTCAACTCTAGAGACAGAAGATTGGCACAGGTGCCCTTTGTAGTCTCTGTTCCCGTGGGCAGGAGCCACGCTGGGCTTCTGTTTGTCTCACGAATCTCCTCTGCAAAGTCAGTTTTTAAACTCTTTTGGAGCGTGAGATCGAAAAGAAACACTACGAATCAAGTAGCATCCCTGGCACACCGGAAATGTTCCTCATCCCCTCAGCGAGGCTTTGGGAATTCAGGCACGATGGTGTTGAGGGAGTTTAGGGAAATGGCTGCCGGAGGCCTTTAGACCATTTATGGTGTCACTTGCATCTGGACACAGAGTAAACAGTACCCTTATGGACTTGCATGGTCCTTGTTGCTGTAGTCAGAGGCTGACCTCTCAAGGGTCTGTGGCACAGCGAGGATGAACAGAAGCCTGTGCTCCTGGGTGGCTGACTTAGTACATGTACCTGAACATGCTGCTACGTTGTTCTAATGAGTCTTAATGCTGTCATCAGTACAGGGGCGGGGTGGGGATTGCTGGAATGGGCCCCGGCTTTTCAGCTTAGCCCTATTACATTGGAGGTGAGCTGGCTCTGATGACTTTATGATACATAAAGGACTTGCTAATGCTCAATTGCAGCCCAAGCGTGCATTGAACAATGCCAACATTTTGGAAAGAGTGAGGTTTTTCTTTCTTTTTTTTTTCTTTTTCCTCATAGATGCTTGGAAAGTTCTGATGACTACACAAAATAGGAGCCTTCAGGGATGAGGGAGAAAATTGAAAATATATTAAGAAATCAGGAACCTGACAGGAGTAAACTTTGCATGGTAGGAAAGAGCACATTGTTCCACATAATACAGCTCACTGTTCTGGTAATGAGACACTTCAGTCGCAACACAATGCAGAGCTTACACTCACTGGCCATATCAGGGTTTTCCTGATCGTAACTCAGACAAGCCTGTCTGGGTGCTTTTCTCTTATTATGTACCGTACCATATAACATAAGTCTATAAAAACACATTAAGGCCTTTTGTAAAAATATAAAAAAAAAGTTTTATAGCTTACTGGAACATATTACCAAATTTCCAATTACTCTGTCATGTTAGAGTACATTGTCCTCTAGTAAATATCTGAATACTGATATATGTTACATCACAATGTCATACTCTGTTTATAAATAGAATGAGAGCGTTTTTATATTGTTCTTTCCGAGTGATGTGGCATGTCTGCAGCAACTCTAACCATATGTGAAAGTTTCGGTTCTTCGCCAGCTCCCCTTGCTAATCAAACACACTGTTTTAGAAAGCATGGCCATTCACTGTGTTAATTACCAGGACGAAAATGACTCCTCTAAGCCCTGAACAGCCGTTCTCGTCATTCCAGAGAGAGGTCTACACATGAGTGTTTGAGAGAGGGGTCTGAACTGAAGGTGTAGCTTATAGAACCCCAATGTCTGAGCTTTAGAAGTTAATACTTCATATGAATTTGTGTGGGGTGTGCCTTTGGAATTACTTTCCTTCTGTGCTTCCATAGTAATGGAGACTAGTCAATGTGTGTGTGTGTGTGTGTGTGTGTGTGTGTGTGTGTGTGTATGTGTGTGTGCTTTCTATTGGTCTACTTCTAATAATACACATGCCCCTACCCTTTCTGATAGGGTTGGTTCCTCAGTGTCTTAATCTTGCAATTTCCAGTGTGTGTTTCTGATAAATCTTCAGTGATGGAAATCTCCAAACAAGACTAATGATGAAATCATCAAATGAAGAAGGAGTCAGGGCCCTTGGAAAGCACTGGCATTGGTGGTCCAAGGCTGTGTACACCCTGCAGGACCACTCAATGCTATTGGAAGAGGCATGGCTGACTGGCCTTCAGCCTACTCCTCTGCTTGATAATAGGGCTCTAGTTACTGAAGGAGATGTGGAAGGGTCTTGACAAAATTCAGGTTTGGCTTACAGTTTATCTGTGTGCTGGTGTTGTGGCCTGAGAGAAAACCTCCATCTGTATTACAGTTCAGAAAGTTGGAGTCTGTAAATACGCCTCTATGTTAATAGCTCCCTCATCATCAAAGAGATCAAGGCTCCTGTATAAAGTTCTTAGGTTAATGCCCTGAACTATTGAGTCTTTAAAAGGTTATCTCTGGTGGTGATGATGTTACAGACGATAATGACAGTGGATTTTATCCACAAGGCAGTAGGGAAGATGTGGGACGTCTTTGAGGGTAAGGTGAGATATTACATATTAAGCCCACAATTTATTTCATGGTTTGTTTTTGGTAAAAGGCCGTTATAATAGTTGAAGAAAACTCAGAAAACACATAAACTCATAACTGAGGCATCTACGGTTAAATTGTGTGTGTGTGTGTATGTGTGTGTGTGTGTGTGTACATGTGGAGGTCAGAGATGAAACTTGGGCATCTTCCTTAGCTGCTAACCATCTTGGTTTTAGAGATAGGATCTCTCACTGAGTCTGGACTTTGCCAGGCTGCCCAATGCTCCATCTGTTTCTGTCCCCACGTCAGCACAGGGATTATAAAACCACACTTGGCTTTCTTGTATGGGTTTTGGGATCCAACTCAGGTTCTCTTGCTTGGGTGGCAAACAGTTGACCAAGTCAACCATCTCCTCAGTCCTCTGGGGGAAAATTTTTGATAGTGATCTTCTAGATACACTCCAGCTAATTATAGCTAAACAAATGGTTAAATTGTTAAATGAATCAAGTTCCTACATTCTTGTTCTTCTTCTTTTCTTCTTCTTCTTCTTCTTCTTCTTCTTCTTCTTCTTCTTATTATTATTATTATTATTATTATTATTATTATTATTAAAGGTATACTGTAGGATTTTTTGTACAACCCTACATAATGGTTTTTTACATATTTTTAGTGACTGATCATGTTTGGGTTTTTAATATGGATGTGACTATACTACACTTCATTGTTACACTAGTAATGGGCATTTGTTTTCTTTGCTACACATGTTATTTAGCTATTATTTATAAACTGCTGCAGTGCATATTTCATGCAGAATTGTTTATCTGCTCCTTTGTTTCTTTAAACCAGTTCCCAAGACCTGTAAAGTGAGGCAAGGGGAAATGGATATTCATAAGGCTTTTGCATAAGATACAAGCTGTATTTCATAAACAATTGAGCAGGTCTCACTCTTACAAGAAACGCATGGCAGGACTCTTGACTGTGACATTAGTAACTTTTGGAAAAGATGAAAATCCAATCCAGAGTGCTGGCCTCCTTGTAAACAGAGTCTGCTCTTTTGTCTCTCTGAAGATGTTTGTTCTTGTTAATTAAATTTTCTGGTTATACCAAACAGGGAGTTATAACAAGCATACCAGGCATAAATTATTAATCTTCAAATGACTGGAAGAGGTCTTTGCTGAGTCTCAACCACCACTAAAAATGTTAGACCTTGTATTTGCGGCAGGGTAACTTGATTAAAAAAAAAGCTTTCCTTTGGCTGAATGTCACCAAGTAGGAGGGTTTGATTTCATTCTGTAGGATGTGATGTGCCCACTGCAGGCAAGGGAAGGAAGGCAAGCACTAAAATGGGCTGTATACTCTGGGCCCGCCTCTCTCAGGGTGTCTTTTCCATCCCCACAAAGCCCTGTGAACGGATATGATTCAAACCCATTCTACAGATAGTGAGTTGAAGCTGAGCTTTTCAGTAACCTCTGAAGGGCACACCTAATGAAAGACACTGTTGTTAGCAAATGACTGTGATTTCAAATGCCCCCTTCTCTCTTCTGAGCTGCCTTCCTGTGAGCATAGAATTCTGCAGAGGGATTAGTCTTCTGTGGCCCAGCTGCTGCTCTGAGAAGCTGTGGGGGAGGGGAGCTGGCGGGGACACCTAAGGGATGGAGTAGCTGAGCTTGTGTTGTCATCCTGGAAGTAGCTACCACCTACTGGAGGGGGAGGCACACACTGGCGTCGTGGTCTGGGCTGGTCCCCATCCTTTCATGTTGTAAGCTGAGACTTGAACAAAATACTGTTGGCCCTGCAAAGAATTGAAATGGGATACTGCGTCAGACGTTACAATTCATCACATTTGAAGGATTCTCTTAACTTCTGTGTACTTCCTAGAATTCATAATTGCGATCTCATAGTTATTTTTCCTGACTCTCAGTGCTCCTAAATTACATGTCAATTCTCCCCCTCCCTCCTCCCTCTCTCCCTCCTCCCTCTCTCCCTCCTCCCTCTTTCCCTCCTCCCTCTTTCCCTCCTCCCTCTCTTCCTTCTTATTCCTTCCTCTCTTTTTCTCTCTCTTTATACATCTAATACACATATATGTATATACACACACATACATGTATACTTATATATTCATTTGTATGTATAAATTTTTTTCATATATTTTAATCAGAATTTCCTCTCTCCAAGTTCTTCTTAGCTCCTCCCTTCCTCGCCACACCAAACTTACCCTTTCTATCTCTCTCTTGATAATACCAAGAAACAAACAAGTAAAAAAAAAAAACCAACCAAAATAAAAAATAAAATACATAAAAATACAAAAACAAAAGCCCAAGAAACACACACACACACACACACACACACACACACTCACACACACACACACACACACTATAAAACCACAAATTCTTACAACCCCCACAGTTTCACAAGGTTTAATAGCAACGGCAAACTCCCACCCTCACCTTTCTCTATGCATTTTCCGCTCCCCAGAGACAACAGTCACCAGGCTCCTGTCAAGTTACTTTAGAAAATTGGTAAGCTACAATAAATATGGTTGCACACCAGCACTGGAAGGAAGTGTGCTCATCCTTTGAGTGGCTGCAGAGTGCTGCGCTAGGAGCCATGCCTTCCTTCCTCCAGCTGGTGCTTCACTGGTGGATTCTGGGACTCTGCATTATGTGCTGCAATAAATAGTGCTTCAAGGGACATCTTTTTACTCAGCTGTCCAGGCATGAAAAAAGAACCAACTTTCGATGTGACTTCTATTTTAAAGCCACAATGAAAAGAATGGCCTGTTTTCTTTAGTATCTTTTTAAGGCATTAAGAATTAAGGAGTTGCTTTTTTGCTTACTGATAATTCTTTAAAATGTTTTGTATGGCTTTAATCTTTGCTTTGAGGTTTCTTTTCTCCTGTTTTTTATTTTTCCATTTTCTTTTCTGTTTTTTTTTTCACTGTGATACCAACTGGGCATTAGAGAAGCCAGTATTGGGTGAATGATTGCTTGCTATAAACGTAAAATGTTGTTTGCATAAAAAAAAAAACAAAAAAACAAAAAAAAACAAACCTCCGTGGAGAGTTTGCAAGGATTTCAATGATATTCCCTTACCATATGATGAAGTTGACACCTTTTCCTCTGACATTGAAAATTGGACTTTATGCACATTGGGGTTTTAGGCATGGCCTAGAACTATAAATTCACTTCCAGGCATTTATATGCTCAGGATAATGTCTGTGTTGCTCTCATTGGATGGCAAAATAGAAAAAAAAAAATAAAAAAACCTCATCCCCAGAGAAGCTAGTTTAGATGTCAGAGAACCTCTCTGTGGAGAGTTTTCCATTTTTATCATGATATCACTTTTTCTTTTAAGCAATGGAAAGTCCCTGGAGTTCCTCCTGGCCTCCTTCCTCCATGGGAGCCGGTGTTGGAGCCAGTCTTCAGTTGATAGCATCTCTGGGGCCACCCACTCTGGGGGGCTTTGTTTGCTCTGGTAATCTACAGTTCTGCTCTCTGGTGTAGACATGCGATTAGGACTAAAAGCCAGGATTCTTGGCGGTGACCAAACCACCAAGAATTCTCTTAGAATAAGCTGGACAGCAGCTTTTTAATGCTGGGTTTCAGGATTATATAGTACAGATAACTGTTTTAATTGGCTAACCTCTAAGAAAACAACAGAAATATCTCTCTGCTCCTCCCATATGAAAGCCTTAAGATATTAACTATTTGAATTGAATTTTAAAAGCTTAATGTTACATTGAAAAGATCTTGATTAAAATTATACATACATATGTAGTGTATATATACATAATATATATTATGCATGTATATATATATAATATATAAATATAAATATCTTCTGAATTATAATTGAGGAAATGCAGAGTTTTCTCAATCTGAGCAGATTTGTTGGGTGTTTTTATTTTTACTTTTTTGCATTTTGGATGTTCATTTGTGCTTCATAAATAATATTTGAGTTTAGGCTGGTTACACGAATAAACCTGGCTGTTCCAGCTTTTCACTCACAGTTAGTGTCTGTTATGTAGAGGTTGACCCTTTGCCATGCTTTGCCATGTATAGGTTTCTTTTCTCTAGCAGCAGATTCAAGCAGGTTTTTTTCCTTTCTCCTTTTTAATCAGGGGGAAAGGATTTCTCTCAGGAAATTGTGTGACTCCAGTTGACGACTGATCTCAATGAGGCGGTGGGGGTGAGGGCCAGATGAGGCTGTTATTTTTACCATCAGACAGGGAGTCAAAATTGGATCTCCCAGAGCCTTTGATCCCCCTGCAGATTAGACTGTGATCCAGAAAGCAGCAGCTTTCAAGGCTCGCATGAGGCCAGTCTCTTTCTGATCTCCTTAGAACATGGCAGCTTACAAAGTGGTTCATGCTGTCTGCTCAGCCCTTTGTCAGACTCAGATTATGGATACCAGACATATCATGCTTAACGAATGGCAGTTGTTGCCAGAGGCCTGGGTGTTGGCTGTTGCTTGGAGAGTAAGTGGCTGCTACCAGAATCCCAGTGCAAAAGGCTGAGAATGTCAACTCCCTCAGGGGGACACTTACTGTGGTGAGTCCTGTGATTGTACACCTCAGGGTCTGTAGGTTGTCCATGATGATCTCCCCAGCCAAAGGGGAAAAGTCTTTAGACATGCTCCATTCCACTGAGGGGAAAGGGAGAGGGGGGGGTGAGGAGTGAGGAGAGAAGGAGGAGACTAAGACAAGATTCAGTTACATGACAAGCAGTGCTGCAAGAAATGCCTCTAATAGCCCCACCGCCACCCTCCAATAGCTTGTAGTACTCCTTGGATGGTGTCACTTTCCAAGTTCACCTTAGGAAATAAAAAACCAGGATGAATCTCCTCCTCCAGAGAAAAATACATCAATCCTCATTTATATGCCTTATGAGTTTGTAAATCTTGATAGATAATAACTTACACGATATTATGCATGCCTTTTGTGATGTTTGTAATGTGAGCTGTAATGCATATTAAATATGCATCTATTAATGACAGGGATGTGTTCTGAGAACTCGTTATTAGGTAATTTCCTTGTTAGGGACATTATAGACTGTACTTACACAAACCTAAGTCAGCATTTTATACTAGGCATTTAGCTCTTATGTTATTGAAGTGCCTGTGGGGTGAATGATGCTAATTTTTGCTCATGAGTCCATTGCACTATAAAGATACTGTGTGTTTCTGTGTATACAAACACACACTCAGGCACATCATAGATAATATAGCCAACATATGAGTTGCTGAATGCCAGTGGACAGACCATTAGAATACTTATTACTTCCTTTGTCTGATTTTCTGATTTTGCCTCCTTTTTTTTTTTTCTGAAAAATTCTTTTTTTGGAGTTACAGTTCTCCTCAGCTCATTTCCTCATCCTTTTCTGGATAACACCCTCTTCTTCCAGCATCTCGTATACAAACCTCTTCAGCTTCCCTCCCTCAGCCTCCTCTCAGCCTTTCTCAGGAGCTTCTCCTGGAGCTGTGGTTTGTGGCTGACCTGTCCAGTGCTCCTCTCCTCTGACATCCCCAAAGAAGGTATTCATCCATGCTCAAATCAACCGAATTCCAACATCCCACTGTCCTATGTGACTGGATCCTTTCATAGCATCTTCTGCTGGTTTGACGGGCCATAGCCAGGAAAACGAACTGGACATCACAGGGGCTAGCTAGAGTCTTACATAACTTTGCACACAGGACGGGCTAACAGCAAGCGGCAACAAAACAGGAACCTTAGGAGCCAAAGTCACACAGAAAAAACTCTTGACAAACAAGAGACATGAAGACTAATGATATATGCTCTATGCCACCTTACCATGTAGGCTCACAGTTTGCTGCCCTGTGGTTCACCCAGTTCTCCTTTTGGAGCTGCTATCTCTATTCCCTGTTCCACCTCTTTGCCCCTTAAAGTCCAGCTTGCTTTCTTAACTCTCTAGATATCACGCTCCCTAAGGACTCCCATATCTGGAGCAACCCCAGTGTGGAGCATTCCCACTCCTCGTCTTCCCCCAGTTTTTTGCAGCCTTCTTTTTCTGCGTCATACTTCTCCTAGGTTTCTCCCACCTCTTTGTTTCTAAGTTCTTCTTGGTCCTTCCTATCCAGTTGATGCTGGGGCGGGAGGGCGGGCGCGTGGAAGGATGCTGTCTTTCCTTTACTGTGTGTGGTTTTCCTTCATGCTGGTCTTATCTTTCGTGTCTCAATGGGTCTTAAAAGTGTGACTCTAGGTAAGGCCTCTCCTTTGTACTTTAGATTTCTCTTGTAAATCTCTGCACGCGTGCCTCTTGTTTGTCTGAATTTTTCCTAAGCAGGTATCTATGCCAGGAGTGTTTACTCAGTGCTATAGAATTGAATTTCCCATCTATCCAACGGCCAAACCAAAGTTTCAGAGTATCCTTGCCTTCTCTTCCCCAACTTCCTTACAACCAATTGATCACTGAACACAGTTTCGACTTCCATAATGTCTCCTGTCAGCTCCCCAAGCCCCTCCCACTATAGCGATTCTAGAGCGGACATGATCACATCAGCATGAGCATCCACATCCAGGAGCTTCCTTCCTGGGCTTTCTGCTTACAGATGATGCTCATGCAAGAGCGTGAATTACAGATTAAAGTCACATAGTATACATGCTTATATGATATATAAAGAAACTTTTAAAGGAGCATATAATATCTTCTTTATATATAAATTGTATATATATATAATATATTAATTTTTATATACACGTTTTCAAAGTGTTTTATTCTTCTTACACACTACTAGCTCTTGAAGAGGCTGAGTCTCTTAAAGAGAAATTGAGAGAACTCTATAATCAGAGTTGAATGTCACACTGAACCGAAAATAAAGACCAGCAGAAATGACAAACTAATGACAGTTAACATTCAAAGAGAGAGCCTCACTATGTCATGATGGTTGACGTGGAACTTACTATGTAGTCCAGGCTGGCCTCTAACTCAGAGATCTGAGTAGAAGAGGCTGGAGAGACAGCTCAGCAGTTCAGAGCACCAGCTGCGTTTACAGAGGTCCTGACTTTGTTTCCTACCACCTACATGGAAGCTGATAACTACCTGCAACTCTAGTTCCAGGACATCTGATGTGTACATACATAACACATAATTCATATACACATACACACACACACACATGCATAAATACATACATACAGGTACTGACACACATACCAAGGAAAAATTTTAAAAAATCTTTAAAAGGTAGCAAATACACAAATACACATGAACAGAACAACCCATTTAGGGAACACTCTAGAAACAAATCTCCCTGACTGCCCTGAACTAGGTGTTCCTTACAGACTCCAACCAGTCTTCCTAGGAAAGCCTCTGAGAGAGGATTCCTGAATCTTGTTCTCAGAAATGAGCTGGCTAGGAAAACAGCGTCCAGGAACCAAGAACTCAAACAGCTCTGAGAACTCCATATCTTCTACACGGGAGATGGCAGACCACATCTGCCCGCTCGGCAGCAGCAAGTCAGTCCATCCACTTCCCCACTCAGTTGCCTTTCTCTAATCCAGGGATTCTCAGCTTTCCTAATGCTGTGGCCCTTTAATACAACTCTTCATGTTGTGGTGACCTCCCAACCATAAAATTCTGTCCATTACTACTTCATAACTGTAATTCTGCTACTGTTATGAATCATAATGTAAATATCTGCATTTTCTGATGGTCTTGGGTGACCCCTGTGAAAAGGGGGTCTAGTTCTAGTTCCCCAGACACATTGAAAACCACTGCTCCAGTTCCTGTTTCAGCGGTGAGATATCTCCACCCATCCTGTTTCTTCTCTTTGTTCTTTGTTCCTTGGGATTTCTTCAGAGTCTCTGGGAGCCAAGTGCCAAGCACCACAATCATGCAGCCCACAGAAGCTTTTCAAAGAAGATGGAGCCCTGATTCTCCTCTGACATGTATGAATTACTGGGCAGAATAGCCAATTCTGGGACAGGCTTTCTCCATTTTACAAGTTCCTTTCTAGTCACTAAGGCAGGGCACAAGAAACAACAATCTGAGGACGCGGATCACACTGACATGTGTTATGCAATGGTTGGACAAGGGCCTCCTGAGTCTGATTGCAAAATGGGAGCCTCTCAAAGGGACACACGCTGGGACAGACCTGTGCCAACAGCAGGCAGAGTCAGCCAGAGAGTCATCTACTCAGTCAACAGCACCAGTTGTATGTAGAAACTTCAGGATCAGCCCTGTCACCTAAGATTTCAAATAACAGGAGACAGTCTTATCTAAATCCCGATCTGCAGGAAGAAGACCCCAGCTCAGAGCCCCATGTTGATGCTTTCCAGGGAAAGGGCTGGGACTCCGATCTAACGATTCAGATGACAGCCTCAAATCAGGGGAAGGGTTAGTAGGAATTATAACAGAGTGTTTGGCAAACCATCAGTAAGAGTTTGCTCAAAGATACAATGCCCAATATTTCTGAAGGAATCACTACTTTTGTCTGAATCAAAAGTATTTATACTCTATTTAAAATGTGCTTTACAAAACCACGTCTCAGTAGAACATGAGGACCTGGCTTCTTGACAGACAAAATAAAACCAAGGAGCAGGTTTGTGCGGAGGTAGGTTCTGCTCTGGGGATCACCACCCAGGCTCACAGAGTAGTCTGATTAGATCCTGTGACTCATCTGAGTTTCAAAGGTGAAGGCGGTTGAGAAAAAGAATTCCTATCAGAGGGAAACGTTTTCCTTGTTGGGATACCCAGAGTGCTCTGGGTTGCCAACAGTGTTTCTCCTCCATGAAGTTATTTTTGGGCTGGAGTGGTTGTGGCCATGGGGGGATGACAGGAAGGGGGGATCTTTCTGGCCTGAAGCTACATTGAAACAAACGTTGCTTCTGAAGGATGGAGCGGTGAGCAGGAGACCCTTGAGAGCCGAGGGGATTCAGGAAGACAACTAAGCAAGCTCTCTCTGGAAAGTTCTCTGTAGGTAGTTCAAGACTCCATAGAATAGCTCTGAGAAAACCACATGCCCGCCTTCTCTAAATCCCTGGAGGACTAGAGCTACATAGACCAACTTTAAAACCAGATAAGACATAATTCAAAGATAAAGATCAGAGAGACTGCCTCAGTATAGCTTGGGAAATAGAAGCCGTGCGGTGGCTCGTAACAACTAAAAATGAGCAAAAAAAGGTGTCAGAGCCCTTAAAAGCCCATGGCTCCTTATTCACTGTGCTTATATCAGATAACTATGGCTGCTCAAATGGCAAGCTTTGTGATTTTAACAAATAATTTTTACCTAGGATCCAAGAGCATTGAGTTGTTTTGGGCAGTGCTGCAGTTGGAGTATGATCTGTCCTGGCCATGATAAACTTGGTCTCCAGTGTACCAGTGCCGGAGGGGAAGTAGTGCCCCTTGAGAGATGCTTTGGTCGTTAGGAGGAAGCAGTGCCACTCTGGAAGGAGTGTTCAATTCCCATGGGACCTGATTAGTTACCATAAGGTGGTCTAAACACAAGGCGGTCCCTCCTGTTTTGTTGCTCTGTATATTTCTGCTTTCGGCTATGAGTTGAAGAAGCATGATGTCTTTGTTGGTATCATGCATCTGGGCTTCCTGGCTTTCAGAACCCTGACCCTCAATAAAAACCTCCTGTTATAAATTACCCAGCCTCGGATATTTTGTTCTAGCACCAGAAAAAGAACTAAGACAGGGCTGAAAAGTTCTAGCTTCATTCCATAGTGACTTGATGGCAGCTATAGAAAACCCAGTTCAGAAGTTTAGGAAGATAAAGAGCTCCCGACAGCCTGGGTCTGTCACATGTAGTCTTTGATGTGATAGGAAAGTGTCTCAGAATCAGTGTCAAGATTCATGACTGGAGTATTTGGGCACACAAGCAGAGCATGTCATCTACAAATAAAATATGCAATATTCTCTATTATTAGAATAATTATTCTCTATTATTATTATTAGTAGTAGTAGATCGCAAGCTGCAGAGTGCTGAGCTCTGCACAGTTTTCTATGTTTTAGGCTGGTTTGTTCTTGAAACACAAAGACAACACAGAAGCAAACGCATCAACAAGTAGTACTGCATTAACATTGAACTGTTTTCTCTTGAGTTGACAAACCAACCCCCAAACCCCAAAACAAAACCAACCAAACAAATCCCCAAACTCCAGCACTGCGAATGCACCAATCAGACCTGCAGATACTCTGCAGATCCTGGGGCCCACAGCGCATCAGTCCAGAGTATCTTCAGGAAGAATATACCAGTAACATTGTATTTTCTCCCCTCATCACCAGCCCTGTGTCTCCCAGCCATCATTGTTTACACTGCTTTGTCCCTTAGTATGTTCTCTTCCTCAAAAGCATCTGTCCCTAACTTCAGAGGATCTTGTGCTGTAGTGTTCCCTAACTTCCCAGGGGAAGCATCCCTGCCAATCCTTGCTCCTCCCAACCCCTCCAAGCAACTGTCAGACTTCTCCATGAAGCTCCTGCTTCTTCAACCCATTTGCATTTAAGAGGTCAGAGCAGCTTGCCTGTGAGAATTTTAATTCCCTTGGGGGGGGGGGGTCCTAAGAGACTCCTGTATAGATGGTTTATTTGTGGCAGGAACCCCAGGATCGGTACTGTTCTCTAAAGTCCCCACCTTAGTCCCCACGGCAGAGGCAGCAGCGCTGGAAACTTCAGGTGGGCTGGATGTTTGATTTCTGATTTGGGGATGCTTAAAGCCTAATGTACGCACAAACCTGACGCCTGTACACAGATACTTTTAAAACAAGTAGTGCTAGAATAGATCAAAACACAAAAGAGGGAATAGCAACTGGTTCAGCTGCTCCATTCCTGGTCTGGTTAGTAACTGATTCCTGTCTTCCCTAGTCCAGAATCCTGAACCCTTTATTTGTTCATGTATTTCCTCTTAGGAACTAAAACTGAAAGAGACAGACAGGGAAAAATGGGGGAGGGGGAAGCATTTCCCATTTCCTATCAGCTCTTCCATGGAACCAAAACAGCATTGTTGCTGGTCATACTCTGGCTGGCGCCTGGACTAATGAATGGAATTTGGCTAGACTGCCCAGCCCAGCACCAGCATTATGAAATCTTCCTCGGAGCCATCGAAATGTGCAGTTCTAACCTTGCAGGCCAAGCCCAGCACAAGAGGAACAGAGAGGGAGGGAAGGACACACCCACTGAGAGACCCAGATTTGCAATCAATCCCAGCCATTCCTAGTGATGAGAAGACAGTTCTTGGTTCAGCTCAAACCCGCTCAACTTTTGTGGCTTTTAAATTGCGAACTGACATGAAAACTGTGGAGCTGGGCAGTCTTTTTTTCCGCTCTGATAAAATGTGAGGTCGGAGCTGCTAGATTTTTTTTCTTTTCATTTTACATTCATTCCCTTGGTAGTCTTAGGAGCAGGGGCATGCTTTACTTTCAAACAAGAATCTTTATTGTTTGCACAGTACAGGGTCATCCAGTTAATTAGAAAAACATTTTTCCCCAAATTAAATTTCCCTAGAAAAACAATGATTTAAATTAAGGGCAAAAGTCTCCCTGTGCACCCCAATATCAGGAACACTTTCTTGCACCCGTTCCTTTTAGAAGATTAAAAGCAATGCTTGCATCAGAAGGCTGTATTTATTTATTGTTAGATGTTTTACCTAATTTACCTGCATGCAATCTCTGTACTCTAAGCTTCTGCTTGCCCTGTACCAGCACGACATAAAGATATAGTCAGGAAGCACAGATGTAAAAATGTCTGTTTTTTTTTTTTTAAGTAGTGAGCAAGAACTCCTGGGTACCCCAAAAGGTCTACTTCATAGTCTTTATCATTTGCTTTGAATTCCCTAAGAGTTATAGCATTATTAATATCACCTCTCTGACTTTCTCAAATCTAGACCACAAATCAGAAAACTTACTCTCCAAAACACCAGAGGGTACGTAAATTAGTTTTTGCAAGCCACATATGTGATATTAATAATGCTGATTGAAGCGGAAAAAAGAATTCAGGGCCACTGAGATGGCTTAGCAGGTAAAGGCACTTGTCACCAAGCCTGGTGACCTGAGCTTGACTCCCAGAATCCACTTGGTGGAAGGAGACAGCTGACTCTTGCAGGTTGACCCCTCCCACCCCCCACGTTGTCATGACATTCACTTGCACCCATGTGCGCATGTGTGAATACACACACATAAGTAAAGAAATATAAAAAATTTTAAGTGCAAAATGTCTGTGGCAGTTGGCATAGCAAGTCACACAAGGAACTGAGAAAATATTCTCTTAGTATTTTAAAGTTATGATTTGATTAACAAGGTAGTTGCTTATGGCGTTGGTAAGCAAGTCAGGCTCCTAAGAGGATTTTGTAGCTTCAGTCTTTTCTTGCTACAGTTAAGTGAATGAGAAGCACAGCAGCAGCTGATATTAGCATCAGAACAGCATTTCAGTACTAATTATGACTGTTGCCTTCAGAGGAGGGCTTCAAACAAATAAGCAAATGCAACTGGGTAAAGTTATTGGGTCATAAGGGCTTTACAATGGAGAATATTGCATATTTATTGGTATTTATAAATCACTTGCTGTCCTGTACGCATAGTAAAATTCATACTAGATTCATTTGTATATATGTATCTACATGTGCATCAACATACATCCTCCTCATCTACCTCAAGGAACAAGTTAAGCATTATATCTATGGATAAGTGCTACAAGCTTGCTCTGATAGACTCACTGGGCAGTTGGATATAGTATCTGATGGGTGTACAGTTCATACATTTGGTAACGTTCTGAGAGCAGTGGTCAAAACCAAACTACCCATCCCTCCCATGTAGGTAGGAGTGGCACAGTGAGGGTTGGAAGGTCAATAAAGTCAATTGCCCAGAGCTTACTGCCTAAGAGGCCTGAGCAGTGGCCAGCAGAGGGACCATATTTGCTGTGTCCATTGTTGCTGCTTTGTTCAGGGCTGGCTGGCCCAGAAAATGGTACAGCATGCAAGACAGGCAGCTTCGAACTTGATCAAGCAGCTGCATGATGGAGTCAGGGCTGACAAACCGGAATGCTGACCATTTGCAAGAAATAGCATTGTGGTCCCCCAGAGAGTGTGAGAGTGCTCCGTGTCAGTGGACTATCTGGCCTTCATCATCAGGATTGTGGTTTTTATTAGTTATAAGGATATTTTATTATCATACATTGTTATTATATTTTATTCCATAGTTATCTGGGCTGCACGAAGAGGCAGTTTTAGGACACTATGAGCTGAAAATAGAGTCATAGTTTCCTAGTCCAGATACACGTATCCACTCTTTCTTTCTCTTTGGAATACTGCCAGAGTGCTGGGTTGTAAGATGTCCAGCTAGATTGTCGCTTGTTTTGAGTTTTTTTTTTTAAGGGAGAAATTGTGGCGATAATTTTGATTCATTAAAGAAGCATTTGCTTTTTAAAGACGGTAATGATCAGTATCTCGGGTTCACAACTGAGTGACAGTTAGAGATTCACAGGCGGGTGCCCCTCTTCCTTGGGTAAGAGTGTGTCTTTTTGATCAATGTCCTGAATCTGAGACTTTTTTGTTTTGAGTAGAGGGAAGCCTTTGCTGCAGCAGGAAGAACTTCTCTGCAAGGAGTTCTACATTCCAGGGGGGATTCCGGATAAAGGGAGCAAAGGAGCAGCAATTTCATGTGTACATATGAAGGACAGGACTGTTCCCCAAGCAAGACAGTCCTCGTCTTCATGAACTGAGCTGTGAATACCTGTACAAGACTATCGCCATCCCAGCTGGACTTGATGATTGATTGACCTTCCTTCATCAAAGGAGGGCATGGGGAAGACCACTGGTTCTTCACCAGAGGGTTCAGTCACTCCTCCATACCAGGCATATGCAATTCTGCCCTAATTACCCAGAGTTTCATGGTCTCACAGAGAATCTGCGAGCGTATTGGCTAGGGAGGACAAAAGGAGCGGGTGATAGTGCCTGGACATCTATGCAGCCTTGGGGAAGCTCTCATCCATCATGGGGGCAAACTTTTCAATAAGGTTGCTTTAGGGCAGTGATTCTCAAGTGTCCTCATGCTGTGCCAATCCTTTAATTCAGCTCCTCATGTTGTGGTGACCCCCAACCCTAAAATCACTTTGTTGCTACTTCATAACTATAATCTCATTGTTATGAATCATAATGTAAATATCTGATATTTGACAGGTGACCCCCGTGAAAAGGTTGTCTGACTCCCAAAGGGGTAGTGACCCATAGGTTAACAAGCACTGCTTTAGGGGCATCCGAACTCCAGGAACAGGACCTAGTTGGCTCCAGAGCAAGTAAGGGCCAAGGTATATGGCCAGTTCACAGCTTTTTTAATCCTGCTGTATGCTTGAAAAAATTAAGATCACCAGACACAGGGAAGATGTCATATCCTATGTCATATGTCAGCTTCCTTATCAGGTGATGAACCTTTCTTCAGAGACATGCAGTTCGTTTGTTTGTTGTCGTTTTTTGATTGCTTTTGTTTTTTCTATTGGTGGTTTTTTTCCTCATTTATTGAAAGACACAAATCCATTGAGGGAAGATCCACCACGCTGCACCGATTTTGACATCCAACCTGCTTCTTTTAGTAGAAGTTATGGAATCAGGGCTCAGGTCAATTGGGTTTCTTTCTGGTTTTGTTTGGCTCCCAATAAGCAACATAATAAAGGGCTTTTTTACTGAGTACTTTGCATGACTTACTGCAGTTCTCCTGTCTCCAGGGAAGGAAACCCCAAAACTTCATGAGAATCTGCTACTCTGTACAGACAGTTTCATCCCTTAGAATCTCCACCAGTCAGACAGAAGCCATTCTAGAGAATCTGACCAACTTAACCAAAGTAGTGGGACTCTGAAGTCAGGCCAGGCCTTCCTGAGACCACTTCACCTGCCATTTCTTACTGAGCCTGGAGCAAGTCTCGAATCCCTCTCCAAGCTCTGGAATATTTGTTTTCCTTCCTCGGACTTTGTTGTGTTTTTCTCTTTCCAGTGTCTAGATCCTCAAACGTGACAGGCTCCTTCCTCTTATGGAAGAAATACACATATACTTCATTTTGCTGGAAATTTCTCCTGTTCCTTCTTCCCTCTTCCTCCTCCACTTTTCCCTTCCTTCTCTTTTCCTCCTCCATTTCATTTCCCTCCTCCTTCCTCTTCCCTCTTCCTCTTCTTTCTTCCTTCTCATTTACCTCTTCCATTTCCTTTTTCCTCCTCTTTTCTCCTCCTTCCTCCTTTTGACCTTAATATTTCTTTTCTTTTCCCAGTAACCACTAAAAACATCCCTTTCATCTTTTCTGACTCCAAAGACAACATTAAGTCTTGGAGCTCCCAATACTGTTCTTTTGCAGCACAGAGACAGATAGCTGTGCAGTCACCTTTTACTCCATGACAGGGACCCTGGTCACCTTGCCCACTTGGTCCCTCAAAGCTAGCAAAAGCAAGTACAGATTTATGAAATTGATGTTTGATCTTTGTCTCAGTGACTACTGGACTTTGTTAATTTTAAAACTATGTATTTAAGATGTATGATGCGATCATTTAGGGTGTGGTCATACTCATCATAAGATAATTACTAGGGTCAGTCCAGTTAACATAGCCATCCTGTTGCATGCTTACTCTTAATTTTATGACAATAGCACCTGAAATTTACTCTCCTAGCAAATTTTCAACATATTGTCCTCATGCTGGCCCTCTGTTCTCCATCTGTAGTCCATTGCTTGCTTGTTTTAATGAGGCATTAGCAGAGGCCCAGGAGGACTGTGGCTACTGGGATGTCAAGTGCCTGGATGAAGGGTTTCTGTGTAGTCAGTGCAGAGTTGCCTGGCATTTTCTGATGAGGACTGTGAAGCAGCAGCAGAGGCTTGATCAATGATTTTAAGAAAATTGATCCAGTTATTTTTAAAAGAAGCAAATAATGCCACAAAAAATTGGAAGGCAAAAAGAAAATCTTGAAATAAAAATATTTAATTATTTATGGGAAGCAACAGAAAATAATCACTGGAGAATGCTGGGAGAACATGTGTTGATATTTATCGGGGAAGTATACTTTCTTAGTAAATCATTCAATTCTTGGGGAATCCTTTGTGATAAATACCACTTCTTTCATTTTACAGAAGAGCTGTCTGGGATTCAAAACTTTGAAATCCTCAGCTTGATTCTGTGCTTATCAAAGCAGAGTTCCAATGTAAAGTGCTCATCCTTAACTTCCTGAGTCCACACAGGGGAAAACTGAAGGGACTCACAGCCATCTTGAGTTCTGTTGTGCTAAAGGAAGGCCATCAAACAGCTTCCAGTGCTGGACTCCTGCTCTGACAGTCCAAGACAGAGTGGCTCCCCTGTCACCTTTCCTATGGCCCAGAGGACTGTCTTCAGTACTGTGGTTTCCTTGTTATGACCTTAAGAGGGAGAGATAGTTGGCATAGTTGACATGGGGGCCGGTAGGGTACAGTGAGTCTTGTGAACATATATTCTGTATTCTCATGGTGGGAACATGGGGAACTAGAAGCCAAGATAAGTACTGATAAAAGAAAGGAAGAGAAAGAAAGTAGGAAGAAAGGAAGAAGGAAGGAATGAAAAAAGAAAGACAGGAAAGAGGAAGGAAGCAGCCATGAAGCAATGCAGACTTGGAGAAATGCCTGGACCACATTTCAGTCTGCTTCATACTATGTAGCTGCGCTCATACCAAACCGTACTCCCCACCATCCTCTGTAGCCTCCCTGAGCATGCCCTTCCCCAGCAAGGCTTCTCTTTTTTTTCTTTCCCCACCTGTTTTTCTCTTTCCTGGGAGGAGACATGCAGGCTTTTAAGTGTGCAATAGGAAGAGGGACATGGGAACAAACGCGTTCCAAAGCAGTGACTCAAGATCTAAAGGAATTTGAAAGAGAACAAATTTAGTAAGTAAATAAGAAGGGGAAACAGACCACCTTGGGAGCAGCCAGTGGAGGCCTCCCCTCTCTCACTGAGGGGGTTGTGCTATTTGGTGCCTTTTCTTTCTATGTTTGTTTTCACATTCTACTGTAAATTACTAAACAAGATACCTTACTGATCCTGAAAAAAAAATCAGATCCTTACATTTTCCCATCAAGGCAAGAAAATGTGTTCCTAGGGAGACAAAGAACTTTATTTTCTGTTCCCAGGCTCAACCTGCACTTCTGGGGGGGGGGGATGGTCAGCCTGGGTGATGTTGAGGGACACAAGGACACGTCCACATACAGGCTCTTTTCCTGGGGGAGTCTAATGGTTTTAGGACATCAAAGCAAACTTCATCTTGAAAGCAATACATGTGTGTTTTCTCCAGGGAAGGGTGAAGCATCAAACTGTACACTGTATCCTTTAGCAGGGGCATTAGAAAAGGCCAGGTTGCTTTCCTGGCTCTCTCTCTCTCTTGTATTTGTTGCTTTTGGTTTCTGTGTTGCACCTTTAAACATTTTAGTATTTACAAAGCTCGTCGGAACTGGCAGTTTGGACCTAAACCATATACTGTTGAACATTCTCAAGCGTATCTGTTTTATATGTAGATTGGCCCATAATTCACGCCCTTTTTCTTGGACCATGACTACCATGTAGTAGGTTCCCAAGAAAGATATCTGAAAAGAGTTAGGACATTTAATAAAGTGGTCTGTCAGAGTCACAGTTGAAAAGGAAGAACAAAATTACTGTTTTGCAAATATTCAAGAGAGGTCAGCATTGTTGGGACAATGGGGAAAAGTCTCCAGTTCTTAAAAAGTCTCTCATCATGTATTGTTGGCAGGCAAGGTGGGGTTGGGGAGTCACTGGCCTTAAGTACGTCTTGGAAGGAACGTGCTTGCTCTATGGATAGTAGAGAGAGACTCCTGTGGACTTCCTAAAAGGATTATTCATAATAGGTGTACATAAAATAAAGATAATTGAACCCATCGAATTTTGTATATAATACCAAGTTAATTGTCGGCACATTTGAGATAAAATCAAATCCAACTTTAAATTCACTGATGACGGACTGATTAATATGTAGGCCTTTAACTGAGACCTCACTAGGAACCTGACATGGGAGAAGATTGGGATGAAAATCTGCATAAATTATAATTCACTGTGGGACGGGAAGAAAGACTGACAAGTGGATGTGATATTAAGATCCAAACAGATTACTATGAAAGATGTAGGGGCAGGCGGGTGCTGATCTTAAAAGCTTGGGGCAAAGTTGGGTAGAGATCTAGAAGGGCAGGGCTGGCTCCTGGCAGAACCCTGGAGGCTGCTTAGGCCTGTTGAAGGAGAGTGGGGTCGGATGCCCCAGGCAAAGGCTGCCACGTGTGTGCAAAGGCACGGAATCACGGAGTGGCCAAGAGACTGCCAGGCAGTTGTAGGAAACAAATGAGAGGGGAAGCAGGAACAACTTCAGCTGGGGATGAGGTGGGACTGGGAGCAGGTTCTCCGTTAGGTTAAGATGGGTCAGTGTTATTTGGGGGTCTATGTGAGTGATTGAAAAACTGGGCCACTGTATCTAATTTGCACTTTAGGGAGCCCACAGTTGTAGCTTGTGGAGGAAAACTGAAGAGACCTCAAACTGTGTATAGACTCAAAGGCATAGCTTTCCTGACTCTGATGTAGGCGGTGTGAGAGCTCCACCTTGGTGGGGTGGGGTTGGGGGGGTGAGCTGTTGAACTTCCTCTCCCACCCATATCAGCTGTTGCTGTCTTTTTTCAAGCATCCGTGATAGAATTTTTATGTAAACCCAAATGTTTGGCATCACAGTCTCTCACAGGCATGGCGAACGCTGAGGCTCAGTTCCCACACCCTCCTTAAAAAAACAGAACTGTTAGCAACGGTGTGTACTCAAAACTTTCCAAATCAAATATGGTTCTATCGGGCTGGAGAGATGGCTCAGCGGTTAAGAGCACTGACTGCTCTTCCAAAGGTCCTGAGTTCAAATCCCAGCAACCACATGATGGCTCACAACCATCTGTAATGAGGTCTGATGCCCTCTTCTGGTGTGTCTGAAGACAGCTACAGTGTACTTACATAGAATAAATAAATAAATCTTTAAAAAAAAATATGGTTCTATCAAAACCTATGAGCTCTCTCCAGGTGTATGCAACCAGTGGTCTCTACTCAGAGTCTAGTGGCAAAGAGCAATAAAAATAGTGGCATCCCATTGCCTATTTTGTATTTATGTAGCCATCTCAGCTTAGACATTTAAAATCTCGGGGCATTGGTTGGATCTGAGGTGAGCTGAAATCTCTTCTGACAGCAGGTTTTTTGGGGGGATGCTTTCATCCATAAATAAGTTTCAAAACAACACTCTGATCATGGCAGAAGATCAAAGAAACACTTCGTTACCATGGGGGCTCCTGTAGCTGTTCCTCTCATCCCCAGGACTTCTCTGCAGGGAAGAAACTAGATCACCCTGACTAGGGAGCCCAGCAAAGGCAAGCATACACTGGGAGTCCAGGCAGATGGACATTTAGACCACAGCTCCCCTGCAGGGAATCCAAGAGAGCAAGCAGGGGAAGAAGAGATCAAGGAAGGCAGCCCCTCACCCCACGGTGTCTGCCTAGCTCTCCTGACCAGAGGAATGTCCTGCAGGGATGGGACTCATTCCCTATGCAAAGCCCTCTTCCATCTTTTTCTCTTCAGACTTCATGACAACATGCTATCAATTATTTCTTATTTTAGAGATGAAACTCTTGCCTTCATGAGCCCAAGCACGCCCCATGCCCACTGTGGGAACAGGAATGGGAGGGTCTGTGATTGAAATCAAGTGCCTCTTTTGCTCAGGAGATAATAAAACTTCAGCACATACTCAAGGAGAAAAGCAGTTGAGAGGAAAGCAGTTGCCTAAAGGTTTGAAAGTTTTGATTTTGAGAAAACCTGAAGGGACAGTTCTACAGAGCAGACTCATGGTGAAGGGAGCCAGGCTTAGGACTGGTATCTCCTAGGGGCTTAACCTAGGGCATGTACCTACTCTCTTCTTTGCAGGACTTTGGAAAAAATCTGAACCATCCAGATTTAGTAGGGGTGTGATATCATTTCCATTAAGTGAAAAGCTCCAGTATTCTCACTATTCAGCTTTCCCTGTGTGTGTGTGTGTGCGTGTGTGTGTGTGTGTGTGTGTGTGTGTGTGTGTGTGTGTGTGTTAGGTGTACATCTGTGTGGAGGCCAGAGGGCAACCTTGGGCATCATCAGTTAGAAGCTAGCTTGATTTTTGACACAGGTTTCTCACTTGCCAAGTAGGCTAGGGTGGCTATCCAGAGAGCGCCACGCATCCTCCTGTCTTTGCCTTTTCAACCACTGAGATTATAAATGTACACCACTTGGCTCTTCACATGGATTCTGGGGGTCGAACTCAGACTCCTGTGCCTGAAAAACAAATGCTTCACAGACTGAGATATCTTCCTAGCCCAGGTTTACCTCTTTTAATAACAGCAGTTACCATTAGGTGCTATCTGTATCCATGGACTCCATACCAGTAGATTCCACTAGAGATAAAAAAAAATACTAATTAAAGGGTGTGGGCTAGAGAGATGGCTTGGTAGTTAAGCCTCTTGCAAAGGATGAGAGTTTAGTTTTCAGCACCACACAGAAAAGTAAATAACTCCAGCTACCGACCACCCTTCTGACTTCGCTGGGCATCTGCTTTCACACGCACATGTACAAACATGCATACACCCAAGCTTAAACATAATAAAAATAAATGTTAAAAACAAATGAGTTGAATATGGACCAACCTTTTGTCATTATCTTTTAGACAACGTAGTGAGACAATGATTTACATAGAATTTTATGTTTTATTAAGTGCTCATGATGGTTTGAATAGGAAGGGCCCCCAAGGCACATATATTTGAATGCTTAGCTGTTAGGGATTGGCACTAGGAGGTGTGGCCTTGTTGGATCAGGGATGGCCTTGTCAGAAGGAGTGAGCTTTGGGGTTTCAAATGTTTAAGCAAGGACTAAGGTTTCTCTCTCACTTCCTGCTGCCTGCAAATTGAGATGTAGAACTCTTGGCTGCTTCTCTAGAGCCACATCTGCCTGCCATGATGATAATGAACTAAACTTCTGAATCTGTAAGCCAGCCCCAATGAAATGTTTTCCTTTATACGATTTGCCACGGCCAGGGTGTCTCTTCACAGCAATAGAAACCATAACTAAGAGAGTGCTGTAAGTAATCTAGAAATGATTTCAAGTTTACCAAAGGGCGGCCTTTGGTTACATGCAAGTACTAGGCTTTTTTTTCTGGAATGAACTTGAGTATTCGGGTTGTGGTGGGAGCACCAAATCCTGGAGGGCATTGAGATGGTGCACCGCATTTCAGCAATGCTTTCCTGTGGGCAAACATTCATGTCCGTATAAGTGAATCTACACCTTTCTAAGTATCTGAAGGCTGAAGACACTCTGGCAAGTGATAGGAATACAAAAGAGGTGCTTATCTTTGCCTCCGAAGCATGCATAGACCTCAGACAGTTAAAAATACAACTTTATGAATTATAAATGAGATGCAGCCTATATTAGTCCTGTGGGTAGAGTGTTGTTGATGCTCAAAGATCAACAAAATCAGGAGTCGGGTGGGATAAGAAAAGGAAACAAAAATTTTAGCTCACAAAAGGGTATTCTGGGCAGGACCACTTAAAGTTTGAACATGATCAGCTAACAGAGGGAGGCTGTACAGAAGGGTAAAGCAAGATGTGGGGGATGGTTGGAATGATTGTCTGCCGTGTTGGAGGCTGGTGTTCATCTAGAAAGCCCTAGAAAATCTGTGAAGGGAAAAATAGCCTGGTCAGTTCATGTTCGAGTTTGATGGCTGGTATGATACCTTAAATGTCCACCTGACAGTAGCTGGAGAGTCATTTGCAAAGAGGGCTCTCAGTTGAGAAAATGCCACTGTAAGATTGGCTTGTTGTTAAGTCCATAGTACATTTTCCAATTAGTGATTGAGTGGGAGGGCCCAGTCCATCGTGGGTGGTGCCATCCCTAGTCTGATCGTCTTGGATGCTATAAGAAAGCCGGCTGAGTAGGTGATGGGTGGGTGAACAAGCAGCACTTTTCCATGGCCTTGGAATAAGCTCCTACCTCTGGGTTCCTGCCCTGTTTGGATTCTGGCCCTAACTGCCTTAGATGATAAACTGATATGGAAGTGTAAGCCAAATAAACCCTTTTCTCCTCAACGGTGTTTCGGTGTTTCACCACAGCAGTCATAACTCTAAGACAACTGGCGTGAGTACAGGGAGGGTTGCTGGATACATTTAAGTCCCACTAAACTTTGGCTTTCTTACCCCTATAGGTCAGGATGCCAACTCTCAAACTGTTCCAGGAACTTCCCAGAGAACTTCTAGAGATGGGCTTCTGACCTTCACCTAAAGGATGTGTGACAATGGACCCAGGCTTCTGTCTTCTGCAGAACCTATGATGCAGGATCATTGGGTGGCCTGCCAATTCATTCCCTTTCAACACTGGGTACAAGTAATGCAGAAATCCTATGCAGACCTGAGATTCCTAACTACATGTATTTTTTTTTTATCTTGTTACCTCACCAGGATGAGTTTACTGGGTACCTCAAGAATTTAAATGACCTTACCTGCCAGTGGCTGTGCTAATGGTAATTCTCAGACCTCCTCTGCATGGACCAACAAGAGTTCTCTACAACTAACATATGGTCTCGTCCATTTGGGAAAACTAGTAGAGTTCAGCCTTGGCACACCTGCCGTTGAGCTCCAGGACGAAATGATGCAAGACCTAGAGTCCAGACAGTAGCTTCAGGGGACTGTGTTGTTTTGGCCATTTGCTTTAAGTAACAGATTACCACCCCATATTTTAAGCAGAAATTTAAAAACCCATTGATACTGTGCAAAGATGGAGGTTCAGAATTTCAGGTATCTTATATAGCCACCATTTAATAGATTGTTTCAAAGAATTTTGAATGGTAAGTTTTCATATCAAGATGGTCATCGTTCTCGGCACACACCTGTAAGTCCCCACCCAGCATTAGTGAAGTGGATACATTAGTGAGTTCTAGGCTATCTGTGATTCCACGAGACCCTGTCATAATACAAGAATGAAATAACCTCAAAAGATATCCACTATCCTTATCTATTGATAAATGTTCTTGACAATTTGTTTTTTTTAAATTTCTTTGATCCTTGAAATAAAAAGTAGTATAAGCTGACTGCTGGTCTTGCTTCTCTCTCTCTCTCTCCCTCTCTCTCTTTCTCTCTGCATTTATTTTATGTTGAATTTATTCCTGTGCCATGAGGTTTTGTTTCTTCAGTTTCTTCTGGATATCTTTTCCTTCTGTGCAACCTCCTCTTCTGGCTTTGGAACGATCTGTTCCTTCTCAGTGAGGATCATCTCAGTGTGGCAGGGGGAGCTCACGTGTGGGTTAATCTGGCCATGAGCTCTGTAGGTTCGTCGGCTCATCTTAGGTGCCTTGTTCACCTGGATGTGTTCAATGACTAGAGAATCCACGTTTAAACCCTTAAGTTCAGCATCACTCTCTGCATTTTAAAGCATGTGCAGCAAAAATTCAGCACTCTTTTTTTGAACACTGTCCCTGTGTCTATCCCTACTGTTTAGCCTGGGCGCACCGACTGACTCCACCATTACACCAACGGAATGGCACACATTGCTTCTTTAAAGTGACATCCTTCAGATACTTGGTGGCTTTGTGGATATGTATATCCACAAAGGATATGTACACCCTTGATGGCTTGTGCAGTTCCCCAGGTGTTCTTAAAGTGAACATAAAGGTTCGAACCTCTTGATTTGCATGATTTTGAGGGGTTTTCTCAGTCAAGAGAGTAGTGAACCATCTTCACAGGTCACCCTTGGCCTCTTACAGGAAGAGATGGTCTTGTTTTTCTAAAGGTATTTTTAGCAACCAATTACTGAGTTGTTTAGAAATCACAGAAATCTAGAGACCACATAAAAAGACAGGTTTACCATGTGATATGGGAGTGTGTGCTTCCTGGGACTGAAGAGAAAGTTTATTTTAGTTGCCTACTATATCAAAAATATCTGAATCTGAGGAAGCCTACTGAGGAGCCATCTTCAAGAAGTGACCACATAGAACATTCCACATACAAGTACCATACACTAGTAAGGCTCACTCTGATCACTGGTGCAGAGAAGTTTACTCCTAAAGCGAATAATTTATTAATTATCTAATATTAGAAGAAAAGTGGTTTCAGAATTATAGATGAGTTTGTATAAAAGTTTTTTGTTGTTTTGGAAGACATTGGAAGAAGTTTATTTTCACATTTCATCAACTGGGGGATGGGGGCAAAAAAAGGTAGGAAGCTAGCAAGTCAGGCATCTTCCTTTAAAGAAAAAAGATGACATCATGCATGAGCAATTGGTGTCACTATGAGAGATTACCCACCCCCTTGTTGTTTCCAGAGACATCATGCCAGTTCTTGGCTTTCTTTAGATTCTTTATCCACATATATAAGAGACTGTCTTCTGATGAGTCTTGGTGATGGTATGTTGTTTCAGGAGTAAAGCAAGATGGTACCCAATTAAATATCAAGTGACAGAATGATAAAGAGTTTTTCACACTCATGGGAAGGGTCTTCCTGGGTTAACAACACAGGATCTTTAACAGAGGCCTTACAGGCCTAAAACCTAGGCCTGTATATAATTAGTATTAATAACATATATAATTATATATAATTATATAATTAATATTGTATATAATCGATATTAATAATATTAATAATTATTATTACCATTATCATTATTATTGTTGTTGTTATTTTAGCATCTACTAAAGGCTCAAGATTGGAGACACAATAGACAGAAAACCCATACAGTTTGTTATTGTTTTGTATTTTTCCTTTGGCAAGTAGAACTTCTGTAACCATGCCTATCTCAAAGGGCAACTTACTACCAAAATGCTTTCAGATCAGCTAAGAAAGCTCAATGCTATTTTCTTGGGACAGTGCCCTGTTCACTGAGTGAGTATCAGATGAACATGAGGAAGAATGTAGCGATTCAGTTAATAGCTCTCCCTCCATCTTCTTTTCCTTCTTTCCCTCCCTCTCTCAATTAATCTGGCATCACCCAGAGCCCGCAGACATGTCACACAGTACCAAGGTATTTCCCACTGAGGCATCCTACTTCTCCGAGCCTAGGGTCCTGCAGCACTGTGTTCTGCTTCCCTGACTTTTTTACGTCTCCCACCATCAAACCTTTGAACCCAGCAAAACTCAACTTCTAATTAAAAGTTAAAGAATTCATCACTAGATTACATTTAAACATAAGTGGTGGTGATGGTATGGTGATGGTGATGGTTTCTGCTGTGGGATGATGTATTTTAATCAGTTTCATTATATGGGAGTCAGATGCAGCAACATGATATTGTCAACATTTCCGAAGCCAAACCTGTTATCTCTGCTGCATATTTGGTGAATCATTGGTTTGTATGCATACTGAACTCCATCAATATATTTAGAAGCTATGCACAATTACCTTCACCCTGGGTGTAATTTCACCTCTTTTTGATCTAAAGAAAGCAAGTGAGTGAGAGTAATGTTATATGAATAACATTAACTTTCCCATAGTATTAAACACAAAGGAAATAGTCCCCTCCATTTCTCTGGTGTCAGAGTCATAATGATCATTTAAACTACCTGCTATGCACCTCAGAGTCAATAATCACAAGACCGAAGTGCACTATAAGGATGCTAAGACTAAATGTTTTCATTTAACTCCTTTTAGTGGAACCCGAGGCTGCTTGAAGATAGCAAGGCTTTCTAATGTTACTCCAATGATATTTATGCATTGCTTCATTCATTTTTCATCCTCCCGCCCATCCATGAAGCCATTTGTTTATCCACTATGATGTCGGAGGGGGGGTGGGACGGGGAGAGGAGAAAAGACTTTCCATTCAGAGGAAACAGCATACAGGACACATACACAGGCACAAAGGCATGAGATTATACATTGAAGCCATGAGGTCAGGCGAACCGCTCTGGGGTTTTAGGCATAAACTATAGGATGATTCCAGGGAGCAGGAAGCCGAAAGGCTGTGCTGCAGACCAGTTATTAAAGGATTGTTTATGAACTAAGAAGTATAGACCAACTGGTGACAGTCAAGTCTGTTCTGACCAAGGTTATGGCTGTAACAGAGGGCCAATGCATGACTCCTGTCCATTGACTGTGGGTTGGCTAGCAACCTGGAGAGTTCCATCTGGTGGTTTGGTTCCCAGGGTGTGCCCAGCTAAAAATGCAGGGATTTGAGGGCTGAAGTGAGAACCCTGGAAACCAGTAGGAATAGCAGGGGATTATGACACCTTTCACAGGGGCTTGCTACCCCAGTCCCCTGGAGATCAGAGCAGAACCAAGCCTCTCTTGCCTAAAATTCCCAACTTCTGTAAACGGAAGAAATCTCACCCCGACTCTGCAATTTTCTCAGGTCGTGGGCAAGGGGCATTAACCCCTCAAATTCCTCCTCCCGACCCATTGTAGTTTCTGTTGAGTTTTATTTGGAAAGCGATAGTGAATTGGGAGTTAGGAGTCTCAAGATTTTTGTCTCAGCCTTGTCAAATATTGTTGTGACTTTGACCTTAGTTTCTAAGGAATAGCTAGGACTGGATGATAGACATCTCTTGTTCCAGGAACCCAGGTTTGTGTTTTGTGTTTCTGTCTCTGTCTCTCTGTCTGTGTCTGTTTGTCTGTCTGTCTGTCTCTCTCTCTCTCTCTCTCTCTCTCTCTCTCTCTCTCTCTCTCACACACACACACACACACACCACTTTCAGTGTTTTGTGATTGATTCTATGTATGCTCTTTGAGACTTCATCCCATTTCAAATCAAACACTTTCTAAAAACAGATTTATTCTTTATATTTTACCCCTGTTCTTACTGTCGACTCTTCCTGCTGAAACACAAAGTGTCATCTCTTAAGATCATTTAAAAAAAACAAACCCAAGTTCTTTTGTTAATTTTTACTAGGTTTGGACTTTCTGGAGTTAGATCAGACACACTGAGCAGAAGATCCCCAGGCTAACCCCTTGTCCTCTGATCTGAAGAGGAACACTGAACCAACACAAACACATTCCTTCGCTGTGCTAATTCCTCAGCAAACAGCAAAGAATTTGCCACCACACTGTCAAGTATGCTGGACTGTTTAAGTGTGGAAGCATGACATTATTAGAAAACAGAAGGACAAAATATCATTTGAAAGGGAATCTTTAGAAGCCATTGAATAATTGACAACAAACACATGTGCTGGGAAAGAAATCAGCAGATAATTTATATCGAGTGAGCAGAACTCATCCAATAAGCAAACCACTCACCTGGTTGCAAGAAGTAGGCACCCTGGCCTAACAAAGCAGTGTAGCTTCCCACTGAAGTCACCAGTGACTCCGGTGAAGTTTCCTGGAAGCACTTCATCTCTTGTGTGCACAAACACTATCTATCTTAAGACCTCATTCTTTGAAGCCTCAAAAGAACACGGACTTTGGCAAATTTCAGCCATCTCTCAGGTTGAGATGGCAAGGAGACAGGAAAACCTGTGGTTTGGGGTTTCAACGCTATGCATCACTCTGTTTTTTATTCTACAGAGTGGCTATGGCATTTTCAGCTATTTCTTTAAAAGTTCTATATTAGTCTAATTAATACAAATCCATTTTTAATTCGAAGACTGCAAAAAGCACGGTCTTCTTATTTTGAGGAAGCAACTGAGGCGGCACAGAGTAAGTGGGCTGCTTGGAGTATCGCAGCTACCGGCTTGGGGGGGGGGAGATGAGTCTTATAAACCAGGTAGAGCACCGTGGCTGCCTGCATTTAAACAGCCAGCCCTGTTCTCCCTCCACTTCGTGCTTTAGATACAAAATTAGGCATGATGAGATCATTCTGATCAAGATCTAGCTGTCAGAGAAAAATTTAGCTTAGTGAGAACCAAGGGTCACAGGAGCACCACGTCAAGCCATCATGATTGATGTCTGTGAAAACAGCTCTCCTCATTGGCTAGGGTACCACATTTATTTAGTTGGCCAGGTTTTTCAGTAAATTAAAGTCCTAAATGATGTTCTGCTTCTAGTCTGAGAAGTCTCATCCTTGCGTTGATCTCAGGTCTTGAGGTCCCTTGCTGCTCAGCTGCCCCCTTTCACCTTCTAGAATCTTTTAATGTTTTTCCCCCCATAAACATCCCATGTTTTCATTTGTATTTACCAGGAGGAATAGGGAGAGTACATCTACCTCATCTTCCTGTAAGTGCACATTGTCCTTGGATGAGATCTTAAGATTATTATAATCCAGCTGCTTCCTTGGAATCTCATGAGATGGGTGAATCAATTCTAAGATTTGGGCTTAAAGAAAATCTTAAAAGCATTTTGTGTTTCTAAGTAACATGATCTCATGACTTCTGCCTAACTCCTTGCTATTAGTCATTTTTTAATTCCTGTAGTCAAACCTAGTCTAACTGGCAAGCAGAAAGTTGTGTTTTTGTATTGATTTCCCCATCTGCATGCAATCGGCTGGTTGGCTCTGTTAAGAGCTGGTTACCTTGTTACCGGGAAGGATGCCAGTTTCCCAGAGCATGCCACAACTCTCTGTTTTGTATCCTCTATCACAGTTCTGAAGAAGGTAACCGAGTGAAACATTGGGGTTGGATAGCCTAGCTGGAGGAACTCTGACCTCTCACTCTTTTCGAATTGTCTGTTAGTCACATCTAGTTAATGAAAGTAAAGACTCTGGCTGCTCCATTGGAAAGACGCCTCTTTCCTCCATTGCTAAGATCACAAGGCCGATATCTCTGATGGGTCCACATGAAAGATGCTTCTTTTCACACACACCATTCTTCTAATCCACCAGGAGCAATTTAGAAGTGTTAGTTTATTACTGAAGCCTGGGTTTAATAAATGATGGAGTCTCAAAGAAAAATGGGGGGCAATGTGCTTCAAGAGAGAGGAGACACAACGTCCCCTTGACCAATGTGTGTGTGTGTGCGCGTGCGCGTGCGGGCCCAGGAAGTGGCGGGACAGCTGATGGGCCAATGAAATAGTTGTTTGTGAGTCATAAAATTCTCTTCTTAGAAAGTTTATATTGAGAAAGGGATTTTAGTGTGTGAAGAAAATGTCTAGACCAGCTGTTCTTAACCTTCTTAATAGGGTGGCAACCCTTTAACACAGTTCCTCATGTTGTGATGATCCCCAACCATTAAATTATTTTGTAGCTGTGATTTAGCTACTGTTATGAATTGTAGTGTAAAGATCTGTGTTTTCCGATGGTCTTAGGTGACTTGTGAGGTGAAAAGGTTGTTCGGCCCACAAAAGGGTTTGTGACCCACAGGCTGGGAGCCACTGTTCTGAATAGAAACCTGATTCTAAGATTTGTCCAGGTTAGTATTTCTGATATAGATGTGTCCACTGGACCAATCCGGAGTTAATATAGCTGGGAATTCTCTGTACTAAGAAAATAGAAACTATTTTCCACTTTATTTTTAGTCTCCTGATACTCTGCCATTCTGAGCAGGGAGTAGAGTGGGTTAGATGCTTTGAAATTATTTAAGTTTCAGTTTTTATTTTGTTTTTCCTTTTCCTTTTTTATCATGTGTATGAGTGTGTAGTATATATGCACACAAGCATTCAAGTTCACCTGTGTGTAGGCACACGTGTCTGGGTGGCTATGTGCACATATATGTGCTTGTATGTGTGTAGGCCCGAGGTTAATGGTGGGGATCCTTTTCTATTGCTTTCCATCGTATTCTTTGAGGAAGGGTCTGTCATCAAACATGGGGATAGTCTTGTTAGGCAACTTGCTTTGGGGGACTCGCTTATCTCAGCTCCCCAAAGAGGACGGAAGTATGGGTGGGCTGCCATGCCCATGGATATTTACGAAGGCTCTGAGGATCCAAACGCCAATCCTCTCAGAGACTTGGGCAGCAGGTGCCTTGAGAGTTGAGCTATCTTCCTAGCCCAAAGCCCGGGCTTAAGGATCCATAAGCAAACTCAGAAGATTTATTTCTAATTGGTCAGCTCTATTCAGTACAGAGGACCTGAAGCCGTTTCTCACTAAGTGGTTTTGTAGCCCAATGTCACCACCCTGCTCTTCAGAACTTAGATTTGTCACTGGCTACTGTTAGACTTAGGAAACCTCTTAATTTCACCTAGCCTCAATCTCCTCTTCATCGAGACTAGCTGTGCCACATAAGCTGGTAAAAAGACCACCTGGCTAAACCATCTAAGACATTTCTCTCGGCATGTAGTGAGGGCCCAACAAACAGTTCTGCGAGCGTCTACAGTGTTTCTTCATGTCTGTCATAAACCAATCCAAGAAACAGCACTTTGTTCAGAATATCCTGTTTGCAGGCTGCTTTTTACCAGACACATTGATTTTATTTATTTTGTTAGAAAAATCAAACCCTTTCTGGGTTCCCTGCTTATGTCTGGGTTTGAAGACAGATCCTCTAAGACACCTTAGCCCATGAAATATTTATTTTGGGGACACACCCCCCAAGCAAGAAAATCACCAACATTTTTCTCCCTGCTTTCATTTGCCATAATAATCTCACTCAGTGCCAGTAACTTCTTGGGGGAGAATTCAAATTAGCATCCATTCCACATTGATGCAGCAAAAGTTTCATTACGAATATTCAGGTGGCCACGGGAACCTTGGCAGTTCCAGAGACCAGAGCTAAAGTGATCTTATAAAGCTCCCGTTAGATCAACACTGGGTTGCACCGGTTTCGTGACGAATTTCACAAAACTACCTCTGAAATGCTAAGCATTCTCCCACTCAGAACCTCATGCTAACTCTGACTTATACCAAAGATCACACTGTACCTGCTCTCAGCCTTGTAAGGCTTACAAAAGCCCTTGGCCAAAAGCAATAAAATTTGACCTGACCTAATCCCGGAGTCGCAATGGGTAATATGTGTATTTTTCATTCAATAATTTAATGTGGAAATTAACTGCATGTGTCATATATTCCTCGTCTTAAAGGGAGAGGCTTTACGGTTCTAATGTTTCATGAAAATTAAATGCGTAAACACACTTGTCATTTAAGACGCCCCCCTTTGCTGATAGCTTAAATAAGCACTACAAAAGACTCCTTGGGAGAAATTTATTATTTCATTTTGTATGAGAGCCTGCCCCATGAAATTCACCCACTGTGCTCAAAGAAATGATAGAAATACATTTCTCCCCTGGATTGAACTACCTTGCCCATGTTGGCCAAACTATATTGTCCAACAAACTGCTGTTTGTCAAAACAAGAGAGACACTGCAAAACTGCAGAGAAGTTATTCTCTCTCTTTCTGGTTCCAGGCCCGGGGTGAGGAGCTTTGTCTCCTGGGCTGCTCCGTGTCATCCCCAGTCCTTCATGGCTGACACCTCCCTGCCCTGGCGTTCCCCTGCACTGCCTTTTCTTATCTGGTGACACTGTGATTTTCTGGCTCCAATGAACTTTATTTTTATTACATGGAGTGTTTTGAATGTGCTTTAACAGCCAGTAGGAAGACTGTCTTCCTCAGCTTCCTGTCTATCCATCGTCACTGGCCCAAGAACCATGAGCATTCTCTGTTGTCAACATTTGACCTATATTTTAAGAGTGAGCACGGTCTAATGGGAATATAGATCCCCTCCCCCTAATTTCATACAAATGAACACATATATAAACCTAAAGTATTTTTTTTAAAAGCTTAACATCATAGAGCTCATATTGGCCTTAGATTCAATACTTATTCAAAGATAAACTTGAATTCTTTAATCTTCTTGTCTTCACTTCCCAAGTGATGGGATTACAGGCACAACTACCATGTCCAGTCCCACAAAACTTTTTTTGTTTTGTCTCAAACAATGTTTTTTTTTTGGAGATCTGTTAGCCAGCTTGGTGTTACAGTGACAAAATACCTGAAGCCAGTATCTTATAGGGGAAATAATTGGTTTGGACCCACGATTCCAGGATTTGCAGTTCATGTTTTGCTTTTGTTTTTGATTTTGATTTTGTCTTTTTAACTTTGTTGCTTTGGGGCCACGGTGGCACAGAATATCACAGTAGTAAGCAAATGGCAGAGTAGGGTGGACATCTTGTGGTGGCTGGGAAAGGAGAGAAGGAACCAGGGCCCCAGTAGTTCTCCAAGGGTGCATCTCCTAAACCTTAGTACATTTTAGTAGGTCCACTTTCTGACGATTCTACTGTCTCAGTAGTGCCTTTGAGGTCCTCCAGATTGAGGTCCTCTGTGCCTTTGGGGTCAGTCAAGATCTGAACAATGAGGCGATCCCTCCATACTGAAGGCATGGTACGTAATGCAATTCTACAGTCTCTTTCTAAATAGCGGCTCTGTCTGGGTCTATATGACTGACTACCTCTAAGTGGAAATATGCTCTACAGTTTACTCATAAACTACACATAGGGACTTTTATTTCTACAAACACATCTCATGGATCTTTTCCACAATCTTTATACATTGCTAAGAGTGTTTATAAAATAAACTCCCAAATTGGAATTATTATGTCAAAATTACTTTGCATTTATGATTTATATATATTGTCAAAAGTACCACACATAAAGTCATAAAAATAAGAACTTCTGCCAGCATCACATGAAATTGGCTGCCTTCTAGAATATTACTTATGGAGTATGTATTAAACATTTGAAGTGTGTTTATGGGAGGGTGTGCATACACATGTGTCTACTTGTTCATTTGTGTACATGTATGCATGTGTACATATGGATGTCTGAGACCAATTTTAAGGGTCACTCTTCAGGTGCTGCCCATATTGTTTTATCTGTTTGCCTATCTATCTATCTATCTATCTATCTATCTATCTATCTATCTATCTATCTATCTATTTTTATTGAAAATAGAAAATAGGTTCTTCTCCCATATAATATAGAGCTTGAAGTTTTAGCTAGAACACTAAGACAACTGAAGGAGAGCGAGGAGATATAAATTGGAAAGGAAGAAGTCAAAGTATTACTATTTGTAGATAATATGATAGTACACATAAGTGAGGCCCATTATTTTACTAGGAAACTCCTACAGCTGATAATCACTTTCAGCAAAGTCACTGGATACAATATTAACTCAAAAACAAAATAAAGCACTAGTAACCATCTTGGTTTTTGAGACAAGGTCTCTCTCATTGGCCTGGAACTTGCTAAGTAGAACTAAACTGGCTGTCATGCAAGCCCCAGACATCCAGCTGTTTCCTCCCCTGTGCAGGACTTTCTGAACTCTCACTACCACACCTGGGTACTTGGAGACAGGTTCTGGATGTTGGAACTCAGGTCTTTAGGCCTTCATTGCAAGCAGTTTACGGACAGGATTCTTTCCCCAGTCTGGACATCAAAAAATTGGTAAACTGAATGGTGAGGAGTGGCTTCTTAGATGAACTTAAAACTGCATCTTTTTAGAACAAGAAGTGGTGTGTGTGTGTGTGTGTGTGTGTGTGTGTGTGTGTGTATGTGTGTGTGTGTGTGTGTGTGTGTGTGAATGTGTGTGCATGTGCATGAATGATTGTGAATGTGAGTGTGTGTGACTGTATATGTGTGTGTGTTTGTGTGTATGCCTACTTATTCTTGAATCTTTTTTGTTTTTATTTTTGAGATGCAGTCTCCCAGTTTTTCCCAGGCTGGCCCTGGACTACTGGGTTCAAGTGACACTTCTGCCTCTGCCTGCTGTCTGGGGCTATCCACGCACTCTACCATGCTCAGCTTTGGCAACCTTTTATATCCTTGCTTCTCTGTGAGAGTATAGATTTTAAAAGATGTATACCTATCTGAGGAAAAAAAGACATATAATGTTGCCAACATCTGACAGAGGATTACTCTCCAGAATACATAAAGAACTAAAAAAAAAAAAAGAGTCAAATAAAAAAAAATGACTCATTTAAAATATAGGCTATGGCTCTGAACAAAAAAATTTTTAAAAGAAGGTATGAATGAGCCCAAGACACATCTCAAAATATGTTCATCCTCAGCTATTTGGGAATAGGAAAATCAAAGCAGCTGTAGGATTTCATATTACTTCACTCAAAATAGCTATTGGGGAGCTCATTGCTATAGCACAGAGATTGACTGTAGGCTACAGTTCTAAATCCATGCAATATCATCGGCTTTAGCTTGAGAAAGGCACCAAACCACAAAATCATAGAAAGAGAGGCAGAAGACCTGTGAGACCACACACTAACCTGTGAGACCACACACTAACCTTTCTGTTGTGACCTATATTACCAAGATCATATGGCTACTGAGATGTCAGGTTTGAGTCTGAACCCAGGGACAGGTGTTATTGTTTGGTTTGGCAAAAAAGAGAAGGAGGAAAATGTTGGATGTATTTTATAGAACTGAGTCATTACCATGTTAATAAACATCTCCAAAGATAGGAAAAAAGGAGATAAGTTCATTCATTCAACAAATAATCACAGGGCAGGCACTATGCTACATATCGGATTTACTGCTTTTCAAAGATTTATTTTGTTTTAAATTGGGTGTGTATGTATGGGTGTGTTCACACGAGTGTGGGGTGCCATCCCAGGACAGAAGAAAGCCTTAGATCTCCCAGAATTGGAGTTCCAGGTGGTTGTGAACTACATGGGTGCTGGGAACCAAACTCTGGTCCTCTGCAAGAGCGGCAAAGCACTTGTAACGGCTGAGTCATCTCTTTAGTCCCCATCCTTTATGTTTGTGAGGTAGAGCCACAAGGCACAGTCCTTGCCTTCGCTGAGACTAGACTTAGAAAAACAGTGGTGACCTGTCGGTGAAGGCAGGTAAACTTCCAGTGTAGGAGAGACAGTGAGAGAAAGAGGGCACCTGAGAGAATCCAACCGGAAGACTGCAGATTGGATCAACTGTCACGTCCCCACCTCCTGGGAGCTGCATTCTCCAGACATCCTGGACATCTGGTTGGCTCTGCCAGGGACCCCCTTATCACCCCAAAGCACCTGGTTTTCTCATTCCTCGATGTGTCACAGCTCCCGAGTACAGGCAGTTCCACATGTCACCATGTCACTGTGGCCTTTGCCCACTCGATAATCATGATCAATTCCTTGTGAGTTTTTTTTTCCTAATTTCCTTAAAATTTATTCAGAATTCAAGCTGAGGGTGGTTTCTGTTTTCTCCCCAGACTCTGACTGATCTAAGGAGTCTACGTTATTTTTATAATTGGAAAAATTTCATTAAAATAACACAAAAGACCACCCCTGCCTCCCACCTCCCAAGAGGAAACACTCTTTAGGGTGTGGAGAGGCCCCTCTGCTCTCAGACTTGAGGGCGATTATTTTTGTTTCAATTTTGAGCCCTCATCTGAAATTAGGCTTCAGGCTAGAACACCTATTTCTTAGAAAAACACACTTTCTCCTGGAGAGAAATTCTAGAAAGCAGTCTCGGGCTATTGACAAACTATAATGCTGCAAAGGATCTGGCCAAAAAAAAAAAAAAAAAAAAAAAAAAAACCAACTCAAGAGAAAGCGTCTGTCTAGAAGAGGAGGCCTAGACAGTGGTTCTGGGTTTGTAGTGCCAGCTGGTGTCCAGGTGGGCAGTCACAGAGAGTGCCAGGCTTTAGCCAGTGTCTGTCTGGAGTGGAGACCTGGAGTGGTGGTCACTGGAAACTCCCCAGCACCTGGAGGTGTCTGGGCTCAGCATCTGCCAGGCTCCAGGGGTTAAGGGCTGCTGTCTACTCGATCCAGGGGTGATGATGACTGTTAGAGATGGTGATGGACTGGTTGGGGGTGGGAAGGCTTGGCACATCACTGTGCCCTGTTAAGTCCCCATTTGCAGGAGGATTTTGCCCCACAAGGAAGTGTGGGGCAGACTCTCACAGTTGTGTGTCAGTGAGGGGCTGTCTGGCAGGTCTCCCTCTGTGCCAAGAAGCTTCTTGGCTCTGCAGTTCCAGAGTGGTGAAGGAGGAGGGGGAGGGCATGCCTCATCTGATTTGCCTGGTGGTAGGGTCACTGCCATAGCAGAAACTTCACTGGAAACAGGGGTCTTGGGGGAGTTTGGAGTGTGCAGGATGATGTTGCAAATGAGGGTCAAGGGTCTGAGATGCTGGGGACTTACAGGAGAAGGGGGAGGTGACAGCTCATTCCTAGGCAGTTTTGACAAAGCCAATTTGAAACACTGCAATTCCACACTGGACCAGTTGTAAACCATATGTGTAGGTGTATGTGTACGTGCATGTGTATGTATGTATATATATTTCAAAATGAGTTCTCCTTTTGATAAGCTCAGAGTTCCATAAACAAGCAGAATATATTCTTCACTGTTGCATACCCCACACCTCACAGAGCACTTGAAAGGACAAGTGCTTTGTAAATCTCGTGGTGAAGGAAGAGATGCTAAATCAAAGTCACTGAACTGACAGACAGACGCCTTCTAGGGCAGAAACTACACTGTTCTTGTTCATGACTGTGTCCATGCTGACCAGGAAAGTGCCCGGCATATAATGGGAATTTGTGAACATATGATAAGTGATTGACCAATGATGAATGGCTGTAGGCTTCCTTATGGAGGAAACCAGAGAGAAGGTGTTTTATTGTGCCCAGAGGACCTAGTTGAAGGCCATCCAGCATAGGACACCACAGTAAAGGTCGTCTTACTCTTTCCTCTTGCCTTCAGCTTAGTGGCCAGGCAATGAAGACACAACAGTTTGTAAGGTACCATTTGTGTGTGTATGTGTGTGTGTGTGTGTGTGTGTGTATGTGTGCATGCGTGCGTGCACGTGCTGTAGGAGTGCTTATATCACAGATTCATGCTACCTTGCCTGACTTTCTGAGGGTCCTGGGGCTCTGAACCCAAGGCCTTACACTCCACTGGAATGCTAAGCTCTTTACCCACTGAGCTAACTCCTTAGCCCCAAACACCATTTCCTTTGGCACTTGGGTCTCCCCACATTCCCACATGCAGATGGAGGCATTGCGCCTAGTGTGCCCAGCCAAAAAGACACAGAATGGAGGCTTCTGAAGAGGCAGCTGTCCTCATGCAAAATCTCGAAGGATGTTTAGGGCAGTGAAAGAGGTGTGGGCTTGTTGAGAGCCAGTGTGGGTTAGAGCTGAGCTTTCCTGGGACCCTTTTCCAAAAGTAGTGCCAGGCAAGAAGAGTCTTCAAGGAGTCCCTCATGGGGGTGTTGTGAGGAAGTATCAAAGAGTCTGTCCTATTGATGTTCCTCAATTCTGGCCGAAGTGAAGATTTTGTCCAATCAAGGGTCCTGCATGGAGGAGACAGTCACACTCCAGACAAGCTCCTCATGCATGAGAGTAGTCCATGACACACGGAGGGCACAGAAGTATGTGCAACCTCGAACAACAGGGTCAAGGGGATGGAAAGGGAGGGCTGGGCTAGCAGCCATCAGACATCTGAAGAATTGCTATCCAGGAGCTTGGAGGGAGAAAAATGACAAGGAGGTTTTTCCATAGCCCGGGTCTGGCACACTGCTAGATGTACATCAGAAAACATGAGGCATGGTTCCTTTGACGTCTGACATGAAGCCTGGATCCACGCCCTGTCCCTGAAGAACTGAGAGAGTGTCTTGGGATGGAGAAAGCAGGACAGACCCCGAGTCAGCTCAGTGGTCAGACTGTAAATCATCGTAACAGTTGTTTATTTACTTTGCTTGGTTATTAAGGTTTTCCATTCTACATAGAATGCTTATGGGGGTGACCAGGCATCTTATGATGTGTTTCTCTGGGTCCACAATGCTTGTATTTTACCCTTGACTCAGCCAGCCTGATTGTAAAATGAATCACACGATAAGGAAGAGAAAGAAGAGCCCCTTCTATAATGAGGAAGGCTGACACCCAGAGAAGTGTGCTCCTGTGTGCAGAGCCATCCCAACTCTACAGGGCAGACCTACAAGGGGCAGAGTAGTAGAAGACAGAGTCCCACCCTGGGTGATGGTTGCTCTCTGGGAACGAGACAGTTCCTAAGGTTCTGGGGGAACTTAGGGACTGGCTTGTCCCCTCTCCCTGTACCATGATCCCACAGTGGGGAGAGCCTGGGCCTGTAAACAGTATTATGCTGGGGCCAGTTCTCTGTCAGTGTTAGGTGCCTTTCTCCTCACTGTGACAAAGGTCTCAAAAAGGGCACTTAAGAAAGGAAGGATTTATTTTGGCTGGTGGGAAGGCATCGCAACAGGAGCAGAACTGATTTCATCCTTAGTAAGCAGAGGGAGATGAAAGCCGATAGTCACTTACTTCTTTGTATGCAGTTCTAGGTCCCCCACCCAGGAGAGGATGCCGCTTATTCAGAGTGAGTTTTTTCACCTCTCTGGAAGCTCCTCCAAGGACACCCCAGAAGTTAGTTCCCTGGGTGATTCTAAATCCCATGAAGTTGACAGTTGAGACCATCCCAGTGACCTCTGTAGCACATGACCACAGACAAATCTCTTAACCCACCTTAATTGAATAGTCCACTTCAATTTTCTCAACACTGATGAAGAGATAATGTCACCTACAGGCTTGTTAAGGGGGTCCATATACAGAACATCCTTTCTGGGTCCTTGGTTGGTGTTACCATTTCTGCATAAAATATAAACTTTTGAGACATAGAATACTTGTAGAATGTATGTATGGCTAGGTGTTCTGCCTAGAGTTCAGTCTTCCACAAAATAGGTAGCACTACATTGTGTATGTGTGTGTGTGTGTGTGTGTGTGTGTGTGTGTGTGTGTGTGTGAAATAAGCTACTCAAGAACATCTGGGTATATTTGGGGCCCCTTGATGAATGTAATGAGCACAAAACCTGCTCCTATGAAGCTTCCGGTCATGTGGGTGGGGTGACTGTGGGTACATGACCACATGATCTCACCCTCCCTTGCCTATCAAAAGTATCTGACTGCTCTCAGAAAAGATGCTCTACAGGATTCTGGCTTGATGGGTTTGGAAGACATTCTGACATGGCATGGACTAAGGGGGCATGTTCTAGTGTACTTCTCAGCTTGGGAATTCCTGCCCTAAATATTCTCTAGGTTCTATGAAAGATTTCCCCCATGATACATTTAGCAATGCCCAAATTAAACTTGGGGAACACTTTTATGATGTACATTAGGCAAGAAAGACTGAGAAAGTCTATAATAAAGGAATATGTTTAACCTAAAAATGTTGAAGGAAAGTAAATAGATGTTACAAGTTATGAACATCACTTTGAAGGAGAGGTGAAGGGCATCCATGATAAAATTATTCACGAGTCTGAATTTATCATAATCCATGAGTTATGTTGAACATCATGATTACGGCACCTGATTCAAAGTGATTAGGTAGAGAATGTATACCTGATGAAATGCATTTTGAAAGCTACTTGACTAATTAGGTGGCAGGAAAGAGAGTGGGATTAGACGCTTCAGGTACAGAAAGAATCTTATGCAAAGGTCCCGTGGAAGAAGGAGCTAACTGAAGAACAGAAAGATCTGCTTGGATTCAGCAGGTAAGTATAAAACCCAACCAAATAAAACCAAAATAAAAATACTTCCCCACAAAACAGAAAAGACAGAATCGCTGCCTTCAAGGAACTCATTCCTTAAGGAAAAGCTCACAGATTTTTCCTATTAAAAGTAGATGGTTGTCCAAATATATCAGGAAGAAGAAACTAATGTCAGGAATAATCCCTTACCAGCTGATACAAAATACTCAGTTTTGTGGGTGTCTCTAGGTGACTGAATTTTTAAGTAGCAGATGTGCTTTCTCTAGTTTTGGCTGGGTTCGTGCTAGTGTTAGGTCATGAGCATCCCATCTGGGTTACGTACAAGTGACAGGGAGATTGGATAACCTTGCCACGCACACACCAACGTCTTAACTACTCCGTTTCTCTCCAGATCCTTTAAAAGGCAAACAAGGTATTTCAAAACAACTCTGTTGGCTAGAAGACAGGCACGGGATCCACACACTGCCTCCTCCTTGCTACCTTCTGGCAACTATGGTATGTTTTCTATCTCAGTGGTTGTGCTATCTCAAGTCTTATATAGACAGAATTATGGCATATACAGACCTTTCAGGATTACCTTTTCCATTCAGTGTAACACTCTGGAGGCTCATTCAGTTTGCCACTTGTATAAATAGCTTGATTTTTTATTCCTGAGGTCATGTTCATGGTAAGGATGGGCCACAGTTTATCCAGCTATCCCAGCTGAAGTACGACTGGTTTGTTTCCAGGTCTTGGCTATCATTTATAAAACCACTATAAACACTCTGGGAAGGATTTTTATAGGGTGTGAAGCTCCTGTTTTACTGGGAGAAGTTCTCAGTAGTACAAGCATCAGGCTATATGGGAGCTGCATGGTTAACTTGTAAAGAAATTGTCTCACTGTTTTTCAGAGTGGCACTACTGTTTTGCGTCTCCACTAGAAGTGGTTGAAGGTGCTATTTTCTCCAAATCCTTGCCAGCATTTGGCATCATCACTGTGAAGTTTTTGAACACTGCAATAGGTGTGTGGTACTGCTGTACTGTGGTTTTGATTTACATACTGCAACTGAGGCAGAGAGTGCCCTAGGGGAGAAATAAGTACTGTTCTTGGAAACATAGGGACTATTCCAAAAGCATCATTTGAAAGAAATTGAGAAAATAATGGTTAGGGATTGGTGGAAATTTACAGGAAAAGTAAGGAGTTGTACTTGACTTCATAACATCAACTGTTTCTGTCTTCAGAGTCCTGTAAACACTTGATGCCCTTAAAGATAGAAATATAACTGCATTGGGAGAATATGAGCATTAAGGTGAGAGTGGTTTGTAATGGAGAGTCCAATTCTTTTGACCCAGTTATAACGGCATAAACAAGGGCATGTGTGTGTATATATATATATATATATATACACACACACACATTATATATAAATATATGTATATATTGAGTCCAGAAACAACTATAGAAGCATCTGACAGAGAGGTCACTACAATAGCTATGCAAGTTAAGAGAGCTGCTGGATCTGGGGAAAGGATGGAAAAAATAAAGAAAGCAACTTCCTTTTTCATAGTTAGGGGCATTTGAAAAAATTACATTGCACTATCATCTTTTTTTTGTTTGTTTATTTGTTTTTTTTGGATTTGTTTTTTTTTTGTTTGTTTGTTTTTTTTCTAATCCAAGACAGGGTTTCTCTCTATAGGCCTGGCTGTCCTGGAATTCACTCTGTAAACCAGGCTGGCCTCAAACTCAGAAATCTGCCTGCCTCTGCCTCCCAGAGTGCTGGAATTACAGGCGCACGCCACCACCGATCGGGTCCGCTGCAATATCATCTTGAATAAGAGAATTTAAAATTATATATAAAAAGAGGTAAAAGGGCTGATGAGATGGCTTGATGGGTAGCCTGCCAAACCTCATGGCCTGAGTTTGATCCCCAGTACCTACATGGCGGATGTAGAGAGATGTCTCCTGCAAGTTGTCCTCTGACCTCCACAGACACACCACAGCATTCTTGCACACCTCCACAAACATCTACCTACCCCATACACACACAAGTAAGAATAAAGAATAGAATCTCAGTTAAAAATTAACTGTTTTATAAGAGACAAATGTATTTCAGATGTCACTGTGAGGGTAGGAAGGGTGGTAGAGAAGAGACACAGGCAAAGGGAGACACGTAGAAAGCACTGTTTACGATCAAGTGGAAACTGAGACGGGCGTGTACTAGGACTTGAGATGAACTTGGCTTCATTCCAAGATTAGAGGCCAGGAAGTTCTTCCCTATGCAGTCAAGTTTGTACGTAGTTTTCAAGCATCCTGTATGTCACACACAATGCTTTTTAGTCACCAGTGAGAATTTTAATTCCCCTGATGGATATAGCAGTATATGACTTAAGAATATTTTTCTATTCTTAAAAAACAATTCATGTAATATTTTTATCATATTCTTTCCCCTACCTCAACTCCTCCTTGATTCTTCTCTACTCCAAACTTCAAGTTGTTTTCTCTTTAAAAAAAAAAAAAACAAACTAAAGCACGAAAGCACCCCAGAAACATGGAGTCTCTTCTGCTTTGTCTACCTAAGCAATAGGCTTGCCCTGGAATATGCCAGGTTACTACACTGGAGAAAACTGATAATAGTCCTCCCAGCAGCTATGAGTTTCAAATAGCTTCTTGGTTATGGGTGGGACTTTGTGTCCACTCCCCGTTCTCTGAGCTGCATTTCTGTCTGGCTTGAACTTGTACGGGTCTTATGCATGCAACCACAGCCTTTGGATGGACACCTGCTCTGTTTATTTTAAAATTGCTGTTTCCTCAGAGGTGTCTATCATTTAAAGATCTTAAAGTTCTTATGGCTTTCCTTATGCATAGCTCTTTGAGTGTCAAGGGAGGGGTGTGATAAAGACATTCCATTTAATGCCGAGTGCTCCAAAATCTCTCACTCTCTGAACGTTGTCCTACTGCAGCTTTCTGGGCTAATTACCATTGATTGGAAGAAGGTTTGCTCATGAGGTTTAAGCAATGCATTGATCTATGTGAATTAGCACTGTGCCTTTAAGAATAATGTTATTTCTATGTTTAGTTATTAGAATAATAACTGTATATTTTACTCTGGGGCCATGACCTATCTAAACTCAGGTACTTGGCCTCATGAACAATATTAGATATGGTTCCATCTCCTGAAGCAGGGCTTAACTCCAGTCAGAAAGTAGTTGTCACTCCTGTAACATGTGTGCCAGGATTGTACCAGTGAGTATGGCTTGCCGGTAGGTTGCTATGGTAGCTCACAAGGTTCATAGTTGGATGAGATTGTTGTTTACATTTCTTTCTCTAGAAGCATGTCTAGTACCCTCCAGTACTATGAATGCTAGTCAGTAGAGGTGAAACTTCTAGGTGAGCTCAATTTCTCCATGTCTTTTTTTTTATTCGATATAATTTTTTTATTTACATTTCAAATGATTTCCCCTTTTCTAGCCCCCCACTCCCCGAAAGTCCCGTTCTCCATGTCTTATGACATGAGTACGTGGTGTCTTCAGCAATAGAGTCTTAATGTCAGGATATGGAGAGTAAGCAATAGCATTGGCAGTAGCCAGTGATGTTTAGGGAGTGGTCTATGGACCCCTTTCACCAGTGACTCAACAAGGTAACCCATTCCTGATACTGTAGGCTATCTCTTTATAATGCTATATTTTATTTCTCTTTCCTTAGAAGATCCTTTCCTCTTCCCTGGTCCTTTAGTAGCTACTTAACCTCTGTGGGTATTCCAAATGAGACACACTTATCTGAAGCTTAAAAGCTACCATCCACATCCACATGTAAAAGAAAATGTAATGTCTATATTTCTGGTTTGGGTTTCCCCACTCAGGATAATTGTTTCTCCATCCATCAATTTACTTACAGATTTTTATAATTCAGATTTTATTAATAGATGAATAATATTCCATCATGTAAATATACTAGGTTTTCATGATCCATTTCTCAGTTGATGGGAGTCTAGGCTGTTTCCAGTTTCTGACTGTTATGAATTGAGCAGTAGTGAAGATGAATGACAAAATATCTCTGGAGCAGGATGCAGAGTCCTTCGGTGGATGCCCAGGGGTGGTATAGCTGGATTTTAGGGTAGATCTATTTTCAGACTTTTAGGTACCTTCATCCTGATTTCTACAGTGGCTGTACCAGTTTGAATTCCCACTAGTAACAAGTGTGTGTTCTATTTCCCCTCACTGTTGCCAGCATCTGCTGTCAATTTGTTTCATTAATCTTGGCCAACTTGGGTAGGTTGAAATAGAAAAAAGTAGCTTTAATTTGCATTTCCCTGATGGCTAAGGCTGTGGACCATTTTAAAGTGACTCTCAACCACTTGTGTTTCACTTTTTCATCAGAAACTCTGTTTAGTTCTGTACCCCATTTTAAACTGGGTTGTTTTCTTGATGTTCAGGTTTTTGCGTTCTTTGTATAATCTAGATATTAACCCTCTGTAGCAATTTTCCCTATTCTGCAGGCTGCCTCTGCTTGGGTGATGGTGTCCTTTGCTGTACACGAGTTTTTCAGCCTCATGAGTACTCTTATTTATAGGCAACAACAATTTAAACACAAAAGACGACAAAGAGTCTATCAGAAAATGTCTTCAGCTAGTAAATACTTTCAGCAAAATATCAGGATGAAATTAACATGCAAAAGTCAGTAGCCTTCCTATATACAAATGACAACCATACTAAGAAAGAAATCAGGGAATCAACACTTGTCAAAATAGCCTTAAAAATAAAAATGGAGAAAATAAATAGAAGATCCATCAATGAAGATGTTGACACTAGCCTCTGGCCTTCCACACATGTCCCTACACAGGTGAATACACATATATAATACCCATCACACATATCCAAAGAAGAGGAATCATCTAACCAAGCAAATAAAAGACTTGTTTAATAAAAACTTTGACATTGAAGAAAGAAACTGAAGAGATATCAGAAGATGGAAAGATCTTCCAGGCTCAGGGGTCAGTAGGAGTAATATTATGAAAATGGCTGTCTTACAAAACCCAGTTTAAAGATTCAATGCAATTCCTACCAGAATTTAAATACAGTTTTTCACATACATTGCAAAATATAATCTTAAGCTTCATATGGAAACACAAAAAGGTCACAATAATGAAAACAATCCAGAATAATAAAAGTACTGGTGGGGCCTCACAGTCCCAGATTTTAAGTTATATTATAGACCTACAGCAATAAAGTCAACATGATAGTGGCATAAAAACATACATTGATCAATGAATAGAATTGAAGATACAGACATAATTCTGCACAAATATGGACACCAACAGTACATACAGGAGAAAAAAGAGAGAAAAAAGAGCTTCTTTAACAAGTTGTGGTGATCAAATTGGATTGCTACTTTGTAGAAGACTGAAAACAGATCAACATTTATTACTTTGCACAACTCCTCATGGATCAAGGACCTTAACGTAAGCCCAGATAGCCTGGATCTGATAGAAGAGAAACTGGGGAGAAACTGACTTGAACTCATTGACACAGGAAGGGACCTTCTGAACAAGATCCCAATAGTGCAGGCATTAAACAAATCTTAATAAAATAAAAAGCAAGTAAATTAAGTTTTCAAATTGATGAAAAGCTAACTTAATAATAAAACTAAGGAAAAAGAAAAATAGGGCTGCCGAGATGACTCAGTGGATAATGTGCTTGCTATACAACCATGAGGACCAGAATTGCGTGCCCCAGAGCTTACATAAAAGCCAGGTGTATGTGGTGCTCCCGCGGTAATCACAGCCCTTAGGAGGGTAAGATAGGGGACCCCGAGGGCAAGCTGGCTAGCTAGACTAACTAACTCAAGAGCTCCAAGTTCATTTACAGACTCTGCCTCAGAAAGTAAAATGTAGAGCTATCAAGGAAGACACTTGACATTAGCCTCTGTCCTTCCACACATGTCCCTACACATGTGAACACACACATATAAAACATTTCATGCACATTCCAAAGAAGGGGAATAAAAGATTCTAACATTAAAATTTCTTATCTGTAAAATAAGAAAATGGGCTGGAGAGATGGCTTAGCAGTGAAGAGCATTTGCCACTCTCTCTTGCAGAGGGCTCAGGTTCAATTCCCAGCACCCAAATCCAGTAGCTCACAACTACGTGGGGTTCAATTGCCTCTTCTATCATCTAAGGGTAAACGAGGAACAGGTTTCCTCATTTCCAAATGAGATATGTGCTTAGTTCAAACTTGACTAGTAAGTAAGGCTTGGATTTCAAGGTCAAGAGCATCCAACTCTGGAGTGTGGCCCTCATCCTTTGCGTCCTTCCCTGAAGAGAAAGTATGCAAATCCCAAGCTTGACCCAGAACCTTGCAGACTATGATTTATGATGAAGACATATATTATAAACCTTCAGAAAACAGGCATGACTATTGTCTCTCAGTTGGGCAAGCATCAAGAATTAGCATGATAATACTTTTGGCCAAAGCAAGCATCAGTCAGTTTCATAGTCAAAATGGTGTAATTTCCGATCTTTCATAATAAAAGTTTCAGTTAAAAATATCCAAATAAAATAGAAAATAAGCAAAATATAGGTACTATGACTTAAGAAACAAAGGCCCAAACAACAAATCAAACATCCAAGTTAAATTATTTTTCAATTATTCTCAGAGAAAAGGCATAAATACATATATTTTAGAAACCATTTATTTATGCATGCATATTTATGCATAAATAAGTTATATATAATCCATACATGTACATGTATATATGTACATGTAATGTATATATAATGTACATGTAATGTATGTATAATGTACATGTAATGTATATTTTGCCTGCATGTATATGTGTGTGTGTGTGTATATATGTATATATATATATATATATATATATATATATATATATATATATATATATATAATCATATAAGTACAGTACCCTAAAGGCCAGAAGAGGTTTTCAGATGCCCTGGGTCTGGAGTTACAGATGGTTGTGAGCCATCTTGTGGTGCAGGGAATGAATCTGGGTCCTCTTGAAGAGCAATCAGTGCTCTTACCCACTGAGACATCTCTCCGGCACCAGAAATCTATGCTTTCAAAAAGAGGGTCTAAAGCTACTAAATCTTAAAAACAACATGATTGCATTTGTATAACTTTGTGTCACTAGTCTTAGTCCAGGTGAAATCAGTGATTTAGAAATGAAATAAAACACAGGTATAGCTAACACCCCTTTCTCATGCAAATCAAAATCAAGCGGCAAGCTAGAAATAAAATAAAACTTTGTTCCTTTGATCAAAAGAACCTATCAGAAACCTCCCAGTGGACAGTATATTGAATGGTAAACTCTTATATAAAATTTGTCAAAAGCAGAGACAAGAGAAAAATAATCAATGCTCCCTATCCGGTGCTCCCTATTCAGTGCTCCCTATTTAGTTCTCCCTACCCAGTGTTCCCTATGTAGTCCTCCCTATCCGGTGTTTTCTACCCAGTGTGCAGGGAATTAGAATTGATGCACCTCAATGATAGGTGTGATGGCCCAGGGAATGGAACTATTAGGAGGTATGGCCTTGTTGGAGTAGGTGAAGCCTTGTTGGTAAAAGTGTGTTACTGTCGGGGTTGGGGTGGGGTGGGGTGGGGCTTTGAGACACCTCCTTCTAACCACATGGGAGTCAGTCTTCTCCTAAGCAGCCTTCAGATGGAGATGTAGAACTCTCAGCTCCTTCTGCGCCATTCCTACCTCTTGCATACACTGCCATGCTCCTGCCTTGATGATATTGGACTGAAACTCTGAACCTATAAGCCAGTCCCTATTAGATGTTGTCCTTTATAAGAGTTGCCTTTGTCATGGTGTCTGTTCACAGCAGTAAAACCATAATTAAGACACTGGGAGATTAAAAAAAATATGCTAGGAAAAAAGAGACAAACGTATGAGTCTTGAAGATTTGATAAGTAAAATTCTTATCAAATGCCAGACAATGTATTGAAAAAGAAAAGCTAATAGATATTTTAATAAAGTTGGCAAGTAAAAATTGAAACATTAGCATTATTCTACTGATAACCACTTAGAGAAAAACTCTTGAAAATAAAGTTCACTCATAATAGTCACAAATATGGGGAAATACATGGAGTACAAAATCCTTCAGGATGTATCGAAGATCCACAGAAAGAAAACAACCTACACACATACAAACCCAACCTAATCAGACAAACATGCTCATATATAAGAAATATCTCCCTCCTAGGAAGACAGTATAAGCCCAGGAAGATTTTAAAAGCTGAATTCGACAAGTTAATTCATTGGAAAATAAAATGTGTGTAACATTAAAGACATTTTGAAATAGATTACCAGGAGGAAGGATTTTGCTTAATATATTAAAATATGCTATAAATTTACTTAATGGTATTAGATAAAGACAAATCAATGATAGTGTGTATGAATGCATAGAGCCTCCTTCTGCTTAACAATTCTAGGAAAAAATACCTGAGATATGTAAGATAGAGGCATATACTAATGCTAAGATTGTAACTTGGTATACAAGAAAAAAGCTGAAACAAACCAACAAACTAGCAATGGGACTGAATCAGCAGGGAAATGCTCTTTCCACTAAGCCTTGTGACCAGTTTGACCCTGGGGACCTACATGGTATAAGGAGAGAATTGACCCCTGAAAGCTATCACCTGGCCTCTACATGTATACATGCTGTGGCATGTGTGTGCGTACACACACACAATAAATAAATGTTTAAAAAAACAATAACTTATGTCCATCATAGGAGACTTGTCTGTGGCCTGAAAGTATTATAAAACTGTTAAACAGAGGAAGATGATTCAAATGCATCAACCTAGAAATAAATATAGTGTATTGTGAACTGAAAAAATTATCTCTAAGTTGAAAAAAGATAGGCTCATTGTAGGGTCATGCAAATGGTGCGTTCTGGCTTAGATCTTAAAAATCCCCCATGGTTCCCACTCTAGTAGAATGATCACCAGCTTGTGGTGTTAGTGGGAAGTAGTGCATCTTTTAGGAGATGGAGAACCTTTGGGAGATGAGGGTAATTTATGAGCTGACAGAAACTTTAGGAGGCGAGAGCACCTTTAAGAGGCAAGACCAGTAAGAAACCACTGGGGTCATGGTGATGGGGCACGGCCTTGAAACTTTTCCTTTTCCTTTGTGCTTTTCTTTGCTTCCTGGTCTCTGTTAGGTAAGCAGGTAATAGAGCTGAATGACCATGGACTGAAATCTTTGGAATGGAAAGCCCAGATAAACATCTCCTCCTTTTAAATTGATTACCTCCAGCATTTTGTTACGGTTATGGAGAGCTGACTAATATAGTGCAGCAATATTTAAACTAGATCACACGATGGTTTAAACATTTGGAGATATAGTCATTTGTCACTTACTCTCAGGGATACATTCTGAGAGGGTGCTATTGAGGAAATTCCCCTTTGTATGAACAGCTACCTCTCTGATGATCTAGTCATGCAGGATCTCCGTGGTCCAGGCAGTCTGCTGCTGACTGAAGTACCATCATCCATTGTGTGGTACAGGACTACTTGCTTATATGCACCAAGAAAGAATCTGTAGAGATCTACATCAAAGTCACAGACTTGGATTTTGTGGTAGAGATGTGGGACTTCAGGAAGGATGAAGGACTCTTTCTTTTATATAGCACTATATTATTTGAAGGCTAATTTAGAAAAGAGAACTGATGAAAATGCCCCAAAGAAAAGCAACTCTTTAAGTATGGGGGGAGGGGAGAAGACATAAAGAAACTTTAAAAGACTGTTGGTAAGTAAGTTGCCTGGGTCCTGACACCACAGAAATGTGTGAAGGAAAACAAGACAATGAAAGCCCAGAGACCTTCACAGCTCAGACATAAGGCTCTTGCACACAGTGCCTTTACAGTCTTCCCATCCTCTTGTTCACTGGACTTTCTAAGTTCCCCATCATATATTTAATCCCTCGGCTCACTTTTTTTTAAAAAAAAGATTTAATTTATTTTTTACAATTATTCAATTGTAGTAATGAGTACTGTCGCTGTCTTCAGACACACCAGAAGAGGACATTGGATCCCATTACAGATAGAAGGTTGTGAGCCATCATGTGGGTGCTGGGAATTGAACTCAGGACCTCTGGAAGAGCAGTCAGTGCTCTCGAGCACCGAGCCATCTCTCCAGCCCCATCAACTTACTTTTTTTTTTAATCTGTGTACTTAGATAAAAGGGAAGGAAGCAAGCTGGTCCCTTGAGGCATGGATCTTCTGGGTCTAACACTTTCTGTCTGTTTTCCTGCTTTCATCGGCCGTCTCCCCATCTCTGACATCTAACTTTGTGCTTATGCTTGGATTAGCTCTTCATTTAAACACGGAAAAATCATTCCATTCTTTAATGCAATTGGTCACCTTTCTTATTAGATAAATGCCCTTGAAATTACAAGTTACAAAACAGGGAAAAGGTAATGGTAGTGAAAGGGAACACCAAACAATGGGCACATGTGGCACAGGACATCAGCTTCTTCTCTAGACTTGGAGGAAAATGACATGATTGTGAGTTCTCATCATGGTAATACTGCCAGCTGATGGGTTTCATGAGCGTATGGTAGACTACACCCTCCTGGAAGCAGGTCTGCCCCCAAACCTTTTTTTTTTTTTACTTCTTTTTCCTTGTGAGAAAGAACCAGGAGGTGGTGGTTGGTAGAAGCACCAGCAGTTGTGGTCTGAGCTCCGAGAAGGTGCTGGCAATTTCTATGAGAAGAAATGCTTCCTTTGCAAAGCAATGTGAGCAAAGCAAAAGCAGCCAGGCATTTCAATGATAGGACCAGACATTAGGACGTTTTTTCCTCTGTGCTAAATATTGAGCTCAGAGCCTTATGAATCCCAGGCAAGCAGCATCCCACTGAGCTGTTTCCATATCCTAGGCTGGCTTTGAACTCATTGGGTAGCCCAGCCTGGTATGGATGCTCCTGCCTTTATCTCCTGGGTGCTGGGATTGCATGAGTCTGACAGCCTAGGGTTGTGGTTTCTACTAATTTCTCAGGGAACAAGGTGGGAAGAGAGGCAGGGAAGGGCATATCTAGAAGTATGGTAGTGCTCACAGATTGTATTACCGATGGCAGCAAGCCACAAGATGTCACTACTTGAGACAGAGAGAGAGAGAGAGAGAGAGAGAGAGAGAGAGAGAGAGAGAGCAGAGAGAGCAGAGACAGAGAAAGAGATAGAGAGAGACAGAGAGATAGAGAGACAGAGAAGACAGAAGAAGAGGAACAGAGACAGAAACAGACAGACAGACAGAGACAGGGAGATACAGAGACAGGGAGAGAGGCAGAGAAAAAGAGAGACAGAGACAAGGAGAGATAAGAGATAGAGAGACAGAGAAACACAGGCAAAGAGAGACAGGGAGACAGACAGAAACAGGAAGAGAGACAGAGATAGGAGGAGAGACAGAGAAAGACAGAGAGGCAGCGATAGAGAAAGAGGATAGAAGAACAAGAGAGACAGAGAGACAAATTTATCTCCTGGCTGTAGCAGAGAAAGAGAGACAGATTTTATCTCCTGGCTGTGGCAGATAACTGCACCTATTACAGGATACTGCCTCTTATCTATCTGGGCTCCAACTCCCTAATCCTAGCCCTGCAAGGAGCAACTTTGAAAATGCACTCCACTTTAGCCTTCAGAAAAATAACATGTAATCTCCAAATGAGGAGATCAGGCCAGTTTTCCGGAGGAAAATGTTGAGCATGGCCCTTGCAGAGGTCCCAACTCCAGAGCGTCCGTGGCAACTCTAGATGCTCTTTGAAGACCATGGGAACTGGTGAGATGAGGCAGAAGGATGAAAAGATCCTGTATCCAAGAAGGAAACACCTCAAAACAGTTCCATCTTGCTGCACTTGGTGAAAACTCAGACAGGAGAACCCAGTGGTTTTCACTGAGAACCATTTTCCTGGCTTTTAAGCTGTAATGGACACCTTTAATCTCCCACAAGGAGATGGCAATTGGCCTGGTTCAAGAATCTGGAGTCTTAAGAAGGCTCCCAAAGAGATGCTCTACAAAAAGACTTCTGTATCTACACAGATTCCTCAAAACCATGCTGATGAATGTAAACAGATGGGCAATAGAAAGAGCCAGATTCCTCCTGCCCCCAGCCCCCGAATATACATTGGCTGAAGGATGAAGGGAGAAAACATTTAGTTGTTGAGATATGCCTGAGGTTTTGCTCAGCCCAGAAATTCTGGAGCATAGGGTGAGTGAGGCCTTTCTTTGCCAAACCCCAAATACTGCAGGGTTAAGCCTTCCCTAGAAGCAATTAGATAATTGTCCTTGCATTCTGTGGATTTCACGATTGTTTCTTCTTTTTTTAAAGCAAACAAAATAACTGTCTTTGTCTCAGGGTAATTTTCCTAATATTTTCATTATTAAATAATTACTTCAGCCCCTGAATTAAAAACTACCCCTCTGTCTACTGTGTGGACACAGTAGACTGTTTTAAATCGGGGGTTAGGAGCTCCATTTATATCCTTAGAAATTAGCGCAAGGAAGTCGGTTTCACAATGCAGCAGACAATTCTATTTATAATGCTTAATTAATCCTCTCTAGTTACTCACAGAGCTCTGTCTCGACCTTTCAGTTCCCAAACGCTTCCCAAGAGAAGAGTTAAAAAATGTGAACACTGGTAGAATTTGCCGGGGGTTTTGGTTAAGTATGAAAGTGCTGGGCAAATTAGCTCCTGATAGCTCACTACTCACAGAGAAGAAGGAAATGCCAAGCTGGGCAGCATTGATGAAACAATCAAAATCCTGATGCTGGTGAGAGAGAGGGAGACAAAGGAGAGGCTGTCCATGCTTAACCTTGCTCACCCACCACAACTCTGAAGGTCAGTCCTGGCCAATGCGACGATCAAGAGGAAATACTGACCTGGTTCAAAGGATCAGTCTCAGGCTGCTTCTACGCATCGCTCGAGCTTCTATGCACAGCTTTGGGTGGTCTAAGCTGCCTTCTCTTTGACACAGAAAATTCAATGGTAACTAAGTCAACCTATTTGAAATCTCTTTCCTTAGCTATTACAAATAAAGTGAACTTAACCCAGGCAGTTCCAAGCACCCAGAAAGCTATCATGTCTGCAGAGATATATGGTGTACTCTTGAGAAGAAACCCTGGGAAGAAGAAAGGAAGGCGTGTGCTCTACTTAGATAGCTTCACAGGTAGAGAGAGTGGTGGGGGCTTGAACACACAGTTTCCCATTCACCAGCACCCTAGAGCATATGTAGAGAGCTTCCCGGGGCCTTTCTGCATGCCCATGTAGATCAGAAAATTGACAGATTGTGTTTGCTTTACCACGGTCGAGTGTGCCCAGAATGCAGTGAATCTGGCTCTTTTGTGAGCCCCTAGGTAAACTTGGTAATTTGTTATCCTGGTGCAGGTAAAGTGAGGATAAACAGCACTGCTTCATGACATAGATGTGAGGATCAAGGAGTGACATGCAGGCTCAAGCAGTGCTAAACACACAGCAGGTGCTGTGTATGGGGCTGCCTGGCTTGGTGACGCCCCCACCATGTCTTCTTCCTATGGGCCCTTCCTGTCATTCACCAGTGCTACTGCTGTAGCTGGTTCAGGTTGCCATACCTCGCTCTCTCAGTGAATTTTTTTTTAAAATTCTAAATCCTCATTAGTCTCCCCTAGTCCATCAAAAACACTAACAACACTTCAGACATCTACTTGTGATCTGGTCCCTGTCTTATTCAATTGCTCTCCACAGCTCATTGTATGAAGTCTTAACTTCTTGGCTTCTATTTCAATCTTTCTTCCTCTCTACTGTTCCAGAGGAGCCAGGCTGTCATTTCCCATACCCTCTGTGTTTCTCCTCCTCTAATTGTCCCAGTACTCTTTTGCACTGGTAGCTGTATTCACTGTTCTCTCCATGTAGAATTTACATTGATTCCAATATCTCCCTCTAGTTCCCCCCGTCCTTCAAAGCCACGTTTCTAGGAAACTTTACTGACCATGCCACCATCCTGCCATTATCTTCTTTTTTGACCCCAGTGACTGTCACTGGGGATATAGTGGTCAGTTTCCAGGCTTACTGCTCCCCCTATTGGTACCCCACACTTCAGTCTTCCTGCTCCTCAGATCAACTCTGTTCCCACCCTATGACCCTTATCACCACCAGCAAGAAAGTAATCTTCCAATAAGAAGATAGCCACATAACCATATCTCTATCTTTAACAGCAATAATACCAGGAAGCAACAATCACTTTTCCTTAATATCTCTTAATATCAATGGACTCAATTCTCCAATAAAAAGACATAGACTAACAGACTAGATACTTAAACAGGACCCAACATTTTGCTGCATACAAGAAACCCACCTCACTGACAAAGACAGACACTACCTCAAAGAAAAGGCTGGAAAACAAATTTCCAAGCAAATGGTGCCAAGAAACAAGTTGGAGTAGCCATTCTAACATCGAATAAAATGAACTTCCAGCCAAAAGTTATCAAAAAAGATAAGGAAGGGCACTTAATACTCATCAAAGGAAAAATATACCAAGAAGAATTCTCAATCCTGAACATCGATGCTCCAAATGCAAGGGCACCCACATTCATAAAATGTGTGCTTTTCACTAAAGCTCAAAGCACACATTGCACCTCACACAATATTAGTGGGAGACTTCAACACCCCACTCTCCTCAATGGACAGAACATGGAAATGGAAACTAAACAGAGAAACAGTGAAACCAACAGAAGCTATGAACCAAATGGATTTAACTGATGCTCGGTAGAAAAGATCTTCTGCAGACATGAACAAGACAATCTACAAAGGGAATGACAGCCTGGTTTTGCTCAATATTCCTGTGACTTATCCTCAGTCACCTTCCTGAATCTTCACAGGGATGCATATGGCTATATTTTGACTTCAAAAGTAATGGGGGAGGGGTGGGGGAGGGGGTGGGGACAAGCCTACCAATGTGTAACCAAACACACAACAGGCGCAATCCATCCTCCCCCCCCAACCCCCCCCCCCCACCCCCCTGCCCCAGATCCCTTTCCAGAAAGAAGCAGGGAGAAGATGAAGATCTCAGTACCTTTGTACCTGGTCACAACAGCCGCGTTGACACTGAGAGGCTCCTGAAAACCGACTGTGAGGGATGTGCTGCTGGTTACCATAAGACAGGCATTGGCTGGCACCTCTGGGGCTCCTGGCACAGAAGGGGAAAATCATCGATGTGTTAGCTTCTCAAACTCTTCCCAAACACACCTCTGCCTCCTTAAAGGACAGTCGGAACTCAGTCATTCTCCACTTTATTCCCTTAACACAGGGTCTCTCGTTGAACCCGGAGCTAGACCGGTAGGCCAAAAGCCAAGCAATCCTCCTGTCCTCCACATTGCCACGGTGCTGGAGCTAAGGATGTTGTGGGACATGCCTGGAGTTTTACCGAGTGCCTACAGACCCTGCACTTGGCCCTTAACTCTGTCCCAGAGTCAGCTGTTTGCTTGAACATTTATTTTTCATTTTTATTTATTTTTTGGTTTTTCCAGACAGGGTTTCTCTGTGTAGCCCTGGCTGTCCTGGAACTCACTCTGTAGACCAGGCTGGCCTCGAACTCAGAAATCTGCCTGCTTCTGCCTCCCAGAGTGCTGGGATTAAAGGTGTGCACCACCACCGCTCAGCACTTGAACATTTTTTTTTTTTTTGAGGCAGAGGTTTGTAAAGGACAGGACTGACTTTTCTCTTTATATTTGGAAGTTAAAGTACAATTCTTTTAGTGGCTTAAACAAAATCTTTTAGAACGAAGGCTCAGTGCTTTGCAAGTGTTTGAGTTGTACATTGTAGTTTTAAATCTTCTGGGATAAGATAAAAATTTTATAATCCAAGTTTAATGTTTCAGAAACATCTGAGCTGTATATGTTCTTACACCAGGGGCTTCACTCGGCAGCATTCTGCACTGCCAGTAAGTATTCTTCTGGACTGTCTTACCCAAGCAAAACAAACTGGTACAAGGGATGGAAATGTAGACAAAGCAGAATCCGTGGGCCAGTTGACTATCTTTGTTGTGTTAAGTTCAGTTTATGGTTCTCTCTCTCTCTCTCTCTCTCTCTCTCTCTCTCTCTCTCTCTCTACTATAAACATGTAGTAGAGAATGGAAAACACCTTAAACTTGAGCTTGAAGCAGAAGCTGGACAAATAGGCAAATAAATATTTTTCCGACTCCACATCCCAAAATATAGCCACTTAGGCCATCAGACCACTGGGTCATTAGGCATCAGGGTGTAGCTGTGGGAAGTGCTAGATGACTGGGGATGTGGTGGAGGGAGGCCAGAAAGCACCCAGAGCTCAAGACTGTGGCCAGAGAACCAATCAGGAGCCAGAAAATCAAGCAAGACAAAAGACCCATTTACAGCCTCCCAGAGCTCTGGCCCCAAGCAGGCTGACAGCAGTCATCTATGGCTGGAGAGTTGAAAAATGAAATCAGTAAAAGACCTGTCTGTCTCAAATCGAAGCTCAGCCTCTTGCACATACTCACGGGCGTGTTCGAAGCCAGTTTTCATGCGTCTGTAGAGCCGGTACCTCCATTCCCAGGCCTTCAGCTGCTTCTCCTTCTCTGTGTTGTCCAGGGTGAAGCCTTCAGTCTCCACCTGGGCAGACAGCTCACTCACCCTGTCCTGGGCCTCCTGGACTAGTGTGTTGAGATGCATTTCTCGGCTCTCCAAGCTGACAACTGGGAGAAAAAGCGAAAGGGTGACAGCTTTCCTTGGGGATACAGTGGCTTAGGCTGGGTCTCTTCTGGTTTGAAACACTCTGGAGATCTGTGTTTCTTCCCAACAATCTTACTATGATAATGCCTAATATGACATTCACTATCTAGTGGCAAATTCATTAAGCGAAGACATTCCCATTGCTCCTTGGCTATCTTGTCACATGCTTCCCAGCGAACTCCTTTGGCACACTTAGTCTCGATTGTACTGGTGACATTTGGAGGGGCAAACCCCTGAGACAGGGTCAAGAAGGCTGTGGGATGAAGTCTCTGGTCAGATTACATTCTACCAGAATAGATTTTCTAAAAAACCTTTGGTGGAATCCAGCTCATATTTTCTGCCTTTATCACATTCTTCTTGGCATAGAGAAAATTTTGCATGTATGCCTTAGGATTCTATTAGTACTAACCAACTGTGCACTAAGGAAGTGTCTCACACTGGTGCCACAGCTGAGCTAGCCGGTTCTGAGAGCTGAACCCCACATCCATCTTTGATTGTGGTCTGGTTATAGGAATGCACCTTCTCCAGAAATATCCATGTCGCCGACCGAGGGCCAGGCTTACTAGAGGTTTGTGTTTGGATCTCACTGATGCATCCCAGCCTTCACTTGGCTTACATCATATTGTTTACTCAGTCTGTCCTGTGCGATCAGATGTACACCAGTGGTAGAAGTTGTCCATTCTTGTGCTAGCCTTTGAGGCTGCTTCCTGTGGTCTTCATGGGAGTGTCTGCTTAGGTGGTCACCTGTCACTTCTGAAGATCCCCTCCCATCTAGTGGCAAGACAGGAGACAGTTTCATTCTGGAACGGTGGTGAAAGACCACAGGAACAGAGACCTAAGTCAGAGGCAAGTTCTGCAGATGTGTTACTGGAATGTGTTTGACACTCCCTGTGAGAACGTGTCTGACACTCCCTGTGGCCAAAACAATATTTCTTTCTGATGAGTGGGAAGCAAAACCCACCCATTTCATTCTTTATAATTAATGGGGAAATATTATGAAGATAACTCAAGTGAAAATGTGTTAGGCGTATTTTGAAATGGAAATTAGGTGGTTGTATATTCAGATACTCTGTGTTCATAAGCATGTCTGCGTTAATTACAGGAAATGAATACTAATTTATTATTGCCCCTGAGAACCATCAGTCTAAATTTATTTACAGATGAGGTCAATGAAAAATTAGCCGAGTCTTTTTTTTTTCCTTTTTCTTTTCTTCTTTCTTCTTAGAGCTGCTGCTCAGAACACCCGGGACTGTGTTCTGCTGCAGGCTTGGCATGGTTAATGGATGTTGTCGTAGCAGTCAATCATGTACTCGAAATACTGTCACGCTCCCTTTTTTAAAGCCTCAGTCATGAGCCGTGACAGAAAAATAAACAAATAAATATAAAGCCAAAAAACTCTTTGACTGAGCAGCTACACTGTGCAGAATCCCCCCGGGAAGGCTAAAGGACGCCAGAATAAACGATATTGTAAGTGCTGGGCTGTAGTGAGGCTATGGTGGTGTATGAATAGGGAAATGATAATGTAAGTACCGAGTATAGAGAGGCTATGGTGGTCTATGAATAGGGAGGTACTGGGGAGGGGGTGGGGACACACATATACACACACACACAGACATACACACACACACACACACACACACACACAAACACACACTCCAGTGGAAAAATTGGCAATATTAGTAGCCTCAAGGTGCAATTTCCTGGAGCAGTTAGGACTGACAGGCCAGTGCTAAATGCTGTTAATTTAACTAACTTCAGATTAATGGTAGAGCCTGCTATGACTGAAGCCCTCAAACACAGTCTCATTATAGGCTTGCTGGGAAGGCCCTAAATATAGGCATTGACAGTTTAAAACAAATTCGTATACATTTGTGTATTTTTAGACATGGTTAGGCGTCAGAGTTTGTGTCAGAGTTTTCAAGTTGATTAATTGACCCAGTAACTGCACCCTCTCCCCACCGCCCCCCTCCTCCTTCCACTCCGAATTACAGAGAAAATGGGGGAATTGTCCTTGTTAAGTTATTCAGTGGGTCTTTTATTGTAAGAACCGATGTTTGAATTGCATGCATACGTCAACACTTGGGTGATAGGCACATGATTTATAAAAATAAATTTTTCTAATACTATGAAATCCCCCCTATTAATTTTTTATATCCACAACCGTTATTACTGGTGGGAATCCCAGGTGGCATTTCAGATGGACAGCTTCTCTTGAGGTCTGTGCATGGCTCTCCTCCCCCACCCCAGACATTTTTCCCTACATTCTCTGAGTAATTCTTTTGAGTCCTGGACCCTCTGCTCCTCCTAGACTTAGGTCTCTTCCTCACACGAGGCAGTTTGGCTCTTTCAGAGTTTACCAAGAGAGCCCTTTAAGCCTTCACAGCCAAGCGCACAGTCCAGGAGGGGCTACAGCCTAGTGCTTTGCAAAGTGGGACGGTTCTGCGGAGATAGTGGATAGGGTAGGAAGTGGAGGGCATCTCTGGAACCACAGTATTCCAGTGTCTGTTTTTCTAGAACATTAGTGAATTGAGTGAAAGCAAATTGTTTAGAAACAAGAGTTGTGTTTATTATGGAGGAGAGTGGGGGGGGGGAGGAACCTTAAAAACTGGAGATTTGTTTTATTTGAAAAACAAGAAAGTATTCTGAAGTCCCCCCTTCCCCTGGCTCAATCCCAGGTGTTCCAAAGACTGCGCTCTCTGGCTCTCTGGCCTCTGTTGTTACAGGTAATTATGTGGACAAATCTCAAAGGCACGAGGCTGAGCCTCTCCTCGCTAACCATCTGACCAGGCAAATCTTTATGTTTTTTTCCTATGGATTTTTTAATAGCTTAATAAAAAACACTCTTTTGAAAGTCTATTTTATTTATTTATTTATTTTTGCTACCAAACCAGCTGACTTATAAAGCAGTCAGGTTTCTGCCTATTATTAATGACCCATTTAACTGCCAATAGCAGCATCTGTTCAGATGAGATAATTGAGCTAACTTCGTTAATTTACTTTAGGCAAAGCAAGTGAATATGATAATTATATCGGGCCGGGTAATTTTTATCATGAGCGGAAGTGTAATAGGTTGTTTTGACACCCTAGAGATTGTTCTGGGAACGTTTGTTTGTTTGTTTGTTTGTTTTTATTGATTGATTGATACGATTTGACTTGAGAATGAGAACCTTTTCAGTCTCCCTATTTTAAAGATGAAGAAGCCGAAATCCAGGGAAGCAGGATTACTTAATCGCAGCAGTCTTCTTAACCGCCGTCAAGAACTCAGAGAGCTCTCACTAAATCAAATGGCATATGAACCAACGTATTATTGATATATTGCAGTTTCCTAGTCACTCTTCAGTTTGTAATTGGCACACTCATCTTGGCTGGCTGGTTGGGCGTGGGTGGCGGGAGTAGGGTGGCCTGTTTTCTGGCCGAGATTCTTTCTCCCGGTCCACTTCTCTCTATCTTGGGTCTCTCTAGTCCTCCCTGGCTTCTACCCATGGGCTGTTTTCTTCTCTAGCCTGGCATGCTACTGATCTCTGCAAGTTTAGCCTTTTCTGTCTCCTGGCAGTAGATCCCTTCTCCAACCCAGCGACTGTCCCTCCGAGCAGCCATAGCCAGCACAATAGAGGGTCTGTGGGTGTGTGGCAAGCCGTCCGGCTCGGGTAAGACCACTTCACGGCTCCTGAAACAGGCTCCCCGCTATTGTGGTGTTTAATTATCAACAGTATTTCTACCACCCAGCGCTTCAGAGTGGGAATTTGTTATAAGACCTGCCCAGCTAATTAACTATGAGATGGGGGGTGGGGTGGGGGGTGGGAGGTGGGGCAGGAGCTTGGTGTTCAAAGAATACAATTAGGGTTACTGTTTAAATCCTGAGATAGTGATGGGGACTGAATAGACTTTGTCAAGTGCTGGAATCTAGTTTAGGAACTGCTAAAGATTTCATCATTTTACTCTTAACTCACAACCTGGGAATTGAGGCCCGGCAGACAATTACATAAACTTTGAAACTATGAACAAGGGCAGCATGCAGGTTAATTCAAATATTTTTAGGTTTTGTTTTATTATGTGTCTGCGTGTGGGTATGTACCTGGAGATAGAGGATGCCTTGAAGTTGGAGTTACAGGGCTCTGTGAGCCACATGATGTCAGTGCTGGGACCCTCAGCTTAGGTTCTCTGTGGGAGCAATACTCGGTCTTCACCACTTAGCTGTCTCTCCAGCTCCTAATTTTAATTTTTCATAGCGATTTATGAAAATTATTCCCCAGGGAATAATTTATTTGTTTTTCTTGAAAATAGAAGAATACATCCTTCTTTAATGGTGATATGACATTTTGCAATTTAACACACCTTTTTATTGTTGGGTATTTTCTTCTTTCTTGCTCAGTCCTGCAGACCAGGCTGTCCTCCTGCCTCTGCCTCCCAAATGCTGAGATTAAAGTCATGCACCACCACCACCCAGAATTTTCCTCTTTTTTACTGACGATATAAATAAGATGCTAAGACAATCACGTCATCTCACTGCTAGAAGGATCTTCGTGCTCAGTTTAGATGTCTCCTTACAGTTCTGCCAGCCCTGTGCCCTCTTTGTCTTGCAAGCACACTTCCTGCTAAGGTAGCCTCCTCATTCCCCAAGCAGCTCTGAATTTGAACAAGTATCCTTATCTTCAGCAGAAATACCCTTTCTAAAGTGTTGTTTCCATGAATGGGGATAACCCTTGAAGGGAAGCAATGACCCTAGAAATCCTTAATAGATGTTCGGTCCCAGGGAGATCCACCTGTTCCTCACTCCAGATGATTTTCTTCTAGTTCCATCTGTTTGTCTGCAAATTTCATAATCATTAAAAAAAACAAACAACCAAAAACAGCCTAGTAATACTCCATTGTGTAAATGCACCACATTTTCTTTATCCATTCTTCAGTTGAGGGACTTCTAGACATTCTGTGCCTTTTCAAACAAAATATGATGACTAGTCCTGCAAGCCCCTGCCGGTATCACTACTATTCCCCATTCCCCATTCAACTGCCTTCTTTTGCAATCAATACGGTCCCTCCTGCATCTTCTAACTGCATCCCCAGACCTCAGCCACCATGATGGTGGCTAGAGCCTGAATAAATTCAATCCCTTCTGCCTGAGATCTGGCTGTTTGCTTCTTGTTGTGGATGATGACCTGTGACCAGCTGCAGGACAGCCATACCCTCAAGTAGAAGAAAAGGTCACACAAGTCTTGGCTTCTGGATTCTTAATTTCTTATTGTGCTGGATAGAAGCACGTGAAACAAACAAACAAAAAAACTTTCTGAGACAGTTTTGTGTTTTGTCTCTGTGTATATGCCTGGAGGTGTTTATAAAGTTAAAAATGCTTTTTAGTCTTAAAAGAGAAAAAGATAGAAAGGGAGAGAGAGAGAGAGAGAGAGAGAGAGAGAGAGAGAGAGAGAGTGTGTGTTCTAGCCAGTTGCTCCACCATGTTTAACACAAGGTTCTTATCTGTAAAACTTCCTTGACAATGATGCCAACCTCACAAACCATGCTAAGTTAATGATAATCCCCACACAGGTCTTAGAAACACACATAAACCCACATGCTTGTTCTTATGAAATAGCCTGGTATTTTTCTGTCAAAAAATAATCTCTTGTTCTAGATCTTTTTTAAAAAAGCAGTCTTTCCCAGATACATTTTAGAAACATAACACATGCATAAAGGTTGTCAAAAAGTGAACACTATCTGTTATTTCTAAGAAGAAAACCGAGGTCACTTCAGTATAAACCTTGCATTAAAAGTCAATATCCTCTGGGCAACCAAGAAGGTCAGTTAATAAGATTTATCTTTGCTGATCATAAGTGACAACCTTTGAACAATTCTGCAGCTAACTTGGTTTAAGGTAGTAATGCCAAAAGAAGTGAGGCAAGGCATCTTAGCGATTAAAGGTTTGAAATTAAAGACACCCTTACAGTAGAAAGGCTCAACAATCAGGTCTGATCTGCTTTCCTTGTTGAGATCCAGAATTCAGAGCCTACTTTGGCTTCTCATGGGTCTCCAGCTGTGAAATCTCTTTAAGTGCACAGCTGCAAAGGTTGTAGATATCTAGCGATTGCTTCCTTTTAACTGCTACTGGACGCTCTTCTCCTAGGGCCTATGACACCTGGGCAAGGGCTCTGGAGTGTCCCTCTCTTCTGCAGTGCAGAGTGTGGCTCTGCAAAGTCTCTGTTACAGAAGACAGGACTGGCGAATCCTGTGTTAATGGGTCCTCCTACCCAGAGCTCCCTAAATTCAAAGGGGGAGAACGAACACTCCACATGTTTTTGCAAGGTTACTGAAGGAATCCAGTTCAGGTTTGAGTCCGATGACCTGTATACTGAGGATCCTCTTTCCACACTGTCCACAGCATATAGTCTAAAGCCACATCAGTAGAATTTCCTCATATTAACATTAAAAAAGGTGAAATTAGTTAAAAAAAATGTATCATAGCCAACTCAACAGGTCCAAAATGTAAATATTTCAATGTGCAACCAGTGTAAAACTAGACATTTCCTAGTCCTTTGTTTTATATTAAGCCTTTGAAAGCCAGTATAAATTTCATATTTCTAATGCTTTTAAATTTAGGCTACATATATTTTTAAAAATAAATTTCATTTTATAGCAAATTTATCAGTATATGCATTAACAGGGTATGAAGTGATGCTGATTTATTAATACGATGTGAAATTGGCTTAATTAAAGCATATATATCACTTGAGAGCTTTACTTTTGGTGATGGTGACATTTAAAATGTACTTTCTTAGAAATATTTAAGTGTGCAGTGTGACTAACAGTACAGGAAGCAGATGGAAAACACAGTCTGCTGTTTAAACGAGATTTTGTAACCTCCAGCTATCACCCCTTACGTCATGCCCCCCAGCCTCTGTGACACCTACTTTCTCTGTTGCTGGGAATCAGATAGTTTTGGGTTCCCTGTATAGTCAAGGCAGATGGCACTTGCCTTTTCTAGCCTGGGGTATTTCACTTGGAATGAGGCTCTCTAGTTGCATCCTCAGGATCACAAAACAGAATTCCCTCTCTCATCAAGGTGAAGCGGTGCTTCATTGTGTGTCCAGACCCCATTCCTCTCATCAGCCTAGCTGCTGATGGATTTCCATTACATGTCTGCCATGGGCAGAGCTGTGGTGGACAAGGGAGTGTGGATGTCTGTTTGACAAACAGTCTGAATCTTTTGGGTAAATACCCAGAAGTGGATCATACAATAATACTATTTTTAGTGCTTTTTTTATTTTTATAAAATGCCAAGTAAGAAATCTGGGACGTCACATATGCTAAGCATGTGCCTTGCCCGTGGGCCACGCCCTTAGACCTATTTTTAGTTGTCGGAGGAAATGCCATATATTTTCCAAATTGTTTATACCAATTTCCATTCCCCACCAAGAGCATAAGAGGTCCCCTTTCCACATCTTCACCAACACTTTTTGTTGTTGTTGTTGTTGTCTTTTTAGAAGAGCAGTTCTGGCAAGTATAAAATTACATCTTGCTGTGTTTTTTCCTTGAATTTCTCTAAGGTTAGTGTTATTGAGTACTTCTTCACGTTCCTGTTGGCCAATGTACTCTTTTTTTTTTTTTTTTTTTAGTGTGTCTGCTCAGGAGTCTTGCCCATTTCTTAACTGATTTTTTAATTTGAATTTCTTCCATATTTTGGGCATTGAGCCTCTCAGTGGATGTGTACTTATAGATCTGACCCCCTCCTTAGATGTGTGCTTACAGATACCTCTGCCCCTGCTTGCTTCTTCTCTGAGTTGGCATTATTATCCAATGGAATTTTAGTTTTATGTTATTCCTGCCTCCCGCCTTACCTACTTTTGTCTTTTGTTACTCATGCTTTGGGGGTCACATCGAAACATTATTGTCTAGACCAAGATCATGGAATTTCACCTCTTTGCCCTTATCTGTAAGTTTATAGTTTAGTTGCATATTTAGGACGTTAATACCTTGGGAGCTGATCTGGGTATGGTGTTAAGGTAGCGGTCTGATTCCATACTCATACCTGGGAGTATCCAACACCACAGCAGTGCTGGAGAGCCTTCACCTCCTCCCTTGTTGATACATTCTTGGCTCCTTTGTTAACAAACAGTGGCCTATAAGGAGTGGGCTCATTTTGGAGTCCTCCATTCCACTGGCCAATGGACTGGACATATTTTACACATGGCTAACATCTATGTTGCACATGTAGTTTTGCGACAGAGTTCTATGAACTCTTTTAAAAAGTGTGGTGTTGGGGGGGTGTCAGTACATATGATCCACGGGGCTGGTATGGCTTATCTTGCCACAGAAACTGTGTAGCAGATGGTAAACATTTCAATTCTTTGCTAGAAGCTCCTGGATTTTTTTTTGAGAGTGATTCTAAGTGACATCCAGGGTGGGAGTAGTTGGGGGCGGGGTTACAATGTGCCAGGACGTGAAGGGAGTACCTGAAAGGTACCATTCCGCTACACCCATAACTGTAGCTGCCAGCCTTCCAGGAAGATCCAGTCACTTCTGACTTGGTACTCAGCATCATCGTGGCAAGGTTGGTCACAATAGATAGCATTTGGTCACTGTTTTAGTCAGGGTTTCTATTCCTGCACAAACATCATGACCAAGAAGCAAGTTGGGGAGGAAAGGGTTTATTGAGCTTACACTTCTACACTGCAGTTCATCACTAAAGGAAGTCAGGACTGGAACTCAAGCAGGTCAGGAAGAAGGAGCTGATGCAGAGGCCATGGAGGGATGTTTCTTACTGGCTTGCTCAGCCTGCTCTTTTATAGAACCCAAGAGCACCAGCCCAAAGGTGGTACCACCCACAAGGGGCCCTCCCCACTTGATCACCAATTGAGAAAATGCCCCACAACTGGATCTCATGGAGGCACTTCCCCAACTAAAGCTCCTTTCTCTGTGATAACTCCAGCCTGTGTCATGTTGACACACAAAACTAGCCAGTACAGTCACCTCTAATAATAGGTGGCAAAAGATACTTTTTTCTGCCTTGGTTGATCTTTCTCACCTTCTCAGAACCTTATCACTTAGGAAAGCAGACTGCCAAGTCATTGCTTTGCCACATGAAGAGACCCACGTAGCCAGGGCTGTAGAGCTCTTGCCAACTGTGGGATCTGAGTGAGTGATGGGGGTAGATTCTGTAACTCAACCAATAGTGAGCTGATAGCCATTTTGTGGATACCCTGAGCATCCATCCAGGTCCCAAATTTCTAATCCATAGAAACTGTGATAAATGTCATCATTTGCTAAGTTTGGGGGGTGATTGAATACTCAGTGATAGAGGTAATAGCTAAGAAAAGATTATATCCATCTTACAGATAAGGAAACCAAGGCCTGAAAAGGCTAACGATTTTTCTTACAAAGTATCAAGATGTGGGATTTGAAACAAGAACTCCTTGAGTCCAGAAATGTGATTTTTAGCCTGTGCTAAGGGTTAGATCCATCTTACATGGTGTGGTGGTGAGTGTGTGCTGAATGGAGAAGTATGGATACTTTCTGAACCAATAACAATGGGAATGTTTAGGAATTAGGGATAAGAAGCTAGACCACAGACACAAGCACAAAAAGGCAGTCAAATGCATTGTTCAACTCTACCTGTAATATTTTAGGTTTTGACAAAGAGAGCTTATTCTATGTGGGGTACACTTAAAAATTCAAAGCAAAAGCTGACTCCCAAGGGAAGGAAATCCTGCCATTTAAATAATATGGATGAGCCTGGAGAAACCACACATGAAAAGACAAACCACAGGATTATACACATGCATATGTGACGTGAACCTTAAAATGTCCAGTTCACAAAATTAGAGAGCAGAAGGTTGTTTGCTAGGCACTGGAGGCTAGAAAGGCAAGATGACATATATCAAAGGGTGTAAACTACCAGTTAGAAGTTTAACAAGTTCTGGCCAATCTATGTGCAACACGAATAATACTGAGTGCGCTAATGAATTTGATTACGGTAATTACCCCGCAGTGTATACAAATATCAAACCCTTATCCTTTGAAGATAATCACATTTTCCCTGTCATTCAAATATCTCAAAATTAAGAGAAAGAAGCTGTTGTTGAAGAGTGGATGATTGAAACTGAGACTGAAGCCACCTGAGAGTAATTATTTAGAGACATAGAATAGGGCCAAAGTCACCCCACATTTGGTGAAATCCTTGCATTGAGATGGAAATATGGATGTTGAACATGTAGTGGTCCAGATTCAAAGCCTTCAAGCATCTCATCTAGAGTAGGCATCCAGGCCAAGGTCCCTGTGGCAAGATAGAGTGGCAGGGGATAGAAGGGTGACATTCTGTGGGAGGTAAGCTTTGAGGAGCAGACTTGTAAGTCAGAGGGAGGATTTACACTCCTCTTTTAATGAGGCAGATAAGAATATGTGATTCTCTCAGGAGATCCACTTAGGGCTCATTTTCCCATATTCTTAATGGCAGCAAATCTTTATCCTATGAGAGTTACCCAATCTGTGGAACAGGGAGGGTGATGACGCTGGGCAGTGCCGTTTTTGGAACAAAAATCGGGTGTCACTAATCAACCAGTCTGGTTTTCCCATGCACGGACTCTGAAGACAATCCCAAAAGTGTTTCGGGCAGTGGCAGCACTGTTGGAGTGAGCTCGGCGACTCCCAGGAGGGCCCCGGTAAAGACTAACATTGGCTTGGGTTGCAGACTTTCTGCTGCGTTTGTTTACACAAAGCCGGCCTCATTAGTTTATAGTCACACCTCTTAGACACAGCCTGCACCGTTCCCAGAACCAGCACAGACTCCTGGCTACCGCAGAAATGAGGGGCACATCCTGTGCGCTGGGGTTGCAGCACAGGGGTCTGTACTGTCTGCAAGTGACAGTTGCTCTGTGGTAGCATTGTACACGGTCCCTGAATATAATGATTCTGGGCGGCACAGGCAGGTTTTAAGGTGTGGGAGGGGCTCATCGTACCGCATTGTGGAGGGATCTGGAGAGACAGGAAGATGCAAGTCAGGGGAAAGAGAAAGGAAGCTTACACTGAGGAGCATCCCACATGTGGAGGAGCATCCTGCAGTTTTGCTAATCCATGACATTAGACAGTGAACAGTGGAAAGCAAGTCAGGTACACTGAGTATCAAAGTTAGCATCCGTGTCTAAAGAATTACAGGAGCAGATACCACCCAAAATACCCCAAAGCATAAGTTCCTGGGAAATTTACATCATTCCCTCCTATAGATAGAGGTGTCAGAAGATTAAAGTTTCTACCAATGCTTTCTGAGTATTTAGAATGTCTTTGGTACTAGGACCAAAGGATGAGGCAAAAAGTGGATGAATGTGACCAGATCTGCACAAGCAGGGTTAGCAAATGAATGACAGCCTCAGATAAGGAAGTCTTTCCCCGATGAGGCCTGCAGGGCTGTTGGGCTGTGACTAGTGGATGGAGCAGGGATATGGTAAGTTAGGTTGAGAGTGGGGTTTGGTTGGGGCTTCTAGACACAAAGACTTCAAGGTTTCTCAGCTAGCAGCTGTTCCACAGAGCATAAGTCTTAGCTACTGGAAAGCTCTCAATGGCCAGAGAAAAAGCCCTGTGGTTCCCATGCTTAGGGTGGTTCCCAGCGGCAGTTCTTCCCAGTTCTGGCCTGATTCCTAGTGTCTTCCAAGCTTGTAGGGAAACGTGAGACGGCCCTTCAGTTAGCAGTCAGTGTTTTCCTCAGCGGAAGTGAGCATTGTGGTAGTTCCCTGGGGTTAGCTGAGTTTCACTTGGTAACTCTGGGCCAAACGTGTTCTATGAAAAAGTCCCCTCAATAAACAGTTCATACGGCTTTAAATGCATATTCTTCTGGGTGGTGGGATCAAATCTGGTGCTGTCCTCTTCATACCACCCGGAGGGGGGGTGAATCATCTCTTTTTCCATGGTATCCATGCTGCGCCTGTTCTCCACCCATTACTCATGAAGTAGCCATCTCCAAGACTCAGACTGACTCTCATGACAATGAGGTACTTGGGTTTAAAAATAACCTTTATTTGACTTAATGATGTTTCCCAGGATGAGAAGGTAATAATAGCAAATTGTTACTATTTTATCACTAGTGCTATTATTAGTCTCTTATTGTGTGTATAGGGGAGCCATTACCTTGTCATTACATAGAGCGTTAAATATAATGACAGATGTAAACACATAGGTGCTGCACCTCAGTTTTCAGCTTGGACTGGGGTCTTGAACATGTGCTAACGGTAGGCTACTTTACTTTGCTCCACTTGATTCAAGGAAGGAGGGACATAAACTAATTGCTGAATAAAGATAGTGGATGCATCTCCCGGTTAGGCTGGGGAGTCTGTAATTTTGAATTACAGCTTCGGGGACTTCACCTATATACATCCGGAGAAGGACACGATTGAGTGTCAAACAATGCTAGTAAGAAACATCCTCATCCTGTTGGCATTCCTTCTATACTCCACCCAACAGTTACCTGGTAACAGCCAGGTAGGCCTGACTTGGTATAAAAGGAACTGTTTGGTGCCTCCTTGCTCTGCCCCTTTTCTCTCTCGGATTCCTTTTGCTCTCCCTGATCCTTTTCTCCCTCTTTCCCATCCCCCTCCCCTCCCCCTCTCTCCATGAGTTCCTGGCTGGCCTCTCCTCTCCTCTCCTCTCCTCTCCTCTCCTCTCCTCTCCTCTCCTCTCCTCTCCTCTCCTCTCCTCTCCTCTCCTCTCCTCTCCTCTCCTCTCCTCTCCTCTCCTCTCCTCTCCTCCCCTCCCCTCCCCTCTTCTCCCCTCCCCTCTTCTCCCCTCCCCTCTTCTCCCCTCCCCTCTTCTCCCCTCCCCTGTCCCCTCCCCTCCCCTCCTCTCTCCTCTTCCTCTCCTCCCTCCCTCTCTCTGTCCTTCTCTGTTCTCTCTCTTTCTCTGCCTCTACCCCCTTCTCAACTCCCCTTCCCATGCCCCTAAATAGTTATATGGCTGGTACCTGGAGGGGTGGGGAGGGATGCCTCAGCATCCTTGGCTTTTTATAAAACACAACACAACCAGCTCTGCAATTCAGAGTCCATGGCTGTAGAGATAAATACTAAATACAACTAGGTTGTGGTTCCTTCTAAGAAATGGGGCAAACCACAGAAGAATTTCTTCTGAATCATGTTAGCTGGCAAAGATAAAAGGGTATAACTTTGAGAACAATGCTCAGAGGAAGGGAAGAAAGGAAATTAACTGTATCAGAGACCTGATATTCTGCTTTGACATAGTGGGGGATCACTAGAAGAGTGGAAGTAGGGCCAGGGAGGGAAGAGGCTGAGTCTGTGCTGAGACTGTGACATTGTAACACTTAAGTCTAGGTTCAGATCCTGCCTCTCTACCCCACTAGCAGGGCCATACTAGGCAAATGGCTTGACTTTTCTTGTTTCTAGTTTCTTCACAGTCAGATGAGAGAAATATCTCCTGCCTTTCAAGTCAGTGGTGAGGATCAAATGTGACATCAAGTGAGCTGATGTCAGCAAAAGCATTTAGTGTATGTGTGAGTGTGTGTGTGAGTGTGTGTGTGAGTGTGTGTGTGTGTATGAATATGTGCCTGTTTGTGTGAGTGAGGGTGTATGGAAGTAAGTGTGTGTGTGTGTGTGTGTGTGTGTGTGTGTGTGTGTGTGTGTGTATGTCTTTGTGTGTGTGTGGTGGTGGGCCAGTAACCTTGGGTTTCATTCTTTGGGTGGTTTCCACCTTATATTTTTGAGAAACTGTGTCTCATTGGCCTGGAGTGCATCGAACAGTCTAGGCTGGCTGCCAGTGAGCCCCAGGGACCCGCCTGTCCATGCCTCCTCCTGGTGCTGAGCCTGTAAGCCTATAATGTTGCACCTGGCTTCGTTTTGTGAGTTCTTGGAATCAAACCCAGGCTCTGATACATTTTACTGAATGAGCCATCTCTTCAGCCAGCAATAGCATTTTTTTTGCCTATGTAAAGCATCCTAAGAATTTAAGACTTTGTTGTGATTTTTCTTCCCTTAAGTCATGCCTTTCCAGCATGGGAGTACTTTGCAGCAGGTGTTTGCCTCTGGTTATAGACAGCAGGCTGCAGCCTTTCCTCCTGGGAAAGCTCATACGCCTGGACCAGAAGCACTCTTACTTCTTTTGTACTTGATTTAGAAAGTGAATTTAAAATTCCTGCAAACACTGTGTTCTTCTGTCCTGCCTCTACCCAACACAAATGGCTCCCTAGTGCACAGAATGGAACAAATAAATGCGCCACAGGATTTTGGCAAATGGCTTAAAAGAAAAGATGCAGGAGCCCACTGATCACAGCATTCCATGTTGGTTATTCAGAAAGACAGTCAGTCTGTATAGAAGGATCCTGAGATTAGCATCCAGTGGATTTGGGTTTGTGTTACTGACATCTGTTTGTTGATTGTGTGGTCTTGGGTCAGTGTGCTTGCTGGTTTAATGTGGACTTGACACAGGTTGGAGCCATTTGGGAAGAGGGAGTCTCAGTTGAGAAATGTTCCCATCATATTGGCTGGTGGGACATTTTCTTGATTGGTGATGGATGTAGGAGGGTCTAGCTCACTGTGGGTGGTGTCATTCCTGGGCTGGTGGTCCTGGCTGCTATAAGAAAGCAGGCTGAGCAAGCCGTGAGGAACAAGCACGTAAGCAGTGCTCCTCCATAGCTTCTACTTCAGTTCTTGCCCTAGGTTCCTGCCTTGAGTTTCTGCCCTGGTTTCCTTCAATAATGGACTACAATGTGGTTCTGAAATAAACTCTTTCTTCTCCAAGTTGCTTTTGATCTAGATTTTTATCACAGCAGAAGGAACCCTAAATAAGACAATCACTTACCTTTTCATAATCACAAATAAGTCATTTAAAAAAACCAAGTTAGCAATTTCACATAGAAAGGTTAGTATTAAAATACAAAAGTAATGCATGCCAGAACCTCATGGATACTGCGTTGACATTTCTCCTTTTGCATATGTTTGAGTTTTCAGATGTCACTTTGAGTTCTTGGGTGGCCAGAGTAACTTAGATAGCCTATTCCCGAGAACCTGAGACCTAAACATTTTATCTTACTGTTCCTCCTTTTGCAACTTTGCCATAACAATGTGGTCATCATGCCCAGTCAGAGCAAAGAAAATCCAGAATCTTTAGCATACTTGAGTTTGCCAGATAGTTGGTACTTGAGTTCCTTTCTTATGGCTCAGGTTGCCTTGAACTTGCTTTCTAGCCCAAAACAACCACGAACAACTTCTGATTTCTGTATTCCCTACCTCCCAAGTGCTAGAATTACAGGCACACGCCACCATGCTCAGTTTCTCTGATAGGTGCTGAGGATCAAAGCCAGGGCTTTGCGCATGCTACGTGGGTAGATACTCTGTTAACAAGAGATCCCCAGCCCAGTACATGAGTGCTCTTATGGATGCGTCATTATAAATGGAAGGGCTTTGGTACATTGGGAGTCTTACAGTTCACAGGGAAAATGCATGCTTCTGCAGTGTCTCAGGATTAGTGATGAGAACTAATGTATCGCCCAGCCTAGGGCACAAGAAGTGGTAACATCCACATGAATAGTCTCCTTGTTCTTTACTCTGTACTCTGTGTCCAAACCGTCTAATTCTCTCCCCATGCCCAACCTCCATCTCTTTGATTCTTGAGGACAGACATGATCACAAATGAATCAGAAGGCAGTAGAGATCCCACTCAGCCTTAGCTGTTCCTCCTCCTTTTCTTCTGTCTCCTCCTTCTTTTTGTCCTTCATCTGAATCTTTAAATTTTGCTGAGGAGTGGCCTACTGAAGAACCTCTATTTTTCATACTCTTTGACATGAGCTTAGCAAGTTTAGAGTTTTTGAAATAGTGTCCTGATATGAGTGTCTGTCTCGATACCTACTCTTTGGGTGGTGGTGGTTTCTGAGATCTGGCAGCTGAGATGTGTGACTTCTAATCATGTATTAGCTTCCTCTGATCTTCCAGTCTTCTGGGGCCCACCACTTAGAAATAAGCAAATCAGTGTGAGCAAAACTTACAGTTTGGTAAGTTGTCTAGGGAAACTAAAAAAAGATGGCACTGAGCCACTGTGGTCATTGGATCAGAGAGTTTGCACAAAGCAGAATGTAAGCTCTGATCTCATGATGATGAGGAGTAAGGGTTTCCTCACTGTAAAGTACTTGCAATAACATCTAGCGACAATGTATATGATTCCATTGCGTGAGAAGCTTATAAGGGGGAAATTGGTGAAAACAACAGTAGCAGCAACAGCAATAACAACAACAACAATAACAACAACAACAGCAACGTAATGGGTGTTGATTTCCCCTGGGGTTGAGGTGTTGAGGAAGTCTAAAAGTAAGAAGTCAGTGTGTGGGATTTTAAAAGGTGATGAAGAAGTTATAAAACTCATTGTGGCAGTGGTTACCTGACTCTGCATTATGAAAGAACATTACATTCTTTAAATGTGTGAATTTTATGGTATGTGAATTCTGTCTCTGTATGTTACCTTTCAATCTACAAACAACCTATTATCTCTGCCACCTACTCTATATCACTTACCAATCATCTATCAGTTCTACCATCTGCCAATCATCTATCCTCTGTATCTATATATCTATCTCCTAATAATCTTCTATCTACTTATCTGCTATCATCAACTACCCATCTAGCCATCTGCATTATCTGTCTGTCTCTCATCTGCCTGATATCTATCTCTGGTCAACATTACTGTTATGCTAGTCCCAGTAACTGGCACCAGTTCCATGGACCATTCATTAAAGTAGTCCCTTGAGCCATTGTCCCAACTCTACAACTGCCTCCTCTGTTCATTTTTCATAGAGCATCACAGTGGTCTTCCAAAGTAAAAGAGACCACACAACTGCCTCCCAGTCACAGTCAGTCTTTAGAGGAAAACACCTTCACAGGCCCTATACTGACTGGTCCTGGTGACTTCATCCCACTATCACCTCTCTTACTTGCTCTCTCCAAGTAACTCAGCTTCCTTTCTGACCATCTCAGGCCTTGTACTTCCCATTGGTTCTTCCCACAAAGAACCCCACAACTCCTTTCCTATATCGTATGGGATGTCAGACTCTGGACAGTGTGCACTAGGTATCTGTTGGGTGTCTAAATAGAGCCCACAGTACTTACTGTGGATGCAGAGACACAGACAGTTGTACATTTGCTTCCTATAAATACTTCCCAGTTCTGTATCATCCTCCAAAGGTGTCATATACCTAAAAACTTAGGTTAAATTCCCAAGGAAGTGAGAGGCTCCCTTTCAGTACCATTCATTGTATTTTCATTAGAGAACAATTAAGTGCGTAGACTGATAAACACTAATTGATTTTTGCTGTGCTTAGGGTCTGTGCTTAGTCAACCATTCCTGTTCGGTTACTTTGGTGACATTGAACAAAGGTCTGATGGAAGACATGGGCTTTCACATTGGGTCTACTCACAGTGTGGACTCTCTCTGGCCCCTGTCCGCAGAAGGATCCTCGCAATGGGTACGTTGTTGGTCATGATGGCAATGTCCAGGGGTGTAAGCCCTTCACTGTTCGGTGTGTTCAGATCTAATTCTTCCGGTGTATACTGGTAGAGGAGGAGTTGCACAGCATCCAGGTCCTGCTGTTCAACTGCCTCGAACATGGCTTCATTGCCCTGGAAGTTCTGAAGATGAAAGAAAACAGGCTGGCATGATGTCCCTGCCGGAATCTCGGGACTTTGAAGATTGTCTCAAGGGTGGCACAAACACAAGTGGGTGGTTATAGAACTATCGCTTATCACTTGGCCTTCAAAGCCAGCACTCTGTTGGCCAGTCCATTCATGATTTCTAACAGACACATTGAATGTGACAGGATGATACAGTATTGTGTTGTGTGGCCTGGTCTTTAAATTGATGAGAAAATCAACTCCCCGTAGCCAGTCTGCTGTTTAAGGAAGACTGTTTGCTAGGTTATTAAGAAATGTTCTTAAATACTGGATTAATCCAACTTATCCCTTTGTTTACTGTAGCACCTCTCAGAGTCTATAATCATGTTAATGTGCATTTTATTGAATTTCTTTACCTTTGGGGTAAAGAGCTGCAGGGTGCAGCCAGAGGAACACAGGCATAGATAATGTGGGGACAGGTGGTTTTGATTATGTCTACTTTGTATTCATAGTTCACTTTGATTGTTTCTCCCAATTCTTTTCCTCCTTCTCCATCCTCAGGTGTTATTATCCCTTATCTTAATAGCTAGTTTGGGTCTCATCAGCCCAGACTCTATACTATTAGGAGAGTAATCTTCCTAAAATATAGACATTGCTTGCCAATTCCCTACATTGCCTGTAGATTCATGCAGCCTATATTTGTGGGTCTAGTTTAGTTCAATTAATTCCTAGCATTAGTTTTCACTGGGCTAAGAAATGCTCAGATGATCACTGAACAGTACCTCTGGATGTATCTTTCAAGGTGTTTCTACAGACAATTAGATTGTAAGGGTTCTGATCTAGTCGATGGATTAAATTTTTTTTTAATGGGGTAGCTTTATTGGGAAGCGGTGAAGGGATGGAGATGAAGGCTAGCTGGAGGAAGCAGGTCACTGGGAGCATGCCATTGGTCCCTGGGCCTCTGTCTTGCTTAGGTCTCTCCCTGTATACCCTTCTGCTTCTCATCCACCAAGGACTAAAGAGGAGCCTTTTCCATACATTCCTGTCCTGAAGGTCTTTCTGCTCAGTGCATGAGGCCACGCAGCCATGGACTCTAAGCCATAACCCCCGATAAAGCCTTCCTTCCTTAGGCTGTCACTGTCAAGAGGTTTTGCCACATTCACAATAAAACTCATTAATACACAGTCTGGCCACTACAATCCCACCCTTTCTTGGCTCAGACTCCTGACTATTACATACATTTTTAAGCTGAGGGGAGAGGTTGAAGTGGTTTTCCCAGGAGAGCTACAGTGGCAAGTGGCTAATTGTTTAAGAGGACCAGGAATTGAATATTTATAAAATACAAATCACTTATAGAAATAAAAAACTATGGACAATATGACTTTTGGAAATTTTTTCTTAAAGATTAAGAATAAACAAAAAAGATCTCTGGGATATTCACAAATCCTTTTTTTTTTTTTTTTTTTTTTTTGGTAGCTTTCCAGGGAAGATGGAGACATCCTACTTCAATGTTTATGTGTTATTTTTCTAAGAATTGCTTTGTCTTTAGAGATGTTGGAATGCTATTGGCCTTGATCTAGTGCTGGGATCTGATTAATATGTGGAAGATCGTCAGTGACCAAATGTTTAGGCAGGAAGACTTTATTTTTAGTCTCATCAAAAATTGATTTTCCCTATGCAAGGCTTGCGAGTCAGCTTGGGCTAAGCACAGACCAGGCAGAGGAACCTGGGGAAAAATACAAGACGATTATGCAGATGCTTGTTTTGATGATAGGGTCCCAGAGGAGAAGGCTGTTGTGGTATGCTGTTCTCTTGCTGTAGGACACTGTACAGCATAGAAAGGTGGCTTTTTGACAGCCTACCAAACCAAAGGGCTGCTGATGCTCACCAGGCTAAGCCCCCAGAAGATGGGTGTGAAATAAGAAACCGTCCAAAATCAAAACGTTGCCCTGTCTCCAGCGTGCGTTTATTTATGATTCTTAGTGTCTCCAATTTCTCGTCTGCCAGATTTATTATTCCAATTAAGTGATTTCCTCATGCAAGCTCTAATTTTGCTTCTATCTGGGAAGGTCAGGCCTTCCTCTGCGCTTTAATCTCAAATGTAGCCCTTACCTCCTTGCAAAAGTAATCTAGTTGTTCATGTGCCTGCCTTTTTGACCCACAGCTAGGGCAGAAAACTACTGACAGCATTTGTAATATACTCTGTATGCTGCCTGCTATGACCTCATTGCCATGACAGCTCTACAGGGCAGGCAATTTAGCAATAGGAAAATATTCATTTTTCCTGACTGATACACTTTTCATTATGAAATAATGGGTGTGTGTGTGTCATACCTGATTGTCTTTCCTGGTCTGCCTTGACTGCCTGGGAGCCCAAAGGTGAATGTAATACTGCATTTCATGGAGTGTGGTTGGTAAATTTTGGTATACATGTTTGGTTTTCTACCTATTTTCTTTTGCTGGCTTTTTCTTTTCTGTCTTCTCTCCATTATATAATAAATAGAATTCTATGCCTGGATTCAATTTTGAATGCCCCTGAAAAGTATATGTATGTATATATGTGTGTGTGTGTGTGTGTGTGTAAACATATATATTAGAATCCTATAAATTATTTTAATACTATTATTTAAATGAGCACTGGTGCTCTCAGAATGTCCATTTAATCTGAAAGATTCCATACTTGTCAAACTGAGCATGTGTGTGTTCATGTATGTGAGCAGGAGCAAGCATTGCTAGGGCCTTGAATTGAACCCAGGACCTCATGCATCCTAGGCAAGCAAACTGCCCCTGAATATTTTGGAGACCCAATATTTATATTTGAATAATATAAATTTATTTGGTCTGGTGGTGAAAGAAAAAAATTTAGGGTGAAAATGTCTTCCATTCATCCAAATGTAGTGTAATCTCTCTCTCTCTCTCTCTCTCTCTCACACACACACACACACACACACACACACACACACACACACAGGCTTCCTTCCTATCTTAGTGGACTTTGTGTGTAAAAATGAAACATTCACTAAATTGTTGAACAATAGAGCTGACACGACAGTAGAAAGAGTTCTATTACCACCGAAGTCTTTCTGAGACTCAGCCGATCTGTTCTGGTTCTAAAATAGGCCTCATCAAAGGACGAGTGGCTGCCCTTCAGCTTCTCCGAGAGGTTCCTGTACAGCCGCTTGGCAGCATTGGGAGATGACGGAGCACTGTGTTTTTTTGACTGAGAAAGATGTAAGTTCTGCATTTGCTGGGTCATTTTCGAGCAGTAGTTCCTAGGAAGAGGAAAAGAGTGTACATGACGATTACACACCACAGAGAACTCCATCACCTCCATGGACCGTCTGGAAATCTCAGCTCCAAATGTGATATCCAGCTGGGAAGGGCTGCAGAGATCACCAACCCCAGCTCCTTCCTGCTTTAGAAGAGAAAATGGAAACCCGGGAAAGGAAGCAGCTTGTCTCTGGCCCAGGAGCTGACTGCTGGCAAGAAGGAAATGACAACCCCATTGATTATATGAAGTATCCATTTACATATAAAAACGTAAAGCCTTGGTATCTTACACAATTAGAAAAGTATTACAGTGTTGTATCTAATGTGTGTGTGTGTGTGTATGTGTGTGTGTGTGTGTGTGAGAGAGAGAGAGAGAGAGAGAAAGAGAGAGAGACAGAGAGAGACAGAGTTTTTTCTCTGCCACCCTCCCATTCTTAGAGTAGCAATCAATTGTATCCACTTGAGACATACACCACACACACACACACACACACACACACACACACACAACCATTCTTAGAGTAGCAATCAATTGTATCCACTTGATTAACCTCCCCAATGTGCTCTATAGGATTGACTGATCCTGCTTCCCTTGGATACTCTGGGTGGGAGCCATCTATTCTTGACTTTCTTCAAGTAATATTTGACCACTGCTCCTAAAATCTCTAGAACCCCCACCCCACCCTCGTCATGTCACACCTGAAATCAATTTCTGGGAAGTCAAGGATATCATTTCATAATCTATCCACCGCTAATTTGGGTATTGTTACAGATATCTGGAAGTTAGAAAGTCTGTGGTTGCCTGCTGTCTGATGTGTATCAGATGGGCAAGTGCAAAAAACAGAATTGCTAGCCTGTACACTGTGGTGCAAAGTGCGGTCTGTTCCCTGAAGCCCCTGGGGCATTGGTGCCTGAACTTTCTGAAAAACGAAACAAAACGAAACACTCCCACCTTCTATAGCATTTTGAATGACATCTTCCACTTGGGCTGCTAATACCAACTTCTCTGGATTGATGTTCTCTCTGACAAATGGAACACCACCATCATTTAATATCCTTGGCATTTAAACATCCTTAGGTGCCTTTTCAAACTAGCTTGCAACTCTTCCAAGATATAAAGATGGCCGAGCCCGATTTAGGCTTAGCCATGCTCAACAGTTCCTGCCCAGACTTCGCTAGGTAGATGGGATTATATTAGACAGGTGTCACACAGCCTTGTCTGTGAGGGCAGCTTTATATACCTTTAGTAACATTTTAATTGTCCTTAAAGCCGAAGCAGAATAGTTAGGTGATTTATCACTTTTCCTCTCCAATCTACAAATTCTTTATCTTTGACTCAATAGCAGCTACAGGGTTTTCTTTAATATCTCTTTCCACAAAGCTCCAGATTCATACACAGGCTATCACGGGAGGATTGCTTTAACCTCTTTATTTCTGCCTTCTGTCTCCAGCCTTCTCCTTCAGCACTAACACCCTAGTTCAAGCCATCTGTCTTGTCTACATCATTATCCTTCCCAAAAATAACTCTGCATTCTTTTGTATCTCCCACAATGCCCAGGAGTCCCGTAAATAAATTTCTGTCATTTGATCAAATTCCAGCTACTTGCCCTCTAACTGATGACACCTACCCACATGTCCCCCTTTGTCCTTGCTCATCTCCCATCTGTCCCCTTCTGTCAATGTAGGATGACTCTCTCTGCCTTCCTGACTTCCGCCCCATGAGCCCCAGCTGTCCGTCCTTCCAGGCTATCCTTAGTGTGTTTCCACTCTTCAAGCTTTCTTCCATCTTTATGCTTTCTTTATTCCTTGATATTTTAAATGTATGTGTGTGTGTGTGTGTGTGTGAGAGAGAGAGAGAGAGAGAGAGGTGTGTGTGTATGTGTGTATGTGTGTGTGTATGTGTGTGTGTGTGTGTGTGAGAGAGAGAGAGAGAGAGAGAGAGAGAGAGAGAGAGATTATTTCTGTTGTCTATCCCTAAGGCTATGCTCACTCTTCTGCAAAGGGACAACCTTTGACTCATGCTTGACTGGTGATATTGCTATCTTCACTATCTTCAGCGTATGTGGATTCAGGTGCCTTATTTCGACCCTCTGACCTTATTTATCACATGCAATCAGACAACAGAACATTGGGTGAAACGTTGTGAAGATTAAACTGGTGAAGAAATGAATCGCTCTCTTTTGCTGCATGGCAGCCTAGCAATAAATAGCAGCAACGATTAAGTCACCCCAAGTCTTTTTTGCAAATCCACAGACACCAAGATTTAGACTCATCATTCATCTTTCTTACAGGCTTTTAACATAGCCTTATGGCTAGTTTTTGTATTTTGCTTTTTTTTTTTAATCTTGATAGAAAAATGCAAATGTAGTTATTTTGTTTTTACATTTTTAAAGTCATGCGTACAAGCATGAAAATAGAAGGTAGAACTCTCAGGTCTTGGAGGGGAACGTGAGATTAAAAATAAAACAAAATTGAAAAATTAGACAAAAGGGGTTGCTTATTTAAGGTGGAAAGCTGAATCCAGGACTCATATCCAGCTTGGTTACATTCTCCATTCCCATTGTCCCCAGTTTTTGTTAGCCTTGAAAATCAAACCTCCTTGAAATAAATGAGACTGCAAGGCGCCGGCGAGGGATCATGAGGTTGGTGGTCCTTCAACATTTCATTTCCACCCCTTAGAAGTATCATTATTTGATCTGTCTGCTTGTTCCCTAGGAGATCCACTCAGCATGCTTGTCATTTTTGTTTGACTCACAGCCCCCCCACCCCCCCACCCCAAGAGCAACGGGGCCTCTTCCTCTGGAGAATTTGTTTTCGGACATGGACATTTTTTAAACAAGTCTTTGAAATCACTCTCAACTTCGGGAGTAGTTTAGAAACAAAGGGATTTGGAAAGCTCTGGCGATGTTACTGAGAGTCTAGCAGAGCATGCTCATGCCTACAGACGGGATCCAGGTAGGAAAGAAATATTATGAGAGGCTCCTGCTCCCCTCCCCCCACCTTTAACTGGGAGGCTCTGTGCAAGCAGGAGATGAAGATTAAGGTAGAATTGCCACCACCTTGGAATGTTGGCAGTGTGTCCTAATGTATACAGGATGGAGACTCCCTGATTCTAGACATTAGAGTCATCTCTGGTTTGCTTCTGTCACTCATTTACAACTAAGCAGGGATGTCAATGGCTGTATAGTCCAAAAATATAGCTATCATAGATTTAAGGTCTAAAAAGTTACTAGACAACAACAAATGCCAGGGAGACAGGATGATATGGTTTTCACAGTTGCTATATAATTGTATAATTATTAAAACGCCTAGCTCTCAGCAGAAAATTGAAAGACATAAATAAAACCCATGTCACATATGAGAAGATAAACAGGTCAATCACCATTGTCCCCAAGGAAGCCAAATGTTACCATTACTGCACAAAACCTCCAACCATTTTGAGTGTGTTTAAAGAGCTAAAGGGAATCAAGTCTAAAAGGTTTAGCAAAAATGGCATCTCACTAAACCAAGACTTTTATTAAAGAGATTGAATCACAAAACAGAACAGAGTAGACCTGGAACTGAAAACTATAATGACTGAAATGAAAAATTCACTGGAACTCAACAACACACTTGTGTAGACAGAATATCCACATGCTTCCAGATAAACCAACTCATGCTAAGGAGAAGAGGAAACATTGCACAGTCACTTTGATAGATGCAAAAGGCGATTGGATTTATTATACAGAGAATACGATTGGAACTGAAAAGAACTTGCAGGTATATAAGGGAACTTCTTCAGCTGGAGAGAATGAATAAAGACTTGATTAAGTGTTGTTTTTGTAATGTTCCCCACAGGATCACGTTTTGAACATGTGTTCCCTAGGTGCTGACATTATTTGGGAAGTCTGTGAATCCTAGCGGGTGGAAGTTTGAAGGTTACGCCAAGCCTCTACTTCTTGTCTCACTCTCTGCTCCATAGTTTACCATGAGGCCAGGAACTTCTGTGTCTCATTTCCTCTGCCATGAACATTCCCAGTGTGATGGACTGAAGCCCCCAGAGTCTATGAGCCGACATAGAATTCCCACCTCTCATTTCTGTCAGGTTCTGTGGTTATAGTAATTAATATGAAATTATAGTCAACATCACACTAAATGACTAAAGGCCACCCCAATCAAAATACCAGCTGAAAGGTACTTTTGTGGTGATATTTGTAGAGAAAAGCAAGGGATCTAATGAAGGCGAAAAAATGTTAAAAAGGATAACTAGCTGTCTTGTACGTCCTGGTCCTAAGACTGGCTATAAAGCCACAGAGGTGAAGGCTTGCAGGGTCAGTTTTAGAATCACTATGTAGATAAAGATGATGAAGTTAGGATAGCAATGCAGATACCTGAAATAGAACCAAGGCCCTGCAAATAATCGGAACACATAGGGTTAACAGCTTTTGGAAAATGCACTGAGGTAATTAGATAGGGAAAACACCTGTCAGTGCTGTAACACTGGGATAACCATGGGTAAGAACCAAAACTAAACACCTCCAACCCTGGCTTCACAACCTGTGCAAAAAGCTACTTTGAAGTAAATCATAGATCGTTTTTATTGTAGGTGTTGGTATGTGATGTTTGTGTACCTGTGTGTGTGTGTGTGTGTGTGTATTTGTGTAGGCTTGATGCTGTTGACAAGAGTATTCTTCCATCAAGATCTGCCTTATTAGATAGATTGGGACTTCTCCACTGAACTATAGTTCATATTTTGGCTAGTCCAGTCAGCCAGTGGCTTCAGGGACCCTCTGTCACCACCTCCCTTTGGGCTGGAAATAAAGGTGGACTACTATGCCCACACAGGATTTATATGGATTCTGAGGAACTTTGTTCCTCATGTTTGCATAGCAACCATTGTACTGGCTGATCCAGAGATCTAACTGTAAGTGCTACAACTGCAAATATTCTAGACAAAAATACAGATGATTTCTTTTTCTTTGAATTTGGACAGAATAACATTTCTTAGAGGAAACACTAAAAGTGAAAGTCACAAAATAATCCTCAAATTGGGCTTATCAAAAACTAGTGTTGTTTGAAATGTTACAGCTTTATATGAACTCTGTCTAGCAAAAGTGACAGGCCTGAAATGAAGAGGCAGCCTGCAGAGAGGAGCATCTGCAGACAGACTCCATGGCTACCTGCAGCTTGGGGTCTGCTGCTTCCTTACATACCTGAGGAATTTCTGCCAAATACCCTTCCTTGGGTGTGTTTTTTCATCACATTCATTCTGACAGTCGCTGCCTCAGCCCTGGCCCAGTGACACTGTCTAGAACTGTCAAAATTAGGCCACTGAGAAACAAGAGGTGAGACGTCCTCAGGAGATAGAGAATTCATTTCCATTTCCCTGCCACAGACTGCCCTGGAAGCTCCTTATCAACAATGTCTAATGCTTTGAAGAAGAGCAGCCCCCATTTCCTCACGTGCTTAAATATGGGTTTTGCTTGCATGTACACACCACACACATGCTTGGTGCCCACAGAGCTCAGAAGGGGGCATGAGAGCCCGTGGAACTGAAAGTTATAGCCAGTATGAGCTACCACGTTGGTGCTGGGAATCAAACCCCAGACCTCTAGAAGAGCAAGCCTGTGCTCTGTAACATCTGAGCCATCTTTCCAAGCCACCACAGGATTTTACTCATGAGGCTGAGTACACTACGTGCAAGCCCAACTTCATTTGCTTTCCCTCCCTCGTCTCTAATGAGTTTCCCTTTTGCCTTTGACTCTGGTGACATGAATTTTATCTTCCAATATACAACGGGGTGATCAAGCTGTGCTTTCGTAGATGGAGATAAAATATATTAACAACCAGGTCCAGATACAAGTACCATCATTTTATCTTTATACTTTATCATTTTATACTTGAGTTTAGCTAGAAGACTGAATAAAGGGTTTCTTCATTTTACAAACAAGGAAACCGAGTCCCAGAGAGGCTAGGTAATTTATCCAGGACCTTATAACCAGAAAATCAAGCAGAAAGATGTAAACTCTGACCCCCAAAGTCTGTGCCCTCTGACACCCAAAGCCAGTGCTTCTAACAGTTCCACTACCATTGTTGCTAAGGTGGCTTAGCCTGGCTGCCTGGCAGCTTCTCTGTGCTTGACCTTCATTCCAAAGTCAAGACTTCTTGTCCTGGTTATGGCTGCATTGGAGCTCGGTTGTGGAAAGTTTTCAATGCCACTGTACTTTTGGATGCAGTCTGAGCCAGCCTGGATGAGAAGTGGTTTTGAGACACAGCATATTAGAAACTGGAGCTTTAGTCATTCCCAATAGCTGAGGGGACAGATGTGCTCAGCAAAGGGGACATTTTTGACCAGGAAATATTGTTCTTTAGGCTATGATGTGAATTGGAGGACCTTCTGACTTTAACCTACCTGTCATCAGACTGAAGAAAGTTTGACCCCTTCTATTCTCCACCCGCAGTTAACATGACAGGTGTGCCTTTGATTGCTAAGGGGTGGCCAACTCTATTACAGCATTGACATATAACAGTGGGAGCTACCTTTATAGTCTCTGTGCCCTTTGAAATGAAATATATATATGAAATGTCAGTTGTGACTCATGAGGAACACTGATTTTTAAGTTCTTATAAACATTTTTAAAATTATATTTGAAAGGGGAAATCATTTGCAATGTAAATAAAAATATATCAATAAAAATTATATTTGTGTGTGTGGGGGGGTACACTCATGCTTGTACATGCAGTGGACATGTGCTCATGGCATAGCATATATGTGGAGGTCAGTGACAACTTTTGGGAAGGTCCCTTCCTTTAGTGGGACCATGGTCAAGCCGGCTCTCCGAGGTCTCTTAGAGAAACACTAAGCCCAGCTAGGAGAGCACTGCATATCTTAACACTGTTGACTGTAGAGTCATATTGATCCATATTGCTGATCCATATTGCTGGCCCTGACATTTAGTTTTGGAGAATGTGCTTATGGGGAAGAAGGCCAATCAGTAATTAATGGCAACTCTGCAGTTCAAAATCTACGTGCAGATACCTAACTGCGGCCTAGGCTTCCTGTGAGTGGCTCTGGGAACTCACAAGAACGTAGATTTGATCTTCCACAGTCACGAACTCTCAGATTTTCTGGGATTACAGAAGCCCTGTGTGCAAGATTTTCAACACAAACACAGGGGAAGTCCTACACAAGTTAAAGTGGTTACTTGAGCTGCTTCCAAGAGTGTTCACAGCTTAGAAGGAAAGACAGTGAGACGAACACACGGCTATGAAATAATGGGCCAGCTGAATGACAGCATAGACTCTGCAACACTTAGAGTTGGGCAGTAGAATCATGTGCGTCTCAGACCATTCGTGCTGCTGAGTGCATGACTCACAAATTAGTCGACTGAGTGTCTTATAAGCAACTGGAACTTATTTCTCACAGTTCTAGAGGCTGGGAAAGCCGAGACCAAGGTGCGTGAAGATTCAATGTCCCTGTTCTCTGGTTCATACACACAGCCTTCTTTCTGTGTCCTTGTAGTTGCATGGTCAAGCCGGCTCTCCAAGGTCTCTTAGAGAAACACTAAGCCCAGCTAGGAGAGCACTGCATATCTTAACACTGTTGACTGTAGAGTTAGGATTCCATCATCTTCAGTTAGTTGGAAGGGACATAGTAGCCATTTGAAGGCAGAGCTATTATTATATTGTAGTAGCAATGCATCAAGGCTCTGTTAAAGGGCAGATTCGAACGCAAGCCACATGGTACAGTATCTGACCTCGTAACCTCTAAATATTTCCCTTAAAAGGCCTAAGACAGAGAAGTGTAACAGAGAAGTGAATGGGTGACATTGTGAGCAACAGGAAGTGACAATAGAAAAAGAGGGACTGGAAAATGGGTCTGAGAAGGTGACATGAAAATAAGTTTGAATGACAAATGCTAACTAGTTAGCAAGAGTGGAAATGAAACTCTAGGGACACAAGCTCAAGTTAGGATGTAGAGGTAGGAAAATATGTGCCTATGGGCTGTAGAACATGCTGGAGGCAGGGAATGGAAGCCTCCCGACTTTGACATGTGCAGAGGTGCATTTCATCAGGTGCTGTGTACATGAACCTTAGCCTGGAGAGGTAGCAGGGCTGGGACATTCAGGATCTGACACACTCAATAAGGAGCAAATACATTAAGCTATGTAGCAAGGAACACCAGACACCCTTAAGTGACGGATGCATCAGTTGCCCCAATGTGATCATTCACATTACCTACACACACATGAATTTCACAGTGCAATTAATACCTGTGTACTATTAGTACATCCCAATTAAAAGTAAAAACACACATTCTTCAAAGGCTGAGATTTGCATTTGGTGGTAGCTAGAAGGTTATTTGCAAAAGGAAGGGGTGTGGGAGTATTGGATTCATATATGAATCTCTTGAAAAAAAAAAAGCCAGAGAGCTCATGACTGTAGGAGTCACCAACTGCCTTCTGGTTAGAATTTTAAAGCCACTACACAAGAAGAATGAATGCATGCCGGTGCTGTGAATCTGTTCAAGAGCCTATGGCTGTGGAGGTCCCAAACCATAGTGGGGAACCTATTGTTATTACTTTGCTATGTGAACATGGTGTCCAATGGCCTGCTATTTCCTGTACATCCTCTCAGGAATACAGCTAGGGCAGCTCTCAGCCTTGGTCAGGACAGCTCTGGCTTGAAGTGGGCGGTGATTAACATAGAGAATCCTTATGACTGAGGAGGGGTGGAGACTGAGTGAGTCCACCCCAAATAGGACATTTGCTTTCCCCAAGGCATACATAATGGATGGGGAGTAATGTAAGATCCAGAAGGTGGGAAAGGGTGGCAGGAGAAGCTGTCTTCTGTCCTTGACAGGTTCTTGTACGTATAAACTCCCAGGAGCAGTGGCTGCTTGCTTATGACGGGATCCATTGACTCTCTATCATGGAGAAGATATTATACCCGAGGTATCTCTCTATACCTGAGGTATCTCTCTATACCTGAGGTATCTCTCTATACCTGAGGTATCTCTCTATACCTGAGGTATCTCTCTATACATGAGGTATCTCTCTATACCTGAGGTATCTCTCTATACATGAGGTATCTATCTCTCTATACCTGAGGTATCTCTCTATACCTGAGGTATCTCTCTATACCTGAGGTATCTCTCTATACCTGAGGTATCTTAATGGTTAATGGTTGCTCAGGGAAGTGGAGTCATGTTCCTCAGTGGTGTGGACACGAGTGAATACAAGCACAATTAAATGCAACCTCTACCCACGCATATCTAAGTGGGCCACACACAAAGACATGAAAAAATTAAGGAATGAACTAAAAAACAAGAGAGAAAGAGAGAGAGAGAGAGAGAGAGAGAGAGAGAGAGAGAGAGAGAGAGAGAGAGAGAAAGGAAAAACTCCAAGAGAGAACACTGTGGGATATTTTTTGATGATCTCCCCCCCTTGCCCCTTTTAAGGCAAAGATTTCTGTAACATGAAATACATCTCCAACATTCATCTTTAGAATGTCCTGACAAATACAAAGTGTGTCCCTAGCAAATATTAATTCTCCACCTGTGCCAAAATGTGGATTTCACAGAGGGGAAGAAAATCTGTTCTTCTCCAAGTGACTTTGAACCTAGTGGTATTCAACCTGTGGGTCGAATATCAGAGAGTCTGAATATCAGACGTGTGACTCATAACAGTAGCAAAATTACAATTGTGAAATAACAATAAAATAATTTTATGGTTGGGTTTCACCACAACATGAGGAACTATAATACAGGGTCACAGCATTAAAAAGGTTGAGAACCACTGATCAAGAGGATATCTTCAAGGATTCCATAGAAAGAAGGTAAACATGACCGAAGCATTACTTTTCTGATCAAGAGCAGGGTAAATCTGAAGGAAATTCATGAAGGTTGGAGTGAGGCCAATAGAAATCAGAATAATTGATATGATAATCATTCATCAGTTGGACACCCTTGAGGTTAAAATAATACACTCACATATGGGAAGGGACCAATGGCTAATGAGTTACTCCTTCTGAGAATGTGTTTTCTAAAAGACAGAAATACCTAATAGTCCACAATCGCCAAGGAAATAACTTCACTTACCTTAATACAAGAGGTATTAATAGTTTATGGGGGTGAGACAGTTTGATGGGGGCTAGAATAGCCTTCTAGAACTCCTCACACTATGGTGCCTTTATAGATGGTAACACTGTAAAACCAAACATCTGAAAGTTGTGAGTTCTATCCATGGATTCTACCCACACCTGCCCTCCTCCCACCATAAAACACCTGCATATGTCTTTTTAAAAACTTAAGACTTCAGATTTTGGAATCATGTGTATAGAAAATCAGTTACTGCTAACTGAAAAAAAAAATCTTGAAGAAATGCCCTATTTATTTAAATTTGAGTTTCTTCATGTTTAACTTTTTGGCTCCGTTCTCTCTTTAACTAAATGCAGCTAAGCTTCTTACCAGATCCTCTGTATCCCTTAGAGGAGGAAAAAGACACAATCCCCTGGCCCTCACATGCATGCCCTAAGGGTCTCTGATGGTTTGAGTGTATGAACAAGAGCACTGTGGACAGAGCTGAAAGCAGTGTCTTGTGGCTATGCTAGCCAAGCTTAGCATGTCTACTTCAAAATAGCCAGGAATGGGGGAAATAGAGAGACGGAGATCCAGGGAACCCAAGGGAATTGTCTGGAGTGTGGGAATTAGTAAACACACTCTTCTGTCCCGTCATCTTACCAAGTTGTCTAACCAGTAGGCAACCCTGTCTCTTTGATTGCTCACGCCATCATTTGTGAAACAGTGACCGTCACTTGGGAGGAAGACTTTTCTCTGTGATAGAGTAGTGGCCTGGGGATCCTTTCAACTAGAAGGGGCCTCACCCATCTCTCAGATTTCCTGACTTTGGTTTTTATTTGAAGAATCCTGCTGTTCTCTGTTCTAACATCATCCGTCTTTGTCAGCACCCGAGGCCACAACTTCATCGAGTGGCCAGGGGTCTACAGCAGAGGGAGTGCACCAGAGACTTTAAACTCTATGACATTTATATGGACCCCTAACTCACCAGAGATGGATTGAGGCTCTCATAAAGCCTCGGGGCAGCCGGGCAAACAAGACTAAGGGGACCAGCTAAAGACAGTAGGAAAAGCCATAGCAATAGCTCTGCCCCCTTCCCCACCCACCCCTGCAGAGGTCAGCTCATATCTTGTTTGGGACACGGGGAAGACAAGTAGATATGGGGGTTCTCAGAAGCCAGTAGGACAACCGACTCATCTTTAAATATCAGTGGTACTCCTTGTGGTCATGGACATACCAATAACTAACACAGGCAACCAGACACTTACAGAGCCCCACTTTGAAGCCTCTCTGTCAATCTTAGTGGAATAAAGAGAAGATGGAGAGTCAAGCAAGACCTCAAAGGCACACCTGCCGTGTCACCCTAGCAGGGATCTCACTATCCTGTGATCCTCGCCGCCAGTCTTCCTGTGGCTTATGGACAGGCTGGCCCAAGGTAGACAGAGCTTTGATCTCATGTTCTACATGCTTATCCCGCAAGCTAGAGTGAAAGGCAGCAGCAGCAAGCCTGGGTTTGCATCATCAGCATGGCGGGACCTACTTTACCAGATCCAACAGGTATTTTGTGAGATGTTCCGAAACCTGAGTGAAAAATGATCTCTACCACAAAATGGTCACTTATTTTAATAGCTAATGGTAGGCAGTTATGCAAGCACTTCATGCGACTGAGCTTGCTGCAAGGAGAAAGCCCACTTGTCAGAAATGGGCCTCCCCCACCCTGATCCTTGCTCGTCCACGTGGCAGTGTATGTACTCTCTCAGACCACCACGTACATGCCTAGACACATTCTTCAAGGACCGCTGCAGTGAACTTTGGAAGATGCACACATTAACATATACACACACATACACATATACAATTTAAATCACACTAACACAAGCACATTTAAAAACTCATCAATGCCAGAGAAAGCCCCACATTTATATATGGAGAAAGAAAAACAATCAATTTGACTTACCAGCGTAATCTCTTCGAGGCAGCAGAGGAACAAGTTGCTGGTAAGTGTCCAGTGCTTTCATTCAATAAATCACATTGGCTCTGCTTTCTCCTGTAGCTCAGCCTCTGCGCAAAGCAAGCGAACCTCCTTCCTATTCTGTGCAAAGAATAAAATGCGAACAGGATCACTCCAGGCAAGAGCCGAAGTCCATGATCACTAAGCTTCTTCCAAAGCGAAATAAAAGCAGGAACGATGCATGGGGAGAGGAGGGGAGAGGGAGACAGCGTGGCTTAGAGTCTAGGTATATTCTCAGGACTGCAGCGGGGGGGGGGGGGGGGCAGGGGGGGAGGGGGGAGGCTGGTTTTCTCAATCGTGTGTGTGTGTGTGTGTGTGTGTGTGTGTGAGAGAGAGAGATAAAAGGGGGCCATAACTTCAGTGTGTGTTTAGCCTATCATACCTGCAAGGACCATTCAGAATGGCACTCGGGAACAACAAGCGTCGGGGCACACAAGACTGAATCAAAATCAACTGTCACTCACAGGTTCACAAAGGGACAGTGAGGCAGCCAGCGAGCTCTGTACCACATTAGTGGAGGGGAAGAGTTATCACCTGTGACTCAAGAGCTCCTTCAAAGATGTGCTCCCACAGCTGCCGGGCTTCAGCAGCACACAGGTGGCAGCGGCGTCCCCTCTCTCCTCTATACTTTTGGTAGGAGTGGGGGGAGGTCTCTTAAAAGAACTGAGGCTCTCATCTTAGGCATGGTTCTGAGGGGGAGTGAAGCAGTAGTCAGCAAACATGGGGCTTAGGATCCCACGAGGCTCAGCCTCATGAAGAAGATTCCTATGCTGTTTCTGTGCCAGCCACATATGGGTGTACCTGGCTCCTTCCCCAGTGCTGTGCTTCACGTGACGAATGCAACACGAAAAATGAATTTCCTAGAAAGCCATGCAAGAAGGCGTCTCTTATGTCTCCCTCTGAAATAAAAAGCGCAACGACCTTTGTACATATTGGTTATGTTAGAGAAGCTTTGCTGCCTAAAGAGCTCATATGTAACACACACACACACACACACACACACACACACACACACACACACACAGTCCTAACCTAGCAACAGCATTAAAGATCTTTGTAAAGCTCTATTGAGGTACACTGTCAGATGGATGCTAAGCTGCTGCTTCAATGACTTCAGATATAATTTCAGACTCTGATTAGACACCCCATCTGCTTTCTCTTTTATGCCTGGAGACAAACCAACCTCTAAATTTTGTATATGAGTCTCTAGTGAATCAGGAGATCCACTAGAATCTCTTGGTCATTAGCAGAGAGGTGGAGCGTTAATTTGGGGTTGGTCATGTCCTAAGCTAATGGGCAAGGCATCTTGTATTCATGAAAACTCTCCCCTTTTCTGGAGACATCCTGGCGCCTGCCAGCTCACTCTGACAAGTGGCAGGTGGTTTTGGAGCTGGAATTTGAGGTAAGAAAGTGACTCAGAAGGGGCTGAGGATGCATCGCAGTTGGTGGAAGGCTTGCCCAACCTGCACTTCCCTCTTCGGGGCCCCATCAAACTGGGCATGGTAGTACACGTCTATAATTCCAGCACTTGGAAGGTGAAGACAAGAGGATCAGAAGTTCAAGTTAAAGTGGGGAGTTAGAAGCCATCCTGGGACTCACAAGACGTGGAAGAAACCTGTGATTCTGAAAGCTAGGCAACTTGGTGGTCCAAAGGAAGAGCTCACTTTGGTTTCCTAGAGATGTCTTACTTCTCTACTCTTATTAGAGCGTTTAGAGCGCACATTATTTCTAAAACATTTATCCTTTTTTAAAAAGATTAGTTGAGGAGGTAGGAGTGGAGGTATGTGCATAAATGTGCCTGTGCCTGTGTGTGTGTGTGTGTGTGTGTGTGTGTACAAGCATGCGTGTTCCTGCTACAGTGCATACAGAGGTCAGAAGACAACTTACAGAACTTGGTTCTTTCTCTTGTTCCGCCCCAGGAGCCCTGAGGATGGAATTCGGACCTTCAGGCTTAGAGGAAGGCAGGCACCTCAGCTGGGAAGCTGAGCCGTCTTGCTTTTCCTATTCTCCCTTTCTGTCTTCATCTATATCTATCTATGGAGCATGAATATGGAGATTAGAATAATCTAAGTTGGGACTATGGCAGTCCAGGTGGGCGAGACATCTTTTTATTTTCCATCCAGGATTCAGGCTGTTCTTTTACAGCTTAAACCAAGTGATTTCCAGGTGAGAAGGTTTACTATGACATCTAGGAGATTTTTGACTTTAATACAGTTTTACTTTGTTTCCATCTGTTAAAGTCATGTGACTCTTGAGTAATTCTATCATGATCAGAGACTACTGGGTAGGTGGCTTGGTGGGTGGTGGAGTGTGTCACAAGTTCTGTCTTCAGTGTACCCCCAAGAGGATATGACAAGATGTCTCTTGTCATAGTAGTCCAATTTCTGGGAGTGTGCTGAACATCTAATCTAAAAATCAGAAGTACAAAATGCTCCAAAACCTCAAATATTTTGCATATAGATACAGCAGAAACAAGTGGAGAAGTCCATGCTATTAAAACTATTAAAAACATATTAAAACACCTTGGAGTTATATGGGTAAGGTATGAGAAACAAATGAGTTTGTATTTAGACTGGTCTTGAAATCCTAGGATGTGTAGAACTGTTTCAAAAACCCAAATCTAAAACACATTTTAGTCCCAAGCATTTGGGGTAAAAGGTAATTAATCTGCACCCAGTGTCAGGTCAATAGGCCCAAGTCCTTGGCAAAGGAGCTTCAGGACTCCTTAGCACCTAATCTATTCTTCAATGTATATTTATCCATGTCCTTAAGAAAGTAGATATACTGTGTCACACAACTGCATGTTACCTACCGGTGTAAGATCCTAGGTGCACCTTAGGAACAGTATCCTTTACTGAGCTTCCTTAATCTTCTTGACCTAATGTCTTCTTCCCTCCCTACTTGCAGTCAGCCTCAAAGTCATTTTGAATATGTTTTGGTTCCTTAGCTATGCCAGATGTTTTAACACCAGGCCTTTGCACAGGATGTTCTGGCTGGAGGCTCAGCCCCTTTTTAATGGTTAACTCCCCTACATCCTTGAAGTTCCAGCTTAAACCTCTTCTCTGGGTTTTCCTGAGCCTTGGGGTCCTTGCCCCATAGTCCCAGATGTGGCACCCAATGCTCTCTTTCCTCACCACTTTTTGTCACACTTGTTGTGCATTGTTCATCTCCTTTGCATTGTAGAGCTTGAGTGACTTTCAGGTCTCCTATTCAATGCTGTATTCCAGTGCCTAGCAGAGTTCCAGGCACGTGGAAGGCATTCAATATATACACAGTGTTTCATCAACGTGCATGTACTTGTTGAATATTGAAGGAATAACTGAAAACCCCAGAAGAAAAACTACAGGAGGCCTTAGGAGGCAAAGATCTTGATGTTTTCTTGGTATGATCTGTCTATGTCTTCTCATCAAGCATATGCACTGAAGACTTGCCTCCTCTGACTAATTCTTTTCAATTAATCTCAGCCCATACGGATCACACACCCTCACTCTGTCCCCCACTCCCGAGCACTTTCACAGCATGTTCTTGCTTTTTTGTTCTCCAGATGTTTCCTGGGGTTTGTGTCATGTCTACAGCCTGGTATTCTCCATAACTCCTAGCATAAGCCTGCAATTAGCAAATGCTTGATTCAACGAACAGCAGGCACTCAAATGGGGAGTTTCACGATCAGAGCCTTGTAGGAAGATGACTCTGGTTTGTGGGGGGATGGATGGCTCAGATGAACCAGACTGAAAGGGGAGTTTACTAACGACTACAGCACAGACTCTTAGGATCTCAAAGAAGACTTCTGTTCTCTTTTCCTCTCCCCTCCATGTCCTAACACCAGTGCCCTCCTTGGGAACACTGTGAACGTTCCTTCCACTCTCAGAACGTCCCTCCACCCAGTTCTACCCCCACAGTCCTCTTCCTCGCTTAGGTTGTCATTGTGCCTCACTGATTTGATTAAAATGTCCTTTGAAGAAAGAGATGACAATTTTATTTTCCCTCATGCAGCCTCTGCAGCTCTTGGCCTATTGCCTTGCAGATAATAACTGCTCAGTGAAGTTGAAGAAAGGAAAGCCTTTATGAAGCTGGATGGTTGGAAGGGCATGAGGGAGAGTGGGGCTATCTTACCAAAGACAAAAAAGACACATTTAATGACAGCAATGCAACTGACCATAGTACAGGTGGGAATGAATGAGTATCATTCACAGGATTTGAGCTGCATGCATAGGGGACAGTTGGTTACTTCCTCCTGAGATGTGTAGGGAGGAGTGAAAGAAGTTTGTACCATTATATGCATGAATAAAGACTCCTGCAGATTGGCAAGAAGAGAGTCCAAGGCACAGAGGCCCTTGGACTGTGGCAGGGATGAGTAGTCCTTGGAACTGGACTGTAGTAAATAGTCACAGATGAACTTGTTAGAACTTGTCTCATAAAGCAGGCCTGGGGAGGCCTTGATGCTGTGTTGAGTCTAGACTTCCTACTGGTAGTGACATGGATACCTGCGAAAACAAACCCAGGAACTGGGAGATGCCAGTGCTCAGGGCCTGTGATGAGTAAACTAAGAGACAAGAACAAGGTGCACCGAGAGGGATAGAGATGGACTTGTTGACAGAAAGAAGCTAAAGAGTTTCAAAGTTCCCATCTAAATGGACTCATTTCTAGGATATGGTGTATGTATTCTTAGGCCTCTGCCATACTGTTTTGGTTACTATGGCTCTGTGGTATGTTTAGAGACTGAGACTTATGATGCCTCCAGCTTTTCTTCCTCTATCTTTTGGAGTTTCTTTGCATCTGTATTAGTTTTGGGATTCCTCCTCCTCCTCCTCCTCCTCCTCCTCCTCCTCCTCCTCCTCCTCCTCCTCCTCCTCCTCCTCCTCCTCCTCCTCCTCCTCCTCCTCTTCTTCTTCTTCTTCTTCTTCTTCTTCTTCTTCTTCTTCTTCTTCTTCTTCTTCTTCTTCTTCTTCTTCTTCTTCTTCTTTCCTCCTCCTCCTTCCTCTTTCTTCTCTTCTTCCTCCTCATCTCCTTCCTTCCCCTTCCCTCCCCCATCTCTTTTTCTTTCTCTTCTTCTCCTTTTTCTCTTTCTTTGAAAATGTCACTGGGATTTGGGATTTGATGAGGGTTGCCCTGAATCTGTTGATCAGTGTATAGATGGAAACACCACTTTGAACCCATTCATCTATACAAATAAATCTGCCATAATGGAAAGAGAACAATAGAAAAGGTTTAATCTAAGTATTGGCAGATGACAGAGATGCTGGTTATTGCAGGGCACACATGTAGAGGTGCTGGGAGCATTCATGGTCCAGTCTGTGCACACTTCTTCTTCAGAGAGAGAAAGAGCAGGGACAAGCAACCACTGCAATGCATCTTGGGCAGAGCAGTTGGTGTCTGATAAAGAACTCAGGCTAGGGTATTAGCGTGAGCTGCCTGGAGCAGCACACTAGGCCCTTTGCTGGTGTTTTTTTCCTCCTTTGTAGGGATAACAGATCATCTTCATCCATTGCCACAGCTTGCCTCCCCTCCCTGGAACTGTGTTAGCCCCAGGGAAAAAAACTAGGGCTTAGGAAGGAAAGTCTGAGCTTGGGCTGGGTGACCCTGACAAGGGATTTCTTATCACTGGGCTTTCATTTTCACTCTTGTAGCAATAAATGAGTGAGTTGGACCTGGTAAACTGAAAGGCTCCTTTTAGGAGTCTGTCTTCTGCTTGGCAATGCAACATTTAGAAGTTTGGAGTGCTTGGGAGGTTGGGCCCAAGCTTACCCATATTACAAGCCAGTAATAGTCCCCATTCCTACCAAAAATCCTGCCCAGGTTTCAGAACATTCATACATCATTGCTAAAGGTCTGTCTGCCCCCGGGGGCTAGTAACATGCGGTTTGTTTGTAAGACATAAATTTAAATTGATCACTCTTTGATGACCATTTGAATAATTTTTCACTCTTTCTCCTTGTTCGCCCTTTTCAATTTAGGGAGTGCCTTTTCATCAGAATCTCAAAATTAAATTATGAGAAGCAAGTGGCAGGTCCTTCCCTGTGGTAGGCCGAGAGGCTGCCCCAGCCCTCTTCCCTTCTGTAATCCCTCAGCCTTCACAGGGAATGCAGCTGTTTAGTAATGGGCCGCGTGTTTTTCTCCCCCTCCCCAAAGTAAAATGTGCCACTTATCAAAAAAAAACAGCGAAAGGAAAGGGAGATAAAAATAAAATAAAAAAAGAGAACACCTCAGGATGAATTCAAACGTGCTTATTATGTGTGAAGTTCTCAGTAATGAATGTCATGCTCCGCCTCTTCCCCTCCCCCTATACTAATCCCCCAAAGAGAAAGGCTTCAGGGAGGGTGCGGGTTATTCGGTCTCACAACTTTTCAAAATGCAAAACGCGCAGACTGTTCACGGGCATGTTATTTCTTGATGATTTTGTTAAGCCCCAGATGACCTTTCAGAATAAAAGTAACGCCTTCCTAACATGCTGGGAACCGGCTTGTGGAATCTGTCCCTCAGTCTTAGGAGCCCAGACACTAGACATTGAGAAAGATTCAGGCAGAGGCGGTTCCCTGTTCTTTTTTTTTTTTTTTTTTTTTTTCTACTGCAGCCACCATACAGGGTTGATCAGGACCAGTCATGGGAGGTTTTTCCAGACTGGGGATTTTGAGAAGCGCGATTCTCTTAGGGAGGTTACAAACCCTTCACTGACAGCTTTCCAAGAACAGCTCTGTGCGCCTCTCTCCCGCTGCCTCCCAGATCGCTGCAGCTCCGACGACGACGTGATAATCAGAGTCCCTGAACTCCTGAAAAGTCTTCTTGTTCTGCCTGCCACCCTCTCCGTCGTCGTCGTTAGAATTCTCCAGCTATGAATCCCCTATTGTCTGCAGGAGCCCAGGAGCCCCACACCATGCCGAGGCAGGAATGCGAGCCTCCTAGGTCTGGCTCTCAGCACAACCTTACCCCTCAGGTCACAAAGCCCCATTTATACACAGCTCCCAAGTTTTTTATCATAACTCTTTATCGACTCAACCCCATATATCCTCCAGGGTAGTCCAGAGACATTTGGTAATGAAGCCCATTTATCCTCATTTTCTCAATTGGCACACTTAAAATTCCAATATTTATGTTCACACTGTCTTAATTTTGGATGTCAAAGATAGTCTGGTAGACAAGGAGCATTGCCCACGGAGCACTGACCTCACAGAGAAGTTCACCAGAACCCCAATACATAATGAGGTTTGCCGTGGCACCACTCAGGGCATCGCAAATAGTTGCCATTTACAGCTTGGTGGGGAAAAAAAAAGTCACATCAGTCTGATGCATTTTGTGTGCCACCCAGAAACTGTGCCCAAGTCTCACACTTTACAAAACAGGATTAGCCACTCCTTGATGAGGAAATCAAGGCTCAAACAGATTAACTAACTTGGTTATGTGCACTTAGGGGCTGAGCTGAGACTCAAACCCAGGTCTTCTACTGCAAAGTTCCTGGCATTTCTACCTCATGCCTTTGCCTCTTATCACAGATGCAGTCTGTGAGTAAGCTGACTCATCTTTTCATCACAGATGTATTAAGAATTATGAACTTGGGGCTGGTACGATCCTTTGGTAAATTGAGCAATGAGTTTGGCTTTGATGAGCCTTGCACAGGATAAGGGCAGATTGGGAACCAGAAGCATATATTTCACCTGTCAATAGGTGGCAGTATTCACCTAAATCTCTCCAAGAGGAGTCAGCCAGGTTACTTTGCCTAACACCATCCCCAAGGCCATTTATGTTCTGGGGTGTACCAGCTTTGGTCATAATGAATGGGGTGTGCAACAAATTGGGTGCTAATTGGGTGCAGCATGCCACTGCACTGTGAGATTGGGACTTTAGTGGGTTATGGTAAAGGTCTGTGGTCCCTACAAAGGTGTGGAATCCCTTTCCCTCTGAGCTACTCACTGTGACTGGCAGTTCAAAGCCGGAGATGATTTCTTTGTCTTTGCCCACTTTAAAAATCATGTACAGAGTTCTCAAATACTTTATGGACAAAATGGTGAGTCTCCTAGGATTAGATCATTCAAAGCAGGGATTGGGGGTGGGGGAGTGGGGCACGGTGGGGGTGGAGTTGCTCAGATGAAGATAGCACAATGAACAGGTTGCCTGGTTCTTACTTCTCCAAGCCTATGTGCATGCATACGCATGCCCATCAAATCTCAGTATCGTCAGCAAGTGGGTAACTCAGCCCACACAGGTGAAAATGGTCAAGACCAAGAGTCAAAATACACATGAATAAGGAAAGGAACCCTCTCTGAGTTTTATACAGACTCTCTCTCTCTCTCTCTCTCTCTCTCTCTCTCTTCTCTCTCCCTCTCTCTCTCTTTCTCCTGCTCCCCGTTTTCTTAATAAAGAAAATGTCAATGTCTAAAATCAGTACAGTTGAAAGTATTAGTCCAGAGTCAATTTTTATCTTTTGGCTGACACTAGGAGCCTTCTCCAGTAGAGCCGAATGTTCTGAAGTCAAGAGAACAGGTGCTACGGCAGATGGGAAGGGTAAGGAAAAAGGCTGGGAGCTTCTTGGCGCATTTCTGTTCTGACTTCTCCACTTTCAGTCGGGATTCTTAGAACAGATCATGTCCTACGATGACCAAGAAACACTCAGAGGCAAGTGGAGTCCTCTGTCATGGAAACAAGGCTTTGACTCAAGTTAGAGTCTCAGGAGACCATACTCAGACAAACTTGGATTGGCTGATGTTTGCTGGAAGGTGTTCTGCCTACACACAGGACAGTAATTCATATCTCTTTTATGTATCAAGTGACTTTCCCTCTCTAGCTGAGGTGTCTGTGACTATAAGAGCATTTTCAGCTTGTGGCTGCTTTTATGAAAAATATGTAGGGTCTGTTTACCTTCTATACTGGATTGGAACCTCCCTGAGGGCAGGGCTCAGCCCTTGTCAACTTTTGACTCTTCTTCAACTTGTGCATGGTAGATGATTTTATATATATATATGAATTTAATTCAAGAAACCCCTGAGGCAAATAGTCTACTTTCTCATTTTTTAAAAGATTTATTTATTGTTATATGTAAGTACACTGTAACTGTCTTCAGACACACTAAAAGAGGGCATCAGATCTCATTACAGATGGTTGTGAGCCACCATGTGGTTGCTGGGATTTGAACTCAGGACCTTTGGAAGACCAGTTAGTGCTCTTAACTGCTGAGCCATCCATCTCTCCAGCCGCCCCCCCCCCCCATCTCATCTATTTTTTAAGAAAAAAAAATACAGCTTGGCTGTTGGATAGGACACATGAGCCACAGTTCTGATTTTTTCACATGATAGTCCATTTCAAGCAGCATTTGTGACCATGGCCCTCTCTTGTCCAAAGCCACCTCACCACCACCCACTAGAACCAATAATTAACTAATTTTGTGTCATTTATACAATGTCCCCGTCATATGAGGGGTAAATGCTGAGGCTGGCACAAAGGTTGTTCCAAGGTCACACAGTGACCCCTGTGGTATCTATCATTCCAATGCCTGCTTTTTGTGGTTTACAGACACGAACCAAACTAAAAGCCGAACACAACAATGCTGTTTCCCCACGTCTGTGGTCATTGTTTGCCATATTAGGGTAAAGCTAAGCACAAAAGAAGGCATCTTTCTTCAAAAGCTCACAAAATTGCACCCAACCTCTTAGGCATACCAGGATAGACCAGCATGCCCAGTAAATGGCTTCCCCAGCTGAATGACATGGGCTCAATGGTGTTGTCAGCAGCAAAAGCCCAGCTGTAGATTGTACAATGAGTGTTGAATGGGCTGGATATTCGGACACACACCAGCCTCATCTACAGCCATGGTGAGAAACATGAGATGGCCAGGTCCCTGGGACAACAACTATAACTGGAAACCATGAGACAAGAGCATTCCCTGCTGATCGTCTCTGGTCCCTGCTGGCATCTCTCCCTTCCCACTACATCAATCTGTCATCTTAAGAAAGAAAGCATGACAAAAAGAAAGGAAGGAAGGAAAGAAGAAAGAAGAGGGGAAAAGGAAGGAAGGAAGGAAGAAAGAAAGAGGAAAGGAGAGGAAAGGAAAGAAAAGAGAAAGATTTTTTTTTTGTAAAAGCAAAGAAAAAGGGACCATGATGTAGAATGTCACTTCAGTAGTTACCTAATCCTCCAGGTAAATACTTCTCAATAGGTTTGCCAACTTTCCCTAAACACAAACATCCCAGCACACTGGAACAGCATGCTAGGTGTCAAGCATCCCAGGAGCACAAAGGAGAGGGCAGCAGAGCTGTTCTGTGTAAGAATCCAACAGGTTGATTTGTAGCATCTCTGGACAATGACCCAAGTCTGCTGAAAGATTCTCTTAAGTCTTTCTCATGCTCAGCCTTCTTTTCTATTGAGAGAGGGGATGCTCTCTGAAGGGCCACGTGCAGTGCTCACAAGGCTGTGAAACCAAGAGGCTGATGGGGGTGCATCAGGAGAAGGGCATCTCTGTCCAGATGCTTTTTATTTCTCTCCAGCTATACCTGATTTGTACTGATGTGCTCTGATGCTTAATAGTGATCACTCGCAGAAGGATTAAGTACACTGGAGAGGTGGCTCAGTGGGGAAAGTGTTTGCCGGAAACACATAAGAATCTAAGTTCAAATCCTCAGAACCCAAGGAAAGCCAGAGATGGGGTAGGGAGTGCCTGTAACATCAGTGCACTATGGTGAGATGGGATATAGAGACAGGAGCATCCCACGGAAGTCACAGCCAGCCTGCCTGCCCCATGTAGCCAAACCAAACAATCTTGTCTCAAACAAGGTAGGAGGAAGGACTAAAGACTTAAGGGTGTCTCTGGCCTCAATGTGCATGCAGTGGTATTCTTATGTGTATACAGAGAGAGAGAGAAAGAGAGAGAGAGAAAGAGAGAGAGACAGAGAGACAGACAGAGACATAGAGACAGATGGAGACAAAGATACAGACAGAGACAGAGATAGAGTCAGTCACAAACACACAGATACACGTGCAAACACACACACACATACACACAAACAGTCATAGGCACACAGATACACACACAGACACAGACATACACACATATATGCAGACACAGACACAGACACATACACACACAGATAACCACAGAAACAGACATATAGAGATGCACATACAAATACACACACACACACACACACACACACACACACACACACACACCTGCACCAAGATAGTCACAACAGGCTAGGCAAATGGTCAAAAGTGGACTGAGTGTATCATCCCCAAGCTCCTAAAGGAATGTTCATGCCCATAGGTGGCTAAAACCAGGGCCTGGGCATCCCAGTGGGAAACCAGATGATATAGTTGAGACACCACTGAGAGAGGAAGAGGGTAGGCTTCAGAGAGCTGTTCAGTTATTCCTTATAAAGCTAAATACAATGCACATTATGATTCAGTTCTGCTTTTGAGTTTTAACCCAATGGAAAAATAAATGCCCACAAAAAAAGGATAACAGTAAGTATCCTGTATGTATTTGATACCCAGTCTGGAAACATCCAAATGTCATCAATAGCATAGTAACCAATTAAACAAATTATACCATGAATTTGTTTTGCAATTAATTAAATAGTCCATGGTATTAGTTAATACCATAGACTATTGCTCAACAATAAAAAAGAATCGTGGAGATACACAAGAATGTAAATGACTCCCAAGAGCACTGGATGAGACAGAATGCTCGACACAGTAGAATCTCACAAAGGTTAGGAACCAGCAAAACCCAGCTACAGAGGAAGACAGTGTACACTGGCTGCCCAATAGCTGGGAAACTGCCAGACTTGATTGGACTGCAGAAGACTTTCATGTATGCTAGAAATGTTCTACACATTTGTGTATGTGTGTGTATAGGCACACATGTCTCTCTGTGTGTGCATACATGTGTGTATGTGTGTGTGTGAATAGGTGTGCATGTACATGCATTTGTGTGTGGAAGCCACAGGTCAATGTTGGGGTCTTCCTCTATCATTTTTCACCTTATATTTTTGAGACAGGCTCTCAAAAACTGAAACTGGAACACACTGTTTGGCTAGACCTGCTACTCAGAGATGCCAGGAATCCCTTTGTCAGTGCTGGGGTCGCAGGTGGGTGTTGCCACATCCAACTTTTTACTGATGTTCTGGGGATCTGAACTCACAACCTCAGACGTGCATGACAAGCATTTTACCCTCTGAACCATCTCTGGAACCACTAAAACATTCTACATCTTGAATTAGGTATTGGTTTTACACATGCACACCACACACATACACATACACACACACCACACGCATACACACACACCACACACTCACACACACATGTATTCACACACCATACATGCATACACACACATGCACACACTCACCATACATGCATACACACATATCACACACACACATGCTCACCATACATGCATACACCCACCACACACTCACACACACATGCATGCACTCACTATACATGCATACATACACATCACACACACATACCACACACACACCATAAATGCATACACACATACCACACACACACATGCATGTACTCACTATACATGCATACACACACATACCACACACACACACACCATAAATGTATACACACATACCACACACACACACATGCATGTACTCACTATACATGCATACACACACATACCACACACACACACACACCATAAATGCATACACACATACCACACACTCACACACACATGCATGTATTCACAATACATATGCATGTGAGCACGCGTGCTCACACACACACACACACACACACACATACACTCACATCACTTCCACTCAAACAGTGAGGTATGGCTGGTAAGAGGACTCCTTCCAGCCCCAGTAGTTGACTGGACATGACTGACAGCTGCAGAATGGTGCTGGTAAACCATCCTGAAATCCACCAAGCAGTTTTCTAGCTTGTTAGTGAGTCTCCTGCTAACATACTTGCACAGAGAACAGAGGGCACAGAGCAGCTAGAGTCATGATCCATTTTATCCTGTGCTGCTGCCTTTCCAAACGTTCCAGGGATGTTAAGATAGGACAGCCTGCATAGGACTTGAGTGGGCTTGACCTGTGGCTAGGGAGGACATCAATCACTGTAGTAACTGGCTCAGGGATGGCCACGTGTCTCTTGCCAATGAGGATTAGCCTTTGGGCTTCACTAGAACTAATGGGACTAGTTATCCATACACTTCTTGGGACTCATTGTTAAACAAAAATATGGAGCTGTGGAGCTTGTTCAAAAAGTAGGAAAAATAGCTAAAACATAAGATCTTTTAAAATATGGTTTAGTTTCCGCAAAGTGATAGGGCATTGTTGCTACAAGAGAATAACTATGGGAAATTGTGAAAAATATATTTTAGTGTTAATTTTATTTGGACAGGATCTCGCAGGCTGGCTTCAGGCTTGCTATGTGGCCCAGGCTGGCTTAGCCCTCGAGAGTTCCTTCCTCAGCCTCTTGAGTGCCCAAGCGACAAGTCTAATGCCATAAATATTAAGATTTTACTAATGTGATCCTGATTTATCATAAAATTTTTCTTGCCCAATTTTTCAGAAAATTCATGTCTTGTGTTCTCAAAACAAATCTTTATCATCTTTATTTTTAATTTATATAATTAAAAATAACGTAAGTTATTCAGTATGCTCTTGAGAGATGGGATATTGTAATTAACTCTGGGTAATTTTTAACTGGCAGGTTTTTTGCTGATACAGAATAACTGGAGCTGTTGAGAAAGTATCATAAGCCATAATACTATCTGGATAAATAACTTAGTAATAAAAGTTTTAATAATCCATACTGATGATTTTCACAGAGCAATTTTTCCAAAAGATTTCATTCTATGTGAGTCTGTCTTATGGAATCTGAACTCAGTCTTCAATATGAATGTGTACAATGTTGTTGCTATATCCTCTGATATTCTTTACAGCCTGGAAAGGTTTAAGAAGCAGAATACAGTTTCATGGCTTATCCCTAAAAATGCCTGCCATAGGGTTGAAGAGATGGCTCAGTGGGTAATATGTGTGTGCACATTGTGAAGATCTGAATGTGGATGCCAGAATCCCTCTCTGTAAAGCCAGGAACAGTAGCACATTTAAAACCCTCACCTTCCTGCAGTGGTATGAGGTGGAGACAGAAGTCTTCACAGTACCCCAGAGGCCAGCTAGCACCCTGTACGTAGCAGCAAACAAGAGACCCTCTCCCAAAGAAGGAAAGAGGTAAAGACCAAGACTCAGAGTTGTTCTTGGACCTCTGCACACATACTATGGCACCGATGCACCTGTACTCACTCACATACATGAGCATCCATACATATCACACACACAAATATGCATGAATAATCAATCATGCACATCACACATACATGACCATGTGCATGCATCATACATACACAAACACAGCCATCACACATTACACACAGGGACAGGCATGGGTGGACACATACACACACACACACACACACACACACACACACACACGCACACACAATGATTTTCAAAAAAGTTGCCATATTATATCATTGTATCTTTAATTGTGAAGAAGATAATTTTAAAATGATTTTTCTCATTAATAACTGATTCATCTCAAAGCTCATATAAAATAATGTTTCTATCTTTTGAATACAGTGAACTTTAAATTTAATTTATACTTATAAAGACAGAAGAAAAAAAGCAAAAGTAATTCTTTTCCTTAATTAAAAAAATATTTTTGTGTCATTTTATACAAAATTTACACTGACTCTCCCTGCCTGCTCCTCCTCTCAATCTCCTTGCCCTCCACTTACCCCTCCCCCAGTACCTCCTTCTATCCCTTCTGTGTTCATATCAGATGAATTCTACCACCCTACTACTCACTGTTTTAATCCTCTTTCTTTCCTGTCTCATGGGCACCTTTCTAGTTTTCTTGCCTCTATCTACACTTGCTAGCAACAGCAAAAGTTAAAATTCTAAAGAACAAATTCAGCCAAAAAAAGGAACAACACAAATACATAGAAAGAGGTCCTCTATTCATGAATTTGAGGAATAAATATTTTTGTGTGCATGTGTAGGTGCTCACGTGGGTGTGGGTGCTCACATGGGTGTAGCATGTACTCCTACAGATGTGGATGCAGCTGGGCACTACTTTGGTTGTTATTCCTCAGTGGGTCCACAATTGTCTTGAGACAGGGCCTCTCCCTGGCTTTGGACTTGCTTGGTGGATTGGGTTGAGTGTCCAGCAAGCTGCAGGGCTTCTCTGTGTTTCTGGAATTACAAGCACACACCACCACACTTAGTACTTTATGTGGGTTCTGGGGATTGAACTCAGGTCCTCAGACTTTCAGAGCAGGAAAGGAACAGGGGAATATTCTCAGCTCAAGACTTAACATTGCTGAAATACAAGTGCTAGCCATAGGAGTCTATAGTTTCTCTCATTGTCAAAACAACAGTGGCATCTTTTTTATAGATAGGACAAACAACACCCAAATGCATATGGAGTCACAGAAAACCACAATAGCTATAGCAATCTTGTGAGGGAAGATAAAAGCAGGTGATAATACACCATCTGATTTCAGAACATATGTTAAAGCTATAGTGATCAAAACAATATGGTACTGACATAAAAACCCCCAGCTATATAGGTTAATGGAATCAAATACAGAACTCAGAAATAAACCAACACATATCCACAGCAACCTGATCTTCAGCAATGGGGACAACACCATGAGGTTGGTGTGTCTCTGCAGCCACTTTTGTTGTGAAACCCACACATTCACATTCAGGAGAATGAAAATGGATTTGTGGCCAATGTACAAGTATCATCTTAAAATAGATGTCTTAAATTAAGAATATACACTGTAAAATGAGTGTCATAAAACATGGATGGAACCTACTGGAAATTGACTTAACAATGAGCTTTAAAACCTCATCTCCCAAGGCAAGGCAACAACAACAACAACATGGTTTTACAGTAAGCTAAAACTTCTTTTGCACAGTGGCAGAAGTGGTGGACAGAGAGAGGAGACAATCTACAGAGTGGGAGAAAATCACTTCAAATGTTACTCCAGATAATGGATCCGTATGTACACTCAGGCCATGCAAAAGCAAGAACACCAGTTTTTAAAATTAAAACCATTTCTTGTAAGAAGACCTACAAATTGCCAACAGGTTTGCAGGAGAAGAGGAGGAAGAGAAGGAAGGAAGAGAAGGAAAGGAAAGGAAACAGAAAAAAGAAATTCATTCCTACCAGTCATTGGGAAATGAATGGGACTGTGGCATCTCCAGAGAGGTGCCCAGTGGGAAAAAGAGCTTTGCCATTGCAAGTCTGACAACCAGAGGTCAGTCCCTGGGACACAGTGGAAGGAGAGAACTGCTTCCTGCACATTGTCCTCTGACCTCCACCTGTGTGCTGTGGAATGCATGCACCCACACTCACTGTCTTAGTTAGGGTTTTACTGCTGTGAACAGACACCATGACCAAGTCAAGTCTTAAAAAGGACAACATTTAATTGGGCTGGCTTACAGGTACAGAGGTTCAGGCCATGATCCTCAAGGTGGGAGCATGGTAGAATCCAGGCGGAGTTGAGAGTTCTGCTTCTTCACCTGAAGGCTGCTAGTGGAAGACTGGCTTCCAGGATGAGTGTCTTAAGCCCACGCCCACAGTGACACACCTACTCCAACAAGGCCACACCTCCTAATAGTGAGTACCACTCCATGGCTTAAGTATATACAAACAATCACACTCACACACAGTTAATGAAATATCTTTTAAAAAACACTATATTGGGGGGCTGGAGGGATGGCTCAGCAGTTAAGAGCACTGGCTTTTCTTCCAGAGGACCTGGGTTCCCAGCATGCATGCATGCACACACACACACACACACACACACACACACACACACACACTACCATGCCCCATGAATAACATTAAATATAAAGATTATATTTCTCAAGAGTAGCTCAGACAAGCTACAGAGAGCTTAAGAATTTCCAAATTCATGAACAACTAAAATAAGAAGGAAAGAAGCACAGATTGAGCAGAAAATCAAGAAAATTGAAAATAGAAAAACAATAGAGAAAAATAATTGAAATGATGATTCTTCAAAAATAAAAAAACCTAAAGTTGTTAGATATAGTAAGAAGAGCAATTTCCCAGTGTGAGGAATTAAGGGGAGGAGGAGGAGGAAGAGGAGGAGGAGGAGGAGGAGGAGGAGGAGGAGGAGGAGGAGGAGGAGAAGGACACTGCCTATCCTCCAGACCCTACAGGAAGGACCAGAAGGGAAGGGAACAGTTTCACAAGCCTGATTTTGAACTTTTGATGACATCATCTACTTGCTTGAAAAGTGCCAACAAGTCCAGTTTCCTGTATGACACAGATCCTATAACTTGCCTTTTAGCTATAGAGAGAAGAAGGTTTATGGGACATATGGGGAGGGTGATCTGGGAAAGGGGAAATCATTTGGAATGTAAACAAAGAATATAGAAAATAAAAAAATATTTAAAAAAAAAGAAAATAGAATTCACGAATTTGAAACGCACACCTCTCCAGGCCCTGATTTGGGTCATTAAGAGATTTCCACCCAATGTTTGAAGAAGAATAAATACCAATCACCAGTCTTACTTGGTGGAAGAGAATGAGACACATACTAATTTATTTTGTGAACCCTTGAGAATGAAACAAGACAAAATATTGAGCAAGTGTGTGTGTGTGTGTGTGTGTGTGTGTGTGTGTGAGAGAGAGAGAGAGAGAGAGAGAGAGAGAGAGAGAGAGCTCATTGCACACCAATATCCCTCATAAGTGTAGATGCAAAAGTCATCTGATTAAGTAGCAGCATTGCTGAGGCTGCATGCACAAGACTCATGACAAGGTCAAGCCAGCCAATGCTTGTATGAGGGAGGGGGTAGATTTTGTGTAAGCCATTTATGCTGTTGGCTGGGAGGAAAGCTACCAGTTCACTACTGTCTAACCAAGGCTTAGTTCAGTGCTTGTACACACACACACACACACACACACACACACATACACACACACACACACAGAGTTGGGGAGGGAAGAAGGGAGGTATGCATGGATGGATAGAGGGAGGGAACAGGAGGGAAGAAGGGATAGAAGAGAGATTATGAGATTGTTGAATGTAATATTGCATACAGGATCATTTTTAAAACTCAGCCAACAAAACTGCATCTGAGTTGGACTGTAATGATTGTCCTTCAAGACTAATGGAATCATTGGCTCCCAGAGTTTCTCTATCTAAAAGTCCAAGAGGGAAGATAACATTTCATGCCCGAGAATTTGGCTACTATTTACCTAACATTCAACATCCCTTGTAAGAGGCCAAGGAGAAAGGGATTGTGGGACAGGGGGCAGTGTCATGGCATGGATTGCATGTGACTAGTTATTTATTAGTAAAATCTAACAAATGTATTGCTTGTTAATAAGAGTGCAATAACTTAGGGATTAGGGAGACACACTTTACTGAAACTGGGGCCCTAGTTATCAAAAGTTGGAATCAATTGAACTACTTAATAAGTTTAAGAAAGCAGCCACATTTAAAGTAGAATAGGATACAGCTGAAAGAGCTGGAGACCATTGTGTGGTGAAATAAGCCAGAAAGATAAATACAATATATCTTCTTGCATGTGTGGTATCTACCTACCTATCTCTCTTTTTAATCTACACATGGATGGCTTGAAATCAGAAGTGGGACTGAGAGGAAGAAATGAATCGGCAGAAGGGGAAGAGGTTTGATCAAATAAATTATATACCTGCATGAAAATGGCACAATGAGACACATTATTTTGTACAATGAACACATGTTAATATGTTTTTAGGGAGAAAACAAAAGGGGCTGGTCTGTGCCGGGTTTAGTCGCTCACACCAGAAATCTCGGTACTTGGGACTCTGTGTAGCAGGGAGGTCTGAGTCTCAGGCCAGGTGAGGCTACATGGAGAAGCCTGGACTCAGAAGAAAGGAGGAGGGGTTAGGAGGTACACATTACTGACATGGAAGGATCCTCCAGGCAAGTTTTTAAAATCCAGGTTTAAAACCAGTTTTCATGTGTGTGTCCAAAGACTTTCTAGATTTGGTAATATAGACAGAATAAACAGAAATACAGTCTCTATGCTAATAATGTGGTTGCCTTGGAAGAGGGTGAGTTTGTGGGACTGAAATTGTATTTCTGCCTGTCTGAAGAGGTTATTATCAATGTCAGTAACTATTGCAACTGAGATATATAGAACTGAGATATCGTTCTAGAGGAAGAAACTGACTCTGGAGTTCGACTGCTCTTGAATTCTAAAACTTCTCTCAATTAAGCAACTGGATTGTTTCAGTAAACAATGTTAGGGGCCTCGGCTTCCTCATGTTTGGCACACTTGACACACAGTAAAGTTCTGGGGGTTGGTATAGGTAATATATGATCCAGGGCCTGGCTTTGCATAGTGAATTTACACGTGGCAGTCCTGGGAGCCTTGGAGAGTCACAGATATTAAGCTACTCCTCTTGTCTGTCTTGAGGATATTTAATTTATTTTTTTTGGTGGTTCTGAGGATGCACACATATTAGTGCTACAACATGAACCAAACCACAGGCCCGCTGGTGACTTATCCAGGTGTGAAATTTGATATCCCTATGGAATCTTGCATTTTCTAGGTTGGCTCCTGTCTGTCAGTCATCTGAAATCTTTGCAGCCCTGGGACCTTGGTTTGGTGTCCATGTTCTGTAGACAGCTTTACTGTAGACACTTCACTAATTGAATGATTAGTCTACATCCAGCCATTGGGGTTAGGTTTTGCTGTCCTGTCTCTGCCGTGAGCTACCCCTCTGTGGTAGAATGAAGCCCTACAGAGCCTAGCATCCTCATCGTCCAAGAATCCCAGCTTGAAAAAAATTAGAACAGAGACTCGAAGGTTCCCTTTGCTTAAAGCACTGATTTACAATGTGGAGAGATGAATAGCCAGATGGATTTTTGGTTTCCATGGCTGAGATAGCCTGAGCGCAGACTATTCTGTTACAGTCTGCTAATGCCATGTAGTTAAAATGGGTTGGAATGAGCCAGCCAAATAGTTTTAGAACATCTCAGATTAAATTTAGCCATTATGATTGGTTGGTCCCACACTATTGTGTGTGTCATCACCGTGAGAGTTGATGACCATTAATGTCCAGTCTGAACAGGCTGCCAGAAAGGGAATAGACCATAGTGGAGCCCTGGAGGATGCAGACTCCAGATGACTGAGACTCCAGACTCCAAACTCCAGTTTCCAGGAAGGGAAGGTGAAACATCGAGGTGTGGTTGCACATGCTTCTAATGCCCCGCCCCCCACTGGTCACGTGGGGTTAAGGAGGCTCCCTGAGGCTTGCTGGCCAGGCCAATGAAAGACAAGGCAAGGTGAATTGACTTGAGGAACACCACGTGCACATGCACACGCACCTCCACACACATGGGCACACATGAGTTTTTTTTTTTTTTAAAAGGAAACAGTGAAATCAGTGAATTGGTTTGAAATCAGTGGCCACAATTCTAACACCTGTAGGCATGGATTTCCGAAGCTGGACTTGGGATTCTAGATTCTAAGGCATAGGGAGCCAGTTTCTCATTATGGAGGGATAGACGGGAGAACAGGTCCGATGAGAATCCGTTGCTATCTGGGGAGTCTATTTCAGCACATTGCTGACTCTGGCGTTTTGCCAGGGTGAGGACTCTGTCTCCTGTGCTGCAGCAGGACACGTCATTCCCTCAATGCTCTGTTCCTTGAGCGTTTCTATCTGACCCATTCATACTGACCTTGAGACTTTCAGTTTGATTCATTTTCTTTCTTTCTTTCTTTTTAAATGTAATTTCCTGTGTCTCAGGGAAGGGAGAAAGGTTAGAAAATATCATTATAAAGGCTCCAAAGATTTGGGGGACATCAAATTGCTCCGAGAAACCATTTTTATGAGTTAAGTGTAAAGGAAACAGAAACATACGGGTTAAATTTCCTTAAAATACACATGGGCTTAAAAATTAAGGGGAAAGAAGGACTTGGCAACGTGGGTTTCGAGCTTTGCCAAACCCCAACTCCTGAGGAATAACTTGAGATGCTTGACAAACCCAAAAAGCATCTGGGTTTGCCCTGTGCCCTCCTCAGGCGACATCTCGAGCCCCTGAATGATCAGAACCGGTGTGACTGAAACTGTGCTCATTTACAAACTCCTGCTCTGATTTTTTCAAATTACCCTAAACATTCCCTAGGTATAAAATTTCTCCCTAAAGGCCCCCAGCCTCCTCGGGTTTTCTTGTGGTGAGTCAAAATATAAAAAAATAAAAATCACAGATCGGTGATCTAATTCGATTTTTATGGGTGAAAACGTGGCGTGTGATGAGATGTAACCTGGAGGGCCCCTGGAAGCTTTCTGGAGATGGAAAACATTTACCGGTGAGCATCCCATATCTGCTGTAAGAATGACTGAACTTGTTAGTTTATGTTGTGTCATGGATTCGTGGGGGTTAGTGTGAACTCCTCAGTATTCGTGGAAGGCTCAGAAGAGTCTCTGTGGGCTTCCCTAATTACACTCATCCATTCAGCCATTCCATAAGCAAATGTTTGTGGAGATGCTCTAATCCACTCACAACAAAGGAAAGTAAGGAGGCGTGTGCAGATCCGTTCAGAGGAAGGGCACGCACTGTCTCTCTTTGTCAGGTAACCCCCCCCCCCCCAGCTGCTCTGGGCACCATCTCCCTGAGTGTTCAGTACAGCTCTAAGAAGTCAGCAGCATGTTCTCTCCACTTTGTAGATGTGGAAGGAAGCAGCGTGTTGGAGGTGACTTGTAAAGTGCTGATTGTTGGTCGGCAAAGCAGACCTAGGAGTCAAGGTCAAGTTGGATGCTAAAGACATCTGGATGCTGTCTTCAAGAACTTTCCGATCAGGCTGAAGATATGGTCCAGTTGGTAGAATGCTTCCCTAGCATGCAGAAAGAAGTTCTGGGTCTATATTCATTACAGAAGAAAACTGGGTATGGTGATACAAATCATAATACTGGCACATGGGGGTCAGAACAATTAAGAGCTCCCAACCACAGATATCTCTACCTCTATCAATATCTCTAATCTATATATCATATCATATCATATCATATCATATATCATATCTTCTTCCCTCCCTCTCTTCCTCCTTCTCTCCCTCCTTCCCTCCTTCTGTTCTCTAGTTCTTTCGTTCTTTCTCTATTTCTCATCTCTGTATCTATCTCTATCTCTCTTTCTATCTCTTTATCTCCATATCATCTATGGATTCAAGGCCACGCTGGAATATATAAGACCCTGTTTTGTTTTTTGTTTTGTTTTTAAACAAAAACAACAACAAAGAAACCATCCTCCTTAAATCTGGACAAATAAAGATGTATTCAAGTGTAAATGTAATAAACAGAGTATGTATGTCCTAAACACTCAGAGTCAGGGGTCCTGACTGTTAAGGTCAGGGTATGGTGGCTTAGGGTTAGGATTTGAGGTTGAGTCAAACCTGAACAGCAGTGAAAGGCCAGTGTCCTTCTTGAGGGGAAGAGTATCTGATAGGATGTGCTGGGGATGCATAAAAGATAGACGTCCTCAGAATGATAGGAGTCACAGCTAGGATACAGGGAGATTTTACCAAAAGCACAGTTGACCCAGGCAAAGGCCGTGATGTACCTCAGCTACAGCAAAAAGAAAAGGAATAATCTGAATGCCTTTGAGAGAGGAGGAGAGGGCTTGGGGAGTTGGAGCAGTAAAGGACCTGCTGTAAGGATGAAGCCCTGAGCTCAGGTGCGTGGAGACAGTCTATAGCCCTGTCCTTGGGGGAACAGCGAAAGAAAGATGCCTCAAACTTACAAGTCAGCCGGTCTAGCCAATCGGTCAGTCCCGGGTTCAGTGAGAGACCTATCTAAACAGATGAGATAGAAGGAGACAGAGGAGGATGCCTGTAGGTGGCCTTTGGCATCCACCCGCCACCATCCATCCTTCAAGCCTTCCTCCCCTGGACTCCAAGTGAGAGAGAGTGCCCTGCACCATGGGTATCTTGGAGTGTCAAAAGATTCCCTGAGATGTGGAAGGTACCTTTCTGACCATGATATCTTCTACCCACATTAGCTGCCTCTCTGGGAATATCCATTCCAGTGTGGGAGGGCCAATAATCTATGCTGTTGTTAAAGAGATGGAGTAATTTTGGTTCCATGTGATAGTCAAATGATTTGCTGATTTTAGCACCTAACCTCTTTGTAGAAAGGCAAATACACCCTGTCTGCTTACTTTGTAAATGAACCCTGCAAAGGAGAAGGGTCAATTTGTTAAAAATACTCCAAGTGGTTGTGGTAACAAAAACAAAAATCTACCCAAACAAAATGTAAATTGTTCGTGAAAATAAAAGCAGATGCTAAAACTGTTCCTAATGTGTGAACACGCACTAACCTCTAACTGTATACACAAGGAAATACTGTGCTTTACAAAGAACTGGCTATGGGCAGTTTTTAAATGCCATGGATAAATAAAGCAGGGACTTGAAGACAGGAGAGTGGCCAAGTCAGTAGCTGAGTGGAGGGCCTGAAAGGGCTGGTCCATCTTAGGTCTTATAGGGAGGCTGCAGAGGCCCTGCCAGTGCCTGACAAATACAGAAGGGAATGCTCTCAGCCAACGATTGAATTGAGCACAGAGTCCCCAATGGAGGAGCTAGAGAAAGCACCCAAGGAGCTGAAGGGGTTTGCAGCCCCATAGGAGAAAGCAACACTATCCCCAGAGCTCCCAGGGACTTAACCACCAACCAAAGAGTACACATGGAGGGACCCATGGCTCCAGCCACATGGGTAGCAGAGGATGGCCTTGTCAGACATCAATGAGAGGAGAGGCCTTTGGACCTGGGAAGGCTTGATGCCCCAGTGTAGGGAAATGCCAGGTCAAGGAAGCATGAGTGGGTTGGTTAGTGAGCAGGGGGAGGGGGATTGGTTAGGGGGTTTTTGGAGGGGAAACATGGAAAGGGGATAACATTTGAAATGGAAATAAAGAAAATATCTAATAAAAATAAAACAAAAAAGTTTAAAAAAGGAATAAGAGATTAAGGACCTTTGAAGGTGTTCAAAAAGCTGAGGGACATAATAGTGCGTGGCAGAAACAGAACTATGCTTCAATTCGCTCCAGTGTGATAACAAAATAGATCCAATTTGGAAGTATTAGAATATGCCAAGGAAGCAGCAGAATCCCCCGATGACCCGCTCACAGAAAGATCTACATCCCTTTACAGGTACCATGCCCCCTCGAGGCTCTATTATTGATCAGATTTAAGACGACAAGCTTAAATGCTCAGGCCAGAGCTGGCACAGTGGGTACCGTGCCTACTACCCAACTCTGGGAATCTACGTTTGGATCTCCAGAACTATGCAAAGCTGGACGTGGCGATACCTGTATGTAATTGTAGAGATGGGGATGGAGACAGGAGGATCCCCAGACAGTTGTGGATCAGCTGGCCTGGTGTTCGCAATGACAGACAAGAGGACCGGTTTCAATAACATTGGACCTGATGGTTATTTTCTGATCCTCACAAGTGTGCTGTGGCACGCATAGGTCTGTACACATACACCAGATCATCCACACATCCACACATGGATTTATTCTTTTTAAAGAGAGTTTGGGAGCTGTGTCTTGGCTCAAAGTCAAAACCCCTTTAAATGACTGCATAATGTTTTCTATAATACTCTTAACTGTACACAGACATATTCCCACTGCTTTAGCCTCACCCACAGAACTTGTGACCTGGAAGATATTGGGTGGGGCCTGAGAAGTAGCATTTCTTTAAACTACCAAGGTACTGCAGCTGGTGGCTGCAGAAGTCATAGGTAGAGGTCATGGCTCTGGGAGGTTTAGGGTTTTGCTCTTATATCATTGTAGAAGCATTTTTGCATTAAAACCATTTCTAAATACAGCTGTATTAACATGCATTAATCATATTAATGGAGGCAAGTGTGTATTTCTATACTTGAGACTGTGAGTACTAATCAAATCCACCAGTCACACAACCGAACCACACTCTTCCTCATTCTGTATTTTACTTTTGGGTCAACTTTTATAGCTTTCATATATGAGAGAGAACATCCCATACTTACATTTTTCAAATGGATAGATAATGTTTTATTCCATGAACTTCCAGCCATTTCTGTATTACCAAGTAGGTATTTTTTCTTTATTCTAATTCATAGAAGGATGCTGCGATTCTTTACAGAACAATCCTGGGAGCAGTGAGGTGGCCACTAGTCTTGATATAGAATCACTCTGGATTCGTTAGTGAGTGAAACTCTCTCATGGGTCTAAGACTTAGAAGACAAAAGCTCTTACTCTTCCAGTAGGAAGGGTCCTGAGCTACCCTGTAGGTGAACAGCAGGATCCCAATGAGAGTGAGAATGTAGACTCTCTCCTGTCAGTGACATCTCTGGGAGACGAGGGGATGGTTTTGAAACACACAGGAAGAACCAAGAATCCTGGAGATTGCTGTTCTACTGTGTCACCAGTTTGTTCCACTGTGCCAATGTTTACAGAGAGATTTAAGCTCCCAGGGAACAGAGTAGTGCTGTAGGATGCTCTAAGCCTCTCCTGTTTGGGCGGGGCTCAGAGGTGAGAAAGAGAAACAGTGAACTACCAAGGGCTCCCAAACAGTGGTTTCTGCCCCCAGCAACTGCCAGCCTTGTAACTTTGCCATACACAGCCTCAGAGGTCTGGCTAGAAGCTCCCCTCTGCTGATAGTGCTATCAGAATGAGGAATGAGGAAGAAGATAGTCACTAGAGCGCTTCAAAGACCAGTGATGACAAGTGCCCTCCACCCTCACCCTTTATCTGGGCCCTAGGGATGATCTGTTTCTCAGTCACTGTCTTACACTGACCCCAAAGAACAATTCCAAAGAGATCCAAGGAGGTTGACGTTCATGAGGAGGAACTTGGAGATGTGGAACTTCAGTGTTTACTGCAAGTGATCTGAGTTTCGCAGGAGCAAAATGCAGCCCAAGAGCTGCCTAGACAGTGGCATTCGTAAGCCTGCTCCGTGTGCACAGCCCACTTCCATCCCTGCCTCAGCACAGAGAGATTGTTACTGTTACTCTATTTCACCAAGGAAGAAACACTGGGGGGTGGGGGCGGGAGGGGGGGCGGGAGGCCAACCACTAGCCCAGGCACTTGGATGACACATGATGGAAATGGGCGTGACTTCAGCCATCTAACTTCAAAGTGCACACTTGTCCCCACCGCTCTAATCAGCTTCTTTAAAAAGAAGAACATCTGGTTGCAGACTGGGGATACGGCTCAGTTGGTGGCAGGGGCGTGCTTGCCTAGCATGCACACAACCCTGGATTTGATCACCATGGTGACCACACAAACTATGTGTAGTGTCAAATGCCTATAATCCCACCAGTGGGGACGTGCAGGCTGTAGGATCAACTGCTCAAGGTCCTCTCTGGCTATATAGAGAGTTTTGAGGGTAGCTTGAGTTACAGGAGATGCAGTCTCAATGGGAAAAAACAAAAAGGTTATCCATTTCATGTGAGTATCTGGCTCGCCTTAATTACCCTTGTTGGGCTTTCTTTTCTTTTAAGATTTATTCCATTGTGAAAATGAACCACATTTTTCTTTTTGTTTCTATTCTTCAGTTGAGGGACATCTGGGTTGTTTCCAGATTCTGGATGTTACAAGTAAGGATGCAATAAACATAGTGGAGCATGTATCCTTATAGTATGGTAGAGCATCTCAGGTATTAAAAACGAGGACATCATGAATTTCACAGGCAAATGAATGGCGGTGTAAATATCGTCCTATGTGAGATATCCCAAACCCAAAAGGACATGCATGGCATGTACTCACTGACAGGAGCCTAGCATGGCTGTCCTCTGAGAGGCCCTATCAGCAGCTGACTGAGACAGAAGCAGATGCTTACAGTCAACAATTGAACTGAATTCAGGGACCCCTAAGGTTAACATAGGGGAAGGATTGAAGAAGCTGAGGAGGAGGGTGACCCCATAGGAAGATCAGCAGCATCAGTCAACTAACCCAGACCCCTGGGAGCTCCCAGAGACTGAGCTACCAACCAGGCAGCAGACACATGCTGGTCCAAAGCTCAAGCACATATATAGCAGAGGACCACCTCATCTGGCCTCACTGGTAGAAGATGCACCTAATCGTTGAGAGACTTGTGGCCCCAGGAAAGAGGGATCCCCAGTGGGGGGTAGGGGGAGCACCCTCGTGGAGGCAAGGGGGAGGGGGAATGGGATGAGGAACTGTAGGAGGGAGGACTGGCACGGGGGCAATGGCTGGGATATAAATAAATAAAATAATAAAAATAAAGAAAAATAAAACATGATTTATTTTTTTACTTATATGAGTAAAACACTACTCATATAAGTACACAGCAGTTCTATTCAGACACATCAGAAGCAGGCATTTGATCCTATTACAGATGGTTGTAAGCCTTTATGGCGTATTGGGAATTAAACTCAGGACCTCTGGAAGAACAGTCAGTGCTCTTAACTACAGAGCCATCTCCCCAGCCCTTTCTTTTCTTTTTTTAATCTTATTTTAAACCCTGATTTTCTGGCCACTGACTCACTCCCATGGTACTCATGCCACAGGGAACAGGTGTATCACAAAATTTCACACACACACACACATACACACACACACACCCCACACACCATTATGATTTGGATGATTCTCCCTACCTCCCACACATGCCATGGTCAACATTGCTGGAAATATAACACAGTGCAACAGTAAAAGGTGGGCCCTTCAAAAGGAGACTTGAACACGAGAGACATACTTTCATGAATGGAGCAATGCTATTCAGTTGGGATTTGATTTGTCATAAGAAGGTTACATAGCTTTCCACCCCCAGCTCCATCTCTCTGTTCCATCCTTTCTCCCTCTCTTTTCCTACTTTCTGCCTCTTCTCTGCATGTTGCCTTTAGCCACAGAATGATTCAGCAAGAAGACCAGAGCTCACCAGTCTCTAGGAATAGACACAGGTGTCTCTGTATTCTTTGTGTAGGATGATAGGATCCAGATTTCTTGTTATTGGAAAGTAGAGTAGATATGGAAGACTTGTTCAAACATAGGTCACTAGGCCTACCTCAGAGAGTCTGGTTTCAGAGATCCAGATGGGAACTCATAGACTTGCTTTTCTAGTGACCTAATGATACTGATGGTACTGGTCTGAGAAATACCTTTGACAAGAGCCAGTGTAGAGGATGGGCAGATCAGAGTAGACAGACCCTTGGAGAAAGCAGCCTTAGGCATCATGTTTTATAGAAAATGGCCTTTCTTCTATGCCACACCACCACCTTTACTTGGTGATATGAACAGAGAAAAACATCAACTGCAGAATCAGGTTTACTTTCAACTGTGTCTTCTCCTTCATAACAGAGAGTCTAATGGCAATTGTCCTGAAGCCTCCAGGATGTTCATTGATGAATCATAGTAAGAGGGTATTGGGGTTTTCCCACAGGCTTGCTTGATACAGTCCTTTCTTTATCAATAGTGGGACAAGATACTGGCTTCTGTAATGTAATGTTGGACTTGTATATGAACAAAATGTCCAACCATTCCAGCCATTTTCTGTAGCTGTCTTAAGAACTAGGTTTCCTCTTCTGCCTCCAGAAGGTCATGATGTCCTATCTCAGTGACACTATTTCCTCATGTTTACCCACTGAAATGTTCCCGGAGATGTCTCCCAGGCCAGACAGCTCCAGCCTTGCTCTGTATACAGTTTCTGAAAGTTCCTGAGACTATCAGTGTCGTGGGAGTTCAGAATCGGTAATATTTCCATCCAATTTAATGGGCTGAGTTTTGTGGCAGACAGATTGTGGTGTTTCTGCCAGACATGGGCTGTCCCCGAATGACACAGTCATAAATAAGCAGATCAGCCTCTACTTCAACTTCTTCTCATCTTGAGTGATTTTGCTAATGTGAGACAACATATAAAATGCTGTGCTTGGGCTCCGCGCTTTCTACCACCAAACCATCACATTCCAAAACTTCTACCATTTCTGCGCAGGAGGACGGAAGCCAACCAAACTCCCAACACTAACATTCCAAAAGAGAACCAGACTCAGAAAATGTCTGTTCCCTGCTTTGATAAACTTCCTTGGCAGAGTATGCTGACCGGTGTGGCCCACAGCCCAAGAATCTGGGTTGGCTTCTGCTCACCCTGTCTCTATCTTACTCGGGGTATGGTGTCTGGCACACAGTCCTGAGGACTTGGTGTTTGGTTTCCTGTGGCCATGATGAATTTTCTTCTTGATTATCTGCTTCTAGAAGATTACAGAGCCAAATAGGGCTGACCCAGAAGCCATGCCAGTGTTTGGCTTGGGGAAGGCCTTATTTGTTTTCTTTTGTAGCTATTTTGCCTGGTTAGCTTATAGAAAAATGAGTGTTTGTTCCTTGAGTATTTAAGACCTTGTGGTAGGGGAGGTGCTTGAAAATTTGTTAATCAGGGTAGAAAATAAAGCCCAGAATTGAACAAAAAGATAATTAATATGCTTATAACAAGTAGAGAAAAACTGCCAATTGTATAAACTACATGAAGAAGGGTTTCATGTCTGGCTTAGTAAGAAAAGGGTGAGGAGACCCTTCAAAATGGCTCCAAGAGGAGGGACAGAGGCTGTGAGAGTATGTGAGATGGGCCAAGGCCTAGTTTTTGTCCTCCAGAAGAGCTAACAGCCCAACAAATTGTTTGATACTTCTTTAGCTTTTCATCAATAAGTACTTAATGAACTCTTCATGTGTGCCAGGGAGCTTGTCTTGGTCATCAGCTCCCAGAGTGGAAGAAGGTGATAGGTCAGAGGTCACCCTTGCTGATGTCAGCTGACATCAGATTCCACTCAGGACTCCGAGGCCACTGTGGCTCTTATCATTGCTCCTAAGGGAGCACTGCTCAGAGCCTCCCTTTGCATTGTCTTGAACCCAGGCAGCCTCTCTATTTTGTCCTGACCTATCCCAATGTCTGTAGAAGAACACCGAAGAATAACTTAAGGACCCTACCTACCACTGAGGGCTTTCTCTTCTCCTAAAACAAGTTGGTACACATGTACTCTCACAGATACACACATTCAGAAAGTTGTTGGGGGGGTAGATTGTTCAATCTACAAATGTAGTAAAGCATTTGTAGTGCTGCTACCAGGACTGAGTTTGATCTCTAGAACCCATGGTTTTTGTTGTTGTTGCTGTTTGTTTGTTTGTTTTTTTAAGTGCCAGGTATGGCATGTTCTTGTAATTCTAGTGCCGGGGAGACAGAAACAGTTGGATCCTTGGGGCTCACTATTAGCCATCCTAGGCTATTTGGTGATTTCCAGGCCAATGAAAGATCCTATTTCAAAACAAAGCAAAGCAAAGCAAAACAAAGCAAAAACAACCAGAAAAAAACACAACAGTGGATAGTATCTAAGGAACTGAGTCTGAGGTTGTCAGACAGCCTCATACCAAATATGTGTTTGCTCACACACACATGAGGATTCCAAGTGCACTTGTGTGCATGCACACACACACACACACACACACACAGAGAGAGAGAGAGAGAGAGAGAGAGACAGAGACAGAGACAGAGACAGAGACAGACAGAGAGAGAGAGAGAAGAGAAGAGAGATTGGGATTGATTTTGCTCCTGTACTTGTAAGTGCTGATTGCATGTGTATGTGTGCGTGTGTGTGTGTGTTGTGTCTGTGTGTGTGCATGTGCCTGTGCAGCATTGTATGTGACACAATGAATTAAAAAGAGGGTAGGAGAGAGTTTGTTTTCTGCCTAGCAGAATGCTTACCATATAAAGGTCCTTCAGAATTAAAAGAAAGAATGATTCAGTGAATTAATTAGTATGGTGTGGTAGGCTTAAAGTTTCAGTAAGCTTTGTCTTTGTGTACGATGCATCTAAGACAGCATATGACCTGTATGGGATATGTGATTTGTGTGATTTCTAAGAGAATAGATGGATAGATGAAAACCATGCTTATGTAAATGGGTGATACATAAGTGTGATTTGAACAAATGAATGAATGAATGGATGAACATGAAAATGAACAGCTATGCAAACTAGGATAGAGGCCTCACTGAATTCAATTATATTTTTTCAACTAGAGAGGCATTGCAATTTCTCTGTGAAGTGAGGAAGTCCTGTTGCTTTCTGTCTATGAGTAGCTCTTTCCTACTGTTGACTCAGCAGCCCGGCAGCATGCCTTCATCCTGTGGTCTTTTCTCACACTCCAGGGTTAGCTAGGTGAGATGGCACAGTTGTCTTTTTTTCATAAACCAAACTCTACTTTGCTTTGCTTGGTCTGCTCTGCAGTTGCTTAAGGGAACATGGATGCTAACCAGAAATGGTTGCAGATGCTAACAGGGAAACTGGTTTGTAATAGAGAGAAAGTTCTGGAACAAATCAACAACACATACTGATGCTGGTACGCTGGTCCTCCTAAGACAACCTGGAGGCCCATCACACTCTGAGGCAGAGTGGACATCCATTTCTCCTGAGCCATTTCTTTTTGGGTCTGGTGGATGCTTAGAACAAGTCTGTTGACTCCAAGCATAACCTGGAGCATCTCAGAACCACACTCTGAAGAGGAGACCACACTTTTCATCTGATTGCATCACCCTTGGCCCCTGGGAGGCAACTTTACTTAAGATGCTACGGGGATCAAGAGAACTGAAGTCTGGTTTGTTTTTTCTCCTGCTATTGTTAAATCTTCAACTTCTGAGTCAGCTTGGCTCCATTCCCCAGGAAACCAAATGTGACTTTGTCCTAGGAGGAATCTGACACAGCCTGGGTCTCTTTGGAAGTCACTGACGACTCCATGCCACCGGGGAGGTATGAACCACGCCCATTACTTAGGAAGTTTTTTTTTTTTCCACCGACATACCCCTTCTGAGATGCCACCTGATTGGCTCCCATACTCCACTAAAATGAGAACCAAAGCCTGGCAGCAACTCTAAGAGCCGTAAGGAATTTTTACGAAGGTAGGGAGACTTGCATGGAGGCTAAGTCTTCTTAAGTCAATTAGCTCTCGTTTCTTTGTCACACTGAGGTCTTTAGTCAATTAATTTCCAAAGCAAGTATTTGGTCATGCAAAGACACTTTGGAGAAGTGGATGCACAAGTTAAAGAACATTCAAGATGTGCCTCTGGACAGAGTAGGAACGGCCGCCTTCCTTCCTTGCTGCAGAAAGACTCCTCAAGAGCTCTGTATGGGCTCTTGGGAAGAGCCAGTAGCATATTGGGTGGCCCAGGCATCTGCCGGTTCTGTTAGCAAGTTCCAAGACCTGTAGTAAAGCTTAGATCTAGCTGAGTAAGAGGCAAATGTTACCCAAGGCCATGGTGGCAGACACTGATTAGGGTGAGGGTCAGTGCAGCCAGACAGAGCAGGAATGGTATTCTTAAGCACCTAAATATGTGCTGATTATACACTTGGACACCAGAATGTGAGTTCTGTAATGTGGGGGTAAGGAACACATATCTTCATATGTTACCTTGACCTACATTGACCTGCCTGACTTGGACATTAACTAGTTACTCTGCACAACCATTTTCCAATCTTACGTGTTCCTTCTAGTGGTGTGAGAGTGTTTGTAAAATAGAACATTCCCTATGTTCAGTTACTGGGTTCAACCACTACCCAAGAACCTATCCTTGTTAAGAGGGTCTAGAGGAGTTTCTGAGGATACATGAGTACCAACCAAAAATACTTAGATTCCTGAAATAATCCAGTGCCCTTCTCCTATGGAGTTGTGAGATGCAGGCTCCTATTGAACAATGCCGAAGAGCAAAACACCAGGGTTGGAGTTGTAATCTGTCAATAAGGACCTGAAGGTACTTGAATCCACATATATTAAGCTGATGTTTTCCAAGCATGAGAGTCGCCATGCCTAGCCTGAGCCTGGAGACAGGCACTCTCAAAAGCTTGCCTTCCTGTCATTAATTTTCAGAGGAGGGGAGAAACTGAGACCAGAAACTATTTGAGGGTAATTCTGGTATCAGCTTCCTTCTACAAATCTCCGAAGCAATAGAAATTGAGGTGAGAAAGGTCATTAGGAAGCATTGTTGAGTGACTAATGAGGCTGGTTGCCATCTTCCCAAGCTGCCTTACAAACAGAAAAATGCTTTGAATCACTGAGGCATCCATATTTACAGTGCCAGACAGAGCTGATGCTTGCTGGGTCTTTCTGGATCTTTGGAATATTTAGAGAGGAGATAATGTGAGGAGAAAGCTGTGGGTTTGGCTGCCACTCCAGTGTGCCAGTTTAGTATTTTCAAATGTTAAGAAGTGAAAGCAAAACTCACTCTATGTTTGTGCTGTGAAGAGCAAGGCTATGCAGTAATGGAGCTGGTTTTGAAGGCTCGGTCGATATTTTCTTGAGCCTTAAAGAAAAGGCTCTTTCAACTGCTACATCAGAATGCTGCATCTAGCACCTATTTTTAAAAAATAACTAGAGTAAATAGATTGCAGAATGACAAAATGATTTCCTCTGAGAATGGTCTATGCCCCTGTATACATGGCTGGCTGGCTGGTGGTGTTGGTGCTAATTCTAGACGGCTGACCTTGCCTGGTATCTTACTTGGAAGAAAAGAGTTAAGAGGAAGGAGTTAAGAGGGGAAGAAAGGAAGGGAAGGAGGCAAGGAAGAGAGTTAGCAGAAGAGGGTAATGGTAGATGGAAAGGAAGGGGGAGAGGAGAAATGAAGGGCAGAAAGAAAGAAAAATAAATGAATGACTCAGCCCCATGAGAGGAAGATGTGATGACTGAGAAGACTGGGCCCCACCCTGTAGTTAATTAACTGTGTGACAAAACTGTCCCCTCAAGTGCAGAGTGGGACCAGCCACACCCACCATACACTCTTCACAGGGGTTGACAGGCTGCAGGAGATAGGGGTGACAAGCTGAAGGATGCAGGAGGGTGTTGTCCAACTCAGTAGCATCACTACTTCAGGATTGGCTTCTCCCCCTTGGGTATCCTGGCTTTGGTCATTGCAGAGGGTCACCTCTTCTGTTACTACCAAGGAAGAGTGCCACACATCACAACAGGCCAATGCGGGCTTTATGCATCAACACTCAGCATCACAGAGCTATCCAAAGGGGAGAAGGGCCAGCTGCCCTGAAGCTGGCCTCCAGGCGCCGGCAGAGACAGAGGTGCCTCCCTGCCTCTGGCTGCCAAGATATCAACACACCAAGTGGCCGCAGGACAAGTTGGATTTGCTACCAGCCAAGCAGAGGAAGAATTTGCTTGAGATACCTAATATTTTAAGTCTTCCTTGGTTTTCTTATGAGCAGAACTGCTGTCTTTTTGGCCCCAGAAGCAAATCTGGAGGGCTTAGAGCCTGGTTCTAATGATGCAACAGAAAAAAATAGGACAACTGTTTGTGAACATTTCAAAATGGCTTTTTCTCAGAATCTCCTAGGCAGCCTCTAGGACTCTGGACACAAGATTCTCTTCCAGCCTTATGACTTTATTCTCAAAGATGCCCAGCATAAGAGATCTTAGATATTGTACCTGCTTTTCAATTAAGGACAAATGCCCAGAAGTCACTGCTCAGGGGACAGACTTTCCTTAAAAGCATGGAGAAAAAACATGGAGCTTTTCAGGTTATTCCTCATGGAAACGGAGATGATACAAGTACGTTTAAATGACGTTCCAGGGCAGCTTTGTGAAATCCTTATCTGTGCCTAACCACCTGAAAGGTCATTTGTGGGCAACGTGTCCTTTGTGTAACAAACCAAACCTTCCTGTCTCCAGTGAGTCTCTGTGTAGCCAGCTCAAAGATTTATGAACCTGTGTTCTCTTCAAAAGGTTTGGCTTAGAGTAATTTTAGAGTTCACTGTCCAGTTTTCAGTAGATATTTCACTATGAGGAAAGACTGAAGATGACAGTTTGTATGTAATGTGAGGAACAATCTTTAGACCAAGGCTGGTGAAAAGCCTTCTAAGTCTTCTGGTTGTACAGTTAGATCAACTTCTACTGTATGTGTGTGTGTGTGTGTGTGTGTGTTTATGCACATGTGTGTGCACATGTAGAAGGCAGGAGACAGTGTGAGGTGTCTTTCTCAAATGCTCTCTACCCTATTTTTGAGAGCAGGTCTTTTACAGAACCTGGTGCTCACCAATTTTGTCAGACTGCTTAAGTACTGAGTTCTAGGGATGCTCCACTGTCTCTCTTCTTGGCATAGGGATTATAGGTAGACACCGCCTTGCCCAGGTTTGTCATGGAGTTTCTGGAGATCCAAATTCAAGTCCTTATGCATGTGTGGTGATTACTTCATTGACTGAGCCATCTTCCCAGCCACTCCATGGCTTCTTAAGGAAATCTGATAAATATATTGTGTGAGTTGTTAACTCACCGTCAGAATTTCTTATTTACTGTTTGGAGCCAATGCTGTGCTAGGAAATTTGGCACAAATATGATTTCATGCCACTGTGGGGATGTGGGATGTATTGCCTTCACTCTGGGCATGAGAAAACCAAACCCCAGGAAGGTTAGGTCTTTTACCCAATGCTACTGAGCTATCAAAGCATGACTCTAGGCTAGGCTGATCTTATTCACAGACTGCTCAGCACACCCCCTCACTTCATGCTACTTTTTTGAAAACTAAGGGAGCTGGTCATTGAAAGTAGCCTGGCTCTACTGGGACCGGGGCTTATATGATCCTGGCTCTTTATAAGTTAGTTATCTGCCCGTGCTTCCCCTTTCTGGGTCAAAATGAGGAAGCCTACTATGTCTGCCTCACAGAGTCTTGAAGATCAAGGACAAAATTCCACGGCACTGTGACGTGCTTTGTGGTGATAAGAGATTACAGAAGAGGTCCTCTTTAGAGAAGATCCTGGCACATGTGTCACAAAACCAAGGGATTTATCCTAGGAAAATTTGGACAGAGGAGGTACCAAAGATAGTAGCACTTGTCTGCAGCGGGTGAGTTTATGGAAGGGATGGGTTACTATATCTCATATATCATATATATGTTCACGTGATAGAGGAGTTCTACTGTGCTTGGCTCAATTTTGTTAGTGACTTACAGGTTCCTCAGTCTCCAATAGAGTAGATGTCACACTGTGTGACTTGACCGCTATATAAGCCTTGTCCACAGAAAGGATGTAGTGCCAACCTGGCTCAGGGTATTTGCCCTGGAATAACTGCTCTACCCTGGGACTCCTGCTGCAATGTTGCAAAGAAGTCTCAGTGATGTGCTGAGGCCATAAGTTAGTTCAGAGAAGGCATAATAAAGCTCCGGACATCAAGGAATGGACAAGTTGTCCCCAGGTGTCTGATACAAGTTATGGAGTACAGAGACCGTGAAGGTTAATTCCTGATTATCATTGTTCTAGGTCACTATGTTCAGGGTGGTTCCTTATGCCATAGTAGATACCTAATGTAGAGAGACATTAAAGCAGGTCCATGGTCTCTGAAGTAGCATCATGCTCTAAGAGTTACTCTTCTGAAGATTTCCATTTTGGACATTTAAGATGATGGGAAAAAAAAAGTCAGACTTACGAAGAGGATATTGGTGATGTGGCTGACATCTGGATAACCTGTCTTTCTACACTGAGGCACTTTTTACTTTTTTTTTTTTTAAAGGTAAATGGGCTGTTGCTAAAACAGTTACTGTAAGACCACAGCTGTGTATGGGGATAGCCTGAGGACGCTAGGATTGACAGACAGAGACTAGGTTAGTTCAAGTTAGAGGTGATAAGGGTCAGACAGGCTAGTGGACCACAGCAACAGGACAGAGAGGAAGAGTAAGTACCTGTTGAAGACCTGAGAGCTATTCTCAGCACCCACATCAGAGGGCTAATGACTGCCTGTAACTCCAGGTCCAAGAGATCCAATGGTCTCTTTGGACTTCACCAGCCCTGCACAAAGGGGACACACATTCACATGGATATGCACACATGGACACCTGAATAAAAATAAATCTTTGGAAATAAGGTAAATTTTAAAGTAAGGTAGAAAAAGAAAGAGGAGGAGGAGGAGGAGGAGGAGGAGGAAGAAGAAGAAGAAGAAGAAGAAGAAGAAGAAGAAGAAGAAGAAGAAGAAGAAGAAGAAGAAGAAGAAGAAGAAGGGGCAGTTATGGATAGTCTGTAAGAAGGGAGGATACTGTTTTGAGGACCATCTGGGTTGATGTGTTAGATGCCCATATAGGACTGAGGTCCCATCTCCAGCCTAGGAACCCCAGGGAATAAGGTCTTCCCAGTCCCTGGTTCATATACTTTACAGAATGGAAATTTGTCTGCAAGGGAAAGACCACACACAGTCTCCAAGCACACCCGGACTGTCTATCTAAATGACGTTGGTGTGATCCCGCTAAATATTTTTTGAGAGGGGTAACAGAATACAAGGCCCTCCTTGCAGCTCTGGAGTCTTCCCATGAGGAGGATGTGCTGAGGTACTCAAAGATTCCTTTCTGTCAAGAGACAATGTAGCATTTATAAGTTACAAAAACATAATCTGGACTCATGTTCCATATTTTACCTTGTTCCTTCAGGTAATTCAGCTTCTTGCTACTAGTGTGGTAATCACTCTTCCTCTGGGCAATTGAGGAAGCTTTATCACCCAGTCCAATCAGCCTAGATTCAGTGAATTGATTGATTTTGCCTTCTCTAGGGCAGGTACAGAATTTTCTCTTTGTTTTCGGACTTCCTTATGATCTACACGCCCTCACTCCTAAACCCCAGTTCTACTAGATTAGGATTTTTCTTCTTGATTTAGTGAGTAGACATTTTGTGTTATCATGCAGGGAAGGGCATTTAGGATTTTTTAACCTACCATGACTTTGAAACACTTTGACCAGGATGACTCAGTTAACAGACACACTTCCTATGTGAGACTGAAACAAAAATTCAACAAAGAAACCACAGTGACTTCTGTTGTGCTGGGATAGAACTTTCTCATGCTGGGGTATTCTGTTAGATCAGGAGGCAGTCAGTCAGTAGAAATTGAAAATCATTAGGGCTTGGTTAGATACTGTCTAGACAAAGAAGGTTGATTGTGTTATGAAAAGAGATGGCAATGGAACAATCTTGTGGGTTTTCTTTTTCAACTCATATTTTTAAAGACAGTTTAAAAAGGGTGAGTTATGATTGAAAATTTTATGATACATTTTAGTATTCTAGGAATGGAATTGAGACCATTTAAGCACTCTGCTGGAATTTCCTAATTACTCTATAGGTTTACATGTGTTGTATATATCAAAGTATAAGTCTCTCTCTCTCTCTCTCTCTCTCTCTCTCTCACACACACACACACACACACACACACACACACACACACATACACCACTACATATACACCACAAGAGGGTAGGGATTTCTCTTGCAAATAGATACTAAAGTCATACAATACTGAGTTTAGAGGTATTCCCTGAGATGGGGGAAGGGGCTGCGAGGGAAGTATACTGCTCTAACTCCTCAAAATTCAGCACTTATAAACCAGGGATTGTGGGGCCAGGAACAGCTCAGTCAGTAACGTGCTTCCCTTGAAGCATAAGGAGGGTCCTGAGTTCAATGTCCAGAGTCCAAATAAAAGTACTGGGTGTGGGGTCATGTGCTTGGGGAACCTGTGGTAGGAAGATCCCTGGGGTTCACACTAGTCATCAGTACAGCTCAATGGATAAACTCGCGAGTAACAGCAAACCCAGTCTCAAAGGATGTAGGTGGCATTCTGAGGATAACATCTGGAATTGCTTACAAATCTCTCTAAGTGCCTGTATATTCCATACACGTGTACCTGTGCCCAAATGAGGCACACAAACAAATTATAAAACAGACAAACAAGCAAAACAGGCAAAGGAGAGGATAGACCAGCTGAAGGAGATAATGAGCCTGCTTTTCCTCTGGTGTTTGCTTCTGTCATCTGGTCTACCCACTGGCTGGATGATGCCCTTTCAGTCACAACACCCACTGTGGTGAGCGTGGATCTATTTACTGAGTCTCCTGATTCAAATGTTCATCTCTTCGAAAACACACTCATAGGTCTATATAGCTACTGGACTTCACTAGCCATTTGAGCATCCCCATCCCAGTGAAGCTAACACATAAAATAACCTTTGTGGTTTTTGATTGAAGCTATGGGTTAGCCGCCAATTACTTGAGCCTAATAGGAGAGTTAGCTCAGAGCTAGTACTAGAGCGGAGAAAGGCATGCTTCTGTTGGGGATTTTAGTAGTAGTTTCCTGGCTGTATTGCACATGGGAAGCACCAGAAGACCTTTAAGCAGCACGTACCTGGTCGTCACTATGAGATGCTGTGATTTCATTGGTCGGGCATGCAACCTGGCACCAGGACTTTTTAAAATCCTCCTGGTGATTCTTGAGAAGCAGTGATTTTGTGTTTAAATTTATAGATGCAACGACTGAAGCCTATAAATCATAAGTGAGTGGTCCAAATCTACAAGAAAGCTTACTCTAAATGAGCTGTTTCTCACACAATGCCATGTGAGCATTGGTTCCAAAATTTCATTTCAACTGCAAAGAACAGCAGTAGTTGCTCCCAAACAAAGCCAAATTACTGCCCCTTTCTTGCTAGTGCAATGCTAGCCTTAGTGTTGCTAGTCTAGTCCTTAGTGTTGGTGCAGCCAAGGTCCTCATATGCATTTGCTCCGGACCAAAAAGAAAGAACATAGAGGCAGGAAATCCGAGGCTTTCACATAGCCATGGGTTCCAGGCAGCTCCTGGCTACTAAGTCAATGGCTGCCTTAAGTTGTCAGTCTTCAGACTATAAAATTAAATGACCAGTTGGAGAAACACTGGGGAGCCTGAACCCTTAAGTTCCTGGGTGAGAACAGAGAACATCAGAAAATATTACCAATTTTCAACATTAGCGATTTCTATTTAAATTTTATTTAAAGAGCACAGCTTTAAAATGTCACAAGGAAAAAAAAAAGAAGGAAAGAAAAAAAAGACCAGTGCTCAGCATGTACATTTCTTTTCTCCTATTCTCCCTCTTTTCTTACTGTTTGTGAAATTCAGTTTTCTTCTGTTGGGCAAGTGGAAACGATAGGAGCATAGTTAGAAAAATGGATATTATGCAATTTTTATCTCTGTAAATGTAGTATATTAGAATTTGTACATTTTTTTCTGCATAAGGCTTTTTTGGAGCTCCTTGAGGTCAGAGGTCATTTTTTCCTTGGTTTGCACATCCTCATTAGCATGGCACAAAGAATAGGGAGGATATTTAATTGAATCAGCTCACTAAAGGAGAAAAATGTGGGGAATCTCTTAAAAATGGTCCTAGTCAAGGTCACACTGCTTTAGCTGTAAGAAGCAGCGCTTGCTCCTTCCACAGCTCTAAGGAGAAACTGAGATTCAATACATCTTTCACCTTTGAGACTCACGCCAGACATCCTTCAGAAGCACTGTCGTCACTGTGCAGTTTCTCTTGTGCTAAGACAGCACAAGACAAAAAACGACTGTGCCCATGAACCCACTGGGTTCTCATGTGCGTGCTTTGAGGGTTTGTGTGCGGTTTGTTATTCAGATTCTGACCCCAGCCATCTCTTCAGTTGTCTCTCAGAAAAACTGTCTGTCATCAAGTGTCCTATCCAACTCTACTGCGGAGAAAAGATCCATTATCTTGTTTTTGAAACAAACTGGTTTCCGTAAGTAAATGTGTATGTGCATATATACACACAAGTATATACATATATGTGTGTATATATATATATATATATATATATATATATATATATATATATGCTGGAAATGTGCCATGTGTATACCCAAAAATCTGCCTACATGTCCTTAAAGCCATAGTAGTTCATATGAGCCGGGACTGTATGTGAGGTCCTCCTCAAAGCTGTCCTGTTTGGACTGGGTCAAATGAAGAAAGAGGAAGCAGGAGATCAGGCACATTCTGAAGTTTACTTTGGAGAAGGGAACGGATAAAAAGAGACTGGAGATATATCTCTCTGTTATTTTTATCTCGTAGATTAGAGGAGAAAATGATTGTGGAATAAACATGTACTTAATACCTAATTTGGGGATTTCAGAAAACTAAGGGGGAAGGGTGACTGAGGAGGGGGGTGGGGTAATGGGGACAGTCCTCCTCCTTGAGGACCATCTTGCCAGGTCTGAGCTGCTTCCCCTGTGTTTATCTTTTAAGAATGCTGGAAGGGCTGGTAGAGGATTGTTTTGATGACATAAGGATTCGGTGGGAGGCACACTTTGCTTTGCTCATTTTGCTGTTGCTATAAGGAGGCCATTCAATTGGGCTTTTGCTGGAGAATTTTTAAAGTTCTCCTGATATTTTCCTTGATAAGTGTTTGCTTTCTTAAGGGAGCAAGAGTATCCCAAATCCCCCTTATCAGATTGCTGACATGCAGCATAGCATCCTTGCTTGAGCTTGTTCATAAAGTCATATAGCAAGAAGGTCACCTCTGACCCCACCCCAGAAGGTGAAACTCTGGTCTCTGTTTGAAGTGACAGAGCACATGATGGTATTCTCTTACCTTAAAAAATAATGTATCTATACTGATTGTTTTGGGGCTTTTATTAACAATTCTTGTCACTTTTTGAACATACTATTTTCACTCAAAATAAAATTAAATGGGACTCTACTTTGGTGAGCTAGATCGAAAACAAACACACAAACAAACAAATGAACAAAGCAATCTTTTAGGGCTCACACAGAGTCCCAAAGCAATTCTTAAAATGGAAGAATGGGACCAGAAGTGAACAAACACAGAAGTAAATCCAAAACCCATCAAGATGATGTCCAAATCTGTAGCCCCATGTCCAGCATCTGGAGCTTGCAATATAATCAGCTGGGCTCTAAGGGACTTAGGCAGCCCCGCCCACCAGCTCGGCCTCCTAGAGCACCATCCCTGCAACACAGTGCTTCAGCTGCTCTCCAGGAAGCCTTCCATAGTACCGTCTTCATGGATGATGTCTATGATGTTGCCAAGTTCTGTTGCCACAATGATGGGTGGGAAGGAAGCCTTGGACTGCAGCTCTATCAGAGTCTGTGCGCTGACCCCAGGGGAAACACTTTCTATTATCCTCCTGCCACACCCCTGCAGGGGTTTGGGTCTCTGTCTGTTAGAGCTGCTTCTTCAGTGCTGACATTTCCTCCATCAAACAAATCAGTCCACTTCCTTTAAATTTATCTCCACTTCAGTTCTCAGAATAAGGGTATAATGCAGTCAGATTCTTTGCCAAAATATCACATGGAAGGATATCCCTGTCCCAATGCCTCATAGTGTTCTCGCTCCCCTCTGAACCTCATCAGCTAGACCTCCACTGTCCATGTTTCTCCCAGCATTCTTAACTTCCAAGTTCCCAAAAGAATGACCCATTAATCTTGGCTCATATCCCTCACTGGCTTTTCCAGCCCAAAGTCCCAGACTCTTCCAGATCTCTCCCACTAAGCAGCTTCCAAAGTCACATGTTCAGGTGTGTCATAGCAACAACTCCACCTCTTGGTACCTTTTTGAAAATAAAAACTTAGTTTCTTTTTCTGATGATGTAATAAAATCCTTTACAAAAGTAAGAGAGCAAATAAAATGTTTATTTTAGTTCACTGTTCCAAGTTACAAATTCATTGTTGTGGGGCAGTGACAGGGACAGAACCTTGGGACAGACAGCTGATCACATTGAATTAATGATCAAGAGCAGGGAGGAATGAGTTACCACACACACACACACACACACACACACAGACACACGTGCACATGCACACACACATATACTCTCACACACACACTTACTGGTGTCCATCTGGATCTCTCCTTTGCACTCAGCCTAGAGACTAGTGGAGGAAAATGATGCTTCCCATATTCTGGGTGGGTCTTCCCACTTCAATTAACCAAAGTAAGATTCTCCATCAGACATGCTCACAGGCTAACCCAATCTAGACAGTCTCTCATTAACCCTCACTTCCCAGGCAATTCTAGATTGATTCAAGTTCACAGTTAAAACTACCCATAAAATTTACCATTTTGGAATGACCCTATAGGGCAATAACTAACTTTAGATAAAAAAAAATATAAAGAATTCATCAGACTGATGTCTTGCAATTCAGGCTTGCAGAAGTTGGCATTGAAGTCCGATGCTTCTCTATCAAAGAGTGCTTAGGGTGTGCTGAGTCACCACCCAGCATGATGGCGGTTACATATTTTAATTTTATTATAACTGAGTCATAGGAGTAGTTCATTATCGAGTTCTATTGACTGTTAAAGAAACAATTAAAGTTAAATATAAAAACATTTGGCTGTTTTGATTCTTAGGACTAACAGAACCCCAGGATTGATTCCTCATCTTAGATTTTTTTGTTCCTGGAAAGAGTGAGTAAGAGACTTAAGAGCTGCTTAGGCAAGTCTGGGCCATACCAGGCCCCACAGTTTGCTCACTCTTGTAGGTAGAGGTGAGAGGCTGTGAGGGCTGATCTGCTCTCACTGCCCCCCCACCTTGATTTATTTAGTGGGATAACTGATAAACAATAGCATCACAGTGCAACAAGTACATTTCCTTTCCTGAGTAACTTCCTTTTCCTCAAACCGAACTTGCCACTCAATACAAGCATATTGGAGGGACACTGGGGCTCAAAGTGAACAAAACACCTTCCCATCCGAGCACGGAAGTGCTGTGTCTGAAGTGTTAAAACACACGAGAAGCTAGCAGCTACTCAGGATGGAAGAAATGATGCAGGCTTCTGAAAGACCAGGAAGGAAAGAACAGCAACTATGTGGTCACAGAGGGGGAGCAAGTGACCAAAGAGAGTCATCGTGGGGGTTTCAGTGAGCTGTCCCCATAGTTTTGGGCATGTGACTACCTGGTCCCCAGTTAGTGTCACTGTTTGCGGAGCCTGAGTGGGCGTGGTCTTGCTATTAGGTGTTACTAGGTGGATTTATGTTACTAGAGTGGGCTTTGAGAGTTTAAATCCTCTTGCCATTTTGAATTGGTACAAGACTCGAGCCTTCAGCTTCCTGCTCCTGCTGCTTTGACTGTGCTCCACCATCATGGACTCTAACTTTTTATAACCATAAGCCCAAATAAATGATTTTTTTTCCTATGGAGAAGAAGGGGAGGAAGAGGAAGAGGAAGAGGAAGAAGGGACAAGGAAGGAGAGGGAGAAGGGCAAGAGGAGTGGAGGGACGGAATGAGCTTGGTGTGGTGGCATGTCCCTGTAAGCCTGTCACTTGGGAAGTAGAGGCAGGAAGATTGTTACAAGTTCAAGGGCAGTCTGGTCTACACAGCCAGTTGGAGGCTACCCAGGGCTACATAGTAAACTCTGTCTCAGTAAATAAATAGAATAAAACATTTATAGGGACTAATAAGCTCTGTTTCACAGTATCCTCCTTCTTGATAATTACCAGAAACTCCAGTTTGAAGTAGGGGTCACATCTTATGCTGCAGAAAGGTGATCTCCGGTCACACATCATACTCAGCTTCAGAAATCAGATCTGAATTCACAAACAACATTTCTCCTGCAGAGGGTGGAGAGCGTGAGGAGGAAGCAGTGATAATTTCTCAGTGCTTAGTGGTGACTGAGCATCACTGGGTACCAGCAAGGCTTTAGATATATGGACCCAAGCAGCATCAACACTTCAGTCTGTTTAGTTCTCACGGCAGTCAAGAGTAGGCAGGAAGATTGAATGTTTGAGCCCAGCCTAGTCTACATAGTGAACCTTTATCTCAGTATTTAGTGTATGCTGGTAGGAGGAAAATAATATGAATAATCAATATCCTCTTTACCTTTAAGGAACACCTCAGGATTTGGCTTCGTTGTGTAGTAAGGGGTGGTACACAAACATATGTGGGCAGAAAAGCATACATATAAAGGCTAGAGGAAGATACCCAGTGTCCTGCTCTATATCTATGTCTTCGTCAGGGTTTCTATTCCCGAACAAACATCATGATCAAGAAGCAAGTTGTGGAGGACACAGTTTATTCAACTTACACTTCCACATTGCTGTTCATCACCAAAGGAAGTCAGGACTGGAACTTAAGCAGGTCAGGAAGCAGGAGCTGATGCAGAGGCCATGAAGGTATGTTTCTTACTGGCTTGCTTCCCCTGGCTTGCTCAGCTTCCTTCCTTATAGAACCCAGAACTACCAGCCCAGGGATGGCATCACCCACAAGGGGCCCTCCCATCCTTGTTCACTAATTGAGAAAGTTGCCTTACAGCTGGATCTTATGGAGGCATTTCCTCAAGGGAGGCCCCTTTCACTGTGATAACTCCAGCTTGTGTCATGTTGATACACAAAACCAGTGTGTGTGTGTGTGTGTGTGTACAGATGCAGATTGTCACTGCAAGAGTAAACCCTAGTGCCAAGAGCAAGGAACTGAGAGGACGAGTGCAAGGGATTCTGGGACCTTATTCAGCATCTGATGGTGTTCTGTGATCCTATCATTATCTCCATAAGTCTAACTCCCAAGTCAAGGCCTGTGTACTGCCCCATAGGTTCAAACAAATGCATCAATAAAGCCTTCCTTGGAGAACATTGCTTACCTTTCTACAATTTCTATCTTGAGTTGAGCAAAGGGACATAAGGCTTAGATGGTGACATTAGGAACCAGCATGATTGGAAACTCTCTTAAAGGTGCATTTTTCAGAGTTGAACCTAACCTGACAGCTCTCACAACTTGGTGGTTTACCATGGACCATTCCACTAGGTATAATAAGGATGAGTAGAAATCTCATTCATTGGCCAGCTAATGAAGCCACATGAAAACCCAGAGACAAGAAAGGAGTTCTGTCAACCTGCCAGTCCTCAGGTACTACAGGAAGATTCCTTTATGACCAGAGGCTTGGGGTCTTGGTCAGACATATTAATGCTTCCTCTCTGGACAGACAGATGGAAGCTTGCATTTGGATTGATGTCTGCCACTTACAAGCTGTGCGATTTTGGAGGCACCTTAAAAGCCTTCTGCAGGTGACTTATAAGCACAAACATTTCAACTTTCTAATACACATTACATGTATAGCATTTAATCTATATTAGTACTACACACTTAATTTTTATGTCAATCGTTCTCAAAGTCCAAGTTTTCTGGTGACTTAACCACGCTCTTCCTTTAGGGTTTTCCTCCTTTTAACCCTTTAAAATTTCTTTCTTATACCACTATTTCATCAGCAATTGGCATTATTTCTCACAGTCATGACCATATCCAGGCTAACTAGTCCTAACACATGCACGTGAAAGTAAGATTTACCACTCAGCTAGGGTCCATGGTTCTATGGAGTTTCTGAAATCAAATTGATGTTATCTGAATCCTTCTAACTTTCTGTTGTTAGTGAGCACAAAACATTGTCTCCAAACAAACGTGAGATTCAGATGCTACTGTGTGGTAAGTACTGTGCACTTGTAACAGTGAAAATACCGGAGGGAACCCATCAATGAGGAAGCAGAGGAAGCACAAGGAAAACAAAGCCAATTTCATAACTGGGTGTCATGTGTTCTTTACATGAAGATGTTTGCAAGGACCTGCATATAGCAGGGAAGGCTACTACTCTAGATCCTGGAGCTTTGGGGGCTAAGAGAGAAGAGCTTCCTCCCTCCTTGGAGTTTTCATTTTGGTGAGGGTAAACAGAAAAAATCATATAAACGAATGTAATTAAAATAATCTCAGGTGGCTAAGAAGTGCAATCTAAGGAGAAACTCAAGTGTACAAAACCAAGGTCTGATGAAAGTGCTACTTACTGTGTTTGCTGTGATGATGGAGGGATAGGCATTAAAAGGAATAAATAAGGGGATGGAGCCAACAGGACATTCCATGCTGAGGGAACAGCAAGTGCAAAGACTCGAAGCTAAACGAACTTGGCAAGATGAATGCAGGGAGCAGAAATCTGGCTAGAATACAGCGTGAGGACAACTCCAGGGGCTGAGGTTGAAGGGGCAGGCGAGGCTTGGCCAGGGCCAATATTTTAACCATGACAAGGAATTTGGGTTTTATCAAAGTTCTCTAGGCCATTGTGGTGGAGATTGGGGCATGCTTTTTTCTGACTTGTGTCTTGAGTTGGAGATGTGTCAAGGTGAGAAAGGGAGCCACTAGCCAGATGTTAGATGTTAGAGGCATCTGGGAAAGGATGGTGGTGGCCAGGACCATGCTCAAGCTTGGATCTGGCTTGTGAGTCCCTTCAAGGTTTGTATGTTGGAAGCTGGATCCTCAGTATGGTGGGGCTGAAAGCTAAAGGAACCTATAAGAGACAGGGCCCCATGGAAGATGGTTAGGGCATTAGATGCTGACTTGAGAGGGACTAATGGAACCACTCTGGGACTTTGGTTAGTTTCTATAGAAGTGGATTATTATCAAATGACAAAGCCTGGCTTCTGAGTCTCTCAGGTCTCTTGTTTCGTTACAGGGTCTCTTTTGCAGTGTGCCTTCAGTATGATAGGGTTCAGTCCAGCCCTTCCAGAAGCCAAGCCAGTGGGACTGACTAGTTCCAACTTTTGACCTTTAACTTTGTAAACTATGATTAGAATGAATCTCTATTCTTTACAAAATACTCAGCTGCCAGTATCTTGTTATAGTGAATATGATAGTTAGCTTTAAATGTCAATTTGTCTCAACTTAGAATGTCCAGAAAGAGAGTCTCAAATGAGTAATTGTCTTTATTAGATTAGCTGTGGACATGGGAGAGGCTATCTTGATTGTTAATTGGTAGAGGAAGACACAGCCCACTGTGTGTTCCTGCACTTGAAGACTAGAAGGGTGGGGAAGCACTATACTGATGTCCTGTTTGCTTCTTCATGGTCCTCATGATCATATCTGTTGGGGTGGCTCTGAGGGAACTCCTCATCTCAAGCTTCTTTGGGTTCAGAGGGCACCATTGCCATGGGACCCAGGAGACCTCTAATCCCATACCACAGGGTCTCTGTTCTGTTTCACACTGGCTTAAACATGCCAGCTGTCAGGATTTCTTTTAAGCTTTCAAAACGGCTTGGGAGGAAAAAAAGACTGAAAGACCGTTGGACACCAGATAGCACTTCTTAAGCAGGGCTTGCTGAGTTACGTGTAAATGAATCAGAACCATGTGCCAGTAGACTTCTCTTTGCAGGCACTTGGATTTAAAAATAAAAGAGATGGGGAGGGGGAGGGGGGAGAAAAAAAGCATGACTGGGTTTTGCAAGGACCTGAATGAGAACTTCACAGAACCAAGGGCCCCAAACAGGGTGTGACTTTTCCCCCATCCCTCTTCTCATTTCTTTCATCTCTAGCCTGTGAGAGCTACTTGATGTCTGTGACATTCCAAGGCACTTTCGCCGCAGACACTGTGTCCTGGTATTCCCTGTATCCTTGCCAAAGGACTTGTTATGCTGTGGTTAAAACTATGTATGCCTCACCAGAACCATTCTGACTTCTAAGAAGTTTGCAGACTTTATTCGCATGACACTCAGGCTGCTGATAACAGGAGCCTGGCTTTTTGACCATGGCATTAACTTGAGAAACTGGGAGAAGGGAGGGCCTTACATTGGTAGCACTCTGAACTCACACTGGCTCTCAGACCTTGGTCAGGTCAGTATCACAGCTCAAAACCTTGATTTTCTCATCTGGAAAATGGGAGTTAATCTAACCCCTCCCCCCCCCACTGTGTCCACAGGTCGTTCTGGAGCATTGTGTAAGTCATAGACTGTAGTGAATGTTCCAGAAAGGTTGTCAATGGTCTCCCACAGGTTCATTCATCTAGTCTAAGAGTGAAATAAATGTGTGTTCTCTTCTGTTTGTGCTTTGGAAAGATAGGAGTAGATTCTAGGTTGGTTTGTAATAAGAAAAGAATCCATTAATAACACCTAACTGCCTGCCACGACTCAGAGCCCTAGAAACTTAGAGATTGGTGCTACACACCTTTAATTCTAGTATTGGAAAGGCATAGGCAGGCAGATCTCTGCGTGTATACATACAGCGTGGTCTACATAGCTGCCAGGTCTGAATGGTAAGACCCTGTCTAGTAGAAAGATGAGGAAATACAGGCCACAGAAGAGAATGACTAGACCAAATCACCCAGCAGTCACATTGAAGGAGCCGTGGTGCCCAGAGCTGAGAGAGGAAACCACATTCTTAGTTACAGGGATATTACAAATAACACAACCAATTACTCTAGAGTGCTTTATTAGCATCTATTTATCAATACATATCACTGTTTATATACTAACACCTATATACACATACATATGTGATTATATATATTATATATATGTATATATACATATGTGTGTTTGTGTGTGTACATACTAGAGGTGGGGATTAGATATCATACTTGCTAAGCAAGTGCTTTTGCCACAGAGCTCCAACCCAGATCCCCACATTCCTATTTATGTTTTTAATAGCCATGACTTATTGTAGTTCTTGGTATGCAGTAGCAGAAGAGAAGACAAATCCCCCAAACTCCCAGCAAGAGGGGAGTAATGCTATGAAATCTCTCTCTCTCTCTCTCTCTCTCTCTCTCTCTCTCTCTCTCCCTCTCCCTCTGTCTCTGTTTCTCTAAGGAAGACAGTTTTTAAAGGACATAAATAGTTCACACCTCTCCAACAAACAAGATACCTTTTGGTCTTTGTGTGGTTAACGTGTGTACGTGTGCGTGTGCGTGTGCGTGTGCGTGTGTGTGTGTGTGTGTGTGTGTGTGTTTGAGAGGGGGTGACACAGAGAGAGACAAAGAGAGACAGAGAGAGACAGAGATAGAGAGAGGCAGAGGGCAAAGAGATAGAGACAGAGAGAGGCAGAGAGGGATGGAAACAGTCAGACACACAGAAGTTTTAGCCCCTCCTTTTGAACCTGAGTCCATGATTCTAACTGGATCAGGCACTCCAGGGCTCTGATTTGTGCTCCTGGAACAGGGATCTGTGTGTGACCTTTATAAACAGGGACAGTCACAGTACTTCCACAATGTTTGCAATGTGAACAATGGTCAGGGAGGCAGAGTGACAAACCAGGGTGAGTGTTGGCCTGCATCCTGGAGACTTGAGATGATCAGTGTCCCTTTCCTGCATGCAGAGAGGTGCTAAAAGCTGTGTCAGGAGATAGGAGAAAGAAGATAGGGGAGGAGAATGGAACAGAGAGACTAATGGGATGGGCAGCCCACTTTTGGATATCCAGAAAACCTGAAACAACAAATGTTTTCCTCTACAAAGGGATTTCTGTCAGTTTCATTTAAAAGCATTGGCTATGATGGACAAGGGTTGGCAGGGCTGTTGGTGTCAGGTTGGGTGATGAAGTCGCATACACTGATGAAGATCAGTGGGTCCTTTGTGGAGGCCATGAGGATTTGGGAAATGTTTGCTTGGGCCTCTACATGGAGGGGCTCAGGTCTGTGTCATGAGTCATGGAGGAGAACATGGGAGGGGCTTAGGTCTGCATGGCGAGTCATGGAGGAGCGTTTATTTTTTTTTCTTTAAACCTTAGCATGTTCTCAGTCACTGCTAGTCTAATATGACAAGCAGAAAGGATAGCATCCCACCTCCTCACCACACAACCTCAGTCCTAATTACTGACCCCAGTACCTGCAAAATGCACCCCAGAAGTCCACTGATTAGATGATGTCAATAGGTCTGGTCAGTGGAAATCCAGCTCTTCTGGGTCCCACTGTAGACCAGTGAATACAAACACGCTTTTCTTTGTTTTAGAGCATTTTTTTTCTCTTTAAACCTTAATATGTTCTCAGACTCTCAAACAGACACACGGAGCATTTCCTGAGGTAACTTGCTTGGTGGCTTTTTTGTTTTGTTTTCCTTTGCATGGAGGAGACTCTCCTAAGAAGGACGTCTTAGAGAGGCAGTGAGCTATGGAGTTGCATCCCCCACAGAAAACTGCAAAGCAGTATTATTTGTTCATAAGCCAGTTATGATTTAGTGTCTCCTCATTCCAGAAAGCATTGGAGAAACAGAAGCGAGAAGAGTGGAAAGCTAAGTTGAAGAGACGAAGCATGGAGAGAAAAGAAGGTGTCCGGTTGGAATGAGCCCTGGATTAGGAGATAGAGAAGTGACCACTCTTCAGAGGACCTGGGTTCAATTCCCAGCACCTACATGGCAGCTCCCAACTGTCACTCAAGTTCCAGTGGACCCAACACCCTCACATAGACATACATGCAGGCCAAATACCAATGCATATAAAAATACAAAAAAAAATTAAAAGTGGCTGGGGGAACATGGGACAAGGCTTCTAGATGTTCAGGCAGGAAGCAGAAGAAATAAGATCAAGTGCCCTACTCAACAGAAGAACATTCCTCCAATGCTTTAGAGATCTGTGACTCATAGAAGATGTTAAGTGCAAGAAGAGAGATGAAGGGATTTTCTTTTTAATTTTAATTTTTTTGAATATGTAGCTCAAAACCCTATATGGGGGGCAGGGAAAGGTTTTTTTCCTTGGTTTGTTTGTTTGTTGTTTTTTTTAACATGAGGACTTTTGGGTAAACTAATGCATGGGCTTTAAAACCAAAGTAAGAAATGAAACAGGAATACCATTAATATGGTTTTTGACATCCAGCAGAAACTGAGGGCACAGACTGAGGCCACAGCACTTGAGCGGGATGGCTGGCCACACCAGGCTAAAGCCACGGAGCCTGAAACATCATTTACGTGACCTCAATTTATAATAGAGCTGGGATTACAGATCCTTTGAAGGGACAACTGAAAGTCAGCCTGTGGAACCAGCAGAGTGCACAGAGAAAATGTCACTCTCGGTAAATCCTGTAGGGAAGACGCTGAGGTGGGGCCTTGAGTGGCAGGTGGGAAGAGTACAGTGACTTTGAGGTAGGGGGTCAGATGGGGAAGTGACATAAATGGCTCAGGTGGATGTACCATACAACAAGGACATGTTTTGGATGTCCCAGAATCACATTTAGATGTCAGTAGAAATTTTTCAGGGTAGAGGCCCTAACAGTGCAAGCCCAGAAAGCCCTGGCGCCAAAGACCACTAGTCATGCACAAAAGAAATGATATACAGCCAAGGGTTCAACCTGATTACATGTCAAACCCCAACACTCAGACCATGACTCAGCACAAGAAAAAAAAGTCAAAACTACCACATTTCATCATGTATTGATTGCAAAAATCCTCTACCCTTGTTCTCCTGAAAAGCCTGGATGGAGCAATAATGTTTTTTGTCTATCTTTCCCAGATCACATACTTCGGCCTTGACTGGTTATCCTGCAGAGACCACTTTGCCTTTAGGTTATGCAAAGTCTTTTGGGGGTTCCTTAAATCCTCAATCATAGCTAAAACCCAAACCTTTTAAAACAGCATTTTCAAATCTTGGTTGGATTCTCAGTCGGTAATCTGTAACCACTACCAGATTCATGAACTTATATCAATACTTAAGATTATTCTTAAATAATTAGGAAGTGAACCTGAAATGGGAGAAACAGAGCAGAGAACAAGATGACTGAAACTCTTTAGACAGGCTTTGAGTTTGATGGTGACATCACACACACACACACACACACACACACACACACACACACACACAGCACAGGCACATATACACATAGCACATACACACACACAGATACACACATACACCACAGACATAGACACACATATACACCCAGACACACAGAAAGAGGGCCAGAGACAGAGCTTGGGATAGGATTGTGCTGCTTACACAAGTCTTGGGAGTGGGAAGAGAATACCCATAGGTCTTGTGTGTCTTCAATGAGAGGAACCATGGAAGATACTCACATGGGTTGTGAGAGGAAGTTTTGAGGCCATCTTGCTAATGATTTAATATAGTAACTGAAACATGAGAAAATGGAGTCCCAATAAAGATGGTTTCTCCAAGGCGAGAAAGGTTAGAACCATCAGGACTCTAAGGTTCCAAGTGATAAAGTTAAGCTTTACTGCCACATATGTCATGGGCATTTCTGACAATTGGTACCCGGTCCTACTATTGCCTTGGTTACTGCTATATGTCAATAGACACAGCAACCGTTCTGGGATTGCTTTCTGTGTCTTGTATATTTGCTTCAGGCTGCAAGTGTGGGAAGAGCTGTCTATTCATCCTGGAAACTTTTGACTTTTTGAGGGCTGAAGAGCTCAGGAGAGTGTAGATTTACCTGGGAAATCTCTCCACATCAGTAGCTAAGCAGAAAAAGAGTAGGTGGGGGCAATGGTAAACTCTCTGAAACCCAGGGAGCTGAAAAAAACCAGAGCTGCTGGAGACTCCTGAGACCCCACTCAATGTTCGGGAGATCCGAGACACAAAGTAGACAACGTGTGATGCATGAAAAAAATGCCTGTGCCAGGCCAGGCGGCGTGCAGCCAGAGGGCCAGGCTGTTCATGTTTCAGAAACAAGAGCAGTGATATCCATGGAATCCCACAGCAGAGGAAGCACGGCTCCAGCCTACTGCGTAAGTTACACTCTACAGCTTCTTCAGAGACAACACAAAACCGCTGTGGTCACTTGACCTTGATCTGTGGCTTTCCCACCAGGGGTTTGACCCACATTTACCAACCATTTTCCCAGGGGGGGGGGCAACCTCTTTCAGCCTCCGTAATTTGTGAGAAACCTCCTATGGAATTGGAGTCTCCACCATCATCTTCGCTAGTGTGCCCGTGTAACCTGGCTGGAAGACCGTCCTGAGCGAGACGCTTGTGCCCTCTGAACTTTACAAAATTTAAGCACAACACGATAATGGCTTCAGCGCTCAATCTTATCAGTCTTATTGTTATTCCTTGGCCCCTGCAATGAGGTCTTTACACGAAACCTTTCGGGATGGAGGGTATAGTACAGCAGCAGGTATCACGGGGACAGTGACAAATGAGGAAGGTGTCAGGAGAGACTGTTCAAATAAACAGTTGTGTGCTTGCAAGGACAGCTTGAAGACCTCAGATCTTTCTCTCTCCCTCTGTTTTTCTCCCCCTCCCTCCACAACAGAAGATTAAGTTTGCTGTGAATATGAGCTGATGAAAAGAATTCAAATAGTCCTTTGAATAGGACCCCAGTCAGACCCACAGGAGAGCTACAAATTGCATTTGGAGACACTAGTCTCGGTTGCAGAAAGCGAGCATTAAACCCACATATCTTCTTTCTATAAGGTACTAACTTGTAAATTAACCTTTAATGGTGTATAAATGATGTTCTGAAAGAACTGCTTATGCAGCTATATTTATGATCTAGAAAATTGCAAATATTTACAAGATTATAGGTGTTAATGGTCTGTCAAAAATGTTTGTATATTGTACATACATTAAACCCTGGGTTCAGACCACCCTGGTATAAAAGACCACCACTCTCAAGTTCCATATAGTGTTTCACTCTCATTCCATATATGCCAATCCCTATAATTAGCCTGCTCCCTAATATAGATCAAGTCAACTTTATAGGGAATTCTCCCGATCGTTTTCATTTCATTTAAATCCAGTACCCAGGCAGCCTGTGTAAACTGTTTGCTAAATGGTCCAGGATGGCCAATCGATCTTATGTCAGCAGGGGCCTGTGAACTTGTCTATCTTGTTTCAGAGTGGGCCCCACTGGAGGGCCCGAATGCCCCTTGTCTGATTGCTTTCCGGAAATAAAATTAAGCAGATCTGTGAGCTTCCAGGTCCTGTCTCTCTGCTGATGCTGGGCCTTGGAACCCTAAAAGTGCATCAGCCAAGGGCGTAATTCATTTCAAAAGCCGTTGCTCGCTCGTTAAAGGCAGTGTCTAACCCGGGTGGTCACAGTGTTGAGGACCGAAGACAAAGGCAAAAAAATTCCCTTTTCTCCACAATTGTGACTTATAATGGTGCCCCGTGCAACTTGTGTCTGGGATCTAGCATCTTGCTCTCTTACTGTTGTTCCCTGAGTGTGTGGTAGGAAGAAAAACAAAACAAAAAGGTCACTGGACCTTTTGAAATGGTGGTCCCATCTTGGTTTATTATCTCATCTGCACATTTTTATTAATGTCAAAATGTTTCCAAGGGCTGTCTGGAGACGAGAATTCCCCAGGCATTCACTAATGCTGTCTGCTTTGTAGAAATTCATAGAGCAAGCTCATTGGTAAGTGTTAAGGGAACTGCCTTCCCACACAGCACTATGGCTGCTTAAAGTCCCTGAGCTGAAAAAGGGTAACGTTGGAATCTTTATATAGATCACCAAATAATAGCTGCTTCCCACACCACGCCCGGACCCCACCCACACAAACACCATTGAATTAATTTTCCTTTGAGCCCTTTTAAGCAGCCTTGACCACACATGCTTATTTTCTTGAAAACAAACTAGATGCTTGCAAGGTTGAAATAAATTTGAAACTACTAAAAGCTGAAAATGTCCCATACAAGAAGCAGACAGCCCCAGACCAGTGGACAGGCTAAGGGACAATCAGCACAGTCAAACAGTAGACTGATATTTCTTTCCTGTGGGTGATTTTCAAAGATCCTATCTCTTTTGTCTTATCTAGCATTTGAGACAGATTTGTTAAAATTATGCTAGGATTCTTGGTGGGCTCTAAAGCAGAGATTTCCATGGTGCTATCCTGGACATCTGTTCACTTTGAAAGGTTATAAATTTGTAATACATAGGTTACAACTTTTCCCTCTGGGGCTCTAATTGTTTTAGGATGGGGTAAAGAGAAATGAGCTTCTCTGAGGGGTTGGGGATGTGGTGTAGCAACTTCCAAGGGGTTATAGAGACAATGTAGCCCAGGAGAACTCAAGAGAGTTTTAATTCATACTCACATGCTATTGACAAAAATTATTCAAGGTGGTTCTTTTTTTATGTTTTTTTTTTATTATTATACTCAAAAGCTTGTGGTGTACAGATAAGATAGTTCAAAATCTGGTATCTGCATGGAGAGGGGAACCGTAGACTGTGAAGGGGGCACAGGGAAGGCTCTGGGCTCTAGTTTGCACTTTGGACAGAGGCTACTGCTTGCTCCACTCAAGTGCCAAGTGAAACAATTGGAAAACAAACAGAAGATAGAGGGAGTCTTGGCTAGGGGACAGATATCATCCACTGTATGTTGATCTAGGAAAGGAAATGCTCAAACAGTCAAATGTAGCTGCTCATTCTGGAAGGGTCCTCTTTTGTGAAGAAAATTAGAGAGACAGGTGAGGTTATTTGGAGCCTGGCTATTCCCTGGAGATGTTTAAAAAGAAGACAGCCAGGGCGATTACACACAGCCCCTCTTCTTTGCATAGTGAGGTTGGCAGGGTCTGTGAGAGATTCATCAATTGTTTCAAACTATTTCTTTTAGCATTATGGGTTTGGCAAAACCCCAGATAGCCTTTATCAAGTGTTTTCTCCAGCCCCCGCCTCATTTTTAATTCCCATGTGTATTTCAAAGGCAGTCTGCATGTCATTGACTCATTTACACTCAAATCATCCAAAATGTTGGTTGGGATGCATTCATTAGTTGATGCCCGCCGAAAAAGGACGGTGCCCCTTTAAAAGAGATGTTAGAAACCTTTCCTTCATCCCTCTTTTACTTGCCAAATGCAGTTCAAAGTAAACCCACCCCGCTATGTTCCCAGGGCCCCCCATCATCAATTTTTAATCATATTAGAAAAGGAAATTCCAAGGAACACTAAATTTGGGGGAAATTCTTCATTCCATTCTCCCGCCTTTAAAAATCATGTGTATTTTAAGGGAAATCTAATCCATATGCTTCTGATTCATTTACACTTAAATCATTAAAATGTTGTTTTGAGCAAGCTGCCTGTGTGCAGGAATGGCCTTAAGCCTCCTTTTTATCATTATTTCTTCAAGCTCTTTTCTCCAAAACAGGAAGCCACATTGAGAAAAATCAAATATCTAAGAGTTTAAATTTGGCACAATCATCCCGAGGCTGCCATGGTTTAGATAAATCTGGTCTCACCCGTCTTCCCATAGGACCCAGTACAGCGCTCTGCTTGGATGGTGAATGAATACTCATAATTGCACGTAATCAGCTAAATTGCATCTGCAAGTATGTTACTTCCTTTGAGTAATTTGAATGGTGCCGGCTTGTGCGTGTGTGTGTGTGTGTGTGTGTGTGTGTGTGTGTGTGGTGTGTGTGTGTACAAAGATAGTTCTATTAAATCATTCTGACCAACAATATACCTGACAGTAAGGTGGGATATTAAAAGAAATCATATGCTGAGACAAGGAGAGAAATGTTCCAAGATTGTAACATTTGCCACGGCATGCTTGAAAAACACATGGAAATATGCTGACCAGTCCTAATTATGGAGTAGCTAAAACTGTCACGGGGCTTGTGTACTAGTTTGATAGATGCTGCTGTTTCTGTCTCTCCATCCTCTGAGACGATGAAAATCCATCATCCATGTCTGTCTGTCTGTCTATTTATCTCTTCTGTTTCTCTTTCTGAATCTATTGGTATAAACCCCACAATGATTGCCCTCTACGCCCATTTCCCAGAAGAGGAAGCAAGGCTAAGAGTTAAAAGACAATACTAATTGGTTTTAGATATTAATTCCACAGCCAGGTTCCTTTGTCACATTTGATCAAAACTCAGACACTTCTATGCAGAGATCTGGGACATCATGGGCATCGGTCACCCCACCTAAGGCAGTTCTCGTGGGTGGAGTGGGCCATGCTGTTCTTATTTCTGAAGTGTTATTGAAGCCACAGAGAGTTAAGAACAACTCTCAGGTAGGTCTTGTGCTGAAGGACAGTGGTTGACACGGGCACTGTGTAGAGCAGCAGGGTCTATTTGGATGTCACCGTTCAATCGTTGGCGATTATAGACATGTTACTTAACCTGTGTCCGTTTTGTCAAAAGTGGGGATAATAATAGTTTCCATTGATAGAGCTGTTCTGAAAAATGACCTAAGACACCCTGTATCTAAGTATAATAGATCTTCAACAAATCACAGCTAATTATTTACTGCCCACTAAACAGACACTCTCTGTTGCCAACACTCGGGAGATTTCATCAGGACAAAAGAACATACCTGTCATTTTATGGACATAGAAGCTGGTAGTAGCTCTATTGGCAGATAATTTGTGGATGTCCTATATCTCCCTGACCCTAACCTCAGACCTGCAAAGGGTACACAAGTTTACTCATGCTCCTAATTCTGCAGCACAAAGCACATGGTGCCTGCACAGAAGCCTCAGTAACATCCCTGCAGCCTGTGGAAATGGGAATTCAAAGTAGTGACACCAGGGGTGGGGGCTGGGGGGCGTTGGCAGACAGTACCACAACCACCACCACTCCCTGCTGCCTCTGAAACACAATTGTCATGCCATTAAGGAACATTAACATTTCTAATTTAGACCGTGAGCTGCGAAAGCTCCTCAGAGTTCACCTATCAGGTGAGGCCATCTGAATTCCATTAGAATTGTGGAATAGAAATTTCATGGAGACTCAAGATGTTCTATCATTTTAATAGAAGCATCGTGTGCGTCTGAACAGGGAGGTAGGAAGGAGCAACTCCCTGTGCCCTTTCTTCCCTCATTCTTCTTACTCTGAAACCTGAAACCTCCTCAGAGAACAGAGCCCTGTCACCAACCAGTTTGTCACAGAAGCTGCTGCCATGTTGTACATTCTCAGAGCTGCCCTGCTGTGGAGAAGTGGGGGGATACTGAGGTCTGGCAGAGTGTCTGAATTGAAACAGGGTAAGCATCTGGCATGGTACTCTTGGAAGAAGGACAGAGGTTGACGGGAGGCTAGGACTTCTTAGGTGACCTAACGAGGCATGCTCCTACTTTGATGCCAGAGTTCTCTCCCCAGGCTTCAAATATTGCTTGGCGAAACCCTGTGGCAACCTGTTTTCTACATCCAGGCTGACACATCCTTTAAAATTAATTTCTTGACTTGTCCAAAGGAAACTAAGGCTCTGCCCGTTCTCCTGGTGCCAAACATCTGGATGAAGGCTGGGGGAGGAAGTCCCCTGAGTAGGCCCATGTCCTCATTTTCTTATGGCCTGGAGGGCCAATGGCCGAGAACATGGACAAGAGTTCTAGGAGGGCATCATCTAGGGGATCAGCTGAGGGCAGAGAGAGAGGTTTTCTACACTGTTGGGAAATGTTCCCACCATGCATGCCTTCTGCATGTCTGCATGCTCTGTGAGGTGGGATTCTAGCCCTGTTTTCTCAATTCTTGAGCATGGCAAAGATTGTTAGTGTTTAAGGATCAGCAAATACCTAGCATATGATTTACTATCATCTTATTATTCAAAGTTTCAACAGCAGCCAGAGAGGTAAGGATAGAGACTACTGCAGGTTCTCCTTTATGAGAAATGGTGACTCCACCCCTAGTTCCACTATATCACCATCATCAACAACACTGTCCCCATCATCATCATCGTCGTCATCATCATCATCATCATCATCATCATCATCATCATCATCATCAATACAGGCAATTAAGTACTCACTGTATCCAGGCACCATACAAAGACAGGTATATAACCATTTTATTTAATTTATAATAGTCCTTTGAAGTTGGTCTCACTACAATATACAATTTATCAAAGGAACCCAGGGTGACCAAATGGACCAAGATCACCAAAAAAAGGAAAGGGGCAGATCTCATAGCCTATAGTGTTGTCCAGTGTTTAGTGTGAATGAAAGGATGAACACATACTTAAAGACCTGACCTGACGCCCATCAGGGATTCTTGATCACCTTGGGAGAGAGTAGTATTTGGCAAAAGAGCTAGAGTTGTATTTGAATTCCAGATGATGCGCACTCTGGGTATATGACCTTAGGCTGGTAGTGTTGCCAGACATACGGTCACAGCCTGAGCCCTAACAAACCAGGTCTGGCTACCCATCTACCACATGAATATTAAAATTGGACAAATTAAAAGTGAAAAGCACAAAAAGAAATCTATTCATTGTGGCCATGTTGGAAAGAGGGACAAAGAATTCTGTCTAGAAATCTGACTGTTTTAATAGGCTCATTGGGAATAGGTGGCCGAACCTAACAATCTGAGACTCTAATTCTACACTTGATCTTAGCCAAAAGACTGAGAAGCATTGAGACTGATTCTAATAGTGTAACCACTTACCTATAGAATGTGAGCCACTCCCTAGTTTTATTGCAAAAGTCCTTTATCGTTTTATTTTTGAAATATGGTGGTCTTAAACTAGCTCTGAGGCTGGCCTTGAACTCCTGATCCATCTGAGTCCATGTTCCAAATGCTGAGGCTGCCTGTGTGCACACCAAGGCTTGATGCCCCAGTGTAGAGGAATGCTAGGGCGAAGAGGCAGGAATGGGTAGGTGGGTGGGGGAGCACCCTCATCGAAGCAGGGGAGGATGGGATGCAGAGGGGAACTAGAAAAGGGAATAATATTTGAAATGTAAATTAAAATAAAGCAAATGCTAAAATATGTTATAGATAATATGTCAAATTGTTAGTTGCACCTGGCCTACAGCTGTCATTCAAAAAGACAAAACTATAAACGGTCAGTCCACTCTGATGGTCTAACCTTTTGTTATTTCAGACCTTCAGAAGTTAAGATAGCCTTTAAACAAAAAAATTCTTCCTCCCATGTTTTAAGCTGCCTATCATTTTCTGTCATGCAAGAGGAAAGCACCCCACCCATCCTCTCATGAAGACAAAAGAACTAGAGGACAGTGGGCTTGTGTCTGCCAAAAGGAAAGTGTCCAGGTTCCAAGAGACAAATCAATCAATCAATCAATCAATCAATCAATCATTATTTTACCGTTTACGAGTAAGAGATTAAAGCCAATGCCACCTTCCTTCTCAACAATATAGCTTGACTTGAGTCGATAAAATTGATTGTATTAATCTCTCATCAGGCTGTCTTCACAGTCACTCTCTCACTGGCCATGTGCAGTACTGGCACTTGATGGCACCCACAGTCCGAATGCCACCCTTTGGGTTCCAGTTTGCTCATGGCACATTCTTTCTTCTAGCAAATGACGAGTTTCTAGTTTTTCTCTACAGAAACAAGGATTCTACGAGTTCCTCCTATTAGATTGTGGAGGCTCAAATAATTACAAGAGGATGTGCTGAAGGCACCTGAGTGTTTAGATCTGATGGGCTTGGATGGTCTAAAGCTTAACAAGTATAGATATGTGAGAGCTATGCAGCTTTCAGTATCTGAGAAGCTGACCCATTTTCGAAGGCTGATGGGGTTACAGTGGCATAGTGACTTTGCTTTGTAAATAGGCTACCTTTTCCCTGGGGAAATTTAGATGCAATTTCTACAAGAAAACTAACCAGTTCTAAGTTTATGCGATCTTGGGAACCAAAGATGGAGATGTGTAGTTAGTGTGTGTGTGTGTGTGTGGTGGTGGTGGTGGGTGTTCAGAAATCTGTTTATCACAAAGACTATTGCTTCCTCTTTACCTGAGGCTAAGGAGAGTAATGACAGAGGGGAGATACCTCAGTCCCAGCTGGTAAAGCAGCTCCCTTTGTTCAGAGGTACGGGGCATCAGAGCAGCTCTGCGACTTTCCATGGATAAAGTCACTTTGGTCTGCACAAAGGCTTGTATTGGCCATGCAGCACCATTTCAAGGTTTTAATTTTAAAACCAGTGGGATAGTTGCGCTCTGTACTTGATGAGATCCTGGGTTGGTTCAGAATATTATATGGGACCAATCACCTGTATTAAGGTGGGGCCTGGCAGAAGTTCAGAAACTCAACACACAACTGGTACATTTGCCTTTCTTCTGCTGAAACATTCATAGTGAATATTCTCTAAAATACCGTTTTATAGAAGACTACCATGATGGCTTTAGAAAAGAGCAATTTCTTCATATCTGTCTTCCATGTCCGTGACAAGATGCACGGTCTTCTCAGCCCTTGGCCTCCTACTGCTCAGTCTGCACCAAAAACTCAGGCTTTCCGAATACCATTCTATAAGCTTGGCCAGAAATGCCAAGACACTTACAGAAATGCCAAATCGACATTATTAGGTTTCACTGTAAGATCCCAATCGCTTTAGTTTAACTTTTCATTACTTTGATCCAACACCCCCGGCAGAAGCAAGCTAATAGAGAAAAGATTTACATGTGCTTATGGTTCAGAGGGTACAACCCATCACAGTAGAGAAGGTGTGGTAGCTGAAGTGACAGGACCTTTGTGAGGACGCTTACTCACATCTCAGGAGATCAGGTGGCAGAGTGCTCAAAATAGAATCAGAAACAGATGTCACCTTCCAGGTACATCCTGCCTCCCCTCCACACCCAGTGTTCCACATCTGCTACCTACATCATTCCCAAAGGTCCCGCAACCTCCCAAAACAGTGCCACAGTCTGGAGACCAAGTGTTCAAACACAGAAGGCTTTGGGAAGTGTTTCACATTCAAAACATTGTGCAGAAGAGAACCTGGGCTCTGGGTGCTGTCCATGTGGTTCCCAGATAAAGTGTATTATGTGCTTGGACCACAGATCTTTGGCTTCTTGTCCTGATGCTATCATTAGCTCTGACATTGAATTATCACTGGCATGCAGAGTAGCCCAAGTGTAGGCTGTCAAGATCTGCCTTTGGGTCCACAGAAGCCATAATTTTTCTAAGGACCCTTACGAGAAATACTACTGGGGCTGATTTCTTTCCATATCCTTGTACTAGAAGGCATATGGATTGATGGCCCAATTTTGCACCAGTGTAGAGTCTTATGAATATGTTTGGCTTATGACATCTATTATCTAATTTTTCTCTCTCCTCCGTCTTGTCCTAGATTCCCTCAATTATTTTCTGCAACTGTATATTTTTATATTACTTTGTGCATTTCAATTTTAAAATGTTCCTAAGAAGTGAGAGGAAGGCAAGTGCAGACGGTCCAGCGAGGCATTTAGATAACTCGGCTGCAGATTTAATGTCTTTGCCTCTTTTCTAATGGGAAGAAGATTCTGCCAAGAGCCTGACCACTGTTTCCACCATTGGATGGGTGTCTAACTTTATATGGAGCGCTTGATTTTCTCCAGTGAACAATAACGAATCTGAGGGTTGGTTTATAAAGAAGTAGACACAGTTGTTTTCTGAGATCCTTTTCCACAATGAAGGCCTCAGACAGTCAGAGGAGTTTGTGTGCTGGGTGTTCATGTCCTTAGCCAGTGGAGAATCCTAATAGCAAGTCAGAGCAGCTGGTAGGCCTGAGTTCTGCAGGTAAGCCAGACACAAGAAAAATACTACTACCTGGTAGTAAATTGCTGTGAGCCATCTTGGTATCTTTACTTGAAAGAGTTTAAACTCAAAGGGACACCCAGGATTTCATTCTTCTCCATAGCTGAGAGACAGAGACCGAGACAGAGAGACAGACAGACGACAGACAGAGGGCGTGGGGTGGGGGGAACCCATAGAGTTAATGTTTGCTGACTACTCACTGAGTACACCAGTGGACAAATGAGTGAGTGTAGAAACACATCCTTACATGGGCCTTCCAGTTTAGGATTCTTCTGTATGTGCCTGTAGATTTATTCCTTAGAAGCTAATAATAATCAGTGGGGGTGGGGGGGCTGCGGATTATTCCTGTTTCCCTTCCTCTGACTCCTTCCCATCTTCCTCATCTCTCCTCTTTGTCATCATCCTTATCCCCACATCCCTGTCCCATCTTCTCTCTCAACTATGCAGTCTGGGGATGGAAATATGATCTGGAAATCTAACAAACATGACAAAAACCCTTTGAGCAGTGAGAGGTCGATATTCCTTATTAACTTCTTTTCAAAACATTTATTGATTCATTCAGAGTGGCGTTCGTGTGTGTGTGTGTGTGTGTGCACACACGTGCACGCGTACATGTCTGTACATGTCTGAAGTCAGAGAACAACTTGCAGGAGTTAACTCTAGCATGTGGCTTCTGGAACCCTAACTCAGGTCATCAGGTTTGGTGGCAAGTACCTCTCCTCAGCCAGCATCCTGCTCTGTCTGCTAACTTCTTTAAAACAGTCCCTGCTGATTTAAATGCTAAATAAAAGCTAAGTTAAAGACTGGCTTCACTAGGATAGAGCCTGCCCCCTAACAGATTTCATTTGAAAAAACTACACACTACACCAAATTTCATTTATTATTTGACTCACTGAGCGTAGACTGTGTTGTCGGCAGCCCCTCTGCTGAGCTACAGTAGAAATCTCTTACATCCTTACACTGTTGCAAAGCTGTGTAAAGTTCCCACAGAAAGGACAGCAATGAAAAATATCCAGAGCAAGTTGAGTGGAGCTTTCTTCGGAACAATACTGAAGACACCTTTTAGAGATTGTTAATAACAACACTACCTTCTGTCATTAACAAGATTGTATGTGGTGGTTGCAGTTTCAACTCCCTTTTGGAAAGAGGTGAAACACAAACATTTTCAAGAAATTAAATGCTGTGATAGGTTTTAGCCTTCCTTCCTACTTTTCTGCGTGGGGACAGCCATTCAACCCATTTAAACATAATAAAGTCTTGGGTGCTAATCAATGGTAGCTAGGCTACCTTAAGTACCTGAGCATAACTGATCATCTACTGTACTGGGGAGGGAAAGCTAGACAGCTCACGTTTCCTCCTCAGTGGTTAGCTGGAGGAAGACCAGTCACTTAATTCTTCAAGCCTGTCCTCTCCTCTCAGTGGAGAAAGGCTGTAGCTTCATGCCTAGATCTATTTAAGAACGTTGTAGGAAGTTTGTATTCATTTACTATTTTGAATGCAATACCACACTTCCTAAGTTAATGAGATAGTAGTTGTGTTTGTACTCCTGGGTGAGAGAGAGCATGCCCATTAAAGAAAAATAAATTTTAGATGTGTGTGCTAACATCTCCTTTTCTTACTGTTCCTCCACGTGCATTACTAATCAACCCTGTTCTTTTACATGAGCTGGATCTTGGTTTCAGGGTTTATGAATATTCAACAGCTCATGTGCTACATGAAAGTTATTTGTCATGCATTTTTGTGTATGCCTATGTACAAGTATTCATATGTATGGGTGTGCGTGAGTATGAGTAGGTGTGAGTGTGTGTGTGTGTGTGTGTGTATGTGTGATGTGTGTGTGTGGTGGGGAGTTTCATGTGTGTGTGCTTAGATGAAGAAGCCACAGGGCAACCTTAGGTATTGTTCCTCAAGTGCCATCTACATTTTGAGACAGTCTCTAATTGGCCTGGAGCTTGCCTGTAGGCTATGCTAGCTAGCTAATACCACCAGAGCTTGTCATGTTTCTGCTTGCCCAATGCTGGGCTTGTAAGCCGATGTGTTCCTACACCTAGCTTGTATACATGAGTTCTAGAGACTTAGGTCCTTGTGCTTGTGTGGCAAGCACTTTGCCAACTGGACCATCCCTAAGCCCTCACCATACATTTCAGAGTAGGAAAAAATATATAACATACTGCAGGGAATATTTAATGTGATTGTGTCCCATGGGCCAAGTTCTAAGGAAAAATTATTACTGGGGGGTTTCAAATCCAAAGCTTTCATGGGAATAGGGAATGAGGGAGGATGCATGAGTTATGCTGTCTTTTGGGTTCTATCTTTTATGCAAACAATGGGCTCCTTCTCTTATGAGGATGTGGGAAGGAGCACAATACAATTGGGACGAACTGTAAAACTATTCCGTAACCCCACCCTCTTCTTGGGAAAAGTGCTAATCATGTCTAAGCCGAAAATCCAGAAGCCTTGGTAACATCCTCAGTGATTAACTTTCAACAAGCGAGTTGGGAAGAAGAAGGCAAAGTCTTCCTTCCTGCTGGTTTTTCTTCCTGAAAAGCCACTGAAGCCAATATTCTGCCCAGAGGTCTAATGATCTCTGCTTTTAGCTACTATGGCCTTCACTGCTTCATTCTGAAATCTCTAGCCTAGTGCACCACCCCTGTGAACACACACTGCTTTAATGAGCTGGATGTTGGAAGCCTAGTTATCTACCCACGGCACACGTGTCCAACCTTCGTCCCCATTTAAATTGACTTGGCTAATCTGGGCCTTTTGCTTTTCCATGTAAGGTTTAGAATCAGTTCGTCAAGTTCTAAGAATCATCCTCCTAGGATGTGGAATGGGTTTTCTTTGAATTTTCAGCTGAGATAATTTTTTTTTTATCATTTTGAGACTTCCTGTACACAAATAGGACACATCTGCCATTTATTCGGATCTACTTGCACGATCTTGAACAACTTCTTCTTCCAGGATCTCAGGCGTTAGGCTAAACTTAGCAGAGGGTCAATTACTTGCTCTCTGGTGCTCTGTGTTCCTCCAGGCAGCCTCTAGATGATGTGGGGATTTCCAGCTCCATCCCAGGCTGTTCCTGCATGGGAGTGCTTCCTCCACCCTCAGTCCTCCCTCCCTTGTTTCTCCTGCAGCTTTCAGGTCAGTTGCTACAGTGTCCATTCCCTTGACAGTGGCCAGCTCTCCCTTGTGTGTATGTGTGTGTGGGGGGGTGGGGTGGGGGGGGCAGGGGACTCCTTTCCCCAGTCTCTTACTCATGCTTCCTGGGATGACCTTCTAAGAAAACCACATGGCTTTCATCTTTGTCTCCGGGGCCACTTCTGAGGCAACTGTGACAAGCATTAAATTGATTTCCAAGTCAAATGTAATAAACTGAGTTCTCAGAACCTAACTGCAAAGTCTTCCACTTGGGATAATCTCTGGGGAGGGATCTCCGGGGAGAAGGGCCCGGCTGTGGGTTTAGAGTGTTGAATTTTAACTCCATTCCTTACACTGTCTGTTCTCTATAACTTCTGCCTTTCACCTACATCAAAACGACACTTAATGCCTTCTAAAGCTGCTCTGGTTATTAAATGATGTGTTAAATCTCATATTTATTTGACAAATATTTATTTCTTCAGGCGTAACATATGTGAGGAACGTGGTTCAGTGGTTGGTGCAGCCTGCTGTGTGACATAAGGAACTATGTGTTTTTGTTGCTGTTTGGTTTGTGTTGTTGTTATTTTTGGTGTGTACTAATGCATAAGAGCAAATTCTGGAAAGGTACTGAGAAACAAACTTAGTAGCATTGGGACATGCGTTTGCCTAAGATGAGTCTCTGCCTCTCCTTCTACGTACAGGTGTTGTGTACTAGTTGGATCCAGTGTCCTGGTTGCATACCCTCATCGATGTCCCTGGGTCTGTCTGAGGATGGAAATTTTGTCTTCTAACAAAAGACTAGGGGCAGTGAAGGTGTGGGTAGAAAGGTGAGTGGCTATAATCCTGAGATTATAGGCATGAACTGCCAAGCCTGGCTCTTAACAGTCAACTTCTGTTGACTATTGACAAGATTAAACCAGGTAACTGGGGCCTCGGGGGTGGGGGAGTATTAAAAAATCTAGTTTAGTGCCCAACAGAAAATAAATACTTGATAAAAATGAATGTGCCAACTGCTGTTGTAAACCTGTTTCATGCCTTTGATACACACACACACACTTTATGATTGATATATATATATATATCTTTATGATATATATGAAGATATATATATATATATATCTTTATGATATATATGAAGATATATATATGAAGATATATATCATAAAGATATATATATATCAATCATAAAGACACATACATACACATATACACATATATCATAAAGATACTTCAGAAATTGGGGCTCAGCAGCACCTATGAGACATTTCTAGGTTCTTAGATCCTGGAATAAGGAACTGGATGGAAAAAGGCAGAGAGTGGCAGAATCAGGGACAGCTTATTAGAGAAAAATGCATTGCCAAGGGAGTAGAAGGGAAGTTTAGCAGCATATGGGGCTCAGCTCCAGAGTTGGGGCCTTGATGTCTGTCACACTGCTGAGCCTTCGAGCTCATTTGCATGGTGTGTGAAAGCTGTGTCCTCTGTGGTTCTACCAAGAGCATCATGGGTAGCTTTCTTAGATCTCCATCCAGGGAAGTGAGGTTTAGGATTGGAATGTGTCCTGGTCACCTTCAGACACTCCAGTGCATCTCTTCAGTGGCACTGATGGCCTGGTTTAATTGGAGTATCTCCAGCCTTTCTCTATGCCAACTGCTGTCTTTCATATGCTAATTTTGTCGCCTTTGCTGCAGGCCTCCTGGACCTCACTTATGCCCCATTCTCCTGACTCTTAAGTGCTTTAAAAAGAACATAGCATTAAAATATTAATGAAAACTCTGTTTCTTCTACTGTAAATGGCTCTTGTATTTGCATATCTACTGTGTTATAAGGCCCAACTTCCTCTCTTGTACTCTAATTCAAACGCGTGCCTCACTTTGCCAGATAACTATTTCAAGTATTTTTGTAAATATGCAGTGATGTAGTAGCAATGTCACTGTCACCCGCCTGCCGATGTTGAGGTAGTTTATCATAATTTTGCTTGCTGTCATAGTTAGATTGAGCTGTCAACTCGACAGGGCCCTAGTACCTGGCAAAAGGGAACCGCCACTGAATAGTTGCCTAGGTCAGATTTGGCTTATGGCCATCTCTCTGATATATTTTCTTAATTGCTAATTCATGTAGGAGTGCCCAGCCCACTGTGAGTGGTGCCATCCCTAGGCAGGTGGGTCTGGGCTGTAGGAGCCATCCACGGGGAACAAGTCAGTAAGCCCTGATCCTCTGGTTTCTGCTTCATACTCATACCTGCTTCTTTCAATAAGGAGTAACTTGTAAGCAGAATAAGAGGGTAGCTGTGGTTATAGTGACAAGCAGAGCTTTGAGGAGGAAACTCTAGCATGTGCTGAAATTTGCACCTCTCTAACCTTGCTTTGATGTTCTTTTGACATGTGCTGGTTAACTATGTAGCATAAAGCTAGGACAGAATTAAAAAGAATTCTGGAAAAAGTAATTGGTACTTAAGATGCATAAAATATAAGAACCAATGAATGCATAAAGGATGAGATCTAAGTAGAGGTTTTATAATATTCTTCAATTTTCCTGATGCAGAACTACCTTTTAGCATTCATGGATTTGGTTTTTGCATAAACATTCATGATACATCGCATTCATCAAAGGAGCCTGTTTATATTTCTGAAAAGTGTACCTGATATCTGTATCTAAGACACCAGGCCATGCTCCTCTGCAGCTCTCTTTTTCTGGGATAGAGTTGATAGGAAAACATGCTGTGCTCCTAGCCTCAGAACCCGTCCCCATCAAAGCTTTGAGATAAGTTTATGGTCCCGTCTAGAGCTCTGCTCTGTGTCCCTCCACATGCAGGCTAAGTCAGGCTAGATTAGTGGCGCGAAGCATGCCCATTCTTCTCATTCTCTCTGAGTCAGAACCTTTCCTTGTTCTTTGGAAGGGATTGTCTGTCCCATCTTGGTCTACTGTGTCTGTTTTTCCTAAGACAGATGTCCAGATTTAAAAGGAAGACTCCTCCTTCACAGTCCCACTCATGGTGTTGATGTCCTAACTCCTGCCCTCCTGTGTCGAGGCTGGATCGTGGCTGGCTGCGGTCCTGAGGCCTTTTCTCCTGCTAAAACTCATTCTGAGTGCCTCATTCCGATTTAATGCCTGCTACTTCCTATGCACTTGCTCTCCTGTTTTTTCTTTTTCTAATATAAAGAGTCTCCGTTTCCCAAAGGCGTAGTAGTTCATTTGACAAAATCAATCACATTGTCTAAATCAAAGCTCTGATTGGAAAGTTCCCATTTTGATCAATTAAAAAAAACATCACATTATTATATAAACTATTCGGATTTTCATTGTTGTTTTGTTCTTTGGAATATGATCACATGAAGCCTAGACTGACTTTAAACTTGCTGTATAGCTGAGGCTGTCGTTGGACCCCTGATTCTCCTACATCTGCTTCCTAAGTGCTGAAATTACAGACACAACCCATCATGCATGGCGCTGAATGTTTAATAGACTAAGTTATTCAACATGTGCATTCTGTGAGATTTGTAAAGGAAATAATAGGAAAAAGAAAGCCAGAGGATCCCACAAACATCATCTGGACCTCTCTGTGATCTGAGTGGTACCTATTAACTCAGTCGGGTGAGTGGCAGTCTCTGCTATATTGATTCAAGTTTGCTCTCCTAGAAGAGAGTAAGTAGTTTCTTATGCAGAAGTGATAGAGGGTCAGGGTAAAAGCAATAGATATGATGCAGAAAGGCTTGCTCCAACAGATAGTGTAGAGTCACCTTGTAAATACTACTCATTTGCCTTTATCGTCTTAGAGCAGATGATGGTGTGAGGCATAAGCCTCTGTTGAGACAGGTACCATACACATCAGTAAGGACACACAGGCAGGTAGGACCTTTTCACTGTGTTCAGGGAATGGCCCTACCTGCTTTTCCTTTAACCTTTTACTAGGTTGATCCTCCTCTTCTGTTCTTGACTAAATCACAGAAAAGTTCTACTAAAAGAATCCATAAACATGACTCAGTGCTGTAGGGAGCCGACCAAAGCCAGTTGCCAGCACAGCTGCAGCCCCATGTGGAAACTTCAGAATAAAATTCACATTCTCGTTTCCTTAGAGAAGCTCCTTCTCTTGATCTAGTTTCCTAGCTCCCACTTCTATTTAGTCTTCAATTTAATGACACAATTAAAACAGCCTCCAATGTTTTTCCTTCAAAGCCTTAGAAACAAATGGGGTGATTCCCCCACCCACCCTTACACAGATAAAAATAGTATCACTTTATGGAGTTGATTTGAAATGTTACTGACAGAATTTGAGAGTTTACAGAGAGACTTTGGGTTCTAAAGTCAATCAGAAAAAAAAATATTGATATGGTCAAAAGTAACAGTGAAAATTGCTCTCCATCCACAGAGTATGCTACACCGCCTTTCCTCATGAAGACCAGAGTAGCCAGTGTGGCAGGATGTCCACAGTATGTAGATGCCATGGAGACAGAAGGGAACATCCAGTAGGAAGTCAGGGAGAAGAGCCCATGGTGGATTAGGAGCTAGTTACAGAGCACATGAGCCCATGCCCCACTGACAGGAGGAGTCACACATGATCACCTCTACGGCTACAGCAAGAAAACATGTACCAACTTGTTTGTGCCATAATGTGTTTTAAAAAAAGATGATAATTCTCCATAATACCCCCCCCCCCCAGCCTTCTTCCATTTCCTGGCATAAAGTCCACCAGACAACTGGGCAGGAAGGCACGGGAGGTTCTCTTGGAACCTCTGTCACACTTAAGAACTTTTCTCAATTTTCCTTGATAAATCTACTTCTTTTTCTTTACTCACTGCTTGCCCATGTTTTTCAATCTGGAGTGTATGAGACAGTGAATCCAGAAGCCATTGGTTGGGGGCAGTAATGATTATCTGGCAACCTAGTTCTTGGACCAACAGCTAAGAAAGTGTCCAAAATATTACACACACACACACACACACACACACACACACACACACACACACAGAGTGAGAACACAGATACATACACACACACAGAGAGACATACACATGGACACACACACACACACTCAACACACACAGAACACAGATACACACATACATACACACAGATAACACAGATACACACACACACACACACACTCAACACACACAGAACACAGATACACACACACACATACACACAGATAACACAGATACACACACACACACACACTCAACACACACATGAAATACCAACTGCTTTACAGTCGGTGGGGCCCTCACTTTGTGATAGATTTGCAAAGGGCACGGAATGGATTGCCTCCCACAAACTCTCATACTGGGGCAAAGTCTCATTGAGCAGAACCCTAGGAAACATTTCTTTTACAATGTTACCATTATTTTTCTTCTGCTGTTCAGCTAAATGTGCATATTGTCAACAGGAGCCACTGGATTATTATTAAAAGTGATTTCTTGCCGTTATAGGCAGCCAATTTTAAGGGGTTAGAGACAAATATGCAATCAGAGGCTTGAGTAATTCCCATACATACCCAGGATTACTGTAAACCCTGCTTTGGGAAGCATAACACTGAGATTAAAAAAAACATTAATTGCCCAAACTACAAGACCCATTGAAATTTGAATGGGAGAAAATTTGGCATTATGAGGAGTCCCTTTAAGGTAAGACCCTGCAAATGCAAAACACTGGCTTAATTGGCTGCTGTGAGGAGTGAATTTGGTAGGAAATAGGCATTTGCAGGCTTAAATGTCACCAAGAATGGACCCCTCCCCATCATAACATTGGTCAGTATCCTAGGAAAGGAAATGTATAGGAAATGTTCTCAACTTTCCTTATGCTGCAACCCTTTAATACAGTTCCTCCTGTTGTGGTGACCCCCAACCTTAAAACTGTTTTTGTTACTGCTTCATAACTGCAGCTTTGCTACTGTTGTGGATCATAATGTAAATATCTGATATGCGGAAGGTCTTAGGTGACCCCTTGAATAGGTCATTCCACTTCAAAGGGGTCGCACAGACCCACAAGTTGAGAACTACTGCTGCTTTAGAATAAAAGGGTAACTGTGAGTCCAACAAAAGGTAGAGGGTGGAGTTAGGAAGGACTCAAGGACTCTTGGGGCCTCTGAAGAGAAAGCTCCTTCCATTTGCTAAAGCATGTTTTTAAAAAGAGGTGGTTCTTCCCTTCATTCTTTTTAATCTGCTCTGTTCCACCATGTCCTGTTAAAAACACTGGGATCTGAGTTGTAGCTCCAGCCTGGAGTGGAGCCCACAGACATAGGATGCAAAGGCAGGGAAACTGTAGGAATAGGGGAAAGAGAAGGAGTCCCCATACCCCATTCTCAGAGTCTGGCTGAAGCCTCCTATCTGCTGAGAATCTACAGTTCTGGCATGACTACCCAGATTTGCCATGGAAGTTGCTGATGTGCAGACAATATTCCTATTAGATCCAAAGCAGACTCCCCCACAAACCCCCAAAAGGCAGTGCTGGGGCCACGGACACAAACAGAAGGAATGTTATTAGGTCATCAGAAGCCTGAACTTGTTGCTCCTAAGGAATCTTGGGAAGCAGGTTTCTGTTTACCAAGGAAGTCACTACCTCCTTTTATCTGCCCACCACTGGTTAACCACCCCAGGCAAGGGCATCTAGTTCCCAAAGAGTCCACATAGTTTGTAGCAGCTCAAAGCCCTCTATCCTGCTGATATAAAACCTCTCCTGCCAAGGCACTGTCTTCTGTTCTTGGAGGTAGACAAGCAGTTTGTTCCCCCAGTGAACAAAGTGGTCCAGGCTGGTGGTTTCACTGTGACCCCACTTACAATTGCTTTCACACAGAGATATTTTTTAAATAAAAATGTTTAGCTATGAACTGTGCTTAAGGATTGTGGGTATGTGACTAAAGTGTGGGTTTACCTCTTTCCTAGATAATTCCTGAGAATTTTGTAAGTCTATTAAGTTTTGCTTACAGTAAACTTCCTGAAGATCCCCAGTGACCTAAAGTGTTACCTTATCAGTATCCATCCTGGATACTGAAGATTAAATCTCACTTAACTTTCTTAGCAACTCTTTAAAGATAACTTCAAATTCCACCAGAACTGTATCAACTGTAACTTTCCTTTGAGAAGCCTACACCTATGTTCCTGGGTGTATCTTATTCTTTTCTTGAGTTTGTCTATTTCTATTAAGCCTTACATTTAAATCAAAGTTAAGATTCTTTTTTAATGAACCGCACCTCTCTTCTTGCTGGATCATTTTGAAGTTCTCTTTTGCAGTGAAGTCAAGGAACAAGGTTTTCGAGGGCAGAGATCCTTACAGAAAGGAAAGATGTTTTGACTGCTGTGTGAGCCATCTCTTCAGTCAAACACTAGATCAATATCTGGCAAAGAATAAAATCCTATCAATGTTCCTTAAAGAGTTGACCCAAACAGACCTGTCACATACCTGATCAGGAAACCCCTGTTTGTTTCAGAGAACAGTGGTTTTTCAACTCTGGATCAGACCCTTTGGAGATCAAATATCCTTTTCTCAGAATAACCTTAGACCATTTGCCTATCAGATATTTACATTATGTTTCATAACAGTAGCCAAATTGCAGTTATGAAGAAGCAACAAAAATAATTTTATATTGGGGGGTCACCACACACAAGGAACTATATTAAAGGGTCTCAGGATTAGGAAGTTTAAAACCACAGTTTTAGAAAATAGTTTATAACCTACTAAGGGACCAGGAGTTAGTTCCCTGATAGGTAGACATATAGATCAAGGGGTGATATCTAGGTAACAAAGATGGTGAACTTCCAAGTTGTCTGGCTTCTTTCTCTCCAAGATGGCTAACTGTTCAGGTTTAGTCTGTTGGTATGTATTGTAATGCTAAATTCTATATCCTATGGTCTAATTGCATCAAAACAAGTGAATTCTCACATGTGCCAGATTTTGTTGAGCAAACCTTGCTCCTTAATATAAAACTACTGGTTGATTAAAATAGCTGTAGTCAAGTACTGGAGGAAATAGGGAGAAAGGCAGATTTCCAATGACCTGGTGTGTGGGTGTATGGGGGGCTTGGTTCAGGTCACAGGTAGGAGAGGAAAGGGGGAAAGGACAGGAGAGAGAAAAGGAAGCTGTCATGAGTGGAGATTGACCATGAGCACACAGCCAGGAGAAACAGCAAGTATCTGGTTCCACAGCTGGGGAGATAGCCAGACCAGCAGTTAGAAAAGTAGATTAGAGGTTACGCCCAGTCAAAGCCAAATAAAATAACCATAGTCTGAGTCCCATTCATTTGTAAGTTAGACAAGGATAAACTTAAATAAGATCAACCATACCTGTCTTCTTCCTTAGTCTCCAACCTGAAAGAAAAATCTGACAGCTTAAGATGAAAACCTGGTAGGCATTTTCTCTTGTTAGCAGGCCTGTCCTGGCGGAGGACCAGCTCAACAAGTTATAGATCAAGATGTATGTACACCCAAGTGGGCCTGTCACCCTCCTTGTCTTTGTTCAAAATGGCCAGCCCTAAATTAATGAAGGAGGACCACTCATAGACCCTTAAAAATCTAGCTATGAAAGAGAGATTGGATTTCCTGGCTTTGAATTTCCCCTCTTTTTTAGAGCAGAGCTTTCTCTGTACCTGCTGCATTACATGTTTCTTCACCTCTAATAAAAGACTCTTGGTGGTTCATTCTGTCTGCTGTGATTTTATCCATGATGCCTCCTGTTGTGATCCAGATTTTTCATGCTTTTTTGTTCTTCAACTGCCAAAGAAAATTAACTTGAGCCAGACCCCTTAGATGGTAATACCACCTAACTCTGTCCTAACACAACCTAACTCCTCCCGGACTCCATCCAAGGCCTGCTCTCACCCTTGAGAGTACCTCATGCTTTATACATCATATGCATGCATATCATATGTAATAAATTCTGCCTGTATCCCATATTTTATTGTGTATCTCATCTGCACTAAAAGGAGGGAGATCAAGTCAAGGCCAGGAGTCTAGGGGAGGCAGGAACAAGATTATGGTGACAAAAAATGGGGCAAGTTTAGAGGGTCAAGGTGAGGTTCGATCAGGTCCACCTTCTTTTTACCCACAGCCTTCCCTTGCCACAGGTATTCCTATTAGAGTAAGAGTCACAGCTGTGCTGAGCTCATAGAGCCTGAGGGTGAGTGACTCAGCCTTCACCTAACTCAGAAGGCAAAGACTCTTGAGCTGACTCCGCATATGCCCTTGGGGGCTGAAAGTGCAAATGAGGTGAAAGTTGGTTACTCTCCCTCTCCTTCCTTTCTGTTTTTTCTCTTTCTTTCTTTCTTTCTTTCTTTCTTTCTTTCTCTCTCTCTCTCTTTTTTTTTTTTTTGATATTGACAGATATTTTCTCCAAACTGAGCAATTTCTTTTTCCCCCTCTTCTGGATTTTTCCAGCATCCAGCTGAAAAGAAGAAGAAGAGAAAGAAGAAGAAGAGAAAGAAGAAGAAGAGAAAGAAGAAGAAGAGAAAGAAGAAGAAGAAGAGGAGGAGGAGGAGGAAGAGGAGGAGGAGGAAGAAGAAGAGGAGGAGGAGCAACAACAACAACAACAACAACAACAACAAGAAAAGATGCAAACACCTAGAGTATTGTTATTCTATCAAAGGGAGGACTGCCCTCCAAGGTAAGAGCACAGAAGCAAAGGTGGAATCAATCACTGCTAGAAACAAGACAGAGGCTTCCTGGGAGGCTGCAGGATATGAGATCTGTGCACAATAGCGTCGGTTGAATGCTGGAAAGGCACAACTGAAATGTGGTTTTATAAGCAACGTGAAATCCAATCAATTATATTGAACCACATTTAAAGACAGGGCCCTCTACATGGAAGAACAGCATGCAGCCCAAGTAAATAGTCAATGAGCAAGGATTTCATAGTTATTTCTCATCGCTGGCTAGGGCACACTAGTGGAAGAGCATGCTAATCTTAGGAGAATACCATACACCTCAGAATAAATGCCTCCAAACCTCCTGAGCAGGCCAACACCAAACTTCTAACTGTGATTTAGTATCCCACATAGTTTTTCCTTTAAGGAAAACTCAATAATTGAGCCAACTATATGCATCTATTTTGCAACTAAGACTTGGCATTTGGTTTATGCAGTCATTTGTGAGTTGATTTAACAGGAACTCACTTCCCTTTTGAAAGGTGCCAGGATTGAATTTTCCAACAATGTAAAGACATTAGATTTAAGTTCCTAGAGGTTGTCCTCTTGTGACCATGGTGTATTACTTTGAATCATTGGAATGGTTTCTTTTGGGTAGGTATGTGGTGTGTATCCACCACCTTGGGAATATTATGAAAAGCATCCTAGTGACCAGGTGCAGGCCAGGCAGATAAAAGCATTTTTATATTTTCTATGATAGGGACATACTTCATTTTGCAGAACGTGATATGCAAGTATACACTGTCAATATCACAACAACTATACATTGTTAATGTGTTTACTCTGAGCTAACCATATCCAAAGTGATTCCTCTGGGATGAATTCAAGGCTCAGTGGCCTTGGAAGTATGCAAAATGAGAGAGAGATGCTAATGAAGGAAGTTCAGGAGCTATAAAAAGCGCTAACACTGTGCATCTGAGAGACAAAGCTGACTCCTGACCAGGGAGATAAGGCTGAACTTTGAAATGATTGACTGCTTTTGTTTCTACTGTTTATGAATCGTGCTAGCTGTTGATGAGATGAGGCAGACCTCTGAGATATTCATCCTCTGCCTTTTCAGATCACTGGCTTTCTGATGATTTTTGAATAGAGCATAACCTGAAAATTCAATGACTGCTTCTGCCCATGGGTGCTTTGTTGACAGGCCACATGATTTCCAGTGATTTCCAGTGTGCTGATCATACCATGAAATGCATTCCTGTACAGTTACTTTTCTTTGTGTTTACCTTACCTCTAATGGTTCTGATGGGCAGAGTCATCATCTTTCTTTTTTTTAAAAGCTTATTTTTTTAATATTTTTATTTTCTATATTCTTTGTTTACATTCCAAATGATTTCCCCTTTCCTGGATACCCCCTCCCCATGTGTCCTATAAACCTTCTTCTCTCCATCCATTCTCCAATCACCTACCTCCTTTTTTCCTCTGTCCTTATATTCCCCTCCAATGCTAGATCAATCCTTTCCAGGATCAGGACCTTCTCCATACTTCTTCATGGAAGTCATTTGTTATGCGATTTGTGCCTTGGGTATTCAGGGCTTCTGGGCTAATTAATATCCACTTATCAGAGATTGCATTCCATGTGTATTCTTTTGTGACTGGGTTACCTCACTTAGGATGATATTTTCCAGATCAAACCATTTGCCTAAAAATTTTGTGAATTAATTGTTTCTAATTGCTGAGTAGTATTCCATTGTGTAAATATACCATATTTTCTGTATCCATTCCTCCTTTGAGGGGCATCTGGGCTCTTTCCAGCTTCTGGCTATTATAAATAAGGCTGCTATGAACATAATGGAGCATGTGTCTTTATTGCATGCCAGGGAGTCCTTTGGGTATATGCCCAGGAGAGGTATAGCAGGGTCCTCCGGAAGTGTCATGTCCAGTTTTCTGAGAAACTGCCAGACTGATTTCCAAATACATTGCATGCACAAGTGTGTATGTGTTCACATGAGTGCAGGTCCCTGCAGAGAATACAGTGAGCAACATATATACCCTAGAAGTGGAGTTATTGGTGGTGCTGGGAACTGAACTCAGGTCCTCTGCAAGAGCAGCAAGTCCTCTTAACCACTGAGCTTTACAACTACTGAACCATCTCCCTAACCCCTCATTTATCTCCTTTACAGACCATCTTCACTAAGTGCCCTTTACATAGTGTCTGACAAAATGAATGTGTTGGGTCTAAGTTCTCAGTATTAGTGTGCTGAGTGTGGCAGGTAAAGGAGAGAAGGGTGGCTGGTTACAGCCACACGACTTGCTGTTACTGCTTCCTTCCTAGTGAAACTGTCATATCCCATGTGCATCTCTCCTTCAGGCAGCATTTGCTCCGCCCTTCTTATTCTAGGCCACAATTCATATCAGTCTCTGGCTGAACACTAGGGTCTGGAGTGGTCCTACACACCCATAATCCTGGCCCTTGAAAAGTAGGGGTAGGAAGATCATAAGTTTGTGGCCAAATCAAACCAAAGTAAATTCATTTGTAGGTTTCCAAGAGAAAGTTCTGCTCAGATGTATAATCTCATAGGATCATAATTTTAGCATTTTTTTTGCTAAAAAATATCTCTCTGTGTGTATGTCTTGTACCAATGTTGTGCTTTATAAAAGAGAAGAGGAAGCCAGGGATATGTTTGGTAGAGGTGTGGTATGATGTGGAGGAAGGGGGTGCGTCTGCCAGCTCATACTGAGGTATCCCTTCACTCTGAGGTACTAGCCATAAGATGGATATAGTATGGAATAGAGTTTATTTAAGGCATGCAGAGGAGAGTTGAGGGGGTAGAGACAGAGAAAGGCAGAGAAAGATGGGAGAGGGAGGGAGGGAAAGAGAGGAAAGGAGAGGAGAGGAGAGGAGAGAGAGAGAGAGAGAGAGAGAGAGAGAGAGAGAGAGAGAGAGAGAGAGAGAGAGAGGAGTAGAGGTTGGCCATAAACATGTGGAAAGAGGGACAGGAGGGTGGTGGGGAGACAAGGGATAGAGAGGGAAGAGGGTAATAGAGTGAGGAGCAGGGAACACGCAGTCCCTTTAGTAGTCAGGCATAGCTGGCTGTTGCCAGGTAACTGTGGGGCAGAGCCTGGAAGAAATGCTAATAGTGCAGGTGTAAATGTATGGAAGTCAGAGGACAGGTGTCAGTCCTTGCCCTCAATCATGTTTGATACAGGAGGGTTTCTGGGGCTTTCTGGCTGCTAGCCGAGTACCAGGTTCAGGGAGAGACCCTGTATCAAAGTCATAATGGAGACAGATTGTACTGACTGGTTTTGTGTGTCAATCTGACACAACCTGGAGTTATCGCAGAGAAAGGAGTCTTCCTTGAGGAAATGGCTCCATGAGAGTCCCCCATCCTCCCTCTCCCACTGTAAGGCACTCTCTCCATCAGTGATCAAGGGTCGGATGGCCCCTTGTAGGTAGTACCATCCCTGGGATGGAAGTCCTAGGTTCTATAAAAGAGCAAGCTGAGCAAGCCAGAGGAAGCAAGCCAGTAAGTCACATCCCTCCACGGTCTCTGCATCAGCTCCTGCTTCCTGACCGACTTGAGTTCAAGTCCTAACTTCCTTTGGTGATGAACAACAATGTGGAAGTGTAAGCTGAAAAACGGTTTCCTCCACAACTTGCTTTTTGGTCATGATGTTTGTGCGGGAATAGAAACCCTGATGAAGACATAGATATGGAGCAGGATACTGGGTATCTTCCTCTAGCCTTTATATGTATGCTTTTCTGCCCACATATGTTTGTGCACCACCCCTTACTACACAACGAAGCCAAATCCTGAGGTATTCCTTAAAAGTAAAGTGGATATTGATTATTCATATTATTTTCTTCCTACCAACATACACTAAATACTGAGATAAAGGTTCATGTAGACTAGGCTGGGCTCAAACCTTCAATCTTCCTGCCTCCAACTCCCACTTTGGACTTACAGAGCATATGATACAGGCCCACTCATAATATTTTCCCTTCTTTATCCATTTGAATATGATGCTGGGGAGGGGACTCAGGACCTTGCACTTAACAGGCAACTTCTCTTCCCACTGACTACAATCTTAGCCAACACTTCCTGTTTCTGACAACTGAGTTCATAGGCACTGTACTAAAGGGTTAGTAATAGACCCGTCTTCTTAATGCTCCACAATGTATACACTGACTTTGTGTATAGTTCTTGTTATCTGTGCAATCCTGTCCCTTCCTGCTATCCTGATGAAACTGCAGCTAAAGCAGCCAGAGGTGTTTCCCGCTGAGGACATGCTAGCCAGGGAAAAGACCTGAGCCGCACAGGTTGCATTCATTTGAGTTTGTAAGCCATGGGGATTTCCCAAATGGGAAGCAGAGGTCAAATGCCCCCAGCATATGTCTGTACCATGTGGGCATTTCTGTGGTCCTTGCAGTCAGACTGACTTGGCCACCAGAGATCTCTTAGGGATGCAGGGAGAAGAGCGTGGCTCGCAGGCTATAGTAGATGCTTCTTAGAGCATTCCCAACCAGGCCATGCGCTGTCCCAGCCCACTGTCCACTCTCTGTGGATACACTGAATATCGACCTCCTGGCAATTCTTTTTCCATTCTCCATTAACCCTGCTTATGGCCCCTGCAATCTAAAACACTATTTAGGACAGATACAGTGATACGGTCTTTGGGTCAACAATCAGCAGTGAGGAGGAAACCATCTTCACCGTGAAGAAGGGTAAGAAATACCTTTGGGAGATATAGCACATTGATCGGTGACCACAAGCTAAATCAGCTTTTAAGAAAGAAAAAAAAAAAGATTTTTGAATTGGAGAAAACAGCAATAGCAACAATTTTTAAATCTCTACCATTTTGGAGCTCTTCCTCCCACCCCTTCCCCCGCGAGGGTTTGCACAAGGAGCAATTGTTAGAGTTTTTAGGAATGTGTGAGCTATTTGCTAAACACAGGCATTCTAAGAGGTTAAAGTATATAGGACAGTTACATAACTTGTATTAAGAACAAAGGAAGAAAATACTCAGAACTCATTGTTCCCTAATTGCCTTGCTCCACTATGTTTTTTTCTCTATGTTCTAATGTAGTCGGGGTGTCACTGTGTATCTCCCTGACTCTTCACTTATTGATATGTTGGTATTTGTAATGTCTATAAGGGAGTGTTCATTCATTCATTCATTCATTCCTTTTTTTTTTGGTGCTTGGGGTCTAAACTGAGGGTCTTGCGCTTGCTAGGCAAGAGTATTGTCACTGAGCTAAACCCTAGCTCCTTGAAGGAACAATTATGTCACAAAGATTGGCAACTACTACAAATGAGGCTTTGATACGTTGTCTCGTTAAGTGTCTAGATTAAGAAGTCAATGGGTACAGTTCTAGAAATGCAGATTAAGCAGAAAGGATTGTTCCGTCTACAGCTGTCACATGATGAACAGTGTAACATTTGAAAAAATATTCAATAGTATTAAAAAAACAAATGGTGTCCTGCTTAGCACAGAATGTACTCGAGTTACTGGGGAAGAGAGAGTCTTTGACAGGTACGCATGCTTCACTTTAGTCTTAGTCACGAACATGATCAGAAATATCAACTCTATTTATATGGGAACTATATTCATTCATCAATTGCATCCTCAGGGTGGAGACAGGAGAGCTCAGCACACAACAGAAGAATCCTGTGAGAGCTAGTTTAGCTATCGGAAAGCTATAATACTGCGCACCATGTCTTACTGTTATTTGTAAACTGGTTTATATGCCCACCTAGCAGTAAGAGTTAAGTACACACACACACACACACACACACACACACACACACACACACGATTTGCTCCCTGATGCATAGCCCTTTATCATTTTCAGAAGCAGTGGGTGAAGATCATATTGAAATTACATAGGAGTGGTATAGCTGTGGAGAGAACACCACAGGCCACGTATAACTTGGTGATTCTGTAGAGCCAGGAATGATTAGGGTAAGAGGTAAGTGAGAAAGAGAGCAAAATGAGCAAAACGGGATTGCAGTGCACACAGCCACAGGGAGGAGGGGGCGTGTGACAGATTGAACAGGATATGTCCCCAGTAGGCTCACATTTTTAAACACTTGCTCCTCGATTAGTGTCACTGTTTGGAGAAGTTATGGGACCTTTGGGGGTTAGAGCCTTGCTGGAGGAAGTATATCACCAGGGCACATTTTAAGAGTTTATAGCCTTGCCCTCTTTCAATTTACTCTTTTGACTTCCTGTGTGTGACTGAGGATGTGATCTCTCAGTTTCCTGCTTGGGCAGTCTGCCTCCCTGCCTTTCTTGCCATTGTAGGCTCTCCTTCTAGAACTGTAAGCCAAATAAATCTTTTTTTTTTCTCGAGTTGGCTTGGCCATGGTGTTTTATCACAGCAACAAAATGGAAATGCTACGTGAGGATTGAGCAGTCACCACAAGGAAGGTGGGAAGCCATCTTGAGACACACTGCTGAAGAATGAGATATAGTCTTTTCTGAATGGCTTTTGTAAATGGTGACCATGTTGTCACCCCTTTAGATGTCTCTGTTTCCATTGAATGTGTCTGAAATTTCGTAGCCCATAAAGTAGTTTATTTAGTCAAGTTTCATTATCATGTCAATGCTGAAATGATTATTTGGGACTACTCCACAGTCTTGGGTTACTGTAAACAAATTATGTCCAGTTGTTGTTGCTGTTCACACAGGGGGTGACATGGCATGACCCCATTTCGAGAAAAACAAAAGCAACAACAACCTTCTTAACTATCGATTATTGATTTCAGTAACTGGCTTCCCTATATTCTTTCCCTGGATCCATCTTTATAATAACCTGTGAGACAGTCATGTTCTCACATCAGCAACAGGTTCGGAGAGATGAGACAAAGCAAATGGCTGGAAAAGTCTAGTGTGGATATAATGTAGATGACCTAGACCTGCACTCTCATGGGAGTCAGCTTTAGAAGAGACAAAGATTGCCCTGTTCTAGCAGACACATATCAAACTAGCCTTTTAGTTTCTAAAGGGCACTGATATCAATCTGTCCCTGCTGGGGTAGGGAAGCTCCCTGTGTTAGAATTTGCTGCTGAATTTTGGAAAAGCATTCACTGAACATCAGTTTGTGTAAGAGAATGTCACAGACATTTCAGGGAAGACAAAGATGAATAAAATATGACTAAAATATGAATAGAATAGCTTCAAGGAGCTCAAAATCCAGATAGTCCTCCTTTACCAAACACCTTGAGGGAAGTCAAGAGTCAAATTAAACTGGAACAGGGGTTTAAAGGTGAAAAAAAAAGAACTTAGAGTTCCTGTCAGTTCTCAGGAATAGCCTAAGAAGAGCTGCTGAGATACAGGTAAAGGTCTTATGTTAAGGAACACCACGTACTGAAGGATGAAAGAAGCTGGGGCAGCTTAGCTGTGGCCTCTTAAGGCCTCTGGGTTAACCTTGGGACCAAAATGCTGTTAAATTTCTTGATGCTTTCCCCCACTAGACTAACAGAAATCCTGCACCTGGGATGAAAGCTTGGCTTCCTTTGGGGGAGGGGGATTCTGTAGGGCCAGGCTTCTCAACAGTATCTTTTTATTTCAGGCTGTAACATTTTAAGACAGACATTGAAAAGGGAACCTGGACAAACTGAAAGTGCTAACTAACCCTGTCCTTTGAAGGATGCTTAATGGGACTAGGGAAATTTAGTCTGGATAAGGAAGACTCTGAGAGTACATGAGCTTAGATCCCAAAATATTTGGAGGGTTGTCATGTGGGATGAATGGATGCTTCTAAGCTGATCTAAGAAGGCACAGTCAGAACAAGTGACCTAGAGTCACAGGGAAGCTATCTCAGGCTGGTGTTTCTGCTAGCATAGAGGAATGGAAGAGTGGTTCCTATAGGGGTGTCCTGGCTTCTCAGGTTGGTGGCCCTTAAGACATGGAATGTGTTTTCCAAACACTGCCCCCCACCCCCGATTTATAATTTCATAACAAGAGCATTTGCTAAGCCTTAGGAATCACAGTCAGGTTGTGTTTTCTCCAAGGCAGACCTCAAGGATGGTAATTAACATATGATTAGCAATTATCTTTAAATTCCTTAGAAAATTAAGAAACAATGGCATTTAGGTCATGACCAGAGTAGAAGTAGATGCCCTTTAGTCTTAGATCTCTGCTGACCAGTGGGAGGCCATAGGCAAAGGGAATCCACAACTTGGCGACCTCTGTTTCCAGACAAAGAAACGAACAGAAGGAATGCAAGGAGACCATGGGTGCAACTTCAGATTCTTCAGCTTGAATGCTTAGCAGCTCTGAAAAGGCAACAGAAGGCACCCAAGCCTTTGCCGAGGCAATGAGAAAAGACAGAATAAACCACTTTGCCCTAGATAAACGCCCCATCTCTGTACGGCTTGGTGCCACAGACCTCTGCAAAGGTCACCCCAGCTGCTAGGAAGGAGAAGCAAAGGCCATCAGAATATAGCCAAGGCAACAGATTCTGGCATGTGTGAACTCCTCAAAGCTTGGTGAATACAAGAAGAATGCAAGAAGAATAAGGAGGAGCAAGATAGAGAGGGGAGGAGGACTGAAGAGGGACAAGAGAAGAGGAGAGGGAGGAGGAGGAAGAAGAGGAGGAGGAGGGAGAAGTGGAGGAAGAAGAGGAGGAGGGAGAAGAGTAGGAGGAGACTGACATCGCAACCCAGACAAACCTCAAGAGGATTTCAGAGGAAAAAATTTTTGCTCAATTGATGAGAGCCCCTAGACAAAACTGTGGGCCCACAATTTATTAAAAGTTGCTTCTTCCCCCTGAACCCACCAACTTCCATCGTTCTCGAACATTCTTTCTGACTTCTTTCATTAAAGTTCCCTTCTTTCACTGGAGCAGACAGAGCTCTGGGGAATCTCCCCCCCCCCCCACCACCTCAGCCCCACCAACAGGGCATTGAATGAGAGCCAGGGTGTTGTCTGCATAAAGAGAAATTGCAAAACCACAAATTGCAGAAAATCCAGACTGCCAAAATATCGAAAGGAACACACAATATCGCCATGCCTCTTAAAAAGCAATTGCGCATTTTACAGGCCTCTGGAGAGTTCAGGTTTGCTTGGCAGCTTTCTCACACATACCGCCCAGAGAGAAGACAGTGTTCCATCAGAGGCAGTGGTCCCGAAGACTGTGGGGACCTGAGTCCAACAACAGTAGGGGCAAGACTGAAGGAGGCTGCCTGGGCTCAGCAGGATTCTATTTTTCTGTGACTGTATAGATTTGATTTTAAGATTGTCATCAGAATGTCAGGATCCCCGAAAAAAACAAAAAACAAACAAAAAAAACCCAAACAAACAAAACTCCGAACCAACCAACCAACCAACCAACCAAGCAAAAAACTCATATAAATCCCTTACACATCAATGTACTTTTAGGTGCCCCCCCAAGATAATCTTAGGTGATTATTATAACCTTTGAAACAGTCAGCAAAAGCTCTTTTCTTCTTTGATCTTCCATAGTAAAAGAACTTAGAGAGTGAAGTGTTCTCAGAATTGTGCACCTCAGAGAGAGTGAAATGGGAGGGACTAGGTTATGAGAACTCAGAGTTTCACTCTATGTTCCTGCCCTATTTTTCCATGGGGTCTATTTTCCTGACTTGGCTAAGTTGTCCTCTTCCAGTGAAGTTGGTATTCCATGCTCTGTAGATATTCCCAAAGCCCCAGTGAATAGAGAGAGTACTTATTGGTGAGCTGGGTGCTGACTGTGTATCAGTCATTCTTAGGTCCTTGGGCTCTGGAGATGCTGATGACTGTGGCTACCAAAAGGAATCTGAGTAGTCATTGACTGGTGGTTGTGTTTTACATACACATACTACACATATGCATACACACATGCATGTATATAGTATGTATATATAATATACATAATATATATAAATTATATATATAATATATAAATATATAAAAACTAAGACACTCATAAAATAAAATTAATAAATCTCTCATATAATATATGTATTATATACATGTGTATACATTATATACATGCACATGTATATATTATATTATAGTATAATATATAATATATAATACACATATAATATATTATATATTATAATATATATCTATATATACATAATATGTAAAATTAATAAATCTCTCATATACAATATATGTATTATATAATGTGTGTACATATTATATACATGCACATGTATATATATTATATTATAATATATATATAATATAATACACATATAATATGTATCTATATATACATAATATGTAAAATTAATAAATCTCTCATATACAATATATATATTTATATATATTATATACATGTGTATACATATTATATACATGCATATATATAAAATATATTTTATTTTATGTGTGTCTTAGTTTGGGTTTTATTGATGTGAAAAGATACTATGACCAAGGCTACTCATATAAAGGCGAACATTTGAATTGGGGCTGGCTTACAGTTTCAGAGGTTCCATCCATTGTCATCATGAACGGAAGCATGGCAGCATTCAGAGAGACATAGTGATCTAGAAGGAGCTGCATCTTGATCCAAAGGCAGCCAGAAAGAGACTATCTCTTCCTCACTGGGCAGAGCTTAAACACTAGGATTTCCCAAAGCCCGCCTACACAGTGACACACATCCTCCAACAAGGCCACACCTATTCCGACAAGGCTAACAATAATTCTCCTAATAATGCTACTTCTCAAGAGGCAAGCAAATTTAAATGACCACAATGTGCATTAGTATTTTGCCTTTATGTATGCCTGTGTACCATGCACATGCCTGGTACCCAAAGACATCAGAAGAGGGCATTGGATTCTAAGGAACTAGAGTTATAGACAAATGTGAGCTACCATGTCATTGCTGGGAACCAAGCCTAGGTCCTCTGAAGCTGCTCTAGTGTTCTGAACCACTGACAATCTCTTGAGCCCCAGTCAATGGTTTTAAGACATTTCTGTGACTCCCTGGGGAAGAACCAACTTTCTTCCAGTCATCCAGAGAAGACTTGGGGATTTGAGTAGACCCCCTTTTGTCTGGATAGTATGAATTCCAGTGCTGTTCACACATTGGAATTCTTCCTAATGGACTAGATCACTGTGCATTTTGTGTGATCACTATGGTGAGCCAGCCAGTTCCTTGCTCTTCTTCTGACTGGAGGTCTGCAAGGCAGTGGGTGCCTTAACTGAGATCTTGATAAAGAGATCTGGGGGAGGGTGGTAAGAGCCAGCATTGATAAGCTTATTGTTTATATATAATGGTTTAAGATGCTGCTTTGAATCACCTTTTACTAGAGATGACTCAGTGGTTAAGAGAAATATGTCTCTTCTAGATGCAGAAGATGATGCTCTTGGGTCCCTGCAGCCAAGCACCTTAACTCCAGAGGATCAGACACCTCCTTCTCTCCTCCAAATACACCTGCATACGCATACAAATGTGCTCCCTTTTCCTCCTCTCTCTCCCCCTCTAACTCATTCATAACCAATAAATGAAAATAAATTTTATAAAATATTAAATTTGTGGATTGGAGAGATGTCTCAGCAGTGAGAAGCATGCACTGCTTTTCCAGAGGCTCCAACTTAGGTTTCCAGCTCCCACATCAGGGGCTAACAACCACTTGCCATGACTCTAGCTCTAGAGGATTTGAGCTCCTCTCTGAACTCCATGGGTATCTGCATTCATGTACACAAAACCCCACCTCCCACATAGAAAATAATTAAAAATAGAAAGAGATCTTTAAAAATTAAATTGCTGGTCACCTAATATTTACCACAAACACATACGAACTACATTTTAAGATTTACTATTAAATCACTTGTGGAACTCACCTGACAGTGCCATATGTTAAAGAGCTATTAAGTATGAATACATAGGAAAATAAGGACAAGGCAACCCCTTGATGTGAGTGCCATGTTCTAAAGAGAGACAACTGACAAAAGCTCACATCCATACAAGCAATATGCCCATGGTAACATATGAAAAGGAGGTCCACCTCTGAAAATCTAATGTGATTTTATTGGGAAAAGCCACTTAAAATATTCTTAACATGCAGGCGTTGTGATAGCACAATCCAGACCAAAGCAATCTAACACAGAGCTCAACATTTAGAAACAATCTAGTCTGGTGGCTGCATAACACTTGGACGTGAAGTTTGAATGATGCTGAGAGTCTCCTGTTGCTGATGTTTGAATATTTACCGGTGAGCAGTGGGATCAATTTGCTGGATAGAGCCAACAGAAAGACATCACCCTGGGAAGTCAGGATAAACTAAGTTTTTCTTGCAGTTCAGCTGAACACATTGTCTTAGGGACTGAATGATCCAAGGGGAATTTATTAGTGCTCGTGCGGTATGTGGAATTCCAGTGAGAACTTGGGATTCTGACAGGTCTAAGAAGTCTAGTTAAGTGCTTCAGTGGCTGCTAAGATGAACCCCTTGCTAGAAATTCTGTATAAACCAGAATTGTATAAACTGCAAATGGCTGGTTCACCCTTTACTCAGTGGTTGCTTATCTTGTGAGCACTTCTCTTCCCTGGATGAGGAGCACATTAGCTTGTTCAGCTACTTGTAAATACCCTACAGCCTTCATTTTGGTCCTAAATCAATCCTCTGCCTTTTGAACTGATGTACTAGTAGATTATTCCAGAGATAAACACATACTAAGATATATATTCACATGCTAATTTAAAAGGCAAAACCCGTGAAATGCCTATCCTCCCAGTGCAGACCCACCACAATTATATCTAGTCTTACAGAAGAAAAGAGATGTGTAGTTTGGTATAGACACTAGTTCCGGAGTGAATGCAACATACAAGAGATTTGCTCTAGAAAGTACATAGGTTTACAGAGTAGCCATACTTAACAGATACAGGGAGGAATTTCTGAGGAAACTCCCTTGCTCTTAAACAAGGAGTGGCCTGTGAATCCATGGTGAGGACAGACTGAGAAAAAAGAAATAAATTAGCCACTCGAGGGGGTGATGAATATTCAGAGGTTGGATGTCATTTGGCCATAATGTCACAACAAATATGCATGATACTCCCTTTGCTTTTAGAAGCAATATTCTCATAGCCACAATTCCCGGTCTTCTTCCCAAACCATTTCTGATATGCTTCTATGGTGTTTCACAAATAAGCCCCGGGAAATGTTAGCTTCAGACCCTGGCCTCATTTAGTGGTACCAGATTTTAATGATGCATCGGTAGGAGGTGGGAGATGGGAGCCTTAAAGACGAGGTTTTTTGGAGCAACAACTGAGACACAGATATTATTTTGAGGAAAAAATGTACTTACATTTTGCTGCAAGTGAAATGTCTGTCTTTGAAGGGCAGCCTCTGTAATAACAAGAGAGAGAGAAAAAAAAGATGTTCAAGAAACTGTACAGTAATGAATTCAAATGGGAGGAAAAAGAAACCCACGTTGAATCGCCTTTAAACATACAGCCACTGGTGGAACAGTAATGAGGAATCTAAAGATGAAAACCTATTTATCAGAAGATTCTTCCCCCGGGAGTAAGAAGCTGGAGGAAGGGTTTAAAGAAAGCATTTAAATCAACCTCCATCTCTCCCTCCATAAGTCCCTAGCTCCTGAGCATCCTGAATTTTGATGTCCACTTTGCCTCCCAGGCCCTATCCTGCATCTGGTTGCCTAGCTCACCAGCTTAGATTCAACATTCTCTCACTTCTGGTTCATATTGGCATTCTACCTTGTTTTTGAAGGTCCAGTTCTGACATGTTGTTCCATTAAAGAATGTCCTAAAAAGCAAAGCAAAGCAAAGCAAAGCAAAACAAAACAACAAACAACTATAGTTTTCTTAACTCGTGTTTATTGGGATAAGTGAATTGTTTTCTCTTCCAAGAAATAGAAAGCATTTGTAGGGGCTGCTGAAGGGAGACTGCAAGGGATGGCAGGCTTCTCAAGGATGCCAATGAAAAGGGAAAACAATTAAGCTACCGTCCACTGAGAAGGGATTGCCAAGTGTGTAGGCTATTTCTTCAGTATGGTAACCATTCAGACACTTGAGCTTGTTTTAAAAATAAACTTGGTCATAACCAGGGCAGTACTTTTTAGGGTAGCATGTTTGATGGGCAATGCCAGCCAAAATCCTCCCTCTCCACCCCTACCCTGCATCATCTCCCAACAGCACAACAGATTCTAAACATGACATTTGAGTGGATCAAGGAGATATCTTAGATTGAGCACTCAAGTCATCCAATGGTCTCAGACTCTCCTGACGATCTCACTTTGGACACCAATCTGGAGAAGTTTGATTAGCCACTATGTGAGCAATGTGCTTCCAATCTCTGCTATTTGATTTGTGTATACCCTGCACCACACAGTTTTTTTTTCTGTGTCCATACATCCATGTATGTGACTGGGAGTGCATGCATGTAAGTGGTAAATATGGAAGTATCTATAGTCAATACACACACACACACACATGGAGGCCAGAGGAAGACTTCTAGGGCTTCTATTATCTTCCATTTATCTTTCCCTTCTTATTTCATTGACATAGGGTCTTTTGCAGATCTAGAAGCTTCTGATTTTACCTAGTCTGGCAGGCCAATGAGCTCCTGAGAACTGTTAGATGCACAAGACCATGCTTGACTTTTAAATGAACACTAGAGAAGAGAATGTATATCTTTTTTTTTGTTGCTGTTGGTTTTTGTTTTTTTTAAGACAGGGCTTCTCTGTGTAGTCCTGGATATCCTGGAACTCACTCTGTAGACCAGGCTGGCCTCGAACTCAGAAATCTGCCTGCCTCTGCCTCCCAAGTGCTGGGATTAAAGGCATGAGCTACCACTGCCTGGCAGAACATATGTCTTTATGCTTGCTCTTACCAACTGACTGAGCCATCTCCTCAGCACTGACCTCTGTCATTTTTCTTAACAATAGTATAACTTTTAGAACTAATTCAATGCTCAACAATTGATCAAAGATAACAGTGCTCTTTCAAAGAGTTAAGATGAACAATGAGTGTAAAATAATTTCATAAAATAGTGGATACTATAATATGGATCTGGAATGTTCCAGTCCTACAAACTCAGATTTTAAATGGTTGGCCTTCAGCTTGGTACTATTACCAAATGATAGAACCTTGAAGAAGTGAAGTGCAGTGGGACAGGAGAGCTCTGATCCCTTCCGTTCTTTCGCCTTTGCTTCCTGGTCTTGAGATGAATGGTTTTGCTCTATTACAGCTTCTACCGCAATGTATTGTCAGGAGTCCAAAGCAATGAAACACACAGTCATGGACTAAAGCTTCTGAAACTCTGAGCCAGGAGAATATTGTTGTTTATAAGTTGATGAGATCAGATGTTTCTTACAGGAACAGAAAGCCCACTAGTGTACCGAAGACTTGCTAAATATTAATTGGCGTTGTTAATGTTATTAGAAGGCCAGGTTGGGAAAACATAAAGAATTGGCACCCAAGAAGGGAGCAATTTAGACATTCTCACTCAGGTAAGACATTTCCCCTATTGGATGTCAAAATCACCCCAAATTTCTCACCCAGATCAGTTTATCAGAACTTCATTTCTCTGTCTGTGGATAATAATGCACACAATCAGTGTCTACACTAGAAAAGCCCTTAATGTGTTAGCAAACTAACTCCTTGTCCATGGGGAGGGAGCTCAAAATTGTCACATTGTTAAATTGCTGGTCTCATAAAGAGTGGGGATTGTTGTTGTTATGCAGGTAGACATTACATTTTTATTGGCTGGGTTTTGTACGTGGGCCCAGTAGTGTAATGTGTGCACCACTAATTGGAAGAAACTATAGATGCCTCTCTGTTTCCAGGCCCTCATATGCTCCCGTACCTCTTGTCTTTCTAATACAAATGTGCACCGAAAAGGCTTCAGAAATTGTGTCTTCTCAGCCATCCAAAGTTCTTCAGGTGAAAATTCTTTGTTTAGCTCTGTAGTCCATTTTTAATAGGTTAGTTTGTTTTCTGGGGTCTAACTTCTTGAGTTCTTTGTATATATTGGATATTAGCCCTCTGTCAGATTTAGGGTTGGTGAAGATCTTTTCCCAATTTGTTGGTTGCCGTTTTGTCCTTTTGATAGTGTCCTATGCCTTACAGAAACTTTGTAATTTTATGAGATCCCATTTGTCAATTCTTGATCTTAGAGCATAAGCTATTGGTGTTCAGTTCAGGAAGTTTTCCCCTGTGCCCATGTCCTCAAGGGCCTTCCCCAGTTTCTTTTCTATTAGTTTCAGTGTGTCTGGTTCAATATCATTAGTCATTAGGTTGCAAATCAAAGCAACCCTGAGATTTCACTTCACACCAGTCAGAATGGCTAAGGTTAAAAACTCAGGAGACAAAAACAAACAAACAAACAACAAAAAAACAAAAAAACTCAGGAGACAGCGAGGATGTGGAGAAAGAGGAACATTCCTTCACTCCTTGTGGGATTACAAGTTGGTACAACCACTCTGGAAATCAGTCTGGCAGTTACTCAGAAAACTGGGCATGACACTTCTGGAGGACCCTGTTATACCACTCCTTGGGCATATACCCAGAAGATTACCTGGCATGCAATAAGGACACATGCTCCACTATGTTCATAGCAGCCTTATTTATAATAGCCAGAAGCTGGAAAGAATCCAGATGTCTTTCAATGGAGGAATGGATATAGAAAATGTGGTATATTTACACAATGGAATACTACTCAGCAATTAAAAACAATGAATTAATGAAATTCTTAGGCAAATGGTTGGAACTGGAAAATATCATCCTAAGTGAGGTAACTCATTCACAAATGAACACACATGGAATGCAGTCATTGGTAAGTGGATATTAGCCCAGAAGCTCTGAATACCCAAGACACAACTCACATATCAAATTATTCCCAAGAAGAAGGAAGGAGAGGACCCTGGTCCTAAAAAGGCTTGATGCAGCATTGTAGGGGATTGCCAGGACAGAGAAGTGGGAGGGGGTTGATTGGGGAATGGGTGGAGGTAAGAGGGCTTATGGGATTTACGGGGAAGGGGGAACCAGGAAAGGGAAAATCATTTGGAATATAAACAAAGAATATAGAAAATAATAATAAAAACAAAACAAAAAATTCACTGGATGCTCACTGCATGCAAAACAGTGAGCCAAAAAGAAGAAGAAGAAGAAGAAGAAGAAGAAGAAGAAGAAGAAGAAGAAGAAGAAGAAGAAGAAGAAGAAGAAGAAGAAGAAGAAAGAAATAGTGTCCTCATGAGCTCTCTTGAGGAACTCGTTGCTAAGAAACAAATTTAGAACTCTCTTGCCTCCCAAGAAAAGTTTTTACTATTTCCTTAGATAATGGGTTCTTAGTCACAAAGTATGAACAAAGAAAAATTGTCTGCCATTTCAAAGATTCAATGGACAAGAACTCTTCATTTGGGGAACAATTTTCTACAATATCATTGATTACTTTAAACACTATTCAAAGCTCCCCTCAAGATGGCATTATGTAGCTACCTAAGGTGTGGTACTTATTATTTTCCCTGGGGCACAAAATATGTGAACAGAGACTTCACAGCTATGTAAAAACTAGTCTTTGCTTTTTAAGGCTTGTTTCCACCACAGACAAAGGAGAAAAAGAGCCCTTAAGATAACAAACTAATTCATTCACCAGCCTGTTGAGTACCACTGTGTGCAGAACATACTGCTGGCTCCTAATCACATACCTCGTCATTCCTTATAAATATCTGTCTGGTTCTAGAGCCTACCAGACAGTTTGGAGAGACCCCATGGCAACGGGATCCAGAATTATACTGCTGGATAGTGACAGGGAAGGTAGTGATATGGTCTAGAAAGAGACATTTACATTTAATAGGGGGTAGTTACTAAGATTCCAGAATGCTTCGTCTATCATGAACTACCTGAATGCTTTTATATGATAAGCTTGTTCCTGAGAACAATAACACAAGAAGGTTTGGTTCCTACTCCAGGGAAGAAGGGGAGAAAGCAGGTGTGTGTGTGTGTGTGTGTGTGTGTGTGTGGTGTCACATACCAAACAGAAGTGTATCATTAAGGCCACAGGGGTCCCTTTGGGGGATCTTAGAACCCAAGGCTGCTATTTGCAGTCTTTGACACAAAATTTAGAGAGCCCAGGATTGTGGATTTTGAGATGAAGTAGTTCTTACCTTCTATGATGAATATTCAACTAATTTCATCTTTGTTTTATGTTAACTCTAGTTATTTGCTTGATTCTGTGGTAGGAGCAGTTATTTTGAATTCCATTTTTTTCCCCAGGAGTTCTGGGGACCAATGTTCTTAAATGATTTGGTAACTCAAGAATGATTAGTGAAGGCTTTATTCAAGGGAAAATATTGCTAATGGTCAGATAAGGCTTTATGAATGGTGGATGCCCTTTGCATTCTGATAAAGTACATGTTTTAAATAGAACCTGACATTTAAGTATGGGGCCATAGCTCAGTGGTAAACCATTTGTCCAGCATGCATGAAGTCCTAGATTCTGGCCAAAAACTTCCAGAAAAGCAAAGCAGAAACCATCTGACCTTTTGAGTTGAAGGCATTGTGGTTCTGTTGTTGTAGTTTGAGGGCTTTGGTCTACAGCCCTCAAACTGAGCGCTGAGCACATGTCTCAGCACTTCTACAAGCAACATGGTGGTCTGTAACCCGTTGTGAGACCTAAGTTTGGACGCCTTTATCCTTAAAATGAGAATAGAACAGCACTGCATCTCTCCTGACTGCTATGTTTATTGGAAGACTTAATGCAGAAAAGGAACAGGAAAAACACCTGGGCCATCCTATGAGCTTAATATGCCAATAGTTACAGCTCACTTTAGTAAGCCCCAACTGACATGGTACCTACTGTCCAAGCTTCTGCTCCTGCTTCTGAAATGACCATAGGCAGGCACCAAGCTTCCTAGCCTTTTGTCTCTGACTTTGGATCCAGTATTAACACACCACAGGCTCAACTTGAAAATGTCCTGTCAGATTGTTTCTGGAGACTTCATAAACAGTGTTTTAGCTGTCAATCCCACTCCTCAGTTACTGCTGGCGTTTAAAGAATTTTCTAAGCGTTTCCAATGCTCTCTCTTATAGCATTGGAATTTGGATGTTTTTCCACATAGTCTCAGCACTGTGTCTCTGCCCGGACCTGGGTGGGCGTTCCACTGCCTTACTGTGTTTACTTACAAATGGTTTCTTGTGTTTTGATTTCTTTCTAGCTTTTTAACAGTTAAAGTGTTTTTAATTTAAATAAACAATTTTCATTCCAGAGAGTTTAGAAACTACAGAAAGCACTAAAGCAAGGCAAAAGAGCTCAGAACAACATAGATTGATTTTGATGTGTGTAAAGAAGCAAGAGTCTTGCTTGGTGATCTGGTCTTGGATCTATGAGACAGAGCATCTGTGCATCATTCTTAATGCTCTATGCTAATCAGAGCAAGCATGTGCATGCATATGTACATACTCCTGTGCACCCCTCTATATGTGCAAATCTGTATCATTCAAGTTTTTTTCCAGTGAAGATAATATGCTATATCATTTTATATAATGTGATTTTATTCTTTATAAAAAGAATTTTATTTTTATTTTTACTTAATTTATCTTATTTTTTATTTTTAATTAGGTATCTATGTGTGTGACTATGTGTGGGTACACACAAATGTGTGCAGGTGACTTGGAGCTGGAATTACAGGCAGTTGTAGGCCACCCAATGTGGGTGCTGGTGAATCTAGCCCCAACCCTCTGAAAGTGCTTTTCACCGTCTCAAAGTCCTACTTTTCTCCTTTAATTATAATTTTGTACACATAACTCACTATGTATCAGATGTTTGAAATATGTTCTAGGTATTGGGCATATAATTCTTATATAAACCTAGTATTGTAAACCACTAAGACAGTTTTAGCCAACTAATTGCACAGGAGATCTGTTGGAAAATGGACCACACACTGATGAGAGGAAGCCGGTGTGATGGAGTGATGCTGAATCAAGTGAAGTTTTTCCTACTTAAAGATACATAGACTTTTTCCAAAGAAGGGAGGGCCATATGGATTTGTGGGAAATGGCGAATTTAGAGCAAATAGAATTAAGGTGTACTTCTACTTTAAAACTTTCAATAGTTATTATAAACTCCAGGGTGCATGTAGCAGGAATTGCAGAATCTGTAAACATTGGAGGCCTCAAAGCTGCAAAAGCATCTCCTGCAGGAGGACCTAATTGAGGACTTCCTGAGAGACCAGCATCTCCTGCATGAGGACCTGATTGAGGACTGCCTGAGAGACCAAGGATTGCTGGTGTAGACAATGCCAGACAATCAGGAACTACTGTCTAGAAGAGATGTTTTCTTGGGGCCAATGGGGGTGCAGGTAGAGGGTATTAAAGGAGCTTGCAGCAGTGCTCAGATGAACTTGTTGCTGCATTTCTCACCTGCTCCGGGAGTCTGTGTGGTTGACTCTGTGCCACCTCACCCCCAACCCCCAAGGGTAGGTAGGACTGGGCGGCAAGTAGTCCAGGCCACAGGCAACAGGTGAGAACATATTCCAAATGTATGATTCAGAAGAACCTTCTTGCCAAGCATTTGAAGGATACACATAAAAAACAGTAATCTGGGTGGTCAGGGATACATCTCTCAGGTCACTGAGATGTCACAGTGAACCAGTGCAGACTAGAAGGAGCACTCTCCATAGAAAGCAGCGCGCACAAAGGCCCTGATAATACAGGACACCCGCTAAGGCGACACTAAATAGCACACATCCGTTAACTGAACTGAAGAATTCCATGCGGAAGAGCAAGCAGAGGTGGGGATAAACCTAACATGTTAAGTCATCGCACCCACGTTGAATATTATTCTCAGAGCTGCAGAAGATGGTTAAAGGTTGTTAACACAGGAGAGAGATACAGATGGATTTGTGCAGTCCAAGGTGGGGGGAGGAGTGCGAGGCAGGGTCTGCTCACATTTTACAGACCAGAAGCAGAAGAAGCACCTGAAGGATGGCTACCATTTTCAAAGGCCTGCCCCTTGTGAATTACTTCTATCAAACTCCCAAAAGCTCTACAGTCTTCAAAACAGTCCCACCAACTGGGTCCTTAGTGCTCACATACAGACTTATCAAAGACACTTCAAATTCAATTGATAACGAGACCTGTGAATGACATGATAATTCTGCTTAGTTAGCTTTTTTTTTTGAGCCTGTCTACTGTACTAATGAGTATTTTAAAAAGGCAAAGTTGACCTAGGTCTTGAATAGATGGTATAAGATATATCTATATTATGAAGGGGATAGGATTCCTAAAATTAGCTTATGGTTAAGCTGGACAGGAGGGGAACAGAGTCCCTTGAATGGAAAGCTGGAGAGATTTCAATAGTAAAGATGTTGACTATTGAATCTTACAAAACTATTTACTACCCTGCAGTCACCACTGCATTACCCTCCATTGTTCAGGTCCTTAAGAAGGAGCCAGAATAACCCACCCAGTTATGGGCATGGGAAACTTATCTCTGGGGTAATATCTGTTAGGCCTAAACTTTTACGTTTTCTCCATTACCCCCTCAATATTTTTTTATCTTTAATGAAAATTGTCCTTGAGAATAGACTTCTTTGCTTAGAACTGCCAAGAAGTTCAACTAACCTGTGATATGCCTAGTTTCTATTATTGGGGAACAGAGGAAGTGTGGGAGATCAGGTGTAAATTGAGCTGTACCAGGAGAGGGGAACACATTAACAACACAAGGTCTTCTTGTCTCACAGGTGTCCTCACAGATGGGTAAACTGAGGCATTGGTACTCACGGGGCTACGCTTTAGGGACACAGCATGCTGTGTATGTAAACCACATCTCTTTGGTGAGCTAATATTGATCCTCCAAAAAGCTCTTAATTTCTGCAGCAGGAGCTTCAGGTAATAATCCATCCAGAAGGAGAAAAGCAAATGCAAACTACTTAACTAAAGGTGGCCAGCTCCAAGGATGCTTGGCAGGTCCACTCATATTCAAATCCATGACATCATTAAAATAGGATCTGGTACGGAATTTTTTCAATTTTCAGACATTTATTCTCCTATTGTCAGCTAACAATACAGACTCCTAGAAACCTTTCATGTCTCTTCAGCACTGTTTAAACCTTATAATTAAATGATGAATTTCTTAGGATTAATTATTCAAATATCAAAGTGATGGGTTTGAGCAAGCAATAGACTATCTTTCATAATCTGTGCTAAATAATGTAATCTGGTCATGGGACCATGTGTGTACATAGCAAGCTATCAATTTTAATGAAGCATTGCCTTTGAAGTCACAAGATATTATGAAGCTCACATATAAAAAATCTGAAAGGAAAAAAAAAATAAAAAGAAAAGGCACTAAAATTCTTTCTCACAAAAGCTGACCTTAATCAGAGCTGTTTTAAACCTCCTCCACCTGGGGAGGTCACAGCATGGGAACTCTCTTCTGCACTATTTAGAACAGTGTTTCACTCCTTGCAGCTATTCAAGGAAGAGTGAGCCTCCAGGCTTGGCAGGCAGCAAGATTCTGCGTACCCCCTGGAGTCTCTCTGCCCTCACTGCCTCTGCCCCACCAGTAGGATCAGCCACAGAATTTGGGTATCTTAGTGTCAAAATGAAAAGTGGGGTCCCTTGTTCTAAAATGACTCGGATTTTCAAGATGTTGACAGCAGAGAATTCAATGAGCCCAAAGAGAGCGTGACATTTGTTTTAATTGATAACCTCTATGCCTGTGCCTGGGTGTCAAGCTGTGTGAGTCTGGCATTGGTTCAGAGTAGGGCAACCTGAAGCCCTGCTTTCCCAGTTTCCATGAAGCTTTGCCAGCTGATGCTATGTTTGGTGGTCACTGGATACTCTCTAGTCCTCAGTTAAATTTGTTGCTTCAAATCCATACATGGGGGAGGGGGGTAAAGACTTAGCATCCCAACCCTCAGCTCTCTGGAAAGTTCTGAGACATTACAAAGCAGCACAGGAACTCAGGTGGATGCTGAGCCTTGGGTGCTGAGATAGCTCTCATAATCAGAGTTAGCAGGGTCTTGCACTGAACTACATCTCCAGTTTTTCATATCACCTTGTAGCTCAGGCTGCCTTTGAACTCATTTCCCGGCCTCCTTGGCACTGGGATTCTAGGTGTGGGTCACAATGCCAGGCTAACAGTCATCCCTGACTCACCTTGTGGGTAATGACTTGCAATAATTATAGTTTTGAGGTCAACAGTGGGTTATCCAGACTTCAAATTACCCGCAAGTAATTACCCTGAGGAGAGACCTCAAGTCTCAGCTTTGGGCTTCAGGGTCCTGGAAACACCAGCTTCAGTGGCTTATAAGGGCTTCTCCTTTTGTCTTGGTTGGAATTGCACAAAAGGTAGGGTGGTGTGGGTGTGGAAGACCTCTTTAAACTTGCGGCTCAAGTATAAAGTCTGTGGTGGCTTCATAACACGTCTTAAACACACTATGATTCTGTTTTTGTTTTTGTTTTGTTTTTTGGTTTTTAAATCTATATCTGATTCCAATGTGGATTTGAGATACCCTGACCCAGGTAATGGTTGGAGTGAATTAGAACTCCCCACTTGTTTTAGGCATTTGACTAAGGCATATGTTTAAAGAGCTGTTCTTGCAGTAACCATTTCCAGGATAAATCTTTGGGTTGAGCAAGAATCAATAGGTTTCGAATATAGACTTTGAGTTTGCATTTATATCTGACTGCTGGAAATAGAGACCTGAAGGAAGGTACTCCCATGGGACTGAAGCGCTTCTTTACTCCTGAGAATGCTAAACTTCCAGAGATCAAGGAAAGATATGAACCAGGAAAAAATTTAATGCTGTTAAAATTAAAGCCAGAGAAGTGGTATGATTGGGGCCTAAAAAATTCCAATAAAAAAATCAGAGAAGATAATGGAAGTGAACAGCTTCAGGGTATACCATCTGTGGAGAATGGTTGGGAGACAGTTCTTCAAAGCTACCAAGTTTAGGGATATGGAATGGCTAAGTGGTTCTCTACAGAATTATATAAACAAGCTAGGAAGGCCAAAATGAAACGCTCTGGAGATCATCCATTTGGCCAATAAAACACAGTTCTGTTTCTTTCTTTCTTTTAATTTTTTCCCCCTGTAGTGGTGAGGCAGTGTAGACGGATGTTCTAGGAACTGAATGGAGCCAGCCTTCTCCTGGAATGTTCAAGAAAATGAGATAGCCAGCCTTGTGGTTGTGGCTTTCTACCGAAGGATTTTGCCCTTATCTGGTATCGAGTCACATTTGGCAATGTCTGCAGCATTTTTGGACTATCATGATTTTGGGGCTGGAGGAGCTGCTGACTTCCTGTGGTGCAGAGAAAAAGGAGCCACAGCAGAATGATCAAAGGCCAACACTGGCACTGCTGAGGGTGAGATCTGTGTCTGCCCTGGTTACTCTTCACACCACCGTGATGTAGAAGACCTAGAGCTGGGGGCTGGGCTTATTCTGGATCATGGTTTCAGAGTTGTTAATCCATTATAGCTGGGTGGGCTTTGTGGAGCAGAACGGTCCATTTCATTGAGGACCAGCAAGCAGAGGAAGAAGGGACCTGCTCTCTGATAGCTTTTGCAATTGGTTCAAGAATCAGGCCATGGCACCCACAATCCTCTTTGGAAATGTCCTCATAGATACACCCAGAGATTTGCCTCATGCATATCAGAGGTCACTCTAACTATAGTCAAGCTGGCAATGTAGATTAACCTACCCCACAGTTCAAGGAAAGCCTTGTGTGTGGATGGAGGCAGATGTTGGATTGACTGGTTCACTCCTACTTGAAGAACTAAATGCTGATAAGACTTATTTGAACTCTGGGGATTTGGGCAGCTTCTGAATTGACTTTTGTCACTCGTCTTAATGAAGGACCTCAAATTACAGAATCAGAAATAGCACCAGGAAGCAAGCAGAGAGATAGAGATGGAAACAAAGATTATGACCAAGGAGGGAAGTCTTGGAATGCAGCTAAGGATATCAGTACCACATGTAGACAAGATGAGGAACCAGGTAAGGGCCAGATTACTCTTTTATAACATGCCAGGACAGCTTGAGAAGAGAGGAAGCTGAGAGACAAATGAATTCTAGAGGATCTCCCTGCTGCTAGAGGAAGATGTCACAGACATGTCACTTATTGCTCTTAATCAAGTAATGTAATGTTCTCAAGACTTGGGAGCTTATATTCTGAGAACAGTCAAGGTTTGGGGCAATAGCATGCTTAAAGCAGTACTGACTGGAACTGCATCAGTGAGAGTTTTGCTTGTTGCATCTCTGGAAATGAAATGTTCTGCAGTGAATAAATATGCCAGCATAGGAAGGTGACTGTTCAGAATTGGCTTTGTTGAAGTGGTTCCCATAACCAGTGTGCATGGGGATTACCAGGGTACATCCCCAAAATCCAGGATTTGGGCCCCACGCCCTCAAGTTGTCTTTATGATGAAGCTGGGTGGGGCCTGGGAACTTCCATGTCTGACAAGCCCCTGAATGAGGCTGATACTGCCTGTGTAGGGGACACAATCTAAGTAGCACTGGCCAGCAGAATTCTGGTGTAGTAATGCTGTGGCTTGAATTGAAAATGTTCCCCATAGATTCATGTATTTGAATACTTGATTTCTAGCAGGTGGACTGTTGGAGGAGATTGTAGAAACTTTAGGAAGTGGAGTTTTGCTTGTAGGAGTTGTCACTGGGGGGCCTGTCTTGAGCATTTATTGCCTGTCTCCTCTTCCTGTTTGTTCTCTGCTTCCTGTGTGTGAATAAAGTACAACCAGACAGCTTTCTGTTCTTTCTATTACTGCTGCCACGCCTTTCTCATTGTGATGGACTGTATCCCCTTAGAACTGTAAGCCCAAATAAATCCTTTCTCCATCAAATTGCTTTTGTCCAGATATTTTATCATAGTGATTAGAAAGTAACTAAGTAAGACAGGGAACGGCAGAGACGTTCAGCTGTTGCCTTGGGGGCCCACTGCAGATGGAGAAATTAAAGCATAAGTTGAAGAAGAGATATTGGGCCTTTGTAAAGAACCTATCCTTGGGAGATGAGGCAAATAGAACTGGAAAGGGAAGAAACTAGGATATGTGGCACAGGGCTGAGACACAAAAGACTTGAAGAAACACCATTGAGATGTCTTGATTGTGCAAAACTAAAAGAGAGAAAACAGAATCATGAATATAATTGGCAGTTTGGCTACCTCTTTGTCCCAAGGATATTGTGAATTAACCTTAATATAAATGCAGACAGTGAATGAATCAGGTGGCTGTGTTTCTTTACCTTATGGTATTTCCCAATAACCACACAGAAAAATTAAAATTTGTTCAGAACTGTACTTCAAGAGTTGAGCAGTTATTGATCTACCTTTACCTCCAATGCTAATCTGGTTACTTCCCAACTCCATCCCATGATACTTGCATATTATTTATTGGTAATATGCCCTTTGGACCCCTGCTTCATGGCTCCATCTGAATCTCCCTCTCTCCCTCTCTCTTTCCTCTGCTGGCTGCGACTATTCCAGTCATTGGGTAATCAGCATTTATTGACAAAGCCAAGCATAAATGGTAAGAACTGCTTATTCAAACCTGAAACAGGAGATTCTTGATATAAGCATTACAATGCCATGTCCATATTGAAACAAGTTGTGAGGGCAAAGAAATCAGCATTTGAATAATACAAGGGTAAACTATTTTATACAGTGTATAAAACATTATGCCTATAGGATGTGGGAGCCCCAGGGCCACAGAGAACTTGTTCACTTCTGTTGGATCACAGTTGTTATGCTCCATACAGGTCATAGACTCAAGTAGAGCATCCTCATGACACTGTGTTTTCTTCATTGTCTCTTTCCTAGGAAAGTGCTAAGGCTTGAGTTGATATCCAAGATTGTGGGTCTGGTAATACATATCCTATCTTCCTTGCTGATTTCTGCATCTACCAGCAGGAAAGTAGGTTAAATATTCAGATCCTGAAAGAACTACTTTCTATGCTTTTAAATTGAGTAAGAGAGACTGTTTAATGAAATCACGACATAGTCATCTAGTAAGAGACTATCTTGTAGCCATTAGGGGAAAGATACAGCTTTATAAGCAGTTGTAATTACACAGAGGAAGTGCTATGATATGTTTAAGGGAAATGAAATTGAAGATGTAATATTACATGTACTGGGGAAACAAAAACAAACCACTCATAGGCAAAGCTGCAGAAGGAGATGCTGAAAATACACGTGAGGTCTAATGATAATGAGAATTTTCTCCAAAATTTTCCAGGATGATCTTGCATTTCATATATAGTGGGTGTAGTAAATATTACCATTAAGCATTTTTAATGAACGTGTTTTGTTTCTCTTAGCAAAAGATGGATAGGGAAAGCAGGTACATAGATGAATTTCAAAATGGTAAAGAAGTGAAGACATTGCTTAGAAGAGATGGAGAGACTTGTGACTAACAGAAGGTTTGCACAAGGAAGACCCAAGGAGGATTATAGGTCAAGATGCTTTGACCTTTCTTGATACTCAAGGATTGGTACAGAACTGATGAATTGTAGTAGAAGAGGTGCCCAACAGAGCTGAATCACATTTGCTCCCCAACTGCAGAAGCAGTGATGAGTTTTAGCACTCTATAGATGTAGTGGAAATCAACAAAGTTGGGAATTGCTTCAACGAGTACCACATGGAAAAATAGAATAGATTGGCTACAAAAAAACCAAAACAAAAAAGCAAAAAAAAAAAAAAAAAAGTTTTCCCTTTCTTTTATAAATGAGGAATATAAACTCATTGTCAAAAGTATACATTGTCAAGTGAGTCAAAATCAAGAATAGTTTAGCTCTCTGCCAGTTGAGTCCACTGAGTTTAGGTTGTGATTTCAGCATCAGATGGTTCAAGACGAGCTTCACAGAGAACAGAAGTGAGAAAAATTGCAAACAGATGATATGCAAATAAATATTTGCATCCGCTGGCATAAATATTTAGAAGTGCTGACAACTCCCAATTATTTTGTTTTAATTGGTTCACACAGAAGCTAATTTTTGACAATTGGACTAGGCCAATTAACACTTCAGTAGCTATGCTAAGGCCTTTGATCGTCAGAGTACTTTCTGGGTGGGGCACAATTGCTTGGGTACTGTGAAGTCTCCTTTGTGCCAAAATAAAAATAAAAATAATCCTTCATTTAATCTCCTATACCCAAACACAGGTATTTTCAAGTCTCCTTTTGTAACAAAGGACATCTTAGACTAGGAGAATGGGGCTAGGAAGGAAGTGACACGAAATCCTTAAATCTGGTAACACGAAGATTGAGAGTAGAAATACAGTGTGAGATAAACCCCGTGGAAATGTTGGATGTTGGAACTGTCTACCTTGAGACCATGGATTCTAATTAGTAAAGTGTGATCCTAAACATTGACAGGAATCGGATATCCTTACAGAGAAGGCAGGCACAGTGTGAAAACTTGCCTATGTTCTGTCTTCTTCTCCCTAATATATTCCCTTCCACCAGCCTATTTTACTGATTATATATTTTCATTAGAAAACCAGGCATATATATCTGATTTTATTGAGCTTTAAGGTAAGTGTGCAGCTAAGGAATGCTGAGAGTGGGAGAAATAATCTTCCCTACCACCTGGCTATCTAATACCAAGGTCAACCTTGAAAACATACATACATATAACATTATACAGACTAAGCAGGCTGTGTGTTTGTGTGTGTGTGTGTGTGTGTGTATATACATACACATGTACATGCTGACAATTCCCAATATATATGCATCTAACAACAATAATTTTAAAAAGAGGCCATGAATTTGAAAGAGAGTAAGGAGGGGTCTGTGGTAAGGTGTGAAGAGAAGATAGGGAAGGGGAAATGATGAAATTATAATAAAAAAAATTAAAAGAAGCCTAGGGTGAAAAAGTAAGCTTACATGCTCTTCCCAAATTTCTCTGACTCTTTTCTAGCTCCGTGGGAGACTGCTTTCCCTGCCCCTTTATGAATGAAGTCACATGACTAGTTCTGGCCTTTGAGTTAGGAGCAAATAGGAATAACACAAAGTCACTTTCTTTGAGCTGCAAGTGCAGGAGCTGGGGGTGCAGAGGACTAATGTGTCCCCTCTTCCCTGTGGAAGTCTACGGGTGGGGAGGTTTTCTGAATGAGGCAGAGAGAGAGAAGCACGTTGTGATGATGCACGGCAGATAGCCCATTTCACAGAAAGCTACGGCGAGACGGTATTCACGCAGACCGATGACTTGCCTGAATCTCAGTCCCGACTCATTTAAAAATGCTTTCCATAAAAATAAAAGCAAAATTCTTTTCTGACCAAGTTTGGAAGTTACAGAACTTGAAATAGCTGGCAGTGGCAATAATGCCAAGCCTGCGACTTGGAAACAACAATGACTACCGCTTTCGTTGACATTTTACCTCAACGCAAGTATTTCTTGCAGGCTATTTTTCCAAAATACAATTCCAAATGCAGGTGTGATTTCTGCCTTCTGCATATGTGAGGTGAACGCTGCTTCTCACCATTAAATTCTTTCGAAAGACTTCCTCTAAACAGTTACAGAACGTTCCGACACGTGGGGAGGAGGGTCTGGACCTTAGTTTCTTTCCCCGGTCTCAGCATCCATCCATGTGCTTTCACTGTGAAGTACTGCTCAGGGCTGCTGAGGTGGGGAATATCTTTCTAGTGGCAGTGGGGCATTTCCTGTGGCCTTAAGATGATGTGTGGGAGCCAGATGATTTCTGAGGAGTGTTCAGAAGCTAAGGGGGGCTTGGCTCAAGCAAGGCAGAGCAAGGCAGGGATGATCTATATCATCATAGATAGGTGACCCTCTGATAGGAGGCAGCGGAGAGCTTACATTCCTAGGATAAGAAGATTCCCTGATATCCTGCAAGGTGTGTAGAAATTAAAAGTGTGGTGTCCTCAGGGGGCATACCAGTGTTTAGGGAGATCGTTAGGCCATCTAAACTAGAGACAGAAAACTGCCTGTGGGTGGCTATGCTGGGGGAATGGAGGATGGCTCCCCACTTGGTGCTTATTTGGGGTTCCAACTATTCAACTCCTAAGGGTGTCTTTGTTACTGCTCGCCTGACCTTCTGGTTGGGACTGAGGAACACGGGACCTGCTACAGATTCTTCAGCCAGAACAGGCATCCTTCCCTTGTCTATAAGTATACAGGTTCTTTGTGATGATTCACTTTTGAGTGACCCCACCATTTAAATATGTTCAGAAATTACCCCCATTCAGTGATGAAGAAACTGATACTAAGAAGATGAAATGTTTAATTTATGGTCAAATACCTAATTCACAGTAGAGCCAGAATTATAGTTGAGGTGTCTTGACTTCACTTGGATACTTGTGGCCTTTTAGATTGAACAGAGATAAAAATTCCACATTCACTTGGCTTCTGGACTTAAGAAAAACCCAGTGCTGACACTCAAATCCTGGTTACACTTTCCTCTTTCTCCTGGGTGCTTGGTATTTGGTGAGTACAGTCACACCTGCTTGCTCCTCTACTTAAACAGCCCAATTTTTAAC